>NC_091547.1:2142500-4542500 GCF_030788295.1 Drosophila virilis | reverse complement strand
AAAGAAATCGAGCAGCTGCTGCTGCGTCTGCAGCTGGGCAAACAGCTCGAACGGCATGGACAGCGTGACCGTAAACGATTTGTCCTGGTTGGGCAGCGCGATCATCATGAAGGAGTCGCGCGGCCAAATGTGCAAATAATTGGGTGGCATCTGAAACTCACCATCCTTCGCTGGTATGCACAGCTCCAGGTAGCCCGTGTTAATGTACTCCTGCGAATAGTTGAAGCCGGGCGTGCGCACCAGCTGCTGGCGCAGCGTGCTGTACGCTCCATCGCAGCCCACAATCAGATCCGCGCTGGCCGAGATTAGCTGCTCCACGGCGGGTCGCTTGAACTGCATGCGGCCCTCGGCAATGTTGACCGTGGCCAGTTTGTGCTCGAAATGGCAGCTAATGTTCGGAAAGGCATCGCACGCATTCAGCAGCAGCTCGTTCAGCTGCTTGCGTCCCACAGAGTAGAGACACTGGCCGTTGCACGGATCATACAGAACAATGCTGGTGCGGCCGCGCACATTGTGCAACATGCGTCCGCGCATCGGTATTGCGGTGGCCAGCACCTGCTCCTCCAGCCCGACGGCGGCCAGCGCCTTGCGTCCGCGCTGCGACAGCGCCAAATTGATGCTGCGTCCCTGGACGAGCTGCGCCCTGCGTATGTCCTCGCGGTACTCGTACAGCTGCACCTGGTGGCCCATGCGAGCGAAGTTCAGGGCGGCCAAGGAGCCAACCTGCAGGCATTGACGATAAATGCGACTTATTAAATATCATAAATTAAATGCAGCTCGCTTTAACACAAGACAATGCTCTTCTTTGAGTTAGAATTTTCGTATCTTTGTTTTATGACTTGATTCCAAATATTTTCTTTTTTTGGTCAACTAATCCCCGCTGTCTGGTGTATCGCTGATAAGACATGTATTTAGATTAAAGTAAGACATACCAGACCGGCGCCCACAATGGCCACCTTGCGTCGCACGGCGGCGGCTCCGTTGCCATCGGCATAGGCATAGCTGTTGATGCTCTGCGACATGGTTTCTGCCCGAATCTGGAACTGGGTTTACGGTTGGGAGTTGTCGTCGACCGTTCGCTTGGCGCGTCGCACGCGTAATGAGATACGGCTGCGAGTCGTTGTCATTATGATAATACGGATAGGCAGTAAATGCTGTCGCGGGAAGCTCTATAACTGTCTAGCCGCAATTCCCTTCAGTGGGCCAACCGCCAGCTGAGTTTTCACTTTCAATTCTGAAATGGCAGTTGCCAAAGGGCAATCCAATTTACCCAAACTAAGTTGACATTAACTTATGAAATATGGCTGCCAATTGAATTATGCAATTGAAAAACTATTCGGGTTGAAAACTGAATCTCAAATTGGATTTCTCTTAAAAATTTTATTGGGTCAAGCATCAATATATTGTCTCGCAGCTGTATGATTGAAAAATGTTGTTATTTGCATGGAGTTACAACGAATGCTGAGCGTATTCGGTATTCAGGTATGTATTTGTGTCAACCGCAAAAGAAATCTCAAAAACAAGGAAAATCTGCTTAAATTGAAAAATCCGTTACAAAAGCGCAACAGCCGATAAATCGATAAGACAGACTGCGCTTGCGCCACTGTTGGCTCATATTTGCGTTAACGTTAATGGCTAACAGACTGCTACTTAACATAGCTGCTGCTGCAGCATGCGAGCCGTCAGGCATGGCCACTCTGATTGGAGAACAGCTGATCTGTTGTGCGCGTTAACAGCGAATGGTCAGACGCCATTGTGTACAAAAGTGTGTCGCAGTCGCCAAATAAAAGAAAAAATCCTGTTAGCTCATATTTGCGTTAATGCTGCTCAGTTGGCGTTAAAGGCTAACAGACTGCTACTTAACATAGCTGCTGCTGCAGCATGCGAACCGTCAGGCATGGTCACTCTGATTGGAGAACAGCTGATCTGTTGTGCGCGTTAACAGCGAATGGTCAGACGCCATTGTGTACAAAAGTGTGTCGCAGTCGCCAAATAAAAGGAAAAAAAAGTCCAAAATCTTTTATAAATTGCCAAAGAAAATACAAAAAAAAAAGGTCGCGTCGTCGTTGGTGTTTATACATTAATAGCTTCCAAGGAAATCGCACATAACGCACACACAAAATGGTAATAAAAATTTGCGTGCGCGCAACAAAATAACCAAAACCAAAACCTAGAAAAAAAAGGTGCTGCGCGAAAAATACGCAATTTTTATGGGTTTTGCGTGCAGATGGAAATTAAAGTTCTCTTGGCCTATTTTAAACAACTTTATTTGTGCATTGCAGGGAAATGAATCGTCGCTGCCGATGGAAATGTGCTCGAATTGTAAGTAAAATTCGCATTGTCAATGTCATTTGAATGGAATTTGGCCGAATGCCTATCCATATTTGCATATTTCAAACACGTAGCTCTACATTTTTACATTTTCTAATGCGACCCTTATGTGCATACCGTTATTTGCCTATCTTTGCGCTTGTTTGTCCAGCGTGTGCAGTGGGCTGCGGGAAGCGGGAAACGGGCAGCGGGAGCAGCAGTTTTATGGGCTAATTGGAATATGAATTGTGCTAGAGTGACACTGGCTTGGGTTTGCGTTGCGTGCTCAAATTGGAATATGAATTGTGCTAAAGTGACAATTGTTGTGTTGCGTGTTCTAGTTGGAAAGTGAATTGTGCTGGAATCGAATTGGAACCACAACTCTGTTAGCTTGACACTTGTTAGCTTTGTGTGTTCAAATTGGAATGCCCGTTGTGCTGTAGTGACACTGGCTAGTTTTTGGGTTGCGTGTTCGAATTGGAATACTGTAGGCTGATAGAATGAGACTTGTTGGAAAACTGTTGCTATTTGAATATTATTTTATGCGTCGTGCGCCAATTGGAAAATGAGTGATATTGGAGTAACATTGGTTAGCCGTTCTAATTGGACTGTGAATACTGGTGAAATTAGAATTGTTAATAAACTGATGCTATTGGAACATCAGTTGTGCGTACACCAGTCAGTATTTATGTTGCATATTCTAATTGGAATATGATGTAATGAACAAACAAGTGTCATTCGCTTGCATTCATTTGGCTGAGAAGCTCTCGCTCTGATCGGCCCATGCATTGTGTGGACATCAATATCATTTTCATTGACATCAGCTTGTTCGGGGGGTGATCTATAAATAAAATGGTCACATTTTTGTACAATACAAGCAGCAGTACAGGGCGTACAGGGTGCACACCCACACGTGCTGTTCGCTGCTGTAATCACCCTGTGGCCAAAATCTAAACAAGCTACCATTTAAATTTGAACAGTCGATGCGGATGAGATACGTCGTCTGGGCAAACGTTTCCGCAAACTGGATCTGGACAATTCGGGTGCATTGAGCGTGGATGAGTTTATGTCGCTGCCGGAATTGCAACAGAATCCGCTTGTGCAGCGCGTGATCGACATTTTCGATGCGGACGGCAACGGCGAGGTGGACTTCAAGGAGTTCATCCAGGGCGTCTCACAGTTCAGCGTCAAAGGCGACAAACTGTCCAAGCTGCGCTTCGCATTTCGCATCTACGACATGGACAACGATGGCTACATCTCAAATGGCGAACTCTTCCAGGTGCGTATCGAGCCTGGTCACCTCATATATACATGCTTAACTAATATTTTAATACGATTCGTGCAGGTGCTCAAAATGATGGTGGGCAACAATTTGAAGGATACGCAGCTGCAGCAAATTGTGGACAAGACAATCGGTTTTGCGGACAAGGACGAGGACGGCAAAATCTCCTTCGACGAGTTCTGTTCGGTGGTCGGCAACACGGATATACACAAGAAGATGGTTGTCGATGTCTAAAAAACAAATTGAAATCGAAACGAAAGTTTGCCTAAAGTTGCAACTGCATAGGTTTACCTTTTTTATATATATATATAAATATTGTATATGCATAATCAAAGCAAATCATTTTCACTAGTTACTATTTATTATTATTATTATTATTATTACTATTATTATTATTATTATTATTATTTTGTAATGCATATTGTTTGTTTTGAAAAGCTAATTGTTTATATATTTCTCTTTTGTATTGTTAAGTTCGGAACGTAAAACAAATATTGAGCAAATTTTTGAAAAATCAAACGCTTTAACAAATAAATATCACAATTTCTCAAAGAAAAAAAAAAACACACACAAAACAACAACAAAAACAACATAAACAATTTTTTAAAAGTTATAAAGTAAAAATGAAAAAAAATAAAAGAATACGCTAAAAACATATATATATATAGAGAGAGCGAGAGAGAGAGAGAGAGGGAGAGCGAGAGAGAGAGGGACATACTTCTTAATTTATTGTACAACAACAAAAAATAGTTAATAATTGCAACAAGGCAAAAATAAAGCAACAAAGTTGAGTGTTTTTTTTTTAAATTTTTTAATTTTTAATTCTATAACAAATCAAAAAAAAAAAACTTATATACAACAAATAAATAGAGTAAAAGCGAAAGGAACATTAAAAATATTGAAAAAGTTGTGTTCAAAACTTTGTGTGTGTGCGTGCGTGTGTGTGTGTGTGTGTGCGTGTTTACACTCTTAAAACTTGTCTTAAACTTAGATTTTGTTAATAACTTCTGATTCTCCTGTGATTTGGCCAAAAAAGTAAAGAAAAAAATCAAAAAAAAAATCGCTAGCCTCTATATAAATATACTATATATATATATATATATATATATATCAAAAGAAAAGGAAACTTTTGAAAAGCGAAGCAACGCATTTTTCTCAATTATAATATATATATATATATATATTATATGGTAATTGCAACTAATTCTAATCAAGTTAACTTAGTAATTAATTAAAACTTATATGTGAGTCAAATCGAATAATTAACAAATTTTATACTTAACTTATATTTAATATACATTACGAAAGTCTAGTTAAATGAAATGATATGAAAATTAACAAAATGCATGTAAAATTAGCAAAAATTTTATGCACAATCGCCATTCAATTTGTTAGCTAAAACTAATCGAATTTTTTTCATAACAACCTTTATACATAAAATATATATCTATATATATATATATATATATCGAATGCAATTTATATGAAAAGTCAGCCAAGGAAACGAAATGCTTCTTTTCACAGCTGCTGCAGCAATAAATAAATATATATATATATATATACACTAACTACGAGATGTTCGCATATTTTATTTGATTATAAATTAATGAATTTAACGCCGACAAACACAAATGGCCTTGTTATTGCAGTAGCCGCCCTTGTAGCGCCTGGCCAGGCAGTGGGCCACACAGGCTGTGTTCTTTACGTTCCAGAAGCTCAGCAGATCGCAGGTGGCGCGTTTCTGGCGTGGATGCCATTCCATTCCCGTTGGAGCTGTCGCCTCATGCGTAGAAGTCAACGCATTTGTCACAGCCAGGATTAGTAGCAGGCCCAGGCATACGATCAACTTCATTGTAATGCAGTTTGTCTGGCAACTGATGATGCCAAGCGGCATGGCTCCACGTATTTATACAGCGAAAGTGTCGCTTTTGTCAAGCTAAGGGATTCCCGGTGGACACTGCTTTGCTTTCAAGTCGTATTCACAGGCTGGGCACGTACAGGGGGATCTTTTAATCATCTCGGTTGATGAGCAGTTGTTCAAAGAAGACAACAATGGAAAGTCAATAGCAGAGTCTAGACTAAGCTTGGCCCCGGATGTCATAAAATACAGCACAGAATCAATTACAATGAACTATTTCTTATATAAATATAATGCAAAGAACATATAAATATAATATATCTAATAACAAATGCAGAATTCATTAAATTTACAATAGATACGTTTAATTGGCGCCACAAGTTTGAATTTGAACGAGTAGTCGTACTTGTCACGAGTCAGCATTGTACTTGTGCAGCATTGCCAGCCCTAGTTGCTAGCCCTAAATGGCGGCAATTATTTGAATGTGCAAGTACCAAGTACTCGTAACGAGTCGCAAATTGAATTTCACAATGTTGCCGCAACGAGTTTCGCCAGCCCTGGCAGTTATTCGCATAAAAGTAAACAAGTTGCAAAAAATTAAGTTGTTGCTGGTTTTTAATGAATACTACGTTTATATTTGCACACAAAACAACAGAAAATGTCCGATATAGACGGCATTTACTCCGTGCGGCTTGTAATTGCCGATTTTTACATGGAAAAACCCGTATTTGGCCTGGATCCCTGCTACTCGGAGTTGCGCGGCAAGGAAATTAAGCGCGTAAATATAGCAACTAATTTGAAATTGTTAATTATATGCTAAGGCCCTTATATTTGTTGAACAGGTGCCCATTGTGCGCATATTTGGCGCCAATGCCAATGGCCAAAAGTGTTGCATGCATGTGCACGGCGTCTTCCCCTACTTTTACATACCCTACGATAGGCGGGACTTTGAATCTGTGGAACGGGGCATACTGCAAATAGCCATGCACTTGGACAAGGCCATCAATATATCCTTGGGCCAGGGCAGCTCCAATGCGCAGCATGTCTTCAAAATACAATTGGTAAAGGGCATGTGAGTATATCTTCGGATATGCCAAATAGATGCCTTAATGCCAACTCCTTTTCCAGTCCTTTCTATGGCTATCATCGCACCGAGCATCAGTTTTTTAAGATTTTCATGTTCAATCCGCGCTTCGTGCGACGCGCTGCCAATTTACTGCAAAGCGGCGCCATATTGAGCAGAAACTTCAATCCCCACGAATCGCATGTACCCTACATTCTTCAATTTATGATTGATTACAATTTGTACGGCATGAGCTATCTGCATGTGCCGCTCGAGGTGGTCAAGTTTCGCAGGCATACGGATGAAGAGGGTAAACGAAAAAACAAATATTCTCTCTCTCTGGACTGGCACTTACAGTCCATTCTGTTCTTGTTCCAGTTGTGCCCTATGCGAATGTGAAGCCGGAGCAGCTGCTGGACACCAGTTGCGTTAAGAAGATCGCCTGCAGCGCCTTGGAGGTGGATATTAGTTCGAATTTCATACTGAATCGCTTTCAACTGGTCACCAAAAGCAACACGACGCACACGAATCCTGGTATCGAGGCCATTTGGCATGATGAGCACGTGCGGCGCCAGAAGCTCGCCCAAAGCTATGGCGCCGATAGCCAGAAACTAAATGCGGTAAAGATTCAGCAGCAAATCCCCTCGCCCAGCCAATAAATTTGCCTCAATTACAGCTGCCTGCGCTGCAAGTGCCGCCCACCCAGGAGCGCCCGAATGTGGAAGTAGCCGAAAGCGATAGCTTCTATCGGGCTGCGCTAGAGAGCAAGCTGTTATCCCTGGAGCAGACATTGAGCTCGGATCAAACTCTGTCCGATCAGACGCAGATCAGCCATGCGAATGTGACGCTCCAGACAAGCGCCAAGGAGCAGCGCCGGCAATTCAATTTGCAAAAGCTATTGGTGAATGCCGTTTATCCCGATGAATGCACCCAGGATGCACAGCAGCAGCTGATGAATGCATCTGTCATACAAAATCATCTATCAGGCAGCGGCAGTCTGCAAAGCCTGCTGCCGGATGTGGGCAATGGCGAGGCTGCCTTTCTGGACGATACGCTCGTGGACGAGCAGCTCTTGGAGATGCAGGGTCCAGTGCCACATGACGCTACCTGTGAGCTAATTATTTTAATTGCATTTAGTATGTAATCTTTACCAAGTCAATTTAGTGCGCGAGGAGGATTTGGAGCTGCTTGAGGTGCTGCAACAGCTGGAGGAGCAGAACGCAAACGAATCCCACATCGATTTGGACAGCTCGCTGGCGCCGCTCTCGCAGCAGCACAAACAATGTAAGCCCCTTTTAAATATAAGCTTAGTTAGTATTTAAATTAATTGTTGGCTACGCTTTCAGTTGAGCTAACGCCTGAGCTGCTGGACAAACAGACGGCAGCTGCAGCCTCGCAGCAGCCGCTGTCCGAAGACGAAAGCGACAACTCGGATGAGGACAACACCGCGGGCAACATGCACGACTTTTCCGTTGCCCTGGATGACATTGACGAGCTGCTACTTAAGCTAACCCAGAGTCAGCCCAAGTCTCAGAGCAAGACCAGCCAGAACCCGAAATTGCCGCAAATCGATGGCGCCGATGATCAGCTGCCGCGCACGCCCACTAAAGCCAAGTCCAAGGCGCAGCAACGGAGTCCACCGCGCACGCCCACAACGCCCAAGAGTCGCATCAGCATGCAGCAGCCGCGCACGCCCAAGTCCAGTGCGGCCAAAAAATATGCGCCCCTGCCACTGATCATAACCAGTCGATCCGCACAGAGTGAGTGTAGCGCCTTTAACTATTAAATCTCCTAAAGCTAAAGCTTCGATTCCATTGTAGAGCAGGCGGATGCAGCAGCTGCAGTGCCTCCAGCGAGCAGCGCGGTCAAGACGCGTCTGAGCCAACAGCTAGAGACGGGCGTTAGAAGGTGTGCACATCGATTAATATCCATAATCTCTGACTAATCCCTTGTCCATTCACCTTTTGCAGCCCAGCTGTAACGCTGCGCAAGAAACTGGCCATGACTGAGTTGCGTCGCAAGACAATCTCCGCAGCGTCTTTTACGGAGATGTGCAACAAGGCAGCACAACCGGATGAGCCGTAGGTTAATTACTTCATGCAACTTGCAGCCTTTTAAATAGCTTGCTTCCATACAGTACTCCCTTGCGGCGTAGCACGCGCAGTCGCACGCGTGATTTGGACAAAACGCACATCATTTGCTCCCTGACGCCGCGTCGGAGAAATTCTCGCATTTCGGAAGTCTTTGAGGCAGCGAACAGTTCAACAGCCACAGCTGAGATCTTAGTGGAGCAGAAGAAACCACGTCGCAGCGCACGGCACAGCGCCAAGCAGAATGTTGAGGAGCGAGCAATCGCTAAGGCAGCGCCTAGTTTGGCAACAATTAACCAGCCAACGGACTCGCCCGCTGTAACTAGCGACGATGAGGCAATTGTATCTGACACAGAGAGCGATAGGTCTGTGGCTCAGCTGCGCAAGACGCCAAATCTGAGACGTTTGCGACGCAGTTTTCGCGAATCGGTGCTGGCCAAGAGAGCGACGCCAGCGAGTAAAGGAAGTATAACGCCAGCGAGTGCAATAATTGCATCTAAATCCCCAATGCCAGTTACTAAAAAAACAACGAGTGCTATAAGTCGAATTCCAGCGAGTGCAGCAAGTCCAATGCCAGAGCGTGAAATGGCAGCTTATGCTATAAGTCAAATTCCAGCGAGTGAAACGGCAACGAGTACAAAAACTGATATAAGTAAGACTTCAGGGAATGCAACGCCAACAAGCACCGAAACTCAAGCTTTAGCGAGATCAATGAAGTCCACTCCAGCGAGTAAGACACCAACGAGTAAAGCGATAGCGAGTAAAGCGACAGCGAGTAAAGCGACAGCGAGTAAAGCGACAGCGAGTACAACTGATATAAGTCAAATTGCAGCTAGTGAAACGCCAACGAGTACAAAAAGTCAAGCGAAAGCAATGTATTGCACTCCAGCTAATAAGACACGAACGAGTAAAACGCCAGCGATTGCGACGCCAACGAGTTCCAAAAGCCAAACCCTAGGGAGTCCTATGCTAGCAATAAACTGCACTCCAACGAGTAAACTTTCAGCGAGATCAATTCGCACTCCAGCGAGTAGGACACCAGCGACTCCAATTGTGCCACTCAAGAATGCACATGAAGTAGAAATGATTGAAGCAATTGACACACCACAATGTAGTCCACAGAGCATAAGCAGTAATACTCCAGAGCTGATGAAGAGCTTCTATGAGCACTCGTTGATTGTGAACAGTCCGTCCGTATTCAGCGATGATCTGGGCAGTCCGCAGCTGCCCGCCCAATCAAAATTTCTCGCCAGGCCCAGCGGCAGCTCAAGCAACTCCGCAGATCTCAATACGTTTGTAATTGCGCCGCTAGAGCTGCCGCCCAGCTATGAGGAAGTGCTGCAGAGCTGCCGCAAACTGGACATACCCGAGTACGTGTTCCAGCAGCCCTTCTATAGCAATCCCGCCGATGTTAGCAAAATGACCGAGGTGGGATTTCTGGTGCTGCGCATACCGGGCAACAAGCTCAACGATTTGGAGCCCTTTCAAAGCAGCGTTTTGGCCAGCCATCAAGGTCTGGCGGCCTGGCGCCGCAAGCAATTGGTAGGCATTGCCGGACCAGCCATATTGCAGCGCTATCGCAGCGAGCAGCAGGTGCGGGAGTACTTCAGCAGCGAGCAGCGGCTGGTCATGGAGCCGGCAATGAGTCCGCCTAGCAGGCAGGACGCCAAATTGTGGCTAAAAGCGCGCGAGCTGCACAAGCAGCGCCAGGGCGAGCAGGAGGAGGAGCAGCTGCGCCCGCTGGCCAACGATGTGGATAGCCCCATTAAAATCAAGCGCCAGAAAATAACCATGATGCTCAACGAAGGCAATGGCGAGAGCGGAGCAAGTGGCGATGAGGACGGGGAGCCGAATTGCAGTCGCCTAACCCTGACGCCCCTGTCACAGACGCCAGCAACGCCTCAGCCCACAGGCAGAGGTAAGCGGCAAGCGAAGGACACGCCGCTAAGCTGCAAGATGCGCGCCAGGCGCGCCACCAAGCTTAAATTTCCAGCAGAACAGGATGAGCCGCCAGGCAGCAGTCAGTCGAGTGAGCAGAGCGTCGCCAGCAGCGATGCCTTGGATGCATTGGAGCGTAGCTCGTTTGTGCGCCAGCTGGACAGCCTGAGTAGCGGACGGAACAGTCATGAGCTCAGCTTTGGGCTGACCAATGCGACGCTGGACAATACCTTTGGCTTCAAGGTTAATCTGGAGAATCTGCAGCAGGCCAAGGCCGACATTGAGGTGGGCAACAGTTCAGACCAACATGTATTCCATGTATCAAATCTTAATTTCTGCAGTGCAACTATTTGACCACCATGACGCTGGAGCTGTTTGTGCCCACCCGAGACGAACTGCAGCCGGATCCGCTGTACGACGAGATACGCTGCATATTCTATGCCATAGAGCATAGCCTGCCGGCTGCAGCTGGAGCGGAGCAGCAGGCGCTGCCCAGCAAGGCCTGCGGCTATATTATAGTCAGCGATGCCCAAGATTTGGTCAGCGAGGGACGACATCACGGCCTGGACGCAGACATTGAGCTGCAGGTGGTGCAGAGCGAGGCGCAGGCTTTTGAGGCGCTGCTGGCGCTCTGCACGCGCTGGGATGCGGACATCTATGCGGGCTACGAGATCGAGATGAGCTCTTGGGGCTACATCATTGAGCGTGCCAAGCACTTGTGCTTCAACATTGCGCCCCTGCTGTCGCGTGTGCCCACGCAAAAGGTGCGCGACTTTGTCGACGAGGATCGCGAATCGTTTACGGATCTCGATGTGGAGATGAAGCTCTGTGGCCGCATTTTGCTGGACGTGTGGCGTCTGATGCGCTCCGAGATTGCGCTCACCTCGTACACCTTTGAGAATGTCATGTATCATATTCTGCACAAGCGTTGTCCCTGGCACAGTCCGCGCGCCCTGACCGATTGGTTTGCCTCGCCCTGCACGCGCTGGATTGTGCTCGAGTATTATTTGGAGCGTGTGCGCGGCACCTTGGCGCTGCTCGATCAGCTGGATCTGCTGGGTCGCACCAGCGAGATGGCCAAACTAATTGGCATACAGTTCTATGAGGTGCTCTCACGCGGCTCACAGTTTCGCGTGGAAAGCATGATGCTGCGGTGGGTATTGCCCCCTCTACATATGGATGCCTATATTAAATATTTATTATTATTCTCTCGCCCAACCACAGCATAGCGAAGCCCAAGAATCTGGTGCCGCTCTCGCCGAGCGTGCAGCAGCGCGCACACATGCGTGCACCGGAGTACCTGGCGCTCATCATGGAGCCCGAATCACGTTTCTATGCCGATCCCCTCATCGTGCTGGACTTTCAGAGCCTGTATCCGAGCATGATCATAGCCTACAACTATTGTTTCTCCACCTGCTTGGGTCGTGTCGAGCATCTGGGCAGCAGCAGCCCGTTTGAGTTTGGCGCCTCGCAGTTGCGTGTCTCGCGTCCGTTGCTGCAGCAGCTGCTGGAGCGCGATCTGGTCACAATCTCACCCTGCGGCGTGGTCTTTGTGAAGCGCCAGGTGCGCGAGGGCATCTTGCCGCGCATGCTCAGTGAAATACTGGACACCCGGCTGATGGTGAAGCAATCGATGAAGCTGCATCGCGACAGCTCCGCGCTGCAGCGTGTGCTGCACTCACGCCAACTGGGCCTGAAGCTAATGGCAAATGTTACCTACGGCTATACGGCGGCCAATTTCAGCGGGCGCATGCCCGCCGTCGAGGTGGGCGACTCGGTGGTAGCCAAGGGCCGTGAGACGTTGGAGCGTGCCATCAAACTGGTGGAGACGCACGAGAAGTGGAACGTGCGCGTCGTCTACGGCGACACGGATTCCATGTTTGTTCTTGTGCCCGGACGCAATCGTGCCGAGGCCTTTCGCATTGGCGAGGAAATTGCACAGGCCGTAACCGAAATGAATCCGCATCCGGTCAAACTGAAGCTGGAGAAGGTCTATCAGCCGTGCGTGCTGCAGACCAAAAAACGCTACGTCGGCTACATGTACGAGACGCCCGAGCAGCAGCAGCCGGTGTACGAGGCCAAGGGCATTGAGACGGTGCGACGTGATGGCTGTCCGGCGGTTGCCAAAATGCTGGAGAAGGTGCTGCGGCTGCTCTTCGAAACGGCGGACGTCAGTCTGATCAAGCAGTACGTGTGCCGGCAATTTACCAAGCTGCTCTCCGGACGCGCCAATCTGCAGGATCTCATCTTTGCCAAGGAGTTTCGCGGACTAAACGGCTATAAGCCCACAGCCTGTGTGCCGGCGCTGGAGATGACGCGGTGAGTAGAGCATATAAAGATACCATAATGTATAGATTCGACTAATTTTCTATTCATTCACCGTACGCAGCAAATGGATGCAAAAGGATCCCAGACGCGTGCCGCGTCGCGGTGAGCGTGTGCCCTTTTGCATTATCAATGGACCGCCCGGCGTGCCGCTGATACGCCTGGTGCGCAGTCCACACGAGGTGCTGGCCAACGAGGGCTACAAAATCAATGCCATTTACTATATAACCAAGGCCATAATACCGCCACTGAATCGCTGCCTGCTGCTCATCGGAGCCGATGTGAATGATTGGTAAGCAAGTGAATCAGCTGCACTGCCAAGATTAACCATCAACTATTTCCAGGTTCAGCAATTTGCCGCGCAGGCTGCTCATAATGCCGGCTCTGTCGACGGCTGGGGAGCTGATGAATCGCGGCAGCGCCAAATCCACCATATCGCAATATTTCTCAACGAGCAACTGCATCATCGACTGCGGCCGCCAGACCAAGGCGGGCATCTGCACGGATTGTGCCCGTAATGCCAGCAAATGCGTTGTCACGCTGCAGGCAAAGCTGGCGCAGCTGGAGCGCGGCTACAGGCTAACCCAGCAGATATGCCAGGCCTGTTGCGGCCGGTTGGGTGAGCTGCAATGCGGTTCACTGGACTGCCCGGTGCTGTATGTGCTGGAGGTGAAGCGGCGGGAGCTGCAGCAAGCGCCGCATATACGCAAACAGCTGGAGGAGCGTTTCAATTAGTTCAATATCACGTGTATATATATAAATATTTAGTGGATGCCTGGAAAACAATTCAAGACTAGATATGACTTCATTTAACCGAGTTACCGACCGACCATCGATTGGTAATCAAAAGAATCCGCATTCCAAGATTGGCAAGCGGTAAGTAAGATCACAAATTTTGTCAAAACTGACTTTGTTAAGATATCCAAAATTGTTGATGCAAATTTATTATATGGGGCTTGAAGTCGTGTAGTTTCCAATGTGTCCAAGAGCAAGCTCCATTTAAACGATATAATTAAATTCTTAAGTAGCCGATGGATTTTAGATGACCTACATATATATAAATCCTTGGTTAGTTATGTCAAATCTCATAGATATAGTCCAAGTCAATCTATGGAGGAAAACCCTTATAAGATTTCATAAGGGCAACTGGCATAGAACTCCATGAGTGCAAGAGGGAATGGGAATATCTTTCCAAGATCGCAGTGCATTTGACCGAGTTATATTATAATGGGTATCACCCGGCTATGCGATCCCCAATTCAGCTTCCTAGCTCTTCCGATTTAAGCTGTATGCATAGACATATGTGTATATATATTGTTTTTTTTTTTTGTATATTTAACTTGCGACTGTTTAAAAAAGTTAAAATACTACACGTACAACAATCAGTGTCGGCATCCCGTATATATATATATATATATATATAGCTTAAACACTATGAATGCAGGTGTGTGTGTGTGTGTGTGTGTGTGTGTGTAGCATATATGCAATGTTAACTATTGATATTGTTTAGTTGCCGCTTGTAATTTGCATTAGCATTTGTTCAAATGAATTTCTTGACAGATTTCCTTTTGCTTTAATTAAATATTTATATATTTGTTTTGTATGCATGCGCGTGTATGTATAATCAGATGGTAATGCGTTTTGTACAATCTAAAATTAATTATTATGAGAACGTTTCAATTTAACAATTTTTCCAATTTATGTTTAACCAAATTAAATAACAATTATTTATGTATGTATGTATATAACCATGTACATAAGTGAATTTTTGTGTTCATTTTGATTTTGTTGTTAGCCCTGATTTATCCTTCATTCTTTACATATATATATATATATATTCACTTAGTTTAAATATACATATATATATATATATATAGTATTTGGGTGTGTACCTAAACAATTTGCAATTGTATATGGTTATTAAATTGAGCGCCTGTTTGCAGATAAACAACGTTTACCATTTACAATTAGAAACTCTTGTTTCACAAAAAAAAAATATATATATATATATCAGTACAATAAAAGTAGCTTCAAAAATTCCTTTTTAAAATTTTCCTCGAAAAATAACACACGCACAGTTGCTGTAACGAGCGCTCGAGGTGCTCTTACATATCCTCATCCTCATCCTCGTCATCGTCATCCATTTCAAACATCATGGCATTCTTGGCATCAGCCTCATTGCGTTTAGTTTCCTCTTCGTTGTTGTGATTGTTGTTGTTGGTCAAGTCCAGACCGCTATCGTGCATCGACAGCTTCTTGTTCTTGTCCTGGTCGTGACCATTATTATTGTTCGGCTGCTTGAAATACTGTGCATTGGCAGCGGTCTGAGGGCGAGAGTAGAATCAAGGATATTAAGTAGATGTAACGAATCAACTTTTAAATAGAAATGATCGCACTCAAAATTATAAAAAGCAAAATTCTAAAGGCTCTTATGGAGTTCTGTCATTGCATTTTTTTAACAGCTTTCGCCTAACATTTTCACATTTAACATTGCCGTCTTATGTTAAACGGCTGTTAGCAACTGCCACTTATCAAAGTTATATCAAGTGTTTATCATTCAATCAAATGTTTACTCAAATTACACACAAATTGCAAACACAAATACTATATATCATATCATTATCATTATCGCTCGACGTTTGACCTTCGTTTAGTGACTAGTTAGAGGCTGATTTAACTTAAATCGCAATAGCACTGCTAAGAACTGGAATGCTTTAGTTTCAATTGTGTTTGCTCGCGAACTTATTTGCAACTTGCGGCAAATATTTAACTAGCTTACACACGTTTAAGACTAGACCTGAAGCTCTCGATAGCCAAATGGGTCATACAATAGAAACTAACACTTGGATAACGCGCATTCCAATACAATCAATATTCGCGTCTAGCACTAATTCAATTAGCTCCAATCGGCAAATTAACAAGCTGGCGCAAATCACAAGTTTACCTTGTGGGCGGGCGGCTGCTGGCCATTGCCATGCTCCACCTCCTCGTAGTCCGCCGAGTCGCCCTCGCTGAGGCGACGCTGTTGGGCGCGCAATTTGCAATCGCGTCGCTTTTGATTCTTCTTTCGCTGGCCCAGTATGCTCGAGTCGAGCCTAAAAATAGAGATGCGATAATTAGATGAAATTGAATACAATTGGATCCGTTTTATATTTTTAGACGCACCTGAACACTTGCTTCATGATGTGATCATTAAATCTAACAGTCTTCTTGCAGCTCTCCGATAGACCTACATCTCCCTCTCCGCTACGCTCCTCGGGTATGCCACCAAATGATTGTGAGAAACCCATACCAGGTGCATCCATTGAGCACGAATATGTTGAGGAGCAATCATCAATTGAGGAGCAACTATCGGATATGGAGGGGCGTGGTCCATAGCGACTGAAGCGCTTCAATATGCCACGCTGCACACAGCTGCTGCTCTCATTGCATTCCGAGTAGCTGCGCTGCTTGCGCTGCGGCAGCTTTAGCGTGTCCACCGGTTGAGACACGTTCTGCAAGCGCTCCGGCGAAGCATCTTTGGGTGTCGACGGCAGCTGCTGCTGCTGCTGTTGCTTCTCGTGCTGCAGCTGCAGCTCCTCCTGTGCCGCCTTGAGCTCCTCACAGGCAGACTCAGAGAGCGAACGTTGCTTCTTGTTGCGCTTGCGCTGCTTCTTGTTTAGCTTCTTCTGCTGCTGCAGCTGTTGCAGTTGTTGTTGTTGCTGTTGCAGCAGCTCTATACTATCTAGAGGATCAGTGCTCTCTTGTGGCATGATGCTCACCTCCAATGCATGCTCCAGATCATTGTGATCCATGTTAATATACAGTGACTTCTCTGAAGCCAAGCTGCAGCCTTCATACTCTTTCTCATTATTGTTGTTGTTGTTAAAGTGGCCAAAAACTGGATATTCCTTGAGATCAGTGCTATCGGGTCCAGCCAGATAGCTAGGCAGCAGCATGCAGTTCTCATTCATATACAGTCTCAAGACCACATTCTCATCGGCGGCATCCACGTCGATATGATCGATCTGCAGCTGCGGCTCAAGCCCATCGGGCAGCTGCACTAGGAACGCATAGTGGGTGGGATAGTAGCCACTGCCCATGGAGGCGAATTGCAAATGCAGGCTGCGTGCCTGCTGCAGTGTCTGCACAGAATCCGGTTGCACATTGGGCACGTGCAGCACAAAGGCAATCACATTGTCCAGTATGTTGCAATCAAACGAGGCGGGCAGCTTATAGTGCAGGTTGTCCTTCAGAAACGAACGGGGCGAAACAACGGCAGTGGGCGGGACTGTTGGATGAGGCAACAAGTTAAAAATGGACTTCATAAAAAGTGAACTACTTACATGCATCGGAAACATCGCGTTGATCGTGCGACTGCAGCTCAACAATGGCATCGGCTTCAACTTCCGCTTCAGCTTCATCTTCAACGGGCGATTCACCATTGGAGTTGAGCTCCACGCCGCTGTCCTCGCGCGTGAGCACGCGCACGGTGTCGTGCAAATTGCGCTGTTCACGTGCCGTGGAACGCACCACGGGCAGCGTTATGCACAGACGTCTGTGCTCGGTATCGAAGCGTGCATTGCCGGCTTTATCGTTCACCGTGTACGGCAGATCCAGCTTCAGTCGATATTTGGCTCCTTGACGCTCGCTGAGCAGATAAACGGACTTCTCGGTGACATCCAGCTGACAGTCAGCCGTAGAGCTGAGCAGCGGCAATTCGATTTCAACGACCAGAGCACGTGGCATAGTCACCTGCAGTTTGGCATCCAGTTCGTCTGTGTACTCGGCCAGGTCCACATCGTGGCTGTGCTTGATGCTGTACTTGGGCACGGCAAACGTTGGAGCAGGCGTCACTTTTGTCTTCATGGGCAGCACCTTGGGCTGGTCGGCGTTTGCAGCCGGCTTCTTTGGGTACATGTGCTCGAGGGGATGCGGTTCGAGTTCCTCGGCTGTGGCATCCTTGGATAATTTGCGCAGCACGGTAGGACGCGCAAGACCCTTATAGTCGAGCTTGGGAAACTTGAGATTGGCCCGATCCAAATTGACCTTATACTCGCGCTCGACACCATCCAGTGCGGTATCTATAAGGCATTGACGGAACTGCGCATTGCGCTTGCCCAGATGCAGTGCATCCGGATGGAAGACGACATCAAAAACTTTGCATTGCTTGTTATTGGCATCGAGATCATCGCGAGGCGGTGTCTGGGCCATCGGTATGGACCAGCTGAGACCCTTCTGCCCAGTTTGCGAATTGACCGAAACCTCATTATTGGGCCGCTCCACAACCGTGGAGCTGGCAATATTAATGAAACACTTTAGTTCACCATCAATGGACGTTTTAACCACAAAGCCCGGCTGCGGATGAATAAAGGTAACATCGACGCCGCGCTCCTTTTCCAGCTGCGTTATCTCCTTCTCGTAGAGCTTACGATTCTCCGGATCTTGAATTTCGTCAACGTAATCGAAGAACAATTTGCGAAACTCTTCGTTGCTTAAAGCCTGACGTATGCGGTCAAACTCATCCGTGGTTATGTCCAACTTTTCATTGCCATGGATCTTTGAGTGTTTATTGCGTGTGGAAGCGGACATAGCTTCAAATGCTTTAACTTGCACTCACTATCACTATCACTATCACAATCTCACTCTCGCTCTTGCTCTTACCGATACGCGCAATTCGAACAAAAAAGCGTTAAACACTTGTTGCACTATTTTTAATAATTTTACAGTTAGCAAGAAACACGTAAGCCGCACGAAATGCTAGTTTATGTTATTATAGCGTTCTAGTTGTTTCTGCAAAGAGAAATGAGATAGAGAGAAAAGGAGAGAGATGGTAATTTAACATTTGACAGCTGATGCAATAACACTCAAAATTCATATTCGTTAGAAGCCGCATTCTGACGTATGCACACACACACTCACACGCAACACACACATGCAAAATCGATGAGCGGTTTATCGCTCGATTGTCGTAGGTTTTAATTCGTAGCATATGGGAAGGCAACATTATCTACCCAGCCTTATATACATAGATAATATAGAATAACATATAGTAGTTATCTACATACATATGCATGCATGTAAATTGAAATCGGATTCAAAATGACGAAAACCAACGTGCCCCCCTACTCTCTTATTCGCATTCGCTCTCTCAGCACAATTTGCCGGCTGCATTGTGCAGCCTTTTTTTTTTGGCAACAGCGAAATGTATATTTACATTTGTATGTATGTAACAGTTATGTAATGCAGCCAAAACGGACATGGGAAACGAAGGCGAACAGAATGGAAGGCATAGAGAGATCAAGCGTTTTATTATTGAGCAGAAACGAAAAACAAACGTACTGCGTAGTTTGCCGTTTTGTTGTGGCCGTTGTTTCGTATCAGTGTTTGTGTGTCGATGTTTGCGGCGCGAGCGAACTTTTACGAATGAGCATTAAACGCCGGCAAATGCTTCGCACGCAGAGGAGGCCGCATGCTGAATTTGCGACGGAAGAGGAGTACGGCGGAGACGAGGGCAACGCTAGATAAGCACAGGCACAGCTAACCAACCACTTGCCCTCAATTGTTTGTGTCTGCTGCTGTTGTTGTTTTTTAGCGAGGTTCTGTATATCGAATGAATGTATGTAATGTGTGCCCAGCCCAGATGAGATGGGATGTCAAAACAAACTGTATACACAATCCAGGGACACAGGACGATGGAATACTAGAAAAGTGGAAAACAAGCAAACACATGTTCTGCCCCTTGGTTCAGCGTGTTTGCGCGTACACGCTCAAAAGAAAATGTGGAAAAATTATTAGTTACGTGACCAAGGAGAGCACATCCATCTATGTGTGTGTGCGTGAGCTGGTACATATGTAAATATGTATGCATATACGCAATCGGTGTTTGATCAATATCGATAGAAACGGTGGAACATTGATTGATTTTCTGCATAAGGCATGGCCACAAGATGAAACCGGTCCGAATGAGCTTAGCACACGCCCACTGGAACAGGATTTACGGAGAATTGCAGAGGAGCCGTTGCAAAATGATGTTGACAATCTGCTTGAACTTGAGCACGATGAGGCACGTCAATGACCACCAATCGGCATCTACAGCAGCCACAATTAGAAAAACAGTAGAACTAGACTCGAGACTGCAATTTCTTTTAACAGACACAGACACATGCACAGGGCACACACACGGGCAAGACTTACCTAAAAAATATATATATATGTATTAATACATACGTGTATGCACTGTAAATAATTATGAACCGCACAGAACTCTTTTTAATATTTTTTATGTTTAATTACTGTGAAATTGTCTTTGAAGTTTTTTTCAGAAATTCTAGAAACTTTTCAGCTGATCAATTTTTTCCAGGCGAAGCAAGCTGAGGACCGGCTCAGTGTGACCTAAACAACGTGACGACGTGTAGTTTAAATAGTTAGCTCTAACAGCGTTTGGTATTATCATAACAGCGGCAAGTATGGGCACCCAAATCGCTTGGAGCAAATTTTAACATTTTGGGGTGACCACAGCCGTAAATGTATACCTGTTAGTGCTGGCTAACACAGTACTGTTAGTGTTGGATAAAAAACAATGGCAATGGAGTCAAATTTATTTTTGGTTTTCCTGTTGTCATTTTTTTTATATAAAAATGCAAAAGGTGTGTTAAATTATGTTTCCAAGTGTAATACAGTGTGTGTGCATCAGAAGCGGCTGCATTTAAACATAAGTGTGTGACTTAAATAGCGGCATATTGCCCTGAAAAATTGATACCTACGCGCTGCATATTTGTTTGTGTGTGTTTGGGTCACAATTTGTTTTCATATGCTACTGTTCTGAACAATTGCGCCGCGTACAAAGCCAAATGTGTGACAAAACTGCCGTTGAGTGCATAAAACAGCATAAAAATAATGCAAATACATAAAAATATGCGTTATATAAATGAATAAGAATGCTTATGTGGGCGAACGTAGCATAAAAGTGCATTTATAATCGACACACACATGCGTATTATTTGTGTATACACAAATGCCTATGTGTGTGTGCGTGCGTGTGTGTGTGTCGTGTTGAGTATTTCTAGCCAATTTGTGTGTATGTGTGACTGTTATTTTCCGTGTTGTTGTTCTTACAGCGGAAATCAGTGGACTTTTGCTAGATGAGCAACAGGATATGGACATGGAGCTACCGCCGAGCATTAATGGAAAGGAATTTCCAGCAATACCGCAAAACTCCTTACTAACGCATCCCAGGTAAGCAATAGAATCGTATGCACTTCCAATCCAATCAAAATAATGTAATAAGCCAAATGAAATTTCTCTAATCGGAACTATTGCTATCACCTAACTTCATTTTAACACCTAATCTTTACTACCTCCCACCCATTTAACACGCTGCACTCCTTAATAGAAGACATGTTAAGAGTAAGCGACGCATGAAAAGAAGGTAAAGCTGAGTGCATTAGCCCGCCTGTTTTCATAAACCCCACACATACACATACACACACACACACACTCACAATACATACACGCTAGTGCATATTATATGCTTGCATATTCGCTAATCTGATATTTTCGCATGCACAGATTAAAATGTTTTGCGTGCGAACCACCCTGTCTCGATCCCAATGAGCATGCACATACGTGCCAGAACGCTATACAGGTGAGTTAATAAGAGTCTGATATCTGAATATCCAATAATTTATTTCTTGCCGCAGTGCTGGAAATCTCGCACACGCGATGCCGTTGGCCAGGAGCAAGTGTCTCGCGGCTGCACCACGTCGCAGGATCAATTGCCACTGATTTGCAATCCGATTGGTTTAAATAAGCTCAGCGGACCCGCAAAACGCAACACGGCAAAATTCATAAATGTCGTTTGCTGTGCCAGCGATTTTTGCAATGACGGTGAATTTCCCGAGCTGCCACCGTTTGTCAGCGGCGATGTGGCAACGGTGATCACAGCCGATAGCAGCAATATAAGCAAAATGGCCGCCGCCATTTTGGGCCCATTTCTGGTCATCACGCTGATGGGCGCAGTGGCCGTTTGCTTTATGCGGCGCAGCCATCGTAAGCGTCTGGCGGCAACCCGAGTTAAACAGGATCCCGAATCATATTTGGTTAACGATGAATTGTTGCGCGCCACCAGCGCTGGGGATAGTACTCTACGCGAATACCTGCAACATTCGGTTACTTCCGGTTCGGGAAGCGGCTTGCCGCTGTTGGTACAACGGACGCTGGCCAAACAGGTGACGCTCATTGAATGTATTGGCCGTGGCAAGTACGGTGAGGTGTGGCGTGGTCACTGGCACGGCGAGAGCATTGCCGTCAAAATATTCTTCAGTCGTGACGAGGAGTCGTGGAAACGTGAAACTGAAATCTACAGGTTGGGCTTCGTTTGGATTTCTTGTTGCTTTCTATGCTAATCTCTTTCACACTTTCAGCACCGTGCTGCTGCGCCATGAGAACATACTTGGCTTTATTGGCTCCGACATGACCTCACGGAACTCGTGCACCCAGCTCTGGCTAATGACGCACTACTATCCACAGGGCTCGCTCTTTGATCATCTGAATCGGAATGCACTCAGCCATAATGATATGATTTGGATCTGTTTGTCAATTGCCAATGGATTGGTCCATCTACACACTGAAATCTTTGGCACTGAGGGCAAGCCCGCCATGGCACATCGGGATTTGAAGTCGAAGAACATATTGGTCACCGCAAATGGTACCTGTGTCATAGCTGATTTTGGTTTGGCGGTTACACACTCGCATGTGACGGGACAACTGGATTTGGGCCACAATCCCAAAGTGGGCACCAAGCGTTATATGGCACCCGAGGTCTTGGATGAGAGGTAAGCGCGCCAAGTGCACTTTTTATCAGCTGGTGTAACTCTTTATTTTTATTCCCGCCCAGCATTGACATGGAGTGCTTTGAGGCACTGCGACGCACTGATATCTACGCTTTTGGACTGGTGCTGTGGGAGGTTTGCCGGCGCACCATTTCGTGCGGCATTGCCGAGGAGTACAAGGTGCCCTTCTATGATGTGGTCCCCATGGATCCCAGCTTTGAGGATATGCGCAAAGTCGTCTGCATTGACAACTATCGACCATCCATACCCAATCGCTGGAGCTCAGATTCGGTAAGTATAAAACACCATATACCTTTAGCTATAAAGTTTTATTATATACCTGTTTGTAGCTACTGGCCGGCATGTCCAAGCTAATGAAGGAGTGCTGGCATCAGAATCCGAATGTGCGTTTGCCAGCGTTGCGCATTAAAAAGACTATACATAAATTAGCTTCCGTTGACGAGAAGATACGTTTAGACTTTGATGAAGTTTGCGTTTAGTAGCTTTTTAAGTGTAGAGTGTAAGTTAAGTTAATTATTAATTTTAGTAAGCGACATTAGTTAAGTTCATTTTGCTAGCAGCTAAGTTTTCATATATATATATATTGAAGTTTTATTTTATTTTCCCTTTCATTAGTCTGTAGATGCATTAATCGAGATTTAGTTTTGTGCCTTTCAAATTGCCTTAAATGTAAAATTCCACTTGACTAGAGATATCATCTATTTAAGTTTTATCAATCGCCTACATCAAGCTGCCTTCGTGTAGTAGGCAGCATTTTTATAATCTTTAATCATTTTCATTTCAAGTGCCATTACAATTAAGAATTGGTAAACAAAAAAAAAAAAACACAACATTTTTATACATTACATTTAAGCTCACTTTTTACACCTACACCTATTCACAAACACCCATGAACAGCCAGCTATCAGCTATATAGCTATATAGTTTCTTTTCTTATCAAGCTATGATAGAGTTATTGAGAATGTAAACAAATGGCGCCACACACACTCACGAAACATATTGTGCACCTAGCTAAGAGCATATGTATGTACATGAAAAGTTCCCAACTACATATAGATGATATATATTATATATATATATACAAACAATACTTTGTATACTGTACAAATGCGCGCTAAATAAGTTGTATATGTAGTTTACAAATGACGTTAAGATACTATCAAAAAATAAAATATACTCTAATTGTTAAGTAAGTCAAGTTTATCGAATAACTTTTTAAGATCGTTCAATGCTAAGAATTCATCTGAGAAGAATAAGTGAAAGGAAACTCAAAGATACTGAAAATTGGTATTCATAACAGAAACTTTATTTCCAAACAAAATATTTAACATTCATATGCTTCTAGCATAAGTTTATGAACTTTAGCAATTAGTTGAAAAGTATAATTAATATAAAAGATAGGGATCATTGTCCATTTGCCGTCAGCAGCCTGAACATCTCGTTGTTCTGCTCGTCGAGAAACAGCAGCTTGAAGATGTCATTAAAGAAATCCGGATAGTAATCACAGGCACGTTTGCAGTCGGGCGTCCAGTTAATCTCCAGCAGCTTTGACTGCATGCTGCGCTGCTCCACACCGTTGCCCGTCCAGGCCAGCATAACATCCGCCGCGTAGAGGGCGCGGGACTGAGCGCAGGACGCCAAGCCACAAGGCGGCGGCGCTTGGCTGGCGCACTGCAGCACCTCATACAGCATGGCGCAGATCTGTTGCTCCACAACGGCCCAGTCGTGTTTGGGATACTGCTGACGCCACATGTCCAAAAAATCATCGCATTGTATATGATGCAGCTGTGCCTGCTCCTGATAATTCATCACCGTATAATGCTTCTCGTAGTCATCAAAGTTGTCCAACGAGAAGGGCCGATTGGCGAAGCGCAGAAAGAACTTGCGATGCACATAGGCCTCCAGCGGCTTCACGCGCTTCACCAGCATCACATAGCGCACATCGAATTTGACCTGAGCATTCAGTTCGTCGCGATGAAACAGCACGGGTCGCTCGATATATTTTTGGGCTATTTTTGGTCCCGTTGCCGGCAAACGTACAATTTGTTTAATGTTATCCGTGATGTGGGTGTCGAGACCGCGTGCCAGGTTCCAGGGCTTAATAATCCAATGGTTATCCAAACGTTTGGCCGCACGCTGCTGATAATAGGCGACAAATTCGCGCAGTTCCGTGGACAAATTGTAGGTGGTGGGCAGCCACGTGGGATACGTGTCCAGCGTCTCGGCATTGTGATGCTCCTTTGCAGCACGACGACCGACAATACCCAGCAAATCCTTGATGGTGATGACGTACTCGAAGGGAAACTGATTGATGAACTTGTGTGGCGTATCGCGTGCGAATTCCGCGAAATTCTTATAGTGGCAGGTCAGCCAGAGCACATCCGCATCCTGTTCGTTGTCGACCAGCACAAATTCGGGAGCTGTGAGATGCTCGCGCAGCACATCATACTGGGCGTATACCTTCAAGGGATCACAGCGAGCGGGCGGCGCTTCGGCAACGGTGCTTTCCTCCTCCGGATATGTTTCTGGTATGTGGCCGCTGGAAAAGTAATCCGCACTCGGCTCCACCTGCAAAAAGCTCTCCCCACTCAAATCGGTCTCTTGCCAAGGCAACAGCAGGGCCGAACGTTGCGGCGCATCCTTTGACACATATTCGGCAAAGTCGCGCGTCACTGGCGCACCTTGTTCACAATCCCGAATGGGAAACAGCAGGCTGTATGTGGTCTGCGTGTTCAGGTAGAGCAAAGGCACTACCCGAAAATTGGGCTCATCCGAATGGTTGACTGCCGAACCAACTTCGTCCATGACATACCAAATGGGCATACGCTCCTCATCGGTTAATCCTTCGCTGGCAATGGAATAGGCATGACAATACCTCCACAGGCGCCTCAATATTTTGTCAATGCGCTGCTCATGCTCCAGATCGACGCCGGTGATGGCGGACAACCGATCCGCCAGCTGTGGATAGTGCTCCAACTGCTGACGCGCGCTGTTTAGCCGAAACGTCCAGGCGTGATCTATTAAATAAATGGCCTGCGGATCACTTGCCTTTATGCCCGCTTCGCGTGCTACCTCCAGGGCAAACGCTGGCTTGGCATTGTCATCATCAACACCCTCCTCCTGCTTCTCATCCTCGTCGTCGTCGTAGTCGATAAGCAATAATTGCAGAGCCTCGCCAGCATCAAAGTTGTCCGTGGTCAGTTTACGGTAGAGCGCCGGCCAGAAATGCACTGGCACCGCCGAAGATTCCAGCTGCGGCTTATGCAGCGCCACAAATTCATTGTATTTGTTAATTCCGTCCATGCTGCGTGCAAATTGCCCGGCTAGTTCACATGGTCGGTATATTTAGCATGGCCGCATTTAAGCACAACAAAAATATACCAGCTACCAACAAAATACTAAAGATCAGGACCATCAAATGCGAAATTTTGAATAGTTAACGATTTAAAAGGGCTATCGATAGGCACAAAGTAAATTAGAAATGAGAATTAACAGCAAAGCCTTAAGAAGAGCAATTCTTTAAATAGTAGTCACTCATCACTAGCTCAGCTAGTGGACAGTGCTGGTATTTTTTTCAATGTGACAGCATTTTGCTTGGCAAATTTAAAACCAACTATAAATCAAATACCAGGGCTGCGCAATGCCGAACAGCTGTTGCACAAGTCTGCTTTTTGGTGAGCACATATAAATAAATGACAACAATTTACAATTTCACCATTAGAAAAAATTACACATAAGCAGCGGCCGCACATACAATCAGCTGGCCAGCTTAGAACAAAAATTCATAGTCATCACAACTCGACACTAACCGCAGCAGTTTTTGATCAAAGGGTTACCTTCGTGTATGCTAGACTAAATTTTTGCAAATGCTGCACCGTCGCAGCTATATGCTAGTATTATTCTAAATAGTCCGTCTTTTGGCAAATTGTCAATATTAACAACAAAAAAAGAACCAAAAAGAACGAAAAAAAAAAACACACTAAATGAGCGGTACACTGGCATTGCCAAACCACGCTGAAGGCGCTACAGATGTTGTGCTAGAGGCTCAGACCATGGACGTAGAGGTAAGCGAAACGGCGAGGCAAAAGGATTTCGAACAGCTAAACAAGAAACATTGATTTTTAAGACAAAAGGTCAAACAATAAATTGTCAACGCTGAAATATGATACACATACAAACGTACATTTGTATGTATGTATGTGTGTGTGTGTGCGTGTGTGTTCCTAGCTAATTGCGCAGTTTCAGTGGGCGCGATCGCGGTGTCCGTTAGGTAATCCACGCCCATTTGGCAGCACTTCCGGGCCAGAGCAGGCGGAGCAGGAGTGAGACCAAGGCATGGAATTAAGTGGTTCGAGTATGTGTGACGTTTGTTTATATGTATGCGCATATTTGTGTGTGAGCATATGCACAACAAAGTAGTACAAACGAACGGGGCCTGAATTTACAGTTATATTTACACTACTACGAAATTATTCACTTGTTAAGGGTTTTATTCTCTCATATATTTGTGATCCTTATCAGCATGTTTATATATCGGTATGTTTCTAAGCAAATAAGTCTCGCTTGAAATACCCTGCATAGTTGTTATTGTCTCTTGTTACATGTATAGAATAGGGCTTTTTTTAATCGTAACTCGGGAATTTAATGCTTTTCAAGCATATCGGTAAAATCTTATCAACATTGAGACTACGACATCTCTCCGCAGGGGCTTATAACTGTAATCGTTCTTATTGGATTTGAACAAAATTGCCTTTTAGATTTTGGTTTAGTCAATTTGACATTAGTCAAATAATAATAATAAATAATTGAAAGCTTTGTATTTTTTACATTTGATTTTCATTTTATAATTATGTTTTATATGTAGTCAAATTTTCGTTTACACTTAAAAACTTTTATTTCAGGTTTCGAAAAATAACGGCTTCTTTCTGTGGCAATGGTTATATAACTGGACATCGACTTCACCAACAATGCTGCGGGCCGTTGAGAAGAAGATACTTTCATATCTGAAGCTGCCGTATCGGGGCTTCTTTGTGGACATTGGTCCGGCTGTGGGCGAGGCTGACAAAATCTGGACGCTCAGCATGAATACAGAGTCCAAGGAGGTGCCGCTGGTACTGCTGCATGGCCTCGGGGCTGGGGTGGCTCTGTGGGTAATGAATCTGGATGCCTTTGCCAAGGATCGTCCGGTCTATGCAATGGATGTGCTCGGCTTTGGCCGTAGCTCCAGGCCACAATTTGCCAAGGATGCGCTTGTGTGCGAGAAGCAGTTTGTCAAATCTGTCGAGGAATGGCGTCGCGAAATGAACATCAACGATATGATACTGTTGGGTCACTCCATGGGCGGTTTCATTGCCTCCAGCTATGCACTTAGCTATCCGGAGCGCGTTAGACACCTAATACTGGCCGATCCGTGGGGCTTTCCCGAGAAGCCCGCCGACTCGACGAACACCAAACAGATTCCATTGTGGGTGCGTGCAATCGCGCGTGTCTTAACTCCCCTGAATCCGCTGTGGGCGTTGCGTGCCGCTGGTCCATTTGGTCAGTGGGTGGTGCAGAAGACGCGACCGGATATAATGCGCAAATTCCAGCATACAATTGAGGAGGACATCAATCTGCTGCCCCAGTATATACACCAGTGCAATGCACAGCGGCCGAGCGGGGAGTCGGCTTTTCACAGCATGATGCAATCGTTTGGCTGGGCCAAGCATCCGATGATCCATCGCATCAAGGATGTGCGCAGTGATATACCAATCACATTCATCTATGGCTCACGTAGTTGGATTGATTCGTCGTCGGGCGAGAAAATCAAATCGCAGCGCGGCGTCAAAATGGTGGACATCAAAATTGTGACCGGCGCCGGACATCATGTGTACGCGGACAAACCGGACGTATTCAATCGCTACGTCAACGAGACCTGTGATATATACAAAGTCAGTAGTGGGAAGCTGGCATCGCCATCCATTCAGCTTATCCGGGAATCCACCGAATCAGATGAAGAGCATGAAGTGCCCATTTTGGGAACGACAGCCGAATCGATGGAAATCAATGCGGATGCCGATATTGTTCAAGGTATGACATCAACAGCAACAACTAATACGAGAACAGCAACATCTGGGACGTTGCCTGTGCCCAAAAATGAGCAATCCTCGGTTCCAGCTATTAATTTAGCCGATGTGAAACGGAAATGAGAGCAACGTTCTTGCCGGCTTAAATTATAAATTTAGCTCTACTAACTTTGTGTCTATTTTATTTGCGTTTTTGCCTAGTATTAAATGTTGTCTTATCTTAGTCTTTAGCTTGTTATTCCATTGTCATTCTATTATTTACACAATCATTTCCCTGTCCCATAATCGCAACGACTCTTGGTCAGCGTGATTCAATGCTTGAATCTATTAATTACGTGCTCGAGCTACGGTTGCGTTACAAAGTCCAAGTTTTATTATGTTCTTCAACTGTTTCTTGGTCGAGCTATGATAAATAATTGTTCTGGATACGTCATGTATTTAACAACAGCGCCCGAAAGTGCGCTATGGCCAACCAGCTCGATCCGATCCCAGTCCGTATCAGCTTTCCGGGCGCTGACGTCTGTCCAGCGCACGCGGAAGTCATCGACCTAACCCAGTGGCCTATAGAAAAAATTGATTTCATTTGACTTTCAGCTTAGCTAATCACAATTAATCATGCATTGAAATCAACAAAAGCGCAGAATTTTATTAAAATTAATTCAATTCTGCGCTCTCACTTATCTCTCTTATTCACCCACTCGCTCTTTTACTTCCGAGTGTACTCTCTTCTAGAAGAGAGTTCTCTTATGCACTTGCTTTTTCACTCTCACATGAGCACCGTCTCTCACCTACCACTAGCACCTTTCTATGCGATTTTCATAAATTCATATTATGGTTACAGATTTTGTTAGGAGTCTATCAGAAACTTAAGTGCCTTGTAGCGTAGTGTCAATTTTTCAGGCTTTTGCGCTATCAGCAAAGCTTATCTTAATATACGCAAGCATATATATACAAAAAAAAAAGCCCGAAACAATCAAATGTATTATACATAGACATTTACATATAGTGCATCAGATCGGTTTTCTTTATTGCTGTCGGTCATGCAATCCGAGCAAAAACAGTGTCTGGCTCTCGAAAAGTTTTCTCTCTCTTTATTGGAAAGCACAAATAATTCACAAACAAAGCAGTTGGCGAGCTTATCAGCGGCGAAAGTAAAAAACAAATATAATTGGCCGCCAGATAAGCAAAGGTCCATCGCATGACTAACAATATGGGGTCGCAGCCAAAACAAAAGACAGAATTATATGTAAACAAAATAGCGACAATTTTATAGACTACAATTATAATGTTGTAATTTAATTGTCAATTGCAAGAAGAGTCTTGCGATTTTCGAATTACAATAAAATGTTAGCATATTTTTGTATAATATAATAGGGTTAGCTTTTGGTTGACGCTCTATTTGGCATCGGCAAAGCCCACGCGATCGTTGCCCATGTCAAATTCGGTATAGTATTTGCCAATGAAGACATCGCCCAGAATCCAGAGTGGTCCGTTTGGTGGCGGTATGTCCATGCCCATAAATCCGGACAGACAGATGGTTTTGCCCATTTGAGCAACACGCAAAATATAATCCTTGCCCTCCAGCTCAAACGTTTTTCCGCCTAGCACAAACTTAATGACTGGCAAGTTGGGTATCATATCACAGGACACGATATACTGCAAGAGATATACTGGCTTGTATGTGTTACCTTATCATATATCTAGACAGCTCTTACCTGTCCGCCCACAATGGGTGTGCCACCGATAGCCTGATTGATAGAGGTAGCCTCAGCGACGGGCGCAGCAATCAGCGAGGTGCCAGTATCGGCAATTATCTGGCAGCCGCCCTTGCACAGCTCCAGATTATTAAGCTGAGCAGAGTCCATCTTGATTTGCCAATAACCCTTGCGTGTTACAGGCAAATAGGTGAAGTCGCCCGTATAATGATTGGGATCAGAACCGCCAAAGATGATTTCGCCACCCTCTGGCGCCTTGGGATCACGATTCAAGTAGAACGAAAATACCGGCTGGGAGATCAAACCCTGCTCGAACATGGAATAGAATGGAGGCTTGACACCATCCACAGATATCGAACTGTAGCCCAGTCCAAGAATACCATCGAATTTGGCAGCGACAAAGACCAGACCCGGTTCGCTCAGTGCCTCGGCAAAGGTTTGATCCTTAATGTCCAGGCCGGCAATGTTGACCGTGTCGCTGGACAAATAACCCGACAAACTGCCCGAGCCATAGTGTATGGCGAATTCGGTGCCGTTCTTGCTATACGATGACGACTTGCTGGCATCATACTTGTTGTGCATGAGGCACGCAATGTTGGTCAGGTGACATTTCTTCGATGGCACCCACAAATTGGACGAACCTGTATCGAAAACTACCTTGAAATTCTGTGGCGGCGAGCCAATCGATATGGGGCCATAGTACTGAGCATCCAGATAATTGGAGAGAGGTTCGGGTGAGACGCCGCCGGCGCCACCATACTTGATGCGCAATTGCTGCAGCTCGGTGCCGACATCAGCGAAATGCCGGCGCGCGGATTGGAATTTATTTAACGGCACACGCAACAGCTTCGGTTCCGCAGCGACGGCCCAGGCCAGGGCCAGGCACACGGCAAACAGCAGCAAAGACTTCTGCATGGCCACTGTAAGCGATTTAAATGTTTTAACTTGTTAAATACACTGTCGACTGTTGAAATTCAACTGTTTCTGTTGCAGTTAATCAAATATTGCGGTGCAGCGAAAATGATTCAGCAAACAATATGTGCTAAATTTGTCCAAAAAGACGTTTGACACTGCCAACCAGGGCTGGAACAGTACAAAAGTGAGTATGTTCATTTGACGAATCAGTTCTTTTTCAAAATATTTATCATTTTTTAAGTCTTGCAACTAAAGTTAAAAATTCAAACGGTACATAAATCACATTTTTTTTGTTCAAAAGGCTTGAAAGTTGTATATATTTCGCAAATAATTGTTAAAACTAATCTTAAATTATCCAAAAACCCATTATTTCTATTGGAAAGTGTGCATTGCAATATTTATGTATAACAAAAGGGATATCTTTACAAGTGAGCAAATAGTTTCCAACATTTATAATTTTGCTTTATAAATAAATATATACCATTTTTAAAATGCATTTCAATTGCTTAAATTACTCTATGGTTGAAATAACAGCATTTATACCCCTCTCTTAGTACTTGTAGCGATAGATGGCCACTCCGGCGACGCCAATTAGTATGGTACCCATCAAAAAGCCAAGTAGCTTTAACTAGAAGAAAATTAAAATATTTAGCGATTTAAAATATATGTAGTTTGTAATGGGGTAGTGTTTGCGACTAACTTTTGAGTTATCTACCAAGGGCGTCTTCTGTCTAATATTACTTTTCTGTTCCATTTTCTTAGCCTGGCCCAACATCTTCTGATACATTTCCTTTTCGTTGTGTTCGTCGCGACGTGCTTTGATAAACAGTCGGGCCAGATCTGATTGTACAGATCGGTTGTCTGGTTCCAACGTAGCCACTTTCTGCAACAGCTTAATGGCCCCCTGCGTATCATTCTTGCCCTCGAGCACCTGATAACGAGCGCCAGAGAGATTAAGTCTTGAATATGCCACGTGTTTAACTAGCACTCACTCTGCCCTTGCGGTATAAAGCCTTTGGATTATTTGGCTGACAACGCAATACATTCTCCACGGACTGTAATGCGGCATCATATGCTCCGACCTTAATTTGAGCCATTGCCAAATTGTTATAAACAATCAGTCGATCCTCCAAGAGGCTCTGCAGGTCACTGTTAGACAGCTGTTGGCAAAGATATATATATTATGCATATATAAGAAAGAATCTTAGTAGTCTATAGTTCAATACCTCTAGATCTTCTTTGCCGAACTCTGCATCTGGATCCCCATCACGACTATCCAAATAGTCAAGTGCACGCCTGTACAGATGGATGGCATTATTGTACTCTACACGCTTATAATAATAATTGGCGCGCTCTTTTTTTCTGGCGCTGCATTAAGGAACAATCATGATTAGTAAACATCTTAGCTTATCTTATATTCAGGTAGCTGGTAGATGTGAACGCACCCATATTTACGTAGAACATCAAACGACTTGAGGTCTGAGAAGTCTTCAAACTTAACATCCACTAGCTCTACTTGGTAAACCAGCTGGAAAATAGTTATTACACATGATGCACTTCGATGATGCACTTCGGTGGCTAAAACTGGGCACTTACATTAGCATTTGGTGGTACAATTATTTCAGGTGGGTTCTCGGTTTTCAGGCCAATGGTGCCGTAGCCAAAGCGTTGATCGACGTTGACCTGCGAAACTTCGCCCACATGCATCATTGGTAGTACCATGTCAATCCCTTGGACCACCTCGAAATCACCAACATGGCATTGGAAGCGCTCCTCCTTCTCGACAACGGTGCCATCCTCCAGTTTTCCGGTATAGGTAATGGTCACTAGATCACCGCGACTGGGACGCTTCGCGTTGGCTGGTGCCTTTTTGATGATGCGTTTTATAAGCTGCTTGTTACCCAAAATATCGCATTCGATATCGTCGTCCGACTCGTCCTCCTGTGTTGCGCCCTCAGCGTGACTGTCAATATTTGCAGATGGAACATCGGCTTCAGATGTTTCAAAGTCGCTAATTGCCGCTTGGGCTGCACGGATATCCTTGGTGTCATCGGCATTGGTTAGATCTTCAAAGGAGCTGCTGCTAGATTTTTCGACATCCATTTTAAACTGTCGGATGTGCGTGTAAAACGTTGAAACAGGGAACAAAGGGCAACAAATGGGCCGAAGCAATGCTCACCAACCAAATGTAGTGCAATTTAGTACTAAATGTGGATAGACGGTCCTTGGCAACAACTGTTCTCAAAGTTGTAAACTTACAAACGGTTCTCGCACCGTAACAATCCAACAATTTTAGAAACTAATAACTTTTTTTGGAACCAGTAATGTAAAATTCAGATTTGGAAATGATTACTTTCACAAGTTCGTTTGACATTTCACAGGGCTAGGGTTGCCAACATACAACACAGGACGGCCAAAGTGTTTTGTAATTGGTAGCATGCTGATAAAAAAAAAAAATTAAATTAAAATTGTTTAAAACTTAGTTGCCGGTAAACAAGCATTTACGCCCCTCTAGAATTCTGAGTGGTGGCAAAAATGTTAATTCCTTAGAACCAATAATACAAGTTTCTTAAATACTAAAAGTAATTGCCTGATATTTTTGGACAGTCTGGCAACGCTGATCAGCTGTTGCAGTTCGCTTTGTGTTTTGTATGCATACGTTTCATTAGTAATTAAATCTTTTGCGTCCCAAAAACAGCACTCAAATAATGGGTAAAAAAAATAAAAGTGGTTGTAAGAAAAGAGGTAAAATCCATAGGCACCGCCATAAGAAAGAAAAGCACCTATCCCCACGTAAAAGTCGTAGAGCCCTGCTAACACTTTCAGCAGCCCCAAGCACGTGCCAAAAAATTGCAGAGCCAGCGCTAGCTGAGCCCGCGCCAACTTGTTCTGCTGCGGCTAGCCAAATGGATGTGAGTATTGTTGCAGTTAAATGTTATATTTATATTTATGATTTCCGTGACGCGATTAATGGCGGGTCGTTCTGCTATTTTAGGGGGTGCTGCTGCAATTGCAAAAATTCGTTTTGCGCACGCGTCAGGCCCCCAAAATCCGAGAAAAAAAAAATTAGTGAAAAACTGTGCGAGTTCCAGAACAAATTTCCAGAAAATTGAATCATTGCGATTTTGTGCAAGCAGGAAAATTGGCCAAAAAGTGTAACTAAACCCACCAAAAATACCCAATTAATAACTTAAAAAAAAGTGATGGAACAAATCTGGCGTAATATTTGTGCACACTATGATGTGCCCGAGGATGTGACCAACACCTGGTATGCTCGCATTGAGCAGCATCTGAGCGATGATAGTCCCACGCGCGCCTATCATAACTGGCAGGAGATGATGCAGCGCAAGCACGACCATTTGACCGACTGTGCGCCCAGCATTGCACTGGCCGCGTTCTTTCAATATTATCATTTCGATGGCAATCGCAGCTGTGTGCAGGAGAATTGCGAGGTATTCGAGGAGTTTTGTCGCGATGCCATGATTGAGGATGTGAGTAGTCAACAACTGTTGATATATGATTTACGCAGCTTTTAAATGATAACAAACACAACATAGGAGCACGCCAAGTCGCTTGTGTGCAATCTGTTGGGGCGCAAGACGCCCGACAATGAGGTCACCTGGTCGCACGATGACGAGGCCAATTTGTTGCAGGATGTGGATCTGGTTGTACTTGCGTATGTATTTCACAAAATACCTTATTTGCACACTGTACCGACCTGTACCCACCCAATAGAGACATAAAGAGTGCATTGGGGTTGTGCGAGGCTTCGTCGTTTTGCTATATCGTATATATAATCCTTGTCAGGTCGTCTAATTGAGTCTTGTCTATCAGTTTGTCTGTATATAAGCTTCAAGAGCTCGTGTATCAGCAAAAGCTCGAAGCTTATCGATAACCGTTTCCGATATTGAAAATAATCGACTGTTAGCCGGCTTTTCAAAATATTTTCGGAATAACTTCTTCCACTCTTATTTATACCTAGAAATTTTCAAAACGAAAACGAAAAGGGAAGAATATATTCTTATATCTGTCGATATATATAGAAAAACTATTGAGTGTTTGTTCTGTAGCTGGGTACAGGGTATTGCCTGGTCGAGCAGCCTCGACTAGAGCACACTGAACAATAGTCTAATGTTGCTGTTCTGCCACGCCCAGTGCTCCGCCGGAAGAATACAAGCACTACACCCAGCTGCTGCGTCACGAGTACGCCAATCTGGATGATGAGAACTACAAAATGATGCGCGTCAAGGTGCTGGAGACATTGCTGCTCATACCAGCGATATATGCCACCCCTGAATACCATGAGAAGTACGAGGAGCTGGCACGTGCCAACATACGCAATGAGATTAGGGAGCTCAAGCAGTGAACGCTTGTCCAACCGATGGTCAAGGATCAACGATTCACAGTCAAAGTATCAAATTTGCAGCTTTTTATCTAATATATGTGTTGCCTTTTGTAACTAAATGTTGTCATCTGTGTTGTGTTTAAATAACAAAAAAAAAAAAAAAAAAAAAATATGATTGAGACACACGAAATCGATTAGATAAAGAAAATTCTCATCTAATTGATATAAATTATCTCAGCTGAAATGAAAAAGCGAAGCGCCAATCATAATGTAGTAGAATACATTTTCAACTCTTTTAAGTGTCTAGCCACAGAGGTATTTTAATCAAAATGCATTGTACTCAAAATTGTAACAGTTTTGATATATGATAATAATTGATATCCAATATGTAATTCAATAATAAATTTGGTGTATATAAAAACAAGCTGATAATCTGTAGTCTTACTCAAAGCACCTTAAAGTAAACTCTGTTAAATGAAATTCAAGCGCAGTAAGTATGAAAAGTAGCTAATTGTTTACTTTTCAATATGTCAAACAAAAACTTCAAATACAAAAATTAATACGCATATATTTCTCATCTGACATTAGTATCAAATTACCTACGACGCTAGTACCACAATGCCGCCCACTAAACCTCAATTCCAAAAGTTTAAAGATGATCAAATTAAGGTATGCAGCCAATTGAAACTTACGATCATTTGATTTTTAACTAAGTGTTACTTTCAGAAGCCGCTGAAGCGCTTGAATAACACAAACCCCAAGCCGAATAGAAATAGTTACGCACAGAAACTGGCAATTTTAATAAAACGCCGAGCATTTAATACACCATACAAGGGCGCATTAATTGCAGCCGGTTCCAAGCGAAAATTGGACTTTCAGCGCGGGAAAAGCCAACAAACCGAACAGCCTCTACCAAAACCAAAGTTTTATCGTAACAATCAGGTAAAGAAGAGCTCAATTATTCAATCGCAATATTCTCTAAAGAATTAAACAAAATGCAGGCGACGGGCTCAATGAAATTGGAGCAGCAGGAAGAGGATGCGGAGGAGGCGGAGATTATTGAAGAGATTGAGAGTAGCGATGAGGATGATTGCATCGTATTGGAACCGAATGTGGCTAAAATCAACATTGACGATGATTCAGAGGATGAGACAATATCCAAGGAGCCAGCAAGCAGCAATGCACTGAATGATGACAATCCGACATTCAGTCGCTTTGAGGTGGATAGGAAGCGAGATTTTCACTTGTGGGAAAGTTTTTCAAATAGCTCAAGCCATCCGGCCGTGTATCCCGTTAAGAGCGCCAGTTCAGCAACAAACAATGATACTTGCATTATAATTGATGATAGCTTTGATAATTTGAACAGAAATCATAGTCCTTTTCGCATTATTGATGATCGCCGAGATGCTGCGGTGGCCAGCGTAAAGAAGCCGCCGACGCTAAACCCAGAAAATACATTAGACGATAGTGTAATATTTGTTCAAGAAGACTTTATACCTCTGTCCAATGACAGATACGACGATGACAATGGCTCAAAGAGAAAACGAAATATGAAATCTAAGGAAGATGGTTCTAAGTTTAACAAAACGCCAAGGATGACCACACAGCGTATGAACGAGAGTCTCTTTACCACAACGGAACGTAAAAAACTGGCCGATTATAATAGCAACACATATAATCCAGGCATAGAAATGAACGGGCCCGTCTCCCATAAGCGACCCATCATCATCGATGGCAGCAATGTGGCCTTTGGGTGAGTCTCCCAGCTCTTGACTAAATATTCATTTTATATTGAATTCAATGTGCAGCCATGGTTGTTCCAATATATTCTCTGCGGAGGGCATCAAATATTGTGTGGAGTATTTCCAAAAAATGGGACACGATGTCAAGGCCGTAATACCATTGTTTCGTCGCAATCCCAACAAATCTTCCAATCCGGCGCTGCTCGATCAATTGCACAAGGAGGGCAAAATTGTGTTTACACCCTGTAAAAATCTGCCCAACCAACAGAGTATCAGCTACGATGATCGGTGCGTGATGAGCCTGACCCACGTCTGGATCATGTTCAATAATATATATTTGTTTTCAACGAATTATCTTTCAGCTTTATACTACAATTGGCGTATGAGCGCAATGCAGCGGTCGTTTCCAATGATAATTATCGAGATCTAATAACTGAAAATGTGGCATTCAAAAAGATAATTGAGAATCGAGTGATTGGCTATTCATGGTGCGATAATATACTAATACTACCCAAGGATCCCTATGGTAGATTTGGGCCACCGTTGGCTGAAATTTTACGTTGCTAGAGTTGAAAGAGTTTTTGTTTATCGTTAAATTTAGTGTATTATAATTTGTATCAAATTAAATATAAGATAGTACTTATACACTTGAAATGCATTAAACACATTAGATTCTCGGCGTAACTGAAACGACCATTGTTGTGGATATTGTGGCTGTGGGTGCTCCTGCTGCTGATGCTGCTGCTATGTCCACGGTGCCCTGATAATCCGGAGGCGGCTCATTCAAAGCTGCTGCCAGATTCGAATTGCTGCATCCCAAATCGGTAGCTATGGTCAGCGTGGAGGCGCCCATGTTGCCCGGCTGCTGCTTCGCACTATGGCTTATGTTAAGATCATCATAGCTGGGCGGCAGATCCATGCCTTTGGGCAAGATGGTCATGTCGTTATCAGCTTGAATGCAAACGCTGTTGTTGTCCAGGGTTGTGCTGTTGTTGGCGACGCTTATTTCCATCTCGCGGCGTGCTGTTGGCGGCAAGGTAAATAGGTTTAAACAAGAACATAATCTATTTCCAAGCTTATCAATATGGTAAATACACATTTTCCTCATTAACTTATCTTATCTGTTGTGTCCGTTTAGTTCAAAACGCGGTTTATCGACTTGTGCTAAAAAGAAAAGCTGGTCACTCTGTTATCGATAATTCTGCGCTTTTGCGCTCTTATCGCGCTGCATACGCGCCTTGAACAGCTGAGAGTCAGTTTAGTTGCGCGCTGCCCACACAGCGGCAACAGTTTTAAAGCTGCCTTTCGCGTTTTTAGTGTAAGTGCTAGCAACAGTCACTAACAAACAGCCACATGTGTTGCAACTAATACACACTAATACACACACGCACAGCTTGTAAGTGAAACGATTTGGCCAAGAAGTTTGGCAAAAATATAAACTTCGATTCACTTCGGTCATTTATGTAATGGACAAACAATTGCTGACGTTGTTCGGTCAATAAATGGTGAAAGTGGCTTTTGGGGCAAATACGCATGTAAATGTGAGTTAATGCAGCTGCAACAGGTTTTGGGTCAATCAGCTTAAGTTAATCAATTAACTTGATGAATATTAACAAAGTGCAAAGTGTATGATAAATGGTTTTTCGTTTTGGCAATACAATTATGAGTGAAAGTTCGTCGCAAAGGCTTAAAGGCTTAGTGTAAAACATTTGGCGTTGCTTAAAAAGTTAAGTCCAACTGAAACGAAGTTCAAATCAAAATGAAAACAAAGTTCATGCCTAAAATGCTGGTCCGTTCAAGCTGCTCGCTCAGTCCAAAGGTTCTTTCGCCATGCCGAACTAGTTCTTTGGCCATGCTGAACTTGTTCTTGAGCTTGGCGCAGGTGAAGGGTTAACACTAAAACGAAATGACAACCTGTTGACTTAACGGTTCATTGCGCACAGGGCGCGCTGCCAGCCACAATTAAAGACAATCAGTTTAATCTTTGCAGCCGAACTGTGCTGTACCCGTGCCTTCCGAACCTGCCATAGATGCTGCGACGCGTGCTGGGCTATGGCGTCCTGGGCGCTGGCCTCGTCAGCACCGGTTTGAGCCTGCATACAAACGACTATGAGATCAACTCGCTGGGCATTGTGCGGCTGACGCGTTCGGCCTGTGCCGTGGTCGACGTGGCGCTCACCTACAAGCGGGAGCTGTACTACAAGGAGTGGGATAAGACGACGCCCGAGTACAAGGCCGAGAAGAGTCGCGTGCACAAAATCGCTGCCGAGAAGCTGCTGCAGCTGATCTGCACCAATAGGGGCGTCTATATCAAGGTGGGTCAGCATATCGGCGCTCTGGAGTACCTCTTGCCCAAGGAGTTTGTGCAGACAATGAAAGTGTTGCACTCGGATGCGCCACAGAATCCCATCGAGGATCTGTATAAGGTAATCAGGCAGGACTTGAAACGCAATCCGGAGGATATATTCGATAGCTTCGAGCGTGAGCCACTGGGCACCGCCTCATTGGCGCAGGTGCACAAGGCGCGTCTAAAGACGGGCGAAATTGTGGCGGTCAAGGTGCAACATCCCTATGTCAAGGGCAACTCGCGTGTGGACATGAAGACCATGGAAATGGCTGTCAAAGTGCTGGCGCGCATATTTCCCGACTTCAAGATACAATGGCTGGTCGAGGAGTCCAAAAAGGTGAGTTGCCAATGAAATCTATCGATTTATCGATTTAAAAAATTCATTTCGTTACAGAATCTGCCCATTGAGCTGGACTTTCTCAATGAGGGCCACAATGCCGAAAAGGTAGCCGAGCACTTCAAGAAGTACAGCTGGTTGCGTGTGCCCAAAATCTATTGGGAGCTGAGCACATCACGTGTGCTGGTCATGGAGTATCTGGAGGGCGGGCATGTGACCGATTTGAAATACATCAAGGATCACAAAATTGATAGCTTTGAGGTCGCCAGCCGAATTGGTCAACTCTACTCGGAGATGATCTTCTCCACGGGCTTTGTGCACAGCGATCCACATCCGGGCAATATACTTGTGCGTCAGACGCCCAAAAATAATTTGGAAATAATACTGCTCGATCACGGACTCTATGCCAATCTGAGCGACAAGTTTCGCTATGAATACTCCAAGCTCTGGCTGAGCATACTGAACGTCGATCGCAAGTTGATGCGCCAGCACAGCGAGCAGCTGGGCATCAAGGGTGATCTGTACGGTTTGTTTGTGTGCATGGTGACGGGTCGACCCTGGGACACGCTCATGCAGGGCATTACCAAAGTCAAATATTCCAAAGAAGAGGTGAGCTGCGCACTCAATTAAACAAAATCCAGTAATATTCGAATACTCATACGTTTGTCTTTTGCAGAAGAATACGCTGCAGAACAACACATCACTGGTGCTGCCCCACATTTCGGATGTGCTGGAGCAGGTGGATCGGCAAATGTTGCTCATACTGAAGACAAACGATCTGATACGCGGCATTGAGGCGACGCTGCGCACACAGAATCGCATGACCGCCTTCTGGGTGATGTCCAAGTTCTGTGTGCAATCCTCATATGCGGAACAGCGTGCCCAACAGACGGTGGCTGCCAAACGCTGGCATTTGCAGCTGCGCGAACGCTGGGAGCTGTTCAAGCTGAATATCTACTACCTCTATTTGGGATTGATTAACTTTGGCTTCCTCACCGCGCTCAAGCAGGTGCTCTAGTCGGCTGCAGTTGTTCGTCCCGGTATTGAATTAAAGTACAAATTAAAGGGCAATCACATTTACCTCGTTCTCTCTGCAGGGCCAGCCTGCGTGCGTTCTCCTGACGCTTGCGCTGCATGGAACTCTTTTTGCGTTTGTTTTCGAAAGAGAGAGACAGAATACACAATTAGCTGTTGGAGCATAGGTTGGCCAAACTGTTAGGATTAAGTTACCATTATGATTGCAAATGGCATCAGGATGACAAACAGAAATAGGAGCACTATATAGAAGGCATAGCCCGAATAGAAGTACACATAGCTCGGCGACGGTGTGTAAACGGGCACATACGGCGCGTCGCCATATTCCGGATACGCTGCAGTGGTGCTGGTGGTGCTACCCGACGAATACGAGCTGCTCACAATGCTTGTTGTTGCATTCAATGCTGCTGCAGCGGTTGATGCTGTTATTGTTGCGGTCGCCATTTGTATCGGACTTGATTTCGGTTATAAAAATAGTTTTGCACAAGTCTCGTTTCACTCAAAGTGTCCGTTCGAACTGAATTGAACTGAAGTCGCCGAAAATAAATTGATGGGCCCCGGCGACCAGTCATCATGGGTCAGGCACGGCTCACATATTTGCTTTGTAATCATTAGCTGATAAAGTTGACAAAACCAGTGCCTAGCCTGGGCTTAAGTTCGGTGTGCTTTTCTCTGCCATGCATGCCATATCTCGTGGTTCGGGGCGGGGGCCACAACTTTATCTAATGAGGCACTATGATAAATGTGTGCAAATGTCACACAAACTGCGTGAATGTGTATCTATATATATATATATATACTATATCTGTATAAATATGTATGTAATTGCCTGTATCGTATTGTTTTTATGATTTATGGCAAGTTTTCCATTGTCAAGACGTTTGTTTCGCCTTTTTTTTTAAGGGTAGTCATATTAGCTTTAGGGATGGGCTTCCGGTTATGAGAAACGCGCACGCATAGGCACGGGCTTAGTTTTAATATGGAAATTTGTTCTTAAATTTATGTTAATCATAAATTTTGTTAGTAATTAACCAATTTTAAGGCAATTGCTAGAGTAATTCATATTTTTAAGTAAATTACTCGTAAGAATTTAAATTACTTGATAAATTAGGGCTACAATTTTTCGAGTAATTGTATCTTAACCATGTAATTACTTGAAGAAATGACTGTAATTACACGTAATTGTCATGAGTCGATGTAATTACTTGAGTAATTGTAAAAAGTAATGTAATTGTGCATTCACAATTAAATTTACTCAAATAATTGTGACTTGCCAGTGTAATTACTTAAGTAATTGTGGCTGACAAGTTTAATTACTTGAGTAATTGTGCCCTCACAATAAATATACCTAAGTAAAAATTGTTAATTGAACACAAAATGTCCAATTACTTAAGTAATTAAGCGCACAATGTTTAATTACTTGGGTAATTAGCACAGCTAAGCTGTCAATTTTCCTAATCCCAGTGATATACCCTTTAAAGTCAACTCATTTGAATTGAAGCTCGCACAAAAGCACGAGACATGCCCATCTCTAACCGTGTTGTCGGAGTGCAAGAAACTAGTGTAAATATTTGCCGATTATGTTTGCTCACCTTGTTCGATTTGCGTTGCCTCCTTCAGTCGTTTCAGCAGGTAAAAGCGATAGGCAATCAAAATGATCTATAATTCAATGTCAAGCCTTACATTAAAATAATTGTCTTATTAATAATAATATTAATAACAATCACTTACGCGTATGATGAAGAGACAAAAGCATATTACGGCTAGGGTAATCAGTAAATCTTCCGCTGCCACGCCCATTTTAATGCAACTTTATCTATATATGTAATTTAGATTTTCTTTGTTTACAGATCCAAAGGAAACGTAATTTCGTTGAATTGCGTGGAAATCAAAAGAATTTGAGCAGTAGGATGATTCACAGTAAGCCCTGGCGCATGTTCAACGATAAGATATGAAAATCTGCTACCAGTTGCTGGCATTTGATTATATTTTAATACATTTGCCGCGATTCTACAACACAAATCGATTAAATCTTCCGTCGCTTTTGGCGACGATATGAGGACAACTCCAATTGGCTGGCGGATTGCGAATGGATTTCACAGGCTGTGCGTGCTAATATGCTTATTAATATTATTAACCAATTGTATACACTATCCAAGGGTTATCTCAATTTCGTCATGCAATATGCGACGCCAAACAGGAGTCATCTGCCAGTCCATAAAGTTGGCCCAAATTCAGGTAAGTATAAACTTGATCATGATTTAGGTAAGAGTTCTTATAGCGTAGCTCTACTGTCTGTCTGTCTGGGTCTCTGCCAACTAATCTCTCAGCTTAAGGGTTTCTTGTTGTTTTTGTCAAAGGCAGCCGGATCGGTCGACTATATCACATAGATAAGAACGATCCTTAATTAAGTTCTTGCCTTAAACTTGCTTTGAATCAACATTGGATTGGTCGGCATCGGTCGAAACTTTTGAATATTGAGTTTTTCTATGGAAAACTTTGCCGTTTTTCAAGATATTGATATTTGTATATAGATATTGCCAGATATTGTTATCAAACTTATCAAATCGGACTTCTACATCAGATTATACCCAAGCCAATAGCTATGCCAAACATTTTAGGGTATTTAGCCTTCGGCTTAGTTAGATGTTCCTAATGTTTGTTTATCAAACAATTACCAGTATTCTACATCTGCCGCACAGCTGCCAAATGCCTGGCAAGTGTATCAAGTTTTCGACTTGTCGCAGTTAAACGATGCGTTTTTTTTTATACCCTGAATCCATTAAAAATGGGTATAAGGGTATATTGTATTTGTGCAACATCCAAATGTATGTAACAGGCAGAATGAAGCATTTCCGACCTCATAAAGTATATATTCCTGATCAGCATCAATAGACGACTCGACCTAGCCATGTCCGTCTCTCCGTATGTATGAACGCAAGGATCTCAGAACCTATAAGAGCTAGAGACTTTTATATGTAGATGCTCCTAGTTCCCGCGCAGATCGAGTTTGTTTCCGATAATCGATAACTTACTCCGTTTCCAAGCAATCGATAAAAATCGATATCGATATCCCTTTTAATTTTGGTAAATAATAAGATATGCATTTGATGTTGGCAGAAGAGGGTTCAGGGTATCCCCTAGTCGGGAGCTCCCGACTAGAACCTCTTACTTGTTTTCTCTTGTTTTTTAGATTTTTTTTTTTTTCTGCTTGTGCTGCTTCTGCTTTTTGTGGCATTGCGTTATCGCTCGTTTTTTTGCTCTCGTTCGCGCTGCCACTTCAATAAGCAAATTGCAATTTTTGCTGGCCCGCTTGGGTTATCGCTGTGCAAACCCGCCAACTGGCGAGACGTGCTGTCTGTTTGCCACGCAACCCGCCCCCTTTCACACACACCTGCCTGCCCCCACCACCTGGCAGAATCGCAAATGCGTAGCCAAGCGCCAGTTGCAGTCGTTAACCGTTAATTAAAGTGAATGGCCGCTTGGCTTTTTGGCTGGCATGCACCTTGACCCGGCCCGCACAAAGACACACCCACACACACACACGCACACACACATTCATGACTATCGCTCTTTTGTGCATTGCGCTGTGAGATTTTTGCCGAGTGGCTGCTCATTTGCATAACGCGCGGCTCGAACATAAATTATGGCTGAGCCGGTTCGCACCTGAGCGAAATTCCTTTTGTTGTTTTTATTGCATCACACACACACTATGTCAAGCTGTCTGTGTGCGTTTGTCTGTGTGTCTGCGCATCTCTTCTGGCTTGTGGTCTTTCTTTGTGTCTAGCATTAAGACAATTCGCTTTACACATAAACTTTCTTGTTCATCCTTTCGAAATTAACAAATTTTTGCAATTGTAAAACAAAAATCTTTTTAAAAATGCCCTCTTCTATAGCTTAAACTTTAATAGATTTGTTCAAATTTAAATGCTTTTGATGGGAGTTACAATTTTTATCCTCAGGATTAATTTTGCAGCTAACAGCTAAACATACCACATACCATATATTTTAATATAAATAATAAAATTCCCTTACTTCAATTACAAAAAAAAATATTTTCAATCTCGAAATTTAATTCCTAAACGATCCAAAGTCCAAACCCCGGTTCGGTTTCTGATTAAGTGCTAAATTTTAAAGACAGTTTGCTTTGAGTTTTCAAACATATATATTCTGATTTGAAATCAATAAAACGAATAAAAAGCACCAGACACAAGAAAGTTTCTCCGATTCAATACAACAATTCGAATTACTCACATTAATTATTTAATTATTTATATATATATATAGATAAATATATATACGTTTGTATATATGCATGACTAACATCAACATTCATCATTTAACTACCAGTTAATATTTAGCTTCATGTTACACGCTAACTTCATAATATTTCTAGATTTTGTTTAGGGTTTCATTCTATTTGTGTTTTTTTTTTTTTTTGTTGATAAGTTGGCACAGTATTTGGTTTATTTGTTTCTTTCGAAGTGGAAATCCAATAAACAAATATCATAAAGTGCAATTGCGTATAGGTTATTATATATATATATATATTGTGTATATGGCGATTATAATTTTCTATTTGTATTCAATTCTCTTTAATATCATATTCATGCTTTTACTTGTTTCAATTTCCGCACTCTTAACTTTCTGCCTGTTGACTGTTGCCTTTGGCGTGTTGCAATTTAATTGGAAAACTAAATGAAAAGCACACACACACACACACACATATCTGTTGTGTGTGTACTATTTGCACGCACTGTTTGTGAGTGTCAGATGCAATTAACATGCTTTATTCAGTTGAAATTTAATTAGCTGCGTCTTGTTGACATTTTATATGCGTTTTTCTTTTCTTTTTTTTTTTATATATATTTTTCATTTGGTTTTCGGTTAATCATCTGTAAATGGAAAATTGTATATAATTATTATTATTATTATTATGACAATTGTAATCGGCAGTGCATAAATATCATAACAATTTACAAATAATTTATTTAAATTTCTTATGTGCACTCACACACACGCACACGCACACATTCCGGCACACAAAGCCATCTTTTTGGTTCATAAAAAATTCATAGATCGATTTTTTTATTTGGCCTTAAATCACGCCTCGCTGACTGCGCCCCGAGGGCGAGAGTGAAAGGTTTTTTTCCAAATAATTTCCTTTATATATATATATTGCATAATTTATGATCTATTCGAGCTATACATGTGTGAACAAATGCATATTCCATAATTTATATATCTATTTAAAACGTATTCAAATGCTTTGGTCGGCGGCGCCCGAAAGTATGCTATGAAAAATAATGTGCCACAACAAAGGCCATGTCAAACGTATAATACCCTTTGAGCTAGGGCATATGCGAGTTAAGCGAATTGTTTGCATATTTTGGGCAAAAGTGACATTTTAATTAATTTAAATGCGAATTTCTTGTTAATAGTTGCGTGTTGATTTTAAGCTAACAATGTTAACTGGAATGTCAAACATATAAGACCTTAATCAAATATGCACACACACACACACACACACGCACACACATTGTAAGGTAAACTGTAGAAATTGTGGGCGAAACAGAAGACACAAATCAATTTGCATGAGGATTGAAACTTTGTAACTTGCCGCAACCAAACTTTGTTTTTCTATGTGTGTGTGTGCGTCTGTGTGTGTGTGCTGCTAGGTCTAGGACTGTCTTAAATTTGAAATTCAAATTTATGAAACTGCAGCAGTCAAGGCACCTAGATTTTCCCACACACACACAAACTAATATATGAGCATTTTTAGGGGCCACACACACCCACACACACACACACATGCGCACACACATTTGTGGCATTTGCTTGATGCCTTTACAATTAGATAGCATACTTTTTCGGGTCGGGTGTTCCCCACACGTCATAAAAACCTTTTTATGTGCTGCAAATTTTCGTGCATAGTCTGGCAACCCTGCCTCCGCCCTTGTGTCCATTCGCTCGTTGTAAGTCGTTCGGCTGGAATCAAGTTGTTAGCACAATTAGTGTGGGCGTGCCTGTGTCTGTGTGGGCGTGGTGGATGGGTGGAAGGGGGGGGGGGGCTTGTGGGCGTTAGCATGTTGCGGCTTTCATTATCGGCTACGTGCCTCATTTTGTTCATGAATGTTAAGTAAAATTAATTGCGTAGCCGCTGGCGCCAAAGTGTGCGAATTGTTGCCGCTTTGTTTGCTTATTTTAGATTAAAACAACAAAAACAAAAAACAACAGCAGAGCCGGAAAAGTTTTTGAATAATTTCATTAATATATTTTAGCAAAAATTGCCAGCGCGTGAGATATGCAAGCAATTTTCACACACACACACACACACACACGCACGGCTGCTTATTAAAATTTATAATTGGCTCGAAAAATGTATCAACAATTTTACTTTGTTTGTTTTTCGCGTTACCTTAGCCACGTTTTAGCCAGGGGCTTAATTAAGTGAACTACATCATTATGTGCATATTACAGGGTAGCACGTAGTCAGTCACTTGAATTTGTATTGCTTAGCCGAGCCGAGGCCAACATTTTTAATTATACTTTTTGGATATTGGCAAAAAGTTTGCACTTCGTAGCATATTGGTCAAACAAGCAATAATAAAATAATAATAATAAAAAAATAAAAAAAAAATTAAGGGCCAAGCGGTCGAGTTATAGCCAAGGCACCCAAAAAAAAACAGGTCAACAAAAATGTTGTACAATAAACTTTAATGAATTACAATTTGCACTGGCAATGGCAAGGCAGGGAGCAGGGACACAGGGGAGTGGGGGCGCCTGTAAATCCTTGAGCAAACAGCAACTGTAAAAAAAAAAAAAGCTGAAGCGAATGTAAAAGGAAATGAAAATATGTCGACGGAAATGAGCATTGACGCCGTCTCCGCTGCTGCTGCTGTGCCTGGCGGGGATTGGGGATTGGGCATTGGACTTGTGTTTCTGGTCAAGTCAAGTTGCCCGGACGCTGATTTTGCTCCAATAAGGCGAGTGGGGCATTAAGTTGCCGTTTCATCATTGTCAACAGTCGCAGTCGCAAACAATAAATATTGTAAACAATTTGTTCTGCGCCTGATGCCTGATGCTTAATGCCTGTGTGTGTGTGTGTGTGTGTGTGTGTGTAGAAATGCCAGTGCAAATATTTGAGCACGCCCAAAGAGGAAATAAGTTTCGAATGCGAAATCCGCAAAACCCTTCGTGCCCATAAATTATCATCATCAGCAAATGGCTGCGGCTGCGTTTACAATTTCCAATTGCCGCATTCCCAAATCCCCCTGCCAGCATCCCATCCACCACAGTGGCGTACACGTGGCCAATGTGGCATTAATTAAATCAAGCATCATTAAGCGGCTGTGGCACCAGTTACTGTGTGGGCGTGCCGCCTGTCTATCTGGTTGCATTCGAATTTACCGTCCGTCTAGCGGCACAGTGTGCACGCATTTAAATTGGCGAGCAATTTATCGATGTTTGCTTTTTCAATGAATATCGCTTATCGATACTTGTCTTTCCATTTTGCCGCTCTTTTGTGCCCGCTATCTCGCTCGCACGCACGATCGGCGCAAAGCGCATTTCGCTCGCTGCTTCTGCTTCTTCTTGCTTTTTTTTCTGCTCTCGCTTTTCAGTACGGTCTTAGCGCGCATTGTTTGTGAATGGCGGGAATAAGTCGCAATATCGAGTGTCTGTAGTGAAAAAGTGCAACAATTAATTGTCTTAGATTTGTATCCGCAACCACAGTGCATTCGGGTAATTGAAAAACCGCCCCCCCCCCCCCCCCCCCCAACACCAATCGCTACGCGGAATTTCATTTAGTGGAGTGCAATTTTATTTGTATTGCCTGTTGTTTTACCTAACTGGCCATTAAAGTGTGTGTTAAATGCTCAATTGGACTTTTAAAGCAAAGATGCCCCAACTTCCCATCGAGTCTCAGACTGCGCAAAGACACAAGTAAGTACTGTGTGAATTTGGAATGTAATTTCCAATCGAAAAAATGGCTTTATGCGGACATAAAATAATTTAAAGCAGCCATATACACACATACAGACATGCATATTAGACATACAAACATACATACATACATACGTGCATATGCATGGCCTTGAGACTGCTTAAAAATGCCCAAGCAGCATGGAACGGAAATTTGGGACTTTTTTTGTTTTTGGGACATTTACTTTAGCGCATATAAATTAAATGGCAACATACAAAAATTTTATTACATTCTTCTATTATGTGCTTTATATGCAAGTGCATTTTTCTTTAGCCAAAATGCATTGTCTTTGCTCTACGTCTGGCAGCTGGCCAAGTCCAGTAGCAGCAAAAGGCTAAGTGTGCGGCAAGGGGCAGGGGGGCACGAGGAGAGAGAAGCGCCAGATGCGCTTGTTGGTTAAAACAACAGAAAATGCACTTCGAAGAGGCTTTTTGTGTGTGGCTGGGGCCCACACACACTCTCCAACCAACTAGGGGACACACACAAGCACACACACACGCAGTGTGGCGCTGTGAGTGGCATTTTCTTTGGCTTAAATGGGCTTAACGTACACAATGTCTATTTATTGCGCCGCTTGTTGAGGCCATTTTTCACTAGCGAGGATTTTGCCACGCTCGAGCGCTTGAAATTTCATTTGCTAAATGTAATTCGATTTAAGTTTAAGGCATTCACCAGGCCACATTCGCCATTTGCTTTTAGCCATTTGTTTTTTGCCATTTGCTCTTGCGAATGGCAATGAATTTTTTATAGCACTTAGCTCATTGTAAAAGGGAAAATGCAGTAGACAAATATAAAATGCACATTTACTTTGCTTATTGTTTCTTAACATTAATAAACATTGTTTTAAGTGCGTGTTCTTTTATTTCTCATATAAATTTAATTTGGCTTGCGCAAAGCGCCTTAAAGCTGAATTGCATTACAATTAAGCGCAGCGAAAAGCTCAAAGCTCGATTAAGTTGATTGCAATTTTATGCATTTTTGTTGTTGCTGGTTTTGCCTTAATATCAATCTAGTTTGCCACTTCTAACTGATGGAAAATGTATTTGATTATTTTGTGCAATTTTTAAGCTTTCAGCTGAACTATTTGTGTATGGCCAAAATATTCGTTTGCCAGTGCAATTTCTCTGATTTGGCTGCTCTCAATTAAATTAAAAATTTGAAAATGGGTTTTATTTTTTTTAATGTTTTTTTTTTGCCAAAAAGCGCAGCACTAGCTTCAAGCACGGAGCATCAAATTGTTTTGCATATTGCTTTGTGGCGCCGCACAAATATGGAAATTGCACTTGTCCTTGTATCTGTGTGAAATCAAATTTGCCGAGGGGTGAGGGGGGCGAGGGTGAGGGTAGGGGATTGTAGCCAAAAAATGTTGCGCCAGCGCGTTCGTATACAACAATCGGCTAACAATCAACAACAACAATAGCAAAAACACACAAGTTGGCTAAAAGGAATAAACTGGTCCAGTTGGCCAAGTGGTTGGCATTGCCAGTGTTGCGGTAACTGCGCTGCCCATAACTGACCACGCCCACGCTCACGCCCCCACAGCGTGTCGGTCGAAAAGTGAAGCTTTGCCAACTCAGCAGGCATTTAGTTTTGTGCAAAATGCAATTTGCTGCATTTGTATAAAAACGCCATAGTTGTTGCTGTTGCTGTTGCTGCTGTTGCCTCTCATACTCTATAAAGTACTTATTAAGGGATATATGAATTTTGTGCGAAAGCGAGCAAAAGCTAGAAAAAGTACTCTGCAAATTATCATTAGCTTGCGCGCACAAAAGAGGGATACGTAAATTGTTTCAAATTAGTTGCGGATTTTGAAACTCAGCCTGGGTTTGAGCTGTGCAGCTGAAGTTGGCATGCTGTTAAATACTATAATTTTTCTATATACAGTTGTATGCGCAGAATTTTATTTTGCTAGTTTACAATAACATAAGCAAATATGGGTCTCAAATATCCTAGACATAGCTCAAAAGTTTCCAATGCCATAACTCGGTCAAATCTCATCCGATTTCCATAAGGTTTGTCTTTTTGTTCATGGTTTGGCCTCTAGATCAATTGTGCATCTAAATCTGACAACATAATTTTTGGTCCAAATTCATGTAAATATGGTACCCTCAAATATCGCATATAGACATAGGTCGAAATTTCCTAACCCCATAACTCGGTAAAAACTCAACCGATTTCCATAAGGTTTGTCTTTTTGTTCATGGTTTGGCCTATAGATCAATTGTGCATCTAAATCTGACAACATAATTTTCGGTCCAAATTCATGTAAATATGGTACCCTCAAATATCGCATATAGACATAGGTCGAAATTTCCTAACCCCATAACTCGGTCAAAACTCAACCGATTTCTATAAGGTTTGTCTTTTTGTTCATGGTTTGGCCTCTAGATCAATTGTGCATCTAAATCTGACAACATAATTTTTGGTCCAAATTCATGTAAATGTGGTACCCTCAAATATCGCATTTAGACATAGGTCGAAATTTCCTAACCCCATAACTCGGTCAAATCTCATCCGATTTCCATAAGGTTTGTCTTTTTGTTCATGGTTTGGCCTCTAGATCAATTGTGCATCTAAATCTGACAACATAATTTTTGGTCCAAATTCATGTAAATATGGTACCCTCAAATATCGCATATAGACATAGGTCGAAATTTCTTAACCCCATAACTCGGTCAAAACTCAACCGATTTCCATAACGTTTGTCTTTTTGTTCATGGTTTGGCCTCTAGATCAATTGTGCATCTAAATCTGACAACATAATTTTTGGTCCAAATTTATGTAAATGTGGTACCCTCAAATATCGCATTTAGACATAGGTCGAAATTTCCTAACCCCATAACTCGGTCAAAACTCAACCGATTTCCATAAGGTTTGTCTTTTTGTTCATGGTTTGGCCTCTAGATCGATTGTGCATCTAAATCTGACAACATAATTTTTGGTCCAAATTCATGTAAATATGGTACCCTCAAATATCGCATTTAGACATAGGTCGAAATTTCCTAACCCCATAACTCGGTCAAAACTCAACCGATTTCCATAAGGTTTGTCTTTTTGTTCATGGTTTGGCCTCTAGATCAATTGTGCATCTAAATCTGACACCATAATTTTTGGTCCAAATTCATGTAAATGTGGTACCCTCAAATATCGCATATAGACATAGGTCGAAATTTCCTAACCCCATAACTCGGTCAAAACTCAACCGATTTCCATAAGGTTTGTCTTTTTGTTCATGGTTTGGCCTCTAGATCAATTGTGCATCTAAATCTGACAACATAATTTTTGGTCCAAATTCATGTAAATGTGGTACCCTCAAATATCGCATATAGACATAGGTCGAAATTTCCTAACCCCATAACTCGGTCAAAACTCAACCGATTTCCATAAGGTTTGTCTTTTTGTTCATGGTTTGGCCTCTAGATCAATTGTGCATCTAAATCTGACAACATAATTTTTGGTCCCAATTCATGTAAATGTGGTACCCTCAAATATCGCATTTAGACATAGGTCGAAATTTCCTAACCACATAACTCGGTCAAAACTCAACCGATTTCCATAAGGTTTGTCTTTTTGTTCATGGTTTGGCCTCTAGATCAATTGTGCATCTAAATCTGACAGCATAATTTTTGGTCCAAATTCATGTAAATATGGTACCCTCAAATATCGCATATAGACATAGGTCGAAATTTCCTAACCCCATAACTCGGTCTAAACTCAACCGATTTCCATAAGGTTTGTCTTTTTGTTCATGGTTTGGCCTCTAGATCAATTGTGCATCTAAATCTGACAACATAATTTTTGGTCCAAATTCATGTAAATGTGGTACCCTCAAATATCGCATTTAGACATAGGTCGAAATTTCCTAACCCCATAACTCGGTCAAATCTCATCCGATTTCCATAAGGTTTGTCTTTTTGTTCATGGTTTGGCCTCTAGATCAATTGTGCATCTAAATCTGACAACATAATTTTTGGTCCAAATTCATGTAAATGTGGTACCCTCAAATATCGCATTTAGACATAGGTCGAAATTTCCTAACCCCATAACTCGGTCAAAATTCAACCGATTTCCATAAGGTTTGTCTTTTTGTTCATGGTTTGGCCTCTAGATCGATTGTGCATCTAAATCTGACAACATAATTTTTGGTCCAAATTCATGTAAATATGGTACCCTCAAATATCGCATTTAGACATAGGTCGAAATTTCCTAACCCCATAACTCGGTCAAAACTCAACCGATTTCCATAAGGTTTGTCTTTTTGCTCATGGTTTGGCCTCTAGATCAATTGTGCATCTAAATCTGACAACATAATTTTTGGTCCAAATTCATGTAAATGTGGTACCCTCAAATATCGCATATAGACATAGGTCGAAATTTCCTAACCCCATAACTCGGTCAAAACTCAACCGATTTCCATAAGGTTTGTCTTTTTGTTCATGGTTTGGCCTCTAGATCAATTGTGCATCTAAATCTGACAACATAATTTTTGGTCCAAATTCATGTAAATGTGGTACCCTCAAATATCGCATATAGACATAGGTCGAAATTTCCTAACCCCATAACTCGGTCAAAACTCAACCGATTTCCATAAGGTTTGTCTTTTTGTTCATGGTTTGGCCTCTAGATCAATTGTGCATCTAAATCTGACAACATAATTTTTGGTCCAAATTCATGTAAATGTGGTACCCTCAAATATCGCATTTAGACATAGGTCGAAATTTCCTAACCCCATAACTCGGTCAAAACTCAACCGATTTCCATAAGGTTTGTCTTTTTGTTCATGGTTTGGCCTCTAGATCAATTGTGCATCTAAATCTGACAGCATAATTTTTGGTCCAAATTCATGTAAATATGGTACCCTCAAATATCGCATATAGACATAGGTCGAAATTTCCTAACCCCATAACTCGGTCAAAACTCAACCGATTTCCATAAGGTTTGTCTTTTTGTTCATGGTTTGGCCTCTAGATCAATTGTGCATATAAATCTGACAACATAATTTTTGGTCCAAATTCATGTAAATATGGTACCCTCAAATATCGCATATAGACATAGGTCGAAATTTCCTAACCCCATAACTCGGTCAAAACTCAACCGATTTCCATAAGGTTTGTCTTTTTGTTCATGGTTTGGCCTCTAGATCAATTGTGCATCTAAATCTGACAACATAATTTTTGGTCCAAATTCATGTAAATGTGGTACCCTCAAATATCGCATATAGACATAGGTCGAAATTTCCTAACCCCATAACTCGGTCAAAACTCAACCGATTTCCATAAGGTTTGTCTTTTTGTTCATGGTTTGGCCTCTAGATCAATTGTGCATCTAAATCTGACAACATAATTTTTGGTCCAAATTCATGTAAATGTGGTACCCTCAAATATCGCATATAGACATAGGTCGAAATTTCCTAACCCCATAACTCGGTCAAAACTCAACAGATTTCCATAAGGTTTGTCTTTTTGTTCATGGTTTGGCCTCTAGATCAATTGTGCATCTAAATCTGACAACATAATTTTTGGTCCAAATTCATGTAAATGTGGTACCCTCAAATATCGCATTTAGACATAGGTCGAAATTTCCTAACCCCATAACTCGGTCAAAACTCAACCGATTTCCATAAGGTTTGTCTTTTTGTTCATGGTTTGGCCTCTAGATCAATTGTGCATCTAAATCTGACAGCATAATTTTTGGTCCAAATTCATGTAAATATGGTACCCTCAAATATCGCATATAGACATAGGTCGAAATTTCCTAACCCCATAACTCGGTCAAAACTCAACCGATTTCCATAAGGTTTGTCTTTTTGTTCATGGTTTGGCCTCTAGATCAATTGTGCATCTAAATCTGACAACATAATTTTTGGTCCAAATTCATGTAAATGTGGTACCCTCAAATATCGCATTTAGACATAGGTCGAAATTTCCTAACCCCATAACTCGGTCAAAATTCAACCGATTTCCATAAGGTTTGTCTTTTTGTTCATGGTTTGGCCTCTAGATCGATTGTGCATCTAAATCTGACAACATAATATTTGGTCCAAATTCATGTAAATATGGTACCCTCAAATATCGCATTTAGACATAGGTCGAAATTTCCTAACCCCATAACTCGGTCAAAACTCAACCGATTTCCATAAGGTTTGTCTTTTTGTTCATGGTTTGGCCTCTAGATCAATTGTGCATCTAAATCTGACAACATAATTTTTGGTCCAAATTCATGTAAATGTGGTACCCTCAAATATCGCATATAGACATAGGTCGAAATTTCCTAACCCCATAACTTGGTCAAAACTCAACCGATTTCCATAACGTTTGTCTTTTTGTTCATGGTTTGGCCTCTAGATCAATTGTGCATCTAAATCTGACAACATAATTTTTGGTCAAAATTCATGTAAATGTGGTACCCTCAAATATCGCATATAGACATAGGTGGAAATTTCCTAACCCCATAACTCGGTCAAAACTCAACCGATTTCCATAAGGTTTGTCTTTTTGTTCATGGTTTGGCCTCTAGATCAATTGTGCATCTAAATCTGACAACATAATTTTTGGTCCAAATTCATGTAAATGTGGTACCCTCAAATATCGCATTTAGACATAGGTCGAAATTTCCTAACCCCATAACTCGGTCAAAACTCAACCGATTTCCATAAGGTTTGTCTTTTTGTTCATGGTTTGGCCTCTAGATCAATTGTGCATCTAAATCTGACAGCATAATTTTTGGTCCAAATTCATGTAAATATGGTACACTCAAATATCGCATATAGACATAGGTCGAAATTTCCTAACCCCATAACTCGGTCAAAACTCAACCGATTTCCATAAGGTTTGTCTTTTTGTTCATGGTTTGGCCTCTAGATCAATTGTGCATATAAATCTGACAACATAATTTTTGGTCCAAATTCATGTAAATATGGTACCCTCAAATATCGCATATAGACATAGGTCGAAATTTCCTAACCCCATAACTCGGTCAAACTCAACCGATTTCCATAAGGTTTGTCTTTTTGTTCATGGTTTGGCCTCTAGATCAATTGTGCATCTAAATCTGACAACATAATTTTTGGTCCAAATTCATGTAAATGTGGTACCCTCAAATATCGCATATAGACATAGGTCGAAATTTCCTAACCCCATAGCTCGGTCAAAACTCAACCGATTTCCATAAGGTTTGTCTTTTTGTTCATGGTTTGGCCTCTAGATCAATTGTGCATCTAAATCTGACAACATAATTTTTGGTCCAAATTCATGTAATTGTGGTACCCTCAAATATCGCATATAGACATAGGTCGAAATTTCCTAACCCCATAACTCGGTCAAAACTCAACCGATTTCCATAAGGTTTGTCTTTTTGTTCATGGTTTGGCCTCTAGATCAATTGTGCATCTAAATCTGACAACATAATTTTTGGTCCAAATTCATGTAATTGTGGTACCCTCAAATATCGCATATAGACATAGGTCGAAATTTCCTAACCCCATAACTCGGTCAAAACTCAACCGATTTCCATAAGGTTTGTCTTTTTGTTCATGGTTTGGCCTCTAGATCAATTGTGCATATAAATCTGACAACATAATTTTTGGTCCAAATTCATGTAAATGTGGTACCCTCAAATATCGCATATAGACATAGGTCGAAATTTCCTAACCCCATAACTCGGTCAAAACTCAACCGATTTCCATAAGGTTTGTCTTTTTGTTCATGGTTTGGCCTCTAGATCAATTGTGCATCTAAATCTGACAACATAATTTTTGGTCCAAATTCATGTAAATGTGGTACCCTCAAATATCGCATATAGACATAGGTCGAAATTTCCTAACCCCATAACTCGGTCAAAACTCAACCGATTTCCATAAGGTTTGTCTTTTTGTTCATGGTTTGGCCTCTAGATCAATTGTGCATATAAATCTGACAACATAATTTTTGGTCCAAATTCATGTAAATGTGGTACCCTCAAATATCGCATATAGACATAGGTCGAAATTTCCTAACCCCATAACTCGGTCAAAACTCAACCGATTTCCATAAGGTTTGTCTTTTTGTTCATGGTTTGGCCTCTAGATCAATTGTGCATCTAAATCTGACAACATAATTTTTGGTCCAAATTCATGTAAATGTGGTACCCTCAAATATCGCATTTAGACATAGGTCGAAATTTCCTAACCCCATAACTCGGTCAAAACTCAACCGATTTCCATAAGGTTTGTCTTTTTGTTCATGGTTTGGCCTCTAGATCAATTGTGCATCTAAATCTGACAGCATAATTTTTGGTCCAAATTCATGTAAATGTGGTACCCTCAAATATCGCATATAGACATAGGTCGAAATTTCCTAACCCCATAACTCGGTCAAAACTCAACCGATTTCCATAAGGTTTGTCTTTTTGTTCATGGTTTGGCCTCTAGATCAATTGTGCATCTAAATCTGACAACATAATTTTTGGTCCAAATTCATGTAAATGTGGTACCCTCAAATATCGCATATAGACATAGGTCGAAATTTCCTAACCCCATAACTCGGTCAAAACTCAACAGATTTCCATAAGGTTTGTCTTTTTGTTCATGGTTTGGCCTCTAGATCAATTGTGCATCTAAATCTGACAGCATAATTTTTGGTCCAAATTCATGTAAATATGGTACCCTCAAATATCGCATATAGACATAGGTCGAAATTTCCTAACCCCATAACTCGGTCAAAACTCAACCGATTTCCATAAGGTTTGTCTTTTTGTTCATGGTTTGGCCTCTAGATCAATTGTGCATCTAAATCTGACAGCATAATTTTTGGTCCAAATTCATGTAAATATGGTACCCTCAAATATCGCATATAGACATAGGTCGAAATTTCCTAACCCCATAACTCGGTCAAAACTCAACCGATTTCCATAAGGTTTGTCTTTTTGTTCATGGTTTGGCCTCTAGATCAATTGTGCATCTAAATCTGACAACATAATTTTTGGTCCAAATTCATGTAAATGTGGTACCCTCAAATATCGCATTTAGACATAGGTCGAAATTTCCTAACCCCATAACTCGGTCAAAATTCAACCGATTTCCATAAGGTTTGTCTTTTTGTTCATGGTTTGGCCTCTAGATCGATTGTGCATCTAAATCTGACAACATAATATTTGGTCCAAATTCATGTAAATATGGTACCCTCAAATATCGCATTTAGACATAGGTCGAAATTTCCTAACCCCATAACTCGGTCAAAACTCAACCGATTTCCATAAGGTTTGTCTTTTTGTTCATGGTTTGGCCTCTAGATCAATTGTGCATCTAAATCTGACAACATAATTTTTGGTCCAAATTCATGTAAATGTGGTACCCTCAAATATCGCATATAGACATAGGTCGAAATTTCCTAACCCCATAACTTGGTCAAAACTCAACCGATTTCCATAAGGTTTGTCTTTTTGTTCATGGTTTGGCCTCTAGATCAATTGTGCATCTAAATCTGACAACATAATTTTTGGTCCAAATTCATGTAAATGTGGTACCCTCAAATATCGCATATAGACATAGGTGGAAATTTCCTAACCCCATAACTCGGTCAAAACTCAACCGATTTCCATAAGGTTTGTCTTTTTGTTCATGGTTTGGCCTCTAGATCAATTGTGCATCTAAATCTGACAACATAATTTTTGGTCCAAATTCATGTAAATGTGGTACCCTCAAATATCGCATTTAGACATAGGTCGAAATTTCCTAACCCCATAACTCGGTCAAAACTCAACCGATTTCCATAAGGTTTGTCTTTTTGTTCATGGTTTGGCCTCTAGATCAATTATGCATCTAAATCTGACAGCATAATTTTTGGTCCAAATTCATGTAAATATGGTACACTCAAATATCGCATATAGACATAGGTCGAAATTTCCTAACCCCATAACTCGGTCAAAACTCAACCGATTTCCATAAGGTTTGTCTTTTTGTTCATGGTTTGGCCGCTAGATCAATTGTGCATATAAATCTGACAACATAATTTTTGGTCCAAATTCATGTAAATATGGTACCCTCAAATATCGCATATAGACATAGGTCGAAATTTCCTAACCCCATAACTCGGTCAAAACTCAACCGATTTCCATAAGGTTTGTCTTTTTGTTCATGGTTTGGCCTGTAGATCAATTGTGCATCTAAATCTGACAACATAATTTTTGGTCCAAATTCATGTAAATGTGGTACCCTCAAATATCGCATATAGACATAGGTCGAAATTTCCTAACCCCATAACTCGGTCAAAACTTAACCGATTTCCATAAGGTTTGTCTTTTTGTTCATGGTTTGGCCTCTAGATCAATTGTGCATCTAAATCTGACAACATAATTTTTGGTCCAAATTCATGTAATTGTGGTACCCTCAAATATCGCATATAGACATAGGTCGAAATTTCCTAACCCCATAACTCGGTCAAAACTCAACCGATTTCCATAAGGTTTGTCTTTTTGTTCATGGTTTGGCCTCTAGATCAATTGTGCATCTAAATCTGACAACATAATTTTTGGTCCAAATTCATGTAATTGTGGTACCCTCAAATATCGCATATAGACATAGGTCGAAATTTCCTAACCCCATAACTCGGTCAAAACTCAACCGATTTCCATAAGGTTTGTCTTTTTGTTCATGGTTTGGCCTCTAGATCAATTGTGCATCTAAATCTGACAACATAATTTTTGGTCCAAATTCATGTAAATATGGTACCCTCAAATATCGCATATAGACATAGGTCGAAATTTCCTAACCCCAAAACTCGGTCAAAACTCAACCGATTTCCATAAGGTTTGTCTTTTTGTTCATGGTTTGGCCTCTAGATCAATTGTGCATCTAAATCTGACAACATAATTTTTGGTCCAAATTCATGTAAAAACGGTACCCTCAAATATCCCATATAGACATAGTGCGAAGCTTCCCACTTCCATAACTCGGTCAAATCTCATCCGATTTTGATTTGGCATCTAAATTGAAATGGAGGCTGGTATTGTGTTGCACACACTTCTTGCTGATGTTCATAAGAACACAAAAATGAATTTTGAATTAAACAATGTGTTGAAGTTAAAATTAGCGCAGCCCTGAAGGCTGAAGTGGGAGTGTAGACTGGTATGGTGTTACAGGTTCTCAAGTGTATGCTATGCAAAAGTAAAGCGAAATTGAAATTTGAAAATATAATGATGGCAGCCAGGTTGAGCTCTGAACTGTTTTACAATGGAATTTGTAAATTGTTTTAAATTAGTTCAAGGTTTAAAGCTCAGGTTGGATTGCACAAATGCTGCTTACAACCTGCGATGCAGTCTAGTATGCTGTTAAGTATAGCAAAACTTTTGCTATGCATTTCAGTGTGAGTGAAACAAAAGTGAAACCAGAAACATGACTTTCTATGCTAACGCTCTTTTGTTGACCATATTTGCTAAAGGATTATGGCTTAAAGTATTTTGGCATGCAAAAGGCGCACACACACACACACACGCACACACACACTTAACACCCACCTTAATTTACGTAAATGGCTTCGCTTGCTGTTCGGCATCCAATAAACTTAAATCGTTGAATGTTGAACAATTTTCCAGCACTTGGCTGCTGGTTGCATTAATTAAATCAAAATCTATGGCCAAGCGTTGTTCAGACTTCGACATCCACTCGGATCCGGACTCCTGCGACTCTGATGGGCCGTCAACTTTGCTGCAATTCTGTTGGCAATCAACTGCATAGCACAGCTCCAACTGCTGCTCCTGTTCCGAGTCTCGCTCCCGTTGCCCCTCCGCCTGTGTCATGGCTGACTGATTAGTGTGGCCGGCCGGGAGCAGCATCTGCTCTTCGTAGCCGTAGCCATAGTCGTATTCATCGTCGTACTCATCCATCAGTGATTGCTCCGAGTAGCTCTCGTCATCATCATCGGCGCAATCAAAGTACCCGCTCTGTGGGTTGTAATACTTGTTTAGTTTTGTGGGTCCAGGGGTGCCCCTCTCTCTAACGCCTTCTCAACTCTGAAAATACGCACCTGGCAGTCCAAGCAACGGCAATTATCACAGAGGCTGCAGCTCAGTCCTAGTATCTCCGCCGCCTCCTGGTACAGCTCATAGCTGGAGGACCTGTTGGCTTGTTTATAACTCTCCAGCTTCCGTTCGCCTGCACCGCGTTCCTGTTGTTGCGTGTAGTTGGCCAACTTGTTGTTGTTGTCATTATGCATGCTCCAATTGTTCAATTTATTTTGCTGTTGTTCTGCTCCAACTCCAGCTCCAGCTCCCACGCCTGCTGCCTCTTGACTGTTGTTGTTGTTGTTGTTGCTGTTGTGATTTTTCATGTTGCTGTTGTTATCCTTGCCGGCTGAGTGAGCTGCAAATGATGATGCGGCCGCTGCGTGGGGATCCGCCCCATTGCTGTTGGCCCTGAAATGAAAAGTTTACTCGTCCTGTATTTAGCTTTTGGTTGACTAAACTAAACGCCCAATGCACAAATGAACAGGAACCAGGAGCAGGCAACACAGGAAGCGTATCCACTAAAGGGGCGGCAATAGTGGGCCAGGATATGGGCTAGGACGCAGATGAGAGATGAGTGAGAGAGAGGTATGCAAATTGAAATAAAACGTAGCACATTATTCAGCGCGCTTTAATTTAAGCCTAAGCTGTAGTCGCTTTAAAGAACTTAAAGCTGGGGAAAATGCGCTTTTCGACAATTTAATTTTTAGGGAACAGAAGTCTCTACTTAGGAGGTGAAGAAGTTAGAATTGTACAGAAGTGATGAGAGGCATCTTTAATGCATAAGTTTTCTGTTAAAGGTACATTTAAATATACGAGTATACGAAAAAAGTATGAAAAGTATGAGTATATTTATGAATATCAGAAAAAGGAAGACAAACTACAAAAAATACCGCATTCCGATCGGATAGAGTATTTTTTATTTAAACAGTATTTTTGTTCAGTGTGCAATGGGATGTTATCTAATGTGATATATACATTTCAGGGTTGCCATCTAATGTATTGTGTACATTTTGGGGTTGTCATCTAATGTGATGCATGCATTTCTGGGCTAACATCAAATGTGATGCATGCATTTCTGGGCTGACATCTAATGTGACGTGCACATTTCAGGGCTGCCATCTAATGTGCTGTATATCTTTCAGGGTTGCCACACAGTTGGCAGCTGTTAAACTATGCGTACTGCAACTGAAAGTTTCCGAAAGATCCTGCTATCCACCCTTCCACCTGGGCCTTTTGGTTGGCACCAGCTGCAGTGGAGGCCATTAAGAAAAGAGTCGCCTGTCCTTGCGCTGAGAGCCGCTTATCAGTTCTTGGCAGGGGGGAGGGGGCGTTATGGGGCTGCGACGCAAAAATGCAAAATAGTTGCAAACTGAGCGACAAACTTTTTTTTTTTTTTTAATTCAAAGAAAATGTTTCGCAAAGTTATCTTGGCACACTTGAAGCAACTTGATGGAGTTGTCGCCAAGCGCTGTGACCCTTTCAGCTCCTCCCCGCCCGCCCCTCACGCATAACAGACCTGATGAATGGTGCAGCGAATTCTCTTGTAATCAACTGTAAAAAACGGGGCAAAGGAAAAGGCCGAGTGCATTTCCCTGCAGACGGCTCGTTCTAATTAAAGTCGCTAATAAATCAAAGGAACTTTGGTGCTTCAAGTGCCCCGCGACCATGCCCACCTTCCTCCTCCGCCCCGTTGCACCGCGCTCGGTTGCAACTAATGAAATATTCAACGCTTTGAACTTTGACATAATTACTAGGCTAGGACTCGTGAGCTCTGTGAGGAAGTTGGCGCAAATTATTATTGGGCTCCTTTGTGTTTGTCAGCAAATGTTACAAGTGTAAAATGGGCCGGGGGGTTGGGGCGGAGGAGGGGTGGTAAAGGGTAGTGGCTGCTGGCAAAATGCAAGTTTCGCGTTAACTTTTATTTTTGTGCAGCCACGCCCACAAATCCCCGGCAGCCCGTTAGCTATTGAAATATGATTATTGCACTTCAATATTGTGTGCAGGCAGCCAAACTGCTGCTGCTGTTGCTGTTGCAAGTTTCAAGCTGCAACATGTGTGTGGCATGCATTTTAATCAACTTTATGATGCCAGGCAGGCGAAATACCCCACACTCTCCATTCCCCCTACTATCGGGTATGGACCCTATTGGCACGTTAAGCGCTCCACCGACTTTCTGTTAGCGCGTTAATTTTTCAATTTCGCAAATGGCTGAGCCAACTAAACGACTATGCCCTGTACAGGCCACCTTATCCCCTCCCATACACTTGACACACACCCTCTCACGCCCCTCGTCGTACAGAAAGTTAGTCCGTGCTAAGCGCTGATGATCAAAACTTATGACTTCATGAACAATGCAACAAAACTGGCACTGGCCAAACAAGGGACGGGGTGAGTCGAGGCTGTGCGGGGCTATGCGAAGTAGTCAGTGCCACATCGTGGACAGCTAATTGAATGCGTTTAAACAGCCGCTGGGCACTGTGGTAGCCAGCACAGAAAACAAGTTAGCGCCAAGTTGAGCTCATTTTGCGGCGTGACTGTCATAAAGATGCGTCCTTCCCCTCCCCAGGGCACCGAACGTGTTGATGACTTTGTCTACTCTTCAAAACATTCAAATAAATAATAAATCGAGAGATAAAACTAAATATTTATGGAGCATTTTATGCGTGCAGTCGAAAAAAATCTAATCAAATCGAGGGTATTAGCAATAAATATTAGATTAAGCCTGAGTACGTGTATTTAGTGTTAAACAGCAGCCACTTAAAATCTTGTTCAACACTATTGAATGCTAAAAAAGCTCATTTTGGTTTTAAACGGAAAGTTCGACTCTGCCTTGTACTACAAATTACTAAAGAGAGCTTTAAAGCACAAGCTTTAAGCTGGTTTCGACTGCTTACAATAAAGCGCACTTAAAGCTCATAGCCCAAGAATGTAGCTTCCAACTTGGTAGCATGTCTCAAATTCTTAATCTTCAATCAAATGTTTTTACAGATATATGAAATCTGTCTTTAATTTACAATTAAATCTCTATAGACATAAATGAAATCCATCTGCATGCGTTCAAGACTTTGCATTTATCGATAATCCCTAATTAAAACAATCCCTAATTTCGATAATCTCCGTTATCGATAATCCCTCATTTCGATCATCTCTTTGATCGATAATTCCTCAATTTGAGAATCTCTTATTTCTATAATGCCTTTTTTCGACAACCTCTCTTTTCGATTATCCTTCCTTTCGGTATGCTCTCATTTCGATAATTTCTCATTTCGATAATATCTTATTACGATAATTTCGCATTTATATTATCTCCCACTTCGATATTTCCTTTCCTATCGATTACATGATTTCGCGTTAAATCCTCTGCTTTCGATTGCTGCAATCGTTCGAGCCAGTCAATACTGTCTCTAATAAGATTTTTATTTAGCCTTCGCTTTGGCCAAGTCTCATATCTGCGTGGCCAACTTAATGACAAAGTTGTTGTCATGCCAGCGCATACTTTGTTGGTGGACCTGGCGCCTGAGGTGGGCGGCAGAAAGCAACTCGCCAAATTCCGTTGGTCCAATAAACTTGTGCTCCCCCTCCTATAAAAAAAGTTGCCCACAATTTTAGCACCGCAATATGCCTTATAACATTTATGAGAATTTATAAGTTTTGCCACAGAGTAGTGCAGGAGAGGAGACTGCGGGTGGGTGAGGCGGGGGGTGGTGCTGTGGCAAGTACCTACCTGCTGGGCTGCTGTGTGGCACCGCAAGCTTCCGCCTCATCCGGTGTCAGCTGCTGCTGCTGCTGGTTGCTGCGCCATTTCTCTTCTTCGAGAATTTTCAAAAACTTTGTCTTCTTGGCAATAAGCGTTGATTTGACATTGGTGCATTTCTTCCTGTTGGCCACGGCGCCAAGCAACGGAAGTGCACCTGCTGCTGTTGCCACACCGTTTCCACTTCCACATCCACTTTTACATCCACATCCACATCCACTCCCATTTCCATTTCCAATGGCAGTTCCATTTGCAGCGTCCTCGTGCGCAACGCAGCGGCATCTATGCGAGGCTGTTGCTGACAGGCAGCTATTGTTATGGCTCCCGACTGGGCAATTGTTGTTGTTGTTAGTGTTGCTGTGGCCCTGCTGCTGATTTCTGTGGCTGACATTTTGGCAGTTGTCGCCAATGGATCCGCCGCCACCGACTGTGACGTTGCAATTGAACAATTTCTGCAGCGCTGCCGTTGCCGGTGAACACATTGCGGTTGACATTGATGTAGCGACCGGATTTACGTAGCTAGTTGTTGTTGTTGTTGCTGCTGCTGCTGGGTTTGCTATTGTTGATGTGGCTGTTGCTGCCGTTGCTGCCGCTGCTGACGAGTTGCCGTTGGCTGTGCCAAAAGTTTTGAATTTATGCTGCAAACTGCAGGCGGCACTTGAACAACTTGCCCCAATTGAATTGCTGGCTGTCCTGCTGCCGCTGCTGCTGCTGCCATTCATTTCACGCCCTGTTGCTGCCAACGCATGTGCGCCAAACTCCTGCAAAAAATCGACACTTGACCAACCGATTTGACCCTAAAGATTTTCTGAAAAAAACTTACACCATATGTTGGATTGTAGCCGGCATTGAGCACGTAAATCGAGTTCTGATTGCTGCATTGATAAACCATATCGTCCATTGTTTGAGCTGTTTTACGAAATAAATTACAAAATTATCGAATTAATTGGCATGACAATAAATAAAGAAATATTTCTTGCATTTCAATTTAACGGCTTAGTAATTCCAGGAAAATATTAAGACGCTAAAATAAGCACTTAAACTGTGAGATAAAACTCTTTGCTTTGCTCTACTAAAAACAGCGGAAACCTCTGGGAAATCATGTGTTTGTTCTTCGAGAACTCATTTTAATGTTCAATAATTTTAAAAGCATTCCCAAAAGCTCATATGAAGCGCTTTCTTTAAAAATATTTTTTTTTACTGTGCTCTTAATCTTTAAACAAGTTTTTTGTCATTCAAAAGTGCTGGAATTGCTTTTCATTTCTCATCCAAATCGCCATCTGTCCAAAATGCTCCCTAAAGCTTTTCTCAATATATTTTATTTAACCGAAAAAACTTAATAAAGTACGTTATTTTAAATAAGCCAAAGAAAAACCATAAAAAAGTGTTTACTGTAAGAAACATAATATATCTTTGTGTTTCAGTAAACTCTCTCCCGTAAAAACTCCAAACATAAATTCGCCTTTCGAATGGGCCACATGCAACATGCTTTGTCTGTTTACAAAATAGTTGTCTTCCTTTCACATTTCACTTTAAGCTTCACGGAGTTTTCAAGCTGACTTTTCAGTTAAATTTTTCATTGAAGATTCATGTGCTTATTTAATAATTTCAAATGTTGTAGCCTACTTTTGTGGGCGCCACAAACTGAAAATTCGTTTAATATGCGCGCAAATAATAAAAGTATGCAAATTTCTGTTGCCCTCAATTATACATTGATTCTGATGCCGCATGCTGCATGGGAACGCCTGCTGTTCGCTCATTTCAACTTTTCAAGAGGCAAGCAAAAATAATAATAATAAAAATAAAAGAAAATTCATTTAAATTCTGATTGATGGAAATACGTTCAAGCAGCTACAGTTGCGTTTTGTTGTTGTGCTCGCTGTTGTTGTTAATGTTGTTGTTATTTAATATTACCCGCTGAACTTTCAATAAATTTCGTCTCGTTAATATCGGAGGAATTTCTTAAAAATCTCCACTGCTTCGCCTGCTGTTCCTGCTGCCGTTTGCCCTGATTTTTCAGCTGTTTTAGATGCTGTATGGAAAGTGTTGATTGCTCTTGAGCTGCTGATGCGGCGCGTTCTAGTTGTCGTTGTCGGTGTTGTTGTTGCTGCTGTTGTTGGTAATGTCCGGATGGCAGTTCGTGTTGCTGGTAATCAAAGCTGCAATTACCGCCGTACACGTCCAATTGAAGCGGAAATTTATGCGGCTGTTGTAGCGTGTAAACGCCAGCATCGACAGCGCCGGCGTCTTTTTGCTGCTTCCTTCTTCTGTTTTTGTTGTTGCTGTTGCTGTTGCTGTTGCTGCTGTTGTTGTTGTTGTTGTGGGAGCCAAACCAGCTCGTTAGCCACAAGGATTGTATGTCTGTAGCAAAGAGAAGATAGAGTGTGAGAGCTTAGAGAGCATTCGCACCATATTGAGCAAAATAAGCAAGTTTTTGTGAAAATGTTGCCTTAGATTTGTTTAATGCACACGCTGAGCATTTCGTTTTATACTTTGTTATCGCTTTTTTTGTTGTTGTTGTTGTTATTGTTGTTGTTATTCTTCGTTTTCTTGTTATTTGTTGCCGCTCGAGTCCACACGCATAAGGACTTTTTGTTATTCATATTACTTGGCTGGCTTTCAACTTGTGCGTGTGTGTAACAAGTATATCGACTTGGGTATACCCTAGGTGCTACTATGTGCTTCTATGGAGCCTCTACATTCCTTAAACACTTTACTCTACTCTGAACAAGCACTGGAGACTGTTCCATGAACACAGTTGTCAGCTTGAGTAAAGCAAAGTTGTGCTAAATTAGCTTCAGCTTTCAAAAATCTGTATAATTTCTTATTCAACCCTGTTATCACTATTACTCAACACTGGTCGATTTGCTGCCAATAATTACTTGGAGCTCTGAGCAAAATATAAACCTAATCACTTTGTTTTTTTTTTTTTGCTTTTTCTAGCAAGCTGAAAACTAACTTTAGTTATTAAAATCTAGTAAATTTGCTCTTTCCAGAGTTGCTTAACTACATACTGTTACTCAACACTGTTATTGCAAACCTTGCAGTTAGTTTGCTGCTACTCAACACTGTATTTGTATTAGCATACCTTATTGTTTGGCTACTGTTACTTAGCACTATTTTCGTCATAGCATGCCTGGTAGCTTGTATACTTTTGGTCCACACTGATTTAGCACACCTTGCTGTATGGCTGCTGTTCCTTAACACTGCTTGATTGACCATTTTTATTTAAATTATAAATTATTCAGATAATCGCAACATTTTGTATGTCCCTTAAATGCACTTCAGGTTAAAGCAACCCTTTGATAAAATATAATTTACTGAGCATCTGAAACCCGAAGAAGAGAAATGCGTCGTCCTCCTCGTCCGGTCATGATACAATTTCGTTCATTGAAATGAAGAGCAGCCGGTTGCGGCTCATTCATTTCGCTTGTTACTAGCTCCATTAAAAACCGCTCCAGTACATTTTCCCCCTTTTTTTTTTTTGTGTTATTTAGGCAGAAAGTCGGCTTGAATGTTATCTCGTTTTGCTCCAACCAGGCCGAGCACTAACAATGGCCAAAAAAAAGCGACGAATTTGTTTTGTGGCACGCAAAATAATCAAAAATAATCCTTTTTTCACTTTTTTTTTCCCCTGTATCTGTGTGTGGTTGTGAGTTTCTGTTTTGTTTGTTTTTGTTTGGGGCTAGGCTGGGCTTAGTTATGGATGCCATTGTTGGTTTTTTGGGTTCCATCATTTCGTTAAGCTCGCTGATTGTTTTCATGCCCAGATATGGTCCGAAATTGCTTTTAACAATTGTGCGGCGTATACGTAATATTTGTGCTTAACAGCTGACAACCATTCCATGCAAGTCAACAAATTAATGGAATACCCACCATCTCACAATTATCCTGCAGGACAATTTGTATGCAAAATCATGTGCCCAAATTGCTGTTCGGCTATTCTTTCAGGCATATACAACGCGAGAATACAGTTCACATAAATTCCATGTACACGGAACGGTGGCTACGCCCCGCAAGTGTTTCCATTCATCACAATGTCACAGCAGTTGACCCCGGCCCCTGAATTGCCCTCTGCCCCGTTGAAGCCAACCAGCGAAATCTTTGTGATGTGCTGTCATTAATCGCAGCTAAACCTCCATAAGACATGAGGCGGGCTTCGCTTCGAACTGTGGCAAAACTAATACGTCTTAAAGGCAAACGTACACATACATTGCTCAAAATGTGTAGAAACTTTTTTAACTTAAATGGCATTTTCGTGGCGATAAATGTTCTTAAATTTGTATTCTGCTTTGGAATTCTGCTAGATAGTACTACCAAGTGCAAGGTCTCTGGTTCAAACTCAGGAACTCTTTTCTATAGTTATATGTGTAGTTGTTCATAAAATAAAATACCCTTCCCTTCAAGTTAGGACCATCAAGCGGAAATTCGCTGGTTCTAATCCATGTCTACTGCATGTAATAATTCTATTTACAAAAAAAGACAAAACAAGAAATTAACAATTAATAAATTTAAATGAATGAATGTTAACAGCAATATGATGTACGCCTTATAAAGGGATCTGTTCTGTAACATTTAAAAGTATTTTTACTCGTTAGATTTTCTCGCAGTGTATGTCAGTATTACACACATCAACGAAACAGCTATTAATGGAAGGTGTCATTGTTGTCATCCGTTGTTGATATGTGTGTGTGTGTGTGTCTGTGTTTGGCTTTGTGGGTGGGCTTGTGCGTATGTGTGAGTTGGTATTTGTATTTGTATTTTATTTATTTTTTATTTTGTTTGTCTCCCTGTTAAAGGTGCTCGTTGAGCATTTCTAATGAGCGGCAATAAAGCAAATGTGGCAGGTGACATACATCAAACAATTTGCACATTATAATTGTTGACACGCATCGCCTCGCATGTCGGGATGCCCAGAGAAGCCCTCAGCACAGCTCTCCATGATGATATGTGTCATTAGTAGGGTAGCAGGTGGGGCAGGAGTTTCTCCCTCCCCTCCCGTCTGGCTTTTATTTTATTTTTGCTTTTGGTTTATTTTATTTATTTGGGGCGCGACTGTGTGTATCCTGTGTGCCTGATGCTAATAATAAGACTTGTATTTATTTTGGGATTTGCGTAAAATGACCGAGCAGAAGGCAAAAAACAGGCCAAGCGAAACACAATAAGCGCTTTATGGGGTCGACTTTCTGGGTCGTGCCCCGCGTCCCGTTGCCCCTTCGGCGAATCGCTGCCAGTGAAGCGTGGCATATTTGTCATAATCAGCGCTTAGGCATAAATTTGAATGAGTGTGCACACACGAACCCACACACACACAAACACAGCAGAGTGCTATCATACATCTGCCAGTCACACACCACATGTGCGCTAGTGTGTGTGTGCGTGTGTGTTGAGCCTGGTATGTGACTGTGATTTGTGACTCAAACTGTCCAGCTAACTAACGACTAGTTGTCTGAGGCTCGCAGTCAGAAAAACTAGGCCAGCAAAAGTCAATTTGCAGTTAACTGCATTACCAAAACCATTTGAGAATTATAAGCGAATATACGTTTAGCTCGCCTAGGGAGATTCCGACGAAAATTGGGTTTTTGTATGTCCGCCTGGTTAAGTCTGGCAAGAACAATTGGAAAGCTTAAAGCGTGAACTCAATTTCAATATATGCTCGCCTATATCGAAGCCCCCAAGTCGAGACCAATACCATTTGAGAATTTTAAGCGAAATTGCGCTTAGCTCGCCCAGAGACATTCCGACGTAAATTGGGTTTTTGTATTGCCGGCTGGTTAAGTCTAGCAAGAACAATTGTTCGTTTAAAGCGTGAGTTCAATGTCGATATATTCACAAAATGGTCGCCTATATCAAAGCCCGCCCAAACCCGTCAACGGGGCTCGAAGCCTCGAGCCACTGACCGTGACAGCGTTTTGTGGAGGGCATCGCGAAAAACGCTTTATCGCCAGCGCCGGCAGGCAAATATTTGTCAGACAAATTTCAAAATGCTGCAGGCGAAACGGAAAATCGAATGAGGCACAAGAGAGCGCGAGGAACTGGAGGGCAATACGTCGGACTCTGTGGCAGTATGTGGTGGTATGTGGCACAGTCATGTCGATATATGCTGTGGGAGGCCCACTGGCGACTGGTCATAAATTTTATGCGGGCATAAAAAATGTTTTCGATTTGCTTCGATGCTCGCATAAATTGAAAGGTCACGTATTCACAGGTGTGTCTCCAGGCAAGGGAAAGGGCCTCTCTCGTTACCCACTCCTCGAGGCGGCCAACGAATCAATAACCGACTCTCAACATATATGTTTCACTATAAATTTAGATTTTAATATTTTAATGCAGATGTGTTTTTTTGGGCTTGCATTTTAATTTATTGCATGCAAAGGATTTTCCGGCTTCATAACAACTAAAAAACAAGTCAGAAAAGCTTGCATCGAGTCGAGTGCTGGGAAATACTCAGTACATTGGTAGGGTATACTTGGCTAGCTTCAAATAAAGTTTTCGATACAAGAATCTTCTTTTAGTGTCTACAGATATATGTTATAGCAGTCAGATGTGAATAGGACTTTGCGTATTTGTAGAGATCATAGTAAAACTTCAATATGCCGAATATTCTCAAGATATCTACAAAATTCTCGACCAATCATTCCTATGACAGCTATATGATATAGTAGTCCGATGTTGCCAAGATGTTGTCTGTACAATATGAGAAGATATTTGAGTTATGAATAGCATTTGCTATACTTGAGAATACCTTCTGCTACCACTTCAATAGCTGCTAGGGTATTAAAAAAACAATATGTGGTCAATCATTTTTGTGCGTTTGCGTTTAGCTTTTGTTTTCCATCATAAATTTCGTAGTCAAAACCCATATAAACATTTAAAATCAGCATTTTGGCATGCGCCGTTCTTTGTGCTTTTGTTTCCATGCGATATTAGAACGATATAAAATCGAGAAAATTGCCACAAGAGCCATAAATTAATATTCAAAACAAACACACACATCTGTAGTTATTTCTGGTGCTGTGCGTGCAAAAGGATTTGCCCATTATGCAGTTGGTAAGGCTTTTATTGCGCGATTATCAACGAAATATATATGCATGTACATACATAGATATATATTCATTTTTTTTTTTGGCATTCCAATAAGCAGTTATTCAAAGCGGATTTGGAGTACGTGAACGTTGCCAAGCGGCATCCTTTGGTCAGCTGCTATTTTGTTTTATTTCACAGCGCGCCACTCGGCGTATACGTAATGTGCTTATAAACGGCATAAGAACTGCGCTTGATTCACAGTCTCACAGCGTAAACGGCTTAAACGAGTGCCACATCGAGTTGCATAAAAAAGAGTCAAGAATGGGCATTGAAATAGCTCGCATTTTGATAAGTCATTTGCAATGAAAATCAGGTCGTGAGCAGCTTATGCCTTCAAGAAGCAAAAGCAAAACTACAAATATTTTACAGCTCGTACGAGTCTAGAGGCGCCCCAGCTGGGAACTCTAAGCAATAACTTACTTAAGGTTATGAAACGCGCCAAATAACCAACATATTTTATTTACTCGAACGGGTCGCAGATACTTGGCCCGAGTCCTTCATATACGATGCTTAGAAGCTAACCTATGCCTGGCGCCCGAGCAGGGACTCCGGGCAATAAATTGGGTTAGCTTGAATTTTAGTTAGAAATAACAAATATAGAAAAACAGCAACAGCTCTTAAATACTTTAAACGAGCTCAAATTTTGGCACACTTGTAATGAAAATCTAACAAACAAATTATCCAAGTTCTTGTTGAAGAGCTTTAGCAAGAAGTAAAGTGTGGGGGCAGCTCTCGAAATGTGTGGCATTTTTGTTTAAAGGGCAGCTGGCACTCGAAAGGAGATAAACATTATTTAAGAAATATGCCAAGTGCGTGTTTATACATAAAAGCACACACACACACACAAACATGCACACAAACCACTTAGCCAGAGGGTAAAATTTACATGAAGCTAAGCAAATGTTTGCGCTGTCGCATGGTTTGTTGTTGTCCGTGTGATTGTTGTTGTTGCTGCTGTGTGGTTATGTTGTTGTTGTTCATTCGTATTGAAGAGCAGTTATTAGTCGCAATTAATTAAAGCAAAATATTTCGACTAATTGGTAGAAATGCCACAGAGCAGCATTTGCTTTGATGCGATATTTGATTTGGCCAGAGCCAGGAGCAAGGCAAGCGCCGCCAGCTGATAAAAGCGCATATCAGCAAATGTGGTTGGAGAGCGACTGCTTGGCTGCCTGCGAGCCGCACTTAACGAGCAGCCTTGAGGGCCAGTTCACTTTCAAGTCTTGCGGCACTTGAATTCTAATGGAAATGGCACATAAAACAGAAAGCATGGCAAAAAAAAAAGAAAAGACGAACTGAGAAAAAACGCAGAAACAGAAAAAGAAATAGAAGAAACCCAGACACAAACAGAGAAAACCGAAAACATCAGGACAACGAGCATGGCCAATTCCGAAGACCTGAGGACCTGAGGACAACGTGCGACAGCCGGCAGGACATGGATATGGACATTGTGACCGACCGCCCGATAGCAGGACACGGCGATGAAGTGTACAAAAAAAAAAAAGAAAAAAAATACTTCAAGTACATGCTGAAATTTTGCTTTTTTTTTTTTTTTTTTGTTATTTTTATCAAGTTTTCTTGCTCTTTGTTGGTCTGCTGCCAATGTAAACACATTAGATATCTCTCTGGCATATCGCTGGGCTCCCATTCGCTTTCTTGCTGTGCAACCTGGCTCTGTTTGTGGCCGAAGTTTTATTTCTGGTGTCGTCGCTTCGTTTCTGGCCGAAATATTTGCCTAACAATAAAGCCAGCAGCTGCTGGATACAAACACTTATTGCCGGTGTGCTGAACACACTTATTTTTGCTGCTTAACGCTTATGCGAATTGCAATTGCGATAAGCACGCAGCCGGGCAGCAGGCGAGATGGATGATAGATGGGGGGGCAGGCAAATCAAATGGCATTTGCATTTTTGAAGATTTTCTCTGGTTGACTCTCGTTTCTCGGCCATCATGCCAATAATTTCCAGCGCTTGGCGCGTGTCCAATTTCCACCCACACAGAGACACACACACGCACACACACATACACGCACACATATATATATATATACGCACACATCCATGCTCGCACTAAATATTCACTAAATGCAACCAAATTTTGTCATTTGTTTCAGACGTGATTTGATTACACAAAGCTTTCCCAGTTTTTTTTTTTTTTTTTTTTTCTTGGCCAAAGAACTTAAACGAATCGCCGCTCTGAATCTCTGAATGGAAATATGCGCAAAAGTGAAAGCTGCGGCCAAAGTCGAACAGCTAAAGGATTTTTCAATATGCGAGGGTAAGTCGAAGAAAAGTTCTGTTCAATATAAAGTCTATGCATATATTTAAAATACAAGAGTTGGGCGATATAAATGTGAAAACATTTAACTACACAACTTAACCTCAAATTTAGGGGAAATTCAAGTCAAATATAACAGTTTGGTTTGAGTCGAAGAAAAGTTATATTCAATGTAAAGTATATATATTTAAAGTTCATGAATTGGGCGATATAAATGTGACAACTTTTAATAATTGTCTGCAAAGTATAAACTAAAAAAAACTTATCATTAGACGGCAAACGCACAACTTAACCTCAAAGTTGAGGGAAATTCAAGTTGAACATAACGGTTCATTTTGAGGTTAGGTTTTCCTATTGTTGCTTAACTGAACTCCTGTAACTGCCCGCTCATAATCAAGTATTGGATCAGTTTCAAAGCTTTGCCCAGCGAGTGGCAAAACTTTCATTTCATTTCGGAGCGCAGGTCGTCTTGGCAATGGATTTGGATTTGATTTTGAATTTGGGCACGTAGCCACCCAGAGCTGCACCTGCTGTCATCTCTTGCGAATGTGTCTATGTGTGTGTTTGTACGGTTTTCTTTGTTTGCCAAGTCCTTTATAATAAATAGTTGAGTCACTTAAGGGGATTAATGTTAAAATTAGTTGATGGCAATGGCTGCTGACAGTTTGCCAGAACAAATCAGTTGGGACTCGCCGTCACAGCCGCACACATGCTGAATATTAGATTTGCGACAGGATTACAGATTAATTTGTATTGCTTTAGAAATGAAATCTGTCAGCTGCAGAAGTATTTCATAATTTGCGGTTGGCTTCCCTTTGACATGCGTAAATGAATTTTGTTGTGAAGTAGCCAGCTTTGCTGGTAATTCAAGAGAATTCCAAAGAGGTTCATAATTAAATGACAAATTTTCCCCCTTACATTACAATTTTTGCCTAAGCTTATTGTAAATATTCAAATGAAATTGACATAATGCATATAAAATTTCTTTTCCTCAAATCTCTGTATTATAATCTTAAAATAATGCCAATGTTCTTTAAGCTTGTTTCAAGTCGAATCTTCTTAAAGCTATCGCATTTAGCACCTATAGTAAACCCTCCTCGTTGCCCCAAAAGCTTTATACTTGAATTTGCATTACTTGCGTTGGAGCACAATTTACGTACTTTATTTTTTGCAGTGTACGTGCATGAAAGCAATTTACTTTATCAATTATGTTTATCTCCCACTTTTGCTCAGTCATTAGTGTTATTTGCTCGGACTTCTCCCCACTACAACTTATTACACCCACACTAAGCTTAACAGAGAGAGAGAGAGAGAGAGAGCCGTTGATCATTTATGCACATGCATATTGGTTGCTGATAAAAACTATTTAATCCTGTGCCTTATTGACTTACGTAATTGCATTTAATAATATTAAATATTTCAAATATGTTTAGCCAGCTATCAATGCCTTTTCGATTAACACGCCTCTCTGCATAATTCGTTGTTTAAATAGTTATTAGCTTGTTATTTACGAAAGAAAAAATAAACTTGCTGCTGCTCGCTTTATTTTGACCTCTCTCTCCCTTTGCTCGCTCGCGCTCGTCACGTGCTCGCTCTGCTACGCTCTTCTGTTATGCTCGCGCTGCTACTGCTTATTCTCCCACTGCTGTTTCGTTCAGTAGCTGCGCTCACCAATACAAGCACAGCATTTGCCGGCTCTATGGGAGAGTACAAGCAGCTGTTACGTTTAGTGGCGTTTCAGCGGTCGGCTGTGTAAGACGCAGACAAAAGTGCACGGGAGTTGAATTGAGCGCGCTTTAAATTAGCCACCCCGCTACCCTCTTGGCCCAATGGCGCTCGTCGAACTGTTCTTTCTGCTCACGTTTCTTGGCGCGCTGCTCTACAAATGGTCGGTATCCAGTTTTGCTTACTTTCGGCGTAGAGGCGTGGCACATGAGCGGCCACTGCCGCTGCTTGGCAATGTGCCGCTCTCGGTAATGCTCGGCAGGGATTCCTATGTGCGGCACAGCATTGAGCTGCATCAGCGCCTGAAGCAGCACAAGGTGTATGGGGTGTACAATCTACGCGAGCCGCTCTACTATCTGGCGGATGCGGACCTGATACGTCAGGTGGGCATCAAGCATTTCGAGAACTTTGCCAACCATCGCCAGGGCATTGGAGATGAACACGACACCGGTGATAGCTCCGTCTTTTCGAAGTCTTTGTTGTCCCTACGCGATCGACGCTGGAAACAGATGCGCAGCACATTGACACCCAGCTTTACGGGCGCCAAGATACGCCTCATGTTCGAGCTGATCAACGCCTGCAATGTGGAGGCGGTGCGTTATGTGGAACGCAAACTGGAGGCTGGCGGAGGCGAGGGCATTGAACTGGAGCTCAAGGAGTTCTTTACGCGCTATACCAACGATGTGATTGCTACGGCTGCCTTTGGCATACAGGTCAACAGCTTCGTGGATGAGGAAAATGAGTTCTTTATGCTCGGACAGCGTGTTTCCCAGTTCAGTTTCTGGGGCGGCATCAAGGTGCTGCTCTATATACTAATGCCCAGGCTCATGAAGGTAAGGTTAACGCGCCAAATGGTTGGTTTTTAAGGCCCGCTCTCTTAATCCGCTACTCGTTCAGGCGCTGCGTGTGCCTGTCATGGATCTCAACAATGTGTCCTACTTCAAGCGTTTGGTATTTGGCGCCATGCAGGAGCGCCGCGAGCAGCACATAGTGCGTCCGGATATGATTCAACAGCTGATGGAGGCGCAGCGTCTATTCAGAGAGCAGCAGCAGCTGGAGCAGGATCTGGACAAAGATGCCGCAGAGTTCAATGATGTGGATCTGCTGGCACAGTGCCTGTTATTCTTCTCTGCCGGCTTTGAGACAGTCTCCACCTGCTTGAGCTTCACCAGCTACGAGCTGGTCATGAATCCACATGTGCAGCAGAAGCTCTACGAGGAGATTTTGGCTGTGGAGCAGCAGCTGGCGGGCAAACCATTGGACTACGATAGCCTCATGGGCATGAACTATTTGGATTGCATCGTCTCGGAATCGCTGCGCAAGTGGCCGCCCGCCATAATCATCGATCGCATGTGTGCCGCGGATTTTGAGCTGCGCGACGAGGCGGGGGAGCTGCTGTTGAAGCTTAGCAAGGATGATCTGGTGCACATACCCGTTGTGGCGCTGCATTACGATCCGGATAACTTTGACCAGCCGGACGAGTTTCGACCCGAACGCTTTGACAAAGAGCACAAACATGAGATTCGACCCTTTACGTATATGCCCTTCGGCGTGGGCCAGCGCAGCTGCATCGGTAATCGCATGGCCCTGATGGAGGTCAAGTCGCTCATCTATCAGTTGGTGCTGCGCTTTCGACTGCTGCCCACCGAGCGCACCCCGCTGGACATGATGGCCAGCATTGAGGGCTTCCGGATGCAGCCGCGCGAGCTTTTCTGGTGTCGTTTCGAGGCTAGGCAAACACCTGAATAATTAATCACAAATAGCTGAAGGGTTGCTCTGAGCAGCTGCAGTGACACTAGCTAATGTGCCGGTGGAACTGAATAAAGCGCAGATGTAAGCTTTTAGTGGGCTTAATTGTAAGCATCATTACAATTAAGACTGCCAGAAGCTTTAATGGTTCTGTAGCTATCGCAAAAAAATGAAAACTTTTATTTTATTTAGGTGTGTTAAAGCAGCCATTCCAGCTAACTTCAATAAGCAGCTTTGCAAGTTGAAAGCTTGCAATACAACTTATTTCATTTAAGCTTAAATACGATTACTTTAGACTTGATGCTTTGAAAGCTGAACATATTAGCTTTATTCAAGCTTTAACATGTTTTTTATTAAAGCTTAACGATTCCAATAAACCGTATTTCATTCAAACTTTAACATGATTACTTGAGACTTGAAGCTTTTACATGAGCTTAATAAGCCGAATTCAAGTTTTAATCTGTTAACAAAATTCATTATATTTAAGCTTTACGCTTAAAGCTTTCAATAGAACCCACTTCATTCAAGCATTAACATGATTATTTTACACTTGAAGCTTTTATATGACTTCAATACTACTTTCACGCCTCGTTAAAGCTTTTGTTGGGCTAAATTGTAAGAGCTCAATACAATTATGTGTGCGTCTAGCCTTGATGTGCTCGTAAGCCAGTGTCATTCATAAAATTATGCAAAAAAAAAAATATGAAAAAAGTCGAAAGAGGCAAAAAAATAACCGGAAAATCAGGCAATTTATTACTTTGTTGCTGTTCGCGATGAAAAGCTGACAAATTTGCCGTGGCAATGTTTCACTTGCTAGGTGCCAACCGCGACAAGCCGCGTCATAACACTGTCAGGACTTGATGGCCGCAACGACTACAACAACAACAACAACACAACAACAACAACAAAATAAAAACACAATATATATACATATGAATGGGCGACTGTGGTTACAACAACATTAAAGCCACAACAGAAACAAGAGACGTGTAAAACAAAATCACACGCGGGGCAACATACGAGCAAAATATAATTTATAAGGAGAGGGGGAAGGAGGAGGAGAAGTTTGGGTAGGAGGAGCTGTTAGCGGGTACACACATCCATACACACACACACACACACACACACATACACACGCACACAGCGATGTTGTGCCACAGGACATGGGACACAAAGGCACATTAAGGATTATTTATTGGACGTTATTTTTCAGGCGGCATTAAAATTTTCTTTATATTTTTTTTCGTGCAATATGAATTATATTTCACTTGTGTCATAAACCGCGTAAAAAATGCGATGCCGCCAGCTCAACTGCAAAACAACACCAAAAAAAAAAACAAGATCGTGTGGAGCTGGAGTGCTTAAAAATATAAACTGACGCACGTCGATAAAGTATTTTATATTATTTAACATTATAAGCCTAATATGGGGCAGACAGGTAAAATGCGTCTGTGTGACTGTCGATGCGTATTGTTATCGATAACTTGAATTCGGCGTGACTATCGATTATAGTTATCGATAACTTGGCATTGATATAAATCACACTTCTCTAGGTCGCTGCTTGACAGCTCTCCGCATAACTTCTTCTTCTTTTGGGGCATACAAATAAACTTTATTTACATTTAAAAACCAATCGATAGTTTTTGCTATCGATAACATGCTGAACTCTTAAATTTTTTTAATATCCCAAGTTTAGATACTGTTTTTTCTTCTGTTTCTTATTAAAACTATATTCATAAGCTTTGCTGATTTGTTGTAGTTGGCTGTGGCTATTCCACTGGGCTTCAAGTGCTTTGCTTAGGATCGTTAAGGAGTCGTATAGCGCGATTAAAAATGCAATTAGCTTGTCCACACACACACAGCAATACACATTTATTTACACAATGTAACACACGTAATTAGCTGCATATTTAACTTTGGCCCGGTGGTTCATAAAACTTTTAACGTGCTTCAAATTAGTGGCGCACTGTTTTTTTTATTGGCAACCTTTGCAAGCTGTTCCCGTTGTTGTTTGTTGTTTTTATGGCCAGCAGCAGCAGCAGCAGCAGCAGCAACACGTGCAGCATGTTAATGTCCTTGTCAGGAGACTTGCAGCTGCTGCAGTAAGGATAACTGAAAATTCAGCTGGTTTTGCGTTGCCTCTTAAACATTTAACTGCGGCAGCCAACGCAACGTATGCGTAATCTCTGCAAATCTAAGCGCAAACGCGTCGTCAACAACCACATCAACAACAACAACAAGAACAATCAGGACATCTTGACTGTTTTGCTAGTGTTTACAAAAAGCTTATCAATCAATCCTGGCAAGCAGCATAGACCCACGCGTGGGTAGTCGGGGTCGTCGTCTATCTGACAGAGGTCGTAAAAAAAAACTTTGGCGCCGCGACCGCCAGACGCCAAGCACATCCTGGCCCAGTTGCAAGCCAGCGTCAACCCTTAACGCCCCGCATGCCAAGAACTTGGACAATAAAAATTGCCAAAGTCAGCTGCGGCTGCTGCGCGGGGCGACAGCCAAGGACGATACAATGATAATGCCAAGCATAATAACAGCCAAAACGGCGTCATCGCAACAACAACAATAACAATAAGAGGGAGGAAGGGGGTTGGTGAGAGGGGGGGGACGTCAACATGGCAAAGCCAAAAGCAAGAAACGCTCGACACTAACCATTTTTTGCCACAATGGGAATTGTCGCAGAAATCCAGCTACGCGTCCTTAGCCTTTACTTGCATCCTTGCGATAAACATGATGTGATAACATTTGCTATATGTGTGTGTGCAAGTGTATGTGTGTGTGTCTTTGGGGCGTGCCGCAGCAAAGATGAGCGCGTAATCAATGGCATCAGAAATAAATAATATAAAGCATATGCATATAGAACATGCCTATATGATTGAATGGTTGTAAACAATAGCAACATCTAAAAGCTAAGAAGCCGATTTGAAAACAATTATTATAAAGAATTAGTTGTTAAGTCATTCGGTCGGTAAGTCAGTCAATCAGAGAGTCAGTCAATCAGACAGTCAGTCAATCAGACAATCAGTCAATCAGATAGTCAGTCAATCAGACAGTCAGTCAATCAGTCCATCAGGCAGTGTATCAGCAAGTCATTCAATCAATCAGCCAGTCAGTCAATCAATCACTCAAGCAGTTTGTCAGTCAGTCAATCAATCACTCAAGCAGTTTGTCAGTCAGTCAATTAGACAGTCAGTCAATCAGTCTATCAGTCAGTCAGTCGATCAATCAGCCAGAAAGTAAGTGTGTCAATCAATTAATCACTCAATTAGTTTGTCAGTCAGTCAATCAGACAGTCAGTCAGTTGGTCAGTCACAAACTCAGGTTGTATGTCTGTCTGTCTGTTAGAGGACACTGTTTCGTGTTTAAAAAGGTTTCTGTACTACAAGTCAACTTTATAATATTGAGAATTTCTGCCACAAAACGCCAATCATCTGTACTGGACATGATAAGAACTCCTTACTTGCGGAGTATTTCTTTATTTCTTATATACTTATATCCTAGTATCTTAAATGCATAAAAATATTCGATTTAAACCCGCATAGCTGGCATTAAGCCGTAACCCCTGCTCATCTCTGTCAACTGCCGCACTTTTCACTTGCTTGCAAGAAATTGTTTTGTTTTTGTTTCTGTTTTTCTTGTATACGTTGCTTTAAGCATTTTATTTGACTTGAAGAACTTGGCAGTTGCTGCGGCTGCTTCCTCTTCATTTTATTTTCCGCTTATTATATAAATTGTATAAAAGCGTGCGCGAGTCCTGTTAACGTCTCCTAAAGTTGCACATTCAATAAGTACCGAGCACTATAAGCCCATATTTATATATATACATATAGACATGACTTAAAGCGAAGGCGGAGCTGAAGGAACAGAGCATAATTTGAAGCATCCTTGAGAGGCAAGTTTCTTCACAAGTTTTCATGCATAAGCATAAGTATATTTTTACTCTCAACTCGAGTTGTGTGGCCACGCGTTCAACAAAATCAACATAATTTTATTTAGTCGGGGCTTCTATTTAATACAAACACATTTCAAATGTTGCCAGCAGCTGGTTGACAACATTTTTCAAGTGCATTTGGCAAACAGTCTGATTGTGGTTTCGGCTGGTTCGAGCCACGGACTGTGGCCTATTGCAGCCGGCAGTTGCATAAAATAATAAATGGTCATAATACCGAGGGGTCTGATGAATTTGAGAGTGGCTAAAAAATAAAGTAGGGGATTGGAAAACAATATCTCAAATGTTCTTTATTAAATGATTGTGCGGAAAGTTATGTGCCAAAAATCTTGGGAATATCTTAAGAATTGTAGTTATTATGGTCAATTGATATGAAAATTATCATTTTTTGATATTGAGATACATAAGTTTATTTCCTTATATATTGTTGCATATATAATACCTATACTTGTACTCTGATATGATATATTATATGATATCATATGATATATGATATATGATATATGATATATGATATATGATATATGATATATGATATATGATATGATATATGATATATGATATATGATATATGATATATGATATATGATATATGATATATGATATATGATATATGATATATGATTATATAACTATTGTTTTGTGATGGCAGTGGGGCATGTATCGAGGTCGATATATACTATATTGTAACTATACTCAATATAGTGTATATATATCTACATATATAGAACTTATCAACTTTATCTATGGTTCCCTCTTGTTATAAAAAGCTATGTTCAACTATCTAATACTCCCTCTATAAAATTCTATGACTACAGGGCATCATTGTTATTGTCTAATGCACATTGAGCCTGGCCGAGCATAAATTTGTTTATGTGTGTGTTTGTCTGCCTGTGTTTGTGTGTGTGTGTGTATGTGTGTGTGATTGTGCCTGTCATTGTCATAACATAAAAAGTGCTGTTGCTGCTGCTTCTGCTGCAAAGCATAAATCCTTTTCGGGCAACCATGATGATGGCTGTTGTGCTGCTGCGGGGGCACCTTCTGGATGTGCCACATATTTGTGTGACATTTTTTTTGGTTGCATGGCCACAGTTACGTTACGCGCATGTGGCATGTGGCATGTGGCAGTCAGGTAGCAGCTTTTAATATTTCTATTTTCGCAGCACTAAGCTGCCTTAATGCCACCTGCCAACTGCCGCAGCAACGGCAACAGCAGTTGTTGTGCCCCGCAGCCCGCCCGCTCTCCTCTCCTCGCTCATTTATGCACCAACTGCTGCAGCTTGTTGTGTGTGGCACGATGCGGGCGTTGCGTGATTTGTGTGTGCCCGCGGCAATTTGCCAGAGGCGAACAGGCAAAATGCATTTTGTTCATCGGTTTCGCTTACAGCGCAGCCGCAAAATATGCTACAAAATGACAACAAGCGGGTTTTAAATGCGGGCGGCGCATGAGTAACGGGGCATGGCTTAAAAACGGATTTTTAAAGGGCTTTAAGCTAAAATGTATATGCCACAATACTCTATACTCTATTTATGCCAAGTTCGTGAAAATTAAATGAATGTGTCTTTGAGTTCTAAGTTTTGTATAATACACAGGGAAGTTAAATTTCCTTTGAAATTCCCAATTTAAATTTGACTAGCTACAAGCTGGGAATACATATTTCCCTTGGGATTGTTAATTCCCACTTTTTATAAGTTATGGCTATAAATCGCTTGCTGAACAGGTTCTTGCGTTAGAAACACAACATTTTTATTCAGTTCACAATCGTTTTTAATATTGCGAGCTAGTTCCGAGCTATTCTCAAATTTTCTTTAGTATATTACGTGATAATTGAGTTTTTTTTCTAGTCCCTTTATTTTTAGGCCCGCAACAAATAAATTGTTAGCTGCATACTTGGCCTAACGCACAGAAAATTGCAATAATGTCAAGCATTTATGGCCAACAACAAAGCGAATTTCAGGAATTTGCCCAACTCGAACTCGAACTCAAACCCAAATACACACACCTACGCACACCTGCACACTCGGCACATCCGGCACAACGGTCACCATCAGCGGCGCCGCGTTCCGGAAGTCACTCAGTTGACTTCGTTTCAGGTTGTTCTCGTTGTTATTTTTGTTGTTGTTGCTGGCAGCTGGCGCTGCTTTTTAACATTATTCAGCCCCTGCCCCTGCGAAGGCTATAGCCCCGCTTCGTCTGGCGTTAATGAACAGCAGCCTGTGGCAGGTGAAAGAAGCTGAGGAAAAAAATACAAGAAATGCGGCAAAGAAATCGCTTGGCCAACTGCCATTTGGGCGATTGCAAGGGCGAGGGGGAATATAGAGAGGGGGGGGGGGGGGGGGCAGCGGGTCGCTTGGTGCGTGGCTCAACTTACTTTTTAGCAAATCCGCCAGTGTCGTAAAGTCGTTTATTTCAACTGTGGCGAGACGTAAATGAAGTTAATGTCCTCGTCGTTTTACGACTGTCCTTGCTTGCTCCAGCAGAGCCCCAGTTCCTTAGCTCCTTCAGCTCCTTCACTTCGGCTGTCTCCCGCTTATCGTTTCTAACTTTGCATTGCGCTGGACCAGTTGTTGTTGTTGTTGTTGCTGTTGTTGTCGTAAATGTGCTTTTTTGGTTGTGCGCGCCTTTGACAATTGCTCGGCTGTGTGTGTTTGTGTGTGTGTGTGCGGCAATACAGGTGTGATAATAAGTATAATGAGTCTGTTGGCGACAGCTGAGCTCAATTCCCATTTTCTTTGACTGCGTAAATTCTACGACATTTTTTACGCACTTTTCATTAGGCGCATTTGTGCCAGCTGCTAATGAAGATCTAATGTCATTAGCTAAACTTAATTGGATTAATCCAACAACAGAGTTGAAATTTTCTAAATAGCTTAACTACTTGCATAAGTGCTAAATAGTATCAAATAGTTTGGTAGTTACTCGGATAACCTAGTTATTGTGTTAAGCGCAATTTTAATGGATTAAGCTTTAATGAGCTTCGCAAACTTTTAATGGCAGTCTAAGTGCCATTTTTTTTTAACTGTATGTCGAATGGAATTCTGCTGTTCAAAATACCTGCTGTTTGTCAAGTGATTGGCGGATTGCCAGATTATCAAGTCTTATATTCAGACAGTAAAGTCGCTTAAAGCTTTATGGAGCTTTTCTTAGCATATCATGCTAATGAAAATATTATATTTAAGCTTTCAGTCAGTTGCATTTGCTGCACTAAAAGTGTACGCAAGCTTTAAAGAGCTTTTAAAGCTGTTCAAGTTAAAGCTCAACAGATGCGTTGAATTAATTACCACCGACTTTATTGATATCACTTCACCCACTTATATGCAGCCAAGATTCATCTTGACATTTTCGGCCCGTGCCATGAGCTGCCTTAGGGGGCGACAGTGCCGCGCCTGTCAGACAGTCAGATAATTATGCCCGTAACTGGGCGTCTAACTGATATCGTCTGACTCTTACCAGTCGCTGCTTTATTAAATCTAATGGCCGCTGTGGTTGCTCGAAAGCACGAAGGGTGGATGATGGTGGCACGGAGAAGTGTTATGGCTGTTTTGGCATTACAATAAATAACAAACAGAGACCCGGAACAGGCAGCCCCACGCACAGCTCGGTAGCCCAGTTAATAGTTGCTCTGTGCACCATTATATAAACATGACTTTGACTCTGTGTCCCGGAGATGGAATCGGATCTGGCTGCGTTGCTGCTCCCAGTGCCCGAATTGACTTTAGTTTATATTGTTTTTGTAGGCTCCTTAGCGCCAATCGTGCTGCTGTTGTATGTGTATTTTTTTATTTTTGGTTTTTTTTGGCACAGATAATCAGGCAGTCAGCCAGCTGAATGTTTATGCCTCTGTCTGTGTGTGTGTGTGTGTGTGTATATTGTATCAGCCTGGCCACATTTTCAATATATATACACACGGTCTTTGCATTGGGGCTAAGCTCAACATCAAAGCCGCCCGCCAGTCGCCAAGGACCTGCGGACAAGGACGCGCCAGCAAGAAGAAGAGCTTGTGGCGCACGCAGAGATTTGGCAGCACAGGACTCACGAATGCGTATAAACGTTGAATATTTGATAAATGCAAAATGGGGGATAATATTAAAACGCGAAATGCGTTCAACATAATGCCAAAGAAAACACAATACGATGACTATCAAGTTGTTCCAAATATAAAAAAAAGTCTTTGTATATTAAATAACCTGTATATGAGCAATGGAAAAGAAATAAGAAATAAGCAAGAGAAGCCGCATAGAGCAAAATCAAAGTCAGTTTTGCTGCACTTGAATACGGGCCGAGATTATCGGAAGGTTTGAAAAAAATATTCAATATAAGGTATCAAACATATTTAGACCGCTCTGAGCATAATCTGATTATATTTATATAACTCTTAATAGTTGGTAAATATTCGAAGAATATAAAGCTCTTCTAGCTTTGATTTTTATCAGAAGAAAACCTTCAATGCCCAGGAGTACATCAAAAGCATTTAGTTATAAAAAAAACTATCGTATAATATAATATTTGATGTAACTTCATCTCAGGCACTTAAGATATCGGAATAGCCGGCAGGGTTCCGTCTTTTATTTTGTAAATCGAAGTAATTTTGATTTTTGAGCAAGATATGGAGACTAGGGAAATGTCTAGCTAGAATCATGGGCTCCTGTATGAATGGAAGCCCGACAATTATTCAAGCTTTTCGAGCAAGTCATTTGAAATATATATTATATAATACATGAGAAAATTATGCGTAATATATTCCATTCAGGAACTTGGGGAAAGAAAAAAGAAAAGAATAACTACTTATAACTCGGAATGATATTTGAAACATTAGTTCTTCAATTCACCAGTCTATAAATATTTTTATAACTTAAAGCACATTCACGAATCTTCGCCATGTTCCAACAATGCGCCTGATTCTAAGATTTTAAGAACCTGCTGATAAATTGACAGGGCCTGCTGCGAGTTCCCCAAATGGGAAACCAACAACGGACGCCAGGGAATTGTGTGCTTCGATGATAAGAAATTGAGAGCTTGAGTGCATTTGATTATTTTTGTTCTCTTTTGGTCAAAATGATTTTTACAATATATTATTTACGCAGCTTCAGCTGTCAATTGGCATTAGGCCATAATAATTTATTGATAAACAACCAAAATGGAAAGCTAAGCGGCTTTACAGCTTGCAATTGTTGGGGCCATTTAAATGTCTAATTGTGCCTGTGTTGACAATGGACAGGGGAATAGGGGGAGGTGCGCACAATTAACCTGGCCTAAAGCTAACCGCGCTCACTTTGAGGCTAACTTGTTTGACTGGCAAACACACACGCACACACAATAAGCACGCACAACCAAAGCACACACTCGGACAACCGCGAAACGTAAGCACTTGAGAACGTAAACCAAAATACCGTTAGAGGCGTTAAGCGTGACGTAAGCGTAAGCGTGCGCTGCCTTTGGCGTGCTGCCTTCAACTGATTGTGGCAAATTATGAATCTGAATGATGCTGCCTCAGCTGCTGCCAGCAATATTCGTGGCACTTGCTTCATTTCATTTTTCGGAGTCGCGTCTCGTTTCGGTGCATGCAACTCGTGGCACTAGGGCACTAGCACAGCCGCCCACGGCGCATGTCTCGTGAGCGCGTACTAAAGACAGAGAGGCCACAGAAGAAAGTGGGGCATAGAGATGGGGGCTGGGTAGTATGGATAAGTGGGTGCCATATATGTATGCCATATGTCATATGTATGTCATGCAATGCAAAATACTCGTTTCAGTAAAGCAGCTTAAAGAAGTCTGATGGAATTTAGAAGGGATGCGTAGTATAATTGTCTATATATATATAAAAATTGATCTATATCATTTGCTTATGCCATGTAGTACGGGTAAGTGGGTGCCATATATATGCCATATGACAAACATACTTATGTATGCCACTACATGTGAATATTTTTCAGAAAACTAAGAAGGTATTTCGAAGGAATGGACTAGTGTGTGTTAACTATCTATATATATTTATATATAAATATAAATTGTTCTATATCGTTTGCTTATACCCTGTAAAATGTATTACACTTTAATATTTAACACTCGCTTATGCCATTCTGTTCAACTGTGCGCTCTGATTGCAAGTTGTGCCCATTTCGGAGTAAACAACCAGGGCTGCTTGAGCTACACACACACTCACACATACTCACACTAACGTACACACACACATTCGTCACACACTCAGTCGCAGCGTCGTAAAAACTGTCGTTGAAGTTTGCGCTCAGTTTGAATTGTGTTTGGGTTTAAAAACGCATCAAATTTGACATTTTAAATGTCAATTGTTTGCCCGACAATGTGTTCAACTCAGCTCGTATAGCTAGTCATCAATTGAAATGGCAGAGTTTTCTAAATTTGCTCATGGTTAAGTCCTTAAGCAGTCTAAACAAGTTGTTGTCTTTAAGCTCTGCTCGAATTTTAATTAAATTTAAGAATTTTAATGCGCCTTAGCCATAATTAAATAACTGAGTAACCCGGCGCCGAGCAGGCTAATAGTGGGAAAGATTTGAGATGTAAAGATACTCGATTTAAGAACTAAAATAACTGCTTGATATTAAATTTTTGATTCAAGAACGAATCGCACTTAACTTATGTATTTGGGTAAAGCGAGCAAAGAAATTTCAACTCTAGAGTTTCATTTGGATTTAAGCAAAATTCTCTTTATTGAATTACACAATACAACTGAATTTATTAATATTTTTGGTTGCAAACATGTTGCAATTGTAATTGAAATCGTAATTGTTGCACAGATTAACAAATATTTGGTTGCAAGCATATGAAATTCAATTGAAATTCAAGAATCGCATTCAATAAATGGCACTCACAAGTGCAAACAAAATACAATTTATTGGGCCAGAGTTCAGTCAATTGTGTGCGAATGAAACGCAATATTAATAATAATAAAGTTTTTAATACTCTTGGCCATAAATGTGCGAACTGGCCAGAATGAGAAGGACATGCAAGAGGTGCGCGTGGCGGCAGCGAAAATATGAGAGAGTAGTTCGGGGGGCCAGCTGAAAAGATTTACGAGCTGGTCGAGCACCGGGGAATGCGCATAAATAAATTTCGATGACAATAATGAGTGCGTCAATTATTAATGCTGGACGTCAGTTTCGCAATTATAAGCGATCGATATAACACTTCAGCGACAAAGAGCATATAAAAAATCTATAAATTATCTGTGCCCTGATTGATTGGTAGTCCAACAAAAACGCGAATCTCTTGCTTGAATTTATGAGAATCGCAAAGAAAAGCAATATTAAGCTGAACAAATGTTTAGAATCGTTCAATTTAATATTGCCTTTCTATGCGATTCTCATAAACACAAGCAAATGTGGTTCATTAACAATTGGTTACATGTCTCGTCGCACACCAGCACACCCTGCATAAGCTATGCATAAAATCTGACTTATTCCGATCAAATGCACACAATTTTTGTGTTTTTATTGGAGCTTTATCATTAAAAACACTTCTCAAGCATTTTGTTTCACTATTTATCAACAGCTAAATGCATATGTTATGGTTGTTAACTAGTTCTGGCAATTTTATCGTTTGATCAGTCGATCTATTTTTGCAACCCTTTAACTTAGCTATGTTAGGATCAAGTAATTTATTTATATTCTGAGATACTTCAAAATGTTTAAATTTCCACATTTATCATCGTTTTTTTATAATGCACATTATTTGTATTTACATTTGAGCGAAACTTTGCCTAAAACCCCCATAACCAATCAAGGACAGCTTGCATGGTACCCGGTTTGCAATTTTGTTTAGGCTTTTTGGTTGTTGTTGTTGTTGTCGTTATTGGCCCGGTTATATCATCGTCATCTTCTTTTTTAAAACCGCAGTCTGCATTGTCGTTGTCGGGCCGGCAAAGATTCTTGTATTGCCTGTCGGTGCCGCAAGCGCACGAATCGCCAGGCGTTTTTCCGATGCGGTAAGCAAATTGATCCTTCTGCTTATTGCAACCATAAAGGCAGATCATCAATTGGTGTTTCCAGAGGCCCTCATGGAAGCTGGCCATGGCACAGCCCACACGAGTGTTTGTACCCGTCATAAGTTGCAGAAAGTGTGAAATATCCTGACTGAAATTGAAATTCTATATATTTGTTAGATTTGAAATGAATCCGTTTTCTACTCACCCGCCGGCCGATTTGCCCGTCAATAGGCTCTCCAAGTTTACATAATAGTACTGATCATACCAGGCCTTTAAATGTGAGTTAAGTATTTTGAGTACGTCTTGCTGCTGATGCTTTGGATATTTGCTGAAGACCGCATTGTAGCCTGGCCTGGAGGCCTGTGTCGTTGACAAACTCATCCCAATGGGATCTATTGTGCAGCGCATCACGGCCAGCTTGGCCAAATCAGCCAGAATCGGATCCCAGGCGACTAGCATCATGCGTGCCGCAGCCGGAAGCCTTGCCATATTGCCCTTTGCCACCATGTTGCGATAGACATTATGTTGCCTCACGATGCGCTTAATCAATGCCGGCGTCATCTCAATAAATTTACGCGGCTTGCCGCATTTTTCGCTCCACTCCTGAACATTAAATGAAACTTATCTCTTATCCGATAAAATAGAGACCCATTTTACTCACTTCCTCGCTCTCGCAGGCGAAATGCGGCTGATGTTCTTGACAATAGTCGGGCGCTTCAAGTTTCTCACTTGTTGTCAAGCAAGAATTTGGCATTGCGGTTATCCTGGCCAGGCCGAGGATCACAGCAGAAACCAACAACAGATTGTGCCGCTGCATCGCAAAACATTTAATTAGACCAAAGCTTAGAAGGGTAAAATTATTTATAAATAACAAAATGTTTTGCAGACGTTATGACAGCCAAATCCATTTGTTAAGCATTTTAGACATAGCTCGACAATTTCCAAGTATTATATAAGCAGATAGCTTAGAGGAATGAAATATTTGCATTGCTATTGGATCTAATATCATGCAACAGTTTATTTTAGATTCAGTTCAGTTGCCTCTTTGAGAGAGTTCAATAATGTTGAACATTTGCCATATTGTTTACGTTGTGAACAGAAAATCAAATAATTGTGAACCATTATCAAATAGCCACACTCAGCGACGGCGTAGATAACTCTTTGGAATAGATAAGCTAACTTCCAATCTCTGCTAATGGTGGGTTCCTAAAGTTCTGCGTGCTGGTAAAAAGTTCCCTTTAATGACTAGAAAGCGTGCACTTGAATTGTCCGAAGTACTAACAAATGTTAACTAAAGTCTCTCGATGTTATTAACAGCGCGCAGCTGAAGCTCTGTTACTGTACATATTAAGCTAATGTTAACAATAACAAGACCTCAAGCCTCTCAAAGTTATTAACAGCGCGCAGCTGAAACTCTGTTACTGTACATATTAAGCTAATGTTAACGAATGCCAGAGTTTTGCAAAACTTTTAAAGCAGCCCACGCAGCAAATATTTATGAGTAAACAACGAGTCAATTTGAATCAATGAATAAGCACCTGGTCTCATAAAATATGCATTAGCAATCCTTTAGTTTAATATACATATATATATATAAATATAGAAAAAATTAACACAGACTTAAGTATTGGGCCTTGTCTAGTCGCACAAGACAAAGGTTCTTAGTGCAGGTTCTCCTGGCGATTGGGTTCGATGGTGACACGGGCATAGGGACTGCCGGCGCCCACTTTGCGTCGCATTGTGACGCCACGATGCGGTCGCAGGCCCATCACAATTAGATAAACGCCCGCGGCACAGACTCCAATTAGGCCCAAGATGATCAATCCGTAGGCCCATCGGGGCCATCTTTCGCAGCTAAACTCATCGTCACGCACCGAAGAGACGAGCATACCGCGCACTCGGGCCGGGCGCAGGCAACGTCCGTTCGTCTGTATGGCCAGTTCCTTGAGCCAGGCTAGCTGGCAGTCGCAGTAAAGCGGCACACCATTGAGATCCAACTGGGTAAGTTTCCTAAAAACCGGTGACAAAGTGACATTAAAATTGCGCAGCAAAGTGCCACGAAAACTTAAGATGCGCAACGGCGGCAGCACCGAATAGCCATTCTCCATTACGAAGACATCGCCATCTAGCCAGCTCAGCCGGCGGCTATTCTGGAAGCTCATCTCCTCCACCTGGCGCAGCGGGGCGAACGCGTGTGCCGCGATGCCCTGCAGCAGGGGCATATCCTCCACATAGAGCTGACGCAGCTGGGTTAGATTGGCCGCATCCTGCGGCAGCAGCTTCTCCAACAGATTCTCACTAATGTCGAGGCGCTGCAGCGCCGCGGGCAGCTGGCCGGGCACACGCTGGAAGAGATTGCGTCGCAGCGAGAGTTCACGCAATGGAGCATCAAGCGGCAGTTTCAGTTCGCTCAGATTGCACGCATCCAGATGCAGTGTATCCAGCTTCGGATTAATACCATAGCTCTTGTACAGCTCCTGGCCGTTGGTCTGGTTCAGCTGCCGGTTCCAGGACAGCTCCAAAGTGCTCAGCACCAGCAGCGGCGCAAAGATCTGGTCGGGCAGCGAGTGCAGATTGTTGTGCGCCAGGTTGAGCACCTGCAGGTGCGGCAGCCCGGCAAACGATTGCGCCTCCAGCTGTTGTATGCTGTTCCAGCCCAGATACAGTTCCCGCAGGCTGGACACACGCTCAAAGTTGCTCGACGCAATGGCGCTTATGTTGTTGTGCATCAGATTGAGCAGACGCAGGCTGTCGCTATTAAAGCTGGGCGCACGATTCAGTTTGTTCCAGGACAGATCCAAGGTGTCGATATACAGAGGCAGCAATTCGGTAAGATCCTCCGTCTTGTAGTCTTTGTAGCTGCAATCAATGTGCAGGGCACGCATGCCCCAAGGCGCGGCACTCACATTGCTGCACTCGCAGGAGAGACGCGTGTTGCGATGTGCGGCGGGATAACAAAAACGATCCACCTCCTCATCGTTGGCATCGATACGCTCCGGCCTGGATGAACCCAACAGCAGCAGAAGCAGCAACAGCTGGAGTTTTGGGCTGAGGGCAAAGTTCAATCTTGACGCAGCTCTCGTCGTCATTCTGCACGTCTTTGTCATGGAGTTTCGATTTGTTTCGTTTCGGCTACCACACTGAACAACAGCCAACGATTCGCTATTGAATTCTTTTGCTGCGACACTGCGACTCGATATGGCTGATAGGGGTTTATCTTATCGCTGGAAATAAAAAGCTTGAGGGTTTTGGAATGAGTGAGCAATTGCTGAGGCACAATGAGAAACAAGCACAAACTGTGCTCGAACGATTAATAAGGCAAAGCTGAAAAGTTTCGGAAAATATTTGGGCGAACTAGTTCTTTAGTTCACTTCGGGTTTGGTTAATAGCAAAAACCAATGGGAATTTCCAGTACGAACCGGTTCGGTTCACGTTCGTGATTATAAGTATTATTATTATTATTATTATTAACATTATTATTATTATTATTATTATTATTATTATTATTATTATTATTATTATTATTATTATTATTATCATCATTATCATCATTATCATTATCATTAGGACTAGCATTCGCATTAGCATTATCATTATCATTATTATTATCATTATTATTATTATTATCATTATTATTATTACTATTATTATTTTTGTTATTAATCCTCGATTTTCTGTTTATTTTCAATGCTGACATCTTGGTCTCGAATTTCCCAGCGCTATTTCGCTCACAATTTCCCAGCGCTCTTTCGCTCACAATTTCTGAGCGTTAGCCCTAATTCAGTTGGACAGTTGCGCGACATATGCTTAGGTTCATTTCAAACTCACTCCACTCGGCGCACTCATTCGTATCGTAAGTCCATGACTTTTGTTTCGTTCAGGTGTGCATTCAAATGTTCAATAAGATAAGGCGTTGAGCTTTATTTCTCTCTCACTCGCTCTCTTTCTCTCTTTTTTCTATCAGTGCTTTTGTTTTGGTCTCATATCATTTATCTAGTTCATTAATCATGGCCTATGCCAAAGCGTAAGCTCTGGACATGGGCAAACACAAAAGGTATTTCATGTGGCAGCCGCTGACACACATTGAACCACATTGAATATTGATGAAAATTGTTTGCTTGCGGCCCGAAGAAGTTAATACTTTTCTTTCTTTTTTTTTTCAAATACCACCCTCAAAAGTTGGGACTAATCCCTGACAGCGATTTACACGCTGACTTGACGTTGTTTCGATCTTATCCGCAGGGATTTGTGCGTTTCTGTGGAGCGTTAAATGAGCGCGAAATCAACTTAAATACTAATTACAGCGGCTACTGAAGGAAATTGACTTTTCAATGCCTCGGGCTGAAAATATATACCCTGTATGAAGCAAATATTGAGTAGTTCATATAAGAGGCCAGTTACTAAAAGTCTTAAACAGAGGCATTTATTTTTAATTTTGAAAATATCACAAATTTCAGAAATGAACTTTTCTGTCTTATAAATTTTCTGGTCGACTTTTGATTGTCAAATGTAATTTAATAGCTTTTTGGGCGTAGCGCTATTAAAATGTGTCAAAAAAGCAGCTACATTTTACTTAATTAACGCAAGAAATATTTTGATTAATGTATTTTGTGAAACACTTGCAGCTGGACATTTTCCTTTGAGGCAATGCCGCTGTTCTATAAAAGTCAAGCTTTATTTAAATTATTGTTGCCTCTGCATACATTATGCGAGTACTGTCAATGGTAAATTGATGAGGCGCGCAGCACACACACGCACACACACACGCAAAATGTAAATAAATTAAAGACTTTCATGGAAAACTGTTTGCCGCTCTTGACTTTTGTGCGAAGGCATAGCATTAAATTACATGTGAAGCGGAGAGTGAGGAGGGGGAATAGGTGGGCGGAAAATTGTGTTAAGAAAAGATAGGAGGGCTGGTTGGGGGGATGGTAGCCGGGGCGCAGAGCTAAAATGAGCACATGTAAAGCATTTAATGAGCTCTGTTGCCAGCTGCCAAATGCGCGCGCGTGTGTGTGTGTACTGTGTGTGTGTTGTGTGTGTGTGCATGTGAAAACATGTTGTTGTATTTCTAAAATTTTAGAATATGCCAGGCACACGTTTCAGCCTCGCAGGCAACCCCCGTCCGCTGTCCACGCGCCCTCGATACATTATTACAGGCAAATTTATTTTCAACTAAAAACTCATTAATTACATTGAAAAGCTGATTACGTGTATGCGTGTGTGTGTGTGTGTGTGTTTGCATATACTTAACGATAATTATGCACAATTTAATTAAACGCAATTTTGGCGACTCAGTGCCCGGGGATCTAATGGAATTGTTAATTAATAGGCCAAATTCAGGTTACATTTTTAAGAGAATGCAATAAATTTGGCACGCACGTGAAATCCATCAATTTCCGGCTTTGTTTTTGTGGTCAGCCGGCAAAAAATTGCAAAATAAAATTCGCGCTAAACGTGCAACAGTCAAAGTACATACACACACACACACACACACACACACAAGTTGTGCACCAGCACCTGCTGAATATTTATGAAAATTGTAATATTAAATTTATGCACGTGGCATGCAGCAAAAGACCGTTGTGTCCACAGGCTTAAATGCATGTGCAGCAGCGAGTGGCATGCAAATCCATGCCACAACCGGTTGCATGCAGGAAATGCTAATGGAAATCGAAATGGGAAAATCATTAAAAGGCGCATTCCGTTATCCTGCAATTGACTTTAATGCCCATCTGAATGTCAATGGACAGTCCAGCAGCCCAGTGTTGTGTAATGCGCAAAGAGATACACACATACACGCGGCTACATCAATTGCTGCGTTCGAGCTGTGCTAATTGAATCACTTGTCATGCATTTTGTCTAATAACAGCGCATTAAAATGCAAATAACAATAATGCATTGCATGGGCGTGACTGTGGGCCGGGGGGCGTGGCTGTCTGCCTGCAACCGCATCCGCTTACCGGAAGTGGCTGTGTGCCACTTGCCGCACACGCTGCAATAGCAGCTGCAAGTGGCATAAATGCCTGCATTATGCACACGCTGTGCAGCTGCATGACTTTGCGTATACGTTATTTTTTTTAGTACCTGAAAGTATGCAACAAAGCGAGTGAAAGGGAGGCAGACAGTCAGACAGACACAAAGGTGCAGCACATTAGCTAATTGGCTTTGAAAACGTTTCTGTTATGCCCGATGACATTTTGCAGCACATCTCTCTTCCTCTCTTGCTCTTCTACTATTTCGCCCTCATTTAAGGCCCCGGTTAGTTGGGCACCGTAAGCGCATCTGTGAATATTCCTTTTAAAGAATTCCAAATGAGCTCGCTGCGCAATCAAAGCAGGCACAACACACACACACAGAGTAGGGTTTGTGCTTTTTGTCAAAAATTGTTAATATATATATGTGTAGAAAAATATATCTAAATATGTTTAGTTACCTTAGTTTAGATGGGGACCAAAGATTTCGTGGGTGACGTTTCGAGCTCAAACTCATTTCTCGGTTACAAACTCATTTTCGAAGACCTTTAAGACATTTGTATACGTGCCACGGGCAAGGTCGGGGGATACCAGCTATTATCCTATATAGACATAGACAAATTTTCCCAATATCCATAACTCTTCCAAAAATCATCCGATTTGTACGAGGCTTGGCTCTCTGTTCGTGCTTTGGTCTCCTGATCAATTCTGCATCTTAATCTGGGAACATTATTTTTAGTCAAAATTCATGTGAAATCGGTACCCTCAAATATCCTATATAGACATAGGTCGAAAATAATTAATTAATTAACTTACCATCCGAGCGGCTTAAACCTCATTTTAAGAGATCTTTGAGTAGAGCTAGTATATATATTGTTCTCTCTGTCGGATATAAACAATTAAATAGGTAGGTGTATATATTTAAGATCCTGACGAAGAGCTGGCTTCAGCCCATTGAAGAATTTACGTTCTCATTTAATCTACGATAATCGAATGAAAGCTTTTATCTAAGATCCAATGAATTGTCATATTAACATTTCTATCCAGATAAATTCATATGTTAGGGTATATAAACTTCGCTTTGTTGTCGTTAGCTGCACGTTTATTTACTGCGCTCAATTAAATGTCAAATTTAAAGAAAATGATTTCGTCTAATGGCTGAACGTGCCACAAAACGACCTCGTTGCGTACTTCTGTATAGCATGTAGCATGTCTAATGCCCTGACTAAACAATAGGCCAAACCTAAGCTCAAGTGGGGGAGTGTGTGTGTGGGTGGGTGTGTCTGCGCATTAAGCTGCGTGAGGCGAGCACACAACAAGCAGGTGAACAATTTAATACTTTCATTTGATCAAAATGATAAAAGCCAAAAAGGAACCACACACCCACACGCAGTTGCCGTAAAGTTGGCTTAATGAATAACTTAGATAACGTATCTAAAGGCAGACATTTTGTGGCTATCATTGATATAAACATTAAATTGGCAAAAGTTATTAAAAGATTAAGTCTTAATAAATTGAAAAACAAGCTTATGAACTGCAAAGTGCAGAACTTAAAAGAGAGAGGGCGGAAGAGAAAGAGTGAGAGGAGGTGAGTGAAAGAACAGAAGTATCAAAGTGCAAGTCTTTGTTAAGTATTGTCTGTTGGTTCTAGAACGAACTAGTTCATTTGTAATATATGTGTGTGTGTGTGTGTCTGCCAAGGATATGCTCGTTTATCTTCCTAATGAACCGTTTTGAGTGCAATTTTTCGGTTTTTGCAACGCTTTTGCAACTCATTCTAAGCTGTTTGTTCTTGCTGGCATTTGGCAACAGTTATTCAAGAATACAAAACCATATATTTGTATACTATGTGTATATATATTTATATATATATCTATCTATTTCTATTTCTAAAAAGCTCTCAAAGTGCGTTGGCTGTGCTGGAAGCGAAATGAAATTTGCAAACCTTTGACGGCTTTGCGGTGTTAGTTGAATGCAAATACTTGCAGATTCTCTCCCTCTCGCTCTTCCCCACTCTATATCTTTCTCTTTCTCTCCCTCTCAATCTTTCCCACATACACAACTTAACCAATCACAAATGTTTTTGACTACAAGCATAAGATTTACCAACTCAAAATACACCTTCCACAAAGTGTGTGTGCGTGTGTGGGTGTGTGTGTGTGTGGGAGTGTGTTTCGCCGTCTTCATTAAGTGTCAAATAGTTTTGGCTCTCAAAAATTTACTGCTGTGCTCTTGGCTGCTGAACTAAATGCCAACACCTGCTGGCAACTGTGCGTATAAGTAATATGCCATGAAATTAAGTATTCGCAGTGTGGTCCTTTATTAAAATCGTTTTAAAGAGCCATCAAATAGATAAGCGTATGCATTAAACTAATAGTTTATTAATGACTTGCAAGTGAGACAAACAACAGTTTACGAATTGAATTGCCCTCAATATAAGGCTGTAAAGTGTTTAGAGCATACAACTTTTCAATACCCTGCAGATATTTAAATTAAGTTAAAGGCAGGTTAAGAGTGCAACAGACTATAAAATGGACTTTGTTATAAAATATTTTAAAACATGTTCTCAAGACAACAAGCACAACAAATGCTGTCAAGTGCCTAGAGCAAGCTGCATTTTGATACCCTATGTGTGCATGCAGAGAGGGTATCTGTGTGCTAAGCTTTTATGTTTAAATAGAGCTCAGGTTGAGCTAAGAACCCGCTGACTGCAGCCCAAGCGACGCTTAAATAATAATTCTCGCATTTACAGGACATCACACAGTCAATCATTCAGCTTAAATGCCTGCCTGTTGCTTATTGCAATTTCGCACATGAAAGGCAATTTGCTTAACAACAACATTTGTCCCGATGTGCCTGCACAGGCCCGCTGCCCGCCTGCCTTGCGTGGCCATAGGATGCCTTCACGTTTGGCTCAGAAATGAGAATTCAGTTTCATTTGCAAACGTCAAACCGCCCCCCCTCCAAAAAAAACTCCTCTCCCACGCCGCTGCCAGCTTGTTGTTTTTCTGCTGTGGACACAAAACTCTCACTAGCTGCCAACTGGCCAAAAAGTTGGGAATGCATTTCATTTCTGGTTTCATTTGTTGTTGCTGCAACTGTTGCTGTTGCTGTTGCTGCTGCTGCTGCTTCGAGCTGTAATTTGATTTGTTTGGACTATTCTGTAGCTTGTTTTTGTGTGTGTGTGTGTTTTTTTTTTTTGGCCTTGCTGCATGAAATGTATTGCCATGCGGCAACTGCGAGCTTGGCTTGTTATTTTTTCTTGTACTGCTGCTACTGCTGCTTCTGCTTCTTCTGCTGTTGCACTAATTAATTTTGCTGCTGTTGCATGCTGAATGCTGTTCGATTTTTGATTGAGCCACAATTAGTCCAGTTCAGCTGGCCATAAATGTCGCTCTACGGTTCAAAGCTCACATTGCATACATTAGTCCAACTCCTAGACCAGCTGTGTGTGTGTGCAGTCATTGCGCATGTCCTGCATGGCATGGAAGATTTATTGCCTTTGGCCTTTGCTAAGCTTGAAATTAATGTACTTCACAGTTGAGTTTAGCAGCTGCCAAAACGCCACCAACAGATTAGCGTGGCCCAAACAACTGCCTGCCAATCTGTGCATGTGTGTGTGCGTGTGTGGGCGGCTGTCTAATGAAGTTGTTAAGGCGTAGGCGGGCGTATTCTTGTGTGTGTGTGTTACAAGTACTCGCTTGCACTTACGCTCAGCAGGCAAAACATACAGGAAAATCTAATAAGACGCTTATGACTACGCTTGTGTGTGTGCCTGGGTGTGTTGGTGTGTGTGCATGTATGGCTCGTGTTTTAGTCAAAGCTTTCACACCCTTTTGAGTGGGTTGTCGTGGCTTGCGGCATGGCCGGCGCCTCGGCCGCAACGACAGCCGCTGACGCTGACGATGACCATTAGCCAGCGACAATGGTCGAAAGCTGGACAGGATCGGGGCGAGTAGGGTCCTGGGGGGGAGAAGGCACTGGCTGGGCGCCGGGCACGAGTGACACTCATCTGGTTTATGTTGTGCTCTGCGCTTGTTCTTTATTTTATTGTAGTTATTTTTTTTTTTTTTTTGCTAAATTTTATTGCGCTGCTTTTGGCTCATTTTTATGTGTTGCCCGAAATGTGTGTTTGTAGTTACGATTGAAGAGTTTTCCCCAGTTTTCTCCATTTTTCCGCCACTTTCAGTTTGGTTACATTTTCTTACTTGTTTTATTTTTCGCTGGGACAGCGTTTATTTTTATGTGCACACTTGATTGGATCGTAAAACGCGGCACTAGCATCGCGTAGCTAAACGCATAAATAACTCAACGTGCATCAAAAGTAAAGCACATTACTTATAACTAATCTAAAAGTTCTCTGGTCAAGAGATTGCTTGGCTAATCAACAGATTATGTGCGACACGAAATGGGTAAGTTAATAATACAGTTTACGTTTTATGGGTCTTTCATTAATTGCACTTAAATATCTGTTAACCTTGCTCTAACACTCCCGAGTCTATAGAATTTCTCAATTATCCCTTGTCCAAACAATTCTTTATAAGCATGACAGCTCTATTCTTTAAAGAATAGCTAAAAATTTATGCTTGAAACAATTATCAGTAAGTCCTCTTAATTGCCAATTTTACGACCAGTTGGCAGCTCTGTTAGAAGTAAGGTACAACGGCTAAAAGGCAGCTCATGAGTCTAGAGAATTTCCCAATTATCCTTGTAATATAAGAATGTCAAAACAAATTTTAAAGACATATCAGCTTTATTATTTTAGGAATCTATGCTTTAACAAATTATCGATAAGTGCGCTGAATTGCCAATTTTACGACCAGATGGCAGCTCTGTTAGTAAGGTACAACGACTAGGTGGCAGCTCTGTCCATTGCAATTGCTCTGCAAAATAAAAGGAAATTATATTTTAGATTGCGCAAAGCACGCATTTGCTGCTTAATTCCACTCAATTCAAAGTTAAATAAAGTCTGCAAATCTGTAATTAAAATTGACCTGAATTATAGCTGCAAATATGAAGGCCAACCGATTGGGTTAATTGCATAGGCAAGCAAAGCTGATCGTATTTCCGAGCAAAGTTTTCTTGGGCAATTAAATTGAATGCTTGAGGCATGCATCAGTTGCACTTATGCCAAGGAATTAAATTACCGCTAACGAGTGGGCCGAGTTCGAGCAAAGTTAACTTGGTCTTGGCTCAAATGACATCATTGCAGCCTGTATCTTTTAGTTTGCATGCCGTTGGCTCAGCTCGTCTTTTACTTTCGACTGGGGGCAGGCGGCTACCGGTTGGTGTAGCTGCTGAAAATGAATTAATTTCTCATTTATTTACTGTAAGACTCCTACAGTCTCTGTCGGGGGCACGCCGGTTTCAGGCGCTTAATTAGGTGAGTGAAAGTGGCGCCAACGCCAAACAATTGAAGCTGTCAGACGCCAGCATGAAGTGGGTCAATTGCCACGGGCAGCATCCGACCTGCTCTCCTCCTGCTGCCCCACATCCTGCCACTTGGCCGGGGCAACGTGCTGGAGCATATATTTTAAATGCGAAACAATGCGCCGAGTGCCGCTTGGAGTGTGCATTCCAGTTGACATCCACAGAAGGAGAGAGAGAAAGGGGCAGAGCGAGGTTCGACTGATAAGTGCAGTCTAATTGAATTATGTGCTCAAATTCTGACGGTTGCCCATCAAAGTGTAAGAGCAAACGATGCAGCTGCCACTGGGAATCACTTCAACCACAGGGTCTTAGCCTCAGACACAGGCCAAGTGGCGCCGTAAGAGGCGAATGTGTGTAATTGACAACGCTAAGCTCACTCGACAGTATGCCACACACACACACACGCGTAGAGCAGTAGACAAAACTTGTTGTCTGTGCCATCAATACGAATTGTTATGCTATCAATGACACTAGCTGAAGACAAAAGCGAAATAAGAAGAAAAGCAAGAAACAAAGAAACAAGCAAGGTGCTTTTTATAGTAAGTCAAGGGCTTTTACAATATACACAGCAACTACCAAAGCTTTGTGCTTAAAAGCAAAAACATTGCGAGCTATGAGCTTTGAAAGCACAATAAAGCTTTATCACTTATTTAAACAGTTAGCAATACTCAAAAGCACAGCACAACTTACAGCTTTAGTGCATACACAAAAGCTCATTAAAAGCTTCAAGTTGGCTAGAAATTGTAGCTGTCGAAACAATTTTGAAAGCACATTAAAGCTTACATTTTCAAATGGGAAGTCTCTTTAAAAGCTGGTGATTTTTTTACTGGCATGTTTTTATAACATATACAGTTGATATCATTGCAACTAGCACTGTCGTGCCCAATGAATATTAAGCATAAAATACGTGCAGTGATTTTCGAAAATTTAATTTAAATGTCAACGCCAAGGGAATGCACTCGAGAATTAATTGTATTTATGGCCAAAGGCAGGGCATGCTTCGTCGCCCTCTCGCTCTCTCTCTCTCTCGCTCTCACTGCAATTTGGCATAATTGAAATTTTATGTGCACCGAGAAGCTGCAGTTAATTTGCAGCAACAAATCTTATCAATAGGCCACATTAAAACGAAACAGAACCGAACTTTGACATCGACGGGACGGTTGATCTATGCGCTGCTCGTAAAGCCCGAAACTGTCAATAAAAATAACATCGGAACCGTCGACTTACTGATAATTTATGTACCAGAAATTCGTTTCTTTATTTTCCAAGCAGAGCTAAGCGAAACAGAGATTTGTGTCTCTTGTCGCATAATGTATTATGTATTACGTTTAATGCACACACGCGACTATCCCAAGCACTTGAGCAGCACAGGAGCACAAGTTCAAGGACCAAGGACACAGACGACAACAACAAGACAAAAAAAAATCAAATAATACAAGTAGCAGAGGGAAAGAAACACACATTAGGCAACTTTTGTGGGCTCCAACGGCGACAGCCAGAAACAGGTGAAACTCTTAGGCTTGATTCCTGGCAGATTTATGCATGCAGTTGGTTTATTGGAAAGTCGGCCGAGCCGTTTAGGTGGCTATAAATATTTTTACGCTTCCCAGTACCCTAGGCCTAAGCCAGTTAAGGCTATGATAAGCTAACAGCTGCTGCGCTGAAATACAATAGAGAGATTTAAGTTTGAGCATTTTTCATGAAAATTTTGAAAACGAACTAGAAATATTTTTTGTCAACAAATTTTACTCTCTTTAAGCTGAGTTCCCTGCCTTTTTTTATTACTCGATTCAAGAATATTTATACTTGTTCTAAGACCTTTTAGAGATTAAATGAAATTAAGTATGAATTATACTTAACTCAAGAGTTTTTTAACTGGATACGCGCTAAAAACATGACGAATTTTTTGGTATAGAATCATGTCGTGATATTAGGCCGCCATTTTTCTCTGAGGGTATCTTCCAGTCGACTACTTTGCATCTACGTCTCGCTTTCAAGTGCTTACTTTATTTTCGGTTCGCATTTTTATTGTAGTCGACAGATATGCGTGAATCTTGCTTTGTTGCGGGCTTCAAGTGTATTTTTTGCTATTTGTTAGTTTGTTTGCCTTGGCACCTGACAGCTCACACACACACACACGCACACACACACACACTAACACATAAATGTGTGTGCTCGGGGGAATGTTGTGCGCATAAATCGTGGCACATACATACATCATAAATGTAGACGAGAGAAGCCTAAAAACAAGTTCGCAAATTGCACAGGGCAAAAGTTTTTTATGATGCATTTAAAACTTCTTGATTATGCGAAGCGCAGCTATCTATGGCAATGTGAGTGTGTGTGCGAGTGTGTGTGCGCGTGTGTGTGTTTGGCTGACAAACCTCTACAAATATACGAGCTTGCAACTTATTTCATTTCCCTGCGAGCAAAGTTAATTTAAAGTTGCTTGCAAGCATACATTTCAGGCGGAAGCGAAAAAATTATGCCAGCAAATAGACATGCCTACGGCTGAATTAGCTGGGCGCAGAGTGTGCACGACTGGCTGGTACCCTGTACAGCCAGTGAAACGCATGCCAAACAAATAGTTTAGCTCTAGTTCTTACAGAAACTATCAAATGTTAGCTTTGAAGCTGCCTTCAACTCGTGTTTCACTGTCCCATTTATGTCATTTAACTGCCACGCCCACACTTTAGACAGCCCTCCAGGCCTGCGGCTGCAGTTGTCTCTGCCTTGTGCAACTGCAACTGCATCTGCAGCTGTATCTGTCGTCTAATTGGCCTTTTTATGCACACGAGCACACACTCGACATCATTTCTATTTCCAGGGCCATTTCCGTGCCAAAGCAGTTTATCACTAACTATGCACATTCAGGCGAGTCCACATCCCATGTACGGCTCCCCCCCACCCACCCCCTCCCTGCTGTCCCTGCACCGATTCAATATTACGTATAACAGCAGCTGCTGCTGCTGCTGCTGCTGCGGGCTAACGACAAAACGTTTGCCACTCACACAAAATGCACGTCCAGCCTAGAGCCCACATCCAGTCGACCCGCATCGCGATCCGGCTTTCCCGTTTCCCGTTACCCGTTACCCGTTACCCGTTTTCCTGCTGCCAGCTTCGCGACGCGCTTAACTTGTCGGCTTTAAGTGTCAGCGTTGAGCATCGTTCAGGCTTTTGAGCCCTGCTCTGCGCTGCCTTGCCCGCGTGCCCCTTTGTGCATGACGCTGTGGTGCGTAACGCGAATGGCATTTCATTAGTTCAGCTGCAGACTTTAGTTCGGTTCACAGTTGTCAACGGCGACAACTTTTTGTCATTCACAGCCAGTTGGCTTAATTGGCAGCTCAAATTGGTTCCAAGCTGCGTCAATTGAATGGTATGTTAAGATCTTGTTATACGGCCTGCCTGGAAGTATAACAGTTAGAGTTTGCCTGCCAAATGGCAAGTCTTTTTTAAACACTTATCGAGCAATCGATAACAATTTGGTATTTTTTCAAGCATCTGGTCAGCCGGCAGCAGCTGCATTCACAATGACACATTAATCTGGCCACGTCATGCATTCACAATGACACTTTGCATTTTGCCTTTCTTTGCGTGAACAAAATGATGTGACAAATTTGAACATAATTTCCAACTGTTCTCCAGTTTCCAAGTGCCTTTGTGTCCTGCTCGGCTATTAAATATGCATTCGTTTATAAACTTAAAGAAGCTCCTCCTTCGCCCACAGCAAAATGCCAACTCATGTTTGCCATGGAATATACTTCAACCCCCCTAGATGCCAAGTTCTAGTTCTCAATATTAGAAATTCTTAGGGCTGCCCAGGCACAATTGAGCACAATGAGGCGACAGCCTCATTAAATGCTGTTGTCGATGACAACAACAACAACAACAACAACAACAACAACAACAAAGCAAAGCCAAAGAAAGGCCAAAAACTTGAGCAGTGCTTGTTCATTGTTCGACAATAAAAAGGCTGTTGTTCATTTTTATGGAGTAACGCCTTCTTTGGCACCCTCCCCTCTCCCACCCAAGGCAATGGCGGCGTCCCGAAGACGCCATTGTTGGCATTACACCAAAAACAAAGGCAGCGGCAACAACAACAACAACAATAACATTGGGAACAATTGTGATTGGGCTACAGTTAAAAGTACACGACTCTTTAATACTCTGTAATCTGATAATGCAGCTGAATAAGTTGCTGCTCATTCGATTTATTTCAAATAAGTGCAGCATAAACCAAGGCTCTAGCTTTAAGCAGAAGTATGTCAGTTGATTTCTTTTCTTTTTGTTACAAAATGTCCTGTGTTGTAGATACCCTGTAAGTCAGATTGGTATGATAAGTTGTTAATTACAGTCTTGTGTATATCCTGTAAATCAGACTGGCATAACAAGTCCTTAATCGCAGCTATCTTCCTCTACTATCTGTTATACAATCTTTCTCTACTATCTGTTATACAATCTTCCTCTACTATCTGTTATACAATCTTTTTCTCTATTCGCTGTTATACAATCTTCCTCTACTGGCTGTTATACGAAGAGGCTCATTTCTGGCGCCTCGTCTCATCTACAGGGTATACACAACACAAGCAAGAACAACAAGAACAAAAACAACAGCGTGTAGCACAACAATAAGCAGCTTGTCGTTTAGTTCAGCCACGCCCACACCGCCTGCCGCCTCTATCCTGCGAGTGTGTGACGCACATAATGAGTGCCTGTACGCCAGTCCCCTCGCGCGCCCCCTACCCGCCCGTCTGCCCCGCCCGTGGCGCAACAAAAAGTTTATGAATATGATGGAATAATTAAAAGTTGGCGCCAATTTGTGGGCGGGGCCGGGCGACCATGTGGGCGGCACGGCACGGCACGGCGCGTCGCGTAGGTGGCGCAATGTCAACTTGGAATAACACGAGCAACGCCTACGCCTCAAGGCGACCCTCCTTGAGACACAAACGACTCCCCTTCCCGACAAGCCGCACGCCCCTCCGCCCCCCCCCCCCTCCCCCCCTCCCGCTAAGCAGAAGCAGTTGGCATTGTTTGCCTTTGCATTTGGCACTTTTGTGGCCTTTGGTCCTGGGCCTTTGGGGCCGCCTGTTTGAGGCCTTTGCCGCGCAGCTACACAACAGATTTTCTTCTTCTTTTGACCAAAAATTAAATGTGAGCAATTTTTGGCCGCCTTTTTTTGCGCTGTTCTTGTTTTTCTTTGCTGTTTAGCAAAGTTTCCCTTAGCCTTTGCTATGCTTTTTGTGTATTTTTGTTTGTTTTTTTTTAGCCTGTTTTGGTTTACTTTTCTTTTTTTAATTATGCCACATTAATTAAGACATGGATCGGCCTTTAAGAACAGCAGAAGCTGTTTTTTGTGCTGCTTTTTGCTTAAAGACGACGCAAACAAAACTTAGACGTCGCCCAATTGTTGAGCACAGCACAGAACTGCTGCTGCACTGCCACGCCTCCATGCTCAGCTAGCGCCCTGTCTAGGTGACAGTGTCTGCTGCTCACACACACACACGCACACACACAGAAACTCACGGCTGCATGCCTGAGCACATTCAAAGGATAATTATGTGCACACACATTTAGACTGGGCGCCCAGACCCACGCCTCAGTCTCTGGGTGGCCACTCAAAGTGCACTAGCGCAGCGCCATGTCAACAGCAACAACAACAACAACAACAAGAAGAGCTCAAAAGTTTATTTGCCAGTGCTAAGCAGCCTCAGAGTCAAATACAAACACGGAAATGCGCTCAGCGTTTGGTTCAATGAACCTCAATGAGATGCGTCACAAAGGGGAGGCGAGGGCACAAGCAGCTGCACTGCGCAAAAATATGCGTGCAAAGTGTCGCATACTATATTATTTATATGGAAATTAAGTGTGTGATTGTTGGGAACGAGGTTTTATAAGCAGCATAGGCATGCATCTGTATTTTCTCTGCTCGCATTTCGCTGAGTTTCCATAGTTGCCTTTCAGTTGTCTTTGATTAACCCTGAGTTGCCTTTGTGTTTCTCGCAGTGTATCATTTACTCAGCTCGCTTGAACTGCAATCTGAAACTCCCAATTTGCCAGTTGGCAGTTGGAAGCGCCTTAAATTTTAGCCCAGGTTTAAACGTGTCTGTTGCTCTTTGTGGCCATACAAAAAAAAAAGAAAAAAAAAAAGGACAAGCAGCTGTTGCGAAGAGTTACGACGACGACTCCGATTCGGACGACGACCTGTCGAGCGAGTATAACATATTTCCTAGCTCTTTTGTGGCATATGGCAGGCAGTTTATTTAAGGTAAACCCGAAGGCGAAGAAAACTCCAGCCACCCCCCTCCCTCCGCAGCCTCATAAGCATTTGGGCTTATAAATTTTGGCAACTTGAAACTTGAATTTGTTTTATTTCTTATGTGAGCTACGCAACAACTGAAAAGTTTACAACATAATCCAAAAGTTACACAAAGGAATAAAAGACTAAAAAGCTGGACCGCACACAACTCGAGTGTGTGTGTGTGTGTGTGGGCGTCGCGCTCCCCAGCTGCCACTCGAGATGCCGTGCGTCCCTTGGTTTTATGTTGCAAGTCCTTTTATTTTTGTGTAGGATGACGAATGAGTTCTGGGCAACTTTGTATGTCAGCTACAACTGACAAAACTGCGACAAACTGCGAAATCCAAAAATTGCAGCCAAGCTCGCACTTTGAGGCAAGTTTAAAGGAATGAGAGGGGGCATGGCCGTCAGCATCAAAACATGTCAATTTACAGGCGAATGCATCCACGCAAATCGTATCCTTTTGACGGCGCCGCTGAAAAGCCAAAGATTTTCATCCAATTTGCAAAAGTGGCGCGTCGCGTTACGCATACGCCACGTGCGTCAGTGTCGACAGCGACATTTGCCCCCCACCCCATAACCCTGTCCGCCCCGTCTCACCTGCGTTGCTTGACTTGACTCGCAGCGACATGTGAGCCCTGAGCTAGGGGCGATGCGGGTGGGCAGCCGGTTGGAGCCAGGGCATGGTTGAAGGGGGCACACTGTGTCTGGGACTGGAGCACGTGCCCGCTGGCAAGTCAAACATTACAACATTACGCGCTTTCCAATTCACCTGTGAAAATCATTTGCTCGTTTTTTTTCCTCTTAGTTTCTTCTCTCAATGGGTGGATTTTTGTTTTTATTATTTCGAAAATACCCTGGCCCTAAGCCGCTTACAAGTGTTGTTGTATGAATGTGAGACCATTTGTGCAGCTGCAATAATTGCCAGGTTATATATCATTTTCGAATACAGTCTACAAACGATTTTATGTTTACATTAACAAATTCCCCACTTGTTTAAAGTAATTTGGTTAGAAATTTCCCATTATTTCACATTCTTTTGTGCCCTAGGAATTTTGATGAATTTCCCATACATTGCTGTTACAGTCATAATATTTCGTTGCATACTTTTGTGCTGCCAATAAAAGCAAAGCGCACATTTTACGCTGCATATTTTTGGGCTACTTAATAATACAGTGAGCGGTATTGATCTGTTAAAATAATTGCATACTTTTGTGCTGCGCATGAGTTGATTTATGCGTACGTACTTTTTGCTGCCTACTTTTGTGCTGGACAACTAATGTGCTACAAATAGTTGACTCCAAACTTGGCCCAAATCCTGACAGATTTACAAAGCACATAATGCGCTATTTTAACAAAGGCAAACTCTATAGATCACCAAGAGTTAGCAGCATATGGCCAAGCCGAGAATTTCGCCTAGCTAAGCTTGATTAATGAAGCTGACATTAAATACAGGGTATCCATTGGGTATGGCACACGCACAAGCACAATGCGCTTTTGTTTTCTTCCCTTTTGTTGTTTTTAGCTCCATTTTCGTATGTCGAATTTGCCTTGTCAAACGTTGAAGCAAACGTGACAAGCATTAGCTATAGAGAAGTTGCCTACACAAATGCCAGCATGTCTTCATACAGGGTAGCGCGTCGGGTAGGGGTGAGGTAGAAGTGAGTATGCGTGAGGTAGGGGCGGGTTAGGGGTGGAGTATGGCCCCAACAACGTGCGTAGTTTGGCATATCAGTTCGTTGCCAATTTGATGAAAATCGTTGAGAAAAAGCAAGGGGAAAACTTTATGTCAATACGAAGGGGTTGACAACTAATGTACATGTATATATAAATATTCATATGAATAAAGATGTATATATATAATATATATATATTTTGTGTCAAAACAAAACTTTTGCGTGTCTATCTATCAGCAGCAAAGTGTGTTTCCATGTTGAGCTCGAGTCTGGCTTTGCCACAGAAGCCAGACATATGCCAAAGTCACATATTGCAGAAGTATTAGAAATAGTTGTTGTTGCTGCCGAGGGATGCCCCGAGCAATATGCAAATTGAAAATAGGAAAATGGGAAATGGGGAATACGTAATCGAAATTAAATGACTTTTGCTTATTGTGCAATCAAGAATTACTACAAAATAAACTACAATTGAGTCGCATTTACATTTCATTGAATAAATTGCAGCACACGCACACACACGCACACTCGAGCACTCGAATACTGTAAATAAATGGCATAACATTTTTTTTTTTTTTTTGCACAAAATCGCCCTCCCATTTCCATTGCCATTTCCATTACGAAAAGTTCCCGACAGAAGAAATCACATAAAAATACGCACACACACACAGGCAGATACAACATGTCTGTGTGTGTGTGTGTGTTTGTGCGACTTGCAGACAATTCGAAACAAATAAAAAATAAGAAAATTGTTTTTTCCAAAAATTTTCAAATTTGTGCAGCAAATGAATTTCACCCAACCAAGCCCCCTTCCCGCTCACCCCTCCGTCAGCTAACCCTTTCTTTTTGCTTTTCTCGCAATTTGTTGTGGCAATTGAGTCAACTTATTATTGGCATTATCACCTGTCGATGCCATCACCTGGCCAGCCGGCAACGATGAGCTGTTGAAATTGCCAAGCGGCTGTCGCCTCGTGCTTTTGGGCACAATAAAACCAAATAAAAAATGCAAATTACTTTCGGCGCATTCAAGCGAAAATGGCGTTGAAATTGAAAACCCAAAATGGCTGCGACTAGCGCGTAGCGCCATGAATATAGATAGCACACACACACACACACACACATCTATCTAGATATCTCATTGGCTGTGCGTAGCCACAGGTTAACTTTGCTATGACGAACGCACTTAAATGTGAGAAACTTATCAAACACAAATTTTATCGATTGCTTGAAATAAGGGTTAAATATTTCCTTTGTTATCGATAACTTGTGTCGAGTATCATCTCTAGCTTTAGCAGATTGAATATTATAGAAAAATCTAGCCACAGGTTGACTTGGCTATGACGAACGCATTTCATCGATTGCTTGCTTTAAATATGTCATTTGTTATCGATAACTTTTGTCGAGTATGTTGAAATAATATACACATTAGTTCGCCTGTATGAGGTCACACTGTACCCAATTTGCAGGGTATTGTGCCCACGCAGCAGGAAAGTCAATTCTGCATGTCCAAGTCGGTCGGAAACTTTTCCAAAAGCTTCGTTTACACGTTTTTGAGTGGTACACTCAGTACTTTCCCCATCCACCCCCCCCCCCCCCCTCAACTTTTTTTGGAAATTGCAGCGCTCGCAACTTTGGAGGCTCATAAAATATGTACGCAGCAGCCAGGACTGCGATGAGCTGTGCTCCTAGATGGTTAACGATTTGGCTGCGCCGAAAAAAGGGGCAAAAGGTAGCGCAAATCGTTGAAATATGCAAGCGAGTGGTTAGGGGGGGAGGGGGAGGGGGTGCGGCACGGGGGCATGCCCATTGCCATTCGCATTATCAAGGCGTTGGCGTGTCCAGGACGGGCCATGCCATAGAAAACTACGTGTCAGGCATGCCAAAGTTATCAAAAAAAAAAAAAAAAAAAAAAAATAATAATAAACTCCACTCCAGCTCGGATCTGGGCAATGCGTGTGGCAATGGTCAATGGGCATTTGGTTGGTGGGTTTTGTGGTTTTTGAAATTGAACGCATTTGATTGCGTTATTGAAATTGACTGTGGCTTCATTACGTTAATGCTTGAGCGGCATCAAAGGTGAGGCGGGCCCTGCTCCCCTCGCTGTCCCTCGTATTAAGGAATTCAATTATAAATGCCGCCCACCCGGAATTCTTGCCCTCAGCTGTTTGCCGACTTATGAATATAAATCTGCTGCCTGTGTGCGCCGCTTTTTGTCTGGGTCCATACAATTTTGTTTAATTGCCATGTGGGGTTTTCGGCCCCGAGAGCCTAGTTGCCTGGGATTTGCGATTAGTGGCGCCTGTTGATAAATGTGCGACCTATGCCTATTGGCTGTTTACCTTTTGGACATGAGCTGCCCTTGCCATAAATCAGCTGGGCTGCTTTTAATTAACGACTGTTGCTTAAGTGCTTTTTGATCCATTTAAACTGAAAAAAATGGCTGAGAACAAATTTGAAAAGTAACGGTTAATCGATAAAGTTTGCGGGTGGCGGACATATTTATAACCGTTTCGTGTGGCAGTCATCGATAGCGATCTGCAGTGACGAAAGTGGCAACGCTCTGACAACTGCATTATCGATATTTCTTAACCGTTTCGCAAGCGCAACAGCTGTTTATGCCAATTGGACTATCGCAGAACTTTGTGCTCAGCAGCTAAAGTTGATTTAATTGACGACTGATAAGACGAAAAGCAGAGTAAATAGATATAGTTCGATTAATATAGCTAATTAGCACTTATTTCGATATCTTCTAATTAACAATAGCCACCAAAATGGCCTTCAGACGCTGCCACCTGAACCCCAAGAAGACGCTGTTCCTGCTCTGCGATATACAAGAAAAATTCCGACCCAGCATGCCGCTCTTCGACAATATGGTCAAAAATGTGGACAAGCTGGTAAGTGAACTTTGTAGCTGACTAGCTTATCTTAAGAGAAATTAGATTAAACCCGGTTCTCTTTGCAGACAAAGGCGGGCAAGGCGCTGGAGGTGCCGCTAATTGTGACCGAGCATTATCCCGAGAAGCTGGGCAAGACTGTGGCCGAGCTGGATGTGTCGCATGCCAAGGCTGTTACGGGCAAAACCCTATTTAGCATGATGACGCCCCAGGTGAAGAGTGTCATTAAGGACCTCTTCGGCGAGAAGCCACAGGACGTGGTGCTCTATGGACTGGAGGTGCGTGAGGCCAGAAAATGCTTATCATTCCTTACTAAATCTCCATCTTATCTTTTGCAGTCGCACATTTGTGTCGAGCAGACGGCGATTGATCTGCGTGAACTGGACATTAATGTCTATATTGTTGCCGATTGTTGCTGCTCTCGCCTCAAGCAGGATCGCGATTTGGCGCTGGAACGCTTGCGCCAGGCGGGCTGCGTGATAACCACCAGCGAGAGCGTCATCTTCGATCTGGTGCGCGACAAAAACAATCCCAAATTCGATGTGGTGCGCAAGCTGGTGAATCCGCCCTCGGTGGACATGGAGCTGGCACGCAGCGCCTCCAAGCTGTAGACCAAGCTTTTGTTATTTACATGTTTGGCACTTTGCATTTAAAGTAAAAGGATATGATAAGCAAGGTATGAGTCTTCATTAAGCTGGGCCAGAGGCAGGAACAGCATAAGCTCTAGACTCCGTCGAGGGCTTTTGGAATCCCATTAAGTTGTCGCTTCCGTAACGTGCGTCCATTCGCCGCGAACAATGGACGCGTCGCATTCAAATTTAACATTAACAAGGGCCAACCCTTCCGGCTCCTGCCCCCACCCCAGTCCCATATGACAATGCGTATTTTATGGACTCGCCGCGTTGGAGCGTGGGCGAGGCAGCACGACTTTACACCAAAGAGTTGGACACGCACACGGCTCCAAGCTCCTTTCGCCCACTTTGCATAGAAATTTGTGGAAAATCTTCCATCGTAAAGTTTTATTTTAATGTTCGACCGTTGGAGACGCATCCAATTGCAATTGAAATGGATTGTAAGGGATGTCCGCAGACTACACCCTAATGTCTGTGTGTCCGTGTGGCTGCGGGTGTGGGCGTGGCTTCGCCTCCTCCTTAGGCGGATGCGCCTCAATGTAGGCCAGCGCCTTGAGTATGGCCTCGGGCGTGGGTGGTGGCGTCGGCAGCGAGTCGCCCTGCGGATGATAGCCATTCTCATCGGCCGTGTAGGACACCTGAACGGGCACGCCCTCCTTGGACACAAAGTGAAACTGGCCATGCACATTATTGTGGGCATCGCCCGCCTCCTGGGCGCCAATGCCGTTGGTTATGTCATAGCTGTACGCAAAGTTGCCGTGTCCGTCCTCCTTTTTGTGCTCCTCCGCCTTGGCGTGTGCGTCATCGTCACGCGCCCAGCTGGCCGAGATCAGCACCACAGCAATTAGGAACACCTGCAATACCAGTGGGGCGTGGCAATCGAGTGGGCGTCAACAATTACCAAATAGTCAAGAACTTACGTGCTTGTACATGATGCGTTGGGATTTCGATTGTTGCTCGAACTGCGCCTGGCCAAAGGCTTTTATAGCCGGCATCCGAGTACACCTTGCAGGTATGTACCTAAACGATTACCTGTATTATTATATATACATATATGTATATATATATATCGCGGCATATTTATTTTTTAATTTTAAATGCAATAAGCTCCATAAATTTCAACTGCGCCCCTCATTTAATTGTGTCACATTTTGTTTTCTGTTCAATTTTGAAGTCGTTTTTATTTTTTTTACTCAATTTTATTTTATAAACAAGTTTAATTAATATGCGGATGAAATCCCGTAGAGTCGGCCGTATAGCTCACATGTATGGGCCCATTCTCGCCGGGCAGATCGTATTCCCCCTGCACACCGTTCACATTGCCCTGGGCCGATGTCCTGATGCCATTGTCTACCTCAATCTCGTGCTTATACTGACCCGCTCCATTCAGATTCTGTTGATTGATGTGCTTCAGCAGCTCCGCTGCCTCCGGCACCGGCTCCGGCACCGGCACCGGCACCGGCTCATTGGCGCTGCCAATGGCGGCCAGCAGGAGCAGGAAGCAGGCGCAGCACAGCAATTTCTAGATATTCAAGATGTGCACCGTCAGTTCTGGTGTTCCGTAAAAACAACACAAATCTCGTTACTCACATGATTCAACATTATTTTGTTGTTGTGCTCTATGAATTTCAACCAAAAATATAAGAGGGGCAGGCGCTTTTTATAGCTGGCCGCTTGCCGCGGTCTGGGGCTCATCGAAAACGAGTTTTAATTAATCGCTCTGTTGATGATTTGGTTAACCAATTGCCATAAATTAGCATGAGCTGGCCCGAGTTGGCGCGAGTTGGCGTCTGGTTTGGAAGGGCTCGTCAAATTCAATCGAAAACTAAATACAAAATAAAACCAAAAAAAAAAAAAACTGAAATGAAAATCAGCAACAGTTGAACTCCGTGGAAAGTGTATCGACTTAGTTGGCGTCCAGCGCCTGTTTTTGCTCCTTCTGCTCCTTGAGCTGCTGCAGCGGCATCGGCTTGGCCCGGCTGCTCAGCAGCTTGGCAATGCCATTTATTAGCTTGGGCTCCTTGTGGCTGGCCACCTCCTCGATGACCTTTTTCTGCTCCTCGTCGGCGTGCTCCTTGTTGGGCGTGAACACCACCGTTGGATACAGCTGTGCCACCTGTCTGTCTATATCCGTCTCGCCGTCCCCTTGGTTCTTGGATGCCTGTTGATTGCGTTTGTCGTAGAACTTCTCGTAGTATTTGAAGGCCTCGTTGCGCACCGAATTCTTGAGCGCAGTCATGTCCCAGGGCACGCCCAGTTTGCTTTTGATCTTGTCCGAGACGTTGCTGTCGCTGGACGAGAAGAGCGTGCGAAAGAGATGGCTCAGATCGTTGGGTGTCTCCTCCTCGTTGGAGCGCGCCTTTCGCTCCCCCAGTTTATCGTCCTTGAGCAGCATATCGAAACCGATTTCTGGTGCACTCAGGTAGCCGCGATTCTTGAGGTACACAAGCGGCGAGGACCAAGCCGCAATGAGATCCTTTACAATTTCCTTAACAGAGCTCTGATAATTTAGGGTCTTCACATTGCCATTATTCTCATCATTCCTGATTACGCCCTGCAATGTTACAGACACGCTCATCAGGGATATCAATAAAAATAGCAAGGAGAACTGCATCATTGCACAATGAATTTGTAAGTATACAGAAATTGATTCAAATTTGTTGTTTCAATTTCTTCTGACGTGCACTGCGATATTTTTTACTTTTTCAAATTTCAGCGACCTGCAAAACTATCGATAGTCAGACGTGTCGGTGTTATCGCAGCCGCCTGAGCTGATTGCGTCAAACGGTTATGCCTATCGATATATCGTTGGCGAACAGCTGTTGTTTTGCTGGAGACGAGATTTTTGACTCGAACAAGTAAAAACTAACAATTTAACTTATTTGTTTGCGATTGCAACGCCTTTGCTGCACTTTCAGAGCAACGGGCAGCACAACTTCCACGCAATGGTCATAACAAGCAACACAAAACTGCCCGAGGAGGCGGAACTGGATGTGCAGGAGCTGAATCTGTCTTCGGCAGCGCTGCGTGCGGGTTCTTTTCACCTGGGCAAGCAATGCGAATCGGCCAATAATGTTAGTATGCGGCGCTTATTACAGACATAGTGTACGCTCTAAACCATAGCTAAGAGCATGTATTGCATGTGTGCATTTAGTTAATGTGTACATTATCCGGTTAAACGGCGCTGCGAGTCAGTTATATAACCTAACCTCAAAAGTTGTAGCTAATTGTTTTGTTTACGTTTGTTTTCGCAGGAGTTTATGCTTTGTCGGCAAGAGCTGGATGATCCGCGCGCCTGCCTGGGGGAGGGACGCGCCGTCACCAGCTGTGCGTTGGACTTCTTTCGCAAGGTAAAGAAAACCTGCCATGAGGAGTTCATGCAGTACGCCACTTGCCTGGACAAGAGCAGCGGCACCATGGCCTTCAGTCAGTAAGTACATCCATTCCTAGTCCTACTATTTAAGCTTATTCATGCTTATGCCCAACTATTTGCAGTTGCCGCAAGACCCAGGGCGTTTTCGATAAGTGCGTTAAGGATAACTTTGACTGGGAGCGTCCTTCCTATGGCTACTTTACGCGTGCCAAGGTGAGCTGACATGCTCTCTATATATTAAATACTCTGATTGAAATGTCAATTTTGTTATTCAGGTCATCAAAACTACACGCAAGGCGCCCGAGAAGGAGCCAATCAAGTCGTATCCCGATGCTACACCCGGCCTGCCAGAGGATTATCCCACACCACCAGCCAAATACGGTTCACGCTTCTTCTGGCTGGAATAAACGCTGAGGCTAAGTGAAATTTTAGGGCAGCCGTCGGGCCCAACTTGTAATTTACAACATGCATAAAATCTTGTTTCCATTAGTAATCAGCAAAGTTTATTACCATACAACGTATCCGCATCAGGTTCGAGCTACTTTAATGGATTTGCAGGATGCAACTTTGCCCACACTTAAATTTTAATTGCTAATATACACAACTGAGGCGTCTAGGATTTGGACTGTTGACTACCTCAATCGGCGTACCATTTGGTACGCTTGGGTTTCTTCACTTTGCCGCCTGTGACGCCGCCGCCGCCTTCGTTTCCGCTGATCATGTTCTTGTATTTGTTTATCAACGGCCGGAGATCATCCTTTTCCTTTTTGCGTCCTTGTTTGGGTCGATTGTTGGCCTTGCGCTCAGCCAGATGTGTTTCGCGTATCTTTTTGTTCTTCTGTTTGCGCTTCTCTGTCTTCACACGTTTCATGTGCTCCTGCGCCTGCTCCATTATCTTCTTCTTGGAACGCATACGCAGCGAGGTGCCAGGCTTGGCCGCTGTTCCGACATAATCGGCCTCCACATCGCTTAACTTCTTCGGCTGCTGTTGTTTGCCTTCTGCTTTGGCCGCACGCGAAGCCTCCAGTTTCTTGATGTGCTTCTGCAGCTTCGCCTTGTTGTCGCCTTGTGGCGCCAAGGTTTTGGGCGTCGGCTTTTGACCCTTCCGTTTCAAATTGCGCTGCTCCTTACGCTGCTCCAGCTTAGACTTGTATGTGGGATTGTTTTGCTTGGAGCGTTCGGTGCGCTTCTCTTTTATTTTGTGCACAGCGCGATCCTCAATGCTGAAAGCGACAATCGGTCGCTAGAGAACATGAAAAGCGTTAGGCTAAACTCAATCAAGGCAAGGCAAGGATTCACTTACGTGCTGTGTGCCAAAGATGCTGGGATTATTATTCAGTTTACGCAATGCAGCCAATGCCCGTTGATGCGTGTCGAAGGAGAGGAAGCCAAAACCTTTTGATTTGCCCTGCGGATGCTCTGGGGTAACCTTCTGGTCGCGCATCACACGACACTCGTGCGGACGAAAGCCCGTATAGGTGAGCGCCATTTGCTTGAGCTTCTCATTGTCATAGTTCAGTGGCAGATTGTGTATGGACAGGCGGTTGCGTGATACGAAGCTGCAAAATAATATTAATATATTAATGAATATCCAGATTAATGCCGAATTTACCACTTACCGATTCAGGTTCTTTAGCACTTGCGTCTTCACTTGCTCCAGCTCGTGTCGCTTGGCCATGTCGGATGCGGAAACGCCATCGGCTGCCTTTGAATTGGCCATGATGAGACCCTCTCTGGCCAGGTAGAGATAACGTGAATCCTTGGTGGTCTCGTCTTTGGAGTTTTGTGTTTGCTTCGTTTTGATTTCATCGCGACTGAGTGCCGGATGTGGATCTAGCACCTCGTCCATCAATTTGAACTCGGTGCCTGCCTGCAGACACAGATCGGCCGACTCTTTGGCCTTAAACTTGACAAATGCTGTGCCCTTCGAGTGCCCGGACACTGCTTGTCGGTTAATGATCGCATACTGCACCACTCCAAACTTGCGGCACACTTTACGCAGATCCCCATCCTCTGCATCGAAGGGCACGTTCTTAATGAAGACCGTGCAGCCTTGTTGTACATCGTTGGAAATGGTTTTCTCCTGTTTCAACTGGCCTAGCTTCGATTTTAGATCTTTTTTGTCCTTGTCATCTTCATCATCATCATCATCACCATCGTCATCATCATCTTCTTCATCATCATCATCATTGTCGTCCTCGTCATCATCATCGTCATCCTGCTCTTCATCCTCCTCTACATCAGACTCTTTCCCTGATTTGTCTTCACTCTCTATCGTTTTCGCCTTGCTTTCTGCTGCAGTTTTGTCTTCATCAGTTTCTTCCTTTACCTCCAACTTGGGTTTCTTGTCGTCGGGCTCATCTTTTTGTTGCTTGGCTGCATACTCATCCTTGCCTATGGCCCAATCCACAAAGACCTTGCGCCCGAGCAGCTCCTTGCCGTTGGCGTGTAAAATAGCCTTTGATGCCTGATTTACGGTCTCGTATTGCACAAAGGCACAGCCCACCAGCTTGCCATCTCCACGCTTTAGGATGTGTACATCTTCCAGCGTGCCCCATTGGCCAAAATACTGGCGCAGCGCCTCATCCGTAGATTTGTAGCTAATGTTGCGTACAATCAGACGCGCTCGCTTTTTCTGCCGCCGTTCCTTCTCCTCCTTCAGACGCTGTGTGTTGAATGGATTACGCCGCTTGCCGGACTTATTTTCCTCGGAATTATCGTTGGATTCCGGCTCTGTATCCAGCAGCGGTTTCATTTTCTTTAGCTCCATCATCCGCACATAAACAATTGCTCTGCACGTGGAGTTGAATTGTTGACACGCTATCGATAGCCCGATATATCGATAGTTGCGGTGCTGCCACGGTGCCCATCCACCTGTTGCTGGTGTGGCAACACCGTGCAATTGTTTACATTTTGAGCTGCAACGCGAAATTAGTGCAAATCATGGAAAATTATGTTATAATAAACAACTTTTTAATGGATAAAAACAGCTAAAAGTTATGTTCGCTTTTCTTGGAAAAGCTGATGAAATTCCGACGGCGTCTTGAAATAATCAATCAATAGCATCGATGAACGCCGGCCCAGCATGAACATAATGTGACTCCAAGGATTTAATACATTTCTGTACTCGGCAATTTGCCCACGCTCAAAATAATGCTTAACTGTGCCCACTGGCATTTGTGAGCCGTAGACAGCAACGTATCTGCAATAAATTGTGTAAGTTAAATAAATAAATGTTTGTGTAGTTCTTACTTATCGGCGCTTTTGTATATTCTCAGCGGATATTTGGCAACAAATGCACGTATGGCCAGGTTAATGAGCACAAAACCCGCTGCAAAATAATACAAATCGGTTTCATTCGATACCAGCATAGAAATATCTATTTTCCGGGCAATATTCATAAAGCTCATCGTTGATGCCAGCTGCCAGCCGGCAACCAAACCAATTACGGTTACTGTGCCGGTCGACACATTCTTCGTCCAGGTCACATAGTTCTCCAATGGTGCGCGATAAATCAACTGATAATGTTCTGGTAAGTTATCCAACTTTAAGAGATATTGTTCCACATTAACCGAATCCTTATGGCGCCAGTTGCCGCGTACTGCGCTTGTGCTGAAATAAACTATAACTCAATTAACTGTCTTAACCATATTCAGTTAAAGTTCTTACCAGAAATTGCTTTTAGTTAAAGCTGTTGTGTTTATTCTGAAATTTATGCATTTAATGCTGTTCCGTAAAATTGCCGCACACATTTCTGTTTGTTATGTCGCTTAGTGCATATGTTTAGCACAGTATGCTGTTAACGTGCCCCGCGAGCTACGCAAAAGTCAAAATTTACCACATTTTAGCATACTTTGCGCGAGGCCAAATTTGCAAAGCGCGCTTTCTTAAGTTGTTGGCAAATAAGCTTAATATCAGTAATTCGGTTTTTATAATTTCGATTTAAATTTAAGTAAGTTTATTATTACATTTACATACGAAATTGAACCACAGGGTGATTATTGCGTTTGCCCGCAACTTGTTTGAGCTGAATACTCTGCTTAACAGCTGAGCATATTTGTGTGTGTGCGTAGTAGGCGTTGCGTTTCCTGAAACCAGCTGAGCGTTTGGCGTTGCCACCCATTCAGCAACACAACACAGCAGCATATTTTGTTAAGGAGCTGATATTTTGTTAAAAAAGTGATTTTAACGCAATAGTTTTATACCGCACAATTCTGGAATATATAGCGTATTTCGGGGCAGATATGGACTTAAAACGTTTGGCATGCAAGACGGGCCTGGGCGATGGCCCAGATGCCAAGCGCGCTACAGCTGCAGACGAGGAAGAATGTCTGCAGCTTGATCAGGAATCAGGTATAGATAAAGATACGAGCGATGCACAGACAGAATGCTTGCAATTAGATGTTATCAAGGAAACCGATTGTGATAGTCTAAAAGCTGAACGCGACAATCTGTCGCCCAGCAACCATGTGGCGCCATATACTGGCAACGGATGTGCGCCTTCATTAGAATCATTTATGTTCCAGCAGACTCCTGCTGGCAGTCAGCTCTGCTCCTGGATGTCCAATACAGAGTCCAAGACCTCTGCCAATGATGTGCCCACACTTTTTGATTCGGAAAAGGATTCCAAAGCGAATGCCCAGAGTAAGTGACAGCCAGCCAAGAGCCAATCTCAATTAGTTTCTCAAAGCGAACTCGATCTCTTCCGCACCAGCTGCCAAGCTTAATCGCAAGGCACTCACCAATTTACGTCGTCAAAACGCGTTGCGTGCTCTTGAGTTGGAGCGCGAGTTGGCTACAAAAACACCCCAAGCACCGACGCTTCTTGTACGCTTTCCAGATCCCAAAATCAGTGTCACTTCGGTCAGTGAATTCTCGGAGAGCATCCGGGATGTGGTTTTTCCGACAAATGTCTCGCAGCGCTATTGCCTGGTGCATCTGAAGGCCGGCGCGAATGTTGAACGCACCATTGAGGAGATAAAACAGGTGCGCTTCGGCCATGGCCGTCTGCACGCCGAACTGAAGACATTTACCGATGAGGAACAGGCCGAATGCATTGATCCGTGCTCGCTGTATGTCAGCAATATACCCTTCAACATGAACGCCGCTGACATAAAGGTGTTCGTCAACTCCATGCGTGTCGACATTGGCGTCATGAAGCGCCAGAAACGCGCACGTTATGCATTTGTGCGCTACGCCAATGCCGAGATGGCCATGGAGGCATTCAGGGATCTGGTCCGTCGTACACTTAACAATCGCATATTGACCGTACGCTATCGTCGCCTACGCAAGCGCCTGGCCCATCCGACTGCCGCCTCGATGTGCGCCATATCCAATCTGACCATTGACACCATCGCCACAGATGACGATGGCGTTGAATGTCGCGTCATTTCACCACCGCCGGTGGAATCGATTACCATATTGGATAGCGATGATGACCAGCACTGCGAGTCGCACAGCGTTGTGAGCCTCAGCAGCAGCATTCCACACAAGAAGCGCGAGAGCAAGATGACTGCCCAGGAGAAGGAGATTCAACGCCTCAAACTGCAAGTGGCCGAACATAGTGCCATTATACGGAGCTTACAGAAAAGAGAGGGCAGTATTGGTAAGTTGAACCGATCCAGCTGGACCGAATCTCAAACGAACTAAGTGCCGCCTTAATTGTAGCCAATGCCACTACCAAAGTAGAGCCACAATCGGATTTAACCACAGACAAATCATCATTGATGCAACGCTCACTATCGCCGTGTTCTAGCTATGATATCAAAATGGAAAATGAATATTTGGGCATAGCTCAGAGTACGCCCGAGCCTGAACCGGACTCATTGCCAGATGCTCAATCGCATTCGCCATATCGTGGAACAACTTGCCCAATTGATGGCATGGAGGATCCCATTAAATGTAAACACTAAAAATAACCGCAACTAACCCATTTTATATGTTATATGTATTGTGTGTACCCCTCCCTAATATCTTACTTAGCATCCGATTGTTTTGGCTGGCTGATTTCAGGTCTCGGACGTCGCAAGAGCACAAAATCCAGCGCACAGCAGCCGAACAAAGAGAATACAACTAAGAAAGCTCCAAAGGTTGCCAATCTGGAGGTGCATGCGCAGGTCGAAGCCGATTTGGATACATAGGATAGGATTTTCATATCTACCAAATTGTAGCACCTCAAAATTATTTGCGTATAAGACTTTTTAATCAGCGGCATATATGTACCATATAGATATATATATATATATATATATATATACATGTGTGTGTAGGATAGCTTAGTAGTGGATAGAGTAGTAGTTTTAACATTCATATTTATTTTTATTTAATGTTTTTCGATCACTTTTGCAACGTACAATTTTATAAAATTGTCATCATAATAATAGTACGTAAATTAAATAATATTTCGGTTTTAAATATTAAACCCGAACAAATATCGCTTAAGACTTTTCTTACAATCATACACTTACAAATTAAGTATACATATATAATGATCAAATGTGTTCGTTTTTTTTTTTTTTTTTACGATCCTATGTCCTTTGATTAAAGAGCCTTAATTTCTATAGTTAATTGTTACACGGCTTGAATTTGTCGGGTAACAATTCGAACTAAACTAAAAATATGTTCATATGTTGATCGATTTTTTTTTGTTTTTTTTCATATGGCTCGTTATAGTTAATATCGCAAATTGTCATCTTTAAGTTACATATTATACTCGTAGTCTCGGCTATGATATGAATTCTGATCTCCTGTTTAGTTTTGCATACTTTCCAATTTTATGGAATGTTAATAACTATTTAAGATTTAAGTTAAATTACATTTAATGCTGCTTTTCTGCTTTTGTATTTACACAACAACGATTTTAAGGCACCTGTGTTTCACATCATATATGTATTTATATATATATACTTTGTTTTATAAGTCGTATTATATTCGAATACAAAATTCAAATATATTTTGGTAGCCTGAACTGAATCTCTTGCAACGTGCGCTTAAATTGTATAAACTTTACTAAAATTGTATATTATCCATGGATAACTAAATTTCTAAGAAATGCGCAACGTTCAGTTATTTTAGCTAATTATGAATTTCGATAGGCAGCAGAGCAGAATGGTGCTCAGCAGCACACTGGCAGCGGAGCTACTGGGCAGCTGATTGGACGTCGCACCAGATCCCGAACCCGATCCCGTACGTTCCGCCACTTCGGGCTCATCATTGGATTGATTATCGCCGACAGCTGTTATCGAGAGAGATCAAAGATTGCACGTAAGAAAATGTTTGAAATTTAAAAAAAAAAAAAGTTTTCAATTTTATATCAACTATGCATATATCTTAATCAATATCTATTCGGGGAGAATTGTACAGGTGCAAGACTTTTGAACAGGACTGTGTAAAGATTTTGAGTGTAGGAAAAAAAAAAAAAAACAAAAACGTATAAATTAACTGTCAAAATATGTAAAGGGACTAAAAACTAAAGCTAAGCTAACTTAAAAGAAATACAAAAAAAAAAATAATAGTAATTATATATATAAATAATTAATGCAACATACTGTTCCACGCTGTGCGCAAATGTTTTATGTTGAATTCGTAATTGAATTGGCGTTTTCTTGATTGTTTCTGGGCGTTTTTCAATGGGCGGCAGCGGCGCAGGCTTTTGTTTTTTTTTGGGCGTGGCATTTGTGTGTGATTTTTCTTTTTTTTTTATATATATATATGTGTGTATATATTTTGTGACATTTTACTTTTCAGACAGAGATCACTCAAGCAGGCATATTTATATGGACGTAATACAACTTAAGGCACGCGTTTTGCATTGGTATAAATACAGATACAATAAATGTATGTATGTTTGTATATATATGTATACGATATTAATACAGTTATACGGTTGATGTTGGACAGAACACACGAAACGAAACTGTGAAGGAACTGGAGCTGGAACTAGCGCGCGCTTTTTAAAAGTATCGGTTCGTTAGGCTCCACATCCAGCCGGGCAGCAGACCCATGCCAGTGCCCGTATTTGTGTTCGTATTTGGAATCTGCGGTACTGCATTATGGCAATATACGTTTGGATGGAATTGATCGATTGATCCCAACCGAAATGAAATGAGAGACAGATATGTAATAAAGAAAAATTGATAAAAAAGATAATCGCATAAATACAATTTCAGCAAGTCGAAGCGGTTTACAGCGGGCAGCTTTTGGGTGTGCGCAGGATTACGTGCTGTTTGTGACGTAACTAAATACAATTTGATCTACGAATGATTGCGATTGCGATTGCGATACGTTAAGCAAGCGATAGCGATAGCGATAACGATAGCTAATAATCAGTTCGATCAACTGGCATAAAATACAATTGCTAAAAATGAAGCACACAGAGCTACAATTAATAAAGCTTAATTACACGCAGACACACACATCAGAGATGGGAGAGCAGCTTTTAATTGATGACACACACACACACACAGATTGGGTGAGGGGTAAGTCGTAAGAAGCAAAAGCAAAAGCAAAGCGGCGGGTGTGGTAAATCTTTCGATATGCGCGCGTTGCTTTGTTTTTGCTTTCGTTAAGTTCTTGTTCTTTTTCTTCTTGTTATTTAGTTGTGTGTGTGTGTGTGTGTGTGTGAGCGCGTGCGTGCGTGTGTGTGTGCCGTGGAGTTCGTTGTTATTGCTGTTCTTTTCATTTGATTATGTTTTTGCTTTTCATTTGTGTTCTGCAGTTGTGTTGTTGTTAATTGTTCTGTTTCGTTTTTATCCGCGTCTCTTAAAGCCTGCAAGAAATATGTACATACGTACAAGTGGATGACATATACAGTTGAAGTTCAGAGCTCGATTTATGTAAATTGAATAAGTTATGGGCAACAAGCACGTGCATGCATGTGTTAAGTATTCAAATTGGCCGACCGACCGACCGTCGGTAATCGTGCAATCTGGGTCATAACATAACGGTTGTGGACCACATACATACATATGTACAAACGGTGGATAACTTATGAGGTAATGAGTGTCTGTGAGTGTAAGTGTCAGTGTGGGTGCTGTGTATGTGTGTGTGTGTGTAAGCCATGCGATTCGTGGATTTAAGAATATTGATAAAACATGCAATTAAACAGATTTGTGTACACAAGATTGTCGAAAAGGAAGAGCAACCCAAAAAAAAGAAGCCTTTAGCCGGTTGAATTTGGTGCCACAGGTGTCAAAGAGGGGTAACAAAATTTTTGATTTCGATTTCGAATAAAACGTTGTACGCATACAGTGTTGGTAAATGCCATAAATAACTACGGGATATACGTATTTTTAGTTAGGGGGGAATAACATAATATTAATATTACCATAGTACTATATAAATATGTAGGTATATACTTAGTGGAGGAAGGTGTACGTACTAAGGATTGCAAAAACTACACTTTGTGTGGATTTACTACTCGATAGTTACCGATAGCTGGTTGGGTGTTGGGTTCATTGTGGTGTTTAACAAATAGTGTTGTAAAAGTGTGCATAGGTGTAAATGTAAAGCTCAGTGTAGTGTTGTAAAGTGTTCGATTAGCTCGAGATTAGTAACTTCTTAGTTCAACTCTATAGTTAGATTAGTCAATTAGAAGTAGCATGCGCATGCAAAGTATCGAGTGCATGTGAAGGAGACTTAAATGCTAGATTGATAGATTGATAAGGTATATTGCCTGGTACCGCGCCAAGAGGTAGCGGGGGTGAAGTTAGTGAGACCGACTGACCAGTAGTTTGTTTATTTTTGTTTGTTTTTTTTTTTTTTTTTTACACTGTAAGCAAGATATGATTATAATATTATCATTTTATTTTGTACCTATAATAATTTAAAATTTTGTTCAATTTCGCCTGGGTTTGATTTTATTTGATTGTTTTTTACATGGTATGCTAAATTGAGTTGGTTAGTTAGCTACGAAAGAGTTAGGTTATGTTTGAACATTGTTAGAGAAACAGTTCTAGAAATGTTAACAAACGAAAATTCAAATAAAAAAGATAATATGGTTAGGAGCTTGCCATTTCCACAATTGGACTAAAAAATATATATAATTTTGTTCAATAAAATAAAAATCATATAACCAAAAAATTAAATAAATAAAAAGTGTTATGGAACTCTTTGAAACTTTGGGTATTAGTAACATGAATCAAGAAACCAAGTGAAAATAAAGAATTCTGTTAAAATTAGTAAGAACTTCAGGAACCATTAGCCAGTAGATAAAAGTAGATAAAAGATAATGTTGGTTAGGAGCGTACAAATGTACAAGTGTTGAGAGGAGAGTGTAGCCTATAGCTGGTTCAGTTTGAGTACACTGAAACAAACTAAAGTAAAACACCACAAAGTAGGAAATATCAATTATATATATACACAAATGTTTACAGGAGCTACGAGTACTAATAGCAGAAATTGGACATACACAATTCGAGAATTAGTTTTCAATAAAAATAATGTATTTTCTTTTCTTTTATGTTCTTTTTTGTTTTTGTTTTTTCTTTTTTTCAGGTTCAAACGTTATTTGCTGGGCAATAAAAACAAACACATTGACTTCAATAATAGAATTGAACTACAATACGAGTACGAGTACGATACGATACATATATAAACTTAATTAAACATACCATATTTGTATAAATTCATTTAATGGATACGTCTCTGTGTGGAGAGACTGCCAGATTTTTAAGGATTTTTAAAACATTTTTTTGGCTGGTAAGAAATAACAACTCATACATGTTTATGAGATCTTTTTGACTTTAGTTTCGATCTTTCGAATTTCTATTAAATATTTTGTTTACAGTTCAGCTACTATCGAATCCGCTTGGGACTCAAACAAAACTACCGCCGAGTCGATCCCACTCACCTGCGTCCAGATCAATATCACCATTACCATCATCAGCATGCAGCCGCGATCGTTGCTCAGACTCAAATGGATCCTCTTCAAAATTACCTGTGGACGAGGGCGTGTTCTTGCAGCCGAACCACCAGTGTGCCGTCGGCCTGGGGAATGCCGGCGTGGCCGTATCCACCTGTTAAAGAGAACGCAGTGAGTAGCATTAGTTAGCTTTAGTTTCCGCCAACAGATTAGATCCTAAGTTCAACTTACCGCAAAGCGTGCATCGTGGAAGCGATAGTACTTGTCGCCCTTGAAGAAGTACGTGTAGCCATTTGTGTATCTGAGCGCCGCGTCCAGATTGTTGGGCACGCCCTCCCAGTTCGAGATGGGCTTGGGGTAGCTGGCCTTGACGGGTGGTCGTTTGGCCGGATCGAAGCGCCAGAATTTGCTGCCCTTGAAGAAGTAGATCTTGCCATTGCCGCCCCAAACCATGGCCGCATCCAAATGATCGGGTATGCCCGTGAAGCCCTCGCTAATCTCCTTGGGATAGGCACCGTCCATTTGAGTGCCCTGATAACGCCAGTATTGAGTGCCCTTGAAGAAGTATGTTTTGCCATTCTTGTACGTGAATGCTGCATCGATGTTGCCGGGCAATCCTGGCCAACCCTTCGATATGAGTTGCGGGTAGCCCTCCTCCACGGAGTCTGTTGTCAGTTTGTAGTATTTGTCACCCTTGAAGGCGTACGTTTCGCCATTCGCTGAGTTGAACAGGGTGTCGATCTTGGAGTCCTTGCATATGGAATCATCCAGCGGCACCTTCGGTGGCGTAAACGATGGTCTGTGCGTGCTGGGCGGGTAGACATTGGTGGGCGTGTACTGATTGGTCTTGCGTCCATATAGCGATTGTATGGCCGCCTTGTCGTCCTCATCCAGTTTGAAGACGGGCTCGAAGCCGCGATAGAATGGCGCCATCAGCGCTGAGCTCTGATCTGAGTGCGAGAGGCCCAGAGAGTGGCCAAATTCGTGGGCGGCTACCTGGAACAGATTCGTGCCGCGTGGCGAGCCTATGGTCCAGAGTTCGGCATCATCAAAGTGGGCATCGCCGCCAAAGACGGGGAAGAAGGCGTGAGCCAAAGTGCCTCCTTGGCCATCGAAGGCATCGCCATCGCCATGCTCGCTCTCAACGAATCTGGCGAGGGGAGAGCGAAAGAGAGAAAGGGGTTAGAGAGAGATAACTAAGGATAAAAATGAGTTCAAGTCAATATTGAACGCTTTTCGCTTATAATTCCCAACTAATTTAAGCCCAGTCTTAACCATATCCCTTCCGAGCACTTACTTGATCTCAATATGCACGGGTCCCGATGTTTTTCGGGTGAATGTTAGATCTGTATCCTCGCTCCAGACGGCAAAGGCGCGTGCGATTTCCGCATCGACATCATTGCGCTTCAAGCGCTTGGGATACTTGGAGATTTTATAGGTGAGGTTCTTGACACGCCAGCGACTGCCCTGGAGTGCATAACGCTTCGACCGACTATCTCCGGTGCCGACACGATCTCTGACACCGCAACGTGGCAGTGACATCAATTTCATTGTCTCCTCATCTAGTTCGCCAGTGATATTGAGTCCAGCAAAGCTCTGGAACTCCTGTATGGCACTGACCCATGTGTGCTTATCCTGCAGTCCGCTATTGGCCGGATTGCGCGCCGAGGCGGGCAGATAGCCAAACTGTGACAGGTAGATCTGCAAGGTAAGAAAGAAGGGCACAAATTAGAGGGTTTCTTAAAGGAACAGCTGGACTCAAGATCAATGGCTTGCGCCATTTGCTGCCAGCGGGTGCTTGTGGATTGCCGCTGATTTATGGCGATCAGATAAGACACGTTTCGCCTGCCTTGTAATTGTCCTGCGGAGCCAGGCCAACAGCTCCCACCCGGGAACGTCATTCGTCATTCGTCACATTTCTTGCGGGTATATGCAAGAATAAATTTGCCGCAAAAACTATCTGACTTGCATAATTTATTACCCAGCGCATTGGCATGGCAATGTTTTATAATACAAATCGCCCCCTGTCCCCTCCTCCTACTTTTAGGCCAGACTAAGAGCGAATCACAGTTACGTGACTTTAATTATGCGATTCGAGGTGTGAAAAACAAACTCAGTTCTACTCGAGACGAGACAAGACGAACCGAGACGAGACGAGAGCTGAGTCAAGTTAAGGAAGTGTTTTGGTTAGCTTTTTTATGGCAACATTTTTCAATTAATTGAACGCATGTAAGTCGAATTAAATTGTAACGCGAATCTTTGTAGAACTGCCAATTGTGATTAGCATTGAATACCAGACAACACTCTCTCTCTCTATAGGAAGTACGTATACAATGCGAGGTTAGAGATGCGCCTAACGGTTCCAAAGACAATTTATTTCTCACTAATTACAAGCTTTAAGTGCAGCAATTAGTATAAATACTATATACTGTATTTATATATATATATATATAGTACTTTATATATATACATGTATATCTGGTATTTATTTCATTTGCAGCTTGAGCAAATTTTTTGAAAGTCAGCTGAATTCACGTAAAGCCCATTTGGCATGTGAAACATGTTCCGTACGCCTCATGTGTCGCACATTTTTAATGGGTCGCAGGCAGAGAACAGCATATCAAATATGTACCCTGTGGTATACTGTGCCATATAATGCTGCCAAAAAAAAAAAAATTAAGAAAAACTTAAAAAAAGAAGCACTCAGAAGCAACGGCGCTTGCATAATATCAAACGATCCACTCAGCTGACTGATTTGTTTTTTATATGCATATATATATTTCTTATAGAACTTTTTTATGATATTGTATTTTTATTTTTCCGAGGAAGTAAACTTTTTCGGCCGAAACGCATAAGTATGCGTCGCGTTGCCCCAATCCTAAGTACTTAATAAACTGGGTGGTGCTGCCGTCTTGGCGTGTGGTAACCGACACTGGACTGTGTCGGGGGGACGGGGATTGCGGCGTGTGGGCGGGGGCCTTAGACTCGCCTCAAAAGGTAAATGAACTCGCACGCTTTTGTGGCTTTGTTTTGCTTTTCCTGTAAACATGACTCTGACAAGCCAACAATCAATCTCGGGGGAACTGCAGAATCAGTCACAAAGAGCGATATGCAAATCATTTGCAATTTTGCGTTCCGCTTTTCTGTCAAAATTATTACACAATTAAATTAATCTGCCTCTCTGCTCTCCTCTCTCATCCCCATCTCTATCTCTCTCTGTCTCTGTCTCTGTCTCTGTCTCTGTCTCTGTTATTGTTTTGATAGCCTGGCGGGGTTATAAAGTCTTTGGAATGCAGATTAATCGGGCATATTTCCTATATACATATGTTATTTATTATTATTATATATTTTTTATCTTTCCAATTAAATATTCGATATATTTTTTGAGTTATTCTTTTTCAAAAATGGAAAAAAAAAACCATAATCGATTTTACATTCTGTTAGCGTCACGCGCTGTTAACGTCACATTAACATATACGGCGCAAATTTATAAATCGTTTTAAAGTTGCGGGTTTAAGGAACTAGTTGGCAGCCGATTCGCCAAATGAACCTTTGGCCGTGAAGCATAACTCGCACATTTTTCGGTTTTATTTCAATTTCTTTATTATTTAAGAAGTACTTCAGCTTCGTTGTGCTGCATGTTAAACTCTTAGGCCTAATCTTGTGCCTTTTCCATTGTCAAGTGGTACTACGAAACGAATGTATGATAATATTATTTTGGGCAGTTCCCCGTTAATTGACGCATCGTTCGGGTTCAAACAGAGCCAGAGGCTTGACCTTGTCTGATTGCGGCGAGGAGGGGTTTTTGAAGTGCGGGGAGGAGATTGTGTTTGTTATAGAACCGAGCTGCCTGCACATTCCAGCACTCAATGTTCAATATTCGCATTATGCATTATGCAATTAACATAATTGCAACGATGAGCTGCAGCGAATCGTGGGAAATACATGAAAGCAGCCGCGTCAAAATTCCAATTGAACTTGCATTCGTTTATTAATTTTCAACCGGCTTTTGGCCCTGGCAGTGCACGTAGAACATGTTTGCAAAGCGGGCTCGTAAATCTTATAAAACAAAACACAAATTGTTGGGCCAATTGTCACTGAATCGAAGGCAACTGTCGATGAGTTGGCCCAGTCACAGCCCAGATATCTCAGGTGTTTGTGTTTGCATTCGTGATAAGATACGCTCGAAGCGGCAACAAGCAGAGAGACAAGAAGAAGAAGTAGAATGAGGAGAAGAAGAACAAGCGGCCGAAGTGCCTTTAGAACTGTATTCAATGAGTGCTTTACGGGCTTATCATTTGACAGCCAATGATTCATTTGTGCTGCTGACGAACCTTTCGACTGCCCGAATCGAAACGAATATAGTGCGTCACAATTTAGAGGATTTCGAAACGGAAGTGGCCAACGGAAATGGCTCAATAAAGTGTGGATGTGACATATTTCATGAAACACATACGCAAAGAAAGTTATCTATTAACAGGTGTATTTGCCTGTACTTTATTTATAGAGTGTAGATACATATATAATTCAAAGAGACAGACATTTAAAAGCTTATTAGAACATTGATAACAAACACCACATTGACGCTACAATCGTTATCGATTAATGAGCTTTTAATGTGCAATGATATATTAAAGCATATCAAGAGAATTTTTTGCTTAAAAATATGTGAACACTTTTAATAAGAGAAAGTTTATTAAATGAAATAGCCATGCAATCAACACGCTGATCGATAACAGTTTAGTTGGATAACAAATCGATCGATAAGTCTATCGATAACCGACTGGTTGCATATCGTTATCGAATAATCAGCTATAACAGCGATATATTAAAGCATGTCTGGGGAATCTTTTGTTTAAAAATCTGTAAGGAAAGTTTAAAGTTTATTGTATTTAAAGTGCATCAACATCAAACAAGATGCAGTGCGATTCGATCGATAAGTCTATCGATAACCGACTAGCTGCAACTGTAATCGGTATCGACCTATCGTTGTCTGTCGCCGTCCATCGAGCTCTATTTGCATTACAATGTCGACAGCGCACGTAAATTATACAAAATTATAATGCAAACAGTTGGCGCGGGTTCACGTATCAGCGCACGTTGAAATTGCACTTCAATTTATGATTATAACGAGTACACAAACACCAGAGACATTGACACGAATTGCCCACGAAATACAAAAAAAAAAAAAAACTCTATATATAATAACAAATGTGGCAACAATTTTCAATGCTGCCACATGCTGCTGCTGCACAATATGCAAATGGAAATGTCAACAGCTCTAAAGGAGCTCAAAATTGTACTCAAAGCAGATACTTGAAGTGAACATAGCTGGGAGCACTCGGCATTTGTCTATGACTGACCTCTTTGCCTACTTTAGCGGCTCACTGGCTCACTGGCCACGCCCACTGCGCCCCCCGCAAACACTGCAGTTGAACTTGTGCCAGGCAGCAGCAGCAGCAGCAGCAGCAGCTGGCGTGCGGCATTTGCAGGAAATGCCTAAAGGGCTTTGCATTTTCAAAGCCAGTACACAAAAAAAAAAAGTTATAAAAAAAAAAGTTGAACAAACTAGAAAAGTGTGCACAAACTTTTGTTACTCACTGTATAGCAAAGTGTGTGTGTGTGTGTGTGTGCACACTCAAGGTATGCCCAGTGCTCACCTTTAAAGTTCTTTGATTGTTTCGCATGCGATCTAAAGATTTGATTGCCGGCTTGAACTGCTTGCGAATTATAAGCTTTATTTCATGAAAATTCCCATTTGTACAATGCAATCCTTTAAGTCATTGACCCCAGACGAAATTTACGGTAAATACCAGTAGTTAACGCCTCGTTGGCGTGTTTTGACCCTGCCCGGTCGCCACTTAAGGGCGTTAGCTAGCTTCGTACGTTCTATATATATATATTTCCGGCCAAACAAGAACAGGACATGCATAAATTATAAACAAGCTTCGCTTTTCTTTTTCTCCTCTCCTCTCTCTCGCTCTCGCTCTCTGCTTTTTCCACATTTCACTTGACCGGAAATTGATGAGAAAATTGTATTTGCCCGGCCAAAGAGGGCCAGAGGGTGGCTTGTTTGTGCTTGTGTTTGTCTCTGTGTGTGTGTGGGATTGGGGGGTGGGGTGTGTGTATACGTGTCTAGGTCTAGGTACATTGGGGTGCGTTGCTGACGCTTTAAATTTTCCAACTCGATTTGGGTCAAGCAGCGCCGGGGGTCAATGACTTCCGTTTGTTTGAAACGCTCGCGAACTATTTAAGCCTAGACCTAATTTCAGAAAACGCATCGAGAAAGTGAATGCAGGCAACAGATCTGCCAACTTGACCAACTCGTTTAGCCAACTGGCCAACTGTGTTTGTGTGTGCTTGTGTTGCTCTTAATGATTACATCATTAAAAGCGAAGCCAAGTCGCAGTCGAAGCCTGGCTCATAAATGGGTTTGTGTGGGGCAAAACTGGGCCAAATGAGCCGCTAAAATGTTGCCGCAAAGTTGCGCAATTTCGCTGCCAGCCTTAAGTATATAATACATAAATGCAGGCTAATAACTTTGTCAGCTGCTGCTAATTCCCATAACTCCCATTTGACATTTAGCCCAACTGTCGGTTTTGTGGGCGTCTTCGCAGCACTTTTTGCCCTCTGTTAATTCGCTGGGGCGATAAATAAGCGCCCGATCTTAAGATAACCCAAGTGTTTTATGCAAAACTCCCAATGGGGTATCGCAAACAAGTTGCCTAGCAAAAAAAAAAAAACAGCAAGAGATTCGTTTTTGTGTTTCCAGCTAATTTTTTATGCAGGTGTCTTGCTACCCTGTACTCTAGGATAAAGGCGAAAGAGAGCATTAGCAAGGAAATGGAAACACACGTTCAGCTTTATAAAATAAAGTATAATCGGTTCTAAATGGGTTCTATATCGGAAATGTTATACGCCCAGCTATTTATTCCATAACCAAGCATATTCTAAAAATATGTCCCTTGTCAAAAGTACTTTGGAGTCGTGTGCAAAGTATTTCCTAGTCAAACACTTTTCCGCAAAGGTTTCCAACTAGTTTTGTTTTTTGCGACCTTTGATGCGGCTTTATAAGGATGTGCCACACAAATATCATTTGTTTGCGCTGTTAACATTTGCTTTTTGCATATGCCTTTACAAAATGGCAAGGTTATCCTGTTTAGCTTTTTTTAGCTGTTTACCTGTTCGGCTTTTTCTAGCCATAAACACGGGCATCCTTTTGTTAACACCTCCTGAAGGTCGCGCACACGCAACGTGACTTTTTGTTTGCGTACGTTTTTTTTTTTTTTTTGTTTTTTTGCAGCTGCTGTTGCCCAAATCAATCAAACTTTTCTATTTATTTCTTGACTTTCCCAGTCACGATGTTTTTTTGCAAGCTTTTTGTTAAAGTTATTGATTAGCTGGACGGCGGCGGGTCTGGAGTCTTGAGTCTGTTTTTTCTTGCTCTGGGCGCTGCGTGACGCACGCGAAATTCTGCAGACGTAGAATTTTCTTGGGCAACTTTCACTCGGTTGGCTATTTAATTTAGTTTTTTTTTTTTTAAGAGGAAAGGAAGTAGTAAGTTGCCTGGCTTAACAATTATAATTAGCCAAATACGTCATTAGCGAAGTAGGATATTAGTTTTAGACCAGTTTTTATTTTGGCACTTAATTTCAATTGCGGCAAAACTTTGGCCGCACCACGTTGGGCGCCCAAGTTGGTCTTTAGCTCTGTTTTAATTAGGCCAGTGGTACAAAAAAAAAAGACTGATGATGATGACGCTGCTGCTGCTGTTTTTGCTGCTGCGGTTGAGCTCACTCCAATGAGCCGCAATTAACCCTTGACAGCAGTCGATTATGTATACGCAGCGTATGACGCGAGGCTTTTGTGCGACGCGTTTTGTGGGTTAATATTTATTGAAGGTGGGCTGCACTCTCGATCATAATGCTGCATTCACTAATGAATCATGCACTCTAACAGTTTTAGTTTACCCCCTATCTTCCTGCTTTGTTTGTTAAAATGATGTCAATTTGTTTGATTTGTATCGGTCGAAAATGTAATGCAACTTGTCAAGCGACAGGTGACAGTAGACGACAGTAAGAAACTTAACAATTTGTAGCTCTTAGTGACTCAGCCGAAACATATTAATCAAAGTTGGCGCAGCGCAGCAAAGTACGAATAAATTGTGTTTTTTTATCGGAAAAAAATTGCTTCATTTAAATGCAGTACGAGCTAAATATGTGTAGATATAAATAGACAGCATTTATTTATTGTATATCTTGTTAAGAAAAAGTTTAAGCACACGATTCGTCGAGTGTGGTCCACGACTCTAGACGCAGGCCTTGAGCAATTGCGCTTAGCTTTGAAGAAGTTACAATGAGAAGCGCGGAGAGAGGCGCAGACCAGAACAATGGCTGGCTATCAGCTGTGTTTGTGTGTGTGTGTTTGTGTCTGTGTCTGGCATTGAAACGAGACAAACATGGAACGCGCACAATGTTGACGTATGTGTTCTATGAACATCATTATTAACAGCATGATCATCATGATCGGCATTTAGCGACGTCGTTTTAGGCGACTGGCCAGCTAAATGGCCGCCAAGTTGTTGGCAAACGCGCTCAACATATCAATTAGTCAAATCGAATTGAGACAAAGACGATCTTTTTTTTTTTCTATTTGGTTCTAAGCAGCGCGTGCGATCGTTCATCAACAATTGATCGATAGTTGCGATATCGATACTCGTTACATTTCACTCGCCGTAGATGGCCAAGCAGGAACTGAATTGTGTCGCGGACACGTTCTGAACATGATGCAGCACAATTCACACTACTTTTTTTTTAGCGCATCGGACAACTGATTAAAAGGTGCGGCTACAACTGGACTCGGACTATGATTCCACCTGCTACTACTATTGCCATTTTTTTCTGCTGTTTGCTGCTTAATTATTTATGCAGATTGCAATCGTGCAACAGGAGAAAACACTTTGTGCCGCAAAACGTGACAGCCTTGTCAAACGCCAGCAGCAACGGCAACAGAAACATGAGAAATGAATAAATGACTTGACGGGCCACACAACCCACCCCCACCACCACCCCCACCCTGTTGAGCATCAGAAGCCAGTCACGTGCCTTGCAATTTGTTAAGATTTGTTCTGAAGATTTGTAGAACTCATTAGGCTCAGTTTAGCTTAAGTCCAGCTCGTATTAATGACATGCAAGCTGCAACTCGTTGCAGCTCGATGCCTGTCGTCTGGCAAATAGCAAATAGATCATCCGATTAAGAACTTTAGGCTAATTTAACATGAAGTTAAATTTTAAGCATGCGCAAATTAAATGTTATTTTCTATCATGTACCTTGCGCTCTCTGTGCGAGCCTTGCCCAAAGTTTCAGCTTAGACAATTATATTTTATATAAATGCTTATCTGCCGTCATGCAGACAATTTAGTCTGAAAGTTATTAGACATAAACATGCAATGCTGGCAAATATCATGTGTAATGCAATGTCATGACCACAGCCCCGCCCCAAAAAGCATCTCGCATCTGTGCTCAATGCATGCGATGCACATGAAGTGCGAAAGGGAAAAGGGCTAAGGGCAACAGCTACTGCAATATTTATGCACAGCGCTTGGCCAGAAGGCTAAGGTCGGAAAACTATGGGCGATATATATAGACATATATATTTGCGATATATGCGATATGCGATGTGCGATATGCGATATGAGTTAAGCGATGAATGCATTGCGTGTCGATGTGACTGGAATTAATTGACAACATGCGCAGCCAGTTGCATGTGTGCAGAGGCAGCCGACTATGCACTGCACAAATACATGTATATATATAAACACATATATATATATATATATTTATCATATGTGTTATGTCATATAGGAACAACAATAGCATTGACAATAGCTATCAAGATTTAGCCTCAACGCGCAGCAATTATCTGCACAAGTTTTGTCAAGCAAATCGGAAGTAAATGCGGCAAATCTAGATATATGTTAAATCTATAATATATATATATATATAGTGACATATCCATAGTCGCACCCACCCTTTAACATATCTTAGCACATAAGCATAAGCACAATTATAAACATTTCTAATATTGTAAACAAAGAGCCTGGTGATAACATCGACATTGGTCAAGATCAAACTGTCCCCCTTTGGTAGACATAAACAATTCACCCTAAATATCACGCCACTGTCAATGTTCCCATCAGAGTACTATCCCACGCATAATTGCTGACGCAGCTCAAACTTCACTCAATTTTGACTCAAACTCTCTCAAAGCGAAGTTTGCTAAGCGACCGCAACAGTTAGATAAATCAGTTCATATTCGGGAAGCAAATCTGAATGTACTCAACAAAAGTAGCCGTTAAGTGAAAATAATAAATTGAAATATATTTTTTTATAGTAACCTAACGTGTAAAACTTAATTGGCGCAGCCGGTAGGATACGTCGGGAAAAATTAAAGATCGCTAAAGGATAATTAATTCCCAGATCTAACGCACAATCGCGACCGAAAGTGTTGTCGGAGTGTAATAAAAATTTTCTCGAATACGTATCCGCACAAGAACCTTCGGGTCATTAGTAGCTTAATAATATTGACCCTTTGGGCAATAAAGCTACTACAGTTAATAACGACTGGCTTTGCATATCGTTTGATCCCTGCAATACGTTATTACTGAGTCTTTTTAAGACACACACACAAAAAAAAAAAAAAACATTTACACAATAATCCATCACAAACTTTAACTTAAAATAAAAGTGCAAAATCAAAGAACAATAAAGTTCAAACCTACAAACTCAAAACTATTCAAAAAAAAGTGTATTACACCAAGATGACAATGGAATTATCAGAACAACACCTCAACCAGGCCCTTTCACAACTTAGACAGGTGCCAAGCTTTGACGGATCAACGGATCAACTAAACGCCTTCATTAAAAGGATAGATTACATCCTACACCTGTATCCAACCCGAGATGTTAGACAACATAGCATCTTATACGGAGCCATCGAATTGCAAGTCACAGGAGATGCTCAGAGAATATCACAAAGGACAGCAGCCAACACTTGGCAGGAGCTGAGAAACGCATTGATTGAAGAATACAAAGTGCAGACACCATTTGAAGAACTCCTTCGACGCTTATACAACACGAATTACCAAGGAAACGTCCGTAAGTTCATCGAGGAGCTCGAGAATAAATCTTTTGTTATTTTAAATAAGTTAGCACTAGAAAATATACCTAGCAATACAACCCTTTATACAAATGCTATGAATAACACAATCAAAGATGTTATTACAAAAAAATTACCAGATAGGCTTTTCATGATGTTAGCCAGACACGACATTACGTCGACACAAAAACTAAAGCAAGTAGCTCAAAGAGAGGGATTATATGAAAATAGCGTTACTGAAAAACCTAAAAATAATAATGTTCAGGGAAATCCAAATAACAATCGTAGGAACATGGGAAATTATCAGCAAAATGCTAACCCAACCACCATTTCAAGTGGCTATTCCAACACGAATCAGAGTTATCACGCACAAAATAAACAGCATAATAAGTCCGAAGACAATCAGAAAGCTCACCACGAGTTCCAACAGAAATTAAGTCAAGGTAGATACCAAAATCCCTTAAACTACCAAAATCAGTCCCATTCACGCTTGAATGCACCAAACCCTCCGACTAAACGTCAAAGAGATAGTAACAGTGGGCAGATGAAAATGGATACATCCGAAAATTTTCATCAGCAAGCCTCGGAACAAACAGAAGAAATCCATTCATAAAATTGATTATGAATGACGAAGTTCTAAAATGTGTCATCGACACAGGTTCAACCATAAATCTAATGAAAACAAACCGCTTAAATTTTCCAGTTTACAACGAAACATTAAAGGTTCACACCATAAATGGTGTTATTGAATTAAAACAAAGTATACGATTAGGAGCAAGCAAAATTTGTCCGAGCAAACAAAAATTCTATATTCACGACTTCTCAGAGCATTATGATGTTCTGATTGGGAGAGAATACCTTGAGGCATGTCAAGCAAAAATAGACTATGCACAAGGATCCGTAACCTTAGGAGAATTTAACTTTTGTTTTAGATATAATGACGAAGAGGTCGAAGAGGACATGACCGCACAAGAGTGCCTTGATCCACCCTCAACAGAGGACAGACCATTTAACTTCGCTATTAATAATGAATTAATAGAAAACAATGAGTTTAGGCTAGAGCACCTAAACTCAGAAGAAAAAGAAAAAATAAAAAAAGTTTTACATGAATTTCGTGATATCCAGTACCATGAAGGTGACAATTTGACTTTCACTAGTACAATTAAACACAAAATTCTAACGAAACATGAGGACCCAATTTACAAGCGTCCATACAAATATCCTCAAATATACGATGAGGAAGTAAATAAACAAATAAGCGATATGATAAAACAAAATATCATACGTAAATCCAAATCCCCTTACTGCTCACCAGTAATAATCGTTCCAAAGAAAAACGATGCATCTGGAAAGCAAAAATTCCGGTTAGTCATAGATTACCGCAATCTCAATGAACTAACTATTAATGATAAATACCCTATCCCGATCATGGATGAAATATTAGACAAACTTGGAAAATGTCAATATTTCACAACCATTGATCTAGCCAAAGGCTTCCACCAAATCCAAATGGATCCTGGTTCAATACCCAAGACCGCATTTTCGACTAAACATGGCCATTACGAGTACACTCGCATGCCATTTGGTCTTAAGAATGCACCTGCAACGTTCCAACGTTGTATGAACAATCTCTTAGAAGATTTAATTTTTAAAGATTGTCTGGTCTACTTAGACGACATTATTATTTTTTCCACTTCATTGGAGGAACACATTTTGTCGCTACAAAAGGTATTTAAGAAGCTTAGAGAAGCTAACTTAAAACTACAGTTGGATAAATGCGAGTTTATGAGAAAAGAAACTGAATTTCTCGGTCACATCATCACAACTGAGGGTATAAAACCAAATCCCAACAAGATACAAGCAATTGTCAAATTCCCAATTCCAAAAACCCCAAAAGAAATTAAATCATTTCTAGGATTATGTGGTTTCTATAGGAAATTTATACCAAATTTCGCTAATATAGTAAAACCATTAACACTTAAATTAAAAAAGGGAGCAAAAATCAATATAAAAGACAGAGACTACGAGCTAGCGTTTGAAAAGCTAAAAGTACTCATAACATCCGACCCAATTTTAATATACCCTAACTTCGAAAAACCATTTTCATTAACTACAGACGCGAGTAATATGGCAATAGGGGCCGTCCTTTCGCAAGAGCATAAGCCTATATGCTATGCAAGTAGAACTCTCAACGAGCATGAGTTAAATTATTCAACGATTGAAAAAGAATTATTAGCAATCGTTTGGGCCACTAAATACTTTAGGTCCTATCTCTTTGGTCGACAATTTCAAATCCTTAGTGATCACAGACCACTCGTCTGGTTAAATAATATGAAAGAACCTAACATGAAATTACAAAGGTGGAAGATCAAGCTAAATGAGTTTGATTTCCAAATTAAATACGTCCCAGGAAAAGAAAATTATGTGGCAGATGCTCTGTCCAGAATTCAATTAAACGAAAACTTCTTAGGCGAAGATACAATTAGCACAAGAGCAACAATACATAGTGCTCAAGAAGACAACAGTAACCATTTACAAATCACAGAAAGACCACTTAATTATTATAATCGACAAATAGAATTTGAAAAAGGAACCGAGAACGAAACAAAAGTTACGAATTACTTTCACAAAACCAACATAAAAATTACGTACAAAGACATGACTAATACGCATGCCAAAGAATTAATAAAAGAATACTTATGCACAAAGAAAAGTGTGCTATACTTCCACAACGAAGCAGATTTTCCAATTTTTCAAGAAGCCTACTTAGAAATAATAAGTCCGAATAATTCAACAAAGGCAATGAAAACTAGTACAAAATTAATAGACCTTCAAACATACGCAGAATTCAAAGAATTAATATTAAAAAAGCACAAAGAATTATTACATCCAGGAATTGAAAAAACTATCAATTGGTTCAAAGAAACCCACTATTTCCCAGATTATCAAAATCTAATTCAAAATCTAATAAATGAATGTGAGATTTGCAACATCGCAAAAACAGAACACAGAGATACAAAATTAACTTTCGAAATAACTCCGGAAATCGCTAATATCCGAGAAAAATATGTAATGGATTTTTACATAGTAGGAGATAAACAATTTTTATCTTGCATTGATATCTATTCAAAATTTGCATCATTAATAGAAATAAAAAGTAGAGACTGGCTAGAAACCAAACGAGCTATATTACAAGTGTTCAACCAAATGGGTAAACCCATCGAAATAAAGGCAGACAAAGACTCAGCTTTTATGTGCACAGCTTTACAATTATGGCTAAAATCAGAAGCAGTAAATATTAATATAACCACTAGTAAAAACGGTATATCCGACGTAGAACGATTTCATAAGACAGTTAACGAAAAACTAAGAATCATTAACAGCGACTCAGACGTCGAAAATAAACTTACAAAATTTGAAACTATACTCTACACGTACAATCATAAAACAAAGCACAAAACGACTAACAGAACACCAGCGGACATATTCATATATGCAGGTACACCAGAGTATGACACTCAAGCTAATAAAGAAAAACTAATAAATAACCTCAACAAAAACCGAAGAAACTTTTAACAATTTAATTGAACAAAGTAAAGAATTCAATAACCTTATACAAATCGAATACCTAGTAGAAAAATTAAACAGAGAAATAAACGGCTTAAAAATAGCCAAACGTAGCAAAAGAGGTTTAGTTAACATAGTAGGAACAGCATATAAATACTTATTTGGAACATTAAATCAAGAAGACAAAGCAGAAATTGAACAAAAAATAAGCAACTTAGCAGAAAACAGCGTTCAGGTTAACGAATTAAATTACATAATAGAAGCTATAAACAAAGGAATAGAAATCATGAACGAACTAGATCAAGAGAAACAAAAAGGAAAGAAATTAGATATCCTTATATTTAACTTACAACACTTTACAGAATATATAGAAGACATTGAGATGGGAATGCAGCTCACAAGATTAGGAATTTTTAACCCAAAATTACTAAAACATGACTATTTGTTGCATGTTAATTCTGAGAAATTGTTGAATACAAAAACTTCCACTTGGTTTAAATCAGATACAAACGAAATACTGATAATATCCCATATTCCTCGAGAAATAATAAAAAGCCCGGTATTCGAAATAATTCCATACCCGGATGAAAATAATAATATTTTGACAGAAATAGCTCATGAAAAATATTTTACCCAAGATAAAAAAGTTTATAGCAGAGAAACAAAAAAATTAATTAATAATGAATGTTTAACAGGAATTTTAAACCAAATAACATCAGAATGTAGTTATACTAAAATTTTGCAAAATTTTCAAATCAACTACATAGAACCAAATATAATTTTAACTTGGAATTTACCAAAAACTATATTAAACCATAATTGTATAAATAACGAAATAACAATAGAAGGAAACAATATAATAAAAATCTTTAATTGTTCATTGCAAATTAATGAAATTTCAATTTCAAACAATATGTTAGATTATACTCAAAGCATTTACGTAAGCAATGATGTTATAAAATTAGAACCACTTTCGTTTGTACAAACGAAACAAATTATAAATGCACATACAAAATTTAACAATGTATTCCAGATAATTACAATAACCATATTTGTAATCATATTAATAAGTTTAACACTGTATTTGACATATAAGTTCAAAAGCATACCTAAGAAATTAATTATAAAATATAAAAAACCCAAAGTAGAAGAAACACCTACAATAATAGGAGATATACCAATTGTAAAAGAAGAAAATGTTACACTATATCCAAACTTAAACACCTGAGGACAGGCACTTTTCTAATGGTTGGGGGAGTGACATATCCATAGTCGCACCCACCCTTTAACATATCTTAGCACATAAGCATAAGCACAATTATAAACATTTCTAATATTGTAAACAAAGAGCCTGGTGATAACATCGACATTGGTCAAGATCAAACTGTCCCCCTTTGGTAGACATAAACAATTCACCCTAAATATCACGCCACTGTCAATGTTCCCATCAGAGTACTATCCCACGCATAATTGCTGACGCAGCTCAAACTTCACTCAATTTTGACTCAAACTCTCTCAAAGCGAAGTTTGCTAAGCGACCGCAACAGTTAGATAAATCAGTTCATATTCGGGAAGCAAATCTGAATGTACTCAACAAAAGTAGCCGTTAAGTGAAAATAATAAATTGAAATATATTTTTTTATAGTAACCTAACGTGTAAAACTTAATTATATATATATATATATATATATATATATATATATATATATATATATATATATATATGTATGCCAGCAATACCCATAAAGGGTTCACTCTCCAGTTGGTTTGGCCCTTGACAATGCTCTTGCTTAATTTTTTGCAGTGTCTCTTAATTGCGGCGCGATTAAACGCTTTTATATTTCTGAATTGATTTAATGACTTTTAAGCAAAAAAAAAAAATAAAAAATAATAAATAATAATATAATACTCTCCCCTCTCTGTCTAATTTAGTAAATTATACAGTTTGCAATTGTTATGCATTGCATGGAAAATTTGTCAATAATTGAATGCAAGTTTAATTAAGAGAATCAAGCAAAATTGCAGTTACAATTATTTACATATTTAATAGTTAGATGCCGTTTAATGATGAGCACGTAGCTTCAATTTTGATTAGAACACATTATTCGAGGACATGATTTGATTTTGGCAAATAAATGCCAACTATTTGCTTTAGATTATGTTATGAAAACTACAATTTTCCATGCTGACTTTGGCAACCTTTTCATTTTAAAATCTTAAACAAAAATGAAAAACATTTCAGTGTAGATCTAGATTATTCCGATATATTTCGGCTCGCATCCCATTCTTAAGGCCCTCTTTTGGGTTAATATTTTCTCTCTCTCTCTCTTTCTCTCTCTCTGTTCTGTTCACACTCGACTCAACCCTAGACACTTGTCCTCCATTGTCACTTACCTCAGCTTGTGTTGTTGTGGATACGGGCGCAGTCTGGGCCGCCACCAGAATGGCTAGGAATGTGCCTAGAACTATGAACACGGATGCGTAGCTTTGGCAGGTGTTGGACATGTTGTTGCTGTTCTTGTTGTAGCTATTGTTGTTGTTGTTGTTGTGAGTTTGTCTGCGGTTGTCTGTGGCGCACTTTGAACTTCAAGTCGTGACTGAAGTTTGTAAAAGCAACTGCGCACTGCAAATAGAAATAGAAAAAAAGAAATAGAATTGCAAAAAAGGTCAATTAAGATATTAGCCAGGTAGAAGAATCATAAAAGCGGCCGCCAGCGACAGCGCCAATCAAATGGGCCAAGTGCAAAAGGGCAAACGGAAGTGGGTGACACCGACCAACCCCCTCCTACCCCTTTTGCCAACAGGTAGAGTGCAGCCGTAACTGGGTCTAAATGGGCCTGGAACGGTTAACGGAAGTGGCCAAGTTGTGGACGAACTTGTCTGTGTGTGTGTGTGTGTAGCTGACGTTGTCTTCTGTGTCAGCTGTTGTTGTTGTTGTTGCTGTTGTTGTTGCTAGTTGTTGATTGCAGCCGCAGTCATGTGGCTGTCTCACATTTGTCTACACTTGCACTTAAATTTAGACTAGGCCCAATTACAGCCTAAATTTAGACGGGCCAATATTTGCACTAGGATCCGCACAGATATTAGCTGAGACTTATTTACACCGAGAACATATGATATGCCTTCTAAAAATAGCAACTATACTTTTACATTATTTTCTCTTATTATTTTTTTATGGCACACGTTAGGTATACGACATGTGTTTTTGCTTGATCTCCAGCAGCAGATAGAGCCAAGAAAACAAGAGCTTAAGCCAGGACTAACAGCTGCTGCTTTATGGCCTTATAAACTTGAGTTATAACTGTTTTATTGGCCAGGCTTAACGGCACACGGCAACAGGCAGGTGCAGCGGGCAATGCAGTGGGTCTTAAAATATGAGTTACAGTTGTATTTTGAGACAACCCCAAAAAAAAGAGCAACAAAAAAAGCGCTACAAAAGAAAGCTGTGAAAATGTACAAGGAAGTTGTTTCTTGTTTTTCACTTTTTTTTTAATATATATTCGTAACTTAACAACCTTGTTTTTACCTTTACCTCCTCATTTAATCTGTCGCCCAACATTTAAGTACTTTTCTTATAATATTTACTCAAATCCACAATTGCTAATCACACCTTTCTAATGCCTGTTATATATACATATATATATATCTTTCTATTTGTATATTCTCCTGTCAGAGCTTGAACAAGCCTGGCAACATTTTCGCGCAGTGCATTCTGTGACATCAGCAGACGTGCGATAAGGGATATCAAGTATACGACAAGTGGCGCGCAGTTTTCAACGCCAAGAGCCAAAAGTAAACGCCGCCAACAACAGCAGAGGGTACAATAACTTATAAATATATTTATTTATTTATTTTTCTTCTTTTTGGGTGTGCCAAGTGGCAAGAGGAAGCAGCTGGAGAAACAATATTTGCTGTATGATACGCACAGGTCTGCATTTTGTTGTAGTTGTTTACATTGTTGTCTTTCCTATTGACTAATCACCCGGGGGATTTCTGTGTGGACATGGGTATTATCATTCTGACTGAGGCGAAAATCATGTGTGTTGCCAGTAAAACATACACATATACAGATAAACAGTCAAATTGGGAGCAATTAGCCAGCCAGCCGGGTTGAAGGTCGCACCGCGCCGGGTTTAAGGTTAAAGCTGTCGATTTGGCTACTCTCTGCTTGGCTACACACTCATATGATATATGTACACATATATATATATATATATATAGGGGTAGGGGTAGTCATAGTCGCTATAACGATGAAAGCTTTTGCATTGTTGTTTAATCAATACGCGCAATTTGCGGTAAGGAGTTCAGAGTTTTTTTTGCCAACAAATCGCATTTGATATCGCAACGTTACGTATACGTAATATGGGTCATCGACAGGAGGTTGTTTTTTTTTTTTTTTTGTAGCAGGTGCTACTCAGTCGCCTATGCTAATATTTACCGAGTTTTCCAACTAAATCTGATTCATATAAATAATATTTATTTTATATGCAAATTATTTGGGCATTTTTTTATTATGTTTTTTTTTTTTGTTCTTGCCTTTCTCTTGTGTTGATTTGGTTATGCGGCATCTAATTAGCAGTTGGAACTGTTTGCCAACAGGTTTAGCGACAGCTACACTGAGAGAAACTCGTTTAGAATCTATTCAAATAACTGAACAATTCTGGACTTTAAATATATTCTCAGCTGCTTTTGCAACATTTTTCAAATGTTTTTCAATTTGTTGAAAGTTTTTCGCTAGTTGAACAACTTTTTCGCTCAGTGCATCTATGACGTTTGTTAGCATTTCTAGTTTTTGTTGGCCAGTTGCGTTGTTTTTAACTGAAAGATGCGGCACATTGCACAATGACTCTCATTCTCGGTGTGTGTGTGTGTGTGTGCTCGTGCCTTATCAGCAATTCTTTTAGCTTGTTTTTTTGTTCACTTTTCCAAATACTTGTTAAAGTGCTTACGAATTTACGCATTGATAAGATATGCGCGGCGTCGATTTATGCTTCAGGGCTGTGAATTACCAAATATTTGTAATGGCCAGCGTTCCATCAATAAATATTATTTTGGTTTAGAACTTGACCTTAGAGATACGCACAGGCGGGGCGCGATGGATGTTAGTCAGGCACACACACACACACACACACACACACGTACAAGAAAAAAAGTGAATGTATTCAATCAAATATAAATGGAGGGTGTTTAATTATATTTAATTGCTGCTTATTCAAGTTCATTTCTCTTTCTTTTCGCATTTTTTTTTAGATAAGATTTCGTCTCGGGTTTTATCGCCCGAATGGATGCTTACATGGGAATTGTGGCTCTCTGTGGATCAATGAACCGTTGTTGTTGTTGTTGTTGCAGTTGCAGCTGCTCTCTTTGTTCCTCGGCTGATTGTCGTCGCATGCAACACTTTGACAAATTAATTAATTAGCTCGTTGCATAAATTAAATACGCGCGTTTGTCTTAATTGTGGGCGTTTTTCGTTTGCGTTGACGTTGACGTATTTCTTTCTCTTTACTTATGATTTGTTTGTGCACAGTTTAAAGACAATCCTTTTGTTTTGTTTCTTCTTTTTGCTAAGATACATGCACTAATTGCTGGCACTGTACTGACAATTTCCGCAACAAATGCAACTGTAACGGTCTAAAAAAACGGCACTTGTTCACTTTGCAAACACTACGTACTTAAACTTGCTTTCAATTCGAATGCTTGCAACTGTTACGATTTGAATTCTATTTTGATATTAAGTTAATTAAGTTTCTATCGTATTTCGTGACTCGCCGCTAAACACAACCGCACAGAGCAGCGCGCAATTTTCAACTGATCCAACGGCGCATCACAAAGTGCGAGCCGTTTAACGCTCAGCGAAAGCTTTTCGCAGTTGCGCACAAAACAAAAGCTTTCGCACGCACACGCATCACGCTTAACAGCGACGCGCTGACAAATAGCAGCGCTCTGTTACGCTTAACAGCGGGGATTCCGTAGCTGGTCAAACCTGTTGCTGCGGCTGCTGCTGCTGCTGCTGCTAAAACCTCTTAAGCTGCGCTCTGCTGTGCGTATGAGTAATGCGAATTTCTTGGAAGCCGCAACATGTGTCATGCTCTCTGTGCGCGTTTGTAGCAGCAGCAGCCGCAGCAGCAGCAGCAGCAGCAAAGGCAGCGGCAGCTTTTAACTGTTCAGCGCGCGCTTTAGTGTTTTTGTTGCTCCCCACTCATTTGCATTTTTACAGTTTACAGTTTACAGTTTCTTGCGTTGTCATTTGACAATTTATTGCCGTTTGCTGCTGCTGCTGCTGTTTCTTGCAAATTTCGTGCAATTTCCGATGAATTTGTGACTCTTTAGCGCCCTGCTTTTAGCTACAGTTGTGGGCGTGGAAACCCCTCGATACACGAATTTATGAATGAATCTCAAATTGATTTTCGATTTCACAGTTTGCTTTCAGTTTGTGGTTTTGCGTTTCTCAATGAATATTAGTCATGACTAAGCGATGTGTGCGAATGTGTGTGTGTGTGTGTGTGACAATTAACACCTGTCTGGCACACGCCTTGTCTGTACGTTTCTGCTGCTGAGCTATGTCAGAGGTTGCCTCATAAAATCCAAAGCAGGAAGTTGAGATATTAGTATGTTACGTATATAGACTTTGTAGCTAAATTAGCTGCTTCTGCTAATATTTGTATGATTACAAGTTGTATAAAATATATCAAATATTTAAAATTGGTTTTATATCGTATAAACATACGTCCTTAACCTAACTTCCTAAATAAATGCAATATCGTATATGTAAACTTACCTAACCTCACTTTCTAAATAATTTGTATATCGTAAAAACATACGTCCTTAACCTAACTTATCTTATCCTGGCCAAACATTTCTCTTTTTGTGTGTAAAGAATAATACGAGTTTGTTTCTTACAGCTCTTTTAAGAGTTTCTTTAGAATCGCGAATATGTCAAAGAACTAATCAACTTCTCAGTTGTAGAGTATTACACATGTCGACTGCCCAGTTTTATTTTATAGTCTTCTTACTTTTTAGACACACAAAGCTAATCAAGTGCTTATATACACATGTTTACATATATGATTTTAGTCATTGGAAATGCGCCTGATTTTCTTAGATTTCCTAATAAATGTGGTATTTGTAGATAGATAGAGTGTGTGTGTGTTGGTGTATTTGGCTTTTACCCCATTGTCCATTAGCATCAATTGAGAAAAATTATTAAACACTGTCTACGTAGATCGGCTGAATCAAGTTCTGAGTCAGCAAACGCTCCATACCCCTCCCCCTTGCACGTCGCCCATTTCCAGATAATTTGCCTATAAACAGATGCTGTGTGGAGAAGGGGGGGAGGGGGGTAAGTAAATTGCCCAATGTGCCAGACACTTACGAGCTGGTAAACAATCACAGTAGCTGCAAATGATCTGTGCACATGTGTATAATTTATTGGAGCTCTAATGGAAATTTACAGAGATGCAATGTGACCAAAATGGAAAGACAGCACATGTGTGAAAATAATGTACACAGATTTTATGTCAATCTTAAGTTGTTGTATTAACAGAACGAAACCAGAAGAAGCAGAAGAAAGAGAACAAAAGCGCCACAAAATGTTGCATTGCATATGCGATTCCTTGACAGCTGGAGAACTGGCAACTGGCAACTGGCAACTGGCGACTGCCAAGTGAGGGCCTCGAGAACTTCAAGAACTGGTATGAGACCTGCCTACTTTTATGGCATTGACAACTTGCAGTTGTCGTCGTACAACGCCCGGCCCTACCTCGCCCTACCTCGCCCTATCCCGCCCTATCCCTAACTTGCCTCGACCCCTGCGCGAAGTCATCTCTTGTAGTTTCATCTCTGACAAGAACAATGAAATATTTATGAGCCTCTTGCTGGCTTTTGTTTGTTTTTATATATTTTTAATGGCAACTATTTATCGTACTCGTATTTATAGATTTGTCTTTCGATTCATGGAGCTGTTCTTGCTGCCGTTTCTGTTGCTGGTTCATTGCCATACGGCATGAACTGTATGCAACTCTATGGAACTGTGCTCAAATAATAACCATTTTTTTTTTTTACTTTTTTTTGTCGATTATAAAATAACATTCATTTATGCGTTAAACGATAAGGCTAATTGTTGCTGCTGATTCTAAACTTAATCACGTCACGGTCAGTTCGAGTCGTAATTCAAATTGTTTGTTATTGGCATTTGAATTGGAATTTGAATTTGAATTTTACACAATATGCCTACGTGCCTGCATTTGTTAATGTTTGCAGAACAATCGAATACAATAAATTATGCAATGCAATAAAGATATGATTGTGCAACAGGAAGTGTTGGAAAAGGATAAGTGAATTATATAGCTTATATAGTTATTCGATATGCCATGAGTGACAAGTTTTATGCAAGCTAATTTATAGACTTTCAGTTAAACCAAGTTTCTGTTGCTTAGCTGCTTGATATGATATGATATGTTGTTCTTTTAATCTGCTTTATCATAATTATTCATCAAAAATATCATTCATAAACAGTTGTTGGCACTTCTTGAGTCAGTTTCGTTTAGTTTGGGGCATATTTCTAGCATGACTCATCAGGTTTTTTTTTTTTTCGGGTCCTAGCCCGCAGGAAGAAAACTTACCGCAGCGAATGTTGCAGTCACAGACTGAGATATATACTTATGTTATGTACCCCAAAGTGCGGCACGTGCCTGTGAATCTTTCCAGTTCCGATAAGAATCAGCGCAAATATTGCACAGTGTGGAAGTTTGCCTAGCTGGGCTCTTATCAGACTGGCCCTTAGATTGGCCAATTGCTGATTAGGCACTGATAACTCAAGAACTAGGCAGCGGGCACAAGGTTAACTCTCACTTGGCAGCCAGTTAAAGCTAGTTGTGTATACTCTATGATAATAATTAATAAAGTTCAGTTTTGAAATTTAACTGGCAGCCTATGCGTATGTCGCCAGGTGGGTGGAGCAACAAATCAAATCAAATTCGAGTTCGAGTTCGAGCTCGAATTCGTATTCGAATTCAAATTCAAATCGAGCCGTGTGAAGCGACGTCTTTGGATTACGCGAACCGTTTCACAGCACGTTCCGTGTGCGACTCCCGTTTGTTGTTTAGCCACAGCGTTGACTTTGCGCTAGCTCTCGCTACCTGTCCCCCTTCCACCCTCGCCCCTCTCTCTCCACTCTCTCTCCCTCTCGTTCGCTCTGTCTGTTGCTGATTCGTGGTGGCCTGGCCAGGCTGAATTACGCGCTGTTAACTTGTCTATGCCGTTTCTTTGGCGCGACAAATGCCGGCGACACTCCTCTCCCTCTCTCTCTCTCTCTTTCGCTGTGCGTGTGTGTGTGTGTCGGTGTGTTGTGAATTCTAATGGTACGAGTATTACCTATTACCTGTGCTACCTTTGCATATGTGTTGCTACTTTGTACCCGCTTTCGGCGTCATTTATTAAACTATCTAGACTAAAAGTCCTTTGACTATTAACAGGCTTTTGTGCCAACTGAAAGGCGAGACTATAATATGTTAGTTTATAATTGTGCAACATCAACTAACACGTATTGCTAATTTAACATATCGAAATGCTTCAGTTATTTACAAACAAATTTAAAGCGAAGAGCTCTTGTAAGTGTATACAAACGTCGTCATATAGAAGTTTAGTTTTTTTTTGCCATGTTCTATTTATTATAATAGTTCAGGCGGCATTTGGAACGGCGCAAGTTCGGCGTCGGCGTCGACGTCGACGTCGCTGTCGTCGAGTCACGCGACTAACAATAAACATAAAATACACACACACACACACACACAGACAGACAGACGTACACACACACGCCGTTTGTGCTTGGCTTTTTCATAGGAATATCTAGAAAATAATTTCCTGGCACTTTGTGTGGTCAAATTGGCCGCAGGCATAGAGAAAAGTTAGTTGCCATTGGGACTCGTGCAACAGGCCACAACAAAAGCGGAAAAGTTGAAAAGCTCTCGAGCTGCTTTAAAGCGTTATGAGTTAACAGCGTACTTACCTCAAGTTTCAATTGTGTGCAAGAAGCAAGGAATTTAATAAAATGCCCAAAAAGTCCTCTTGGCTTGATCTATGCGCTGTTAAGCTTAGCAGCTCTGTTAGCGCACTGTTAACGCTCGTTTTATTTGATGATTCACGCTGTTAGCTCAAAGCGACAGCTCTCTAATAAACAAAAAAGCTTTTTTTTTGCTTTTATTTTTTATTTATTTTCTTCTTGTATTTTTTTTTCGGTGCCGGAAGCGTCACAGTTAAATTTTTATACACTCAGTTGGGCTGGTATTTGCGATAAATATGTATGCATAAATTTTTGAATATGTTTTGGGTTCTCAAACTCTGGGCAAACTGTTTGCTCAAGCACCGCGCGCACTGCAGCTAAAAAAAGTGTCGGGTTTCAATTTCAGTTTCAGTTTCACGAGTTTGCAACTAGACTGAAGCCGACGCCGCTGCGCTTAGATACTTTTATATGGCCCGGATCAAGGGGTGCGTTACAACAACAACAACAACAGCAGCAGCAGCAGCAGCAGCAGCAGCAGCAACAACAACAATAACGACGACGATCCAATCGGATCAGTCTGTCAACGCCGACGTCTCTGCCGGCGGCGCAGTCGATGTCGACGTCCTTCCCTGTCAGACGGATGCCTCAATGTAGTGTTTGCCTCTTCCTCATTTGTTTTGGGAAGTATGCAAAGCAACAACAACAACTACAACAACAACAACTACAACAACAACAACTACAACAACAGCAAAGCTCAAGCTCAAAGCTAAAACAATAGCGCTTAGCCTTAGTTCTGCTGCTGCAGCCTCCTCTTTAGCCAGCCTCTTACTCCTGCCACGCCCCATTTGCTGCAGCTTTTAAGGCAGCGCTGCACTGACTCATTTTTGTTCATTTCTGACGCACTTTCGATAAGAACTGGAGCTGGATTCCTGCTGATCAAAACGGTATCAAAACCGCAACGCATTGGTCATTGGAAATCTTCCTCCCCCTCTATCTCTCTCTCTCTCTCTCTCTCTCGTTCTCTCCCTCTCGCTCTTTATCTGTGGCTCTGTCTGAAGTTCATGAGCTGAATCATTTGATATGCGCGCCGTTTCAAAGTCTCAAATGTTGTTGTTCTGTTGTTGTTGTCGCTGCTAAATTTCATTTTATATTGTTCTTATATTTTGATTTATACACAATCAGACGTGCAGGAATGCCACTTTTCTTCAGCTGCTGCTGCTGCTGCTGCTTCTTCTTCGTCACCCTCCTGCTGCTTATTCTTCTCATTAAATGGCTCCTTTGTAACGCATTTATTTATTTAACATATAATACAATATTGGAATCAAACAAATGCGGCATAAACCAAGCATTTTAGTTGCAATGAATAACCCAGCCCAGCCAGGAAGTCAGCAGACAAATCAAATGGCCAGCCGGGCACTCCCCATATATACGCTATGGTTTCTAAGAGGTATTCTTTGATGGATTCTCATGTGAGTCAAACTCGCTTGACACCTTTATTATAACTGTTTATTATGGTGCTTAAGCGCGCGTGGGAGTTCTTTACGGTCTTTAAGAATCGATTCCCTTTATTTAAATCATTTCCCTGCTTTTTTTGGCATACTTTTAGGCGTACAAATCATGTTTTCAAACAGGATTTATCATTCTTTAATGATTTACTTGGGTTTTTTTTGTTTGCTTTTGTTCAATTTTATTGCTATTATGGTTTTGGGTTTTCTTTTTCTTTCAGCAACTTTTGTTGGCAATCTAATAAAAGTCACAGAACATTCTTTTCGACTTCTTCTCACTGCAAATGGTATTTTTCTGAGCCAAGTTCAGTTAACGTACTTTCAAGTACGCTTTCGTTTCAAGATTGTGAATAAATGAATGTGAAATGTGAATCACTTATTTACCGTTACGCCTGGAACTTGACCTTGAATTGAAGCGCAATTGAGAGCTTAATGAAAGGGTGTCTGCCTTATAAACATGGTACTCGATATGCAGTCAGCCCCTAACCTTGACTCTGGCTCGGCTGCGTGTCTGAGCCACCTTTGTCTGGCGGCTCTGGGCCCGGTGTTGGCTCCTCTGGTACGTGTTGTGGTCGTAGGACACGCCCAGATGCATCATGGGATAACAACATTTGCTTATGACAATAGCCCAGACAGAGAGCCTCTATCAATATGAAGCACATATAATTCATGTGGCAAGTGACTAGCCAAACATTCCCAGAAATGTCTTGAGTAATGCTTTCGCCCAAAAAAAAAAAAACAAAAAAAAAACACCAGACGACATCTGAATAAACAAACTTTTTTTTGGGCTGGGGAAATTGGATAACATATTTTTTAATGCGAATCGCTGGATTTTCGATCAAGCGAAGCAAAGCAGCTGCTGCTCTTGATGCGACGGATCAGTTCTTGGCGAACGGATGACTCGATGCCTGATTGGCAGCTGGACAGAGACGATAGGGGATCTGGGAGGGCGGTTCAGACAGCTTGTGCTTGAGTCTGTTTCCAATTAGCGCAACATTGAAGCGCAGCCAAAAGCACTTGACAGCGAACAACTTATTAAATTCAGACGCGAATCTCAAGTCGTTGTCAATATGTTGACCCTCCGCGACGACCAGAGCTGTCATTTAACACCAGTTGCACATAGAAATCGAATTCAATATGCATTCAACATCAAATTCGAATGCACTCAACACATTTTGGCTCTCCGATCACGTGGCCTGATCCGAGCTTGGCTCCCAACTATTTTCCAGCCCGAACTGATTCCGATTTCGAACACAGAAATCAGAATGCATCTGCTGCAGATACGTCTGGGCGTATGACTATTTAATGAGTATATCCGCATATCCGTTTAATTATTCACACACTTCACTTCCCCCCCCCCCCCTCTCACCCTTTCGCTGCCCCCTCATTGATTTGTGATAAGAGCACGACACGATCTTGGCCAATTAGCCAGGTTTCTTATGCGCCTCGACAATGTCTCGCATTGATTCTCTTTCATTTACATACTCGTTAGTTTACAACTTAATAGTTAGTTGAAATTCTAAAAGCAATTCGTGTTTACCCATTAATCAAGTCGGTTTAGCTAATATATTGGGTAATTTTATACTACTCGAATGATTTTTCCCTTTATTTTTTGAGCAGTTCGAAATAGTCTATTTACATAGTTCTAGCTCGCATATCTCGGGCAAATGGTATTCGATTCTGGACTTTTATATCTCTAATGAGTTCTAAGGATTACAAACTTTGACATTCACGTCAAAGGTTTAACCATGATGCTGCTTCCTCCCACTAATTGCAAAATATGAAGCCCTTGCAGCTCCGACTTCAAATATGCTCTATGCCATCAATTTCTCTAGATTTGACATTTTGTAGGATTCTTTAGGCGTTCGCAATGCGTTGTAAAATTATATACAAGATCTTACCTTTCAGCCGGAAAATACATCAATAATCCCAGTCAAAAAAAGGATTCTGCATGCAAGCAGCAACTGTCGCAGCTGGTCAAAATCTATCTATTCTATATATATTCTTTATATTTTGTCAAGCTTAAGGATATTCCAGGATATCTGCATGTACTTACCGACCTGACAGTTAATACATTAATATTCTGTGAGCTATCGCTTTATGAAATGGGCAATGTTTTGGGCTAGAGCCTGACTTCTTCAGACTTTTGAGTCCGACTTTATGGCCTTATAAATATACAATTAATAATTTTGGATGGCAGTTGTAGTGTTGTTGTTGTTGTTGTTGTTGTTGTTGAGCAGTACAATCACGTTCGGCGGGCAATGAACGCGCAAGTGCAAAATCCAATCAAAACATATCTGAAATTTTTTGGCTAAGCGTGGACTTGAATCATGCCGCGCGAATCCATGAAATATAAACAAAAGCACAAATCTGGCATAACAGAGGAGCAGACAGGGGGTGATAGGGTGAGTGGGAGAAGGGGCGAGGGGAGTGTGGAGAGGGGGAGGGGGGGGGGGGGGGTGCAACCACATGTGCCACATGCGTCGCGTATTTGCATTGGTCAAACAAAAGCCGTAAATGGTTGTTGAAAATGCAAATATGAATTGCGAGCTGCAATTGCTTTATTCCCCTCTCTTATTTCAATTCGGGTTAGATGAACTTTTTGGCAGCACCCCGCGGACCCTCTCACCTGCAGGCTAAGCACACCTGTCAAATTTCACCTGACACCCAAACAAAATATCTCGATTTGTTGTTATTTGTTATTTGGTTTGCATTTGAAGCTGGCTGGCAAATGTTGAAGAAAAAATAAAATAAAAATAAAGAACCAGCACAATTGTCAGCTGAAAATTCAGGTGTCACTGCGCCCTATTGCCCATAACTTTCGTTTGTTCTGTTGCCGGTTTCCTGGTTCAATGCGTTCGCGTTTAATGTCGATTTTTGAATTTTCGGTAGTATACTCGTATATTGCATTTAATTGCCGCCCTGCACTGGCACTGCCACTGGCACTGACACTGGCAAATATCGCGCATACGCCGCGTACTCCAAGTGCCATCATAATTTGTTCGTTATCCCCACCTTTTTTGGCTCTTGTCTGTTTTCTGTGGGGCTGGTTCTGGCTGGGCTCTGGGTCTTCGCGCCTGCTGCGTATCGGAATGCGGAGCACGTTGCCGCCGCCGCAGCACGTATTAATGAGCAATGCCCCCAGCCCCGCCCTCAATCCATAAAGTCGAATGTTTCTTTCTGTATCTCCCAGCGGCCCCTTGACAATAATATGTATATTTATTTCGCTCAGTTGCGCTGTGTAGACAACAGTTATGGCATTTAATGGTTAAAACATGCAGCAGTCGTCGGGCATACCCTGGGCTTAATGTGTGTAATGGGTATGTAGAGCTCTGTCATCTGTTTCATCTGCGCCATCTTTCGTTTTGGGGTAGCCATACAAAGTGTTTTAAACATAGGTAGGGTATCTAATAGTCTACCATTCACAGGGTATCTAATAGTCTGATCACACTTGCGCCTACTTTTACTCGAATCTAACAGAAGATTTTTATATATGCCATATATTTTGCTCTTCTCACTTTGAACTAATTTATATACTTTTTACAGGGTATCTCTGTGTCGAGCGCTGTGACCTGCGAACCGGCCACGGTTACTTTTGTGTCTTCCCTGGAGGCGCTGTCAACAAACGAACAAACAAACAAACAATCAGAATCAAGTGCGACAGGCACTTAACTGGCTCCATTGTCCATTTTGAAGAGCGCGTTGCGTGGGCGAGGAGCCACTGCCTCGAGGCTGTTCCCGCTTCCGCCTGTGCCACACCCACCACGCAAGCATAGGTAAATACATGTTTATTGATCGCAAATACATATAACTAACTGCAGCCTCTCCTTTTGTTATTTTTGTTTTTTTTTAGCTACTTGAAACTTGTGTGAAAACCGCTTGATTAAGTTTAAATGCACGTTGATTGTCACTGGACACCGGATCCGAGGGAGCGTGGCGGATCGGGGATCAGTAACCGAAGAAGTTAAAGCCGCAGAGCAGCTTGTCGGGTCGCCGGATGCGCAGGATGCCGAACTGGAAGACGGACATATCATCGGCCACATTCATGTCCAGCGCCATCAGCTTTTCGGCGGCTAGCGGATGCCAAGAGCCGAATGTGCAGGCGGAGTTCATCTGCAAATATAATTTCATTAAGTTAATATTAACTCCAATTGCAACCTGCCCACCTCTTTGCTGTAGTAGTGACAGCGTCCGTTGAGTCGTGTGGAGGGCACATATTCCACAAAGTCCACCTGGGGACAGTGCGGCAACAACAAGGCCAAGCCTATAAACATAAATATGGATGAATCCAGCAGAACAAGCTAAGAGTTAGGCAACAAGAAATCGAAGCAAACCAATTGGGATTGCCCTGCAACTAACTGCTGCAGTCCAATTGGAATATCATTAAATTTAATTTATAACTTATATAAGTTAACAACAAATAAATTCATACAGTCCCAATAAGAAGCATTGCAACACCTCATAAGAAGTGCAGCAAAATGCTGACTTGGTGTCTGTGCCATTTCCTCCACGCGCCGACTGGCAACCGCCGAAAATTCCAAGAAGAATTGCCCAACGGGCCAACAACATCAGCAGCGACGCCGCTGCCAACGCCGCTGCCGCTAAGCCACAGGTTACTAGGGCTAGAATTGATTTAAGTTTATTCAGTTGCAAATTAACATCAAATAAAGGAAGTCTTGCTTCCCTAAAAATTATATTTTTTTCATCGTTTAATAAACTTTGGAATTAACTGGCGCCCGAGCAGGGACCGGCTCGTGTTACAACAGAACAAAACGCTTCTACGTACGCGTTAGTCGGTTATACGCGAAAATAAAACCAGTGCAACTCTCGTCGATTAAATTCAACGATCGGTTAAATTCGCGAAAGGCAATTGGAACTTAATTGTTCAATTTTGCCCATCGGTGGACAACGCATCTTGTAAGGCCCGCCCGCAGGATACTCTCAACAAAGACTGGTCGCAGGATCCCCAGTAGATACCCAAAGGCTTCAAAAAGGATGAAATCCGGACCGGCAGGGGAGGTTGCCACATCAGGAATAGTACTGTAAGTTAGAAATTAAGTGAAACAAAAAAAAAAAAAAAACAAACGAACAACTAACACAAAAGTTATAAGAATAATAAATACTAAAAATTGTAGAACGATAAGCAAGATAAAAAAGTGTAAAACGATCAACAAATATAAAGACTACGAACGTAGTATAAATTATTTCCAACTTTGCGACTCCCAAGGGACCCTCCAAAGTAGAAGGAAGAAACCAGCCACTGGTTTTAAAAAGAAAACAAAACAATCAAAAATTCAAGTAAAATATAGAGTAAAAAACTAACACTAGATTTAAATATACTTCGAAAATATCTTAAAATATACAATATAAGTAATATATCTCGTTTATGGCTAATGAAAGCAATTTAGTTAGGCCCCCAATAGTATCAGATCAACCACAGGTAGGCGGACATAACTCGAACAGACAGCAACAACGACATATCGACAGACAAAACGAACATTTACAAAATAGAGTCATGGCGAATAACGCAGAACAGATAATAGCAGCCACGGTTAGCCAGATTTTGGCACAACAACTGCCGACATTGGTAAAGCAGTTAGTCAACCCCTCTAGGGAGTTTAGTGACGTAGACGACCAAACAATAACTGCCAACCACAATTTGAATGACTTAGACAGAGTTCCGGACATAGTTAAAAGCCTCAGAGAATTCTCCGGTAATCCAGCAGAATTTAGCTCATGGAAGAAGAGTGTAGATCGTATACTCTCAGCCTATGCAGCTGAGGCAGGTTCGCCAAAATACTTTGGCATATTGCATACAGTGAGAAACAAAATCACTGGCAATGCCGACACGGCCCTCGAGTCGTATAATGTTCCCCTAAATTGGAGCGCTATCTCCAAATGTCTCACGCTGCACTACGCAGACAAAAGAGATCTGGGAACATTAGAATATCAGATGACAATGTTAGTGCAAGGTAACAACCAAACAGTAGAAGAATTTTACCAGGTCGTTTACAACCACTTGTCGCTGATATTAAATAAAGTAGGCTGCATGGAATTAAACAGGGAATCCGAAACCCTTATGACAAAAATATACCGAGATAAAGCATTAGATACCTTCATTAGAGGTTTGAAGGGAGATTTACCACGGATTCTTGGAATAAAGGAGCCAGCAGATCTACCTTCAGCCCTTCACTATTGTTTAAAACTAGAGAATCAAAGCTATCGCACTAACATGGCTTTGAATAGAAACCAACAGACACATGCCAGAAACCCAAATAGAAATATACCACCACCTACACTGCCACCTCGAACAGCTCAGCCTCATTTCGCTCAAACTTTTAGGCCACCACCCATTAGCTTCAGGCCCCAACTCCCGATCCATACACCTTGGCCAACCAATACAAACCATAGACCACCGACTTACAACAATAATGGACCGATTCCACAATATCCCAACCAACGAACCTACCAGACACAACCACAACAGGTATACATACCCAATAGACCTTCTGCACCAAAACCCCAACCACGTCCTGAGCCAATGGACGTGGACCAAAGCATCCGCACGAGGATGATAAACTACATGAACAGACCCAATTTTGAAGTAGGGAAAAGACCTCCACCACCAACAAACGCCACGGACAAAAAACAAAGAAATTTCAACATACAAACAGGAGAAGAACAGACGGAGACAGAAAACACCGACAACTATGTGACTATGGAGGAATACGTACAATCAATGCTAAATTACGAACAGCAGACTGAATACGAACAACCATTAAACGAATACGCCCAACAAATTGAAGAAACAGATGACGGACAAAATACCCAATACGAACACTCAGACATTAATTTTTTAGGATAAAGAGCTCCTCTCTTCCTTACATAGAATGTAAGATGGGGAGCGGAAAATTACTCAAAATACTAATAGATACAGGATCAAACCGAAATTACGTCCAACCAAAATTCGTGTCCGAGCCTATTCCAAACGAAAAACCCTTTGAAGCCGTCACAGTCGGCGGAAGCATTAAAATTACACACCACAAGTTCGCTAATCTTTTTAATAGAAACGATATAAAAGTAAAATTCTTTCTCTTACCCACCCTAAAATCATTTGACGCCATATTAGGTAACGATAGTCTAAAGGAACTAGATGCTGTGATACAAAGCAGCAAGAATCTACTAATAATCAAGAACAACATTTGCATACCCATTAAACAGAAAAAAATAGAGGCGGTCAACACGGTAATACCACGGACAGAACATATGACAAACGAACAAAAAAATAGCCTTAATCAACTAGTTAAAATGCACCCACACCTATTTGCCAATCCGGACGAAAAACTGACATACACAACCAACGTCAGAGCAGAGATTCGAACAAAAAACGACTCCCCCATATATTCAAAATTTTACCAATTTCCAATGTCTTTAAAAGACGAAGTACACAGCCAAATCAAAGAACTTTTAGAGGACGGAATCATCCGACCCTCCCGATCCCCGTACAATTCACCTGTGTGGATTGTTCCGAAAAAATTAGATGCCTCCGGGCAAAAGAAATATCGCATGGTTATAGACTACAGGAAACTAAATAAAGAAACTACCGCAGACAAATACCCTATACCCGAAATCAACGAGGTACTAGCACAGCTAGGCAATAACAAAGTTTTCTCTGTCTTAGATTTGAAAAGTGGCTTTCATCAAATACCCCTTAAGGAGTCAGACATAGAAAAAACTGCCTTCTCCGTTAACAACGGAAAATACGAGTTTACACGACTCCCATTCGGTCTCAAGAATGCGCCCTCAATTTTCCAGAGAGCTCTTGACGACATCCTTCGTGAGCATATTGGAAAAATATGCTTCATTTATATTGACGATATCATTATCTTTAGCAAAGATGATGAATCGCATGCGCAGCACCTCGCCGCCATATTCAGAACTCTACAAGAAGCCAACATGAAATGTCAGTTGGACAAATGCGAGTTCTTTAAAAGCAGAGTAGAATTCCTGGGATTTGTCATCTCAGACAAGGGGATAGAAACTAATCCAAACAAAATTGAGACAATAAGAAAGTACCCACTTCCAAAAACACTCAAAGATTTAAGATCGTTTATTGGCCTTGCCAGCTATTATAGGAGGTTTATAAAAGACTTCGCTAAGCTAGCAAAGCCCCTAACCTCTCTTTTAAGAGGGGAAGATGGACGCGTGTCCAAAAATCAATCAGCTAAAAAGCTCATTAATCTCAACGAAGAAGCGATCGAAGCATTCAATAAAATAAAAAATTCCCTAGTTTCGAATGAGGTAATACTTCATTACCCAGACTTCAGCAAAGAATTTCATCTGACAACAGATGCATCCAACTTTGCTATTGGGGCTGTCCTATCCCAGAACAAGCGACCCATTTGTTTCCTCTCTAGAACTCTCTCTAAAACAGAGGAGAACTACGCCACCAATGAAAGGGAAATGTTGGCAATAATTTGGGCCTTAAAAGCCCTCAAGAATTACCTCTACGGTAAAGCGAGTGTAAAAATATACACCGACCATCAACCCTTAACCCACTCTCTTAGCAGTTGGAACGGCAACGCTAGGATAAAGAGGTGGAAAGCTTACCTAGAAGAGTTTGATTACGAACTCCTCTATAAGCCAGGTAGGGATAACATTGTAGCCGATGCGCTATCACGTATCCCTGTGATCAATAATATTGGATCAGTAGCCTCCACCCAGCACAGTGCAGACAGTTCAAGCCACAACTTAATTCCGAGCATAGAAGCTCCAATCAACGTATTCAAAAACCAGATATTTCTCAGTAGAGCCAACGAAACAAATTACGAATTCCATATCCCATTCCCAACATTCCATAGGCATACAATTACTCGACCAAACTTCTCAGAACACGACCTCACGCAAATACTGAAAGCTCATCTAAACCCATCCGTAATCAACGGAATAATAACTTCAGAAGAAATAATGAACCAAATTCAGCAGATATATCCCCAACATTTTAGGAACTTCAAGATTAGATTCACACAGTCTCAAGTAAAAGATTTAACAAATGAAACAGAACAAGATGAGAAGATATTGGTTACGCACAACAGAGCCCACCGCAACGCACTAGAAAACAAAATGCAATTGTCCGAAAGATTCTATTTCCCAAAAATGAAGCAACGAATAACAGAATTAGTCAAACAGTGTCAGGCTTGTAAAGAAGAAAAATACGATAGGCATCCCACTAACCCAAAACTCAAAGAAACACCAATCCCCGAATACCCAGGACATACAATCCACATCGACATATACACGACAGAAAAGAACTTAGTACTAACAGCAGTAGACAAATTCTCGAAATTAGCTCAGGGACGAATTATCAAATCTAGGGCAATAGAAGACATTAAAAAACCACTTCATGAAATCCTTTTTTATTTTGGCGTACCTAAAGTAGTTGTAATAGATAACGAAAAATCCCTTAATTCAGCCTCAATCACTTTCATGATGCAGGACCAATTAAATATAGAAGTTTATAAAACACCACCCTACAAAAGCGCAGTGAACGGTCAGGTAGAACGATTTCATTCAACACTATCAGACATAATAAGATGCAACAAAAGAAAACAGGAATACAGAACATTCGAAGAACTACTTAACAAATCAATATACGACTACAACTACACTATACACTCGACAACTAACAAGAGACCATTAGACATATTCTTCGGCAGAAACGTGACTACGGACCCAGACCAATACGAAAAAGCTAGGAAGGAGAACATTGACAGACTCAAACAGAAACAATCGACTGACATGCAGAATCATAACAAAAAACGTAACGACATACGAACTTACATACCTGGTCAAGAAATATTCGTCAAAGTCAATACCAGATTAGGTACCAAACTGTCACCCAGATACAAAAAGGAAATAGTTAAAGAAAATAGAAACACAACCGTACTAACAACAACTGACAAAATAATACATAAAAGTAATATAAAAAATACATAAAAATTACAGATTCCTATTAAACGATAACTTTAATAAAAGCAACATGCCACCTTTAAATATTGAAGAAATGCTAGAATTCGCAGATGTATCCATTTTGCATAATGGAATTACTCTGTTTTATATTGTAAAAATTCCAAATTTAGAAGAAATAGAATGCAAAAATACTATAATAAAGCCAGTAGTGAAAAACAACAATATAATAAATTTAGAATTTAACGAACTGTTTCATTGTAATAAAACAATCTATGGCATAAACAACAATTGTAAAAGATACCATAATATTAAAATTTGTAACAAATCAAAAATTGTAAACTTGAACAATAATAATTGTATACCTAAGTTAGTTAGCGGAGAGCAAGCGCTCTGTGGCTTTAGCAATGCAGATCATATCCCGGAGATCGAGGAAATCGACGAGGAACTTATACTAGTGAACGACTTCAACGGCACTATTAGATGGCAAGAAGAGAAGAAACGCGTGAGAGGCACCTACATGATTAACTTCTGGAACGAAACTTTATTCATCAACAAACAAGAGTTCAGCAGCCTAGAGGTCACCGTCATGACCCCAGGAAATCCCACAATACAAATAACCCCAATAGAAAACGAAAGAATAAAGATTCTTTCTCTGGAAGCATTAGAAGAATTGCACATCAACAACATTAAAAACATGCAAAAACTTCAGACGCACTCTATAGCAAATAGAGTCGGTTTCATAACTCTGTTCACAGTTGCCATCCTTCTTATCTGTGTATTACACGTAATGAAGAAAAATAAGAAAAATATAATACTGCAACTGAACAAAGAACAAGAGAGACCCAAAAAAGAACCAGCACATATCCAAATACAAAATACAGATGCCAACAACCTCAGGTTCAACAACATACCTTTCTTCTGATGATCGCTTGAGGACAAGCTTAAATCAAAGGGGGAAGAGTTAACAACAAATAAATTCATACAGTCCCAATAAGAAGCATTGCAACACCTCATAAGAAGTGCAGCAAAATGCTGACTTGGTGTCTGTGCCATTTCCTCCACGCGCCGACTGGCAACCGCCGAAAATTCCAAGAAGAATTGCCCAACGGGCCAACAACATCAGCAGCGACGCCGCTGCCAACGCCGCTGCCGCTAAGCCACAGGTTACTAGGGCTAGAATTGATTTAAGTTTATTCAGTTGCAAATTAACATCAAATAAAGGAAGTCTTGCTTCCCTAAAAATTATATTTTTTTCATCGTTTAATAAACTTTGGAATTAACTTATATAACTTATAACTTATCATACTAGCAAAAAGCTATAGAACATAAGTCGACACATAAAATTAAAATATTCTATATGTATATGTTTAATATGTTTCATGGATTACTTTTCCGCTGTGCATAAAAATTCTATATTCATTCATTTCATTGCGTACTTTCAGCTTAAAAGTGTTTCAATAAAATTACCAAAATGGCACGGAATACTGACTTTTTTTTTAAATCAAAAAACCTTGATGGCATTCTAGTCTATGGACTGCGACTTAACCCTCCCAATCTGCCCGGGATCGGGCTTTATTTGGCCGAGATATGACCATGCAAAAACGTGCTTGTGGTTATGGAAATAGTAAAACAAAGCATTGCATACTTTCGAGCTGTCCGCATAATATGCTTTAGCCTATTAGAATAACAGTTTTACTGCATACTCTTGGGGCGCGCATAAAATTAGGCCTTTACAATAAGCACGTGCCAGCAACTTTGATTAAATATTAAAATGGAAATAGCTCGGCTAAATTCAGTCCGACTTCGGAATGATATACCTCTTTCTACTCGTACGGATGCCGACCATCGATTGCCACCCAAAAATCAGCATTCTAAGAGATCACCCAAAATGACCAAAAATACGCCGTCGATCTTGGCGAGATTATGTCGTTTTGAAGCGACATAGCTCCGCCGCTCTAAAAAAATCCAGGAGATATGACGTTTCAAAGCGACATAACTTCGCCGTTGATCATGGCGAGATTATGTCGTTTTGAAGGGACATAGCTCAGTCGCTCTAAAAAAATCCTGAGGATATGACGTTTCAAAGCGACATAACTTCGCCGTTGATCATGGCGAGATTATGTCGTTTTGAAGCGACATAGCTCCGCCGCTCTAAAAAAATCCTGGAGATATGACGTTTCAAAGCGACATAATTTCGCCGTTGATCATGGCGAGATTATGTCGTTTTGAAGCGACATAGCTCCGCCGCTCTAAAAAAATCCTGGAGATATGACGTTTCAAAGCGACATAACTTCGCCGTTGATCATGGCGAGATTATGTCGTTTTGAAGCGACATAGCTCCGCCGCTCTAAAAAAATCCTGGAGATATGACGTTTCAAAGCGACATAACTTCGCCGTCGCTCTTGGCGGATTCTACGGACCTCCGCGAGTAGCTCCTCCCTTTTTGACCGTAATCGGGCTTTCTTTGGCCGAGATATGACCATTAAAGTTATCCAAAAACGTGCTTGTAGTTATGGAAATAGTAAAAGAAAGCATTGCATACTTTCGAGCTGTCCGCATAATATGCTTGAGCCTATTAGAATAACAGTTTTACTGCATACTCTTGGGGCGCGCATAAAATTAGCCCTTTACAATAAGCACGTCGCAGCAACTTTGATAAATATTAAAATGGAAATAGCTCGGCTAAATTCAGTCCGACTTCGGAATGATATACCTCTTTCTACTCGTACGAATGCCGACCATCGATTGCCACCCAAAATGACCAAAAATACGCCGTTGATCATGGCGAGATTATGTCGTTTTGAAGCGACATAGCTCCGCCGCTCTAAAAAAATCCTGGAGATATGACGTTTCAAAGCGACATAACTTCGCCGTCGATCTTGGCGAGATTATGTCGTTTTGAAGCGACATAGCTCCGCCGCTCTAAAAAAATCCTGGAGATATGACGTTTCAAAGCGACATAACTTCGCCGTCGATCTTGGCGAGATTATGTCGTTTTGAAGCGACATAGCTCCGCCGCTCTAAAAAAATCCTGGAGATATGACGTTTCAAAGCGACATAATTTCGCCGTCGCTCTTGGCGGATTCTGCGGACCTCCGCGAGTAGCCCCTCCCTTTTTGACCATAATCGGGCTTTATTTGGCCGAGATATGACCATTTAAAGTTATCCAAAAACCTGCTTGTGGTTATGGAAATAGTAAAAGAAAGCATTGCATACTTTCGAGCTGTCCGCATAATATGCTTGAGCCTATTAGAATAACAGTTTTACTGCATACTCTTGGGGCGCGCATAAAATTAGCCCTTTACAATAAGCACGTCGCAGCAACTTTGATAAATATTAAAATGGAAATAGCTCGGCTAAATTCAGTCCGACTTCGGAATGATATACCTCTTTCTACTCGTACGGATGCCGACCATCGATTGCCACCCAAAATGACCAAAAATACGCCGTTGATCATGGCGAGATTATGTCGTTTTGAAGCGACATAGCTCCGCCGCTCTAAAAAAATCCTGGAGATATGACGTTTCAAAGCGACATAACTTCGCCGTCGATCTTGGCGAGATTATGTCGTTTTGAAGCGACATAGCTCCGCCGCTCTAAAAAAATCCTGGAGATATGACGTTTCAAAGCGACATAACTTCGCCGTCGATCTTGGCGAGATTATGTCGTTTTGAAGCGACATAGCTCCGCCGCCCTAAAAAAACGTGCGTGTGGTTGTGCACATTGAAGTAATGCAAAGCATTGCATACCTTCGAGCTGGCCGCACAATACGCTTGAGCCTATAAGAGTTGCTTTTCTACAGCATTCTTATATAATCCTGGAACCTAGAGGACCAAATTCCTGCAAAGTGTGCACGGAAACGGTCTGCCTGCTGGTAATTTCTGTTCGCCTGGTATTTCAGCTGAATTTTGATTTGCAAAATGTGAGGCTCTGAAGTGGAATTTTGCCACCGTTCAATTTTACACCTCAATTTAATTGTGGATGCAGCTTTTAAGCGGATTTTGCTGGGATTGGGAATTGTAGGTTCACCAGGACTATATCAATTGTACGGTATAATCAAGGATAATGGGTCATCTAGGAACCATAGTGGGAGGAGGGGTGGCTGAAAGACAAATAATGCATATTTGTAGACCTTTCCATGTGAATTTCGCACGGATTTGGAATTGTAGGTTCACTAGGACTATATCTATGGTACGGAATAACCAAGGATATTAAGGTCAACTAGAAACCCTCGTATTTTTGCTCGATCGAGAACTCGTCAGCAATGGCATCGATGTGGTAAAAAATGGGATTGAACCAGATGGGAAGAGGCCGTTTTGAAGGACTTTTTATATACATTTTCTTCGGTTACACACAAAAGTTTTCATGTGCTGTTTTTCAAGATCTCCATCCCGAGTCCTTACCTATAAAACCGGAACTGGGTGGATTACGTCGTATGGATCGATTGCCGGCAAACATTTGCAGGCTTTGCCACAGGCGCCACACCGAATGCGGATCGATGAGAAAGGCGCGTGATTTGGGATAACGGCGCCTGTAGATCTCGTAGTTGGTGAACAAATCGTAATCGGCGGTGGTCAGCCAATCCTCGAGGGTGCCATTGTAACGTCCCGGATCCCAGGCGGCAATCGTAACGTTCCTAAAGATGGGCGCATGCGCAAAATCAAACTCCGGCTTGGTCACCACCTAAAACCAAATGATTGACAATGATTGATGGATGCAAATGAAGCGCCGCTTGGCCACCTACTTGGGAATTGACGACACGTATTGTGGTCTTACTGCCCACATCCACTTCGTGTCCGCGGGTTGGCGCGTGATTGAATCTCATGACGATGTCGTGGTTATCTGGCGAAACAAGTGGCATCAATCCGGGTTAGGCTCAACAGCCGATCCACACTCACCTATGAAGCGTCCCAGCTTGGAGCCCGCCAGCGAACCGGCGCTGGAGACAATCGCACAGCTCTTGACACTCTTCACATTGCGAAACAGTTTCTGGCGCGGAAAGAGGCGACCGAAGGGCAGCTTGTTGAACGGCGCATCCTTGCGGCGCAGGACGCGCACACCCGCCTCCATCACCAGGCAGCTGGAGGGATAATACTGCTCCTCGAAACTGTCCCCAAATACGGGCTTATAGTCGACGTTGTAGTGATTGGACTCGTTGAGCGCCTCGCTCATCGAGCGCTCAAAGGATTGCACAATGCGGCGCCGGAAGGAGGCGGTCTTGTTGTGGCACTCGGCCGCGTATTTGTCGTGGCACAGATACAGCTTCGGACTGAGCGTCAGTTTGGTGTTCTTGGACACCTTCAGGCGCGGATGCGGCGCCAGCTTGGATGAATTTATGGCCGGGCTTTCGCGACTCTCCACAATGAATTTCTCATTGGGATTCCAGCGTACATGGAAAACGCTGCGCGGCAGGCGATGCGGCGCGGCTGTCAATTGGAAATGTGCTTAAAATTGTGGACAGCACTGTTTACAATTTCCCCACGCGCCAGCCCGCCCACACTTGCATGCAATATCAATACCTACCATTGCGCGTCTCGACTGACGCCATATTCACCACAGCAGCGCGCGCTGCCGCAGCATTTGGTTCGTGCACTCGCTGAGCTTCGTCCGCCGTTGACGCTGCCTCGCCTTGAATTAATAATGCGCCCAGCAGCAGGGCGCTGATTAACGTTGCCGCAGGCCGCGTTGCACGTTGTTTCTTTACTTGCACCATCTTTAAAACATTTTATTTGTATTTTTATTTGCGAGGAATTGCTTTTGGTCACGTTTTAAGTACACTTTGTAGCTGCTTGGGAATTCAAGACCAACTGCCAGCTGCGGACATATATTTGTAATGGCTCTCAGCTTGGAATTGCACATTGATTAAATATTTAAACATACACGTTATTGATAAACGTTTAGCTAACTTTTCGAGCATTTGGTTATTTACACACTGAGCTTAATTATGTTAAATGCACACTTCTGGACAAATGAGGGCAACATTTTGAGGCAATTTTATGTCTCAGTCTAAAAAAATTGCTAAATTTATATAAAATATTCTTTAATATTTAACATAAGTTTTAGGCAAAGCCTTAAATGCTGCTAACTTTTTTTGTGCAGGTCTTGAGTCTCTGAGAAAACCAAATATGTCTAAGAGATTTGAATAAACCTTATCAAGGTGGTTGGAGGTCAACATTGGGCTTATCTGTGTAGCTGCTACAATTACAATTATAATTCTCAAATGGTTATAGCATCGGTCTTGCGCTTCTAGAGCGGTGAGCAATAGAATGTTTATGATAAAAGCCGGAGGTTTATGAAATCGTTAATACTAAATGTCAGTAAGGCATTTTGTCGTAAAGAATGTAAATATTGAATATGAATATACTTATTATATATACAATGTGCATATGTTCCACATTCAAAACTTATATTCTTAACATAAAATTCTCTCTAATCTTTCATTGATTTGTGAACGTTGCACATTTAAAAGACTTCTTTGCATTGGATCAGCTACGCTGTAATGAGGATAGGCTAACAATAGAAATATATGAAATAATTGAGTTAGCTGTTAAATTGTCACTGCCTTATCCATTAGCAAATATACAGCATTTGGATGCTCTAACTCATGAAATTAACTCAAATAAGAGAGTTCACAAAATGTGAATTGTTTAAGCACACAGGAATAAAGGTCTGATTAAAGCGAACAATACTCAGCCGCATTCGCATTCACATGGCCGGTGTCAATATTAATTAGATTTTGTTCGTGGATTGTAACGGACAGTTGAAAATATTTTGAAATTAAGTAAAAAAACGTGTTTGCACGTTTATTGATGGGGCGGCAGAAGGCGGGGCGGATTGTTTTCACGCGGCATTTGGCTTTGCTGCTGTTGGCCATAATTAACATGCACACAGCTGACAGCTGGCTAAAACCGAGTCGTGTTATTTGTAATTAGTTTTTGCACATGTATTTGGTAGCCACCACCCTACCACGCCCCCACTGCTCACTGCCGGACGCCCAAAAGTGGGCAAACCAAACCGCAAAATTAACCGCAGCGCCAGCTGTAAAAACTTTTTAGGCCCAGTTGACCGTCAGCTCGTTAACGTGCACGTTTATCCGTGTGGCCTATGCAAATATTTGGACAGTTTTACACACAATCCAACAACAACACACACGCACTCGAGGATGCGAGGCACGCAACTGCGGCAGGTGGCAAGTGGCAAGTGGACGTCTTTGCCGGCTGCGCGTCCGTTGCACGAACTTTCCCTTTCGCGTGTCGAAACGTATCTGAATCTGCGGCCCAGTTGCTGCCACAGCGACACCTGCCACACGGCGGCCACTTCGGCAGCTGCTTCGGCAACCAGCAACCAGCAGCCGAGCGAGCCTCCGGAACCGTTTGCCTCGACTTTGCTGCTGCCTGCTGGGTCGCCCTGCAACGCCTGTCTAATTACGGACCGCTTGTTCTTTCTTGTTGTTGGCCCACTGAAATTGGTATTAAGGATATACAAAAAAAAATAAAAGTAAAAGTTTTGATACGCAAACGAATCGCGTATTTTTCCGCTTTTTGCGTTGCTGCCAATCGGGTCAGCGGGGCATGTGGCACAATGACGTCAGCTGAAAGCAGAGTTTAATTACCGGATTAATCCTCAGGCTAAGAGCAGCAATGAAAGTCCATAAATATTTTGGCGAGTGCTGAAAGTAGACAAGTCAAACTTGTTTAGTAAAGCTTTCAGCATTGAAAAGCTCGTTAAAATTAGCTAAAAGCGTTATCTAGCATTGCACTTAACACTTAACAACAGTTGAAGCTTTGTTGAAACAATACGCTTGCAAAGCTCCTTTGACATTTTAATCAGTTTAACTGTTAAAAGCACGAAAATTCCTTTAACTTCAAGCTGTTTGCAGCTTTATTAAAGCTGCTTCAAAGCACAGCCAAAGCTTTAATGTGCTTGAAAAGCTCTTCAGCAGACGGTCTTGTAAAGTTCGTCTGCTACTGGTGCGACCTGCTTGATGCCAAAGTCAAATAAATCAAGCCAGATACATTATTCTCATATATATATGTATATATATTATTTAGGTTTTTTTTGTTTTGTTTTATATTTTTGTTTTTTTTTTTTTTGGTTTTTTGAACAATAATTATTATTTGTAATCATTTATTATTCATCGTCATAATCATAATAATTTTCTATACAAATACATTCAATAACAACAATTTATTTTTATTATTTTCACTTGTTTTTCACGTTTACGTCATTGTTTAATTATTTTACAATTACCATAATTATGTTGTTTTTCTTTTTTGTTTTTGTTTTTTTCTCATTTATATGCCATATTATTATTATTATTATTAGTATTATTATTACATAGTATTACTATTACATTATTTCTCGATTTTAGATACGATTTCCATTTGGGGTTTCGTTATTTGTTTTTAGACTTAAGTAAATCGCATCGACCGTGGCCAAGTGTTGTGTTTTTTAAGGGGGATTCTTTACGAAAAGTTTACTCTTAGGCTGCTCAGTTTTATTTTATTTTATTTTTTTTTTGGTTTTAATTTGGTTTATAGTTAAAGTTTCTTTTTATAATTTAAATTTGTTTTGCTTTGTTTTTTTGGTTTTATTCTCTATGTGGCTTTGTTGTTGTTAATTAACAAGTACAGAAGATTTCAGTTTGAGTTTTTAAAGTTTTTAGCTGCTTTCTTAATAATTTCTCATTTATTAATTAACTAACAAACTTGACGGTTTGTTGGCATCTTGAGAGTGTGTTTGAGCTTGGGTGGCTGGGGGGGTTGTGTGTGTGTGGGGGGCGGGGAGGTGTGTAGTGGACTGTGGATGTGGGCTTCAGACACATTTGAAATACTTTTGTTAAGAGTATTTGAAATAGACTTCAGGCATTCGCTTTAAATTTGATTTTGTTTTTTTTTTTTTGGTTTTTGGTTTTTAAATTTTAATTAAATTTGACATGAGTTTTTTGTTGTTTTTAATTATTTATAGGTTTTTTTTTGTTTTTTTGTTTTTTTGCTGTGCTCGCGCTTTGTTGATGATATCAAATGCGTTGCATTTGAATAATTTCTCGCTTGGCACATAAATTATTATTTTGTAAGTGTTTTGTGGCCTAAAAAGAATTTTGGTTTTTGCGTTTCCCTCATGTTAAAATTTTCCTTCTCATAGTCAATTTGAATTTTTCATTTTTTTATGTTTGTTTTCATTTTACATACATTAAATAGTTTATATATATTTTTTTGTGGGTTTTTAGTTTTTGTAAAAAATAATTGCTACCTTGCCATAACATTTTTGGGTTGTTTTTTTTTTCTTTTTTGTTTTTTTTGTTTTGCTTCTTTCGTTTTTGCCTTCGCTCAGCTGCTTTTTTGTTGTTGTTGTTTTTAGCAGCTGCTTCTCGTTTACAAAATTATTGTATATTCTTATCATTTTTTAATTTGTTTAAAGATTTTATCATTTATAATATTTTAGTTTTCGTGCTAATTATTTGTATTGATTTCGATTTTGGGTCTTTGGTTTTTGGTTTGGGTTTGGGTTTCAAGTATTCGCATTCATTGAAATGACCTTTAACATTACGAGTATGAAATGTCCAAAAATGATGCAATGGCATTTGCTCAATTGTTTGTTTGTTTTTGTTTTTGCTTTTTACTTTTTACTTTTTGTACACAAAACTTGAATGTAAATGTTGCTGTAAAGTAATTTCATGCTCGATCCGTATTCCAGATACCACAATCGTATTATCGTTAATAACATTATCATCGTGTTACCAATTTCAACTAGTTAGATATTTCACAGCGGATCTTTAGCTGGATCCGATCGTGAGATGCATTCAAAATCGACGCAATTTCGCCAGCGTTTCTCTCGCAAATCGCCTCTCGTTTCTCGTTTCTTGTTGTTTATTGTTTACATTTAAATAAATTAACATTTAATTTATTATTTAGGCATCTATTCATGTTAACTATATTATATATATCAAAAAGTTTTACAAAAGTACACAATAATTCATAACAATTTGCATATGCGCGCAATTTGTGCCAGCGGCTCTCGCTTTGAAATGTTTTCATTTTTTTCCTCTTTTGTTTTCGTTTTTGTTGTTGTCATTTTCATTTTTTTCTTGCCCCCCAAAACGTGTGTTTGTTAATTTTCATCTCATTTAATTTGAATTGCACACACGTAAATCGAGTACGATTACAAGTTGGGGTTCATATCTCAATTTTTCAGGCAAACAACAGAAATACCAAAGAACTCTCATAAATTATATTCAAGAACAGAGATATAGAAACATGAAATTCATTGCATACTTTCCTTCAACGGTGTGTGAGATGTGTGTCTGTGATAGAGATGTGTGTGTGTGTCTGTGTGTGTATTTACAAAGGCAGGTTTCCTTTCTTTAAAAGTTGTATTGAGTAATTGATATGGAAATCAGAAGTGAAAGCTGTTTAGCTCAGGTGGGAACGAGAAGCTTAAATTTCAAAATGAAGTATCGAATTCATTTATGACACAATGACACTAGCTGAAAGTGGGCAAGTGAGAAGTAAAGCTTAAGAGCTTTAAGCTTAAAGTGAGCTTTAATGTGCTTTCAAATAAAAACTCTCTGTTAAAAGCAAAAATTGAAAGTGTTGAAAATCAATTTGGAAAAAAGCTGCTTTGACAGAATAATCTGTTACTTAATCTGTCAGCCAGTGCTACCAGCAACTGTTTTAATTTATTTTATTTTTTTTTTTTGGTAACTACTTTTACATTTTGTTATCTACAACAACACCTAACATACCACACTAAATGTGCTGTTCCACCTTTTGTTAATTAGTATTGTTTAAGAACAGAGACACTTTTGCTTTGATTGATTAAAGTAATGCGTCAGTTCGGCAAAGTATGTTAATTGAAGAAAGCTTTTGAAATTGGGTTCCCAGTACTGCCTGCAGTGCCGTAACCTTAAAGAAAACAATAACCGAAAGCTGCATAGAATCAAGTAGTACCCAAAAAAGCGTAGTGCCGCAAAACTTTCGAGTGTTTCGAGAACTTTGAAATGGTGAAAAGTGAGTGACAGATTGGTGAGATAGTTAAGTGGGGTGTTTTTAAAGTTTTTTCTTTTTTTTTTTTTTTTTTTTTTTTTTTGGGATTTTCTTTGGTGAAGATAGTGTTTAAAAGTTGAGAGTCGAGTCGAGTCATGTTTTTGGTGGTACATGCTTAATTCAATAGGCAATTAGTTAATACCAAGTACATCTATGTTTTGTTTCATTTAGTAACTAATTATTCTCATATAATACTTATAAGTATATCATAATGTTTTCTTCTTTCATTACTTTTCGTCTTTGTTTTTTTTTTTTATTGTTTGCCTATAGGTTCAATTGTTTTTTGGTTTTTCTTTTGCAAGTATGTTCGATAAATTGTTAATTATAAATATATATAATATATATATTTATGTTCTTTACGTTTATGTTTATGTACGCTACATAGAGTTAACTTTATTACAAAAATTATTATTATTGTTATTATTATTATTTGTATGCACTATTTATATAGTAGGTATGTTGTTGTTGTTGTTGTTGTTACTGCTGCTTCTTCCTTTTATCATCTTATTCGTATATATTCATTCCAATCTGTTATATCTGTGTATACCTAGGCTATACTTTAGATGCCCTAAACTCGTTTATAATCGTATGCATATGCTGTTTCTTTTGCGCTTCTCTCTTGGCTCCTTCGTTTCTCTCGCTTCTATGTGGCTTATGAACCTTAAAGTTTAAGTTTACTGTGCGCTTTATATTGTTTTGTTTTTTTTTGGGTTTTTTTTTGGGTTTTTTCATTTGTTGGTTATACAAAGTTCATGTTTAAAAACTAAATAAAGACAATCTTAGACACATTTTTGGTTGTTTCTTGTTCTTCTGCTGCCTCCGCAAAATTCTCTATAACATCCTTCAAATCGCTATATCATTTTTTCTCTTGACTATGTTATCATATTTGATTTGTTTTTCTTTTGTTTTGTTTTCTTTTTATTTTATTTTTTAAACTAATTTATGCAATAAGTAAAGTTTTTCATGTTTCATATTTGTTTTTACCTTTGAAATTGATTTGATAAGCGGTCTATATGTCAATTTGTTTCTGTGTGTGTCTGTGTCTTTCTGTGTGTGTGTGTGTGTGTGTGTGTGTGTGTGTGTGTGTGTGTGTGTGTGTGTGTGTGCCTGTATTGTATCTCTATGTCTGTGTGCGTGTGTATTTTTGTTTCGGTTTGTTTATCGGATTTGTTTTAAAGTTGTTATTAGGGAATTTTCTGCTAATTATTTATTTTATTTGGTTTGCAGCGAGTCGTTTTTATTTTTTATTGAAATTCTTTTAGTCTAGTTGTAAATTTCATTTCGTGTTCGTGTGTTTGTTGTTGTTTTTTTTTCGTTATACTTAGCTAACCTAAAATGTTCTCTTTTCTTTTTTGTTTTATTATATTTTTGTTTATCCGCCTTTATTTACGTTTATAACTATGTATATTTATGTATCGCTTTTTTTTTGGTTTTTGGGTTTTTTTCTCATATACTTTTGTTAAATGTTTTTGTTTGTGATTTTTTGGGTTTTTTTATTCTTTGTTGTTGTTGTTTATTTTCGTTTAATGTTTACCTAAAAAACCTATTTTTGTGGCAGTTGTTTTTTGTTTAATTAAATATTAATATTCTTTGTTTCTAGTTGTAATAAAATATGCTATTTGTTTTTGTTTTTTTTTTTGCTTTGTTTAGTTATTTTCAATAGAGATTTATAATTTATTTACTTTCATATTTGGTTTCATTTGTTATTTAATCATTTTGTTTTTCTTTATATATTTCACTTGAAAGAGGACCATAAATATTTAAAGTGTCTGGTTTGCTTCTCCTTTGCGTTTTCGTTCCCATTTCAATACATTTTCCATGTCTCATTTAAATTTTCGTTACGTTTCCTTTTAACGGCTTTGGCTCCAAAACAAATTGGCAGGGGAAACGCTCTGCAATTTCTTTCTTATTTGTTTTTTTTTTTGTTAATTTATTTTTGTTTTTTTTTTTTTTACACTCAACTTTTTTTGTGTTTGTTTTCGTTTTTAATTAGCTAGCATTACGAGTAATTTTCTAGAGTACGAAATACAATTAATGACATTTTCATTTTGTTTTTTTTTTTTTTTTTTGTAAACTGCAAATCTCTGTGAAAATCCGCAATTTGTGTGTGTTTCTCTGTGTATGTGTGTGTGTGTGTGTGTGTGTGTGTGTGTGTGTGTGTGTGTGTGTGTGTGGCCGCATACTTATTGCATGCACTATAAGGCGCCATTTGAGTTGATGGTTGCCGCATTTCCGCCGAACCACTTCCATCTTCGCCACCAATCGTTTATGTTGTAGTTGTAGTAGTAGACATAACGGTAATTCTTATCATACCTATTCCTATCGCTGCACTTGATTCGTATTTGTAGCTGCTGCAAGTCTCTATAGTTAATTATACGACTACGATCCCGCGACCTGACTCGACTCAACTCTCGCTTGCATTTTAATTTGCTTCTGCTGTTGCAGCGAAAGTAACGCACTTTTCTACACATATTCAATGGCCACGCCCATAGCCATGACCATGCCCACGCCCATGCCCACACCCAAGCGGACGGCCAGGACCATTGGTGCCTGTCGCTGGCAGCGAAGCGTGCACTTCCGTTTCCGCTGTCGTCGCGCCAGCGCCGAACGCTGCTGGCGCCGTGCTGCGCCTCCGGGCTGGGAGTCGCTGTGGCTAACAGCTCGTGGCAGCTGGCCGGACACTGGTCGACGCGCGCCGTGCCGCGGGCACGCCCGCATCGCTGTCGCGCCGCCCCACAGCTGCTCAGCAGACCGAGCAGGGCGCTTAGCCAGACGAGCAGCTGCGTCGGCGGCGACGGCGCCACACCGGATGCATAATAGGGTATCGTGCAGCGCGTGGTCACCGACGGCACCGCCGCGCAGCCGCCGGACAGCGGCCGCTCCGGCATATCGCTGCCCCCATCGTCGTCATAGTAGTACAGGCCATCGTAGTGGGCATAATAGGGCAGCCGCTCCAGCAGCTCCGCGCCGGGCTCCATCGCATACGAGACGTTCCGCAGCGCCAGCGAGACGCTGGCCGCACGCGCATGCTCCCCGGGCGGCGAGTTCAGCGTCAGGGTTATGTTGTGCACGCGGCGGCCGCTCGAGCTGTTGTTCGTGTTGTTGTTGCTGCCGCTGGGATCGGAGGTGGGCGCAAAATCCTGGCAGACGGTGCAAATGCCCTCAGTGGGTCCGTTGCAGTAGCTGTAGCAGCAGTCGTTGGGGCCGTAGCTGGATTTCTTCAGCTGCTCGCCAGTCTCGGGTATGTTTTGATCTGCAATTGCGGATAGCAAATGTGGAGCGCATGAAAATCTAAGCTCCAATTCATCCACGCCTTGCCCTTAAACCCTAATGCTTACATATACATTTACATTTACACACTTAGTAAAGAATACAAAAGTAAGACAAATAATCTCTGCAGATGAAATACAAAAGCTTGCATAAAACAATTCAAATTATTTTTATAATAACAATTTGTTGAATAAATCATAAATCATAATTTCCACATTTGCAAATTTTCAATATACTTAAAAAAAATAAATAAATGATAAATACAAACAATTTTAACAAACTTCTAGAAGTGAAAATTATTTAAATACTCTGAAACTTGAAACTTGAAAACACTTCCCGAATTTTATAATTCCAATCGGATATTTTCATAAGGATTCCATTAAAGTAAGGAGAACTTATAAATCATAAAATAAATAGTTTGTATATAAATATATATTAAATATATATAAATATAAACACTCAAATAGCAAACCGTGCTCAAAAAAAAGGAACTGAGTACTTTATAATTAATATTAATATTGAACTCAAGAAATGTCAAATAAATATTGTTTTTATGCTTAGCGCTTTTTTGGCATAAAAAGAAGAAGCAGCAATGAGAAAATTATTGTAAAATAAAATCAACTCTAAAAGCGAATTGTTGCAGTTAGCGTGTTTCCACTGTATCAATAACCAAAGCAATATGTATATTAAATAAGGAGAAACTAGGTATTCGGCTTGCCGAAGAGTTAATACCCGTCTAGTTGGAGATTAGTAAGTACGTTTAAGTAGAGTTAAGCTTGTAAATGCTGATGAGAATATTCTGGAAAACAGAATAATTTGCCTTACAAGAATCTACTTTTCGACCGATTGTGCCTATGACAGCTCTCATATGATAGAGAGAGATATTTTGCATATATTTGGCCGATATGTTGCTCCGATTGTTCCTAGGGCAGCTATATGATATAGAGATGCGATTCGAACAAGTTACAAGATGATAGCTTTAACATGGAGAGAATAATTCGCATAGAAATAGACAGACGGATGAACGGACGTATGGACGGACGGGCTGAGGGATGCACGGACAGAAAGACATGGATATATAAGCTCGGCTGTTGATGCATATCTAGAATATAGATATATATATTCTATGGGTTCGCAGACGTCTCATTCTACGTGTTACACCATAGGAAAAGTATATGAGCTCTACAATTCTATAAATATATTGAAAATGATTTACCTAGGCATACAAATGTCGGCTCGCCGGCATATTGGGTGGGCAGCGCGGGGGCGCGGTCGGCGGGCAGCAGATAGGGGCACTTTTGTTCCACAGTTTGGCACACGCTCAGGCAGGGTCGAATGCGGCGGCGCTTACGGAACTCTGCCTTGCGTGTTGATCTGCGAATGGGACAGGAAATTAGTTTAAATATTAAAAGTAAATAGAATCAATTTAGTAACCTCTTTTGTAGTTTTGATATCACTGGATCCGCTGCGCTGGGATCCGCATTATTGGCAGTCGATATGAAATTATTGAATTGTTCGTCTTCCTCTTTTTGACGCTGAGCAAGGGCGGCTCGGCTGTTGCTGTTGTTGTTGTTGTTGTTGTTGTGAAACTGGAACTGGAACTGGTATTGGAACTGGGTCTGGGCACGGGTCTGGGTCTGATGCTGGCCAATGCCAACGACATCGTAGAACGAACGAGCCACATTGGCATTTGAAATTTTGTTTTGCGGCTCATCGCTGGGCTCATTGTCCTCGTCATGCTGTTGATTAATCTGACGCTCGTTCATGTTATTGCCGTTCTTTGATTTATTATTATTGCTGATTAATTTCTGAGATTTATGTTTGATGCCGCCCGTGCCAGCAGCAGCAGCAGCAGCAGCAGCAGCAGTAGCAGCTCCTCCTCCTGCATTTCGCGCCGCACGTTTACTTTTGCCCGCTGCCTTTGCTTTTGCAGCTGCCACTCGCGTGGCGAGGTTATCGACTGGCGTTGGCTTTGGCGTTGCATCCACATCCTGTGGCTCGGCGAAATACGGCACCAGCGTGCTGCAGACCCAGCGGCGATAAGCTTCCTGCAAATACATTAGCAGCATTACAAATAGGTTTCACTTATCTGCAACTGGCAAATATCATAAACTTTAATCTGAACATTACATTACATTTTATTTAAATCTTAAAATGGCTGCCACGAGAGGGAAAGAACTTACAGCTGTGCTTTGTGATAAGTTGACGAGATGCAAGCAAAAAATGGCTTAAAGCTTTATACTTTCAGCCGCTTTCGAAGCACATTAAAGCTTAAATTAAGCTTTCACGTACAATACGCAAAGCTCAAGGCGTGACTAATCGACACTTAAGCGAAAAGCTCGTTTAAACTTTAATTGTCAAAGTGCTTTTAAAGCACCTGAGAGCTTAAATTATTTACAAATATTGTCTCTATTATTAAATTCTTTTTTTTTAAAGAAAATGTATTTGCATAGCTTATAAGCTTCTTAACGGCTCATCTAAAATACAATATAATAAAGCTCAAATCTCAAGTAAAGAACATTTTCCTCTACTCTCAATCTGTCCGCATAATCGTAATCCAAAGCACTTTCGACTGGTGTCATCGTGGCTTAATAGAGCTGAAATTGGCTTTGTTCGCTAATAGCACAGAGTTTCTAATCGCATGAGTTATGCCAAAGCAATCGCATTCGATTTATCATTTGCCTGCCGCAGGGTTCCGCGGGCAGAGGGCAAATTTTGCCTGCCATTGAACAACAACAATTAAATTTGTTGAGTGCGTCGCACATTGTGTATACGTGATTTATGTGTTTGTGTTTGTGTGTGTGTGTGTGTGTGTGCGTTGCACGCATTGTGGTTGTTTTTGATAGAATTGTGAATAGCAGGGTAAGGCAAAGGGAAAGGGCGGGAGGTGAACGGGTGCAGCTTAAGTTAAATTCAATTATTGCTGTGTTTGCTGTTTGCACAGCCGGATTTCAGTTTGTTTTCACGTCGAAATAATTGCCATAATTGATTTATACATTCAATGTGGCATTTGCTGTTATTCGGCCTGCATCTTGCAACATTTTGTTGCACTTAACTGCACTTTGGCCAATCAACTGGCACCGCAAATATTTACTTTGTACGCCTTCTGCCAGTTGCTGCGTATTTTTCCCTGCCACTGACCCAAATAAAATGCAACTAAAGTCATGCCAGAGTCCGAGCCAAGTGTCTCCGATATGCAAATAGAGGCGACTCGAAACGGACACGGACACGGACACGGCAGGAGACACAACATTTGATAGCCACAGACGAGAACAAATGGAATTTAGGTGTCCAATGGAGCTGGGAGTCGGTGGCCAGAACGTGCGAAGTTTATTCCCCTGACATTTGCTTTCCTCACACCGCAGACTGTAACCAAAAGCACGTTAGAGTGGGCCAGTTGAATGGGGATTGACTAGAAGATACCCTGTACTCAGCTGCCTATTGAGGTAAGAGAAAATAAAAACATGAATAGCTTCTCAACTCCTGACTAGTTGAAACGAAATCTAAGTTCCCAACTGAAAATATATATTTGTCGATTTTAGGGAATCACAGGGTATACAGAGCAGAGCAAACACCAACCAGATACTGACATATTGGACCAAAAATGCAGTTGAAATATAAAATATACAACAAAAAGCTAACAAAATTCTATGGAGAATACTCTTCTCTTGTTTGCCCAACTACAAATTTGCTGACAAACCAAAGTGCAGCCATGCCACGTCCGATAAGGGGAGTTAGTTCGGAGGTAGATGTGGAGTTAGGATAGGTGTCCTAGTTTCAAGTAAACCTGGCAGTACAATAAAACTGGAGAATGCAACATTTTTTATTGCATTTTCAAATAAAACTTAAGAGACGGGTGTAACCGACTAGGGGATACCCGGAAGCCTCTTCTATCAACACGAGATGGACTTAATACTTTTTAATGGGTAATATAAATGATTTGAAAATGAGGCATGTAATTGATGATCGGAAACAAAAAACATCAGAGTGTTATGTCCCTAGTTCTTAAATTTCATATAGGTTATGCGATCTAAGTGTTCACATAGACGGACAGACGAAGGGACCGACGGACGGTCGGTCAGATGGATATGCCTAGATTGACACGGTTATTGAAGCTGAGCAAGAATTTATGTACTTAATGGGGTCGAAATGATTCAATCTACCCTTTCAAACCATTTTCAATGAGTTTAGGGTACAAAAAAGCGTAGCAACGGAAGCCAGACATTAAAAAATGTTCAGTAACAACTTCGAATATTTGACTTACAATAGTATATTTAATTTTTTGTACATAATTTAGGCATTGCATTTCATTAAGGATTTAAATTGAAAGCCTTAAAGTTGTCTACTTCTCTTATAAACCTTTTTATTGCTTTAAAAGAGAGTTTTTTAAAGTTTCGTATAGTACAATTCAAATATGGTCGCATCTTTGCCCACACCTGTGTTCGCTTGCTTTGTTGCTTATAAAAATCAGTTGACTGACTTTTCTGGTCATACAAAATATGCGAAAAGCTGAGACAGCAAAAACAATGCGCAGTCAGAGACACCTATATATACACACGTAAATATATATATATATATAAATATATGTATGTGGGCGTGGCCGTGCCTGTGAACCCAGCAGCAGCAGCAGCAGCAGCAGCAGCCGCAGCCGCAGCCGCAGCTTGTGGCAAGAAGCAGGGTGGAGGAATTCGCTATCTGGGCATGACCATAAGAAGACAAGGCACCAAATTATTATTTAATTACAAAAAGTATTTTTCATTAATGCTAGACAGAGACGCGTGGCAAAGCGAAAGCGAGGGGGGGGAGGGGGCGGCGGGACGGAGGACAGAGTAAAGTTGAGTACTCTAGACTAAGTGCAACAAGGTCTGTTTTGGGGCACGTTTTCGAGGCACAACTCAATTAGTCGCATGCCGAGCGCGACAAATGCAAGGCCTAATTAGTGGCTGTGCGCAGAGCTAAGGAATAACACAATGAAGGCAGACGAAAATCAGGTGAAGGACACGTGAAATTTAAGTAAAATGCAGTTGAAATGAAATTTCAAATTTATTTGCGAATTTAAATGGGCTGCCACAGCTGACAGAGGGCAACACATCTGGCGTTTCATTCGAGCAGGGCTCAAGGCATTAAGCAGATAACCATAGTCAACAGACACACACACGCACACACACACACACACACATGTGTGTGTATATGTATGTGTTTTATTTTGCCCCTCGGGCCCCTTTTCATTGGACCAAAATCCATTTAAGCTGCGCCTTCATTTAAATGCCAGGCGCAAAAGTCATTCACTCTGCAGACACCGCAGACATCCCACAGCCCACACTCCCACACGCACTCTCCGTCACACTCTCCAGCACTCCTTATCCCCACAATCTGACAGGCCGGCAGCTCAACAACCGCTGCTTGCTGGTGGTTGGGTGGTTTGCGCCTATTGGCGCGGTTCCTGCGTATGCGTGAATTTCGTTTTCGTCCATTACTTTGACATGCACATGCAGCCGGAGAAGAGGGTGGGGAGGGGGCATGAATGGAGGGCGGAACAACCGTGACTGGGACGCCAAGCTATGCGGCATATTGATGCGCATCCGTTACTCATGCCACATAGCATCGCGAAAGGCCCTAAGCCCTTGCCCCTTAACCTGGCCCTTGGCCTGGACGCGTTTGATTGGCTGTGTGGACTTACATTGGCATTCGGATTGACTAAGGGGCGAGGATGCCAGAGGGGGGGCGAGAGGGTGTGGCGAGTTGCAAAATTCAATATTTGGTTAATGATGCGTGTGGCGACACTTGCGTGCAAATTTTACAGGCACGCGACGCGATCGTCCAATAAAAACAATTAATGTCCGAATATTTATGATGGTTACGAATTATAGATTGATATAAAAATTGCCTATGGAATGAAAGAACGAGTGTATAATGCATGTAGATCTATTTACATAGACTTTTCATATTATCATATTTAAATATTTTTATTTCTCAATGCCGTTACGAGCAGAGACAGCAAACACATGTTTGCATTTCAAAAATATCTGCAAGCTTGGCATCTTAATGGCAACTTTTACTGCCTGTCTAAAAAGTAAACAACGACCAGTCATAAACTCGGGGGTTATCGTTTTAATGGGTTAAAGTTGAGCCTCAGGTCAGGGCGATGGGCAGACTGTTGCAACAAAGCAGCCGTAAGACCTTTTGCACTGTGCCCCATGACCGGCCGGCCAATAATTGAATTTCTTTTTATTTATTTTGAAAAAAAAGAAGAAAAATTACACACACAGTTGTTCATAAAAGTTAATGGACGGCTGGCAGAATTGCCTTTATGTTTGACAAATCAAGCAGACATTTTGGCTGCAAGATTTACGACTTCGAATACCGAATAACTATCATAATTTCATGTGTCATTGAACTGTTTCGCAGATAAACAAAGCAAGTCTCGACCGAAAGTCAAAGCTTACGAAGCATGCAATAAAAATATATAAATAATTTGTTGCTACCAATCGACACAACCACCCAACTCACCCCTCAAATCACCCAAGGGGGCTATTCACAGTAGATTTTGTTGTCTGGCTGCGAAACACTGTGCCACAAATGAGCTTAAAATACACTCCCATAAAAAGAAACGTTGCCATGAACTTTGACACGTATGTTAAATGCAATTGAGTGCTGTTAGCTTTCTGTGGGAATTCACAATTTAACTTTTTTTAATACATTTGTATTCTAACAACTAAAATTAGTGTTTCTAACAATTAAAAGCTATCTCGCAACGTTTACCACATATTGCGCTTTAACTGTTTGCGAATTATTAGCAATATATGTGGAAATTGCTTTCAGCATTTGCTGTAAATGGCAGTAAAAACATTTTAGCAATGTTCGGCCATAGCAAAAAAGCTATTTACATTTTGTCAGCTTTTGTTGGCTGCAATTTGAGCTGCATTGTTGGGGCCCAAATTACCAGCTGGACAGTGTAAACACAACGACCACACATAACATAATCAACTTTGTTTGCTTTGCATGAAACTACCCCAGACTCCAGACTCCACTCTACTCCCCTCTCTCAGCTAGGCAAAGGTCTCACTTATTTGGTACGTATCGGGGTTCAAGTAATGCCTCAAGCATTGGCCTTCAATTGGACGGGCAGCATAAATATTTTATGGATTCCTAAGCGTACTCGCTACTGCCACAATTTGGCTTATGGTGTTTTTTTTCTACTTTTTATTTGGTTGCTTTCGGGAGAGGGTTCAAATGGCTGCCAATCCGAGCAGCACATGCCATCAAAATGAGCCATAGTAAAGTGGTCGGTCAGTGCGGCAACTACTGTATGTACGGTGTTGCGGTGTACGCGGGTTATTTGAGTATTTTAATACACTTTCACTGCTTAGTTGGGGTAGGGGGTAGGGCGGGGGCGGACACAGGGTCAGCCGCGTTATGGAACCGCTACGTGACCGAAATTGGTCAAAGATTTGGCGCACTAACAAACAGCAGATGCAGCAGTCGTAATATAGTAACATCTACTGTGAGCATGTAATGTAATTGATATGGCACACACACACACACACGCACACACACACACACACACACATGCACACACTAGTCGTATGTATGCAAATCAGTTATGATTTGATTTGTGCGCTTGCAGTAAATTTTTGTTACAACGTAGCTTTACAGCTGCTCTATATATAAACTATATATAAATCTCTCCCATACATATTTATATGTATATATATATATATATATATCTGAAAATATATTTTCGTAAGCAATTTGCATAATGGCGCGTGTCGGTGTGTGTTTCTGTGTGTGTGTGTGCGTTCACATTTACAATAAAAGCGACGTGTGGCGTCTGCCCATAAAAGTATGCTATACTTTTTTCGTTTTCTTTTCGCTGAATGCAGCTCATATATGTTATAATAAATAATAAACGTTGATTTTAAAGCTGTTAAAAATTAATTTAAAAATCGCTTCACTTGCCATATTAATGGGAAAAAATGTCGTTGCTCTGGAGATTATTGTCTCTGCAGGACTTTTAATATGCCAAGGCTGGGCCTATGGCTGCATGCAGGCTGCCCAGATTAATTGATAAACTGATAAATGATAAAGTCAAACGCGCATGGGAAAGCATTTGTCAGCTTTGTGACAGCTCATGTTTTCTATATATAATATACAATTATATTACACATAAAATAAAACTATATGAGAGAAAGCAATATAAAAGCAGAAATATTTGCCAATTAGTTTTTCTAGGTAATCGCAATATAATTATAAATCTGAGAATTTCTATGATTATCTACTTGCAGACATTCTTAGAATATTTTCAAGAAGCGAAGCACATATCTCAACTCCCAACTGAACACTTTCTTGCCTGATCACAATTAATTAATCAGCAAAGCATCACAGCACACACTTTCGTACTGCCACAAGAGTTAAAGAGCACCCACTAACTACTAAGTACCTTTCAATTATCTCAGTTAATTTCACATCCTATTTGTGCAGCACATTCCTCCTGTCACACCCAAATCCCTTGCTAATGTGTTTATCCTATTCTAATTGCCGGACAGTGTAAGTTGGGACAAAAAACTCATTTGCAGCTGGTTTTCACACACAAAATCCTAATTAAAATCCAAATGCAAATGCTTAATGCGATAATTTGCATATATATCACAACTTTAATATATACATGCCGTTATTTATGCACACGCTAGTTGCGGCCAGGATATATCTTAAACATGATAGGTATATATTATACATAAATTCCGACACTTGTCGAGCGGGGTCCTACGTATCCGTCATAAACACAAAACTGGAAATGAGGGACAAACAAAACATTCGCACACACACAAACACACAGACGCACACAACGCTAAATTTTCACTTAAAAATGCAAATTTGACCAAGCGCGTTATAAAAACACAAAACCCAACAAGCACACACATTAACAACAGCAGCGGAGGGTGGGGCAGCTGTGTGTGTGTGTGTGTGTCGGGTACATTAACAGAAGATATGTATATATGTATATAAAACATAAGTAAAGCACGGGCCAGTCAGTCGCCAGAGTTTTAAAAATGTTCACTTGCGTTTTGTGCTGCAAAAGAAAATTGCTGCAAAAATTGTCGCTTAAATTGCCCATAAAATTGTCGCTAAAATTGTAGCCAAAGCAGCTGCAAATGTTTAAGCAAACTGTCCAAACAAGAAAGAGCAATTGTTTCAATCTAGGAAATTCTTAATACAAGGCTCACATCAGGGACTCTAATTGGTTTTTCATTTTAATTTTATTTTCATACTTAATTCGAGCTTAATAGTAGAAGCATCTTTATTGAACTCACATTCACAAGTTTATTGCTTTAAATGATTTCTACTTAATTTCATTTGAATCATATACAAACTAATAGAAAGTTGTAGCTAGCATACTTTATGAATTCCAACCCAATTGTACAAGAACTTCATGTGAGTGTGTTTTGTTTTTTTTCAAACACTTTGTTATTATTTTGTTATATACATGAAATCGTATAAATAACAATTAAAGTCTCAGCTATGGCCCACCTGGCTGCCGACACGCACCTTTTGCTGGCCACGTTAAAGCAGCTTCTCGCAGCTTAACAAGTTGGCATTTTGTGTGGGGGATTTTGTGGCTTTTAAATTTTTGTGCAGCGAGTGCTGCGTCGCGTCCGAGTAGCACGAGTTGCACTCGAGTGCACGTAGCAGGCAACAGGGGACGGCAACTACAAGCAACTACAAAGAGAAAGGGAGAGGGGTAGAGGGAGAGGAGGCTGGGCTTATGCGCTGCAGCACTCGACAAAGAAGACGAAGGTAACACGTGACCGTGCGGCAAACAAAACAAACGAGGCAATGAACCAGTATCCGCAATGTGCTTGCAACGTTGCCTCGTTGCAAGCAGCAACAAAAAACTAAACGAAAGAAAATATACACAGGGAGTGGGGGAGGTAGGTAGGTAGGTAGGGACGGAGCATGGCTTGAAAAATAAAAGTTTATCCTTGTACCAAAAGCATTACTTAAGTGTGTGTGTGTGTGTGTGTGCGTGTGTGTGTGTATTGGCTGTGGCAGCGCTTATTGCCATAGCCAATGCGACAACACGTGCCACAGTTGGTCAAGTGCGTTGCTGCCACTTTTTAGCCGGAGTGTATCCTTGTGTGTGCGTGTGTATCTGTGTGTGCTGGTTAACAAGCCAAACACACTCACTTACACACTCGCACATTGGCAGCTCACGCACAGAGCAGCAACGCATCAAACTTGCTTCGTGTTGTAATTGCATAGCTCGCAATGCCAAACGCATCAAATTGGCTACTTGGCTTCAAGTCTCGTTGCCAGCTGTCAACTTTGGTGGACTTGGGCAATGCCATTAAAGCGTAAATCGAAACCGGGGCATTCCATCTATTGCAGACTCTGCTAAAGACTAGCTAATGCAGGCTGCGTGACAATGATGACAGCAAAAGGCAACAGCAATTGGAGAGGGCGACTAATACTGAGAAAAGCTGAGAAAAACTGCAAAATCAAACTGAACAAAATTGCGTTGTAAAAGCATTTCGAGAAAAGATTTTCAATAGGTTTAATTCCAATTAACTGTGAATAGGCGTAAAATTGCAAACGGCAACGCCTTTCAACAACAGTGTTGAAAAAGGTAGCGAGAATTATGCTGGATACGCAACTGAGTGTCGAGAAGAATTGAGGAGGAGTTTGCACATAGAGTTAACAATACAATTAGATGCCAACTCCGTTCAACAAAAGTGCTGGAAAAGGCAGCGAGAATACAAAGGGTTAATTCTCAGTAAGTTTGAACAAGAAGAATTGAGGAGGAGGTTGCCAATTGGTTGGGTTAATAACAACACAATCAGATGGCAACGCCGCTGCTCTGAATGGAAATTCATCTACTTCTACAAATGCAAATGTTAAACAACACTAAAAGTTAATAACGAGCGACTACTGTATTGATCTAAGCAGCGCTTAAGCCTTAAAGTCAACCTTTTAGCCATTTGACAGCATTTGACTGGCGACAACTTTGTCCACATTTGCGTTAAATACGGGCTATAAAAATAAGAAACTGTTGCAACAACATTGTCTGTGTGTAATGCCAAAGGGCAGCAGCAGTCAAAAAGATACCACACAAAGCGCTATTAACTGGGCCTTAGACGGGTGGCACTTTTAATAGGTAATGCGGAGTTGGGCAGCGACAGATATGGACGCGGTCGGAGGTTGGCACAATTTTGATGATAAGCTGCAAGAGAAACATGGCATGAGGATGAGCTTAAACAGAAATTCAAAGCGTGGGAGTAGCAACAAGAGAAGTAGTTAAAGAGAGTGGAGCCGCTGGAGGTGGACAGGGAGAAGGCAGCAGTAGCACGAGAAGAGAAACAGAGTAAATTGTGCTTCTATAGCTTCTATAGGAGGAACAGTTGCAAGGGGAACAGGAACAGCAGCAGCAGAAGGATGAGCTGCAGCAGAAAGAAGGAGCAACTGTCAAAGGAGAAACAATAGTGGGAAGCACGACGAAGAATGATAAGGGAAACTGCAGTAGCAGGGGGAGAAGCAGCGGCAAAAAGGAAAAGCAGCAGGAAACAGAGCTCCGGAATGGCTGCAGCCACATGTCAACTGAGTGCCACAGGTTATCAGAGGACCCGTTTGCACAGCAAAAGCCATGCAAATCAGCCAGAAAACTTGTGATAAGCCAAACCATGACAATTCACACTCGTGTGCCAAAAATGCAACCAATTATTGGGGCAGTCAGGCGCAATCGTATTTACTGCTCAGTTGGAAGTGGCAACAACGGCTTAATTTTAATTAAACTTTCATGCCACACGAGAGGAAGAGAGAGAGAGAGAGAGGAAGGGGCCGAGGTGAGGCGCTTAAATATTCTCAGCTGCATAATTGAAATGCCACATGCCGCAGTCAACAGCATTGAAATGAGATGCTGCTGCACAGTCGAAAGCTGCAGCCAGCATATGTGCCACGCCACCTACCACCTACCTCCAACTCCCCCTGCTCCCTTCCACAACAGCACCCTGACATGCCCGCAGTCTGTCCCGCAGTTCTGTTTACAGCTGGGCGCCCAGCCTCAGGCAGAGCTCGCACATTGTCAAGTCGCAGACGCCTTTCCCGGCAGCCATCATCTTCGTCGACGATGTTGCACAATGCAAGGGAAACGCGCAGACAAACAAGGAGCCGAGTCGCTGAGGCTGAACCAGGGGCTGGGGGGTAAGTATATGACGGGGATGCGGCTATCAGTAGCGCCTGACTGATTCAGACAACCGGACGGAAACTGCAAAATAAACTAAACACTGCATTTATGCAAATAAATGGCACTGTGTACGATATATATATACATATATAGAGACAGATATATGATAAATGTCCATGACAAAGGAAAAAAAGCAGAAGAATAGACATATGTGACTGAAGGGTAGAGAAGCGGAAAAGCGGAAAACGGAAAATGTATTGAGAATAAATACTCTGTTCATGATAAATAGTTGAACACCAATAAGATTTACTGCCAAACATAGATTGATTTATGACTTTATGCAAGAATATGATATGAGAATATGAAAGTTGTAAAATGTTGGACAGATTTGGTTAGAAAATATAGTTTAAAGTTTGAATAAGAACTCTCTTCTAGAGCAAAAGTTCCTAGGATAATAACCTGATCCACATAATTATTTGTTAATGCAAACAACATGTGTTTCGTTTCATCAGAAAAACTTTGAGAAAACGTAGATTTGGTTTGCATAGATCAAATTGATAAAATTGTCCTACGATTATCGATAATACATAAAGCTCATTAAATACAATCAGAAATTTAAACTATGTCCATTTGACAAGGCTTGACCTCTAAGTGCCGATTCTTGGCCTTGGCCAATTAAAACATGCAATAAAAATAAATACAAACAACATTATACGTTTGTTCTCTCAGTGTTGTAGCTTTACAGCTTATATTTACGAAAGGATTTAAGAGCATCGTATTAAATTTCACATGAAATCAATCGGCTTCAATTCAGAAAGCCAAACAAACAGACACACGCATAAATATATATATTTCTTTATACATGAAGCGTCTGAGTCATTCACAACTCATTACATGCACTCACACTCACACACACACACACACGTACACACAAATGAGCAGAGCAAACCGAAAGTATGAATGACACTAATACGCAGCTACAGTTACGCACACACACACACACACACACACACGCAGGCTGGCAGTCAGACAATCAGACACTGCGACTTAGCCATAGACACACGTATGACGTCAACTTATGCATAGACAACAACAACAACAACAACAAGCGACAGCATTTAAAGTTCGAGCGAGACAACAACAACAACAACAACAAGGGCCTCAATGAGTGAGACAATCGCCGGCACTTGAGTGTTTCGCCTGTAATTCGTTGTTGCCTTTGTTGCTGCTATAAAAGCGCGCTCCAGTTACCCCACGCTCCCCCCTTCCCTCTTAACAGTAAGCATGTCCCGCGCCTAACAATATTTAGCCCGCATATCCATTTTTGGGCACATTCCGGTTGGTTCTGGTTCAATTCGGTTCGGTTTGGTTTTCACTTCTTGCAACTGTTCTTCTAGCTTTGTCCCTTTGTCTGGCCCGTCATTATATAAGCGCACAACGGAGAGACAGAGAGAACGAGGGGGAGAGCGAGCGATTGAGTGCGAGCGAGAGCGTAAATTTAAATAAATGCTTTGAAGCGCACTAAAAGCGATTTATCTTTGTCGATTGTGGATTACGAACATGTTTTCCAAAACATTTTTCATATTGTCCCAGCTTGTGTGCGTGTGTGTGTGTGAGTGTGTGCGAGTGTGTGTGTGTGTGATTGCGCTGCTGCGTTGACTGACAAGTCTTTGTGCAAACAGCAGCAGCTGCCTGAAACACTTTGGCTTAGCTACCCTTTGCCCCAAGCTACCCAGCTGCAAAGTCATGCATGAGAAACGTACTGAAAGCGCACGCACAACATTCACTTTTAAGCTAATTAAGCTACTAAGAGAGCACAAAATTATTGCAATTTTTAACAGCTGATTTAATGCCTGCCTAGGTACTGATAATATCATGTGTTTTATATCTAACGTGCCTTTTGGCCTTACCATTCACTGATATTTCACAACATTCAGTTCGTTCTGCATTTCAGCTGGGTCGTGTCTGTTTTTCTGTGTGTGCGTCTGTCCGTCTGTATCTCCTTTGTCTGTGTGTGTGTGTGTGTGTGTGTGTCCTGCTCATCAGGTTTCGTTTTATTGATTAATCGTCTGGCTCGGCTGCTGGTTTTTCACATTAGCAGCATTCGCTGCACTGCGCCATAACTAACAAAGTCTTTTGTCCGTTTTCATTCGCACGTTGCCCTTGCCCTGACCCTTGCCCCTTGCCCATGCCCGTTCTCATTGTTGTTCCCTTTTTTTTTCTTCTAATGCTTATTCGCATTCGCATTTTCATTTTCATTTGCATGCGGCAGCGGTGGCCCACGCAGCGTATACGCAATTTAGCTGCTTGTCGCCTTGTCGAACAGATCTGATGGTCCATGCCCATTCCCAATCCCACTCCCAATCCCATTCCCATTCCCATTCCCATTGGCATTTCCGTTCAGTTAACGTGCCGCACGGCGCCCACGCAAAAGTCGATAAATTATTAGATTGTAAATAAAGCGAATGCAGAGCTGGGGCAGGAGGGTGGGGTACGGCGGTTTGGCGGTTGGGTGGTTGGGCATCAGCGGTTACTTTCGAGGGTGTGGCAAAAGGTAGCAGCAACTGCTGATGCCGTTGCCGTTGCTGATGTTGATGGCAAAAAACTGGCGTAAAAGAAAAAGATTATTGGTAACCGCAGCAAAGTTTTCTTTCGGCTTTACGCAGCCGGCGCACATGTGTCCAAAAAAACCGCAATAAATGAACGCAACGAAGAAGAAGCAGAGGCAGAAGTAGACGAGCAGCAGCAGTAAAAAACTCACACACGCACACACAGCTGGGCAGGACATATACCGAAAGCTTTACCAAACGGCAATAGTTGTGTTGTTGTGCATGTGTGTGTGTGAGTGTATGTGTGTGTGTGTGTGTGTGTGTGTGTGTGTGTGAGTGTGTGCGTCAGCTGTCGCCAGCTCTGGACAACAGCAGCAACAGCCTAAGCAATATATTTATGTGTGGGTGCACGTGTGTGCGCGCGTGTGTGTGTGCACATAAGTGAGAATGCGTGTAAAGTGTGTGTAATCAATCATTTATGAAATTACGCTACTTCCGCTTTTGACAATTTTCCTTTCAACGGACCGACGAGCGCCCACCCACGAAAAACCCTGCAACGCCTACTGTCCCCAACTGGCAAGCACGGCCCCACACACCTCAACCCCCCCTCACACAGAAGCTCGTATCAGCGATGACGTAAGTGTCTTTGTAATATGTAAAATGCAAATTGACAAATATATATGTGTGTGTGTGTGTGTTGTGCCTTGTGTGTTGTGTTTGTCGAAATCTTCGATGGGCAATAGATTACGATGATGCCCAGCAACAGAATGCGATAGAACAAAAAGTTTTGCCTAACAAAAAATAAAATAGAAATAAATAAAAAACGACAGCTCAAAAAGTGTTATAGAGAGGGCCGAGCACCGCAGCTTCACATAAATAAATATACATACCATATATATAAATATACATACTTCTGTATAAGTTTGTCAAATTTTGAATGTAACCTTGAACCCAGGCATATGAACTCTGACCGCCTTTGTGGCATGAAAATGAATAAGAAAACAGGAACAACTGGAGAGAACAATTTGCTTGAGATGAAAGCTTCTCAGGCAATTAAACAGTGGAGCTTGCAATTAAATTATACAAATAAAAAGTTTAAACAAAATAGCCAACAATGCTAGATAAGTTATGTTCGTCTGTTTACGGAATGAATGGAAACGAAACACTTGTTTGACAAACTACAAACATGATTTCTGTTTTTTTTGGATTGTAGTCTTAGAAATAAAATTCAAAATGAAAATGGAAATAACCCTATTAAATTTAACAGTCTTAATAAAAATATTAACGCTGAACGTTATTTTCATAGGATCAAATGGAAGAAATTCCCCGATTAAATTAAAGTTAAAACAATAAATTTTAGTTTAGAATCGTTTTAAACCGAATAGTTGTAACATTCTTCACAAATATTATTCATATACAACCGAGAAAAGAGAAAAACTGTGCGCGGAATTCAACGATGAAATGGGAAAAACTAACGTAACGTTCGTTTCAAATGGCTTGCCAAAATAGTTTTATAAAAGTGCCAGCTAACCCCTAAAGGTATGCAATATAAAGTAATATGTGTATTTGAATCTCTTCTGGCAACGTTTGCTATGGCCATCAACTAATTTACGTTTATTTGACCATCAAAAGACTCGTAACCCAAATATGAAAATGGGTTAGAGATGTGCGAGTGTGAGTGTGTGTGTGCATGTGTGTGCGAGTGTAGGCAGCGCCGCATTTTGGCAGTTTTGGACACTGCGGCTCGCCACAATATCAGACAAGAGTCCTTTTGACTAATTAGACGACTTGCGGTGAACGTAATCATAAATACACACACAGTCGTAATTATGAGATGAGGGCGTCACACAACAGCAACAACAACGGCAACAACATCGATAAGACAGCATATATGTGCATATATATAAGTAGAAGGCAGCTGCCTAAGCCGTTGAGTTAATTAATTTAAAACTGGCCGAAACTGCAGAGCCTCAAGTAGGCCTCGCGTCTTGGCCATGTGTGCAAAGCGTGTGTGTGCGAGCAGCCCAACTGGAAGCCCAAAATGCGAGCGCCTCTGTACGAACTTATTCTATTTTCTTTTTTCTACGATTTTTTTTCTTTCTAGATTTTCATTTTGCTTCTGTTTTTTTTTTTTTTTTTTTGGCAATTGGAAGCTGTGGCAGGCGCTGAATGTAGAGCGCAGCGCGCGCAGTTGAATATTCAAAAACTAGCGACTGGAAAAGTCAAAACGAAACAAATTTGGCTCAAGCAAAATACAAATCGAACAACTAAATCTTTGTGCCTGAGAAAAAAAAAACCAAAAACAATTAATATTAAAAAATAAATCAAATATTTTTAAGCTTAGCCAACACTGGCTCAAATAGGCATCACAAAAAAGTTGCCTAAGCCCCAACTTATATAAACTGCGAAAAAAACGAAAATGTTTCGTGTCATGTGAGAGTCGGCGCTGAATAGCGTGAGAGCGAGAGTGAGAGGGAGAGTGAGAGCGGATAAAGCAGCCAGCTGACAAGACGCTCTCGCACACATACGCTCTCTCAACCTCAGCCACTCTCGCGCTCTCTCTCTCTCTCACTCTCTCGGCATCACCTGATTTGCACAGCAGCCGCGTTTCGAACTAGAAACATGTTAAGGCTGATGCTGCTGCTGCTGCTGCTGTAAGGCCTAGCAGAAGGGGGAGGTAGGCGGTTGCTTATGGTGTGGATAGAGGGCAGGGCGAAAGAGGGGGCGGGGGTAGCTGTAACAGGCTACAGCCGCTGGCTGTTAGTTTGCCAGTTGTTGTTGTTGTTGTGCAGGCATTTAAATGTGTGCCAGGCACGCACACACACAAACACACACAGAGCCCGCACACCGGGCGTATGCGTAATTTAAATTTAAATTTGCGTGCGTGTGTGTGTGTGTGTGCGTGTGTGCAGCTGCTGCCTCTGCTCCTGCTGCTGCTGCTGCTGCTGCTGCTTAGCAGCTGCCTCAAGTTTTTCTTAATCAGCAGCGCAATTCACATGCTTGCAACGCGCTTTGCGACAGAGGCCATTCACGGCATTTTTTCTTCTTTTGGTTTTTTTTTTTTTTTTACTTTTTCTTTTTCATCTTTGCGCCCGAGCAAAGCTTTTCCTTTTGCCCCTGTTGCCCAGTTTTGTGTGGCGCTCATTAGCGGTCGCATTGTCGCAATACCCTGCGCCCACTCCCCCTCCTGACAGACCTCCTTGCCCCTCTCTTTATGCAGCTGCCGCGTTGACATGGTTGCAGCTTGTTGGAGCTGCCAGTTGGTCAGCTGCTTGTTGCAAGTTGTTTAAAGGCTCGCAACGAATAATTGCCAATTATACATACACACACACACACACACACACACACACGGCCATCAAATATGCAGTCAAATGTTTGCACAGACAGTGAAAAGTGCGGCACAGGCAGAGAGCTTCAGTTGCCAGTTGGCGACCTCTAAGTGCCACAAATTAACCGCAACGCGTTGCTTTTTTAACCCACACCCCCCTCCGCCCATTTTGTGTGCGCTCTCCAAAAACACTGATAATTACGAGCAGAAATATTAAACCCTGAACAGGGACAACTGCTGTGCGCGGATTTCTGAAGTGGGGGCAAGGTCCGCCCACCCACGCGCGGGGCGACTTCAATAATTAATGAGCAGCTAAAAATGTCACGCAGCGCTGTTGCCGCACGGAAGTGTCGGCGTCCCTCTGCAGGATTTAGCCATATAGCCGAGAGTTTACACACTGACAACAGCAGCAGCAGAGGCAGCAACAGCAGTCGGTTCCTTAAGCTAGCCAAATACCCAGCGAAAGGCAGACGGGCGAAAGGTTGCATAAATGACCTTTCCTTATAGCCAGGCTTCGCTGTAGCTGCAGCTGCAGTATATAGTATTCTATAACTAACACAAATAAGTTTTGTGTCCATTCTTACTCGAGCACGCACAACTCCGTACATGTTGCCGAATAATTTATTTCCCAACTAAGCCACAAAATTTTAAAGAGAAAACCAGCAAAAGAGATGGCAGGGTATTGCCTGGTCGTATACTTTGTTCGTAAATATATTTGCCTGTGTTTTCATTTGTCTTGTTGGACTGTGGCCAGGGGAGCTGGGGCCATGGAGATTTGGCATATTTTGGGGTTAACGGGCTGAATTTAAATGCGAGCTGTGTTGCGTTGCGCTGCGCTGTGACAAAGATTGCCAACCCATTGTCCAGTATTTAATTAAAACATGATGTAATGCGAGCGCGTGTCGTACCACTGAGAATCAGAGACGGAGAGAGGAAGAAAGGAAGAGAGAGAGAGAGACTGGGGCTACTTAAGAGAATCTATGCTACTTCACCTGTGCTAAGCATTGAGGAGATAAAGGCACAGTCCGAGAGGAAGCCAGAGAAATAGTCTAAAGATAGATTCTACTCCAAATATGTTAGCCATGGAAAACTCCAGGAGAGATTGTCCGAATCTATTCTACTTTCCCCATAAAGACAAGAAGAGTAATACCTAGCTAGAGAATGCAGGTGACAGGCGAGAAAGCTGCCCACTCCAATGGACAGTTTAAAAGACCATCCACCCAGACATAAACATATATGTGTAGATAGATAGATTCCCCTTGGCACTCACCTTGCAGTCATCGCACTGATTGACCAGCGAATACACCTGCCGGCAGTCGAAGCGAAAGAGTATCTCGGCCAGCTCGCATGTGAGGCGATTGGCCAACGCATCCACATCGAGCAAATCTCTGAGCAGGCGGACGCACTCGTCCCGATCCGTCAGCGTCACATTTAGCGCCAACGTGTGCAGCGCACTGAACACGCTGCGCTCGCAGCAATGGCGCAGGCGAAGGGTGCGCAGGCGCGCGAGCAGCTGACCCGGCGACCGCAGGCCGCACAAATGCTGTGGACTCGTCTCGGCCGCATCGCCCAGGTAATCAAGGCACTGTTGTTGTTGCTGCTGTTGCTGTTGTTGCTGTTGTTGCTGTTGTTGTTCGTTGGCGCTAAGTTGTTCGTGTGTTTGCAGGTGGCTGTAGGGAAACGTGGGCATGGACCGATCCTCCAGCTCGTCGACATCATTGCTGCTGGCTGTGGCCGAGAGTGTGGTTGCCTCCGGCTGTTCCAGTTCCTCCTGTTCCTGCTCATCAAACTCCTGCTCGGCTGTTGTGGTCGTTGCTGCCTCCGTTGCCAGCTCGTCCCATTGCCTGTCGCGTCGCACTCTAGACATGGCCTTATAGTTATTGTTGTTGCTGTTGCTTTGACTTAAACGCATATGCGGCGACTTATAGTTAATCGTATTTGCATTTATGAAATACTTGAGTTTATTATCGTCGGTGCGCGCGCCAGGACTACTCGCCGGTGGCTGCTGTTCGGCACAGGAACGCGGACAGATTGGCGGACCAGGTCCCTCATCGACCCAGGCCATGGGCAGTGTGCCAGGCGAGCACTGACCCTGCAAAAGAAAGAATAAAAACGATGATATATTAATATATAGCTAGGCTAATATAAACAAAAAATATATATAAAATATATATTAACCAAGTATTGAAAATAATCTTTATAATAAGAAAAGTCTTCTTCAGAAGTCTGCTTCACACTTAAAGAAACAAAGTTGAGTTCTCCACGATAAAAATATCTTGTAAATATTTAATATAGAAATGCAATCTCAAAAATCTCTTTGAGTTTTGCCTATTTTTAACAACTTTATCTCATTTTTCATTCTAAGCCATGTGAGCTCTTGAGTATTTCACTCTCAATTGAAGCAATAAGCAAGTTTATGGTTAAACTTTTGCCAGGCAAAGTTGAAAACTTTCAATAGTTTAGCAAGTGGCGAGATTTTGGATGGAAAATGAAAGCCAGAACACGCTGTGCCGACCACATATAAACTTAACTTTACTGCAAATATATATTTGAATGGGCAATTGAAATTTTGGGCAAACTGCCAAAAATTATGCAACCATTAAGACAGCAATTAGAATATGTTGAGGTTATAAAGAGTTTAAAGTGACTTAACACCTCAGAGAGAGAGAGAGAGAGAGAGAGAGAGAGAGAGAGAAAGGGGGAGAGAAACGTGAAAATCTAAAATTTTAAATGCATTTATTTGAGCGCAAATGTTTTGTATTATTTAAAAATTAAGCTGGATAGTGCTAAATGCAATGCACACACACAGAGAGAAGGGAGTGAGTGGAAAAAATATGGGATGCAAGGCAACGGGGTAGAAAACAAAAAGTACTCTGGTATATTGAAAAAGTTTTTCGCAGCTACTAACAACAACAACAAGAGGGAAAGTCATAAAATAAAAGAACAACAACAACAGCAAACGGGAGAGGAGAAAGCAAGTAAAATAGAAGCCAAACAACGAAACGAGCAGCAGGAACAACAATGGCAACGAGTGCATAAAGAGCTGATGTTTTTCGTTATTAAAATGACCGCACTTCGTTGGAATTTTCCACTTTTCCACATGCCCCGCCATTAAACTCGAGCAGAAGCGAACCGACAGCAACAGCAACAGCAACAAGCATATTTGTGAAGCAAAATTATCGTAGCATACTTTATGGCGGCGCCGTATCAATACGTACAGCCAGGCGGAACTGTTGGCCAACCGTTTATGGCCTTCACATGCCGGTCATTAAAATTGAAGGCGCAAAAAAAATATATATATTCAACAGACAATAACAAAAAATTAAACAGCGCTAGAAACCAAAGTGAAAGCTGGGGCAGCAAATAAAATCTGTAAATATAAACTAAATGCTCAACCAAAAACTGAAATAATAAAAGTTCAACCGAAAACCGAACCAGAACTTTAAAAAAAAAAAGAAGGAATAAAAACTAAAGCTGAGAAATACTTTATATGAACCAGAAATTGAACTCTGAACTAAGCTCACAGGCAAATAAGAGCACGCAATGAACTAGAAGTCAAATGCAATGAACCATAGATTCCTAAAAAGAACCAGAAACAGCTGAAGCAGAAAATGAATCAGCAACTGAACCAGAAACAGATCCTGAAGCTCAAGCAAGAAACAAAGCAAGAAATTTAGGACAAAAATAAAGAAAGATAGAGAGAGGCAGGTAAAAGAGTTCTTAAACTCCATTGTATAGAAATGGAACTAGTTCCTGGAACAAAAAAATAAGCTAAAAACGAAAGATAAACAGATTTGAAAGCGATCCAGCAGAGTCGTAAGTCCCAAGCAGAATTACGAAATAGAATAGCTGAACTGAAAACTCAACTAATTCCATAAACAGAACTTGGACTGGAACCAGCGAAATGAGGAACATGAACAGGAAACTAACTTAGGAGGGAACAAGCAGACTATTGACTAAAACGAATAGAACTGAAGAGAAAGCTAGGAGCTATATCAAAAACTAACTCACGAAAACAGAAAACGAAATCAATAACATAGACGACAAAAAGAACCAGTGAAAGAACCAGAGCAAGCACCAACAGCAGTGCGAAAACCAGTGCCAAAGACAAATAGAGTAGGGGACAATGTGCAAATTGCATTACAAGGAGCATCAATATTGCATGTCACACGCTCTGTCTGTCTGTCTGTCTGCCTATATGTCTGTCTGTGCGTGTATGTGAGCTGTTGAACTTTGTGAGCGCGCGTGTGTTTGTGAGAAATGTGCAGCAATCAACGACGCATAAAAACTCAATTGCCTGAGCCCAGAGAACTGTTTTATCCAGGGCAATAACAATAAGTTGAAATATTCCACGCAAAATATATATATACATACATATATATTTATATAAAAACATATATGCATATAAAAGTAAGGTTAGAGACGAATTAAAATGTGAAAGCGGGCCAAATGAAAAACCAGACAATGCACAATAACATACAAAACTCAATAACGAGGGCTGTGCAGCATATAAGACTTGCAGATGCTCTGCAACTAAATGAAAGCCAGAACAATTAATTTTAGTCGGTTTTGCCTGCAGATCAATAAAAGCAGGTAAAGATTATATTAGAATAGAATAGTTTGTCCCAGGACTCAAAAGAAGACAATGCTGAGCTTTCTCTTCTAATTCTCAACCAGTTTTAGCATATATCAAATAAAGATACACGTGTGTTATATATATTTTAGAGGCTACATAACTTAAGCAAACGATTATCTAACTTGAATGCAGGGTATTAAACACACAAAGACACACACACGGCGACAGGAAGGGAAGCACGTGTACAGAGCGCCATTGTTGATTTAATGGCAGACCAGCTGCGGCCCAGTGCACAACAATGCGACCCACTAGATGTTGCCTGTTCAGGGTTTGTGCAGGGTTTACCGGGCGGACACTGGGTCAGGGGTTGGGGCTTAGGAGCTTAACGTTAGCTAACGGACAATACAAGACAGCAACAAGATAAATTCTTGAATGCGCAACAGCGAAATAAGAAATTACAGTATGAACTGACGTTACAATTTGTAAAGGGTGCAGCACCCCCCCCCCCCCCACCTCCCCCCTCTCGCCCTCTTACAACACGTTTTCTCACAACCCCTTTTCGACCTGCCGTCGGGCTGATTAGTTGCGTTCATTTCAGTCGGATGGCTGTTCAAACAGTTTGCAAATGCAAAATAAATTCAAAGTTCTGCAAAACTTTGACGAGTTTTTGGTTCAAGGGAAAAATATGAAAAGTTTTGCCTGCTGCTGCTGCTGCTGCTGCGGCTAATACGGGCTAATACAGGCCAGGTGTAAGTGCGGATTGTGCCACACAAACTCACTTCGAACTGTTACTCAACTGTTGGGCAACACTTAATTATGTCGAATTGTTTTTGAACAGCATTCCATCTGCAGGCTAAATGCTTAGCTCAAGCACAAATTCTTAATAAAAATAATAACTTTTTATCATAAAAGTCAGTTGGATGGTTGGCATAAAAATTCCAACCAGCTAGGAGAAATGTTAATTGTTCGAGATTTACCAGCAAGAGCGTGAAAAGTGTACAAATAAAATGAGAGCTGAGAGTGGCCTCTGCCTTCGGGCAGGGCTGAGGGGTTGAGCTTCATCAACGCTTGCCCCCAAAGTGTCCTGGGTCAAGTGCGGCCCGCGGCGACGTATGGCATCCAATTCTGCCAGCTGCCAGCTGCCAACTCATTGTCTGAGCCAACAGCAAAGACAGGCACGAGGCTTATTAGACGAGCAGCTTTCAGCTTTCGTCCAGGGGCAGAGACAAAGGCATCTGTGCCACAAAGGACATTTAACTAGCTGAGTGTCAGTGTGTGTGCGTGTGCCTGTAAGTGTATGTATGTATGTGTGTGTGTGTGTGTGTGTGTGCTCTGCTATTAGGCATAATGCATACACTCCATTGTGAGAGGGCTTTGTCTAAGCACTAATTTTTAAGCACTTTCAGAGGACATTTCAATTTTATCACGAAATGTCTAGCTAACTGATATGAATATGTCCGAATGCATGAGGTATATATATATATATATTCTTGATCTGTAGCAACAGATAAATAGATATAGATATATTGGACTGTCAGTCAGAAATACTCCTTCAGCTTTATATTTAACTTTATAAGACGTGGCAGAGATCTCTTTTTGTGCTTAGCTGCCGTTAGATCGAAGATTAAAGTCGGATCGTATCATTATATCATCTATAAGTCTGACATTTACGAAATTCAATTAGAAATTAAGTTTTACTTAAGACAACTTGATAGCTGGTCTCCCAACTTTGCTGTTATATTATATGAATAATCACTTGACTATATTATATAGAGTCCCATTACAGCAATAGGTCTAAAATATATAAAAAAAACTCTTCTAAGCAAGAAAAATGAAGTGCTTGGAAGGGTATGTAAGCTGCGGCGCTCCAAAGATATATATTTTCCTTTTTTTTTTTTGTTTGTGGCTCTTTAATTAGGGGCAAGGCGAATGACAACTTGTTGTTGCCGCAATAAAGAGCTTAAGTTCGCCTGTCAGTCAGCTGGTCAGTCGCCAGCTTGATGACAGCTTCCATAAGAAAAACAAAAAGAGAGAGCGAGAAACAGAGAGAGAGAGAGAGAGAGAGAGAGTAAGAGGGAAAAGGACAGGCACAGTTGTGCCTATCAGCCTGTCCACAGAAGCACATGAATGTTTTAGCTTTTGGCCACGTGTGAGTGTGCCTCTCTTTGTTGCTGCAACGTTAGCAGCTGTTGCAATTTCAATTATCCACAGCTACAATGATGAATATTTCATGCCAAACATTTTCGAATTTCATTTCTCCCTCGCCCCTCTATGGGCTTAAATGCCGCTTTTCATTTTTTGCTCTAACGACTCAACGGGTCGTGCACGGCAAGAGTAATGTACCATGCGGCATGTGGCATGTGGCATGTGAATTTTCGATTGTTGTTTTGCCAAGCTCTTGCAACTGGCAACTGGCAAGTGACAAGTGCCAACTGACATTAGCATAATTGTCTCTAAAATGTTTGTTTTTTGCCCGAGCTCGGTTTTTCTAGTGCGCAAGTTTATGTCAGCGAAACGGCAGCAGTTGCTTGAAACTATATTAGTATACGGAAGAAGAAGCAGATAGAAGATATTCTAGACTTCTTATAGAGATATAACTAAAGCTGGAATTTAACATTTTTTTTGCACTACTTTAACAGTTTAAACAACAGCTGAAGAACTAAATTAGCTAGACGGCTCGATAGATTTGTAAAGAAAGCAGATTTTGTTTATAATTCGAAACGAGTTTTAGCAGCAAATTACATAAGTCTAACCCTTTTGAGTGCATATTCCTATTTTTATTCTTATTACTATTCCTTTTAACGTGCCTTTTTCCTTTGTTTCTTGAACAACAATATTAACCAATTGTTTTTAGCAAACTTTACAGAAGAACTTAAAGCTGAGTATAAGAATTGTTTGCATTAAATTTCGGAACAAACTTATAGCTGAGTATAAGGCGCATCAGATCTTTGGCCTTGCAAGTTGCTTATTTTCAAATATTTTTCTTTAATTTCAGTCAATTTACAGCTGTTTTTAGAGTGTGTACAAATATTTGGCAAAACAATTAAAATGCGCCAAAAGTGAGAAGGGGAAAATAAAAAAAGCAATCCAACCAAAACATGGACAGGGACGACTGTCAGAGCCAAAGAGGAAGCAACCAAAAGTGCACTTGAGCTAAACACCAACAGCAACAGCAACAGCAGCAACAGCAACAACAACGGCAACAACAACAACGGCAACGGAACCGACAACACTTTAAATGTTACAGCTTAACCTCGACAGGCAATTCAAACAATGCACAAACACACACAGCCAACTGTGTATGCGTGTGTGTGTGTCAAATTTCAACGCTTGTCAACAATGGTGCAAGAAAAATGCAAGTGCAAAACAACAAAAGCAACAACAACAACAACAACAACAACAACAACAGCAGCAGCAGCAGCAGCAGCCGCGACGAATATGTCGCAAGCAGCACTCAAATTTCCAAATGCACTGTGTGTGTGTGTGAGTGTGTGTGCTGTATGTTTGCCTGGCTAAAGCGTAAAAAAGTGACAGCCGACACACACACAACACACACACACACACAGACACGCACACACAGGCAATAGAGGCCGCAAGGGAGCTGGCAATAGAGATTCGCGCTTAGTTGTTGGGCCTGTGTGTGTGTGTGTGTGCCTGTGCGTGTGTGTGTGTGTGTGGACGGGGCTTTAGTGTACATAAGGCCTGCGTTTAATTGTTTGTCACTTGACAGGCCGCGATATACACAGTAGCACAACCCACCACGCCCACTCACCCAGCCACCCAGCCACCCAACGAGCACCCCCAACAACAACAACAACAACAGCAACAACAACGATTTCACCTTGATTTTGTTGTCAGCTGCCGCTTGCTTTGTTGTCAAATTCATAAACATGGCCTCATGACTTGTCACAACCCCCTCCCCCGACCAAACGCCTTTGGCAACACGCGCAACACCCACGCCCCCCAGTTTTTGTTTAGCTTCATGTTACGCGGTCATTTTCTGCAGTCAATTCGCACGCATTTGCTGCAGCTGCATTCATAAGTGCAACAACAATTGTGCACCCAAAATGTTATGCAACAAAATGTCTGCAAATGGCAATGACATTAGCTGAAAATGGCATGATATAATGCCAGCTAAGTGTAGCTTAAATAACTCTCATAATATGGCCTCAAATTGCAAACTTCTGCTCTATCATGCAGTTTTTAGAAAGCTTTAAGCGAAAGCTTCATATTTACAACTATATTAATAAGTTAATACAATCTCAAAACTTAAGGCTTGTCTTACAGTTTAGGCTTCAGTTCTACACCATTTAGTGGGCCTTAATAAGAGATTAATCTTTTATTGATTTATTTTAGTTTTTAAGACCTAGCAAAACACCCAAAAGCTTTAAGCTAAGTTAAAGCCATTAATTGACTGCAATCAAGCTTACTCAAAACTTTCTGAGCAGTTTTTGTGTTATTCAAAGCTCAATAGTACTCCCCAATAGGCAACACCTGATTATTTTCTAGCTCTAAACGCTCTTAGATTACAACACTAGCATAAAGCTTACTTAAAGCTCAGAGCTCGTCTGCTTAAATGAAATTTAACACACTTCAACTCACATTCATAACGCTTTTATGTGCCGTTACATGATTTGGTTGACAGTTTGAAACAGTATCATTGCGTATTTTACAACACGGCAAGCGATATTATTATGTCTGACAGTGCGAATCACTTCGCATCGTTCTCTCGTCCTCGTTTGGCTGTTTGTGCCGTCAAATTAGCGTGCGTTAAGGACAAATCACGAAACGTTGCGAAACGCCTGGCCCGGACAATTACCGAGCTGCATGCATAATTCAGCAAGTGCTCCCCAAGGTGTTGTAAAACCACCAAATGGGACAAATCATTTCAATGTTTCCGCCACACGCACACAGCTGATGTAATTGTCGAATGTGCGCAAAGTGAGAACAAGCTGCTCTCAAAGTGGAAGCACAAAGAATTTGAACTCTGGCATGAAAAGTGCTTGAAGTTAAGGGAATTTAGGACTGTTAGCTTGGTGATATTAATTTGATATGATATATTCTTATAGTTATGAATTCGGTTTCATTTTAAATTAATTAAATCTAAAGGAATTTTGTATATAAATTTGTATGACAGTTTTCTAGAAACCTATACATTAATGCTAGAGAACTTGTGGCAAACAGAAAATTGAAAATATAACAAAGTTATTATACAACGCTTCACAACACTAGACCCACGCAGGCATACAACGAGTGACAGCTAGAATGAGAGGGAGAGAGTGCGAGCGAGCACATGTTTCCATTTCTATTGTCATGACTTAACACCAGTTGAAAGCTAACGCAATAATGCAGCATTTATGTTATGGAGCAGCCTCTATCGGAGGCAATCCATCAAAAATATGCATAAAGCGAAAAGTATTTGGCAGTTCGCAGGGGGGTGCGGAGGGGAGCGTATTATTTTAATCATATTTAAACAGCGCGTGTATTTATCATTCATTATTTATGCATATATCAATCTATATGGCCGTAGGCGCCCATTAACGGGCAAACAAAGGCCACAAAAAGCGGCAAACGAAAAGCCGCGCCCCAAAAATCGAAGCCCGGTCTTCGGAATTAGGCAAGAGCTCGAGGTGTGCTTGTGTGCGGGTGTGGCATGTGGCATGTGGCATGTGGCAACGCACCTGTCCATCAACGTGAATGATACTCGTATATTCGCATTTGTTTGCTCTACCCCTGTCGGCAAATTGAAAGGCTCGCTTGGACAGCTTCGACAACAACAGGAATTATAATAATAAAAATAATAATAATTATAATAACAACAGGCGAATGGGCAACTTTGCGCCTGTCGCTATGCCGCACAATTTTATCAACATTAATTTGTCAAACATTTACCGGCGGCACTCGTTCCTTTGCATATGCACGAGTGTTTGTATCTGTGCCTAATGACAACACAATGCCATTAATTTTATGAAATGAGTTGTAAACAGTTGTGGACAGCTCTCTGCGGTTCTGGCATAGAGCAGGACCCATTACGGTTTAGACGAGTCAACGAGTTGACGCCTCTTTCGAATGCAATTTTCGTACTCCGCACTCGCTAGTCATTAAGTGTGGCAAATACCAACGAGTCGGGCCTATTTTATTAACCCTTTGTCAGTGTTTACTTCACTTGCTTCTCGTCACTCGCTACTTCCCGTCTCTACTCGCCATCTCCTGTCTCTACTCATTCTCTACACTTCTTAGATTTTAACGAGTTGGGGGCTTAGGTTGTCGGGTGCTTCACTCGTTACTCGTTACCCCTTGCCCTGCTTGCCACACGCTCAACCTGCTCGTTATGATTTAACAAATCGAGACCTGATTCTATTTGCCACATCCCCATTTCGTCACTCGCCACTAGCCACTCGCCACTCGCCACTCGCCACTCGCTGCAATTCCCTATTTGTTTTTGCCATTAAACTCGTAATGAAATTTTTCAGTTGAATTTCATTTGCAACTTTTCAACAATGCTCATTGAATAATTTACGCTCAGTGCAGAGGCCGAGGCCGAGGCAGGGAGAGAGAGACAAAGAAGAAAAGAAAGGAAAACCAAACGGCAAACGAATGTGGCTTCAGCTCCCGCTCCGCCTGCTGTTGCGGGGCAGAGCACTGAATAGCGCTCCACTTAAGCTGGTCCCACGGCAATTTACGTGCCGAGCTGCTGCTAGCCAAAGCTGGCTGCCCATACCGTGCCGGAGAACGCCCCGCACATAATTGCATTAACTTGTATGCGACGGGCGGCGACAAATGGGCGTGGTCCTAGATTCTGGACACGAAACGTGCACGGACTTCTCAGCTCAGCTCAGCTCTGTTTAATGTAATTGTTTTGCGTGTGCAGCGGCGCTCTTTGTGGCAAATTTGAAATTCCTTAATCAATGCATGCATCGGCCACAAATCGTGGCAGCAGGCATTCGGCCCGATGCCATTTGCATGTTGCCAAGAAAGTTGACTCAAGCAGCGGCCGCATGCAAATTGCACTGCAAATTGTCGGTAATTAACGGATGTGACCGCAGTAAAAGTTGCCAGATTGACGCAACAGATCGAGGTAGATGGAGGGAGACAAAGAGAGAGAGAGAGAGAGTAGGGAATTGCCAGGCGACACGACACGTTGCAAAGCGCCAGCTAATGCCAGCTAATTAGGCTGGCAACTAATTGAACTTCGTGCAGTTAAGTAGCTGGCAGTTTATGCGCACATTTAAGTAGCTAGAAACTCGAGCTAGCTGCAAAATAAAAGCCCCAAGGTGCACCTGAAACTATAGCTCCAGCTCATTATTGTTTTGCATTATAATTGGGTCTGAGTTGCAGTTAATTGTTTTAGGACAAACACAGCCGAGTCCATCAATAACTATTTGCTGCACGATTTGTTCATTTGTGTGGCTTAGTTTCATTGTCGTATTTGATATTTGTTGCACAATTTAATTTCAAATCGAACAAATGTTGCAATCTTCAATCAATTACCATTGCAGACAGACAATAAAACGGCAGTCGAAGTCGCCATCGCATTGACAGGATATGCCTATGAATTTCTTATGGCTACCTGAAGCACTTTACTTATTTCTGGCATCATCGACAAGGACACAACGGAAATGCCAATAGCTGCAATGTGTGTGTGTGTGTATGTGTGTGTGTGTGCCGACCGAGTCCCTGCTCGGGCGCAGCGCTTGTTAGTGTGTGTCCGAATGCTGCCCGGCAGGACGGGACAGGCGCAACTGGCCAGCGGCAAGGCGCATTCAATCAGTGTTATTGCAGCCTGTCCAAATCCCTGGCGGCCACAAGTTTCATAGCTCGCAACGATTTGCCATTCAAGTGGCGAACAGGCAGCAGCAAGCCTTCAGCTCCTCCGTCGTCGTCATCGTCGTAAACGTCGTCAAAAGCAGAGCGGAAATTTATGACAGCGTTCGCATTCAACTGCAATTTGGCTTGTCTGTCTGCCATTTGGCATTGTGTGTGTGTGTGTACGTGTGTGTATGTGTCGGGCTGGTTGTGAAAATGATGTAATCATATTGCACATGGCAGCAGTTGCTGCTGTTGCAGTTGCAGTTGCCACTGCTGTGCGTTTTGCCTGCTTACAAAATAATTGATTTTGTGTGCACATCCTTGACACAAATAAACACTCACAACACTGGTTCGCACACACACACACACTCACACGAAGACACACGCACACACACACACACACAGACAAGTTTAACTGGAAGCTCTATAAAATTTGAATTAAATACAACAAAGCATTGGTTTTTAATTGAATTTGAAAGGGCTGCCCCTTTGACGAATGCAATATATATTTTGCAACTGTTGAATTGAGTTTGAGTTTGAGTCGAATCGAATCGAATAGAAAATATCGGCCACAATTTCTATAAAATGAGGCACTTGGACAAAGCTTCGATTTGTTTGCCAATAGCCACTTGCTGGAAACTCTAGCTGCAGGGTCCCTGCCCCCGTTTGGCTTCGCTGCGTTGTTATAAATGTTTGCACTCGACTATGCAACGTGCAAGAGGCAAAAAAAAGAAGGCATATATATATGTATATATGTGTATAGAGGCTAAAGCAAAAAGGCCACGCAGAATTGTGCAGTCGGAGACGTAGACGTTCGCCTGAAACTGAGGCGCACTTGACAGGCACTCATGACATGCGCCGAGTGCATGCATATGCAGCAGGAGCTGGCAGCATAAACCATGTGCACAATAACCCACCTAGCACTTGACAACAGGCAATGGCAAGAGCAGGGAGCAGGGGCCAGGTCTTTGGGTTGGCAGCATCAACACATCAACAGGCCGCGAGCTTGTAGCTGAAGCTGTTGCCGATGTTGCCAAAGCCTCGCATTCGCACTCGCACTCGATGAGAACGAGGCCTCATCACAAATTCCGTACTCGCACTTGTATTCCCAATGAGCTGACAGCTGGCATTTGTACGTCTGTCTGACGGTCTGTCTGTCAATATATAGGCAGCCATAAAAAAAGAGCAAGTCTTGCGTGCAGATGGGCGCACATAGTTTGGACCAAGAGAATGTTAACTTATTTACAGCGCAGCGCTGTTTATGGCTAATTGAAACTGGGCTTTGCTTTGCTTAACATTTTTCGCCTGCTGCCAAGCTGTCAAGTTTAATTGGCTGCCAGCTGCACAAAAGGCGCCAGTCCCTGCTCGGGCGCCAGTTCCTGCTCGGGCGCCCGCACTTTTGGCTGCAACAGCCGATGACTCGGCAAAAGGATTGAAAACTTTGTTGCGTCCGTCAATGTCAGCGGCAGCGTAGCAAGAGTCTCGCCTGGCACATTTGGTATTTTAATTAAAGTTGCCGCAATTTGTTGCACAAATACGAATATGAATATGACAGCCACAGCATGCATAAATGCAAGCCAAGCCCTTTGAGACACTCGGAGTGCCAGTGTTTCATCTATGTAAATAGGTATTTACGAGGGCTGTTCAATCGGTAAACAAGCTAGAATTTATTTCTAATTGTGCCCGTTCACTGTTACGAGCAGTTTAAAAAGTGCTGGCGCCCAACATGGGGCACGGTTAAGCTTTTGAGACACTCCTAAGGACCGTGCCAGTGAGTCGGCTATGTATAAAGGTATTTACGAGGGCCGTTCAATAGGTAAACAAACTAAAATTTATTTCTAATTGTGCCCGACTAGTGTACGAGCACCTTTATAAGTGCTGGCTCCCAACGTGGCATACTGTTAAATCGACATTAAATGATATGCTGCGTGTTTGTCTTTCAATTTATCAAACAGCACTCAGCTGACACGCTTTGGCACAACGGGGCAACAGTTCAGCACATTTAAATGGTTTGATTGACTTGATTATTTAATTGCCGCTGGCCGCAAATAAACAACAGGAACAGCATATAGATTCAACAGAGGGCAGAGCAGAGCTGCAAAGCATTTCCCTGGACGTGGCCAATTGATTGAAAATCAATAGCTGCGCGTGTGTCTCTGAAATGGAATTGAAGAGCAAGTAAAAGCAAACTAATTGGCATTAAAAGTCATTGTCTGTTCCGACTCTGTCTGTCTGTCTGACTATTTGTCGAAACTACTATTGAGGCAGCATTTTAATTGTTTTTTTTAATAAATATATATATATATATATTTTTTTTTTTTTAGTTTTTTCCTCTGTTTTTTTGTTGACCAAAATGTGGCCAATGGCCAAAACGCCGCTTGCGGCAATGCAATCGCAATCAAAAGGCCATTGAGAAATGCCGCGAAATTGAATTAAATTTGCATAGGAAAACAGGCAAAACGATAAATGCGAAGACGACGACGACAACTCTGGCGGCTGTTAATAAATATTAAAATTTGAATTATACTCGGCAAACCAATGAGAATTTTATGCGCACTGATAAAAATAAATAAAAAGGCAGCCATTTTGTGGTAGTAGAGGGCGCAGTTGGGCGGCGTTGGGCTCGTCTGGGCTGTAGGTGTGGTCGCACATTTTGGCAACATTTCAAAAGCCGGCCTGTGATTTCAAGAGTGCGCACACAAAGCCAAGAGCACAAAAAAACACACCCACACACACACACACACAAAATATATAAGAAAAAATATCAGAAAAAAAAATAAAATTGTAATGAAAATGCAAAAAGTGACGACGAATTGAAAGTTTTGCTCGTTTTCTTTGGTATGTTTTTTATGCTCTCGCTCTGCTGGCACAATTACCAAAGCCATTTTCGTTGATTTGTAACACGTTGCAGGCTGATGATGATGATGATGATGATCATCATCATGATGTTGTTGATGGGGCAATGATGACGTGCAACTTGGAAAGTAGAACTTGAGTGGCCCCAAGATGTGGCGCAATTGTCACACAAACACTTTGCATGCACAATCAGAGCCGCGGCACAGTGAAACGAACGAAAAGAAAGAATGAAACCCTCTTCCACCTCCCCCTGCCCCTGCCCAACCTCTTACGATTGAGTGGCAGCCCTTAGTGCCCAAATTCCCCCATGCCCCCAAGACCTCAACTTGAGAAACACTAGTAATAAAAGTATATGGAAATTTGTCGCTTGACGATTTCGCGTTCAAGCCAATTGGCAGCTGCTGAAGCAGCTGCTCCCATTCAATATGCAGTTTAATATTTAAGCAGAAAATAGTTAAAATTCGCAATTGCGCACATTTGCGAATTCCGAAGGGCAACGCATCTGGCACAAATTAATTTATACAGTTTTTTCTACTGACAATTAGAATACACTAGACAAAAAGCGGCAAATGTCGAAATACACTAACAATTCGCACATGTGGAATAAAGGTGGATTTAGATTTACAACTGCTGACAAAAGCTAACTGCTACATATTTTAACAAGTTGGCAACGGCAAACAAGAGTGAATTAAAAGGCAGCTGGCAACACTGTTTTGCAATTAGTTAACAATGCAATAGGGGCTTTGCAAGTCGTGGAAGAAGCACTCTATTCCATCGATTTGTATTTTTATTGGCATACGTATTTGTCATGGCATTTGTATGCATTTAATCTGCGTATTGTTGCATTGCCAGCGACTACAATAGATGCTGAAAACAGCAGGAGGCGCCCTATAAATCAAAATGTAGAGAAAAATGCACATTGGCCCCTATCAAGCCGACACACTTAATACACTTTTTAGTTCGACGATAATTGAGATAACCAAACTAATAAAAAGCCGACGAAGGAGATTTTAGAGATCTCTATGACAACATAAGCTCAGCTTTTCGGCATTTTAAATGAAATTTAGATATGAGATATACATAAATATAGTCAAATCCAGGACCTGTTTTTTTGTTACTTTCATCTTGACCAAGTCTTTCGACATCTACCGCACTCAAGAGTAACAGAAAACAAATAATACGTCTTGGCTATTGTCATGTGCTTCTAAAGCAGTATCTTTTTCATGGCGTCCGTATCATCCGCGTGACCTCTAGCCGCTGACTGAGTTGCCTCGTCACATAACAATAATTATGTACATGTGGCCAATATGAAATGGAGCTGCATTTGTTCAGTGTGTGGCAAGCCACGTGCAAGGCCGCCCCCGCAGCGAATTCAATAAGATATAACACATATATAATTGTGCATTCGACTGATGTCAGCAATGTCACAAACAATATCCATATCCAATATCAATGCATGACATACACTGCGCCAAAAATAGCTGGCACAAATGGAAAAAATGAGAAATGCGCAGCCGTTGACAGGTCCTGGTAGACGTTTCTCATGTTGCTCACGTTTTTGCGACGCACATTTTCACAAGGAATTTTCCTTCTTATGGTCAGAAAAGTGATTAATCCTAGTTCAAACGGAATAATATTCGTATTCCCATTCTCTGGCAAGGAATTCACAGCGACTCACCTGCAAATCGGTGCCTGTTGTGCCCGGCTGTGCCAGATCACAAGCTGATATCCAAGGATTAAGGCGTGTTAGAGCTGCCGCACTGCCGAGTATGGACTTCTTGGTATCCACGGGCGTCGGCAATTTGATGCCGGCTGTTGCAGCCGCAGACTCAGTTGCTCCGCTCGTTCTTGTTTTTGTTGTTGTTGTTGTTGCAGCAGCAACAGCGACCGACGAGGTGCCGCCGTCCCTCTGGGCAATTGCGATTAGATGCGACGCATAGGCGTCGTTAGCACGGATCTCCTCCTGCTCCGGCTGCGGCTTCTGCTCCTCACCCGTTTCGCGCTTGTTGTTGCTGCTGTTGTCTTTCTCGTTCCCGTTCCCGTTCCCTTTCCCGTTCCCTTTCCCGTTCTCGTTTCCGTGCTCGTGGCCGTGCTCGTTTCCGTTCTCGTTGTGTTGCGCATGCAGCACGCTTTCATCGACCAGTCGACTCTCGTCCTGCTGCTCTGGTTCGGGCTCCTGTTCCCGTTCCTGCTCCCTCTGTTGCTGGCTCTGCGCTAGATTATAGTCTTCCTCCTCGGCGGCTGCGTTGTCGGCGTCCTCGCTCAGCTTTATCAGCCGATCGAACGATTCCTCAGACAAAAGATCGTCCTCGGCGACCAGCGCAAAGATGTCCTCGTCCGCGACGGCGTCCCCGTCCGCGTCCGCGTCGTCGTCAAAGGCGCGCGAAGAGGCGTACTGCACGGGCAGCCCGCTGATATCCTCCTCCTGCTCGGCTACCGTCTCCCCGTTCTCCGCGTCGTTCTCGCCGATGAGCGTCGCCTCGCTGGACTCGGGCGCCCCCGCCGCCGATTCGGTGCCCGCCTCGAGACTGCGAGCACGTCGCAGCGGTTCGTCTGGTGCGTGCAACGCCGGCCGCCGATAGAAATCAAAGTTGAGCGGAAAATTTTGGGCGGGGGCGTCGTTACCAGGGCTACCGTCATGCAATATTGGCAACAGAAACGAGAATCCGCCGCCACCAGCTCCAAGAATTGACGACTCTCTGCCGCTCTGCCGGCCCGAGTCGTAGCTGGACGGTAAATGTGCTGTTGTTGTTGTTATTGCTGGTGTTGTTGTTGTTGTTGTTGTTGTTGTTGTTGTTGTGGTTATCGAGCTGCTGCTGCCGCCGCTGCTGCTGATGGTGTTTGTGGTGCTGGCACGCCGAGCCCCCGAAATAAACGCAAGCGCCATCACGACCAGCCCGGGTCCTGGCCGCATATTGACCTCGGGTTCGGCGGTGCTAGCATGGTGCAGGCCCGCTTGAGACGCGCTTGCGACTCCAATTCAATGCGATAAATGATGGGCTCATGGCCCCATCATCATCATTAATATGTCTGTGTCGTTTCGATCTTTGCCTGCTGCTGCTGCCGCTGCTGCTGCTGCTGCTGCTGCTGCGTCTCCTTCTGCTGCGCCTTGAAGGCGGCTCCAAGCGTTACCGTTTCCGTATCCTGGCAACTGCTCGGCTCGTCTCTGCGCTCTGCGGCTAGCGGCATGAATCACGTGCTTCGACCAGTCCAAATGGCTACCTATCAATGGCAATGGCAATGGCAATGGCAATGGCGTTGCCAGACCGTCAATTAACAAGCACTTTTCGTTGATGTCGCAGATCGGCGCAGCGACTCATGGCAGAGGCGCACAAGCTTGCTTGCAGTGTATGGAGGGGCCGTAACGCTAACCGATAATATCGAGTTAAAGTAAACTGGGGAATTAACAGAAACTCAAATGCAAACGCAACGCAAACAAAAGTCACGACTGTGGCCGATAAACGATTTATTTGCCACTGATTTCGATAGCACAGCACATTTGAACATTTAACAACACTTTCTTTTACTTTTATACTTTTTGATTTATTTTTAGCTGTTGTTGGGACCGTCGCATTGATGTTGCTGCTGTAACTATTTGCCTCTTGTTGTTGTAGTAGTTGTTGTTGTTGTTGTTATTGTTGCTGCTGCTGCTGCTGTTGTTGTTGTTGTTGTTATTGTTGTTGTTATTGCGACACTGCTGCACATTAACCTTGAAATTTAAATTGAAATTCGTGTGTCGTGTGTGTTTTTTCTTGTTTTGCTGCTGCTGCTGCTGTTGTTGTTGTTGTTGTTGTTGTTGTGGTTGTTGTTGCTGTTGTTGTAGTTGTTGTTGTTGCATTCTTTTTGGACTTACAGCCACACGCGAAGGTCACATAGCAGCAAATCTTATTTTTCTTGTTTGGCTGGACTGTAAGCATTATTTATGATTAGGTTATTATTTGATTAATGAGTTTTTCTACATTTTGTTTTATTTTTTGTAATTTTCGGGCAACAAAAGACTTTAACGCTTGCCGCAGCGCTTTGCGCTTTTCGAAACGGAAATTTCGGTTTTCAGCGCGCTCTCTCGCCGACCTCTCTCTCTCACCCTCTTCCCCACTCTCTCTCTCTCTATCTCTCTCTATCTCTCTCTCTCTCTCTCTTACTGTTTTTCGCTACCGAAACGCCAACGCAACGGTTTATGTATGGCTAGTTGCTTGTTGTGCGCCCACGCTCCAAGCTCAGCTGCGCGCTCTCTTACTATTTTTTGTTTTTTTTTTTTTTTTTTTTTGTGCTGGCAAGCAGCGCTCTGCATTTGATTTGCATTTGAAATGCCGTTACATGCGTTATGCGCTTTGCAAAAATAGAGCTTATAAAACGCAATTTGATGACTGAGATTTATGACAACAACTTTGCATTATGCATTGTCTGCTGATTTGCATTTGTTCACGCGAAGAAGCAATATGTGCGTGTGTGTGTGTGACACAGCATCGAGCTTTAAGCGAGCCAATAAGCGAGAGTGTGAGCGAGAGAGAGCGAGATTGTAGAATGAAAGCAAGCGCCACGACGAGCACATGACGAACACGAAGTGTAACCGAAGCAGCCGCAGCAGCCACCGCACAAAAGAAGAACGCCGAAAAAACGTTCCTAGCACACAAACACAGACGCACAGACACACACACACACGTACACGTATTGAGAGACAGCAGCAGCACACGCACAGGCCAAAGAAATTTATATAATTCGCAGCGGCCGACGCTGCTTGCTGCTGCTGCTGCTGCTGCTGCTGCCGCTGCTGCTTGTTGTTGGTGTTCTTGTTCTTGTTCTTGTTGTTATTGCTGCAAACACAAAACAGCGCTCGTGGGTGGTGTGTAGCAGCAACGTATATGTTTGTATATGTGTGTGAGTGAGTAGTTACTTAGGGCAGCCAGGCAAGCACTCGGCGTGCCTTTTGTAGCAGCATGAAGTAGTCGCCGTCTTCTTTGTCACTGTACGTGCTAGTGTTGGTGGTAACTGTAAGTACGTACGTGTATATATATATATATATACATATGTTTGTGGCAATGTCTGCGTGTGTGTGTGTGTTGGCAGCGCCAAAGACGACAGCGACTGCGGCGCCTGCATGCGGATTTTGCGTGTATGACTGTGTATTGGTGTTAGCTGCGGCTTCTGCTTTTGCTGCTGCTGCTGCTGCTGATTGTCCAACAATAAACGCAGCATACTTTCAGGCGAAGCGTTCTTTTTGTTTAGAGCACGAAGAATTTGTTTTGTTGATTTTTAATGCATGTATTCGTATTTATTTGTTTCGTTCGCTGCGTGTGGGTCACAAAAGACGCTGCGCTTTTCAACAAACAACAACAAAAAAATATGTATATATATGGTTGTTTTTTTTTTATAATAATAATAATCATAAATGGAGTGAGCGGATGAATAGTATGTCATTTGAATGGGCGCTCTGGCCACACTGTGCGTGTGTATTTGTTAACTTTCACTTTTGTTTTATTTGCTGCTGCGTTGACACTGCGCGCTCACACACACACACGCACACGTACACACACGCACACACAAGCACACACATGCATGCCTATGTATATGTGTAGGTATTTTCTCATGCCTTTTTTTTTTTGTGCGTTTATGCGTGTGTGTGTGTGCGTGTGCTACTTCGGGTTTCTGCCGTTTCTGTATGGCGGCTGCTTATATAAGCCCGGAACATGGCACAAAAACTATTCGCCACGAACTTTTCGTTGTAGTTTTTCCTGCAATTTGCCACGGCGTTTTGTTTATGCAACGTGGTCACACTTTGAGGGGTGCCCAGCAGCCAGGGCTATGATTTTCACATATTATATAACATTTGCAATACAAATTTGAAGGCTTCATGTGGCGGCCAGTCGATGTGTCGCTGTATCGATCGCGATCTATCGAAACATTACGCAAACACACATCTACACACACACACAGCAGTACGCACACGTTTACGCAAACGTAAAGCGCTTACGTTACGTATAAAACTAACATAACAAATGCCCAAATACCCGTGCGTACATAATTACAATGTACGCTGTGCGTGCGTGTGTGTGTGTGTGTGATTGTGATTGTGTAGGTATTTCTTCCAAGAGCGCAACATCAACTGCCGTAACGGCCGCGTGGGCGGAGGCTGCGGCAGCAAGGGGCAGGGTAGGCTGCTTGCTTCGCTATTTTGCGGGATGGAGAAGGGATGCAGCGTAGGCAGCGCTGTGAGAGTTACGCTTAGCAGATTTTATAAGTTGAACACCAACAAAAATTGCTAAAATAGCAACGCGTTTTAATTCTGAACAACTCTCGATAACGATATCGATAACTCAATTGGCGTTAGCTCGTTTTTCGATTCTCAACTTTTCACGTTTTCTAGTTGCGTTAGATTTGTTATTATTATTTTGTATAATTTCTTTTCTTTTGCATTTACATTATGTGCTAGGACATTTTATGGGGCTTTTCTTTTTGCTTATTTTTTATTTTTTTTTTTTTTGTATTTTTTGGTTGGTCGCTTTTTCTTTGTATTTTTTTCTTTCTTTCTTTTTTTTTTTTTGTTGGTTCTTTGCTGCTTGCTTCTGTGGACAAACAGTTGCGCGACGACGCAGGATATACCGTTACAATCCTGCTTCTTGCTGATGGCCCCAAACGGCACTGACTGTGCCACAAATTGCAGATGGCGCTTAACTGGAATATGGCCAATGGCCCGAGAGCTGCCTATGGGGGGGCAAACCCGAACAACGGCGCCGTGCTCAGCGCTGACAAGAAACGAACGCGAGAGCGCTGATAACGAAACGCGCTCTCTCTCTCTCTCTCTTTTGCACTTCGTGTACGAATCGTGACAGTTCGAATATAAAGCTTCCAGTGCTGTTAACTAACAGTGACTGCTGCCTTAACTTAACAGCTGTGTGTCAGTGTTTCTGTTTGTGTGCGTGCGTGTGTGTGTGTGTATGTGTGGGTGCGTCGCTCTGTTGAGCTGAAGCAAGAAAAATTACTTGCTGCAGGGCACTTAATCACTAATGACAGCGACGCCAAAGCCAACGTCAGCAGCAGCATCAGCATCAGCATCAGCATCAGCTGCGACTGCGGCAGCGACTGCGGCAGCGACAGCGACAGCGGTGCCTGAACCTCAACTCACTCAAAGTGCGTCTTCCCCCACTTGACTCGAAACGAATCGAATCAACTCGACACTCGACTCGGATTACGTCCTATTCGCAATGGCTGAGACTATGACTTGGCCCTTTGCTGCTGTTGTTGCAGCTTCAGCTGCTGCTGCTGATGCTGGTGCTGATGCTTCTGCTTTTTGTGTGCGCGTTTCGTTACGGCGTTTTGTCTCACTTGGCCTAAATGTCTAATACCCTATAATATCGTTTAATCCCACTCAACGTGCTTTAGTTGTGCTCTGCTGCTTACAAAGAAGGCGCATCCAGTGCAGTTGACAGTTCCAAATGAACCCATTCGATGTGGAGAGACAAATAGAGAGAGAGAGAGAGAGAGAGAGAGAGAGGGAGAGAAGAGCTGCTTTAATTGCAATTGCAAATGCTGTAGCATAACTTTGAGCGCAAGTTCAAGCTGTCAAAGTTGCAAATCACAAACTAACGCCAGTTGCCGCTAACAGCGTACTGGCCTCAAAAGCCAGCCAAGGCCGCCAAGACCTTCAATAGACAAGCAGACAGCTGACTCTGATACCAAACGTGCTTCCTAGCGGCCACTTGAATTATTAACCTTCTGTTAATTAAGCTAAGTAACTGTGCCACAAATCAAAACTGCCAAAACAACAAGTCGCAGTGGCAGCAACGCTGTCAGAATATAGACTATGCAACAAAATCTGATCAAAGTCCCACGTTTGGCCGGACAGGTAGTTTTCTGCCAAAGAATTTAAATTAAAAATGGCAAAAAATTTGCACGCTATTAGCATGATAAATGCCAAAAATCTGCTTAGCTAAGGGAAAAAAGAGAACTCAAAGGGAACTTTAATAAGCCGCACGCTCGAAATTGGTTTAATTTCAATAAGGTTATGTTTTATGGTAAACACTGATTAGAATTCGACATTGGGATTTACACAGATTTTCCTTTCGAATGCGACAGCCTAGTGGATTTTCGCTTGTGCCGGTCCCCGGGCCGGCTCCAGTCCCGCCCCTGGCCACACCCGTTGCTGATAAGGATAAGGAACAGTAAAAATAAAAGTAAAAGTGAACGAGGCGACAGACAAAGGAGCATATACCAAAATAAAAATAAAAAAAAGGCCAGAAACGAAAAACTTAAAAACATCGACAGGAAGCATAAAGAAAAAGGGACGCGACGACAAAGTAAGTAGAAAAAATAAAGAAGCGAATCCCACATAATTTGGCTTGGAAACCATTTTGCTTCAATTTATGCGCATTCCAATCAATAACTGTGACACATGCAACCAACGAACCAAGGAACCAGTCAGGCAAGGACATCATCATACAGCACAGCACAGCGCAGCGCAGGAGAGTGAAAGTGCTAAGATATGCCCAATGGCACAGGGTGCCCCGAAGCGCCAAAGGATGAGCAGCTTTTGGCCAGCCTCTAAGGAGACACACACAAACAAGAGGACGAGCAGAGAGGACGAATGGATATGAATGTGTCAAACTTATGCGGGCACACACACGCACACACACACACACACGCACACGCACACAGCTTAATGTGTGCGTGCAGAAATTGATAAGAAACAAAATAACCCTGAAGAAGAAATTGTGCAAAGAGCGACAAGCCAAGCAAATGAGAGAGTGTGTGTGTGTGTGTGTGTGCGTGAGAGAAAATGGAAAACAAAACCAAAAATGCCAGCACAAACAACAATAATACAGCTACATCAGCAGCAACAACAAGCATTCCAAGAAATTCTATTAGCAGCTTGTCTGTGTGAGTGAGTGCCTGCCTGTGTGTGTGTGTGTGTGTGTGTGTGTGCGTGCTTAAGTCGTGTATGCAGATCATAAGCTTTGCTCAATACACAAGCACGCAGCTTGCGCAAAAGTCATCAAGTTTCATAGCATGCAGCTAGTTGTCGTTAAGCTTGTGCTTTATTAGCATTGATCAGCATACTAGACTTAGGCAGAGCTAGACAATCGCAATCGCAATCGTAATCGTAATCGAAATCGAAATCGAAATCAATGTCTACCTTGACACACACACACACACATGCTCGCAGTGCACAGACATGGCAGATAAGCGTTACAAGGACGCCGCCGCCGCTGCTGCTGCTGCTGCTGCTCGAACGAAACGAAGCTGGGCAGCGAAAGCAAGCGGCAAGGATTTTGCGCAGTTTTGCTGACAGGCAAGTGGCAGGCGGGCAGTCGAGCAGCGGGCCGAAGCGATTTCTGCTCTTTTTGCACGCACACAACAACAACAATAAACAGAGGAAGAAAAAAAAACGGAGACAGGCAAAGGCAACGCAAGTTTTGTGAATGAAATTTCGCGCAGGCACAAAGCGCACAAACAACGTTTAGCTGGCGCACAGACACACGCACAGACACACGCACACACACGCGCACACAGACAGACAGAGCGGCTCACCCTCTCACTCACTCGCACGCACACACGCTCTGGGCAAAGTCACGCGGCTGGCGTATGCACAGATGCGGAGCACATAGACTAAAGGGACTGGCCAAGTGGGGGGGACGGGAGTCGCCAAAGCAGGAGCCCAAAAGCAAAGCAAACAATGCCGCGCTCTGTGTTTGGGTTCAAAGCTACTAGAAAAAAAAAAAAAAACAGAAAGAGAATAATATAAAAAACCAAAACGAAAATGAAACGAAACGAAACGTAAGCAAAGCAGCGCTGCGAGCAGAGCAGCGGGCAGCGAGGCAGAGCGCTGAGTGGAGCGCGCGATATGGTATGGTAAGCAGCAGAGCAGAGGGGCTGGCTGCAGGGAGAACCCAAAAGGGAATCAACATCTGCCGCTGGGCAGGCAGACAGTTGCTCTCGCGGGCGTGGTGGTCGCTCGTCGCCTTGGCAGCGAAGTCGGCCGGTGGGCGGGAAAGCGAAGCTCTTGGAATGATGCTGCTGCTGCTGCCGCTGCTGGAAGGCACAAGCCGAAAAAAAAAAAAAAAACTAAACTAATGCTCAGCATTTATCGATGATGACGGTACACGGAGAGCGGGGGGAGCAGAGTTTGCGGCGTTGACCCACAAATATTGCTGCTGCCGATATACATAATTATGTTAACCTTTGTCGCTGTCTGGCAGCGCTCAACGATAATCACGATTAACATGATGATAAGGATAAAGATGATGTCGTTGTTGTTAAGAGAGCTCCATATGCGGCAGAGCAGCGCAGTAAAAAGCAATTGGCAGCGCGTTTTATTGTACTTAGCCGATCCTCGCGCGCTGTTAAACATAAAATGCGACCTTGTAGCCAGTGTGACCGTTCAGCTTTTGCGTATAAGTTTATCGAGCCTGTTCAAATTTCGATTGCGATAACATTCTAAAAGTAGTTCCTTTACAAAAGTTGAACTTAACGCAACATAGATATGTAATAGCTTAAAAGAAAGGCAGCAGCTTATTTTCTGCATAACCTTTAAATTAGGAACTTAAATGGACAAAGACAAGGTTTAGAGTATTAAGCTGAGTTAAGATCATGTGAGGACACAGCTGCTGAGGTGAAGGATGAAGTCATTTCGTGTATAAACTCCGATGCACACATGCATACATACGTGTACACGTGCACGTAGCCAAATATAGTTCAGCTGAAAAGTATGCAGTGACTTTTGTGCTTAACATAGCGCATTCGCTGGTCGCACACACACATGCACGTATAATGTAAATTCATCTGTAGGTGTGTGTGAGTGTGTGTTGGTTGGGTGATAAAGCCATAGATATAGCTTGGCCTGCATGAGTGTGGATAATGGCGCGGCGAAAAGTCGAAACGTACACAGCACACGAACACATACACACACGCACATTTGCACACACACACACACATGCGCGCACATAATAAGGTGCGATTTGTCTCGCGCATAAAACGAAATTTCCTGCAAATACACACAACCCACACACACACAGAGACACACACACACACTTGGCCAACAATGGTCGCTTCTGCTAGGCAGCAGAGCAGGTTGGGGCATAGAGTGATGGACAGCGGGGGAATGGGTGGATGGTTGGCAGTTTCGATTGCTTTGTTGCTTGTATATGACAGCGTGTCTGTGTGCGAGTGTATGTGTGTGTGTGTGTGTGCGTGTGTGCTGGTGTGTGAGTGTGTGGAGGACATCTTTGTAGGTTAAGGCTCATGTCAAAGCTGGCAAACTGGTGCGACAAAAGGGCGTAAGGCTTTAGGCGTGGCAAACTCGTTTGCCATAATTATTGCTTTTGTTGTTGCTTGTGTGCGTGTGTGTGTGTGTGTGTCTGTGTGTGTGTGGCTCGCATTATTATTTTAACCGGAAATGTGTGTGCTGCCCCCGGCAGCCCCTTTCCCAACAAAACATCACAATCAAATTTGTGAACTGCATGAACTTTTTTCTCCTTATTCTTTTTTCCTTTTTGTGTTTCGCTTTGGCGGAAGCTCGTGCTCTGTGCCGGCGACAACATTTAGCCAATTTTTTTATGACAATGTCGCACTCTCTCTCACTCTCTCTCTCTCTCTCTCTCTCTCTCTCTCTCTCTCTCGTTCTTTGGTGCTCTCTGCTTAAGCTCAGCTGCCGACAGCGCCCACTTTTATGACAAATATTATGTTAAAGACCGAATATGCGCTACGCCATAAAAGTCAATCATTTTTCATTTCGCTTTGCGCGTCGCTGCTGACGTCGACGTCGACGTCGGCGGCCACATGGACGTGGACGTTGCATGCGTCTCTCGCGCGTCTCCTCCTTGGCTCTGGGCTGTCACTCACTCTCACAACGCCATTCACACAAAAACGGAACCGCTCGCTGCCCGCGCCATGCCGTTGCCTTTGGCTGTGCTTGATTTTGCCTTTCTTCTATTTTTCTTTCTTTCATTCTTTTCTTTTCTTTCTTCTTTTTTTTTTTTTTTTTGACTGTGTCCGCTGGGGACATTTAATTTTTGGCGGTCATTCGTTTTGATTTTCCTTGATATGCGATATAGTACTTTATGGACAGTGTATGTGTGTGTGCGTGTGTGTGTGTGTGTGTGTGTGTGCGTGTTTGTTTGTGTGTATTTGTCGCTCTCGCTGGCTGGCTAAGCGCTTGTTGTTGATATTTGGCGCGGCTTGCTTCAATTTATGTCCTGTTTGCCTTTATTGTCGAGCTTTACTTGTTCTCGTTTTCAATTTTTTGCTCTTTCCTTTTTTTTTTCTCATTTTTTTTAAAGGACCTTTTTTTTGGGTGTGCGCAGCGTTTTGTGGATCACATTTGTTGTGTTGTTGTATTGATAAGTTCATTTAATGGGCACGGCCTGACATGCCCTCTGCCCACACACACACACACACACACACACACACAAATGCATGTGTGCGTGTGGCATTTGTTTGAGTGCGTTGCGCCTAATGAGTTTAATGCTTTGTTATCAGCGCTGTAATCTGCTTATGTAATATGCGGCCAAAACTTCAACATAATTGAATCACAAATTATGTCATTTTGCGCGCGTGTGTGTGTGTGTGCGAAAGAGAAAGAGATGGGGGGGTGGGGAAGTTTTTATATATCCACACCCACACGGATTGAAGGCCTTGGGCGCAATTTAAACGAATTAATTGCCAGATTGTCAGAGAACGGATTGACTGGCAATTAAGCAGTGCGCAGATAACCGTTTTAATTGCACTGCTTAACCGTTTAGGGCGAGACAAAAGTAGCAGTAAACTGATCTTTAAGGAGTTCAGTTGAACTAGCTACTAAGCGCCACTTGCAAGCAGTTCATTGATAACTTACTGAATGATACTGCTTAGCCGTTCGACAACTGCTTGGCATGGCTTATGACATGTGTAAGAGCGAGACAAAAAGTGATCCTAGTGGAACTGAACTAGTTCAGCCATTTGCAAGTTTAGATATGCCAGATTTTAGAAACTTACCAAGTTTCTAGATATAAAACGGAATATGTTAACTAAAATGAGCTAATTTTCTACACTTTTCTCTTAAAGCGCTCATAAATTTGCATACGAAACGTTGCGCAAATTATTTAACGCAGCAATTGTCATAAAGCAATTACAAGCAAACCACACCTGATTGGGTTCTGTTTGTTTTTAGAGCAATTTTTTAATGAAGTGGGGGAAACACTTGCCCCGGGGCTGGGCCAACTACCAGCAGGTTCTACCCTCCCCCCTGCCAACCAACCGCCGTCAGCGTCTTCGTCTTTGGCCCATCATGATGCCTGTCAATGACGGAAGGCCACTTTCATTTTGTAGGAAAAGCAAATGAAACTTAACGGAAAAGAAAATTACATCATGCTCGTTTCAATGGGTCGACATAATATTATTTTCCTTGGTTTTTTTTTTTTGCAACCCCGACCCCAAGCGCAGCACCCACTGTGTAAGCCATATCCACGTGCACAGCCATACGCTGTGTATGTTTGTATGTGTGATTGAGTGTGTGTGTGTGTGTGCTTCATCATCATCTTCCGGCTTGCGTCTCGTGGCTCCTTTTGCCTTCTGTCGATTTTTTATTTATTTATTTTATGCCTACGCACATACGCGCCAAACAGTTTGACAGGTGTCGCCGACTGAGTGGCTGCCTGCCTGCCTGCCTCGCTGACTAGCTGGCTGTCATGGGGTATTGGGGGGGTGTAGGGTATTGGGGGGGTAGTGCCCGTACCGGGCGTGGTCTGTGTGCTGTGCCCCGCGGGGTAGTTGGAATGAAAAATGTCGCCCTATTATTCTTTGTATTGTTTTATGCGGCATTTATACGCTTATTTTTGTTGTCTTTTAATAGACGTGGCAAAGTACGCCCAAAGACAAAGGCAAAAACAAACCAACAAACGCTGGGGCTACTTTACGTACGTACATATACCACCTACCCCTAACCCCACGCGCCGGCACTGTCGACAGACGAACAGCCACACCCGACCCCAACCAGGGCCTGTGTCTGCTGGCGTTTTATCATCATCCAATCAGTAGATAAATAACACATAAAATGAGGTGCTTAATCGGGTTTGAAGTGATGAAAGTGAAACTGTGCCGAGCTCAGCCTGGCGGTTGTCGACGTGTCTGTGGTTGCCAGTGCCGAGGGGGCCATATCTTTGTCTTTGGCGTAAATCTGAAGTAACAACTTGATATTTGTATACCAGTTACACACACACTGGCACCTATTCGTCAGACTTAAGAGCTTGTCAATTGGGCGTGACAACATAATTCAGCATTAAATTGTACGCGTAGACAAGTAATTTGTCAACATTTATGTGCGTTAAATGCAAAACAGGCATATACAATTGATTGATACGCTGCAACACACTAACACAATTTTAAATGTGTCGCGCGCAGTCTATCGATAGGCGAACTATCGCAGCAGCAAACAGCAAATTGGCAGCACTCGTGGCAAGCCGCGTTGCGCCTATCGACTTGCCGCCACGTGCGTTATCGATAACCCGCACAGCTGTATTGTTTTTCTTTTTGTGTGTAAGCAAATTGTACGCAAACAGTATTAAAAACGTTGTAGCATTAAGAATATTAATTAGCAACAATTAAACAAAACCGAACTGCACAAGCAAAAGAAAGAACTTTCAAATCACGCTGCACACATTCGCTTGAAATAAACCGTTTTAAAGTAGTCTCGAGCAGCGCAAGCGGCTGCAGCGAAGCGCAGCTTGACGAAAGTCTAAAAAGGCCAGTTAAAGGTAAAAACTAATTGAGAAACTGCATAAATTTAGCATAAAATTTAAGAGTGCAACGTCTTACACTGTTCAACATGGGACTTGTGGGGCGTTTATTGATTTTGTGTCCACAACTATTGTAAATGCATTTCATTATTTGTTAGCCAAACAAATGCCTCAACTTTGACAGCTGTTATGGCTATAAATAGCGTTAAAGCTGCTTATCAGCAGCGGGATGCGGGGCAGGGGGGGTGGGAGGGAGGTGGGCAGGTTTGATATGACGTATGTGTAAATCTCACAACTGTTGTTCTTTTATCGCTCAACGTCGCTTTTATTGCTAATGATTAACATACAAACGCCCCCACAGCCACGCCCCCCACACACTAACATAGACACACACACTCACACACACACACAGAGAGAGATAATCTCGGAGCTGTTAAGTGATTCGAGTGGCCTCTTAAAGAGGCAAGACGCTAATTAAGCCAATTGCCTGTTAATCAAATTGTTACGATTTGTGGCCCAATTAGATCCATTAGCCAGGCGAAAAGAGCGTAGGCAAAAAATCAATAAATGCATTGCCAATTACTTTATTCCCATTGCAGCCATGTCTCCAGCACCGAGCGGATCCGCAGTCTGTGCGCCTGGCGCGCTTTAGGCCCCAACCACATCCATTGACAAGACAGAGCAAAGTATCAAAAATGAAACAAAAAACTTGGCGGCACAAGCGTAAATAATTGAATTTATAAACAACAACAACCCACGCAGCACTCAACTGACAATAAAGCGAGCGAGAGAGCAAGTGAATCAAAGCTTGAGCGAAAGAAGCGTAGAATAAGTTGACCATGCTCGGGCGCACTCAGAAGCTGCTCCTGGGGCTGGCCATCCTGTTGCTAGTCAACGTTCTGTGGGTATCCTCCAGCGAGCTGAGCAAGGTACGTTCAACAATACACAAAAAAAAAGACTTATTTACCAAAAAAAAAAAAAGGGGAAAACAATGGCAGCTAAATCTGATGACTCTCACGTAACGTGACGTAGTAGAAAGTTACGTTACGTTAAGACTCAGAAGTAATGTTTGCCATGATAAAGTCAACTTTCTATCAGATTCAATTAAATGTATATAAATTGCAAATCAAAGAATAGTAGCTAAATCTAACGACTCACGTAATGTGACGTAGCTGAAAGTTACGTTACGTTAAGACTCAGTGAGCTTCGATAACGTCACGTTTCTCAATATAAAGTAAACTTTTTATCAAAATAAATCAAATTTATATAAATTAGGCAAATTGAACAAAAGCAGATAAATCATACGACTGTCACGAAACGTGACGTAGCAGAAAGTTACGTTACGTTAAGACTCAGCGAGCTTCGATAACGTCACGTTTCTCAATGTAAAGTAAACTTTTTATCAGATGAAAAATAATTTATAAAAACTATGATACAAAAGTAAACAATATCAGCTAAATCTTTCGTCTGTTACGTAACGTTACGTAGTAGAGAGTAACGTTACGAAAAGAATCAGGAAGTCATGAGAACGTTACGTTTCTCAATATAAATTCAAAATTTGTCAGATTAAAGTAAATTGATATTAATCAGGCAAATTATGCGATTGACTGAAACCTTTGCGTTTTTATGCAGCTGTCACGTAACGTAAAACTATTCAAATATAAATTGCCTTAGCTTAGAACCAGGCCAACAACAGCTTTCTCGCAATTAACTCAATTATATTAAGCAATATACAACTTGATAAATAAAACTCTCTCTTTGAACAGTTTCTCTATGAGGATGACAAGTATGACAAGCCGTTCTTTTGTACATACTTTAAGACCTCGATGTTTAGCATCTATTTGCTTATCATTGGCATTATTGCGCCCTGGAAGGAGTCTTGCGAACGTCAGCATGGCAATTATGCGGTTTGTATGAACTGAAGCAGGCATAAGTAACCCCTATTAATTTGTGCATGTCCCTACAGATGATGGAACAGCATGCCGACGAGGAGAACTACTACACAAATCAAGCTGCTTTGGTTAGCTAAACGAGTTTTGACTTTCCTGCTGGTTCTAATCCGTTTGCATTGCAGGGCGATTCCACATTTGTGCCCATACGCGTGGCCAATCCCATCAATGGCGTGCCATCCGGCACCGAGAGCGATGATTCGAGCGTGCGCAGCGTCCGCTTCTGCAAGATGGCCGAGGTGCGTGAGATGTCGGCCCATGAGGCGACGGATGCCCTGATGGCACGACTCTCCTATGCGGCCAGCATGCGTATCCGGCGCCAGAAGACGCATCACAAGACGGCCAAAACGGCGCTGCTCTTCTGCCTGCTCTGGTTCGCGGCCAATTACTTCTCGCAGCTGGCACTGGACATGGACGAGGAGCCGATGGTGACGCTCATTAGGTAAAGTTTGTGTAAATATCAGCTAAAGTCCAGTTGTTTATGTTTATGCCTTGCTGCTTGCAGATCCACCTCGGCCACATTGTTCACCATTTTGTTGGCCGCGTTGTTTCCCTCGGCCATGGGCGATAAGCTGACCATCACAAAGCTAATTGCGGTTGCCATCAGCATTGGCGGCGTTGTTGTCATCAGCATAAACGATTTGCACGACTCGAAGATGACGCGTGGCGTCCTGTTGGCCCTGTTCAGTGCATTCTTTTATGCCTCGTATTTGGTGTTTGTTAAGCGAAAAAGCGACACCGAGGAAAAGGTCGACATTCCGCTGTTCTTTGGTAAACTCTTCATTTAGTTAAACTCTTTTTTATTGCTTGTTTTAAATATGGTTTTTAATTGCTTGCAGGCTTTGTTGGTCTCTGGAATCTGTTGCTGCTGTGGCCCATTTTTTTTATACTGCACTTCACCAAGATCGAAACATTCGAGCTGCCCAGCCAGGGTCAGTTTGGCCTGCTCTTTCTGAATGGCTTCATCTGCACTGTGCTGGCGGTGGCTTTGTGGTTGTGGGGCTGTTTTCTCACCTCCTCGCTGATTGGCACGCTGACCATGTCGCTGCAAATACCGCTAACAATTGCCTTTGATGTGCTACTCAAGCACAAGCCGTATTCATCCATGTACTGGATGGGCTCCATGGGCCTGTTGTTTGCCCTGCTGCTTGTGGTTTTGCTCATGCGCAACGATGATTCAGATCCGCTGATGAAGCTATTCAAAGTTGTATATAGGAAAGTCTGTGGCTGCCATAAGCCAAGCATTGTGAGGTATTTAACTATATTTATTGTTGTTTCTTCTAATTATATCCAACTCTTTCGCTCTTCGTTTTGTATTTATTTTATTGTTTTTTTTTTTTTTTGTGCAGAGTCGCCGACGATGAGCAACAGGAATCTCTGATAAACAGCAGCGATTAAGGTCTGACATCGTTTCGGGCAAGGCTTTTGCAAAACGCGCTTTCTCAACATTTAAAAATTGCTCACTGCAATGCAAATCCAAACTTGGCTGTTCACGAGTTCGTTTCGAATCGTTCTTTAATGTATAGCGACAAATATATATATATATATATATATATTATATACAATAATATATTGTATGTATGTAGTTGTAGTTGATATTACGCACAACTTTCATATGCATACAATAATAATATTTACTGATTTGGTTTTAAGTTAAGAGCTGAGAATCCTGATTTGCAATTTTACGTACAAGTTAAGTTAATATTATTTTTAATTTATATTATCTTAGCATTCTGTAAATAGCTGTAGTCCTAGTGTTTATCTCTATATATGTGATAGGTCTTAAAATTTTCTGAACCTTTTTTCTTCTTTCTAATCTAATCAAATGCTTTATATGCTTTAGTGCTCGACCTTATAGACATATATATATATATATATCAATATATATATATACCCTTTATACTCAATTGTAGCATTTCAAAAGTTTCAGGTCTGATATTCCCTGTTGCAGCATGTTTATCGTGCGTTAAACAGTTTCTTGATTATATCGTATTTAAATACACATATATGTTGAAAACTTTGAAAATCGGTTATTATTTTGCAGTGAGATTCCAATTCAGTATGCTTTTTTTTTATAAACAAAGTTGAATTCTCAATCAGCTCAAACATATAATTATAGTTGGTTATTGTTTACAATAAGCAAAAACAAATGAAATATTATTGTTAACCCGCGATAATATTATTCCATACGTAATTAATAAAAGTGCATTGGTATGTATTCTAGCCCGCAATTAATTGCCTCGTTTAACTTTTATCAAAAAATTAAAACAACAAAACGCTTGCCAATGACTGGCAAAAACGTAAGTTCAAAATAATTACATTCGCGCCCAAGCTTAACATAGCTGTTAACATAAATGTTCTCGAAATGTTATGTTAACATTTTACAGCACTGTTATTGCTAACATTGCATGTTAAGAGCAACAGCAGCTAGTCATGTTAAATGCGACTCTCAGTATATGTCTTGCGGTTGACCTGTGCGGACGTGTTTTGTGCGCAAAAGTTAAGTGGTGAAAATAAACTTGTAGAAAATGAAGTTCCAACTGGCTTGGCTGTGCCTGGTCGCCATTGCGGCCGGCATTGTGGTTGCTGATGAAACCAAAGGACCCAAAGTGACCGACAAGGTAAGAACAGCAACCCCAGATATACATACACAAACACACACACACACACAGTGTGTACCTGCGTCACTTGGTATACACACATCGATACAAACAAACACATAAATCATCTGCGCTGTTTTTTTTTTTTAATTTTCATCAAGTATATTCATGAATGTGTGTTTGTTGCGTAGGTTTTCTTTGACATCACCATTGGCGGCGAGGCGGCCGGTCGCATTGAGATCGGTTTGTTTGGCAAAACTGTGGAGAAGACCGTGAAGAACTTCAAGGAGCTGGCCGAGAAGCCGCAAGGCGAGGGGTAAGCAAAAAAAACAAAACGAAGCGCCGTTAATTGGCCCAGCAATACGCACACACACGCACACGTATGCAGTTAGCTGTAAGTGTGTACACACTACTCGCATGTATTTATAGGTTAGAACGGGAGTAGTTCATATCAATTACGTGGCGTTTAACTGAGAATTAGTTGACAAAAGCGACTAATCCAAATTGAACTGTTTACCAACTGCTGTGACACTAATTTGCCCATTGTGTTTGCTTGCTTCTTCTACTTCTATCCGAATCTGTTTATATAGCTACAAGGGCAGCAAGTTCCATCGCATCATCAAGGACTTTATGATCCAGGGCGGCGATTTTACCAAGGGCGACGGCACCGGCGGACGCTCCATCTATGGCGAACGTTTCGAGGATGAGAACTTCAAGCTGAAGCACTATGGCGCCGGCTGGCTGAGCATGGCCAATGCTGGCAAGGACACAAACGGCTCACAGTTCTTTATCACAACCAAACAGACCAGCTGGCTGGACGGACGTCACGTTGTCTTTGGCAAGATACTGTCCGGCATGGATGTGGTGCGCAAAATCGAGTCTAGCGCCACAGATGCACGCGATCGTCCCGTCAAGGATGTCGTAATTGCCGACAGTGGCACCATTCCCGTTGCCGAGCCCTTCGCCGTTTCCAAGACTGATGCCACAGATTAAGCACAAACATAATCAAATATACATGCATACATATATATATATATATACATTTTTTTTGTTTGTTTTGCATTTTGCCAGATTCAAAGCATTATCAATCCAATTAGAATTAGAGTACTCTAGAGTAGAGCAGCAATCGATTTTTCTCAACGTTCGAGTTGGGTTTGCATTTAAAATAATAATTTCTACACTAAGCAAATACTCGGCTCAAAAACTATTCTCAAATTTGTAACGTCTAGAAATGCATTGTATTTAACTATGTGATAAAAAAAAAAGAAAGAAAAAAAAAACTAAGAGAGAAATTGTTTGGTTTTGTGTTGGGCTTTGTGTCGCGGTTCATTGAACTGGTTTTTTTTTTTTTTCGATGCCAAATTGTGCTCCATGTGTGTGTGTGTGTGTGTTTGTTTGATTGTGGTGTATGTATGTGAGTGTGTGTGTGTTGTCGTTGGAACTTTTCCTGCTTCCCTTTATTGGAACCAGTTTCTTTTGCAGCTGTTTTGTCGCTAATTCTTATTTCTGTACTCTTTCACTTTGCTGCGCTGATTTTAGCTGGATTTTTTTTCAAATAAAAAAAAAATAAATAAAAAGCTGACACAGATGTCGACTCGAAATTCGTGTCACGTTCTTCAGTTTAGCAGCCGCTCGTCAATTTGTTATGCACATATTTATTTATATATCATTTGTCAATGCCAATTTCCGCCAAGTTCTAAAAAAGCCTTGCTTATCAAGCGAAAAAATCCGTAAAAAACATTTGCCAAATCAATTCACTTCGCAATCCGATTGAAACAGTCTAATAAGAAATACAAGCTCGCGAATTATATGAATAAGTTATCAGAATTTTGAGAACTTATTCATATACTTTCTCTTATCAGAACTGAATATATCCGATGTGAACTAATTGCAGCTTTTGTTAGAAAGCGTTTTGAATCTATTACTATATTTGCTTATAAGACAAGGCGAAAAATTCCAATAAGAACATACCGATAATATAGAGCATTTTCCTATGCTCTTAATTCAATGGGATTTTCCAATAAGAAATAAATTTAACCATTGATAAGGAACCAGCTATGTTTTCCAATCAGAGCACACACGTCCAATAAGATACTCCGGCTTTTATCCATGATTTTTCATATTTAGCAGGCATTTTAATGCCTGCTTTCTTACGCCTAAACTACTTGGGAATTGTAAGAAAATTTAAGAAGCTGTTTGTACGATGCATTTTAAGTTGGCATATTATTATAAGATGATGTAGCTATGTGGCCTGACCCCCCTTTGAACCGCCTCCAAGCAGAATTATATGCATGCAACAGCGAAGCGGAGAGCGCGTGAGAGAGAAGGAGGATCATGTGGCCCCCAAGTTCGAGTGGCGCAACTACAAATTTGCCTGTGTCAGTGCAATTGAACCCCCTTCGTATACAGACACACACACACACACGTATTCATATATAGATTTATATATATATATATGCATGTGCATATGTGGAGCGCGTATTGTTTATGTCGGCGGCAATCTCGTGTGCCACATATGTTTCCCATACACACACGCACACACACATGCTTAGCTATTCGTATGTACATCGAGAATAACCACAGAAACTCTGGACGCTGTCGCATTTCAAAGATTATTTGTTGCCAGCAATCAGTGCGACGCAGCCAAGCGCTTGGAGTGAATACTACAAAACGGCCAAGGATTGCGAAAGCAGAAGGAAAACTTATGTGAAAGCAACATTTAAAGTTAATCAGCTGAAGAAATTAACTTTAACCGGCGCAAAATGGTGAGTTTTTGGGCGTATCTTCAAAGAGATCGGAGAGATCAGGAACTATATATATAGAAAAATGCTCAATTGATAAGCGCACGAGCTGAGAAAGTTTGTTCTTGCCGATGATGTGTACCAATCAAAATGTAGAAAACAAAACTCAGCTACGAAATCCATCTGAAAATGTGTGCGCGAGTTCGCCAGATGAAATCATTGACAAAAGTTAAAGAAATAATAGAAAAACGAAACATAGTCTGTTCGTATTATCTTGAGGAACAGAGAGAAATGCCGGGCAGAGCCGGAGATCTATTGATTGCCAAAAAAAAGGTGAGAGGTGAACCTCATGTAAGGGCAGAACATGAAAGTTAGCAACAGCAGGAATGTAGTAGAACCTTAAGAAATCAGGGCCAGCAGCAGTAGATCAAGACGGGCTACAAATATGCAAAGCTTAGACTCTAATAAAGACGTCTGCAATAGAGGTGACCCTTGTATAAGATCCTGCACAGCAGCAAACATGAAAGCAGTAATGGAGCAGAACCTTAAGAAATCAGGGCCAGCAGCAGTAGATCAAGACGGGCTACAAATATGCATTTGCAAATATACTCTTATAAAGACGTCTCCAATTGGAGTAGTATTCAAAAGTTGCAAGCTCACCCGCTCCACGCCGGCTGCTCCACAATTATCTATGTATATCCATATTCTCTCAGCAGCATCACAAGGGACTGCCTGTGCTAGGCCTTTCCAGGCTCAGCCTGCTGCTGCTGCTGCTGCTGGGTAGCAACTGTCGCGCTGCCAAGATACTTGTCCTGTTTCCACACGCCAGCGAGAGTCACTTTGCTGTGATGCGCACCCTGGTCGCCGAGCTGGCCGGCCGGGAGCACAATGTGAGTAAATATGGCCCAGCCTCTCGACAAACACAAGCTCACATTCCATGCTAGGTAACTGTTTACGGAGGCCACGGCCTGGGCGAGCGCTTGGAGCGCGTGGCGGAGACTGTCGTCGCGCCGGAATATGACTTTTGGAGCAACTGTAAGTGGGATTTGAGTGGGATTTAATGAGTACAGAAACTGATTAGACTAATTGTTGACTTGCCACAGTGCAACAGCATGCAGCAGCTGGCGGCAGCCTGGAGGACTTGGCCCGCCTGTCGGACAGCAGGCTGCGCAGCTCCTTGGCCCAGGTCGGCGCTCAGGCCTTGGATCACTTTCTGGCGCAGCCGTCGTTGCAGGCTTTGCTGCAGCTGCCCAGCGCTGAGTTTGACTACGATGTGATTATTGTCGACTATTTCTACACGGAGGCGCTGCTAGCGTTGGGCTATAAGCACAATAAGCCCACCATTGGCATTGTGAGCACGGATTTCGGCAACTATATGAACACGGTGCAGGAGGCGCTGGTGCCCGTCGCCTGTTCGCCCATCGATTTTGAGGCGTATACGTCGGAGCTGGGTTTTGCGGCGCGCTTGGCCAACATACGCGAGTGTATTTCGCGACGCAAGCAATTTCACAAGGAACACTACGCGGCACAGGAGAAATTAATACGCAAACATTTTAAAAGTAAGTTTTATGCCTTTTCGGCTTGGCGGCACAATTAACTGTGAATGGCAAAATTGTGGCAGCACTGTCTTTGAGGATGTGGCAGCACTGTCTGCAACACTTATCGATTTAACTGTGCTGCCTATCGTTTGCGCTTTTTTCGAATGTTTAATTCTAACGTATTTAAATATGATTTGCAGTTGCAGCCAATGTGCCGCAACTGCAGGCACAGCATTTGGCTTTATTGCTGCTTAATACTCATGTGCCCCTGTGGACGCCACGCCCATTGGTGCAGCAAATTGTGCCCGCAGGTGGGCTGCATATACGCGGACCGCGCGAATTGCCCTGGCATATAAAGCGCTACGCGGAGGAATCTCGCGACGGCATCATCTACATGCAGCTGGGCAATGAACAGCTCTGCGGTCAGCTGCCCAAAGAGAAGCTGCGCATACTCTTTGAGTTTATTGGCGGACGCAAGGAGCGTTTCATTTGGACCTGCCACGATGTGACGACGCTGGAGAGTCTGCCCAAGAATAGTATGATACAGCATGGCGTGCCACAGATTGACATTTTGGCGCATCCGCGCGTCCGCGCATTTATCATGAATGGAGATCTGTTGAGCCTGCAGGAGGGCATTATGCGTCATGTGCCCATGCTGGGCTTGCCCAGCTTCCAGAATGAACGCAAGAACATGCAGTTGGCAGTTAGCTTGGGCGTCGGCCTGCAGCTGGAGCAGAGCAATTTCACCAAAGCCGCTCTCGACTGGGCTTTGGACGAGCTCACGACGCAACAGGACTATCAGCTTGCCATTCGGGAGGTGTCCAGCGAGTTCCGGGATAGACCGTTGGGCGCCTTGGCCAATGCCATGTTCTGGGTAAACTATGTGGTTCGGCATAAGGGCGGCGCTGCGATCAGAACACGCGGCATAGATATTGGCTCAAATCAATTGCATTTATTTGATTTGTTTGTTTTTTACTTTGCTTTGGCGATTGTTATATGCGCCGTTTTGGTTGCCGTCTATTTTGGAGTTGTATATGCCCTGCAAAGAAAACGTAACGATGCAAAATTATCAAAATTAAGTTAGATTTTAGTTGCAAATTAATAAAAGCCAATGCGAACAAATAGCGCAACAAATGTGTTTAAAACAAAACGATTTAATCGATTTGAATGTGCGCCATACACAGGGCTGCAGTGAAAACGATAATTAAACGTTCGGTACAACTCTGTCGAAAAAAGTGCTGCCAAGTTTTTGGGAAACGACGGTGGCCATCTTCCTTTCTAAAGAATCGCGTTCGCACAGCAGACGTGTTTAAAACCTTTTCGAGTGTTTTAAAAGGTAATAATAGTTTTAATTTGCTCAAAACCGTATTTAAACTGTGCTGCTCAATGTGTGAATGCCGCTGCATATGAATGCAGGCCGACTAAAGCGTGTTTAAACGTGTGGCAAGCGCAGCGTGTCACACGTGGAGTCTCGAGCTGCTCAACGGAGCAGCTAGTGCATTGAGGTTATGTTGATTTCGTACTGAAAACAGAAACAACAAAAGCCTGTAAACTGTGACAAGCTGCAATTTGGTGTACAAAATCATTGTCTAATTTGTGTGTATTTTGCAGCTCCGTCAATATGTCGACTGGTACAACTGCCACAATCCGCACCCGCAAGTTCATGACCAACCGTCTGCTTGCCCGGAAACAAATGGTCTGCGATGTGCTCCACCCGGGACTCTCGTCGGTCAACAAGACGGAGATTCGCGAGAAGCTCGCCGCCATGTACAAGGTGACGCCCGATGTTGTCTTTGCGTTCGGTTTCCGCACAAACTTTGGCGGTGGCCGTTCCACGGGCTTTGCCCTCATCTACGACACCCTGGACTTTGCCAAGAAGTTCGAGCCCAAATACCGTCTGGCTCGCCACGGTCTCTTCGAACAGAAGAAGCAGACACGCAAGCAGCGCAAGGAACGTCGCAACAGAATGAAGAAGGTCCGTGGTACCGCCAAGGCCAAGATCGGTACCGGCAAGAAGTAAAGCAATCCGCTAACCTCGTATGATTGTGTGTGTGTGTTGCTGGTGGCGCGCACCGACAATTCCCAATTTAGCTGCTGGTTATGCGTTAGTCTAACTTTTAAAAAATTCAACGACAACAACAGTAAAATCAGTTGTTTACTTTTTGGAGCGGCTATTGTTTTATATGCTTAAGAAAATAAAACTCTAAAAGTAAATGCAGCCGCGTCTTTGTTGGTGTAAGGCTTACGGAGCAGAATTCTCATAGCAAAATTGCATAGTATGCTTTATAAAATATAAATTGTGCGTAAACAAATACAATTTGCATGTTTAGTTGCCGCGTCGGCCTTGCCAGACTTGTCAAACCGCAACACACAATTTAAATGGCAACACCTTAGCTGTGCCAGTCTGGCCACATCTGTCAAGCATTTCAACCCTAGTAGCAACGCTACATAAATTTATTTGCAAAAAAAAAAAGAAAACCAAACCGGAAAAATATTCATATACAGAAATTGTATAAAATCGTTTTAAATGTCAATTGCTAGGCTGGCCAGCATTTTCGAGGATTATTCATAGCAGCACACCGGCAAAAGCCAGAGGCCACACAACGAGCTACAAATGTCGAATTGTGGGGGTGTTGGTGGTGGTGGCGGCGGCAGCACTGGCGGCGGCGGCGTCGGCGTCAGCGTCTCGGCTGGCGATTGGATTTGCCCAGATATTGAGTGAGTGCGCGTAAAGCTACAAGCGTAGAGATCTATGGCGCAGGATTTGAGTGTCCTGCATCCGGCACAACAACTGCATTCACCCCCTCTCCCACTTAACCTAACAGACAAATACAATAAATTGTTGTTTTGTTACTCTTATTCTTCCTCCAACCGCTCGCATTGGCGCGCGGCATTTGTTTGTGCGTGTGTCTGTGTTGCAGCTGTCGTCATTTGAACTTTGCGCGTCGCCTGCAATGCAATAAATGCAACCGCGAACGCGAAATTAGCAACAATGAAAAGCCAGACAGGGACAGGGATCGTGATCGAGATCGAGGCAATGGCAGCAGCGGCGGCAGCAGCAGCAGCTCCTCCAAAAAGAAACTGGGCACAGAGATTGGCAAAGTAGCCGCGGACAAGTCGCGCGGCCTGTTCAGCGCCGAGGACTGGCAGTGCAGCAAGTGTGCCAACGTGAACTGGGCGCGACGCCAGACTTGCAACATGTGTAATGCGCCCAAATTCACGGATGTTGAGGAGCGCACAGGTGCGTAAAGCTGGCTACCAATTCCCGCCTGGTTACTATCTCAAGGCTTAATTCATTTGCAGGCTTTGGCGGCGGCTATAATGATCGTGGCGTAGTGGAGTACAAGGAGCGCGAGGAGTCAGACAGCGAATATGATGAATTTGGACGTCGCAAGAAACGTAAAAATAATGACAGAGGCGGCGGCGGCAGTGAACGCAGCGATGACGATGGGCGCGGCAGAGATGATGTGAAACGCCCGCGACGCAGTGATATCGAAGGGGACGAGGAGGAGGAGGACGATGAGGACGACGATGGCGATTTGTCCAAATACGATTTGTGGGGCGACAACGAAGTGACCTCAAGCAATGTGAAGAGCAGGGAGACGGACAATGGGAATAGCAACAGCAGCAGCAAGGAGAAGACAATGCCAGCAACCGCGAGCAGTAAAAGAGCATCACGTGCCTCCACCTCGTCCATTTCCTCATCATCCTCATCAAGCTCGTCCAGTTCCAGCGACTCGTCATCAAGCTCAACATCAAGCAGCTCCAGCAGCAGCAGCGCTTCCCATGGCAAGCGTGACAAGAAGCGATCCGACACACGTTCCCGTTCACCCGTTCGGCGCTAGACTTTCATCAATTATAATCTCCGTATGGAGAAATCATGCTATCATCTTGTTTTTGTTTTTCTTTCTTTATTGCAAAAAAACAAAGAAACGTTTGTTTATTTATTTTTCTAAGCCTGCGCCATTTGCCCACGACATGTATTGAACTTTACGCCGCATAAGAAAATCAATAAAATCAATTTAAGAATGTCATTGGGCGATTTTATTGCTTGGCAGCCATTAAATGATCAATGGAAAGTCTCATCCGATTGTTTCTGTGTGGCGGCAGCCGCTGCGTCGCGCAGTTCCTTGAGCTCTGCCAGCTCCTTGCGCGCATCCTCGATTTGCTGCTCCGTTACGGTCACGGGCACATCGCAGTCAATCTGCTCCTTTCGCACAAATAGCATTTTTTTAATGGCATCCTCTAGAAAGGGTATTTGTTGCGCCTGCAGCTCTTTGTGATAGGCTTCCAGACGCTCCTCCTTGATTTTCTCACAGTAGATGTCTGTCAGCTTCTGCAGAGACTCTTTGCGCGTTACCCAATGGAAATGCGCCGGCGGTGGCTTATAGACCAAGTCTAGCTTCTCCAAAATCCACTCGAAGCGCGGATAATCCCAGCGTCTCAGGTATTTCAGAAACTTTTTACGCTTGTCAATCAGCTCCTTAAGCTGCACTTTGATCATCTTGTCGCGTGGATGCACCTCCATGTGCGATTGATAACGCCGTATAACTGCAGTCATTTTGGCCACTGTTTTTCGTGCAGGCAATATAAAAGAGAGCTATAGTATAAGGAGACCTGAGCAACAAATGGGACAGATCTAGCTTCTCTAATCTCTTCCAGAATGCAGGCTTTTAGCAGAGTAATAGGCAAGGGGGCATGACCATTTGGTCTGTTGTTTTTCCCAGAAGTTTAATGAAAATTAACATGTACTTACGTTTCGCTTCCATGGAGCCATAGTCCTGTTCATGACGCTGCACCTCCTTGACCATTTGGTCACGATAATAACGCGTAGTCAGATGATTCCGATTGTTGCTTAGCATAAACATTGATTTGACCGTTTCGTCGGCACTGAAAAGTAATTGCAATTTTGAATTGATAGGCATTCTAGAAAGTGAGAAAAACACAATTACTTTGCCAGCTCCTTGGAGTCCTTGTATTCCGGCAGAATCTCATTGGGATTCAGCGGTGGCAGCTTGGCCAGATCGCCGCTTTTCTCCGGCTTGATGCATGATATCTTTTCCGGTCGCACCCATTTGATTTTCAGATCTGACTTAAACGCATAGTCACGCACAAATTGGCGCGGCACGGCGTGCACTACATTTAATAGTTTATTCATAAATAATAACTTTAGTGTTGCATCCAAATGCGTTTCGCTGCTAGAGGTTATATCACTTGGCCAGTGTGCACACAAATACAGAAATTAGATTATACCGGGCACAGCTGATCATAAACAGTGTGCACACACCATGGCAAAGCAAGCGAAAATGCAGCACCAGGTGTTGCTGTATTTTGTGAGTGTTGTGTTTGTTGTGACCAGATATTGCGACAATTGTGAAATTTAAGATATTTAATTTTGTTTTAAATTGGATTTATAATATTTGACAATGGCGCACATGTCACATATGCTACCACAAGCGTCAACAACGTCAGGCGTTTCATCAGGTAGCTCCTCACGTACCATGTCTCTGATGGAGAAACAAAAGTATATCGAGGACTACGATTTTCCGTACTGCGACGAAAGCAGTAAATATGAGAAAGTGGCCAAAATAGGTCAGGGCACATTTGGGTGAGTCGCTGGGACATACATATGTCAGTTGTATCCAAATAAAATATGTTGCACCAACAACTGTTGTTTGTTTACGCTGCAGCGAGGTGTTCAAGGCACGCGAAAAGAAGAGCAACAAAAAGTTTGTGGCCATGAAGAAGGTGCTCATGGACAATGAAAAGGAAGGCGTATGTACACACTGTTCCAACTGCAATCTGGTCTCATTAATCGCAATTTCATCATGCTTCTACAGTTTCCCATTACGGCCCTGCGCGAGATACGCATCTTGCAGCTGCTGAAGCACGAGAATGTCGTCAATCTCATTGAGATTTGCCGCACCAAGGCGACCGTTCACAACGGCTATAGATCCACTTTCTATTTGGTCTTTGATTTCTGTGAGCATGATTTGGCTGGTCTGTTGTCCAATATGAATGTCAAATTCAGTCTGGGTGAGATCAAGAAAGTGATGCAGCAACTCCTCAATGGCCTCTACTACATACACAGCAACAAGGTAGCCAAACAAAAATCGAGAGCTCCTTTAAACGTTGACATATGCCACATTTCTTCTTCAGATTCTGCATCGCGATATGAAGGCGGCCAATGTGTTAATCACAAAACATGGCATTTTAAAGTTGGCCGATTTTGGTTTGGCCCGTGCATTTAGCATTCCAAAGAACGATTGCAAGAATCGTTATACAAATCGTGTGGTTACGTTGTGGTATCGTCCGCCAGAGCTGTTGCTCGGTGACCGCAACTATGGACCGCCTGTGGATATGTGGGGCGCCGGCTGCATTATGGCCGAAATGTGGACACGTTCGCCCATCATGCAGGGCAACACAGAGCAGCAGCAGCTGACCTTCATCTCACAATTGTGCGGCTCATTTACGCCAGACGTTTGGCCGGGCGTCGAGGAACTGGAACTGTACAAATCCATTGAGTTGCCAAAGAATCAGAAGCGACGCGTCAAGGAGCGTCTACGTCCCTATGTCAAGGACCCAACTGGCTGTGATTTGCTAGACAAACTCTTGACACTGGATCCCAAGAAACGCATCGATGCGGATACAGCACTGAATCATGACTTCTTCTGGACTGATCCCATGCCTAGTGATCTGAGCAAAATGCTTTCACAGCATTTGCAGAGCATGTTCGAGTATTTGGCGCAGCCGCGTCGCAGCAATCAGATGCGCAACTATCATCAGCAGCTGACAACGATGAATCAGAAGCCGCAGGATAATAGTATGATTGATAGAGTCTGGTAGAATTTAAGCACTATTATTATGATTAAGTTAGATGTGAACATATACAATTGTAATTGACTGTATATGCAGCGGTTCAAAGAAGTCTCGGATTTAAGTGTATATCAACATAAATATTTTTAAATATATTGTTAGTGCGCTGAAAAGCAAACATTTCCATACAAAACACATGCAAATTCTTTACTGTCGCGTTTACTAGGAACAAACTTTGTGTCTAGCTCTATATGTACGGCCGTGCTAGTGTGTACACACTTTAAAGTTTTTTGGTATTTTTTTTAGGCAATTGTGCACACACTTGACGAGATGCACGTTGAGCAAAAGGTAAACAAGGCCAAAAAGGCGGAGAAAAAGCAACGTCGTTGCCTGGCAATTATAAAAGCTGACTGTAATGTGTCTCAAAGTGACTCACCTACGCTCTACCTGGCCATACTCAATGTGGGACTGAGCAATGGTCTCAACGAAGAAGCACTACTGGCTGCGGCTGCTGCAACAGGCGGCCAAGTGTCGCAGGTGCTGATGCTGCCCTCGAAATCGTATTGTTTTCTGGCATGCACCACATTGAACGATTCCCAGCTTGTGTACCAGGGCATGCACAATCGGGCGACCATTGGTCAGCAGGGCGCCGTTGCCTACCTCAGTTACGTGCTGCAGTTGCCCAAGGACATAGAAGAAAACGGTTGGCAGCAATCGCTGCCCAATGGTCTCGTGCTGCTGCCCAACTTTGTCAATGAAACGGAGGAAGCAGCTCTGCTCCAGGCAGTTGCTGTTGTTGGCCCTGGTTCTGCCAGCACGGCGGACACTAATCTGAAGCACAGGCATGTCAAGCATTTTGGCTATGAGTTTCTTTATGGCAGCAATAATGTGGATCCGCTGCAACCGCTGGAACAGCCCATTCCGACTGCATGTGATTTCTTGTGGCAGCGCTTGGCCTGCTGCGAAGCGCCAGCACTTGATACACCCGATCAGCTGACTGTCAATGAGTATGAGCCCGGACAGGGCATACCACCGCATGTGGACACACACAGCGCATTCGTAGATCCCATACTCTCGCTCTCGCTGCAATCCGATGTGGTCATGGACTTTCGTCGCGGTCAGGAGTTTGTGCACGTGCTGTTGCCACGCCGTTCGCTTCTGGTCATGTCCGGCGAATCGCGATATGATTGGACGCACGGCATCAAGCCCAAACACATTGATGTCATACCCACGCCAGCGGGCAGCCTGACGACGCAGTCGCGCACCAAACGAACTTCACTCACCTTTAGGCGATTGCGCCGAGGACCCTGCGATTGCCAATATCCCACGCTCTGTGATACGCGTCAGACCACAGCTCCACGGGCGGTGACTGACGAGCTGGCCACGCATGCGAGTCACCTGGAGCAGCAAAATGTGCATGAAGTTTATGACAAGATTGCGAATCATTTTAGCGATACGCGTCACACGCCCTGGCCGCAAGTTGCCGAGTTTCTGAACAGCTTTGAGCCACACTCGGTGCTGCTGGACGTGGGCTGTGGCAATGGCAAATATCTTGGCTGTAATCCCCAATTGCTGGCCATTGGCTGTGATCGTTCGCTCGGTTTGCTGGGCGTTAGCAATGCGCGAGCCCGAAACGTCTTTCGTTGCGATTGCCTGCAGCTGCCGGTGCGCAGTGGCAGCATTGATGGCTGCATTAGCATTGCGGTCATACATCATCTGGCCAGCGGGGAGCGTCGGCTGACAGCGCTGCGTGAGCTGTCGCGTGTGCTGCGTCCAGGCGGTCGTGCGCTCGTCTATGTCTGGGCGAAGGATCAGCGACGGAACGACAACAAATCGGCCTATTTGCGTCAAAACAAAGCCGTCAACAAGCAGCGCACCACAGAGCAGGCGCAGCGCCAGAAGCTCGCACAGCAATTGGAACGTATGGAGCTGGACCAACAGCAGCTACAGGTGCCTGTGCCGCTGCCGGTGCACACAAATCGCACCGAGTTCCAGCAGCAGGATGTCTATGTGCCCTGGAAAACCAAAGATGAGCAGCGCACAACATTTCTGCGCTACTATCATGTCTTCGAGGACCAGGAACTGGAGCGTTTGGTGTCGCAAGTGGAAGACATAGTGCTTAGGCGCAGCTACTATGATCAGGGCAATCATTGTGTGATCTTTGAAAAGATGCCGCAATGAAAATATAATCTGCAAATAAACCAAAAAGATCTGCTTGAAAAATTCAATGTTTGAAAATATGCTTTATAAATAAAAATAAATATATAAAAAAATGTTTGCAAATTAAATGTGTTAGTTCAATACGTAAATCACATGTTAATTAAGTAATTCGTTTATTTGATTTCAAAAAATACACATCCATATATTTTTTATTTAATCGCGAATTGAACGTAGACCAACTATAACTTAGTTAAGCTTAATTCTTACCCATTCAAATGGTATTTGTTTCATGTTTTTTATTGTAGCTTTGGACCATAATTTGACAATTCCTTAATAACAACATTTCGTGTTCCATTCGGATAATCCAGTTTAGAAATGTTTCAGTTGTTAGTTGCGTATGGAGTTCGTGTTGTATTCATAGTGGGTTTAAACGAGCTTAGTAGAGTGCGTGTGTATATACATAAGAATTGTTGAAACAGTGTGCATAGTTTAAGTTAAATGGTATTATTAGTAGGGGATTATTCAAGCAAGTATTGCTCAGAGAATTTAAGTAACATAAGTAAAGTTTAAAGAACTAACTAGAGAAGAGAGAGCAAATGGTTTCTGCGCTGCCATCAGTTCTATAATCGATATAACTAACATATATGCATGATAGGTACATCAAGTGAAACTGTTTGAAAATGCACGCTTAGACACTAAGAGGATACATTATGAGTTCGTACACACACCTATATTTCTCTATATCTATATCTATAGCTATAAAGAAGTATATTTCGTTTAAAATGACATCTATACATAAACGTACAAGTACAAGTAGTTTTAAAAACACTTAGAACTCATCCTGGGCACTTTCTTACTTGACAAAAATTACAATATCATTATAGGAATTTAAATTTATAGACTAGTTTACAGTTTCAACGTTTCGTTTTTGGTCGTGGGTATTTGATATGTTAGCTAGTAGGTAAGATAAGTAAGTAACATTTTTGACTAGGTTCAATATTTGTGCCTACAAGCTATTTAGTGGGTATTTCAACTACCTTTAGGGTATACGTGTATAGGCTGTTAGTGAAAATATATACTCATAGAGGTGTATATATGTATATAAACATGTGTAGAGTGCCCTAGGTTTGGCTATAACTATTAATATGTGTGTGTATACATATGTATATATTATAGGTATATATCGGTATAGGAGAACAATTAGGAGTATATAACTTTATCAACAGGTTGTTAGTCTGCCTATGTCTAGGGTTAAACCAGAAATTCATCATAATATTAAAGCCTGATAGTTTACTTGTTTGTCGTTAAAGCTGATTTATCAGTTGTGTGTGTATATAACGCCGTATAAACATCGTCTATATATTTTTTTTTTAATGTTCATATATGTATACTTCAGTCATTGTTGAATATACAAAGCTTTCTTGCAATATTTCGATGCCCTCTATTTTGTTTTGGTACAATAACTACACCTACGCCCTATGCCCTATGTCTACTCTTACATCTACATCTACTTCTACTGCCTGAAGAGGCGTGTTAATCCTCCCCAGCTTTACCGAAACACTTATTTGAGCAGCTGGCATACTTCTTATTACCTTTCCATCTGAGTCAAGGATTGGGCGTCGTTTGTGTGTGTGTGTGTGTGTGTGTGCGAGTGAGTGTTTTGCTGTGTCTGGTGCTTCTTCTGTGACTGGGACTGGGTATCCAGTTGCCTTGAATGAGCGCGCTTAGATAAATGTTTCGGCTGCCATCTGTTACAAGCATTCTGCCAGCGGCGGCTTCTCAATTGGAGGCGATGGTCCCGACACGGAAACCATTGGCACGGCACCGATCTTGGGTTTGATTATCTTAAGGCCGAGACTCAGATTTTTGGGGCTACTGTGCGGCGATGAGGAGGCCGTCGATGAGCGCTGATGCACTAGCACACGCGGCTTAGCCTCTATGGCAATGCTGGGCGTGGAGGCGGCAGAAATGGAGGATGTGGCCGTTGCACTGGCCAGCAGCGGCACATGCACCAGTTCCTCGACTGTTTCCGCAGAATCCTGTGAATCGTGCACAATGGCCGAGGCATCGCTGTGAATCAACGCTGATATAGAGTTGGTGTCATCGTCTTGCATATACGGCGGTGGTGCCTCCAGTGAAATGCTGCCTACTATGACATTGGCCGTGGTAATAGCAGAGGCACGCGCCAGCAAACTAGTCACAGCTGTTTTCGGTTGCTTGGCGTCGTGGAGCACGGGCAGCGTTAGCAGCTCGCCAGCGTTGCCGCCGCACTCCTTCATTTCAATGTCCTGGGAAGAGTTTTGCTGCTGCTGCTGCTGGACGGAGTCATCATCTGTGCGCCACGGACGCAGACTCTTCTGCAAGCCAAATATTTATTATGTGCTCGTGTGCCGTAGAACGACTACTTACCCTGCGTCCATTGTCGGTAATATTCTCGGCACTCTTGGCCTTGCGACAGAGCACACTCTGTGAGCCATGGCGGCGCAGGAACTCAATGGAATCGAATCCGCGACCCTCCGACGAGACGAATATGGCCGAATTGATGCGACTGCGCGTGCAGCGTTCCGATATCGATGTGGAGCGCTCCTCCGCCAGCATGTGGATGTGCTGCAAGATAGAGATCATTAGTAAGGCATTGAATAATGCGTTCACATTTTGGAGTCTTTGCGATGATTTCCTTACGCGGCTATTGCAGTGCAACGGTGGGTGAGCAAAGGTGCCGCCACATTCACTGCTGTCGAACTGTATTCTCAATGCAATATATTGAAATAGAGAAAGAGAGAAGAGAAATAACAGATAAGGAAAGAGACCCAAAGAGAGGTGGAAGAAATTTCAGACATTACACACAACACACAAACACACACGCATACACACACACACACACACACACACAATTTCTATATCGAAGAAAAGGAGTTAAGGGCTTTAATGTTGCCGCAACGATTTACTAAGCTCTACGCAAGTAAATGTCCTCCTTCAGGCGATTAACAACAATTAACAACAACAACGGCAAGCGAAAAGCGTAAAGCAACCTGCACAAACAACTACAAAAGCGAGTGAGCGTGAGTTTGAATTTGGTGTTCTTTGGTTTGCTCGGAATAGGCGGCTGTGTTCTGGCTGTGCTTTGGTGAAGCGCGAGTCTGGAATTGACTCTCTAATTGTACAAGGTGTAAATGTTTGATATTTGTGTTCAGGTGCGTTTTTTTGTTTGGTGCTCTAAAATACTTTTCAACGCTGCAAACGGCGGGCGAACAAACGGTATACGGTTTAACGATAAGCGATTAACGATTAACGTGCCCAATGTACAACAACACGAAGTGCATGGCGTTTGGTGCAATTATCGGAATCGATAAGCGAGCGAAACGAACGAACTTAACGAAAGAATGAACGAATGAACGAACGAACAAACGAACGCACGCACATAATGAACGAGCATTCGGACGAACGAACGTTCGATTCGGTTTTCGTTTCTCGTTTTTCGTTTTTCGGTTGGCGTTTCGAAAAGCACTTACGCTGGCCGGTTCACTGTAGTTGCTGTGATTGAGCATGGACGATTCGGTGTGTATGGTATCGCTGGCGACCATGCTGTGATATTTCTGCAGCTGCAGCGTGGACGAGCCGCGACTCTCGCGCGATCCATCCCGGCTGCGATCGGCGCACGAATACTGTCGCCGGTACTGTCGACGCCGGCGTCCAACATTGGCCGCAGCAGATGCGGAGCTGCCGACTCCAGATCCGATGGGTGCGCCAATGTTGATGCCGACACCGGCATTACCGACGGCAGCTGTGCCGTAATCAGCATATGCCAACGGTCTAGACGGCAACGGAGGCGGGCGAAAGTAACTGGGATCATAGCTGAACTGTCGCCGTCGCCACTGATCGTATTGCCGATAGTGGCTGAAGAGGCGCCGTCGGCGCAATATCAATTGCTTCTTGGCCTCGAGCACCTCGTTCTCCTCGACAAAGGTGCGCTCCTGCGAGTTCTTTAGTATGCTGCGCTGTTGCGCAAACCGACGCTGCTTGACATGACTGTTGACCGAGAGGGGCAGCAGGCGTTGCGGTGCTGGCTCTCGTTGCAGCAACTGCTCATCCTCGGCTGGCGGGTAGCCGTTATCTCTGGCATCCGTATCTGCATGCACATCATCCGCATCCCTATCGGGCACAGCACTATCTATGCTATCCACATGATCCAGCACATGGGCGCCCACAATGGACTGATTGTCGACGCTGGGTCCGCGCACATACGTATTGATGGGCGTGCCATGGCTATGGCTAACTGCCGTTGTGGGCGTGACCGGTTCACGATGCACTGGTTGCTAGCTCTCCACGTCCGCCTTGTGGAGCAGCGCAAACTGGCAGCCGCAATCGCGCTCCAGCTCCCGGCGCGGATACTGAAAGCAGCGATCAAAGATGCCGCAGCCCTCGCAGCGGGGCAAGCACTGAGTGCAGCGATAAACAGTAGAAAGAGAGAGAGAGAGAGGGAGAAAGGAAAAGAGAGAGAGAGAGAGCGGCAGCGGGCGAGAGCAAGAGCAGGCGACAGCGATTTTTTTTTTTTTTTGGGTGGAATTAAGGAACATTTGTCAGTGATATTCATTGAAAACTCGACACCTCAACAAAGCTCAACAAAAGCTAAACTAATTACGAAATATGTATAGGAAATGCAGATGGGGATTGTCTTGAATATGGTTTTTTATTTTTTAGGTGTTTCCATGCTCGAAACCATCAAACATATACAAATGGATCAATGGAACTGGTTAGGTCAACCGCCTGGGTGCAGTTCTAAATGTGACAATATGTATATGGAAATTGGCTTGAAGAGAGTTGAAGTACGTTTCTAAGAAGAAGAAGTATATAAAAAAATATCTTCGGTGCGCACCGAAGCCAAAGTACTCCACAAAAAACTTCTAGAGAGCATCGATCTTTGATAGAGTATATGTTGAAATTCTACAAAATGAGGCAAAGCTAAATCAAAGAATACTACAAAAAGCTTGGTTCTTAAGCAAATTATAGTTAAGTAGTAGTAGAAATTAAAGCTTTAGATATGAGAATCTTACGCAACCCCAAAATTATTTACTCTCTATTATTATGCATACGGAAACTTAGCTGAACCCGACGTAATTCAGTTATCACAAAAGTATGCTACAGAAAATTTACATTTTCCCGGCATGTTATCGTCACGATATCCAAATAATATCTGACATAGCTCCGAAACAGACAAATATTTCTGTGAAAACTATATTTAAAACGTTTCGAATTGTTATAGAAACTAAGTGAATCCCCAGCTAAAGCATTTGAATATTTCAAAACATAGTTTTCAATGAGATAGAAATGGTTTTTGATAGAGCGGGGGCTGCGGGGCGGGCTGTGTGCACTGGTTGAAGAAAATAGTGCAATATTTTTCATTAAAATTCAAATCGTATTTACTTGACTTATTGCAAAAAGCTAATGAAACGCAAACAAAAAACAAACAAAAAAATCGAAATTTGTTTGCAGTAATTAATTGATAAATGAAATATTTTGAATACCTTGACAAAGAAATCGGGGTGTAGGTTCTATAAATAAAGCGTAACAGAAATGAAACAATGGTTAAAGTTCAATTCGCGCTCATTTAACAAATTACTTAATAACCCCTTAGCCCAGCGAGTTGCTCTGCTTAACCCCAACCCCAAAAAAGTCTCGATTATCCCGCCCCGATTGGAAGCATATCGCCAGTACAATCCCTACCTGATGCGAGTGCTGGCCATTGCAGCCGCTGGCGCTGCACACGCCCGTGCCGGGCACCTTGAGCTGCTCGTGCTTGTAGTCCGGCTGATAGGGCAACAGCATACGGATCTTGCCCCAGCGATTGAAGAACAGCGCAATGGCGCCCGCCCAAACCATCAGAACGATGAGCACAATGCCAATCTCTACGCCACGTATCTGGAAAATTGATTGGAATGCAACAAGAGATAATTAAAGGTATGAACGGCATGAACGTTATGAATGTCTAATAGATTGAAATTAAGAATGCACTTTTCTATAGATTTCAGATGCGAACTAACCGTTGGCAGCTCCCGCGCTGTTCTGTGCGTCAGCGTATTGGTGGCCGTGGAGGTGACATCGTCGCTGCCATTGCCGGAGCCATTGCGGCCATAGATGCCCGGCGGAAAGTCCTGCTGTGATGTGTTCTTGGGCAGATCTATGGTAGATGTTAAGCACGGATAACATAAGGCAAATTGACATATATTAAGCTACCGGCTGTGGACTTACCGAGAGTGCGAAATTTAATCTGGCCGCGACTGCGATATTTTTTGCCCATCCAAATGGCTGTGACAGATAGGGAATACTGTGTGCTGGGCAGCAGACGGTCCAGGACAATGGCCTCGCTGTTGCCGGCAACGTCCTGTACAACCCTGTAACTTAAATTAATTCAATTACCACTCTCGAACGGCAACTAACTGTGACAAGATGTGTATGTGTGTGTGTGTGTGTGTGTGTGTGCAGCTAATTGCGCAAACTACAATAAATGGTTAGCTGCGTGGAGACGTGAAATATGAGGCCAGGTCCGTGGCTCGTAATTACAGCATGGGCCCAATATTTCACTTTGTCACTTTGCCAGGCAGTTAGCCAAACATGTCCTAGATTTTCCCGCAATTGAGCTCGTATTACGCCTCCATATACATAGCATATATATATATATACTGTATATATCTGTTTGTGTGTGTGTGTGTGTGAGAGAGCTAACAAGTGCGTGGCCAGGCCAGGCTGCCTAGACTTGTGGCCTTTAGTTCGATGTCTCCTGTTACAGTGTTACAACAGGCTGGCAAATGATTCATTATTCATGCATAACATACAGTTACAGTTACATTCATGCACTCACACACACACACACACACACACACACATACATACAGGACGTCGCAATGGGCCCCAATGGAATCGCCTTTTGTTGCCTGCAGCCATAACAAAAACAAAGAGAGAGACAGAAAAAAAAAACTAGCGACAAGTGTGTAAATAATTAAACTCCAAACGACTAGCAAATACCCTCTGAAAATGTTATTTAATCAATATAACGAATACTAAAAATATAATTCAACAATTAAAGCACTTCTCTTCGGAGTTTCGCTCAAAGAAATTGTTTTGGTTTTAAAGTCGAATTCACATACTTTTATTATTGAACAGCCTAGTTTTTTGTTACGCTCTCTTTGTTCTTTACAAGTTCTTATTAATATTTCTTTCAATAATTATATGTATTTATCATATTTGAAGGTTGTTCTGTGCCTGAAACTTGTTAATAGTCCGAGCAGGAAATTAATATAATTATATACAAGAACTATAAGTTGGGATTTAGTTTAAGGGAATTTAAAATTAAGTAGACAACGTTTTTAAAGCTTGACGTAGCGCGGAGAACTGCACGTTCTCGCCGAATAATATTTATGGTATTCTTATTTTAATTATGTCTTATGTCGGAGCTTCTCAATAATTACTTTAGTCGTTTTAGTTTAATTAAAGCATGCCGTATATGATTTATTATCTTGCTTCTGCGCCTTCACAAATCTCTAGAGCCGAACAGGATTCGACTTGATAATCTGCTTCTAGTTTTCTTTCATAAACACGTTGAGTCAGACCAGATGTTGCCTTTAATTTCCATAAATGTATGCAGTAAACTTTTTGCCAAAACGAGCCACACTTGTCTGTTTGTACGTGACACTACCCTGTAAATTCCCCTGCTGACTATCAAATTAAATAGAGATGCATGCCGTATGTTTTTATGTAGCCGATATGCCCCATGCATGACTTAAGTGCCATAAAATTGTTTTTGGTACCGCTTTATGCTAACTTTATGCAGCCAAATAACGCAACACATGTGTGAGAATGTCGAAAGTTTTTGGCTTCTGAAAGTTAACACCAAATGTCAAGAGCGCGAGATAGAGACAGAGACAGAGAGAGAGAGAGGGAGAGAGAGGGGGAGAGGTCAACGGTTCGAATCCACCATCTAACCGCAATTTGCACGCACACCAAAACCGTTCGGCGGTTTTCTGGTTTAGTGACTCGCATTAGCAATGCAGATGAATTTAGCGCTGGGGAATTGAATTTTCATACGGGCCAAATGCACACAAGTAGCTGGGCTCAAATTGTTCCAAATAACATGTTTGATTTTTTGCTACCTTTCCCTACCAAATTGGTTTTAGCCTTTTCCCTTACGTTTTTTTTTTGTTTTTTGTTTCTGTTCAAGTTCCAGGCCAATGGATTTCCTGACGCCGTTGAATAAACAATCAGCTACGCTTACAATTGGCCCCTTTCAAAAACTGTGTCCATTACTCAAACTCCAAATTGAAAATGCAAGCTATGTACATACGTTCGCCATATGTGTGTACACACACACAGACACACATGTGTGCAGCTAGTGGAAACCATTTTGCTTGGCATTTTTAATAACTCATGATGTACATTGTGCGGGTTTTCGGTTTTATGTTGTTTGCTTTTGTTTTTAACATAAGCTGCACAGTTCTCATATTTTCTAAAATTTTGCGACAATACACACACACACATACACAAATTCAGCCACATAAAAAGTTGTGGTTACATATAGTATAAGCATTATATGTGTTTTTTTTTTTCTTCTGTCCAATCAGGCTAAAACTTTATTGCCCTTCTGGGGCGCATATTCAACTAAATTTTAATCTGTTTCGATTTGCCCAAAACTGGTTTTAAGCAGCTTACATAAATGACTTTAGATTGACAACGAGGGCTTAAGCCAAAAAGAGGGCTACGCAGCACATGCAGGTGGCAGGTTCGAATCCGCCCTTGGCGTTCAACCAGGATAATAATAAAAAAAAAACAAGAACTGTCTTAAATTTTGAAATGGCTCTGATTTAATCTGTTTCTAAATGCCAAACTAACTGACTAAGTTTATAAAAGTTTGCGTCGTTTAAGCGCAAATACAATCAAAAAAGTTGATTAAGTATACGTCATGTTGTGCAGCAGACGGGAAAATTACCACCTGTGCTCGCAGCTTATTTTCAAAATGCAAAATTTGTTTGCCACCAAAATTATATGCATGATAATATCCAAACCAATTAAACGATTGAAAAGAATAAAGCGAGCAAGCAAAGTGAAAAACGAAAGAAACGGAAGTGCAAATTGTGTAGCGCACTTAGCGGGGCCTTGACTCTTGGCCTTTTCGTAACGATTGTAATTAGGAGCTGTCAGTGGCAAATGCTCGAAATATGCTAAATAAATGCTGTGCAGCTAATGCTGACAGCAAATTCTTTGATATTTCAACTGCACATATTTCATATGGCTTATTATAATGTGAATATATTTCAGTATTGATTGGAAAATATTCAACCTATGCAGTAGAATTGTCGGTAATTGTTATTAATTATTATTGTTATTGATGGCGTTTGACAAATTGAACCACATAGCCTTTGCCAGGTGACAGGCGACAGTCCAGGCACACATGTGCATATGTACACTCGCAGAAAATCTAGTGTACATAATCTAGCATATATAAATTAGAAAGTGCTGATAATTTTGACTCTTTTTGACAGTATTTTCTATTTGATCCATGCTGATTCAAAATTCCTTGTCTGAGAAACTGCGTTTATACCAGTCTTAAGAGTCTCATTTTTCTCTCAGTGTACATATATATGTATATACATATTTATCTATTTTGTAAAGTCCACCAGAAAGGCATGCAACTAAAGATATGTAATTTCTATCTACGCGTCTAGCACAAGGGCGTGTATACACACATATATATATTTAAATGTATTTGTGTGTGTTTGTTATGTGGGGGGCTAGTCCCATTGGGGGAGGGACTACTACCAGGTTATAGACCCATTCAGCGTCGAGTCGAGTCATCGTCAACGTGTCTGTGTACTAATCATACATTATTCATCAGCACAATTTTACTCGAAAAACGGCTGGAAGATATACACCCCACCCTGCGCAGCCCCCCCTGAGTGCCCCATCTAATGAGTACTAAAAATCGATAGTAAAGAAAAACACAGAAATTAAAAAAAAACAAACCAACTTATAAATGAATGTCCATGAGAATTGTATGAGAAACAATAACGAAAAAAACAATGAAATGAACGTAATAAAATTTTGATATAGGCGTGAACTTTATGAAACAATAACAACAATGTTGGGCATTAAAAGACAACACGCGCATGCAGCCAAAAACACACACACTCATACGCACACACACACACACACACTCATATTACATTGAAAACACCTTGAACCACAACAACAACAACCGAAGACAAAAGGAGGCAGGGCAGGACAACAGCAACAGCCTGCCTAACGGCATTGCAGCCGCAGTCAAAAAAGTCACAAAAGCCAAGCACTTAACTTATTACACGGCATTCCAATGTCCTTCCAACATTTGACGTGTCCCGCCCCCCGTCACCCGTCACCCGTCCCACTCTCCCGCCTTGTCTCGAACGCAAGCGGAAGTCCTTAGTTTGTAGTCGTTAGCAGAGTCCTTCCTGGTCGCAGTTCGACTTCTACTCGAAATATGCAACGCCACTTGAATTGGATATTCTATTTTTTCTTCTTTTCTTTTTAGACGAGAGAAATCGCTGTGTAAGCGGGACGGGAGAAGGTAGTAAAGAGAGGGAGAGAGAGAGAGAGAGAGGGAGTCGCAATGTAGAGCAGCCGCAGCTGGCGGCTAGAACAGAAAATATTACAACTACAAGCATGTTTTGTTCTGCCTCGCACTTTCCTCCCATTTTCCCGCTACCTTCCTGCTGCTATGCAGCAGTTTATACGCTTTCTCGCCGAGTGCCTGCAGTGCAATACACTGAGCGAAATTTAATGAATGCCTTAGCAGTATCTCTTACTTGACAGTTAACAATAAAAGTGTTTTATTGGCCATTTTTAGCTATTTTAGATATAGCTATTTTTCATTATCATTATATAAAATAATCAAAGAAAGAAATTTTGTCCTATTATTATATTAGATATTTGGAGGTACTATTTCCACATGAATTTTTAACCCGGAACAATGTAATATTAAGATGCCAAACTAGTCTAGGGGCCAAACCATGAAGAATATGTCAAGCCTCTTGAAAATCGGTAGAGTTTTGCCCGAGTTATGGGGTTGGGAAATTTCGACCTATGTCTATATGAGATATTTTAGGGTACCATTTTTACATGAATTTCGACCAAAAATCATGTTGCCAGATTTAGATGCACAATTGATCTAGAGGTCAAACCATGCACAAAAAGCCAAACCTTTTGAAAATCGGTAGAGTTTTGCCCGAGTTATGGGGTTGGGAAATTTCGACCTATGTTTATATGGGATAATTGAGGGTACCATTTATACATGAATTTCGACCAAAAATTATGTTGCCAGATTTAAATGCACAATTGATCTAGAGGTCAAACCATGCACAAATAGACAAACCTTTTGAAAATCGGTGGAGTTTTGACCGAGTTATGGGGTTGGGAAATTTCGACCTATGTCTATATGGGATAATTGCGGGTACCATTTTTACATGATATTGCGGGTACCATTTTTACATAAATTTCGACCAAAAATTATGTTGCCAGATTTAAATGCACAATTGATCTAGAGGTCAAACCATGCACAAAAAGACAAACCTTTTGAAAATCGGTAGAGTTTTGACTGAGTTATGGGGTTGGGAAATTTCGACCTATGTCTATATGGGATAATTGCGGGTACCATTTTTACATGATATTGCGGGTACCATTTTTACATAAATTTCGACCAAAAATTATGTTGCCAGATTTAAATGCACAATTGATCTAGAGGTCAAACCATGCACAAAAAGACAAACCTTATGGAAATCGGATGAGTTTTGACGGAGTTATGGGCTTAGGAAATTTCGACCTGTGTCTATATGAGATATTTTAGGGTACTATTTTTACATGAATTTCGACGAAAAATTATGTTGCTAGGTTTAAATGCACAATTGATCTAGAGGTCAAACCATGCACAAATAGACAAACCTTTTGAAAATCGGTGGAGTTTTGACCGAGTTATGGGGTTGGGAAATTTCGACCTATGTCTATATGGGATAATTGCGGGTACCATTTTTACATGATATTGCGGGTACCATTTTTACATAAATTTCGACCAAAAATTATGTTGCCAGATTTAAATGCACAATTGATCTAGAGGTCAAACCATGCACAAAAAGACAAACCTTTTGAAAATCGGTAGAGTTTTGACTGAGTTATGGGGTTGGGAAATTTCGACCTATGTCTATATGGGATAATTGCGGGTACCATTTTTACATGATATTGCGGGTACCATTTTTACATAAATTTCGACCAAAAATTATGTTGCCAGATTTAAATGCACAATTGATCTAGAGGTCAAACCATGCACAAAAAGCCAAACCTTTTGAAAATCGGTAGAGTTTTGCCCGAGTTATGGGGTTGGGAAATTTCGACCTATGTTTATATGGGATAATTGAGGGTACCATTTATACATGAATTTCGACCAAAAATTATGTTGCCAGATTTAAATGCACAATTGATCTAGAGGTCAAACCATGCACAAATAGACAAACCTTTTGAAAATCGGTGGAGTTTTGACCGAGTTATGGGGTTGGGAAATTTCGACCTATGTCTATATGGGATAATTGCGGGTACCATTTTTACATGATATTGCGGGTACCATTTTTACATAAATTTCGACCAAAAATTATGTTGCCAGATTTAAATGCACAATTGATCTAGAGGTCAAACCATGCACAAAAAGACAAACCTTTTGAAAATCGGTAGAGTTTTGACTGAGTTATGGGGTTGGGAAATTTCGACCTATGTCTATATGGGATAATTGCGGGTACCATTTTTACATGATATTGCGGGTACCATTTTTACATAAATTTCGACCAAAAATTATGTTGCCAGATTTAAATGCACAATTGATCTAGAGGTCAAACCATGCACAAAAAGCCAAACCTTTTGAAAATCGGTAGAGTTTTGCCCGAGTTATGGGGTTGGGAAATTTCGACCTATGTTTATATGGGATAATTGAGGGTACCATTTATACATGAATTTCGACCAAAAATTATGTTGCCAGATTTAAATGCACAATTGATCTAGAGGTCAAACCATGCACAAATAGACAAACCTTTTGAAAATCGGTGGAGTTTTGACCGAGTTATGGGGTTGGGAAATTTCGACCTATGTCTATATGGGATAATTGCGGGTACCATTTTTACATGATATTGCGGGTACCATTTTTACATAAATTTCGACCAAAAATTATGTTGCCAGATTTAAATGCACAATTGATCTAGAGGTCAAACCATGCACAAAAAGACAAACCTTTTGAAAATCGGTAGAGTTTTGACCGAGTTATGGGGTTGGGAAATTTCGACCTATGTCTATATGGGATAATTGCGGGTACCATTTTTACATGATATTGCGGGTACCATTTTTACATAAATTTCGACCAAAAATTATGTTGCCAGATTTAAATGCACAATTGATCTAGAGGTCAAACCATGCACAAAAAGACAAACCTTATGGAAATCGGATGAGTTTTGACGGAGTTATGGGCTTAGGAAATTTCGACCTGTGTCTATATGAGATATTTTAGGGTACTATTTTTACATGAATTTCGACGAAAAATTATGTTGCTAGGTTTAAATGCACAATTGATCTAGAGGTCAAACCATGCACAAATAGACAAACCTTTTGAAAATCGGTAGAGTTTTGACCGAGTTATGGGGTTGGGAAATTTCGACCTGTGTCTACATGGGATAATTGCGGGTACCATTTTTACATGAATTTCGACCAAAAATTATGTTGCCAGATTTAAATGCACAATTGATCTAGAGGTCAAACCATGCACAAAAAGACGAACCTTTGGAAAATCGGATGAGTTTTGACGGAGTTATGGGCTTAGGAAATTTCGACCTGTGTCTATATGAGATATTTTAGGGTACTATTTTTACATGAATTTCGACGAAAAATTATGTTGCTAGGTTTAAATGCACAATTGATCTAGAGGTCAAACCATGCACAAATAGACAAACCTTTTGGAAATCGGTAGAGTTTTGACCGAGTTATGGTGTTGGGAAATTTCGACCTGTGTCTACATGGGATAATTGCGGGTACCATTTTTACATGAATTTCGACCAAAAATTATGTTGCCAGATTTAAATGCACAATTGATCTAGAGGTCAAACCATGCACAAAAAGACAAACCTTTTGAAAATCGGTAGAGTTTTGACCGAGTTATGGGGTTGGGAAATCTCGACCTATGTCTTTATGAAATATGTCTATATGACATATGTCTATATAAGATATTTTAGGGTACCATTTTAACATGAATTTCGACCAAAACTTATCTTGCTAGATTTAAATGCACAATTGATCTAGAGGTCAAACCATGAACAAAAAGACAAACCTTGTGGAAATCGGTAGAGTCTTGACCAAGTTATAGGGTTGGAAAATTTCGACCTATGTCTATATGAAATATGTCTATATAAGATATTTTAGGGTACCATTTTTACATGAATTTCGACCAAAAATTATGTTGCCAGATTTAAATGCACAATTGATCAAGAGGTCAAACCATGCACAAAAAGACAAACCTTTTGAAAATCGGTGGAGTTTTGACCGAGTTATGGGCTTGGAAAATTTCGACCTATGTCTATATGAACTATATCTATATGAAATATGTCTATATGAAATATTTTAGGGTACCATTTTTATATGAATTTCGACCAAAAATTATGTTGCCAGATTTAAATGCACAATTGATCTAGAGGTCAAACCATGAACAAAAAGACAAACCTTGTGGAAATCGGTAGAGTTTTGACCAAGTTATAGGGTTGGAAAATTTCGACCTATGTCAAATGAAATATGTCTATATAAGATATTTTAGGGTACCATTTTTACATGAATTTCGACCAAAAATTATGTTGCCAGATTTAAATGCACAATTGATCTAGAGGTCAAACAATGCACAAAAAGACAAACCTTTTAAAAATCGGTAGAGTTTTGACCGAGTTATGGGGCTGGGAAATTTCGACCTATGTCCTTATGAAATATGTCTATATGAGATATTTTAGGGTACCATTTTTACATGAATTTCGACCAAAAATTACGTTGCTAGATTTAATTGCACAATTGATCTAGAGGTCAAACCATGAACAAAGAGACAAACCTTATGGAAATCGGATGAGTTTTGACCGAGTTATGGGGTTGGGAAATGTCGACCTATGTCTATATGAGATATTTTAGGGTACCATTTTTACATGAATTTCGACCAAAACTTATGTTGCTAGATTTAAATGCACAATTGATCTAGAGGTCAAACCACGAACAAAAAGACAAACCCTGTGGAAATCGGTAGAGTTTTGACCGAGTTATGGGCTTGGAAAATTTCGACCTATGTCTATATGAACTATATCTATATGAAATATGTCTATATGAAATATTTTAGGGTACCATTTTTATATGAATTTCGACCAAAAATTATGTTGCCAGATTTAAATGCACAATTGATCTAGAGGTCAAACCATGAACAAAAAGACAAACCTTGTGGAAATCGGTAGAGTTTTGACCAAGTTATAGGGTTGGAAAATTTCGACCTATGTCTATATGAAATATGTCTATATGAGATATTTTAGGGTACCATTTTTACATGAATTTCGACCAAAAATTACGTTGCTAGATTTAATTGCACAATTGATCTAGAGGTCAATCCATGAACAAAGAGACAAACCTTATGGAAATCGGATGAGTTTTGACCGAGTTATGGGGTTGGGAAATGTCGACCTATGTCTATATGGGATAATTGCGGGTACCATTTTTATATGAATTTCGACCAAAAATTATATTGCCAGATTTAAATGTACAATTGATCTAGAGGTCAAACCATGAACAAAAAGACAAACCTTGTAGAAATCGGTAGAGTTTTGACCAGGTTATAGGGTTGGAAAATTTCGACCTATGTCTATATGAAATATGTCTATATAAGATATTTTAGGGTACCATTTTTACATGAATTTCGACCAAAAATTATGTTGCCAGATTTAAATGCACAATTGATCTAGAGGTCAAACAATGCACAAAAAGACACACCTTTTGAAAATCGGTAGAGTTTTGACCGAGTTATGGGGTTGGGAAATTTCGACCTATGTCTATATGAGATATTTTAGGGTACCATTTTTACATGAATTTCGACCAAAACTTATGTTGCTAGATTTAAATGCACAATTGATCTAGAGGCCAAACCATGAACAAAGAGACAAACCTTATGGAAATCGGATGAGTTTTGACCGAGTTATGGGGTTGGGAAATTTCGACCCATGTCTATATGGGATAATTGCGGGTACCATTTTTACATGAATTTCGACCGAAAATTATGTTGCCAGATTTAAATGCACAATTGATCTAGAGGTCAAACCATGCACAAAAAGACAAACCTTTTGGAAATCGGTAGAGTTTTGACCGAGTTATGGGGTTGGGAAATTGAGACCTATGTCTATATGAACTATATCTATATGAAATATCTCTATATGAGATATTTTAGAGTACCATTTTTACATGAATTTCGACGAAAAATTATGTTGCTAGGTTTAAATGCACAATTGATCTAGAGGTCAAACCATGAACAAAAAGACAAACCTTATGGAAATCGGATGAGTTTTGACGGAGTTATGGGCTTAGGAAATTTCGACCTGTGTCTATATGAGATATTTTAGGGTACTATTTTTACATGAATTTCGACGAAAAATTATGTTGCTAGGTTTAAATGCACAATTGATCTAGAGGTCAAACCATGCACAAATAGACAAACCTTTTGGAAATCGGTAGAGTTTTGACCGAGTTATGGGGTTGGGAAATTTCGACCTATGTCTATATGAACTATATCTATATGAAATATGTCTATATGAAATATTTTAGGGTACCATTTTTATATGAATTTCGACCAAAAATTATGTTGCCAGATTTAAATGCACAATTGATCTAGAGGTCAAACCATGCACAAAAAGACAAACCTTGTGGAAATCGGTAGAGTTTTGACCAAGTTACAGGGTTGGAAAATTTCGACCTATGTCTATATGAAATATGTCTATATAAGATATTTTAGGGTACCATTTTACATGAATTTCGACCAAAAATTATGTTGCCAGATTTAAATGCACAATTGATCTAGAGGTCAAACCATGAACAAAAAGACAAACCTTATGGAAATCGGTAGAGTTTTGCCCGAGTTATGGGGTTGGAAAATTTCGACCTATGTCTATATGAAATTTATCTATATGAGATATTTTAGGGTACCCTTTTTACATGAATTTCGACCAAAAATTATGTTGCTAGATTTAAATGCACCATTGATCTCGAAGTCAAGCCATGAGCAAAATGCCAAGCCTCGTGGGAGTCGTATGAGTTTTGAGCGAGTTTTGGGGGTGGGAATTTCAACCTATGTCAATAATAGCGAGTATAGCCCAGCCTTGCCCGTGGCACGTTTACAATAACTGCTCTCTTCTTTCAAACATTTCATTTGTTTCAGTATGTACGATATTTTGGAGGTTCATTGAAATTTTCGCTCAGTGTACAATAACTGGGAAAACTTCAAGTACACGCGGCTTTTGTTTTTCTTTTTGGACTTTGCCTTTAGAAGCGGTAATTTTGGCTTTAACTTTGTATTTGCTGTTGTGGCCTGAACCCCCCCTCCAGCACGAGTCCTTAACTCGAGTCGTTATTTAGCTCAGGGCCATAGCACGCACACACACACACACACATACACACTCGCACACACACTTAGCCAAACACACACAAAGTACACACACAGACACAAACTTTGAGCCTGTCAATTGCATAAAATATTGTAAAGCTGGCGACGCCTTTTTGCATAATTGCAGCAGCTCTTTGAACTGCTAAAAAAAAGTGGCTGTTGTCTTTGTGTCTGAGTGTGTGTCAGTGTGCATCTGTGTGTGGGTATAATTAATTTGTGTAATGCCAGAGGTACCTACCTGTCATCTGTGGGCTTATAGGTCACAATGTATTTCTCAATGGGATGCGCCTTCAGATCAATCTGCGTTTGCCACGAGACACGCACTGCGGTGGGCGTTAGAAATGTTACGGTTATATTTTCCGGCGTAGCTGGTATGGTACCTACAATAGAGTACAATTATAGATATAGAGATAGCTAAATGGCAGACAGAGCTACGCACAGATAAGCTACGAATTACATATGCGTTTGCCTAGAACTTAGGTACTCATAGTACGCATAGCAGAAAAAAGTCATACTCAAAAGTACTCATTCAAGAAGAGTACTAAACTTCTTGATTTAAGATGAGATCGTTCTGGAATTTAGGCATAATATCCAAAATATAGTAATGTTGTTTAAAAGAAGTAGACATGAACGAACGAATTAATCAGGTTCAGGTTCAAGAATCAAACATAAACACGAAGAACTGGTTCGAACCATCCAAAAAAAATAATAATAATAATAAAATGTATTCTCTTACTTTAACAGTGCTTATGTTAAATTGCAGACAGAGCTATGTAAAGTTAACATATGCGTTTATCTGGGGCTTAGATACTCATTGTACGCATCGCAAATATAAGACATACTCAAAAGTACTTACTCAATAAAATATAATAATGTTGCTTAAGAGTAGAAAATATGAACTAATACATGACCCGATTTCACCAACAAATACAATACAGCTTAATACGACTTTAAGCCAATTTCTACTTGATTTAAGCACAAAAAGTACAAGGTTTATGCATTTTCTTCCAGTGTATACTCACCAGCCAGACAGGTATTGACCAACAGGACGGCAATGAACACAAACATTGCGCTGCGATTGCTTCAATAGTTTCAATTTCAGTTGCTGCTGATGATGGGCGCTGATAATTTTGTTGTTGTTGCTGTTGTCCTGGAAAATGGGGAATTTCCTAAGGTTTCCGCTTCGTATCTTGCATTCGTTGTGGTTTTATTCTAGTTATATTTTGTAGTTTTCAGTTTTGGGTTTGTTTGAATAAAAAGCTAACTAAACACATAAAAATCAGTCTTGCTTTTTGTCGTTTTGCTGCTTCCAGTTGTTGCCTATTCGTTGCTTCGCTTTACGCTATTGTCCTGGCCAATTAGGCATTGTAATTGTAATTGTAACTGTTGTTGTTCTTGTTCTTCTTCTTTGTTTGTTTGTTTCTTGTTGTCAGCTGGGGTTAATTTTTGTGTGTTTTCTCGTATTATCTTTGCTTTTGTGTCAACTTTAAATTGAACTTTAGTTGGCTTTTTTCATTGTTTGTTTGTTTGAATTTATGCGTTTTTATAGCACACTTTTATGGGCTTCTTGTGTGTGGCGCTGTGTGTGTGCCAGTGTATGTGTGCGTTGTCTTGAATCATCCGAGCTGAAAGGTGCTTATCTATATATATATATATATTTCTCTTTTGTTCTTGTTGTTTCGTGCTACAATTGAGTAAAATTATTCACATTGCGTTTGCTTTTGTTTTTTGTTTATTTCTTTTGCCGCCGTTCAATGCCATTTGTCTTTGTTGTTGTGGTTTTTATTATTTTTTTTTTTTATATAAAATCAATAAAAAGCGAGAAACGCGACAAACGCCAATCGAAAGTTGACAGTCGTTGATTTCGGCTGTGGAAATACTTTTAGTTGGCTCTTTACATTTACTTATGGTTTTTCAGCTTTTCGTTTTACAATTCTTTTTGTTTGTTCTCCAGCCGGCGGCAATCTACGTGCCGTTTCGGCCTATTCGTTGAAATTAATTCAATGAGACGGCGACGGCGCTGCGGGCCGCCAAACTGCCACCTGTCGTCGCCGTCCTGCGCGTCCAAAGTTCAGCTTTTGTTGTTGTTGTTGTCGCTGTTGTTATTGTTGTTGTTGCTGGTTGTTGTTGTTTAATTTTATGCATTGCGCATTTTGTTAACAATTTTTGGCTTAATTGCCAAAGCATTTAAGCAGCAGCAGCAGCTATTTGCGCCTCTTGTTGCGCTTTTCCTTTGCTTTGCGTTTTCTTAAGTTTTTTTTTCTTTTGTTTTCTTGCTTATTTAATTTTGTGTTTATTTTGCGTCCGTTTCGGGCGCGTTGTCGTTAATTATTGCTACTGCTTTTAGTGTGTTCTCGTACTCGTTGTTGTTGTTGTTGTTAATGTTGCGGCTATGTTTTTGTTGTTGTGTGCGGCTGCAATAAATCAAAGTTTTTGGATTATTAATGGGCGTCGCAGTAAACGTAATGCCAAACGTATTAGTCAAATTGTTTTTCATTTACATACATTATAATTAGCCCACCGAAAAGGATAACAGCTGCAAAAGTACAGTGAAAGCTCCAACTAACGAACACTTTAACCAAATCTTTAACCAGCAGGTGGCAAATCTTTAATATAATATTTAATTTTTCCCAAAAGTGGCTTGACTGTACATTTATGTCTATATATATCTGACAATCTTTACTTTCATTTTCATTACGGAAATTGAAACCAAACAAAAGTGCTGCATACTTTCAGGCCCGCATTGCGTATACGCCACGCGTAACACGCAGTTGTGTATACACACACACGCACGCACACCTATCTAATGTGCTTTCCTAATACATCATTTCATTTCATATTCATTTCACGTTGAATTCGAAATGCCTGCATTAACACGCAATAGCATTAGCATAGCATTCGACCATACGTGAATATTCCAAATAGTATTCATTGATATTTACAGACTTTTGTGTTCTGTGCCCAGCCCCTCGAACATTTTTAGAATCCTTGTCTGTCCATGGCTTTCAATGTTAAGTAAACACATATTTTCGAACGCTTCAATAACAGTTGCGAGTGCCCATTACAATTGTATAAACATATGGATACGCGATTGTTCTACAACTTTAAGTAAACAAAAACCGAAAGACTTTAAGTTAATAAATAAGAACTGCCCAGGAATTTCCATAACATATTTTTGCTTATAAAGACATCTGTTACAGGAAACGGGTCAAGGAATCAACCTCTATGCTGCTTACACTGAGAATAATATAGCCGTGTTGACTATAACATGACGCTAATTAAAGCAGTTCATTTAGAATTCTCAAACAGTTTAAGCGCAGACACAGTTAACTGCTTGACGAAGCATTTTAATTATCTGCTAACGAATAAAATGAATGGCATTGCACACACAGAGCTAAGCGGCATTTAATCCATGTATATGCTGGCTAAGCCAGTTTATAAAGTTCTAAGTCCACACACAAAAGAAGCATTCCCAACTGAATACGTAATGAAATAATTCATGTAGGTGAATCGGCAGTGGATGGGAATGGAAAAATCAGGCCACATTGAATATTGATACATTTAAGTTGGTTAAGTAGCTTAAGTGCGGTAGGATATAACGTCTCACTTTGATTGAATCTCGTGGCATGAGCTGTGCACGTGGTGTCCAGGGATTTACGGGCGCACGTATGTAATGACGGACTATTTGCCAGGCAGTGTGTGTGTGTGTGTGTGTGTATGTGTGCTTACCTGTACGTGGCATCATTAAACTGTCACACAACGTTTAAAGCTCGCGGACGTTTCGCTCGAAAGGGCAAAGTTAATTGATGCAATTGCAAATTAGTTTACTTTGGTAAATTGCGCTCAACTAAATGATTTGACAGGGTAGACAGAATTTCGGAATTTTGTATGCCTATTATAATGCAGTTATTATAATACGGGCACAAATAACTTTTCAGTGTGATGTCACTGTCCATCACAATGATGTCCATAAATTATGTTCAGCAGTTGTGGAATGATTATTAAATTTGGTACCCACACGCGTTGGCATGTTACAGAACTGAACGGAATGTTTAATTTAAGTGAGCGCACACTTTGTACTTGCTATTTAAATGTTAATTTTCAAAGTAAATTTCTTTTGACAACCCCAAATATAAAAAGCCATGAGTATTTAAGTCAAGGACGCGCGACTAGAAGATTCTCTAGACACAACAAAACAAATAGATATATATATATATATATATATATATATATATATATATATTCATATATATATATACGCAGCGCATTTCTTTTCCCAGTGCCACACGATGGAAAATTTATACTTGAGTTAATTCTGTTTTTATTATTTTACTGTTATTTGTTTTTTAGGGCACATGCATTATGTGTGTGTGCAGCAAAAGTCAAGGGTATTCCCCAAAAATGTGGACGTTTCCGTTTTCCAGCGGGGAAGTGGAGAGGCATCAAAAAAGATATGTACAAAAAATGTATTTGTACTCTTCAGTTGCAATGATGCATTCTTCTGTCTGTCAGATGCATTTGCACAACTTCATGATACCCTATTTTTATTTTTTTTCGTAAACCATTTTCGATGAGTACACGGTATAAAAAGAACTGTGATGCTTGCTGGTGACGTGCCGTGGAAATATTTTCAACTCTATGACGCTGGTGACGCACTGCGAGACTATTTTTTGCTCTTAGTGTGGGTGTGCTTGTGTGTGTGTGTGTGTGTGTTTGTGTGTGTTTGTGTGCGCTGCCACATGCACTCCGCACACAATGGGTGAAAACAAGTAGGTGAAAGCAGTTATCGTAAAATTAAAATGGCGGCTAGTACGCGTTGTCGCCGCTGACGTCGTCGTCGTTGTCGTCGTCGCAACTGTTAATTATGGCGACAATACATGCACGCACACAAGCGCAAGCTTCTCACACACATACACATACACACACACATACATATATACGGCAGCCCTTTCACTTGCATGTCTATTGCTTTGACTGAGTGTACGACATCGAGTTTGTATGTGTGTGTGTGTGTGTGTGTGTGTGTGTGTGTGTTTGAGAGTGTGCCCGTTTGTTATTCTCGTTTTTTTGTTTTTATTGCACACGTTGCGACTTCGGCTTATTGAGGACTTTTGGCATTTTCCTGATCAACTTGCTGTTTGTGTTATATTTGTTATTGTTGTATATGTTTATGGTGTGCGTTCCTTTTTCTTTGTGTTGTTTATGTTTGTGCTGGTGTTTGCGGTAGCCAGTGAACAGACAATAAATCAATCAGCTGTGTTAACATCAAATTGCGGACCCCAAACAATTCCCGCTCTGCGTGTCTGTGTGTGTGTCTGTGTGTGTGTCTGTGTGTGTGTCTGTGTGTGTGTATGTGTGGGCGCCTGGTGGCGTGCTCTTAATAAAAAAGGTCAGCTTAGCCGCTGGCTAACTCAAAAGGTTTGTGTTCAGTGCTAAAACAAATTCAGCAACAACTTCAGCTATAGCCGCTCTCTGTGTATGTGTGTGTGTGTGTGCGCTCACTGAGAGAAACAGCTAAACTTTCGCTACATTAAAACCTCAATTAATGACAAGATTTAGGGCTTAAGCTGCCTGCGCTGAGGGCAAAGTTAAGAGCATGCCGAGCATATTAACTGTCCTTGACTGCTTGAAAGCTGCCCAAGCTGAATTAATGCAAATGATATGCATATGTAGGCGGCATGCTCTGTTGCATGAATTGCAGACTTTATGTTATTTAAGAGAAATGAAATTTAATTTGCGACGCTTTGTGCACTTGTCTTCCCCTTGCTTGTTGCTTATCTTTTGACATTAACCCCGCCTTTTGCTTCGTGCATTGTTGTAAACTGGTGTAGAGAGCACACACACACACACACACACACACACACACAAAATGCTATTATTTGCTGGGCTGCTCGTAAAAACAAAAGCACTTGCCTCAAATTCAGCGCCCAAAAGCGCGCTTTGGCTGTGTGCGTGTGTTTGTCTTTGTTATGTATTGTGTTTGCGTGTGTGTGCATGTGTATGTGTGCCTTGGCCATGCACTTTAAGCTGAGCTGCTGCTAAAAATTTGTTAGTTTCCCAACCCTGAACAACCGAACCCTAACGGCAACTATGCGCCATGTTGTTTTTTTTTTGTAGTAGGTCCCGTTCATTGTTGGCTGCTGCTGCTCGCTGCCAGCGAATTCCTCTCCCCTGTCGTTCCCTTTGGAATTTCGAAATTGTGTCGCCTGCCAGTGTGTACACATACACACACACACACATATATATTAATACATATACATTCGTGTTGTCATAGGTTCTTAGCTGCACGGCGCGTACATAGAGCATTTTAGTATGTGTGTAGCGTGCTGGCAGCTTGAACTGATTTCACTGCGTGCAATTTACTTTGCCGCTGCTTGAGGCCAAAAATAACATAAATTGTATAAATAAATTGCCACATTTCAACATTTCCACATTGTGCAGCAAGCAACAGAACAGCAGCCGCAACGCACGCAACACTGCGGCTGTGGCGGCAGCGGCGACTGCGGCGACGGCTGCGACAGGCGGCGAGTTGATTTGTAAATTGAGAAGAAAAAGCAAATTATTTGCGCTTTGCCAGTCGATTTTGAATTTGAATTGAACCGTAGCTAAATTTTTGTGTGCGGGGTATCGATGTGTATACATTGGCAGCTATTTTGTTTATAATAAGGGGATTCGTGTTATTTTGGCGCGTTTCGCTAATGGCCCAAGATGAAAAAGATTTATAAGATTTATATTTGTACACAAACAAATACGCATACACCCACGCTCTAGCATTAACTTGTAATTTGCATTGAACATGTGTATAAATAGGGCATTAAAATGAGTTTTTAATTGCGAAAGACGGCGTTCATCTCTTTTAGTTGTTTCTCTCATTCTCTTTGTTTTTGTTGTTGTTGTTGTTGCAGCTGCTTCCGTTTTTTGATTTTAATGCATGAAAGTGAAAACCAACAAAGTCCATTAGCACGCGTTCGTTTCGTTAAGTTTTGCTTTGTTTCGTTACATTTACCGTTTTTTTAATTTTAATGCCCTTTATTGGCTTAACATGCAGTTCAGCGCAAAAACAACTACAACAACAACAAGAACAACAATTACAACGTTGGCCACTTACCTGACTGAAGCCTCGTACTCTGTCCGGGGCGTTAATTGAGAGGCGCGAACAGCAAACAAACACACACCGAGACAGGAAGGTAGGCAGTTCACAAACGCACACACACACACACACTCCACACTCCAAATTATGTGTATATAGGAGACCAGCGCTTAATAAAATATATATTTATACACACGTACACGTGTATTTGTATTTGTATTGTTGCTTTTAAGTGTATAATTTACTTTGGTCTTTGTGGCTTTTTGCCCAAAGGCTCTGCCGCCACCTGCGCTCCACCTGTCAACGTTACAATTCGGTCTGTCGCTGCCGCCACTGATAACACAATACGAAACAGCACTGGCCAGGCAGCACACTGAACTGCGCTTTGCTGATGTCTGTCTTTGCCTATATCGTACACTTTGCTTTGCGCACACAACGGTTGTTTTCTTTTTTCCGCCTGCTCGAATGCGTTGTGCTGCGGCCGACGCGTAAACTACAACTGAACGCGCCATCGCTTCAATGGGTACACTCTGTTGCGCACTCTTTACGCATGCAAGCAGAAGAGCGCAATTGTGACTGCGAGGGCTGCACAGCGAGCACTGCACGAAATGCGGCAGGCAGACAAAGATAGTTGACAGCAAGTGTGTTGCTTATGTTGCCGTTATGTTTATTACAATTTCTTGCCGTGTTCGTACCGCAGAGCTTTTGCTCTTACATGCGCGCTCTTTTGGCTTGCCGAAAGCTTTGCGTTGTGTTAGGTCGCGGTTGCTGCTGAACGGGGGGGGATTGGGCAGTGTTTGTGTGTGTGTATGTGTGTGTTATTAACTGCCAGCGGGTTGACTCACTGTCTGATTGGATGACTGATTGACTGAAGAGACCGACTTTGGGCATTTTAAGCGCTTTATTCGAGTTCAAGTGCGACCAATGTGCGGGGCTGTTTGGACCCTTAGAATGTTGTTGTTGTAGCTTTGGGGCCTCGAGTGCGTACTATGAAATTAAAAGCATACTTGGAGGCGTTTAATTATTTATTCATGCGCTTTTGCCGCTGTTTGATTATGGAGAGCTTTACGCGCCAAAATAAAGCAAAAAAAAAAAAACAACATGCTGTTGGATTTCCCAGGCCCCGGGATGCCATGGAATTTGCTGTCAGGGCTGCCTTAACAATTCCTTCCGTTGTTTGATCGAAATTATTTGAATTTTTACTCGCGAGCTTAAGATATACACAAACAAAAAATTGCATAAATATTTACCACAGCCAATTCCGATTTATATATATATATATATATATTTTTTTTTTTAATCAATACACGGAAAATGGATGAAAAACGTCCGTCCGTTGTGAATTCGGTATCCATACGGCCGAAGCTTATCTATGGCCTGCGTACGGATGTCATTGGCAACATTAACTTCAATCTGACCAAGGAGGTCATCTATCCGGTGGAGGGTGTGCTCGCCTTCCACGATTATGTGACCAACAAGCAGCGTTTTCTACGCTTTCCGGAGGACACCACGCCGGAAATCATTGCACTCAGCTCGCATCGCAAATTGTTGGCCGTGCTGGAGCTGCACGCGCGGAAGTAAGTGAAGGGAGCTGCGCTGGGAAAGATAGTTTAATGCTTCTCTTGTGCCCAACACAGCGGTCGCTATATATCCATCTATGAGCTGTCCACGCTGAAGAAACGTCGCCATCTGGAGCTGCCTGGCAACCATCGCAATGCGCAGGTGCAGCAAATGATCTTTACCAATGACTCGCGTGCCATTGCGCTGGTGACCAGGCCGCCCAACGAGATGGTCTTCATGCTGGTGCTGGACAAGACGAGCACTGTGATCGAGGGTCGGGCCACTCTGCCGGGCTCCCATGGCGGCGCCGAGTGCATTGCCGGCAATCCCAACGATTGCGGCTTCCTGGCCGTGGCCGGGGATCGCAACCTGTTGCTGTTGAGCAAATCGGAGCGTGGATTTACCATAAGCAACAACTTAAAGATCAACTATCGTGTCACCTCGATGGCCTTTCTATCGATGGATCTGCTGATGATGGGCACCGATCATGACCTGCTGATATTGGTGGAGAACGGCGAGCAGAAGCTTAGCCAGAAGGCCAGCGTTGCCGAAACGGTTGACCTAATGATCGACCAGGAGATGTTCGATAAGGATCGCGAGGCGCAGGAACAACGCTATTCGGCCATACAGCCATTGGTCCTGGCCAATTGGCGTGTGCTCTGCATGACCGCCTTTGCCAGAGGCTTCGCTTACATCATTTTTAACAAGGTGTTCGTCTTCGAGCGCGTCTCCAAGTTCAAGTTCGAGCGCAAGACCGTGCTAACGGTGCCCATCTCGATATATGCAGAGCCCCTCTATCAGATCACAAATCTGGCCATCGATCACAAGCAGGAGACGGTGATTGTCACCTGTGCCCATGCCCAGATCTATGTGGGCATACTCATTGTGCCGGAGACATTGAAGACCAAACAGCTCAAGTTCGAGCCGCTGGGCGTGCTCATCCACATCGGCGACGTGGTCGCTCTCTCCGTGTGCGCCTGGAAACCCATCGTTATGACAGCTTGTGTGTGAGATTTGGATGCCGAGCTTTGACTGGATTTAAATGCTCGTTTCGTTTTTTTTTGCAGCACGGGATCAGACCATACGCATCTGGAACTATGAGACGGCCAAGGTGGAGCTGGTGCGCAAGTTTCAGGTGGATGTCAACATTGTGGAACTGAATTCCACTGGCCTCATGGCGGCCATTGGCTTTTCCGATCAGCTGCGCATCACGCAAATCTTTATGGATGAGCTGAACGCAAGTTTTTTAATATACAAGCCTCCATCTTTTGATTGACTCCCTCCCTCTCCGCCTCCCATCCGTAGATTGTCAAGACCTACAACTTTCCGCACTGCAACGATGTGCGATACTCGAACCTTGGCCATCTGATGGCGGCTGCCTATGACAACAATATTGCGGTGACATCCGTATATAATCTGGAGGTGGTCATACACCTGAAGGGACACAATGGCACCGTTCTGTCCGTCGCCTGGACGCGCACGGACAAGTATTTGATATCCGGCGGAGCGGAGGGCGCCATTTATCAGTGGGACATTGAGACTGGCGCACGCCTCCAGGAGATCGTGCAAAAGGGCACCGAATATGTGACCGTTTGCGTCAGCTTCAACGAGCCGATGACCATATTTGCGGGCACCAATCACGGCACCATACGCGAGTTCCAGGACTCGACGCTGCAGCGCGAGATAACAGTGCCGTCGCGCAACAAGGGCGCCGTCTCGGATCTGTGCCTGGCACGCTCCGATCTGATCATGTTCATTGCGGATCACGAGGGCGGGCTGTTCAATATGCAGCTGCCGTTCTTGGAAGCCGGCGGCGGCACCTTTACCAACTTTCGATTTTTCGATGGGCCCATCAATAAGCTGCGTTTCACGTACGAAGGAACGATGCTGGTGGCGATCTCCAAGCGTGGCACCGTTGCCATTTGGACAATGGAGAACATTGAGGAGAAGGTGGCACCCATCGATCAGGATCTGATGAAGAGCCAGGAGGTGCTCATACCACGCACCCAGCTGAGCGATAAAGTGGAGCAGATAACCAATCTGGAGCTGCGTCTGAAGCAGCAGGCCGAGGAGTTCCAGTATCAGCTGAGCCAGAATGAGATATTCGATGGCCAGCAGCTGCAGGAGGTGCATCGCAGCTATTGCAGCGCTCTGGAGGAGCTCAAGGAGCTCAACAATGAGATTGTGTCCAAGCACACGGAGGAAATGAATCTGATTACGTTCCAGATCAACGATATGAAGCAGGATCATCGCTCCCAAATGGACATACTGGCCAGCCAATATTCCGAGCGCATGCTCATCGAATATCAGAAGTTCACCAATTTGCGCGAGAACATGCTGGAGCTGCGCGAGAGCTACGAGGATAAGCTGAAGAATTCGACGGGCACGCTGCAGGATACGATCGAAGCGCTGGAGAATGACTACAAGAAGCAGTTGGACGAACGCAAGGATCTCATACGTGAGCTCATGAAGGAGATGCAGGACAAGAAGGACGAGTTCATCAAATACTGCCAGGAGGTGGAGGCCGAAAATGATCGCAACATGGTTGCCACGCAAACCGAATACGAGAACAAGCTGACCACGGAGCGCAACGAGACGCAGATGTGGCGCGGCAAGGCGGGTGTGCTCCAAAAGAAATACGAATCCCAGTGCCGGGAGATCGACAATCTGCTGGAGGAGGTGGAAACGCTTAAGGAGGAGCATTTCAAGTCGCAAATGAAAATGCAGAAGCAGCTGCGCAATGTCGAGGATCTGCAGAAGGACATCTCGGATCGCGACTATGCCATCGGTGCCAAGGAGAAGCGCATACAGGAGCTGCTGCACAAGAACCAGGAACTGGATAAATACAAGCAGGTGCTTAATCACAAAATAGCCGAGCTGAAGGCACAGATTGAGCCGCGCGAGTTCCAGATCAACGACAAACGCAAACATATTATCGAAATGGAACACGAACTGGAAGGTCTCAATCAGAACAACATACAGCTGGAGCTGCAGCTCAAGGAGATGCGCGACAAGTATCTCAGCAATGTGGCCGAGCTGCGCTCCGAGCGACATCGCGCGAAGGCCGCTCGCGAATGCCTCAATGCCATTTGCACGGACATCTTCTATGTGGCCGGCGAGGTAAGCACCGCCGATGGCCTCAAGAAGGCGGTCAAGGAGCTGTTCCACAAGCATGCCAACGATGATGAGCTCAAGCGTTTCGTCACACTCGATGCCGAGGTGCGCGATGAGTTCTTGCGCCAGCGCAAACAAATCGAGACTGTCCTGGCGCGCTACAAGTCCGTAGCGGAAGACAAGAGCGTCCAGAAGAAATACGATAAACTGTTCCAGGAAAATGTGGTGCTGCTGGAGGAGATCGAAAGTCTGCGCGATGAGAACAAAAGCCTGCGCTCGCGCGTCCGCGAGGACGTGCGCAGATCTGGCAGGAAATCCACAAAGTCTAGCAGAAGACTGGAGAGTCTAATGTAAATGCTGGAGTCAATGGAAATGCGAAGTGCACAGCAGCTGACGAGTCTGATTGGAAATAATCTTATATAAAAATATATGTGTTTCACAAAGGACTCATACATACATGGGATTTACATACATACAAAGGTTATGCTTAGTTCGATGAATAAAGTAAATGGCATTGGTTTCAGGCTTCCACCAGCACCTTTTTTGCACTGTCCTTTACTTTGGTCGCTTTGGTTGCAGCTGTCTCCTGCGCGTCGTCCTCATCCTCCAGGTCATCCGCTGCTGCTGCAGCTGGTGCGGCTGGCAATTCTTCGCTGGGCACATCGGGCAATTGTACTCGCTGCTCTTCAGCCTCCAGTGCATCGAGCTCGGCGAGCACATCGTCCTCGTCTTGTTGGGTCAACACATCCGTTAATATGGCATCAATCTCCTGTTGCTTCTCAATGCCCTCGCGTGTTTCGTCCATAATCTTCTCAACCTCGTTTATGTCGAGCATGTCGTGCACCTTCTTTAAGGCAGCATTGCCCTGCTTCAAGCCATCCAGCACCTTCATTTCCACCTGCGCGAATTCTAAATCGGCGGCCAACTTCTCCAAGTTGTCCAGTTGTTTGTCGGCGTTCGAGAGCAAACTTTCCTGATACTTCTTTTTGCGCAGCAACAGCTTGGCGCGGCTAAAATGGATTTCTTGGTTTAATCAAGGTTCTTTGGTACATTACGGTAGCTGCTTACTCCTTTCTGCCCTGCTGTAGGCACTTCTTGGCGAGCAGTCTATCATTTTCGAGCTGCAGTTCGATGCGCTTCTGGTACTGTTTCAGACGATCCCGTTGCTGCTTCAATTGCTACGGTTTATCAAGCGTTAAGCAAATGTTACGTTGCACAGACAGCTGGACAAGATGCTGTACTTACCAGAACGGCCTTGTCGTGGTCCGTAATGCGACTAGGAGCTGTCTTTTTGCTAGATTTCCCAAACAATGCACCCATGACTAACTTGCAATACGCAAAGACTTGCTATCGATATGTTTTACCCTCTCGATATATTACTATCGCTCACGACAGAACGTTTGGTATTTAAACATTGTTCAACATATCGATATTAACCAAATTATAAAATGATCGAATTTGTAATTTTTTTGAGCATATTTATTTTTAAAATTATATTCTTTTAAACGATTCTTTTACAATTTGGCCATTACCGCTTCATAACATTTGGTCTTAAATCTTTTGAACATGCTACGCCAGAAATCCATACGCTCTACATCGGGATTTAGCTGCATTTTGCATACCCGATCGAGTAGCATATAATTCAATTGATAAGGCTCAAGTTCCCCATTGGGTTTCCTCGTTTGCTTCTGCACTGGTGTCCAGCTATCCGAGGGTTTGCCAGATTTGGCAAAGTTGGCCCACATACGGCCCATTTTCTCAGAAATTTGGAAATCATTTGGTGCTAGCAGCGCTTTGTCATTGGCCCTTTGGAATAGATAGGAAAGCTCATCGGCGTGCGATGCTCCGCGCAGTTTGTCAGCCTGGAACAGGCGCTTAAACATGTTCCTGCCACCCACATAGTCGAAGCGATAGAAGTAGAACGGCGCCTTCTGGAAATTGGCGTGAATCTCTGCAGCATGCTGCAAGTCCATAACGAAATGCACATCACTTTGCAGGTCTACTAGATTGTCGAGGCTTTCCATTAAAATAAAATTGACCCATATCCTCGGCCGCCTGAAGTGCTGCTGGTGCCTCTGGATCCTCCACCAAATTGCGTGGCACCAGGCGCGCCAAATCCTCGTTGTACAGCTCCACCTTGCGTTTGGGATTTGTCATCATGACCGTTCCCTCTGCCGAATTGTAGCCCATTATGACGGGCATTTTAGGCAGACGCTGCCTGTCGTGCAGCAGATCAATAAATGCTGTAGTTAGGAAACTATCTGGACTGCTTGCATCCTCCACAACTGGCTTAAATGAGAAGGGCAGGTGACGACGTCGCTCATCAGCGTTTAGCACATCCAAGGTTTTCTCCAGCATTGCCAATGGTGTCGCCGCCTTGGACTGCAGGAATTCCAACAGGCCACTAGCCCGCTCAATATTCTTGCCTTGCAGCAGTTCGCCCAGACGTCTTGCTTTGTGTGCACCATTGTCCTGGAATACCCACTCCGCGTTGCCTGTGCCGCTCTGCATGATGGCTTTGTGGAACAGCTTGTTGGCATGCGGCCCGTACATGTGCATATGAACTGAAGAAGCGCCCGCGCTCTCCCCGAAAAGTGTCACATTCTGTGGATCGCCATTGAAGTTGGCAATGTTATCCTGCACCCACTGCAGCGCCAGACGCTGATCCTTCAGACCTGCATTGCCGTGTATGCCCGCCTCGGGTAAGCAGAGAAAGCCCAAGGCACCCAGACGATAGTTGAGGGTAACCACAATGACCTCCTCTTGCATTAGCTGCGCAGGAAAGTGACTGCAAATGGACATAGGATAATGATGCTTCTAAATTGAAAGGGATTTACTTACTAGTCACTGTTGCCATTGCCAAACCAGAAGCCACCACCATGAATCCACACCATGACGGGCAGCGGCTTCTCTGACTTGCCCTTGGGCACATACACATTGAGGAACAGGCAGTTCTCGGAGCCAATCACTTCTTGGGTGAACGGATCACGCTGGTGCGAGACGTCGCCTTCCTTGCTGCAGTCCAGCTCGTGCTCCTTGAAACGCTCCAGAGGCACAGGGCTCTAAGTGGAGCAAGCTGTTACCAAGTGTTTGCAAGTGGTTCCTTGTGTGGAGCACTCACCCGAAAGCGGAGCTCTCCCACGGGTGGCTGTGCATACGGCACGCCCAGAAAACTCTCGTATTGCAGGCCATTTGGCAGCTGTTGCCGTTGTCCAACCACAACGCCCTGTTTCACAGACACCTTCACCTGCAAATTGGTTGCTTGCAAATTAATAAGAACTCCTCAAAGCTTTTCATCCTACTTTCCCATTGCTGTAGAATCTGAGGCACCTGGCTGTATATTGTCCACGTCGCAGGGCATGGAACCCCCACATAATTATAAATAAATATATATCTCTTTGCAACTAAAAATAATTCTTAAATATGTTTAAACCGATCTTTGAACGCACAAATAGACAGCTGATTGATCTTCAAACTTTCCATGGCCGCCAGTATCGAGTTATCAGTATTTAAAAAATACTACAAAAATATATCGATAAATTATCATTAGTTAATATTGAAATTTGAAATATGATGAGTATATTTATTATTTATTATTTTTTTTTTTTTGAGAAATATCCATTACAATTTTGCTCTCAACGCTTCATAGCATTGGGACTTATATCTCTTGTACATGCTACGCCAGAAATCCATACGCTCTGCATCTGGGTTTCGCTGCATTTTGCACTCCCGATCGAGTAGCATATAGTCCAATTGGAAAGGCTCGAGCTCCCCATTTGCGCCCCTCTTTTGTCTTTGCACTGGCGTCCAGCTGTCCAATGGCTTTCCATTTTTAGCAAAGTTAGCCCATAACTGACACATGCGCTCAGTCATTTTGGCATCCTCTGGCTGCAGCGTTGAATCGTCATCTACCATTTGGAATAGATAGGAAAGCTCATCGGCATGCGATGCTCCACGCAGTTTCTCCGCCTGGAAAATGCGCTTGTACATATTCCTGCCGCCCACATAGTCGAAACGATAGAAATACAATGGGGCAGTGCGCTGGCAGTTGGCATGAATCTCTGCAGCGTGCTGCATGTCGATGTTGAAATGATAGTCAGTGAACAAATCGGCCAGGTTGTCGAGCCGCTCGGGCGCTACTGTCTGCCCGTTAAAGTAGAATTGACGCATGTCCTCGGCCGCTTCAAATGCCTCTGGCGCCTTGGGATTTTCCACCAAATTGCGCGGCACCACGCGTGCCAGATCTTCATTGTAGAGCTCCAACTTGCGCCGGGCATTGGCCACCATGGCTATGCCCTCGCCAGAGTTATAGCCCATTAACAAGGGCATGCCGCGCAGGCGCTCCTTCTCATGCAGCAGGTCCAGAAATTGCCTATTGATGAAGCTATCCTGACTGCTTGGATCCTCAATAACAGGCTTAAAGGTCAGTGGCAAGCCGCGACGGCGCTCATCAGCCGTCAGCACATCCAAGGTTTTCGCTAGCATGCCCAATGGTGTCGCCGCCTTGGATTGCAGGAATTCCAGCAGGGCGCTAGCCTGTTCAATATTCTTGCCTTGCAGCAGTTCGCCCAGACGGCGTGCCTTGTGCGGAGCATCCTGCTGGAATACCCACTCCGCGTTACCTGTGCCGCTCTGTATGATAGCTTTGTGGAACAGCTTGTTGGCATGCGACGCGTATGTGTGCAGATGCACTGCAGCAGCGCCAGCGCTCTCCCCAAACAGCGTCACATTCTTTGGATCACCATTGAAGTTGGCAATGTTATCCTGCACCCACTGCAGCGCCAGACGCTGATCCTTCAGACCTGCATTGCCGTGTATGCCTGCCTCGGGTAAGCAGAGAAAGCCCAAGGCACCCAGACGATAGTTGAGGGTAACCACAATGACCTCCTCTTGCATTAGCTGCGCAGGAAAGTGACTGCAAATGGACATAGGATAATGATGCTTCTAAATTGAAAGGGATTTACTTACTAGTCACTGTTGCCATTGCCAAACCAGAAGCCACCACCATGAATCCACACCATGACGGGCAGCGGCTTCTCTGACTTGCCCTTGGGCACATACACATTGAGGAACAGGCAGTTCTCGGAGCCAATCACTTCTTGGGTGAACGGATCACGCTGGTGCGAGACGTCGCCTTCCTTGCTGCAGTCCAGCTCGTGCTCCTTGAAACGCTCCAGAGGCACAGGGCTCTAAGTGGAGCAAGCTGTTACCAAGTGTTTGCAAGTGGTTCCTTGTGTGGAGCACTCACCCGAAAGCGGAGCTCTCCCACGGGTGGCTGTGCATACGGCACGCCCAGAAAACTCTCGTATTGCAGGCCATTTGGCAGCTGTTGCCGTTGTCCAACCACAACGCCCTGGCTCACTGGCACCTTCACCTGCGAATTGAGAAAAACAATTAAGGTAACAAACTGTTTTCTGGTGGGCTTTGGCTTACCCTCATATTGCTGAATAATCGGAGGCAACTGATTGAATACTGTCCGCGGCGAAGTGTGCTGAAGGCCCACATAATTGGAACTTAGGTCTACAAACAAAATCTAATCACTTTTTAATTTCGGTCCGAAAGCGAAACCTGTTTAAAAATGAACTTTAGACGACGCACAAACAAGACCAGCTGATTTGACTTTAACCCTTAGACGGGCACGAGGGGCTGATATGCGCACGCATAATCTAAATATATAAAATCTCTAGCGGAATCATCGTGAGTAAGCTAATTCACTAATGATGAGGCAATTTTATGAAAGAGCAAGAATTTAAAAAAAAAATGAATTAATTCTGATTGCAGCTATAAAACGGAAAGTAAAATTCTCTTTGAGCTTAAAATTGAATACATTTTAAATAACTTCTCAAAACAATAAGAAAATCATTCTCTCCGTTCTACTTCAACTTTGTTAACTTACAAAATTAACTTAGGGGAAAATCAAGAAAAAAATGTGATAGTACTTAAACAACTGCCCAATCCAAGATCCATTAAAACGCATTCGTTTTACACATTAATAATTACATTTAAAATGTTTCTAAGTTTTATTTGACTAGTTCCATTGCATAAACATTAATACAAGTTTTCAAATTTCCGTTTTTGTTTTTCGTTTTTCTTCAATATAATTGTTTAGACTTTTTGTTTTTTTTTTTTTGTTTTTGTTTTTTGTTTTTGTCATGAAAGAACTCTAGCTGTAACTATGGGGTTAAACGACGCACAGCAGCAACAACAAGGGTCGAGCTGGCAGTTCGAAAGCCGTGAAAATTGGTGTTTTAGTCAGTTAGAAACGGAGCAGGCTCCGAGACAACTTGATAAAGGGTTTGAGCTTTTCACGTTTTCCGAACGGTTTTTACCAACTCACCATTGTTGCTTCTTCTGTTGTTGTTGTTGTTGTTGTCCTGTTGCCAAAGGCCAGCTTGTTAGATAAGGTAATTAATAAGGATAATTAACTTTAGTTTTAGTTGTTGTTGTTGTTGTTTTTAAGCATAGTTGTGTTTTGTTTGTTTGCTCACACCGAAAAATAATGAAAACATTTACACTTATGTACATAGATACATGCACACCACATTTGAACATACATACATCCAAAAAACACTTAATAAACATTTATAATAATAATGATAATAATTAATCGTAATCATAATAATGTGTAGATAATAGATAATAAGCTTATATAGCAAACATTGAGAACATATCTTCTCTATGCCATATTTGTTGTATATAAGTTTATATGTTCGAGACTCTTTTAGCCATGGTTATTCGCATTTGTTGTTTTTGTTTTGCTTTTAAAATAAGTTTCACAAAATTTGTTTCTTTTACAAATAGTAAATTGGTGTTTTGTTCTTCTTTCTCATCATCATCATCATCATCATCATCATCATCGTCGTCATCATCGTCTACAACTATATCTTAATCATCATCTTGATCAAAATTGTCATCTTTATGGTAATTATCTAATCTAAAAACGTCGCAGCGCCAAAGTGCGCTTCAAATAGAGACAAATGGCCCGATGTATTAGCTCATATTGCTCAGAGTTTTGCACCATGCCGCCGCGTTGCAGCCGCAAATTGCAAACAATGCCCAGAATATCCACAAATATGTCCGGCATCTTGGGCAGCTGATCAAAACTAACCGCATCCGGCTGTTCGACAATGTGCTGTATATGCAAGATCGTATTGCAGCTAAAGCTGGACTCGGTATCCGCATCTCGAACATTCTGTATAGCCTCCACATCCGCCATGGTCAGCGTGCGGCTCAGCATGCCCGTCAGCGAATAGGCAAGGGATTGTCGCAGCTGGCGCACCGCATTCAGTATGGCCGTAAAGCAACCGGTGCGTCCAATGCCCGCCGAGCAGTGTATCACCGGCAACGGTTGCACCGCATTGAAAATGTCCTGCTTGTAGATCTCCAGACGCTGGGCGCTCAAATGGGCATTGCGCGTGTAACGCTTGTCATCATAATTATCAAACTCCGACTCGCATTTGCCCAGATTGAGCACATGCAGGCAGGTGTCCAGCAGCGTATTAATATCCCGCGGCGAATGATGATCCGGCCAATCCGGATACCAATAATGATAGCAGCAAATCTTTTGCAAATAATACTCCAGCCGACCGGAGCTCTCCGGCACATTGATGCAATAGAGCACGATCAGTTTGCGCACGGAATAGCCATTGCGTCGCACAATGCCCACATTTTTGGCCAAAAAGAAACTGCCATCGGCGGGCAGAGTGCGTCGCAATGATTCGCTCAGTGTCACTTTAACCGAATCAATGGCTATGTGCCAGCGATTGTTCAATTCCCGTTCGGTTGCCGGCTGCTGCAGCTCACTTGAAGTGACTCCACACTCGACACTGTCCAGCGTTGGCAGCAGATGCGGCTCAAAGTAGTCGCGTGCCAGCGCGCTCAGCTCAAAGACTTCACCCTTGGCGGCAACCGCAAAAATTTCATTTAGCTCGATGGGAAAATAAATGGCGCACTTTTGACGATTGCATTCCGTGAAATTGGTGAGCATTACGATCTTCTGATAGTACTGCTGCAAGATGTGCGTCCTGTCCACATGCGGACTACTGCTGCCGCCGCCGTCCATGCAGCGGCGTATATAACGCTGCGTATTCTGATAGATCATTAGCCAAAACTCGAAAATCGTATTGGGCAGAGGACCCTGCGAGGCCACATAGCACTTGGACACATAGTCCGGGCCCTGGAAGCGAAATTGGTCATAATAATATTTGGATTAGACTATGGCATCTCTCAGGCTTACCTTGATGTAATTGGCATTGATGTAGGGCAAATCCTCATTGGCCAGTAGCGTCGTTTTGCTGATAAGCTCCTCGCTGCTGGTTTGTGGCTGCAGCAGGCAGCTCTGCTGGTGCTGCTGTTGCAGATTCAATAGCTCCGTGGCCTCACTCTCGAGCAGCACGCGCGAATGTTCATTGGGCAAAATCGTTTTGTAGCGATTCTTTGTCTGCGAGCCAAACACCATCGGCTTCTCCTGATGATTGAGCGGCAAATCCCAGAACTCCTTGTGCAGATCACGAAATATGCGCTTCTGTTCATCGTCGCTCAGCTGGGGCAGAGGCGTTACAATACGCTTGACCACCGCTTGGTACATGGCCAACAGTTCGCTATCCTCGGATGTGGGTGGCACTTGATTTGTGGGCGTGCCGCCCTCACCGCGTCCCAACACCAGCACCGGCGGCTGCTCCAAATTCACCTTATAGCTGTCATCGAAAACATGATTCAGCTTGATCAGATCGTATTGATTGAGCGGATTCGAGGCACTCTGCAACATCTGTATGCTGGCCAAATAGATTTTGAATTCCTCGCTGGTCGTTTGCGGCGAGAGCGGACGTGTCATTATGTTGCGTATGCCCACGCCCACACCGACACCGCCGCCTCCACCACCAGCCGCACAGCTGCACAGAACAACGCCGGGCTCTGCATGAGCTGCGGGCGACTTGTTCTTCGACTGCTCGCTGGGCTGCAAATCCGAAGCGGAGCCAAAGCACAGCGGCTGCTTGCTGCTGAAGTCCAAATACTGCGAACTGTTGCCGCCACGATTGCTGTTCAGATTCTCCGTGCTAAAGAACTTGCGCTGATGCGGCGATTGGGCGGCATTGGCAGCACCACAGCTGCAGACGGTCAACTTGGGCTGCAACTGGTCTGCAGCGACGGCAACTCCACCAATTAGCTGGCCGCTCATGTTGAGCGTCAGGCTTTGATTGCTGCCGCGCCGCTCGAGCAGGCCGCGCTTGGGTGTCGTCGCCACATGGCTGGGCGTCTGGTTGGCCATGGAGTTAAGCTCGCCGCACGAGTTTGTCGTGTTGTTTGTCTTAAGTGTGATGCTGTGATTGGAGCCGCGCCGTCGGAACAAGCCCTGGCGCGTGCACTGCGCGCTGCCCGCAGCGACAGTTAATTGATTGTGCGGCTGCTGCTGCTGATGTTGCTGATGTTGCTGCGACGGCGGCTGGAGCTGTTGCTGCTGCTGCTGCTGCTCCAGATTGCAGCTGGACTTGGAGTTGCTAACCGAGCCCAGACTATAATTGGACACGCTCAGGCCGCTGTTCATCAGATTGCCACAGGAGCTGTGCAGATTCAGTGTGAGGCTGTGATTGGAGCCGCGACGCTGCAGCAGATTCATAGAGCTGGCCATGCTCTTGGCCTGCATGTGTCCACTGCCGGGCAAGTCCATGGACTTTTGCTTGAACGGCGACTCGACGCCAACAATTGGTGTAAACTCCACGAGTGTCAGGCATTCGGGCAGCGTTTTTAAATTGGTGCTCGATGAGTGCAGCATCGGATTCAGTTTGTGTGCGCTGCGCGGCGCCAGATTGGCGCCCAACGAGAATTTGCCACTGTTGCCGTCCGTGCTGGATGCCGACCTCAGTTCATCCGTGTCCAGCGAACTCTGATATGGATTTTGTTTGCGATGATACATCTGCCAATCGCTGTTGTTCAGCCCGGGAGATTTGCGGCGCGTGGTGCGACGACATTGCAGCGACTGTTGCGTGTCCAGCCGGGATAGCGAGGTGGAGTACAGGCTGGAGGCACTTGGCTGCATGAGCATATTGCTCGCATTGGCATGACCACTGCTGCTGCCCGGCGCGGACATATCATGAGATTCATTTATGTGGTGCACCACAATCGACAGCTCCGTCTCATTGGCAGCCGAGTCCAGGGAGCGTGCCTTCTCTTTGGTGCACTTAATGGTGGGCGTCTTTGGCTTGGCCAGCGTTGATGGCGACGCCGGCTGTGCTGAGCTGCCTTTGCCGGCCAGCTGCACGTCTGTGATGCGTATGGTGAGATTATTTTTGTTCTTGCGATTGCGGCGACCCGCCTCCTGCTGCAGTTGGGCCACAGCGACAGCATTTGCTTGCTGCTGATTGTCCGGTTCCTCGGCTGCCAAAGCAACAGTTGCTGGCGGCACCATATCCTGCACCACATGATCGATTTCGGGAAAGCGAAAGAAATTGCCATTTTTATAGCCCGCCGAATTGATGATGTTTAGCGGTGAACCGCTAAGTGAATGATTCAAATTTAGATTATTTATAGAGGCGAGCAGTTTGGGTGAGTAGCTAAGGCGGCTCGAGTCGTTGAGGAGGTTTGGTGTTGTTGTTGTTGTTGTTGTGGTTGTCGTTGAGCTGTCATCTCTAAAAAGGATTGTGGGTGAGTTGTGTTCGCTTTTCGATAAATACAAACTATCGTGATCGTTATCGGTGTTGCATTTTTTTGGTATTGTATTTTCCTTGTTGGCAAAGATGCGTCCGTCCTGCGGCGAGCACGAACGGCGATCGTATAAAGAAAATCGCTTGAATTTACGATTCAGCGTCGTTGGCGATTGCGGCAATTGTTGTGTTGGCTGCTGCTGCTGCTGCTGCTTGGGATTGCAAATTGTAAACTGTTTGGGTGTATAAAGTGTCTCCTCATCGCAGGCTCGAGCGGGCTCTGCGGCTGCTGCTGTTGCTGTTGTGGGCGATGGGAACTCAAAGGAGGTCTGCAAATACTCCAGGGGCGTAAAATATGGTGTGGGCGTGCTCTTGTTGCTCTCCACATCCACATCGGCGTCAGCAGCATTGGTATAGGAGCACTCAATTGATGCAATAACTGCATGTTCTTTGTTGTTGTTTTTTAACTTGTCCATTATATACACACACAAAACACACAGAAAACGCGCTGCGCTCCGCTCCGCACACTCTCACTCCTCACTCCACACCACACCACACTCCACTCCACTCCTCTCTTCGCTCACACGCTCGCTCGTTCACACGCCTTCACTTTGCTGGTCTGCTGTTTGGCTAGACAGGCGCTGCCATGCAGTTGGTATAATGCCGTCAAACGGTTAACATTATTGGCTTGCACATTGGCCACTAGCTGGTTGAAAAACTACATAAGCATTGCAAGTAAATTGCGCTTTTCACCACACAACATTTTACACGCAAAATAAGGAAAATAATCAACCTAAACACAACTAGTGTGACCAGGCCATGATACACTAAATATGTACCACATTATCGATATACAAATTGTACACATGGTATTTTTTTTGCTGCAGTTTTGTTTGTTTTTTTTTTTTTTTAGTAGCTATTTGGCTATAAAATACTATTTTATCGGCCGTTGCGTTGGCAGGCCAAGTTTATTATGGCCGTTTCATTTAAATTTGGTTTTGTCAACAGGCATAACTTAGAACACACAATATAACTAATATAACTTTTAAAATTTATCTGTCTGAAAAATGTTTACTAGCATATCAGTTGATCAGAGTTCAGCCATAGGCGTAGCATGGTGCGATTTTGTGCCAAAAGTGCAGCTTCCTCGAGATATTTAAAATGCTTGTCCTCAAACTGTGGTACCTTCATTGGCTCTGGCGATTGTAAGCATATAACGCAAAAGCTTTGATTTTTGATTAACCGATGCAATCGCTCATGATGAAAACTTATATAGCTAACAGAATCCACAAATGCCGGCGGCGATTTCAATTTGTTGTGCTTCACTTGACCATTCGACGCCGTTAAAGAATTGCCCTGAATTGAATTCAAATTTCTAGCCGTTTGCACAGCCGCAACTGTAGCAGTACCTGCTGCATTGCATGCCAGTCTTTTGAATTTCAATTCAAGTGCTTTAATATCAGCGTCATCTGGTTCAGTTTTGGCATTTAGTTTAATTAGCGATTTGCTAGCCTTTTGGGTGATCGGCTTTTTTGATTTGCATCCCTTCAATCTAGCTCTCTGCTCAACGTCAGCCCGAAACACTTTGGGATCGACACGGACAATATGCGGCTTGGGTTGTTCATCAAATATCCGAAACTTTGTATCAGCAGTTATCTTAATGGCTTTGCCCTTGCCAGGCTTATTCGATTTTTTGAGACGCGGCGATATCATGACTTTAACACCAAGACCAGTTTGGACAGCGGCCGCATAGCTCATCCGCATGCCCTGCAATGATGGTGAGGGCGATGCGACCGGCGGTCCCTCCAGATTCATATATTCACCGAGCGGCTTGCGCCGCACAGGAACAAACTGACATGGCGGCTCCTTGGCCAAATCATCGGCGCCATCGTTATGTTTCCTTCGTGCATTGCGGTTTTTGCGTTTGACGAGCGCAGCCGCTGATTTTGATTTGGGCGCCTCCAGTTTCGACTTACGTCTTCCTTTGATTACCACTGGTTGGCTGTCTTTGGTGAACGGACGCATTGAATTTGAATATTATTTAATTTACTCCACAACAACAATCGACTTAATAGTGACTTACCGATATCGGGATGTAGTTTTCGCGGAGTTCTGTGATGTTTTTTATTGCTACTTTCATTTTACAAAATTTTTATTTTGTTCTACCTTCACTGACAGTAAATTTAGATGCCTTTAGCATTCGTTTACAACCAGAAAGTTTTTAATATCGTATCAAACATTCAAATATATTAAATACGAAAAAATGTTTCCCGCTGGTTTGTTTGCCCGTACACAAACCGTAAATCTAAATTACGCGTAAGCCAATAACACTCACATAATCCATGGCTTTAATTGCATTTTTAGCTTTTCATTTTTTTTTTTTTCATTTGTTTTCCTTATTGCAATTTGAAGACAATGTTCTAATAGACGTTACTCAGAGACGAAGAGCAACTTGCCGAATGTGTTCCTGCTGGGCGGCGGATTAGGAAAGATGCAAGGTGGCATAAAAGAAGAGGAATATTTTAGCTCAATCAATCAAGGACTTATGTGCAATATACGCAAACACATCGAAACCTCCAAGAATGCGGACCACTTACGCAAATGGGAGGAATACCAACGAACCCTCGATCACGCAGCCCTCTATAATACCACATGCATAAACAAATATAAGGACGTACACGAAGAGGCCTTCTTTATGAATGAGGCATGTACACAATGATATATTATCTAACAAATGAAATTCAACCAAATATCTGTTGCAGAGCACTGAATGCTTAAAGGCCTTGAACAATCGCGATAAGGACCATGACTCCGGCGATGAGGAGCCTTAGACTGCATCAAAATGCAAACTAGTTTATAAATCGTATAGATACAACCGATGTGGACTGTTTATTAATTTTTGTTATTTAAATTTCGTTTTCTGCGCAAACCAAAACAAACGGCAAATATTCAATATTGCATTCAAAAACCATTTTCTATTCTATAAATTCAATTCAATTAAATTCGGACCGTTATAGTCATTCGTGATTGACACAAGTTGGCATCCTCGACAATGCATGAAAACAACAAAACGCAGCTGAGTTTTTTCATAATACCTTGAAATAAAGAGCATTATTCATCACTTAACGCACATTTGTTAAATAATATACCATATATTGACACAATCGGTATATAAATCAATATGTTAACATTGCGTCGCCTCAGTCAGAGCCTGTTTCCAAAGCAAATTCAGTAAGTTCCATACAATAAAATAGCCAGTGTTTATGTGTGTGTGTGTGTGTGTGTGTGTGTATTTATAGATAAATAAAAAACGAATTAGAAACGCACAACTTTTTCGGAATATTTCGAGAACACATTGCATAAGCTTGCGCCTCTTAATTGCCAATTGCATACTTATAAATAACTATTGCAACCATGTTCGAGTCTTAACTATATATACTATATCAATTATTTGCCAGGCATCTGAAAATGTCGCATGTCGGAGAACTGGGCTGCGGTGCCGGCAAGGGAGGAGGCGGCGGCGGTGCCATACGCGAGGCCGGCGGCTCCTTTGGCAAAATGGAAGCAGCGCACGAGGAGCAGTTCTTTCACAAGCAGGTCTGTCCATAATCCTAACTGTATGGCAATTCCAATTAATGATTTTTCTGTTTCAGCAAATGGAACAGCTTAAGAATTTGAAAAACAAAACCGACAACAAGACGCCCGAAGTGACCGCCAAGAAATGATTAAAAGATGCTCGAATTTATAGTTTTTAGTATTGTTTCATAATTTTCTATTTGGAAATTTTTCGAATAAATTTCGCATACACTTTCTGTATGCATTTGGCAAGCTATACGGATCAGTTTCTATATGCATGTACTATATCTTTACGTTGCACGCAAGATCTGGTCGTAAAATCTGGCCTTGGTTTGAACGTACTTTAGCCCTAAAACAACTTTAATTCTCGACATTCTAAATGTCCAGCTTTCCATTTTTAATTTATATTTAATACAAGATTTACGCTAATTCTAATTCTCATTTTCGTTTAAGAAAAAATCTAGTTGCTCGCAACGCTCCTTGAGAGAGAAGCGAACGAGAACCTTAACAGTCCATGGCGTTTAGGTGGTTGTGGTCTCGACCTTCTTGGCATTGTCCTCCTTGGACGAGGGCCCGGTTTGTGTTATCTGGATCAGGCGCTCCGTGGCAGGCGGCGGCAGTTTCTTCATGGGCGCCGTAATGGTCAGCAGGCCATCCGAGGACAGCGAAGAGGTGACTGTGTCGGGATTGACATCACCTGAGATAGAAAAAAAAAAGAAAAAAAGCGATAAATTAGAGCAGGGCACATGCTTTAACATACCAAAGCTCTACTCACTTGGCAGTTGATAGCGTCTGGAGAATTGGCGCGAGACAAAGCCGTGCTCGTCCTGCTTCTCCTCGTGCTTGCCCTCGACAATGACAAACTTGTCGGCGACTTTGACGGTGATCTCATTGGGCGAGAACTGTTGCACGTCCAGAATGACCTCGAACTTTTCGTTATCGATGTTCAGCGTGGAGCCGGACTCCTGTTTCTGCAGACTGTTGACCGAACGCTGCCAGGGACGCAGATAACCGGAGCGCAGCACTGTGGGACGGGAGTTCCAAACGGACGACAACAGATCGTCCCGTTTCAGACCCTGGCCAAAGTGTTGATCCAAGAGGCGCGAGGTGCGCATTGGAAATTCAAGCTCATCCCACCAGTCGCGGAACATTAGAGGCACAACGGACATCTACGTGACAGGAGAACAGAAGAGATAGACAGAGCTAATGGCAATTAATGCGCATCACCAGTTAGTCGAACGGATCAGTCGAAAATGTTTACGATCGTTTTTTCTTTTTTCGAATTTTCTTTATAAATATTTATACATTTTAATATTCTGTGCCTTGTACCTTTGTGGATTATTCGTGGATTAGTCACCGACAAAAAGCAACTGAATTTATTTTCTTGTATATTCCGTTTCGCGTTTGAAGCGTTTTTGTGGAGCTTTTCGAAAATCTGCTCAGTTTTATAGGAACATCAAAACTGTTTACATCTTCTATGTGCTAAAAATATGAATTTGTATTTGCCATCTAATTTTAGCCGGGCGTCATCCATATGAATTTGCTCCCACCAGCATGAGTATGTCTTGCTATTTGAGTACATATAATCAAATACCCTGTAAAAAAAAGCACTCAATTTGCGCTTAATAAATCAAAGGGAAAGATATTCTAAGTGCAACAATAAACTGCAGAAATTAGTTGGAAACTTGTTTCGCAAATTCCATAAAGGGTATAGTATGGGGCGTATACTTAATATTTTGGTAGAACATTTTCTTGTTTGTTATTTTGCTTTTGGGGGAAGACATCGACGTCTGCAATGACGGCGATGCATGGAAATTTCTATAAACATTTGAAATGATCCACAGACCATTTGGAAAAATGGTGTTTGAACTAGCCCACACGATGCATATATTTATTTTTCTTAAATTCGATACAAATTTATACCATATACCAGATTCTTGGGTATAGATATATATGCAAGTAAATTTACTCAAACATTTGGCATTTGCCTTTATTGGCCGATATGTTTCCATAGGTATCCATTTTGGAGGCAAACACTGAGACCTCAGAAATTGCCAGAACCAATTATTTACGTTCCGTTCTTGTTGTTGTCTTTTCCCCACCTACGTTTGTTACTTATATACGCTTGATAGGAAATATTTTCAACCTGTTGAAATATTTGATGCCACATATTAAAATACTTTGGCAAATAAATGAGTTCTTAGACTATTTTAGCAATCTGCTGCTGAGTCACGATGCGTCTGTTTATCTTAGACTAACGCTGTGACGTATTAAAAATGTCATAGATCTCTAATTTAATAAACAAACAAATAATATTTAAGTATTTGTAGGTATCGCCCTTCTACGAGATTCTCAGTTGATGTTGCTCTCTCACTCTCTCTTTCTATCGCTTAATATATTTTATACTACTACTACTTCTTTCTCTTTCTTTAACACACACTCTCCAACACTTACTCCCACTTGCCCTCTCTTTCTCACCCTCTCTCTCTCTCTCTCTCTTTCTCTTTGACTGCCTTTCTCTCTCCCTGTTCAGGATTTTAATTGTTACTTGGCTCTTTCTCCATAGTTTGACCTCTTGAACAAATGTGCATTTAAATCTGACAACATTATGTTGGGCCATATAGACATAGCTCGAAATTTCCCAACCCCACAACTCAGTCAAAACTCTACCGATTTCGAATAGGTTTGTCTTTTTGTGCATGGTTTGACCTCTAGATCAATTGTGCATTTAAATCTGACAACATAATTTTTGGTCGAAATTCATGTAAAAATGGTACCCGCAATATCATGTAAAAATGGTACCCTCAATTATCCCATGTAGATATAGGTCAAAATTTCCCAAGCACATAACTCGGTCAAAACTCGACCGATTTCCATAAGGTTTGTCTTTTTGTGCATGGTTTGACCTCTAGATCAATTGTGCATTTACATCTGACAACATAACTTTTGGTCGAAATTCATGTAAAAATGGTACCCGCAATATCATGTAAAAATGGTACCCTCAATTATCCCATGTAGATATAGGTCAAAATTTCCCAACCCCATAACTCGGTCAAAACTCTACCGATTTTTAAAAGGCTTGTCTTTTTGTGCATGGTTTGACCTCTAGATCAATTGTGCATCTAAATCTGACAACATAATTTTTGGTCGAATTTCATGTAAAAATGGTACTCGCAATATCATGTAAAAATGGTACCCTCAATTATCCCATGTAGATATAGGTCAAAATTTCCCAACCCCATAACTCGGTCAAAACTCTACCGATTTTTAAAAGGCTTGTCTTTTTGTGCATGGTTTGACCTCTAGATCAATTGTGCATTTGAATCTGGCAACATCATTTTTGGTCGAAATTCATGTAAGAATGGTACCCTAAAATATCTCATATAGACATAGTAAAAATTTCCCATCCCCATAACTCGGTCAAAACTCTACCGATTTCCAAAAGGTTTGTCTTTTTGTTCATGGTTTGACCTCTAGATCAACTGTGCATTTAAATCTGGCAACATAATTTTTGGTCGAAATTCATGTAAAAATGGTACCCCAAGATATCTCATATAGACATAGGTCAAAATTTCCCAACCCCATAACTCGGTCAAAACTCGACCGATTTCCATAAGGTTTGTCTTTTTGTGCATGGTTTGACCTCTAGATCAATTGTGCATTTAAATCTTGCAACATCATTTTTGGTCGAAATTCATGTAAGAATGGTACCCTAAAATATCTCATATAGACATAGTAAAAATTTCCCAACCCCATAACTCGGTCAAAACTCTACCGATTTCCAAAAGGTTTGTCTTTTTGTTCATGGTTTGACCTCTAGATCAATTGTGCATTTAAATCTGGCAACATGATTTTTGGTCGAAATTCATGTAAAAATGGTACCCTCAATTATCCCATTAGATATAGGTAAAAATTTCCCAACCCCATAACTCGGTCAAAACTCGACCGATTTCCATAAGGTTTGTCTTTTTGTGCATGGTTTGACCTCGAGATTAACTGTGCATTTAAATATGGCAACATAATTTTTTATCGAAATTCATGTAAAAATGGTACCCCAAGATATATCATATAGACATAGGTCGAAATTTCCCAACCCCATAAGCTCGGTCAAAACTCGACCGATTTGCATAAGGTTTGCCTTTTTGTGCATGGTTTGACCTCTAGGTTAATTGTGTATCTAAATCTGGCAACATAATTTTTGGTCGAAATTCTTGTAAAAATGGTATCCTAAAATATCTCATATAGACATTGGTAAAAATTTCCCACTGTTCTAATTTTCCCGATGTTTGGCTCTTTGTCTATTTATTTTATGCGTACCACGGGCAACGGCGGGGAATACCCGCTAGTTTACGAACAAAATTGTATGAAGATACAGGGCATTTGTATTAGTTACAGAAACACCCTGTATTTAAGCAGCCCTCAAATTGGAAAATAATTTGTGTGTGGTTGTGTGTGTGTGTGTGTGCGTGTGTGTGTGTGCGTGTGCTTGTGCGTGTGCGTGAAATAACGGTAGCCGACGTAATCATGTAAAAATGGTACCCTCAATTATCCCATGTAGATATAGGTCAAAATTTCCCAACCCCATAACTCGGTCAAAACTCTACCGATTTTTAAAAGGCTTGTCTTTTTGTGCATGGTTTGACCTCTAGATCAATTGTGCATTTAAATCTGACAACATAATTTTTGGTCGAAATTCATGTAAAAATGGTACCCGCAATATCATGTAAAAATGGTACCCTCAATTATCCCATGTAGATATAGGTCAAAATTTCCCAACCCCATAACTCGGTCAAAACTCTACCGATTTTTAAAAGGCTTGTCTTTTTGTGCATGGTTTGACCTCTAGATCAATTGTGCATTTAAATCTGACAACATAATTTTTGGTCGAAATTCATGTAAAAATGGTACCCGCAATATCATGTAAAAATGGTACCCTCAATTATCCCATGTAGATATAGGTCAAAATTTCCCAAGCCCATAACTCGGTCAAAACTCGACCGATTTCCATAAGGTTTGTCTTTTTGTGCATGGTTTGACCTCTAGATCAATTGTGCATTTAAATCTGGCAACATCATTTTTGGTCGAAATTCATGTAAGAATGGTACCCTAAAATATCTCATATAGACATAGTAAAAATTTCCCATCCCCATAACTCGGTCAAAACTCTACCGATTTCCAAAAGGTTTGTCTTTTTGTTCATGGTTTGACCTCTAGATCAATTGTGCATTTAAATCTGACAACATAATTTTTGGTCGAAATTCATGTAAAAATGGTACCCGCAATATCATGTAAAAATGGTACCCTCAATTATCCCATGTAGATATAGGTCAAAATTTCCCAAGCCCATAACTCGGTCAAAACTCGACCGATTTCCATAAGGTTTGTCTTTTTGTTCATGGTTTGACCTCTAGATTAATTGTGCATCTAAATCTGACAACATAATTTTTGGTCGAAATTCATGTAAAAATGGTACCCGCAATATCATGTAAAAATGGTACCCTCAATTATCCCATGTAGATATAGGTCAAAATTTCCCAACCCCATAACTCGGTCAAAACTCTACCGATTTTTAAAAGGCTTGTCTTTTTGTGCATGGTTTGACCTCTAGATCAATTGTGCATTTAAATCTGACAACATAATTTTTGGTCGAATTTCATGTAAAAATGGTACTCGCAATATCATGTAAAAATGGTACCCTCAATTATCCCATGTAGATATAGGTCAAAATTTCCCAACCCCATAACTCGGTCAAAACTCGACCGATTTCCATAAGGTTTGTCTTTTTGTTCATGGTTTGACCTCTAGATCAACTGTGCATTTAAATCTGGCAACATAATTTTTGGTCGAAATTCATGTAAAAATGGTACCCCAAGATATCTCATATAGACATAGGTCAAAATTTCCCAACCCCATAACTCGGTCAAAACTCGACCGATTTCCATAAGGTTTGTCTTTTTGTGCATGGTTCGACCTCGAGATTAACTGTGCATTTAAATCTAGCAACATAATTTTTGGTCGAAATTCATGTAAAAATGGTACCCTCAATTATCCCATGTAGATATAGGTCAAAATTTCCCAAGCCCATAACTCGGTCAAAACTCGACCGATTTCCATAAGGTTTGTCTTTTTGTGCATGGTTTGACCTCTAGATCAATTGTGCATTTAAATCTGGCAACATCATTTTTGGTCGAAATTCATGTAAGAATGGTACCCTAAAATATCTCATATAGACATAGTAAAAATTTCCCATCCCCATAACTCGGTCAAAACTCTACCGATTTCCAAAAGGTTTGTCTTTTTGTTCATGGTTTGACCTCTAGATCAATTGTGCATTTAAATCTGACAACATAATTTTTGGTCGAAATTCATGTAAAAATGGTACCCGCAATATCATGTAAAAATGGTACCCTCAATATCCCATGTAGATATAGGTCAAAATTTCCCAAGCCCATAACTCGGTCAAAACTCGACCGATTTCCATAAGGTTTGTCTTTTTGTTCATGGTTTGACCTCTAGATTAATTGTGCATCTAAATCTGACAACATAATTTTTGGTCGAAATTCATGTAAAAATGGTACCCGCAATATCATGTAAAAATGGTACCCTCAATTATCCCATGTAGATATAGGTCAAAATTTCCCAACCCCATAACTCGGTCAAAACTCTACCGATTTTTAAAAGGCTTGTCTTTTTGTGCATGGTTTGACCTCTAGATCAATTGTGCATTTAAATCTGACAACATAATTTTTGGTCGAATTTCATGTAAAAATGGTACTCGCAATATCATGTAAAAATGGTACCCTCAATTATCCCATGTAGATATAGGTCAAAATTTCCCAACCCCATAACTCGGTCAAAACTCGACCGATTTCCATAAGGTTTGTCTTTTTGTTCATGGTTTGACCTCTAGATCAACTGTGCATTTAAATCTGGCAACATAATTTTTGGTCGAAATTCATGTAAAAATGGTACCCCAAGATATCTCATATAGACATAGGTCAAAATTTCCCAACCCCATAACTCGGTCAAAACTCGACCGATTTCCATAAGGTTTGTCTTTTTGTGCATGGTTCGACCTCGAGATTAACTGTGCATTTAAATCTAGCAACATAATTTTTGGTCGAAATTCATGTAAAAATGGTACCCCAAGATATCTCATATAGACATAGGTCAAAATTTCCCAACCCCATAACTCGGTCAAAACTCGACCGATTTCCATAAGGTTTGTCTTTTTGTGCATGGTTTGACCTCTAGATCAATTGTGCATTTAAATCTGGCAACATCATTTTTGGTCGAAATTCATGTAAGAATGGTACCCTAAAATATCTCATATAGACATAGTAAAAATTTCCCAACCCCATAACTCGGTCAAAACTCTACCGATTTCCAAAAGGTTTGTCTTTTTGTTCATGGTTTGACCTCTAGATCAATTGTGCATTTAAATCTGGCAACATGATTTTTGGTCGAAATTCATGTAAAAATGGTACCCTCAATTATCCCATTAGATATAGGTAAAAATTTCCCAACCCCATAACTCGGTCAAAACTCGACCGATTTCCATAAGGTTTGTCTTTTTGTGCATGGTTTGACCTCGAGATTAACTGTGCATTTAAATATGGCAACATAATTTTTTATCGAAATTCATGTAAAAATGGTACCCCAAGATATATCATATAGACATAGGTCGAAATTTCCCAACCCCATAAGCTCGGTCAAAACTCGACAGATTTGCATAAGGTTTGCCTTTTTGTGCATGGTTTGACCTCTAGGTTAATTGTGTATCTAAATCTGGCAACATAATTTTTGGTCGAAATTCTTGTAAAAATGGTATCCTAAAATATCTCATATAGACATTGGTAAAAATTTCCCACTGTTCTAATTTTCCCGATGTTTGGCTCTTTGTCTATTTATTTTATGCGTACCACGGGCAACGGCGGGGAATACCCGCTAGTTTACGAACAAAATTGTATGAAGATACAGGGCATTTGTATTAGTTACAGAAACACCCTGTATTTAAGCAGCCCTCAAATTGGAAAATAATTTGTGTGTGGTTGTGTGTGTGTGTGTGTGCGTGTGTGTGTGTGCGTGTGCTTGTGCGTGTGCGTGAAATAACGGTAGCCGACGTAGTCAAAGCTGAAGCCGAGCGACGCCCAAAAGTAGGCCAAAGCCAAAACAGCGGCCAACTTGCCACAGGACATGCAGCTGTATCGGTGTCTGTGTGTGTGTTAGTGTCTGTGTGTGTGTCGGTGTCTGCTCCAGCTTCGGCAGAGCGTCATGTGATTCGCGAAAGAGTGGCGAAAACATAACAAAAACAGCAATTACGAAACGCAACGCAATGCAAAAGGTGTGACAAATGATAAGCTGAAAGTTTTCTACGTATTTAAATTGCTGTTGCACGCTTTTAGGCGCTGCCCGTGACATTTAGCCTGCCCAGAACTGGACACGGATGTTGGCTACTCGTGCTGATGCTGGCCATGGCACTGAGTCCGCTGCACGCCACGGACGATGGACACCAGAACAAGCGCTACTCGGACCAGAGCGTGCATGGTTACATGACCGAGGTATTAGCTGGTCCAATTAAATGTGTATTTTAACAGAGATTAACAAACTTTGGCCACACTTTAGCGCACCTGCTGGTGGAATGAGGTCTGCAAGGAGGAGTTTCAGAATCTATTTCGCTGCAAGTGCCCACAATACTCATATTGCCGGTAAGTGAATTCTATGGCATCATCAAATCCTTTGCAAATTATTTAATTTTCTCTTTCGCAGCTCGCCGGGACGTTATTACAATGCATACTGTTCCATGACAGATACCGGCTATATTTGGACCCAACTGGCATTGGGCACCGTTGAGCGCTGAGCGCGTGACGTCACACATATCGCAGCAGCAGCTATAACAGCAACAACAGTAATAATAACATGAAAACCAACACCAACAGCAGCTACACTGACTGCTGACAGTATGCAACCATTTCCCAAGTGGCCTACAAAATAATATTCTAAAATGGCAGCTATGCTATTACATGTCCATTGGTTACAAATTCAATGCAAACAATGCGAGTGATCGTAAAAAATAAAGCAACGTTAAATATACGGAAATTAATGCATTTTAATTGCACTACATTTTCATATCAATTAACATACACAAACAAGTCTCGCACACACATGCATATACATATGTGCCTGCCTGTGTGCACGTACATGTTGGATCTTGTGTTATCGATTTGTATGCATAAGAAGATTAACTTGTGTTATCGATATGTGTGCATAATAAAATTATCGAACATTTGCATAGAGCGGCCATTTTGTTGCCTAACTTTTAGCGCTCAATTTTGTCAATTGGAAAATCAATAAACGCTTTTCAATCAAAGCATCTGTAGCTGTGTGCGTGCCACCGTGGCACAAACGGTTTATTGCCACAGCCATCATATAACTTGCAGCTGTTTTGGCGCCTGGCGTCCCACGGTGCTGGCCAGGCGCATGCGTTCGCAATGAAAGCGAAAAGCGTAGGTGCTGTGCGTGTGTTGGCCCCGAGCCAGTTCAGTTATTGCCAGCTCAACATATAGATAACTCCAACAGATGTTAAGGCAGCCAACGCGCTCGTCAGCCAAGAAAATCGTGTAAAAAAAGGACGAACACCAAGTGCAGTTCAATAAAAAGTGTAAATAAACGCAGGCTCTCGATTTTTAAGTGTAAAATGCGACGCATTTTATTTGTGGCGCTGCTGGCGCTTGGTCTGGGCACACTGACTGAGGTCAGTGGCAACCACCTGCCAGAGGCTGGCCTAAACCTCAATGAACGCTTCTTCGACGAGGTCAGGGAGCTGATTAAGCGCCGCATGGAGGTAGGTTCTGTTGTGCCAAAGATGGCTCATAGTCAGCGTAACCCCACCCTCCTATTTGTAGGCCAAGCAGCTGCCTTTGGCGGGCGACGAACTGGCACTGCAAAATCAACGTAGCTACGACAATGTGCCCATACCAGCGGCCAGTGTGCCCGTGCCTGTGCTCGTGGAGAATTGGCCAACAGATCAGCATAGCTTTGGACAAGTAACAGCTGTTTCCGTTGACCCCGAGGGCAATCCAGTGATTTTCCATCGCGCTGACCGCTACTGGGATGTAAAGTAGGTCAACATCTGTCCACTAACAAGTGTTTGTCACATATTGTTATCCAATGCAGCACATTTAATGAGAGCAACATCTACTATCTTATCGAGTATGGGCCCATCAAGGAGAAGACCATCTATGTGCTGGATCCCAAAACGGGCGCCATCAAAACCGGCTGGGGCTCCGATATGTTTTATATGCCGCACGGCATGACAATTGATGCGCACGGCAACTACTGGATAACCGATGTGGCCATGCATCAGGCCTTTAAGGTGGGCTGTCCAACTGCATAAGCTATCAATTTAATATGTTAACTCTCTAACACCTACAGTTCCGGCCATTTGAGAGCAAGCCGCAGCTGGTGATTGGCAAGCGTTTCCGCCCGGGTGCCTCTGTCAAGCAACTGTGCAAGCCCACATCCATTGCTGTGGCCACAACAGGCGAGGTATTAGCCACACCTTTAAATCGATTGAATTGTATCCATTAATCCGTTTCGCCTTTTTTTTTTCAGTTCTTCATAGCTGATGGCTACTGTAATAGTCGCATACTCAAGTTTAATGCCGCTGGCAAACTCTTGCGCAGCATTCCCCAACCACCCGGTGCGTATGCATAATATTATTCTTGCTAGTAATAGCTCAACAATGCAGCGCCTTGTAGAATTCCTCTCGTTGCAGGTGCCGCATGCAATTACCCTGTTGGAGCACTTGGACCTGCTGTGCATTGCGGACCGCGAAAATATGCGCGTTGTGTGCCCCAAGTGAGTATTCAGAAACGTATGCTGATAATTAAGGAATCCCAATTCTCTCTCTTTGCAGAGCTGGCCTTAAGTCGTCGCATGGCGAGGGTCAACCGGCGGCCACCATACAGGAACCAGATTTAGGTCGCGTCTTTGGCGTCAGTGGCTATGGTGACATAGTGTTCGCAGTGAATGGACCCACCTCTATGCTGCCGGTGCGTGGCTTTACCATAGATCCCCGCTCCGAGACGATCATTGGCCACTGGGGCGAGTTCAAGAATCCGCATTCCATAGCCGTCAGCGTCAATGGCTCGGCCCTGTATGTGACAGAGACGGGCACCAACCACCAGACGAATCGCGTCTGGAAATACGTTTTGGCTTGAGGTACTATTGGTTACCAATTCACGCGCACTAGGAACGGTCGAGAGGCACACACATATATCTGAGAGTCGAACGGCATATCCCCAAAATATAAAAAGAAAAAAATAGAATTAAACATAAAAAAATTATCTCGAGCGCCGAACAACAAGCAAAGCAAAGCATCAAAATAGCCATAGAGACAGAAGAATATGCACACAAACAGTTTTTGATATAATTAAACAAGAAATCAATAGTAGTAATTAATAATATACAATATAAGTATGTAAATTGCTTGACAAACAAATTACCACAACAAACGTAACCTCAAAATTTATGTTTTGCACTGTAATTGAGCAAATGGAATTACAAAGGCAGCTTATAAATATCAAATATATATATATATGTATCCAATGTATGCTTATATGTCTGTGTACGTGTGGGCGTGAAAATTACCAATCTATAAAATATTTAAACCTTTTAACACATTGTAACCTGCACAAATATATATATATACAAACGTATATATATATATAATATATATCCATATGATTATAATCCATGTAAATTATGTATGTAATAAACTGTTGTTGTTGTTGTGCATGTATTACAGCCTACACACAAGAAGTTTGCTTAAAGTTTCTCTTAAGAACAAAATACCCTACAGTCTGTATGAATGTGAGTGTTGCTTAGACTAGACAAAGCATTTGATATTACACTTTCAGCTTAAGTTTGCATGGCAAACGTTAACAAACCCAAACTAAATAACCAAAAGTACAATTATAAAGTCTAACACTAAACATATAAAAATATAATGAAATATAAATAATATAAGCTAATTGCTAAGAGGCACTCAACCAACGTCTGGCAAATGCTAGAGTCTCGTTTAGCTGCCGCAGCCATTCGACCAGCTCCGCCTGCGTGTCGGTCGCAAAGAAGGCTTCACCATTGGGACACTGCAGCCAAAAGCTGCGCGCACGTGCGCACAGCTCACGTGGCGCCACATCTAATTGAGCCTGGCGACATTCCTCCAGCCGCATGGACAGCAGCGGCGGCTCTCCGCTGAGATTGTGTTCGTGCTGCCAAACGGCCAGGTGCAGTCCGTCGAGCGTGCACCAACGACGATTCCAGTTGTGTTTGTTCTTGGGATCCGTATCCTGCACATTGAGATAGCCCGCATATTGGGACTTGGGCAGGCGTAGCTCGACGCGACCGCTCAGCGCAATTTGTGGCATTAAATTCGTGGATTTTGTGTGCGTCGTCAGCGGCAGCTGCCAGGTGCGCGAGGTGCGCAGCCACAATTTGTCGCTGGGTTGCGTTTCACTGGCCACCAGCTCGTAGGGTGCCAGGTCGGCGGCCTTCAGTGTGAATGAGGCGTGCAGACGAAAACGCGATACGATCTGATCACACTGCGAGGAGCTGCTGGAGCTGCCAGAGCCAAGGCTGCCGCTGCCACGTTTCTGGGAGGACAGAGTTTGTGAGTAAGGATGGAAAAAAGACCAGCCCGTTACTTACCAGCAGCGTCTTGGCCGGCTCCAGGGATAACGTCGATACCTTGCGCAGACGCAGCATGAAGATTTGGCAGCGCAACTCCAGCGCCTCCGCCGGCCCGCTGCTATAGAACTCAAGGCCACAATCGCGAAAGACTGCGGCACCATTCTGGCACTCAATGGACTGTGTGGAGCGTATGCGACCCTCGCACTCTACGGTGCAGATGTAGTAGTAGTTGAAGAACATGTCCTGGCTAACGTCAGCTTTTACAGGCAAATGCAAGCCGTCTAGAAGCAGGGACTGGCATTGCTGCCGAGCGGCCAGCGTGGCCTCACTGAGCCCCAACGGCGCGGACTTTCGTTGCAGCGTGTTGAAGAGCAGCAGGCGTTCCGCCTCCACCATTTCGGCGGAGATCTCCAGCTCGGGCATTTGACGGCAAATGCTAACAGCCTGCGCCAGCTGCTCGTTCGTCGTCAGCGACTCGTTGAGCAGCGAGTCCAGATTGAAGCTGGCATAGTAGCTGCTGCTGCTGTCCAGTTCGCACTCAGTTTGATTGGCCTGATTGCGCGACAGACTGAGACTTTGCGTCAGCCGCTGCTTCTCGGCCAGCAAGAAGTCTTTGCCCTTGCGATAGGAGCGACGCACTGCATCCTTGAGCAGGCGATAGCGCGCCAATGTGCTCACTGACAGCAACTGGCTGTCATTGCCCGGCCTCTGAGCCAGCTCGTCGAGGCTGCTGTGCGCCAGCTTCACATTTCCGGGCGGCTGCTGCTGCGGAGTAGTCGGGCAGCTGTGACTGACAGCATGGCCCGACACAGACGGGCCATCGTTTATATCGATGCACAGCTCGCGTGTGGCCTGAAAAATGGCGCAAGGCAACGGATTACATATTTGTGAACAGGTAATTAACAATTTGAAGTGTGGTATGAAGCAAAGAAGAAGCAGAAAGCGGTTTTTGTTTATAACTAAATACGCATGAAGCTTATATTTATAATGGGTTTTCGGTTCGATGATAGTGTACAGTGAAGAGCCTTAGCTACTAATAGGAATCAACAAAAATCTCTACCTTAGTCGTAAAGCGCTGCTGTTGCTGCTTCTTTGGCGTGCTCTGATTATCCGAGGATGGCGGCGGCGGCTCCAGCTGCACGGAGCCGTACTGGCTCTGCCCATTTGTGGCAAAGGAGCTGCCGCTAGCATTGCCGTCCTCCAGCACATAGTCATCGTATAGTTCAATTGGCATATCGTAGGACACATCATCTGCAGCGGCTGCAGCCGGATTCGCCCGGAGGCAGGTCTACAAGTAGTCAAGAGGTTAGCATAATAAATTGATCATTGATCTGGCAATCACCTACATTTTGCACCTTCTCCAGGCGCAGATTGTCATCGTGGTCCAGCACCATCTCGCTGCGGCACAAATTCTCTAGGAATATCTCACTGCGCTGCAGTGATAGCTCGGATTTGGAAAGATTGCGATTCTTTTTGGGCGGCGAGTGCTGTTCGTTTATGTTGTTCAGCGATTGATGCATTGGCAGCGTCGCCTGCTCCGTCGCGTCATTGATGGACTTCGAGGTGGACATGGTGTACGAGGTGTCGCTGCTTGGCTCATCTGGCAGCGGCATAAACTGAAAGAAGCTGCCATTTAACAGGGATTCCTGCAGAAAGTGGCCCAGTGCCTTGGGCGGCGCCGCAGTTGTTTTTGGCGTCGTTGTTGGCTTTAACGCCGCCTTCTTGGCCTTTTGCACTTGCGCATACAGAGCGTTGAGGTCTGCAGCTGGCTGTTTCTGATATGGCAAAGGTGACGACACGGGCGTTGGCTCGCTGATTGTTGCAGTCACCGTTGCACTTGTTGTGGGCGTGGGCGTGGGCGTCGGCGTTGGCGCCACCTCCAGTTGCGCTTCTGTTCTCACATCAAACTGTGGACTGCCGCTTATGACCATGCAGTCCTCTTCAATCTCGGAGTAAATGGGTTCGCGGTGTACATCACGTCGCGGCCGCAATGTGGTTGTTGCCGAGCGCTGCAAACGGTTGCTGGATGAATCGGTGCAGTCGATACCATCAGATGGCAGCTCCGTTTGCTCCACGGGCGTGTAACGTGAACTCTCCTAAAACATGTTACATTCCAGTTTTAAACGTGGTACTCACAAAAAAGTAATTAAGTTAGGCGAACTAAGTTAATTAATGTTATTGAGTTTACCAACTAGGTTTTGCTTAGCGAACAAAATTTAAATAATTGAACCAGTTCACCCGCGCCTTGTCAACATGCTCGATAACGAACCAAATTGATATATTTGAACCAGTTCATTTGGTATATACACAATTACATGTTCGATAAAAAAAAAAAGCAATATATCGCACTGTGAATGGCAATTAGCAATAAATATCGAAGGTCACAATAACAAGACTGCGTAGGACTGGATTGGCTGGCGCTGTTTTCATATTTTGGTCGGAAAGGGGATCAAAAACATTGGAAAACTGTCGTATCCTTGTACTTGCATGAGATGTCCAAATCCCCGTTCCGACCCCTTAACATGAGTATACAAATCTTTCGCAGAGGCCTGTACAGTAGGCGCCAGCCAGCCCGTAAAATGGAGCAACCCTACGACTACAACCGCAAATGGACGCTAACACCAAAATTTGAGGCTAATCCGCATCCCAGAATCAAGCTGCTGTCGTACAACATACTCGCGCAGGATCTGCTCATGGAGCACCTATTCCTCTACGTAAACATCAAACAGCAATGGCTGACCTGGCAGCAGCGCCTTCAAAGTCTACACCGCGAGATACACAAACTGGATCCGGACATACTCTGCCTGCAGGAGATGCAATACGACCATTTGCCCATGCTAGTGCAGCGTTTGACAGCCAGCAGCGGCAAGCGTCTGGAGTACGTGTACAAAAAAAAGACAGGCAGTCGAACCGACGGCTGTGCCATCATCTACGATGCCTGCAAACTGCAGCTGCTCGCTCAGCAGGGCGTGGAGCTCTACGATGCGAATGTGCCGCTGCTGAATCGTGAGAATGTGGCGCTGTTGGCCAAATTCCGACTGAAGCCGGTCGGCCAGACAAAAGTCATAAATGAGCCCAAGGAGGTGATCATAGCCACAACGCATCTGCTCTACAATCCAAAACGGCACGATGTGCGCTGCGCCCAGGTGACCAAGCTGCTGTCGGAGCTGCGCAGCTTTGCCATAGATGCCAATGCGAAGCAGCCCGACGAAGCCTACCCAACGCCCGTCATTCTAACCGGCGACTTTAACTCGGAATTACATGCGCCGCCCATGGAGCTGCTAACGACCATAGCTGTGGACGATCCGGCGCTAAACTTTGAAGCATTGGACTTTGGTGAATATACGGCGTCCACGTTTCAGGATAACTGGATCACCGTTGACTATATACTGCACTCGGTGTGCCCGCAGAACAAGCAAAAGCTGCAGGTGCTCAGCATCTATAGGCTGCCCACGATCAACTGTTGCTCGAATGTGGGCAACATACCGAATCACTATCTTGGCTCCGATCACTATGCACTTGGCGCTATCTTTGCACTGACCTAGCATTTAACTGTCTTCCCCATCAATAAAGGCCACCAAATTAACTGTATATATAAAAATAAATAAATGAGAGTAGGAGAACTTACCCGAAATGTGCGCTGGGCGCGCTCATCGCTGGCCTCCAGTTTGGCGCGTATGCTGCCCAGCAGATAGCCCATTTTGGTGATGGTCACATCCTGATCGAGTTCCTTGTGAAAGGAGCGATATGTCGCGGGATTGTTGTCCGCTGACTGAAAGTTCAGCTTGCGCGGACGCTGTGTACGCGGCAATTTCTTGGGCGGCGTTGGCGGCTTGACCTTGCGCTCGAAATCAAAATAGGGCTGCTCGGAGCTAGTCTTGTACTGATGCTGTCTGGCGCTAACTGTTGGCGTTGACTGCACGGGCGAATGATAGCTGCCCGGCGGCGACTGTGACTGCGACTGCAAATCCAATTGAGAGGCGGATGTCTGGACGCCCACCGTGCAGAGACGCGGCGTGGGTCGGCGGCGCTCGCTTAGCTCTGGGTCCTGCCGCTGCTGCTGCTGCTGCTGGTTGCTCTTCTTGGGCGAGACAAAGCGCAGTATTTTCTTTTTGGAATTGTTCAGAAAGTTTTTGGACTTCTTGCGCAGTCCGGTGCGCTTTCCATTGGCACTCCAGGGCGTCAATTGTCGCCACTGTTCGCCCCAAATGAATTTCTGGCTGCTGCTGTGCTTGCTGGCGGGCAGGCGTGGATATTTGATGGGCGTGTGCTTCTGCTGCATGTTGACGGCCAGGTTATCGCTAACGCCATCAACCGTATCCAGCGAGATCTTTGGCGCCAGCCAGCCCACATTGCTGGCCACCTGAGGCGCTGGCTCTGCCGCGTGCGTCTTGAACTGCGCCCGCTTGGCCGTGTCATAGTTCAACATATCGTTGATCTTGGGCTCCGTCCAGCCCAGCGTGAACTCCTTCAGCGGTTTATCGGCCACGGCGCTCTTGCGGCTGGCCATGTGTATGTTTTTGACATAGTGCGCGCCGCGCTTGGACTCCACCACGCGCTCAATATCGCTCAGCGAGGGGCAGCTGGGCAATGGAGCGATGCGCTCGGCTTTCTCAATTTCAGCTGAAAGAGTGTGCAAGCAATATTATAGTGAAGCACATGAATATATCAAAGCCATATATTTGATTTATTTCTACAATTTAAATTGCATATTAAGCTGAAAAGCATTAAAACTAACTACCAAATAGTTATAGCAAAGCTAATATAGCCAAAACCTTTGTTAATAGTTATTTTGGTGCGCCTTTTACTCACCCAGTGGATAGGATTTGCGCTTGCTCTTGGCTTTGGGCAAGTTTTCCAGCTTTGTGGCCGGCAGCTTGACGCCATGCTTGCGCAGAAATTCATCCAACACGCGCTCGGCATCGCGCACCGACGGCGTCGTCGAGCTCAACGATGATAGCGACAATTTACCATCGAGACTCTGTGAGCTGCGGCGCGGCGGCTTTGGCGGCGGCAGCTCCATGTCGCGCGTCTTGAAGTTCACCTGTCCGTGGGAGAGGCGCTTCTGCAGCAGTCGCCCGCCTGCGCCGCTGGAACTGCGACGCGAACTGCGCCGTGTCGATTGCAGGCTGCCGCCCGTCTGCAAGGCCTGCTCGCTCTCCTCCGGCGGCGTCTCCTGCTCGCTTATGTTCGAGAGCACGGGCGCCGTGGGAGCATAGTCTATGCATTCGGTCTTGCGCATTTTTGGAGCAGCTACTTTAAGCTTGGCTGCTGTTGAATTGCTGGCGCTGGCACGGGCAAGCTGCTCCCTGTTGACGCGCACCTCCGAAATGACACAATTGTCGCGCAGCTCTTGTATAATGTGTATAAGCGGCGCATTCTCGCCCACGGCGTGCAGGCTACTGACAGCGGTCAGCGGGCTGCTGGCTATGGAGGTGTGACCCGCAATGAGGGCCGGCTGCTTGTGGCGATGTGACTGAACCGGTTGCTGGCGCTGCTGTCCATTCAGATTGTTCGGCGGCGGCTGTGCCACGCCAACCTGTATGAAAAAACGCAGCATATATTAGTTGTTAGTTATGTGAATTGTTCTGAATTGAAACGAGGATTCGGCAGGGTTCACAGCGCACCTTATTGCTTTCGGAGCGCCTGCTGCGTTTGTGCTGACGCACGTGCCACGCGGCACGTGGCGGCGCCGTCGATGCGCAGTCGCCGCTGTCGCTGGTGAAGCAATAGCAGAAACCGTTCTTGCACGGTTTGCCCCGGCGCTCCTGCGCCTTGTTGCACAGATTCTGGTTGATTAGATGCGTATCGGCGGCGATGGGTGCTGCTGCGGTAGCATCTATTGGTTCCTCGCCACGGCTTTGCGTGGAGACACGTCTGATGCGGCGCGCACGAAACTCGTTTATGCATTCCTGTAAGCTAAACGAGCTGGTCGAGCCCGACTCATCTGCCTCCTCCTCGTCTTCATCCTCCTCCTCCTCCTCCTCATCATCATCGTCGCCATCGTCGTTGTTGTTGACTGCAGCAGCCTTGCAAAGCTGCGGGTACCTAGAACCTGCAATAGTCTGTGGACCGGGATTTGTTTACAATTAGATTGCAATGGCTAAATGTATTTATAAATTGAACTCACTGTGGCCATTATCGTGCTACTGTGCTAAATAATTCACTGATAAGGCAATGCAATCAATTGAAAATGCAGCCGCAGTGCCCGCTCCACGAACACGTTGCACGTTTTCTAATTCTCTTTTCTTTTTTCCGAACTCAAAAGAAAAACGACGCGACGCTGCTGCATTCAAAATTGACGCTCTCTCTCTTTCGTGCCGCTTTTCGCCGTTATCAGCCGCTTATAATAAGCAGGGCTGTTAAACGCTAGACGCACAGTGTCACGCACTCAACGAAAACCGGTTTGTGAGTTTTGTGCGTAGCAGCAACAACTGCAATTTCACTTTACCAGCTCATTGTAACACACAAACAAATGCAAATGCGTTAATTCCTGTTTTTAATTAGGGCTATCGCCTTGCAATTATTTATTTGATGCGCTTATTCGCACACTGCCTTCCCTCCCCCCCCCTTTTTTTAGCTCTGTTGAACAACCCTGTCTAAGAGCAGCAGCAACAGCTGACAGTTTGTACACGGCGTGAGGTTACGTCGCTTTTGGTTACGAAAATTGAGAAAGTCTGTATTAAAACAGAAACTACGGCTGCATTTTGATTAAAAATCATTTAATATGTCAAATAGTCATCTGTTTCTTAAATCCGGTTTTCCGCGCGCACCCCTACAAAATGGCCTCGGCCGCTATGTCTGCCAGCTGCAGCGCCTCACACTGAAGTTCTGCAAGAACAACGGCTCCAGTCGCGGCATGCGGTAAGCAAAAATAAACAAAACATGTATAGTGCTTATGTGCAACACCTAATTCATTGATAAGGGACTTCATTGAAAACCATTTGGTGGACTTTGCCAAGGAGAATCCCGGCATTGTCGTCTATGTGAAACCACGACGCCATCGCACACCTGTTCTCGTGGGCGAATACCGTAAGTAGCTGCCGTATGGAAGGCATGCAATATAATATTAATGTGCATTGCACACACAACTCCTTAGTGAATGGCGATCGCGAATGGCTGAGCTGCCGGAACAGCACACAGGCCGAGATAACCAAATGGATTGAGCTGCTGAAGACGCAAAACGGCAGCTCCAGCTCGTTGCGCCTGCGCAAAATGTGGCACACAGATGTGCCGTCTATACAAGGACCCTGGACACCGTTTCTGCTGCGATCTCCCGATGCACACAGCCAAACCTACCCAAGCACCGAAGCATCCCAGCCGTTCGATGTGCCGCAAACGGCCACCGAGAAGCTCATCGAGCTGTTCAAGCAGCAGAAACTGGAGGCAGGCGCCGACGGCGTCGATGTGCTGGAGCAGAAACGCGCCGAGTGAAGTTGTTAGGCAAATAATGTAAGTCATTAGTTGAGTTTTATAATTATCATTGCTGTTGCTTTTATTGGGAGTCAACATAAATTTGTTTTCTAAACAAATAAATACATGTTTTAAAAATCTAAACATCAACACTAATATCGAAAATATGTGCCACGGATTCTGTTTGTCTCGTTCAACTATCTATATATATATATATATGATATTGTGTTGCACATTTCAAGTGATATTTTTGATATGTTATGGGTACATTAAATATCTAATTGGATAAACAATTTGGGGAGGGGTAATATCATAAATAGTGTGCTTAAGGCTATTGAACCGCACGCCTGTGGCCATGAGGCTGGAATACATACGTAAATCGGGTTTACAAACAACTCTAGAATGTGTATTAACTAATCAATTTTAATCAATTTAATATGCAATGGCTTAAACTCCGTTCATATGGGTGCAACAATTCGCTCGATAGGAAACTCTTGTGGAGATCAGCAGAAATTTGATAAAAGGATATTAAGTACAGGGCAATATATACGCGGTGAATACGCATACAATTATATAGATAGATATTTGATAAGTTCTTAGATATGAAGCGAGTATATAATTGCGTTTCAAGAGCGAGTTTTGGAGTATCAAAACAGACAAATGTATCAAATATTAGACTACAATATTTAGACAGACTTTTACATATACTTATAACGTACACGAATACAATCAACGACAAATACATTGATAAAAAGCATTTTGCTTGCGTTTACAATCTGAGTTTGTTTGTTTGTTTGTTTGTGAATTCCTTTGGCAAAATGCATTTCTTCTTAAATCTAAACGACAAAAAAATGTTAACATTGCCTTAAATTAAATCAATCTGGACGTTTTTGACTGCTACATAATAGTGTTAATTGTGTTATCACCAATTCAATTAAGGAATAATCCTCTTTTCGCTCTTCTTTCTTCAATTTCTTGTGTCTTTTATGCCGCGCTACGTTACTTTCTATTTGGTGGACTTTGTAGGCCTTTTAACTAGCTGTTAGTATCTCATGTTGTTTTTGGTTTGATAATAGCCCCTTTTTTTTTTGTCAATAGCTTGCAGCTTGCCTCTGCTGCTCATATGTCGCCCGTTTCCATGGCCGAGTTAATGTCTGCGACAATTTTGCCCATCACCTCGCGATATGGCGAATCCGGTTTGAATGCCAGCTCCAGCAAGCCCGCATCGCCAAAGAAATCGAACACCTCGTCGATGCGGCCAATGGACTTGTCCGTCAAATGCGGCTGCACAATCGATTTGAGCGCCACACGCGACTCCTGTATCGACTTTTGCAGATAGGCCAGATCAAAGGTGAAGTCCACCTCGTAGAACGATATGATGGACAATTGTGTGTTCTGCAAAAGACAATCGCACTTATCATTTAAATGTTTATGGTGTGTGTTTGTACTTTACCTGAAATTTACGCTTGAAATTCTCCGCATTTTGCAGCTCCTCCGCGCTAAACTGGTTATTGCGATGCAGCACACCAATTTTAATAACAATTTTGATAATATTTTTGATCAGCTTTTCGGCGCGCGCCTTATTGCCCGTATGCAGCTTGCACAGCCTGTACAGATTATCCAGCAGCGAGGCCGTTGTGCCGTCAATAAAGGTTTTCGCAATGTTTTTCGTTGCCATGCGTGAGAGTATTTTCTTTTGAGCGCGTAACCCAATATCGTGCGACTTGAACACATTGTCCGCCATAACAGCTGCAACATGGGAGGCATTATTAGTTGGGCTTAGCTTATTTGAATTGTAAATCAAATTTAAAAAAAAAAAACAGATGAAACTGAAGAGTTGAAACTGAACCGAAGATCAATTAACTTTATGGAAATCTCTCAATTTACCTTCCAGATTCCAGTAGTCAACGCTCCAGAGCAATAGGCTCTGTCTTAAGCCTGCGACGGACATTTTGTTGTTGTCTCTTTCCAGTAGCAAGCAATGCAGTTTGATAAAGAATTACATACATATAAACAACACACACACACACACGCACACACTTAATTGGGGAATTCCAATGCAGCAGCGTTGCCAGTTCAGCTTATTTCCGGCCAAATTCGACTAAGAGTGAATTTAGCTTTTTCTCGCAGCAACTCAACTTTTTGACTTTGTGCAGCAAGCTAATTCCGCTATTTTTAGCATTTTTTACATTGAATTTAGCTGTTTTTTAAAAGCAACAGTTGGCAACACTGTAACGAGCGCGTATCTTATTGATAAAAGGCTGCCTCAAACATCTCAAGATAGTGTCGAGTGAATAATGGCCCCACACACTGATTGGAAGTTGTGTCGCCTCATGCGACTGACGGAATTTTCTCTATTGGTTTATTCTAACGGTGCATACGTGCCCGTTGCCATAAAAGGAGCTAGCCCCAAAAATGGGTCGACTCGCGACCAATTTAATTAAGCAAACACCCTACACACTGGACAAATATCTATATACGTATATATATGCATATTCTAGTCGAGCCGTTGGCAAATAGCTTAAGGTCACGCGACATGCAATGGATATGGCCCCCAGGAAGGAGGCTTCGCCAAGGACAAATGTGGCATTCGGCTCAAGCGGATGTGCCGTTTGCTGCATAAAGGCAAATGCGCAAACGACGCGGCAGTTGACAACAGCAACAACAATCAGCACATATGAATGTTGTCCAACTTTATCGCTTGTGTGTGTGTGTGTGTGTATATATATTATAAATGAAAGAAGCACAACAGCAGTAAATTCTGTTGTAGTTATTATTATTACACATTGTTGTGGCGTTGGCGATTGTGGGTGATTGTTTGTGTTGTGGGGTGGCTATTGTTGTATTATTGATCGCATACAAACTCACCCACACACACACACACACACAGAGCTAGAGCCAGTTTGGCGCTCAATTAACTGACAGCTAACTCACCTGTTTGCCTTCGTTGTGCAGTCCTAGAAGTCCTTGAGGAAATTCGTTTGGTTGTTGCGCGTGTGCAGCAGGCAGATATAGTTGTTAAAAACTAAGATTTGTTAGCGATTGGAAATGGTCTAAGTTTAAGTGTAGTGTTACATTTGACAAGGACTTAAAAACAACGAAGAAAACAAAAACCCGAAAGTGCTGTGCAGCAAACAAAACGACGCAAAATAAAACTTAGAGATGACTAAAGTGCTCGATATAAACATTCAAATTAGTGCCACTTGCTATCGATATTTAATCAGGCATATCGAATGCACTGATTGTTTCAGAGTGACCCTGCACAGATTTAGTTGAAATCAATATATCGATAAATCTTTAATAGGCAGCCGCATTTTTTAAATTGACTGCAAGCGACACCAGACCATATTTGGGTTTTTATATTTCATGCAACCACATATACACAATAAGTTCATCAAAAATCTTACAAACTAGAACGATGCATACAAACAAATGCCTACATAGGCGCCGTTTCTTTCGGCTTGTAGGGTATCATTAGGTTTTCCGAAAATGTTTTAATGCTCTCCGGGCCGCGCACTTCTTTCTCAAGCAACGGCAGCTTGGTTACGTGGAAGTCCTCATATAAATCTGCAATCTGATCGAGATATTTCTCCTGGATCTTGTAACGAGATGCGCACATGCTGCAGCTATTATGCGATTTGCCCAAAAACAACAATTGATTGACAATTATGTTGTGCACATCGATGCCGCATTTGGTTAGCTCCTGGACCAGACGCTCCGTTTCGTACAGGGAAAAGAACTCGGCAATGCATACGCAAACAAATGTGGTTTGATCCTGCAAAAAGATACATGAGTTGTGCGACTTGGAACATATGATTTGGCCAGTGCTCACCGGATTCTTGAACTGTTCATTGACCTGCGTTATGACGCGCAGCATGTCGTCCAATTTCTGTGACAATGTGTCCGCATTCACATCGGCCATGCCCAGCATGGAGACGAACTGCGTCAGTAGCGGTGCCAGCTTCATTTTGAGACGCAGCAGCTTGCCCAAACCCTTCTCGACCACCTGCGGGAATGCGATCAGCCGCAGCGTATGTCCCGTCGGCGCCGTATCGAATACCACCACCGAGAAGTTCATGCCCTTTACCAGCTTCATTACCTCGGCATAGCTCATGGCCTCATCGATGCCGGGCAGCGCATTGATCATCTCCTGCATGACACCCTTGCTGACACGCAATGCCTCGTTTTCGCCATCGAAATACTCGTCGGGCAGCTCGCTGAGACCCGCATTCGGATCGATTTCCATGGCAAATAAATTGTCAAAGCCATTCACCTTAGTCGGCACCTTGGTGAACTTTTGATCGAATGCATCGGATATGTTGTGCGCCGGATCTGTGGAGATGATGAGCACCGATTCACGCACCTTCGCCAATTGCACGGCCAAGCTGGAGCTGCGGATGGATTAATTGGATTTGCACGGCATTAAAGTTGTTGTTGTTGTTGCTGCTGCTGCTGCTGCTGGTGCTGCTGTTGGGACTGTCTCTGTCTCACCTGCAGGTTGTTTTGCCCACGCCGCCTTTGCCGCCAACGAATATCCATTTTAGAGATTCCTGTTCGACCAGGTTTTGCAGACTGGGTTCTAGGGGCGGTAGATTGTCAACCATATTGCGAAATTCCAATCGAGACACGTAATTTTGTGTAAAATTTTAAGCAAGTTTCGGCTGCCGTCCAGGGATGGCGAAATAAATGTAATATATCGGACGACGATTATTTTCCTTTTTCAGTATATCGAATATGTTCCGATTGGAATTTTCAATTGGTCACACAAGTTTGAATTGCCCTATTTTTGTTGCTCGTCGAGTGATGCTTCAACGATAGCTGAGGTATATTTTCCTTAAATAAACTGTGGTTTTAGTTGAATTTGTATTAGCCTTGTTGGTTTTTAAAGGATCCCAACATTCTCTAATACATTTGAGCTAGCGCCAGTTTACCTTATTTGGCAATTCTGTTAGGGGTGCAGTATTTCTGTTAAATGGCGAATAAGCTGCACGATTAATATCAGTGTTGTTAGAACTCGATGTTGCCTCAGTGTTCAGCAACGTGACGGTTAGCCGTTTTTAGCACTGGGCCTCAGCGGAGCATTGATTTGCGTGTTTGTTCTGTGCTTTTGACTGTTAAAATGTGTTTGTTTTGTAATTAAACTGCATTAGTTGCGTGCTTTGAACAAAAAATATTGATACTACAATTCATTTGAAAATCTTCGCAAACAGAAGTCAACGCGCAGCTCGCCTGAATCAAGTGAAAAGTGACAAATGAAAGGCGTGGGTACTACCAATACTAGAAAATAGAAGCAAACCAAGAGATTAAGCGTGTCCTGTATGTACATATGTGTGCGTGTGCGCCTTTAAGATTTTGCTCATGTGCCCATTTTTATTGTTGTTCTAATTGCCAACGAAAAACAATAAATAATCAACAAACGCGAGAATTAATTGCAAATCGGATTCAAAAATGTGTTCAATGTGAATAAAATGATAACGGTACACACACACGCACACAAACACTGCCAACAGCAAATCTTCGCCGACATCGCAGCCGCACCTACGTACATATATGTCGATATGTGTGTGTGTGTATTATAGTGGGTGTAGGTGTACGTAGTTAAATGCAAAATATAATATAAAAGTGATAAGTGGCAGCATTCGTGCTATAGCAAAGCAATTAATTAAAGAATTGTTTAAATAAATAATCAAATTGTACAAGGCAAATACCAATACACACTCAGCAGGAGCAGCAGCAGTAGCAGCAGCAGCACCACCACCAACATATGTACGTATGTACACACACACGCGCACACCTACATGCACATACACCACAAAAAAGGCATAGAGAGCCAAAGAGTGAGAGAGAGAAAGCACGGTGCCAAAAAGGAACGTCAAAAGGAAGAAGCAGCAGCAGAGCAGCACACAGCATCGGCGCGTTGCGGAAAGATTGAAAATAAACGTGTAGTAGAGAATTTTTGAAGCACACTCCACACACATACACACACACACACACACACACACAAACCAACAACCGCCCACTGCCGCCGTTCTCCCCAGCGAGTGCCCTCTCACCGCCACCCGCCAACGCCAACGCTGTGCGGACATACATACAGACAAACACTCACACACTTACGCAGACATACATACAAACAGAGAATCGTATGCGCGAAAAGTGTAAGCCGTGCACAGTTGGTGTTGTTGTTGGTGTTGCTGTTCCTGTTAGCCGCCGCCGCCAAAGGACGACAGACGCGACGGCGACGACGACGACAGCGACAACGCCAACGACCACGTCGACAACGACGACGCAGCGGCAGAGACAGAAGCAGAAGCAGAGGACGTGTTGTTGTTGCCGTTGAAGCCAACGCAAATGGCAGACCCTCTAAGCGGGCCCTGCTTTTGAGACATGTCGTAATGGCCAGAGAGGTAAGTGAGATTTCTTGCGGGCTAAGCGAAATGGCGTAAGGCGATAAGTGCGGGGGTGCCGGCCCACACACATACATACATAGTTATGCATTGCTTGTGAATTAAAATATTATACACATATACACACTGTTTTTGTCCGTTACTTCTAACATAAAACTGTAACAGTAGCAGTAACATTTCTCTCCACTCTCCACCTATCGTTTCGATTTACAGTTGTTTCCCAATTCCGGCCTGTCTTAACTCTCCGCTCATTTGTTTTCAACTTAGTCGCTGAGCTGCGTTGGCTTTGGGTCTAAGCCCCCGTTAAGCATTTTATGTGCGTACACATGTGTGTGTGTGTGTGTGTGCGTATGTCGGTGTGTGTCTGTGTGTGTGCACGCTATATGCAGTTTCTTCATTTCGTTTCGTTTTGCTTTGCGGCTGAGTGAATAGCTTTGACCCAAATAACTATGGTAATACACCCTACTGAATGTGCACATGTAGCTTTTGTTGATGCTCTGCGTTTCGTACATTTACTTTAGATATTATTTGTTGTTGTTTATATACATGTGGTCTGCGGGTTTCTTGTTATTATTGTTTTTTTGGTTCCCAGCGAGTATCCAAAATTTTAGTAACAGTCCTACGCCAACATACAAACACACACATATTTGTGCATATTTGTTTGAATGCAACGAGTTGCACTTAATGACACTCCCATATCAGTCTGCATTAAGCTTGTGGGCGGGCGGCTTTAGCAGCACTCGCACATGACCTACATATTGATTACATTGCTCTTAAATACAGTTGCAATTTCAGTGGATTTATATTAAGCATACAAATCCTTGGACATTTAGGCACGCATTTTTTTTCATATACTAGCACTTTGTAAGAAGCAAATTTGAAATATTTTATTGTATTTTTGCAAGCATTCCAAAACATAGGCAGCTTTAAGGCGCTGTTAACATTTTGGCTTAAAATGTTATTCTTTCTTACATCTGGCAACGCTGCACAGAGAGCCAAAGAGAGAGAGAGAGAGAGAGAGAGAGCTGCTGCACATGAAATTGCAATATGTCGCTGCTCTCAACGCAGCGCTTCGACTAAAAAATATGCCAATTGCGGCAGTATTTAAATTATGACAAGATGAACACTTTTTGAAGATAATTTGGAGTAGATATGGGTGTAGGTTTTTTATGTACAGCTAATATTTAAAAAACTAGGCAGTAGCGCAATAGTTGCTTTATTTGTATGCGTATAGCATACTTTTTAGCGCTTTTAATATGCAAACGTAATTAGGCGCTCAGAATGTTGACTGTGTCCTGCTGTCGATTTACAAATAGACAAACTTAATTCAAAGGATTTTGATTCAAAATAAATGTTTACCCAATGCGCTGCTTTGCTTAAATCAACTGCTGCAAAGCGGAGCGAACCAAATGAAAATGAAAGCGAGCCAATTGCAACCTTGTGCAACTTTTCAGCGTCCCCACATAACTGTGCACCTGTGTGTGAATGTGACTGAGTGTATGTGTGTGTGTGTGTGTGTGCCTAATTGACAGAGCTTCTGGCATTTGTGCGGCGGCTGGAGTCGGGCGCTGTTTAACTGTGAGCCACTGTGAATCCTGAATACTTGTGGAGCGTTCGTGTGTGCGCCCGCCCGTTTTGTTAGCTGTTAGCTTTAGCGCGCCCTGATTATATCACATTCCAAATGTAGGCCAAAGCACAGATGTTACTGGCAAAGAGAGTGCGTGTGTGTGTGTGTGCAGCAAGAAGTGAGAGAGTTGCAACGCACAGTGCAGTCGAGTAGCTTACGCGTTAACATTTAATTTACTACAAAATACGCAATAACAGAGTGACACACACACACGCACACGCACACATGCATGCATAGCAAATGCGCTCACGAGCTTTACTCGCAACTTTCGCTCTCATGCTCTCTTTGACATTGCATTCTGCAGCTGCAGCAGCAGCAGCAGCAGCAGCGCTTAACAGAGTCTGTTAACGGGAGACAGGAGCAGGCAGGCAGCCAGTGTGTGCCAGGCAGCCAGCCACAGCCAGCAAGGATGCTACTTTCGTTAACGAGCGCTTTACACAAGCTACGCGATTCCGCTGGCACATTGTTAAAATATTAAATTTTTAACTGGGCGTGACAACTGCAACAGCAGCAGCAGCAGCAGCTACAAATCATTTTTGTACAAATTTCAACAGACCAAAGCTTGTGTTAAATGTGCTAAAAAAAAAAAAAAAAGAAAACGAAAACTGTGCCACACAAACTGAAATCGAACGCAGGCTCCGAGCACCTGGCCCCAGCCTCTGGCTCAGGCTCAACCTCAGCCCCAGTTGTCCCAACCCCCCCCACCAAATGAAAACTCGGCGGTTTCAGGCACACGCAAGTGTAGTAAAGTGAAAGTGCGAAGGTCAACTCTTGACAACTCTGGCGCCTGCCCAGCCCAGGCCAGCTGCTGCTGCTGTGGCCCAAAAACGAAATCAAGAAAGAAGTTCCCAACAAAATAAAAAAAAAAAAAAAAAACAAGCGAAAAGCCAATTTCTTATCGAAGATAATAATTAATACTCGGTGTTTTTTCTATTATTATTGACTACACAATTTTGTGTTTGTGTTTTCTTGTCTTTTGCTTTGTTTTTTGTATGTGCGCAGCAATTTGTTAACATTTTTGTAGCCTTACGCGACGAATTTTCCAAATGGCATTTAAACAACTACAATAAAACGCGTTTAACTTAGATTTAAGCTTGGAGCATTATAAGCATTTATAGGGTTTTATAAACATAATTTTCTATATGCAAAAAAAAAAAAAGAAAAACAAAAAACAATAAGAAGACACACAGTGCGTGTGTGCATTTTATATAACAGTTTTTATGAGGAAAACCTAAATAACAAACAAATATTTAACATAATAACATATAACATATAATATAAAAATGTTAATTTGATGTGCGCCGTGTTGTTAATGTTATTGTCTACGCTGCTGTTATTGTTGCTGTCAACTAAACGAATCGCATCTAATTGGAAGAACGCCTAATCAGAATCGCATTAAAGTGGCCGGGAAAGGTGAAACGAGCACTTGCAACACCACCACCATGTGGTCCAATGCTCTGTGCACACTGGGCGTGACAAAGCCACTGTGCAACTGCCTGAGCATCAGACAAGTGGCGGCAGCAGCCGCTGCTGCTGCGGCAGCCAACCAAAATGCTGGCGCGGCCATAACGACGGGACCGACGGCTGCGACAAATGCGCCATCTGGGGTAAAACAATGATAATAACTAATTACCGTTACATACAACCATACATATCTATCAATCAGCAACAGCACCCACCCCCTCTTCACTTCTAACTGCTCCCTTCAAAATACATACACGCCCCTTTGCTGCAAAAGCAGCAGCAGCAGCAGCAGCAGCAGCGGCAGCGGCAGCAGCTGATGGCCATATGGCAGCAGACTTGACCTATCCCAATGCGCGCTTGCAGCACACATACAAGCACAAGACTCTGCCTCTTCCGCTCTCGCAGCCTGTTGTGTGCTTGTGTGTGTGTGTGTGTAATACTGATTACACTTCTCTACAAACTGCAATTGCAATTGCAGCTCGACTGCCAACTCCAATTTGACAAAAGCAACTTTTCGCGCAAATGTCCAATAAGCAAATGTCAAAAAGTATTTCATGTAATTTTTCATAGTTTTTAAGCTCGGGGTTGGGTGCACGCTACGTCTACATATAACTATGTATTGGTGTTTGTGTGCCTCTTCATATTTTTTTTTTTTTTTTGTTGTTATTCAGCTCGTGTGCTGCACTCGTTACTGGGTCACTGGAGCGCCACACTCATGTCCTTGCAATACATTAAACATGCTTTCTGCTGCTGCTGCTGCTGCTGCTGCTCGTTGTTGTTGTTGATGTTGCTTTCAGTGAAAGCTCTGTTAAGCTAACAGAGCGCTGTTAGTGCACAACAGCTGTGACCGCTGTTAATAATGTAATGAAAATCTCAAAATTTCGCTTTGGTTAATGTAAACTGTTGTTGCGCTTACCGTTTTTGAGTGTGTGTGTGTGTGTGTGTGAGTGTGCGTGTGTGTGTGTATGTAGTTGTGTGCGCTAATCCCGTGCAGATCGACTGGCATATCAGCTGCAGCTGCTGCTTGAACTGTAGCTGGCAGCGGCCTTGACACTTGCGCCCTTTTTTAGCGACTACAAACCTCAATTAGTAGCGTAACTTATGACGCTGCCCGGGCCTGCCACACCCACTTGTCATACACACCCACACACACACACACACACACACAGGTGTCACACCCACGCCCAAAAACTGACATATGTATGTGTGCACATGTATGTACTTATTTATATTTATTAAACAGCGTGCCTATTACAGTAAACTCTGGCTATGATTAAACTTGAGGAGCATGATTTAGTACAGATTTAAGTTTTATATTAATATGCCATCTTAACTTTGTTTAAAACAAGTTTGTTATCAAGGTCAAATTATTTTTTCTCTGCATCTTGTCTATGTTTTGTATGAATCGTTAAAGTGAGGCGATTTATACATATATTATTTTAGATTGAACTTAATTTATTTGCGTGTTGTGTGGCAGACTTTACTTAAGATCGGGCTGTGATAAATGAAGATTTATTGAGTTGTTTAATGTTATCTCAGGTCAGGTTTTCTTTTAGACACGTATCTATTAAGAAGCTAACCCGAGCTTAAGTAGCTTTTATATAATGCTTAACTGTGCTTCTATCAAGAGAGATATGTGTGGAAAATGTTATTTTGTAAGCAAAACGAATTTGTTTCTCAAAGTATCTCGTTCAAATACGGGAATTGAAAGTCTTCTTCTTACATACAAGCGAAAACTCATCAAAATGGGCCTACTATATCGTATAGTTTTCACAGGAGTATCGAATGATGGTAATATTTAATACATCAGATCTCTCGGGTTTCTCTTAACCGGAACTAACCTTAAAGAGACCTTCAATGTATTTCCAAACTAGCTCGAGCTAGTTCTAACTGTATGGCATTTACCAACACTGACTTTGAATTCTTTTGTCTTGCAGGAGTCTCGCGGCAAGCGACCACTGAAAATTTGGGATAGTTGGCGGAATGTGCGCAAAGGCGTCGTAGTTGGTACATTTGAGGAGCTATTGGTGCGCGGCAAGGACAAATTGGGGGTTCCTGCTTCAGAACCCGTGCGCGTTGTTCTGGAGTGTGATGGAACCCAAATTGAGGATGGCGAATACTTTCGCACCCTGGCCAACAATACGGTACTCTTGCTGTTGAGGCAGGGCGAGCGATGGTATCCAACCGGTGTGGATGTCATAAAGGCTGGTAAGTAGCTAATCTCTGTCAGACTCCAAACCACATGCTCACATTTACTTTGCAGCTATATCAGCTATACCGAAAATCGTCTGTGAGACGATCCATGCACTGGAACTGCACGATGAGACACCATCTTGGAAGATTATGGATAATAAAGGGCGTGTCACGGTCGTATTGCACTGGGATCAGCGCCAGGGTGGCGGTGGAGGCGGCGGCGGAGGAGGAGGTGGTGGTGGTGGTGGTGGAGGTGGAGGAGGAGGAGGCGGCGGCATGTGCATGGGCGCCGGCCTGGGCAGCAGCAATGGACTGCTGTCATCGGACAAGTACTCGCCCTCGAAGAAGGGCCTCTCTGCGCAAAGTTCGCTGGATAACAAATCGGTGTCCTCGCAGTCCTCACAGCCGCGCTATGCCAGCCCACAAATAACGGTCATCAGCGACGAGGGTCCGGCGAGCATTTACCATCCGGGCGGCGTTGTCCTGCCGCCAGGCGTTGTGATACCCGGCAGCAATCGCCGCCTCTCCAAGCAGGGCGGCTCCTTTGATAGCGCCGTGGGCGCGGTACATGTGCATACGCCCGAGTGCGCCCATCATGCGCACACGCCCAGCCGTGCGGGCAGCCCCAGCACCACGGAGTGCGACTTCCATTGCTGTGCGCTGCACGAGGAGGGCCGCAAGATAGCCGTGCACAAGAGCGTGGCCACCTCGCCCATACAGGACGGCAGCAGCAGTCCGCAGCCGCAGCTGCAGCATCAGCAGCAGCAGCTGCAGGCGCATCAGGCAACGCTGGCGATGTCCTCATCGGTTATGGATCCTATGCTAGGCGGCAGCGGCAGCGGCAGCATGCAGCGTCGCTCGTCGGGCGCCAAGGGTCATGTGCGCTTCCTGGACATTGCACCGGAGCGCGACAGTTCGGAGAGCGAAACGGAGAACACGGTGATGGAGGATGATAAGACGACGACGGAGAAGTTTCTGTTGCTCATCGATCAGCTGTCTGTCGACCAGAAGCGCCATCTTAGCATCAAGGACATCGGCATCATATTGGAGCGCCTCAATTCCAAGATCCTCGACGTTGAGCGTCTGGATCGCGAGTCCGAGTCGGATGATTGTTATAACTGGACGATAAAGGCGACAATACGCGGCGATGCGCTGCGCGAACTGGGCGTCATCTACAATGGCAACTACTATGCCATATCCGAGCATCCTGGCTACAAGGAGGAGCTCGAGGAGAACGGCGAGGAGGTCGAGGAGGAGGAGGACGAAGAGGATAGAATTTAAATGAAAAACAAACTAAACAAACATTAATTAACAAATTTCCAAATGGGAGAATCGATCATAAAAAAGGTATCAATAATTAGCGCATTTTTAGACAGGAAACGCGCAGCGGCAACGCGGCCACGCCCCAAAACGCCCTCAGCAAACACACACACACACACACACAAGCAAACACACACATATAAAAGAAAACCTATTAAGAATTATAAAAGAATTAAGAAAAAAACAAAAAAAACAAAACGGCAACCGCACATTGTACAATAGTGAAGTAAGGAAAACAAAGTGGATAACAGAAACACACACGAAAAGTAACAGAAAATTAACATAATGGATAACAAGGAGGATATGCGAGGATAACAAATTCAGAAGCCAATAGGAACGAAACGTTTTTCGTAGCATTTAGCGAATTTGTCATTTGGCCGGGAAAACAACAAGTTGTAAGCGATTCGATTAACGAACCGATACAATGCACATAAATAACCAACAGGTATTTCTGTTATTGATTTTTTTTTATTATTATTATTATTACTATTATTATTGCTAAATTTTATTATGATTGTTGTTAGCGTTTATTCATTTGTGTGCCAAACAGCCTAGCGCATGCCTTATTTAGTTGTAAAAACACACACAAAAAGCACCTGAAACAGACCATTTCTCAGCTGTCAAAAGCGAGCACCTGAATGCTCCGATTGTTAACTAACTAAACATCTGCTTAGCACTGGCTAAGGTACAGTGAATGCTCCAACTAACGAATTTTACTGCTTTTTCTTTTTGTACAATAGCCAAAGCTGCTTGCTGCGGCAAATACAACTTTTCTTTTATAGGAAACGAAAACCTATAGACTTTTTGCAATTTATTTTTGTGCCAAATTAGGTTCTAAGTTTGAAAATAATAATCAGAGGAATATATATATATATATATTTATATAATTCTAGTTAATTGTTTAGCAAATATGTTTTCCTGTTATTTCCTGGACATATCTTTTGAACGAACAACTCGAGTTCGTAGTTGTTCGTCTTAGAGAGCTTTCACTGTACCTATATCTAACCATAGCAGTGGCCAAATTCAATGTATATATATATATATACGTATATATGTATACTTTTGTGTAGTTCCTCAGTTGTATTCCTTGAAGAGCACATTGGTATATTCTCGATTGAAAAACGAACCCAATTTACTTGCAGTTGCTTTCGATGGCTTCCATATATGTTGTTTCCTAACATTCTATTAGGCTATTATAAGTATAGAAGAAGAATAAGGATAAAAGAAAAAAAAAAACAATGAAAAACATAAGGTTAAACCTCTCGAATCAGCATTTCAAAACTGCCGTTATTTGTAGTGTTGTAAAACGTTAACAAAAATGTCGCAAACAACCCAGCCAAAATGGGTAACACTTTGGCATTAAACATGCTCCAAAATGAACATGGAAATGATGAAAATGATGATAAATGAAAATTCGACACAATGATCGTCTGGCTTAATGATGATTACGTAATTAACTGTAGTTATACTAACATTGTAGTAACTAAAACAAGAAGAAGACGAACAAGATGATGAGAAAGAAAACCTAAAGAAATCATCAAACATTTTATAGCAATGAGCACACACACACTCTCACACACACACACACACACACACACACACACACCGCACACACACATACCACTATACCCTACCTTTTATGTTCCTCTTTTAATATCAGCGATGCGAGCATTGTGTAATTAGAGTTTATAAAGTATGTCTAAAAGCCAAACTAACATTAACATATTACATACAAATGAAACACTGCCAAAAATGAAAAAAAAAAAAAAACAAAAACAAAAAACCAAAAACAAAATGAAGAAAAACTTGTAACAAATTTGCATTTCTTATGTTAAATTGTTAATGAAAATTCAACCCAATTCGTTTCGATCGAAATTCCTTAAAGCATTTTCGCCGGGTTAAAGACACAGAGACAACAAAGATAGGAATATTGTTGTAAAAAAGGCAAAAATACAAAAATTGTACAAATTCTTCGGCGCAGCTCCCAACTCTGACCAAATATATGGTCAAGTATGTCAAGTGCCCCGATAAGCGCATATATATATATATATATATAATATCTGTGCTCGAACCCCAACCACCTTTCAATCAACTATGAAAATAGCTATAGATAGGGTATTTCCGTTCGGCTTATCAGCTCTTCAGCTGCTCAGCTGCTCAGCTTGTCCCAATCAGTTGTCTCGCCCCGTTTTCCCGTCGTCTGATTGTGCTTGCAGAGTTAAATGAATTTTTTCCCCCTGCCCAAATTCCCTACCTCGACACGCAGTGGGACAGAACAGATTAATGCTAAACAACAAATTTTTGAGCGCAAGCGTTTGTCCAAGGCACAAATAAATGGAAATCAAATCGATAATTGATTACAAATGATAATAAATACAAAGAGTTATAGCAGAGAAATAAATAAATAAATGGAAAAAACAAAAAACAAAAGCAACTCACAATTAGTAAAAAAAAACCAATGAAAAAACGAATTCATTAGCGTTGTTTTAATTTATTAGTAAGTCAAAGTAAGTCAAGCAACAGCAAAAAAGAATGAAATAAATAAAAAGCAAAACGTGCAACAAGAATGATATATGATATAAGAGAGTCATGATTAAATAGAAAGGGAGAGAATGAAGAAGTCAAGTGCTGCAGTGCACAATTATAAATACATATATAAACAAATTACAAGTAAAACAAAACAAAACAAAAACAAAAAATACCTATACATACTCAAAATACAATGCATTACATTATAATAAGAGCAAGTCGCAGTTTATAACATACAAAACTCAAAACTTTCCATACTGAAAACTGACTTCTTCAACTGACTTCCATAATCATAATCATTGTTAACATTTAACTATAAAGAATTGCGCTTAACAACACAAAAACAGAAACCCAAAGAAAACAGGTTTGTAGTACATTTATTTTTTGTTTGTGTTCCCGACTTTTAACTAGGTTCGAGACGGTTCTCATTTCACTTTTAGCCAATCCGTGGCAGAAGCCCGACTTAACTTTAACACGTAACACTCTGTATAAATGCAATCAGTTAGATTTATAAGATAAAACCAACAAAAAAGGAAAAACAAATGTAAGCAGCCCCTCCCAAAAGTAGGGAAAACAAAATCATTTGCATTAGTTAAGCTAAAAAAAAATGCTGTTGGGCTAATGGAAAAGTCAACAAGCTGTGGAAAATAGTTGAAAAGTTGTGGAAACGTGGCCAAGGCACACACAAGAGCAGGATTATACGTTACATTGTTTTAATATTACAAATTACGAATAAATTGATCAATTAAAATATATACAAAAAAATAATAAAAAAAAAAGAAAACCTAAAAAAAGGATAACGAAAACCAAATAAGTGAAAGCAAACAAAACCAAATAATGAATTGTTTTTTATTAATTTTGTTAAAAATGCAAATAAAACTTAATAAATAAACAAACAAAAAAAAAATAAATATACATATACACATACAACAAATGAAAAACAGAAAAGAAAAAAAAACAATTCAATTAAAATGAAAACAAAACAAAGTTTAATAAAGAACAAGCTCAAGTTGTGAGAACAAACAACAAACATTTGTTCAAAACGTAAATGTAAAACATACAAAATACAATTTAAAAATAATAAATTAATGAAACAACACACAAACGAGTAAAAGGAGCTATTATAATAATTATAAAAGAAACACACACACACACACACACACACGTATGTAAGGCATGGTTAACACATTTGAAACATGCAAAAGTAAAAAATACATAACAAATTAACTAACAAAATAAACATTCATAAAAAAAAAAACAAAAATTGGAATCAAGTAAACATTCACCATGGGTAAAACAAAAAACAAAAAAAACCAAAAACAATAACAAAATTCGATTACAACAAGAAACATGAACAAAAGTAAACAAAAAAAAAACAAAAACCAAAAACAAAACGGTTATTTATGAAGCGATTTAAACAATAAAATGAAAAATAAATACAAAAAAAAAAAAAAATTTAAACAAATTTGGATTAATTTATTGCAACGGCCTGAACGGAAATAAACTCAAAGTGAATTTCACACTGACACACGAGATCGAGTTCAAGTTAATTATTGCACAAAGAAACAGGACGCTGTTTATTTAACAAGAAAAGCAAAAAAAAAAAACATAAAAACTTGCGTTTTCCATTTAACGTTAACTACAAAGGTTGAGCGCTAGCAATTATCTAGCATATATATATATATGCAGTATATTTAAATGTTTATTGCCCGATTTCGACAAGCAAACACAGACATTAGCTCATTCATCGAATTGAAGTTTAAGTACGGCGCATGCCAGAGCACGCGACTTTTTTTTTGTTTTGTTTCCATTCGTGAATTATATATATCAGCCCAGTTGTGCAAGTACAGGTTATTATATAGAAGCGCGTGACTTATAAATAGGCATATGTACTAACTGTCTGGTTGTGTGTGTGTGTGTGTGTCTGTGTTGCTCAGCTCAGCTCCAATTTGCGACGACAATTACTTAAAAAAATGTGACGAAAGCTGCGGCTTTATCAGACACACACACACACACACACTCACACAGCTGTCACATACTTTACATACTAATATATATATGTATATGTCGTATATAGTACAGATATATACATTATTCATCAAATTCACACACTATATCTAACGCGCACAAGTTATTCATCATTTTATAATTTTTTTTTCTAGACTGTCGAGACACACGATTACGACTCGAGAATGCAAACAAACTGATCGGGGAGGGGGTGACAGTGTGTATCTGTATAAGGCAGGGCGTTTGTTTGTTAAGTTAATTGAATTAAGTAAGTCACTTATCAGACTCGTGACTAACAGCTAATTGTGTGTGCTTCGATTAACCTTACAATTGGCAATTCGTTTGAAAGTTTGTTTTTGTGTTTTCTGTTTTCGTTTGCCAGGCACTTTTTGTTGTTGTTGCTCTGCGTGCTTACATATGGTTTTAAATATTTTTTCTTTTCTTTATAACTATTGTATAGATTATTGTCTTTACATGTGTGCGTGTTCGTGTGCGTTTATGTATACATATATATATATTGTCTTTATTCGTTGTTGACTTACATAGATTAACAAGTGCGTCTAAATACATTTAAGTTAGTTGGCTTTGTTTTAGGTTTAGGCTAACGATTACAAACGAAAAATCACTATTAAATGGAGGGTGGTTGGTGCCGTTGTCGGTGTCGGTTACCGGGTGACTGGTTAATGGATTCGCATGCCACTTAACTGGGCGCAATTTAAGGAAATTCACATTCACACAGGCAGCATGCCACGTGTTGCCAGCTAGCTGCCTGCTACTTTACTCCCGCCCGCCTGGCAATCAGCACGGCGTCTGCAGTTTGGTGCTGCTGCGCGTAAACTTCTTCAGCAGCTTGCTGCTCCACTTGTTGGATCTCTTCTTGTTCTCCGAATACGTTGATAGATTGGAGTTGCTCGCATTGAGCGTGCTCTGCTGCTCCTGCATGTTAATCGCGCTGACCGAATGCGCATGTCTGAGCGGTTTGCCGTTTGCACTGCCGTTGCGCGGCGAGGTACTAAAATTGAGCGTTAGCTTCTGCAGCAGCTTATCCTTGCGCTTGACTTTTAGTTCGGGCAACGGCGCCGTTGTGTTGCCCGACATTGACTTGAGCTTTGTTTCGCTTAAATTCCAATCGGATAGATCCGTCACGTCCGCATCGTTGATAAGTATACGCGGCGTTTCCGGCTGAGCAGCACTCGCTTCCGGTGCTGTGGGTCTGTGCAAAACATAAAGAATATTTGATCATGACTGCAGTTGCTTCGGTTGTTGTCCGCTTACGTGTGCAGCTGCTGGCTGGCGCTGTATATGGACGCAGTGTCCACATCCTGCAGCGAACGGGCCAGCTTGTCCCAGAAATTGAACAGGCTGGAAGTGTCCGTGTAGTTGACGTGCGTGTATATGGCCAGCGTCTGGGGTATAATCATGTTGTGTTTGTACAATATGGGTATTATCTTGCGTGTGTTGTTCTCTACAAGAATTCAATTCGTTTCGATTAACACATCAGTATTAAACAGTCGGGACTTTGTGATGCCTACCGATTTGCAGCTTTTGCGTAAAGTTGACCAGATACGTGTTCTCGCGACTCTTGAGAAACTCATCCGTGAGAACGACTATCAAATGATTGCAGCGCGTGGCCATGAACTGTGACAGCTCGACATGCTCGAACGGTACGCCCAGCAGCAGATCCCGATGTCTCAAGAACAGCTGCCAGTGTATTGTGTTCTATTATGTATTTATAGCATAGATTTTGGAATAGTTTACCTTGAGATTATAGGGCGGAGACTCTAGATTATTCATGATGTCTGTCGCATGTTCAATGTCCGCCTCGGCGTATAGCACACAGGCATTGTATCTGGGCAGCGGCTGGCCATTCTGCAGGCACTTCTCATCGTCGATGCTGAGCAGGTTGACATCGCGGGCCAGGCTATTGTTGTTGTTCCGCTCCAAGCACTTGACTGTGGGCGTGGGACTGTCGCGCGTCGAGATCGCCAATTGTTCCAGCTGCTGTTGCTTGATATTGTAGCGATTTGTGTCCTTGGCTGGAATCGAAATGAAATAGGGGTTACACTCTCCTGTCTAGCTGTCTCTCATTAGGGTAGTACGTACTCAGATTCTCCTGAATATCGTCGCGCACATCCCAGCGATCGATGATGCCCAGAAACTGCTCCAGATGACCCACCTCGGCTGTCTGTGGATTATGCTTGATCCAGCTGTTCAGCACCAGGTCCATGGGCATATTGGCAAACTCATCCACATAGCCACGCTGGCCCGACAGCGAGGCAATGCCGCGCCAGTCTCGCTCGTAGCCCTCCTCGGAGCGCAGCACCTTCTTGCGATTCAGCATGCATGCCAGCTGACGGCGCGTCTCGCCGCTCAGCTCCGTTAACGGTGTACGGTTAAATCCGGCTGTGGCTATGGCCCCCGTGATGGGCTCCGGCCCTGGTATCACCATTTTCGGATAACGATAACGATCCAGCCGACTGACGTCAGTGGTCGTCGTCGGATGGGGCGAATGGGAGCGGGAATGCGAATGCGTATGCGTCGCTGTGTGTGTGTTGTGTGTTGTATACGAATGTGTGTGCGGTTGGCATACAAATTGAGGGCGCATTCGCATTCGCACTTGGCGCTTGGGCAATTGCAATAATAATTTGTTTCAACTTTTCACTTGATATTTATCAGCCGCGCACAGGTTATCAGTTAAACAATAAAAGAGTTGCGCGTGAGTCTCTCGTTAACTTATTCTTTTTTCGGTGTTTGCCGATGCTATTGTTTTTGTTGCTGACTTTTTTTCTGTCGACTTCGAATTGAAACGTTGCCGCGCGTGCGTTTGCAGGTGATCGTTTTGCTGCGGGGGTAGAGGTGAGGCTGGGCTGGTATGAGGTGGGGTGGGGATGTCTAAAACGGCCGTGCGCGAAATGTGCTGAACTGACCTCGAGCACCTCGCGACGCGTCACCGAACACGACGTCGCTGCCGCTGCCTCCGCCGCTGCTGCTGCTGCTGCTGATGTTGTTTATCTGTCTGCTGCTGTTGCTGTTTTTTTGTTTTTTGATTGTCTCTCTGTGCACTGGCTGCGACCCCTGTGCGCCCTGGCCTGCCCCTGTTCCCTGTGCGTTGACCGTCTGCGCAGAAGATTTTGTTTTTAAATATTTTCATAGACACACAGACACGCACGCACACAATCACGTTGACACACGCGACAAACGCTTGCGGGGTATGGCAGGCAGCTAAACACAAAAATAAACTGTTTTTCTTCGTTTCTTTTCATTGAGCCGTGCGCTTGCGACTTGCTTATTGTTTTGCTGATCTGTTTCTGTTTCTGTCTGTTGCTGTTACTGCGGCGGCTGTGGCTGGCTGCGTTGTCGTTAGTCGAATGTTTATTTAGTTTTGTTTGGTTTTAACGTTTCGAATGCTTTTGTTTTTCTCGCGTATTGCAGTTTATTTACTGCCGTTAATTGCTAATTAATTGTGTTCGTTTCCCCATTTTCTGCGCAACAGGCTTTCTGTTAGCGTTGTGTCGACTCGTTCGGAATAAGTTCGATCGAACGATTCACTGAACTAAACTAAGGCCCTGACCGTTGTTCATCTGGTTCTCTCTCTAAGTATAACATTGTGCGCTACCTTGTCACTCTGTTGTGATAATGGCTAGCTAAATGTTATTAACAGTGAGAGCAACTGCTACTGACTGATAAGAGAGTCTTAACGGAGCTCAGTGCTCAATGTTATTCTATAGCTCATCCCTAATGTTAATAGATTTGTATGTGTAAGACCTTTAACATACATTTAGCAAACACAAACTGTTAAACCTACTCTTATATGGCTATGTGAGGAGTATGTGAGGAGTGAAAATGTTAAGTTCCAAGAATACTGTTAGAAATCGACTGATGTGGCAACACCCAAATGTTGCGGCAAATTTAAAGTGTAATTTGAAAGATAACCGAGTTGAATTCAAGCAAAATTGAAAAGAAACTGTTTTTGATCAACCAGCCCGTCATACTTACGCAGTTGTTCCATTAAAAATAAATATGCTATTTCCATTTAAAAATTCCATTTATTTTCATTGTTTTCATGTTTGTTCAAGTTGTTTTTATATTTTCTTTTGTTTCGCACTTCAATACCATTCAGTTACAAATACTGATATACTAAACAGGTGACACAATTTGATTTGCATTTTTGTTTATTATTTAAATTTAATATTATATTTACTGCTTGTTAGTTGAGTTCAACATTTTTGTTTGATGAATAAAACGCTGAATGCGTTCAAATGTTTGATTTTCCATTTTGATTTCGAGCAACAATTAACAATTAAGTTTGAATTCTTGCACACATTTAGTTATTAAATTTTATATTTATATTTGTTAATCAGATATATGTACATACATGGCCATCATCGTATGTATGTACACTTGTATAAACTAATTTACTGCAAGTCGTCAACTTTTTGATTTACATACGTATCAAGCATCATTTCATTATTGTTTTATTACACTTAAATTTCGCTATTTACATTCTTGCCATGATCCTTGTGTGTGTGTGTGTGTGTGTGTGTGTGTGGCTGTGTACTTTGTAAATAATTGGCCAAACAAAGTTTGTGACACTTTCAAAGGCTACTCAAGTGTTCAAGAGCTTCATTAAATATTGGAAAACAATTTCGAGCCTTAACACCGAATGCCGTTGGCTGTTTTCTGAATTGCATTGATGAAATGATTACCAAGTGGTTTTGTTTGTTTGTATTTTTCGTTTTACTCTTTGTATTGTATTGTATTGTATAATAATTCAGCTTAAATGTTATTAAATTTTGTTTTGCCTCAACTAAATTAATCTCGCTTTTATTTATATTATTTTAGTTATATATTCAATTTACTTATGTTAAATGCAATTACAAAGTACTTTTGTTTTTGCGAAATTCCATTTCATTTTAACATTTTATTCAGATTTGTGTTTTTGCCTTGAGCTAAGGCTTAATGCAGTTTATTCTTTGTTTTCTAGCTGTGTGTGTGTGTGTGTGGGAGTTTACAAAGATGTCTTGGCATGTGTGTGTGTGTGTGTGAGTGTGCATATTTATTACATGCTTTAGGCTTTGTTTGTGCATGTGTGCGTGTTGTTTTAGTTCGCATCCTGCCGAAAGTGAAATGGATTGCGCAATGCACCTGCCAAAAATGCAAATTTTACATGTGTAACCTGCAGTTAACTAGGGTGTAAATGTGTGTGTGTGTGTGTGTGTGTGTGTGACTGTGTGTGTGTGTGCGTGTGTGTTTGATTGTTTAATTTGTTATTCATTTTACCATTTTGCTGCACTTGCAACGCATTTAACTTAAACTTCTTATTTGTTTAGGTCGTCTTTCTAAATTGATTTAATTTAAAGCTTTTCATTGACGATTTTTATATTCTTTCCGTTTATTTTTACTATGAACTCTGTATTGCAAAAAATGAGTTGGTTTTATTTGAAAAACAGTTGCTAGCAGTTAACGTTATTGACATCGATTTAGTTTTGATTTCATTTAATTAGGCAGCTCTATTAGCTGCCTTAGATATACACAATCTCTATTATAATTAATTTGTTGTATTTTCTTTTTGTTTTTTTTTTCTTTTTTTTTCTCACTTTCGATTAGGCACAATCTTACACAAAAATTCGGGCTGTTTTCTCTGTTTCTGCTACCATTGACGATCTTTAGTTTAGCTTGGGACCGTTTCCCATTCCACCAATTCTTTAGTAATCCTTTGACTATTCTTTCGTTAACTCCTTTTATTAGTTAGGCTGGCCGCAGGACCAAAGGAAAGAGCAAAGCAAAAGTGTCGACTGCGTACTGTGCCTGAAATTGAGCTTCGAGTTGCTTTTGCGGCTGAAACCGATAGAATATATATATATATATATATATACATATATATATTTATATATGCTTCAAGCTAAAGTTTATTGAAATTGGCAACAGAATAGTTACACACACACACACACACGCACACACACACACATACACATACACATACACATACACCAAAACGCCTACAAATACAAAACTAATACATTCAATTGAAGTTGCCTCAAGTTTGCATAGCTAAGACCCAGATCGAAATTATATATCTCGATAGCTAACAAAAATCGTATATGCATGGCATGTACTAAAGCACAGTTATAGTACACATTTACACATTTACAATTGCACAAATTGAACAGTTTTTCGCAGCTAAATTTTTGCTTGGCTTTTGTTTAATTTTAACTTATGTTTTAGCTAAATGTAAAATTAATTTGACAACAAGCTCGTTTTGCACTTAAGTAACTTTTCTTTTTTGTTTTGTTTTTGTTTTGTTTTGTTTTTTCGTTTATATTTTTTAATTGTATTTTAATGTTTATTGTTTAAGGTCTAGTTTATTTGCTATACAACAATTATTTGCGCCCTCTAGTCCTTTCGCTTGAACTTTGGCGCACGCAAACAAAGTGAGAATAATGCTAATGCATTCCTTTTATTGTTATTATGAAAATTGTTTTGTTTTTGTTTTTTATTTGTAGTTTTTCCTAGTTACCATTTGCTTAAGGATACAAAAACTTTTGCTGCTTTTAACGTGTTTTTACTTACGAATACTTTTCAGTTAACAACTTTGTTTCAGATATACACAACTATTGACCAACTATTTATTTTTATTTTTCGTCTATATGCCAAACGCGCTGCGCACAAGTTCGTATCGGGCGGGAAGTGATGATGGCAGAGGGATGGAGGGGGGTGGGGGGGGGGGGGTGGGTGGTATTTATTCTACTTGGAAATGAAAGTTGAGTTTATCGAGTTAATAAATTGAATTAAAACTTGAAATGAAACCAATGAAGCAACTAACTAAACTAGCGAAACCTTTGCTTATCATTTTGGTTTTAATACTCTATACACAAAGGAAACGGGCTATATGTGTTACATTAATACTCTAGACACAAAGAGAACGGGATGTATCGTTTGTAATGCTCGTGCCCAATGAGAAAAGGGGGTTTTACTTGTACAGCAAGAGCTTATCATAGTACAGTGTGTGCTCGATAAGACGAACCTCTGGCAATTGGAAATGTCTAGAAATTAGAATGTTTATATTAATAGAAAGTAAAATATTTCTACTGTCTATTAACTAAGTGCTCTAAAAGCTTTTTAACACTGGGCACAGGGTATCTAATAGTCGTTGACTGCAATTTAACAAATTTTTGCTGTTTGTGGGCGTGGCTTGGAATTCATACACACTTGTACATTAGCTAGCGCATTGGCAACAACAACGATGACTACGTCTAGTTCAAGACGTATAAACAGATCCTAACAGATCGTAACAGATCGTAACAGATCTTAACAGATCGTAACAGATCGTAACAGATCGTAACAGATCCTAACAGATCGTAACAGATCCTAACAGATCGTAAATTACATTTAGCATACATGACAATAAATACATTTTTACAATGCATCAAACCAACTTTATAAATAACATATTTTTCTGCCCGCACAACTGAGGCCTAAACTGGATCACTTTTTTAATTTGTTTTTGCTTTAGTTTTGGTTTTCGTTTTAGTTTTTGGTTTTTGGTTTCTTACAACTTTGACTAACAATCTGCTAAATACTCGTATTGTGTTTGCTTTGTTGCTTATTTCTGCTTCGCATATCAAACAAATAGTTTTTAGTTTTTCTAAATTTTTATCAGCTTAATTAGTTAATTTTGTTCATTGTAGCGTCCTTCCATATGCTCCATTTCTTTTAATTGTAGTTAGCAAAGTGGGTTTTTATTTATTTTTTATATTGTGCGCATAACTTTTGTTGGTTGTTTAGTGTTGAACAATGCCAGTGTCAGTGTTGGTAAATAGTAACAGAACATGCATAACCCTTTGCCATTAGAAATGCTCGTCAAGCGTTTGTTATGGAATCTGCAGCAACTGCTGCTGCAGCGCCAGATGCTGTTGCTGCTGCTGCTGTTTCGCCTGATGCAGCAGCTGTTGCTGCCGCTGCAGATTCAGCTCCGTGAGGTTCTTCATCATGAGCGTGCGCTCCAGGTTCTCGCGCATGCTGCGCTCGTTCTCCTGACGCACTGGTCGAAACAGACAAGAAATTTAACAAGTTTAATAAATATCGCATAAAGAATTTATATATGTTAAAATGGGTATATTTAGCATTTGCCTTAAGCTCTAATGGAACAAGTTTTTATTTATAATTATTTGTTTTTTTTTTTTTTTGGCACATTTCACGCTTCGAATCCTTCTTCTGTTGCATTTCGTTTAAACTGCAGTTGAAGTAAATGCCTGTTGATGAATTCTTGAATAAAACTTTCATCAATCCAGACTATTTACTTTAAGCACAGTTCAACATTTGTGAGCGACGCGCGTTCTGTTTCCGTTTCCGGTTCATCGCCATATGCAAAATACAACCCTGCCCCCAACACGTCTTTCGACTTTAGTCAGCGCCATTTTTGATGTTGTTTGCTCGACGCTTTTGTGCATTTTACAACACTTTTAATTAATGGCAAACAAATTGACTCATGGCATGTGGGCGTGGCACAAACTGCTGCTGCAACAGATGCTGATGTAAAGTGTCAAAAATTTGTTTGCCAATCAATCACATGGGCACACACACTGCCAGCAGAAGGGGGATTGGGATGAAAGGGTGGGAGAGCCAGAAAGTTGGTCTACTCGCAGGTCTGATTGTGTTTTAGCTGTTCGCTTGGCCCACAACTTGTTTGGTTTTACTTTGTTCCGCTTTTTGGTAGCTGTCGCTTATTTTTTTTTTTGTTGTTTTCCCAATGATTTAACTTGATATTGCAACACAGTTACTGCAACTGTGGCATGTTGTTTGGCTGCCGCATCTGCATGCATTGCAGCTGCAAACACACACTCGTTTAACCCTGGCCTGCACCAATTGTGCGCTACAAAAATTTAATTAAAAAATACTTGCCCCAAATGCCAGACTCTCTCTCACTCTCACACACACAGCGACCCACAAAAACGGCGACCAAATATTCAAGTAATTTACGAACGCTTTTATTTAATTGCAAAATTAGTTACTCGTTTATTAAAGCAAAAAAAAAAAATGATATTGATAAGCCTTAAGTAAACGACTGTCAAGATACCTCGTAATATGTGCATTTTTGAAGCATGAATCTGATGGCGAACTTTTAAAACAAAATACAATTATTTATATAATAAATAAAAATTAATAATAATAACAGCCTGTTACATATATTTGCCCAAATACATCAGACCCTTCCTTTCCTTTTTTATGGGTAATAGATACATTAAAAAAAAATGCTTCGGACTTGGAGCTATGCATTTTTTCAATTAATATTCAACTGTAATATAACAATGTTTAATTTATAGAAAATTCACAACACTGTTTTTTAGCAAAACTAAAAAAAAAGAAGAAAATTACAGGGTATACGTGTAATATAATGAAACTATTCAGGCGAAGGCTTAACAAATCAAAACTTTACAACTGCGGCCAACAACTCCTTCAGGGCAACAGCTTTTATAGGGTATTAAAATAACAAATTAAATTTAATATATGCACAAGGCACAGGAATGCGGCTGAGCCAAAAAAAAAACTGTCGCTGGGCCAGCGGGCGGCATTTAAACGGAAGGGGCCAAGAGGCAAGCGCATAAAAAACTCAAACAAGAGTCTGGAGCGGATCACGTGGTCTGCGGTTGTAATCGTTCTGTCCTGTTGCAGCCCCCAGCCCCCCCTTTGAGGCGTAGGCGCAATGTGTTAATGACGACAGAGGGGGGGGGGAGTGCAGCGGGCGAGGGGCACACACAGGTGACGGCTGCGGCTGCGGGTGGCTGCCATTATTCACTTGGCAAGTGCCGCACACAGCTACCGTGCATAATGGGGCACACTGTGTGTGCGAGTGTGTGTGTGCGAGTGTGTGTGTGTGTGTGCGTGTGTGTGCGTGTGTGGCTATTTGAGACCAATTAGCATAGAACTTTCCCACTGGTAAACAAGTTAAATTGTTAACAGCCATTATGGGCGCTCATAAATGCCGCCGTGTAACTTTCAGCCTCACTTTGTCTCCGGCTTTGTGTGCCGTGTGACCAGCTGTGTGTGTGTGTGTATAAGTGTGTTGTGTGTGACCAGGTGTGCTGTGTGTGTGTGCGCGTGTGTATGTTGCTTCTTTGTGTCTTTCATGTTGTTTAATTATAAATGCGGCGTTGAAAGCAACAGCACAGCCCGTGCCACCGCTACCTTCCCCCCCCCTTCACGCGGCTACAAGGCACCCAAAGGGCCCGGGCAGCTGCCTCCTGATGTGCAGTCATGACGGATGAAGACCGACGACTATGTAACTACAATGTAACTAATTAGTTTCCGGCCTCTGAGTTGCTGAAGTTGCTTCACTTACAGCGTGCAAGTGGTGTGTATATGTGTGTGTTGTTGTTGTTGTTGTTGTTTTGTTGGTTTTTAATTGAAATTATTAATGCAATTTTAAGGTTTCCCTCCCTCAAATACGGACTTTTTGAATATAGTGTTTTTTTGGCGAAAGCAAAGGCTATTAAATTCAGGTTTTCACAAAATGAAAATAAAGCTCATAAAAGAAAAAATTAATTAAGCTGAGTTTCTTACCTTGAGGAACTTAAGAGCATTGCGAATAGCAAATGTATTTAAGTATAAAAACTAATAAAAATCAATTAGCAAAGTTATTTGATAAGAAAACCAGAAAATTATCGTGAAATCAGAAAACTACAGTAGTTACTCGCATAAGAAAATAAACTGTAACAATTCAAATATGTGTATATAAATATTATATATACATATTTTCTTATAAAGTGGGGCTAGAAAAAATCCTTAAAAAAACCTTTCAAAAAAATACCGATTTCTCGTAATAACTCTTAAATAAAAGCGTTCGATTTAGCTAGCGTCCACTGTATTTGGCATTAATCACACATATTTTTCTCAGACTCTACTTAAAGCAGATTTTCGTTTCGTATTTAATTAATTATTGGGACCCATTTTAAAACGGCTTTTAGCTCGATTAATGGATTTCTTTCTGCACTTGAAATCATCTTTCAAAAAAAGTTATTAATAATTGTATTTCATTTTTTCATTGTTTTTTTTTTTTTTTGTTGTTGCTTATCATTTTCAATATTAATTACGTTTTTCGATTATTTATGCTTGTTTAAATTTCCATCATGCGTTTTCCGCACGCTTTTCCCCGCGCTGATGAGTTGAACTTTTGCGTTCACTGACTTTGACATTTAACGGTATTAAATGAAAAGTCGGCTCGGCTTATATTTCAGTTGAATGTGCGTTAAGGCACTGATATGCATAATTATAATTATAATTACAATTATTTTAATGCGTGTAAATGACGCACAAACAAACGTTTTAATAATTTTAAACTGTTCAAGAGTTCAGTTGTTAATGCCGTTTTTCTATTTGAGCAATAGTTTAATTATGAATAATTCATTTTATTAATTAGTGTTTTGTTTGTCGTTTTTTATTTATTTAATACAAATGCGTGCGAGGTGTGAGAGATCGAACCACCCAACCTAACCTCAAATAATTTAGCCAAGCCTCAATTATTTCAATCTAACCTTAAAAATTTTAATCAATCCTCAACTATTCCAACCTAACCTCAACTGATCTAACCTAACCTCAATTAAGCTAACCCAAATAATCCCACATAACCACAACATATCTAACATAACCACAATTGATATAACCTAACCTCAACTAAGTTAACCTAACCTCAACTAAGTTAACCATAGCTCAACAATTCTGACCTAACCTCAAATTATGGAACATAACCACACTTATCATTTAATATAGTTTATATTCTTGATAAGCAGAAATACTAGAGTCCAGTAAAGGTATTCACAATTCGGCTTGCTTAAAATAGTTGTGTTTTCTATTCTTTATTATTTCTGCCGCTCTCTCTCTCTGATGACATTTTCATTATTTGATGCCTATTATTTGGGTATAAAAATGAGAGTAAAGACATATCTTTGACATTTCCATCAGACGCATTCTATGTGCCTGTCAATTTGCTGTTGATGCGTTTAGTGGGCGTGGCTAAAGGAGATTGTTGTTGTTGTTGTTGATTTTTGCTGTTTGGCGTGCGGTCGCGTGGGCATTTGCTCACGCCGAGCGGCGTTCACAGGACACTGAGACAAGGACGTGAAGCCAACTGAGCGGGCAATGTCACCAGGACGAGGCACGTTGCCAACAGTAAACAATTGTTGCTCCTCCTTTTGTTGTTGTTGTTGTTATTGTTGCTGCAACACTCACTCACGCGCACATGAAAAAGTAACCTAGTTTCATGTCGTAAACGCAAAATTACGTGTGTTTGTGTGTGTGTGTTGTTGTTGTTGTGTGTTGTGCGTGTGCGTGTGTGTAAATAAGCGTGCATGTCTGTGGGCGCACATATAAAAAGGATGCCACAGCCGTTGCCACGTTGCCCGTAATGATGCACACACGCACACACACACACACACACAACTATTAAGTGAAAGTATAAAAAGTGAGCATGATAACAAAAAGGTCCTTGCAGACGCAGGCCCAACTGTCCCTCAGTCAGTCAGTCAGTCAGTCAGTCAGTCAGTCAGTCAGTGAGTGCCCATTGTCATTGTCTGTGCTTGGCTAAACAACACACACACACACGCACACACACACACTCTCTCTCACACACACATAGTGCTGATTAGTTTGGTTTGGCTTTGGCTTTGGGCTGCTGCTGCTGTGGCTGCTGCTGCTTGTTGCTGCTGCAGTCACAGCCACAGTCATTAAAGTCGAGGTAAGCATCATTTTTTATGGCCAACGCACGTGTGTGTGTGTGCGTGTGTGCTTGTGTATGTGCGTATGTGTGCTGCTGGTGTTTGCAAGTCAGTTAGTCAGGCAGTCGCTTAGTCATTGAGTCGGTTATGTAATGCTCGAGATTTGCTGAGCTTTTGCCAGCTCAATTTTCGTAAGTCAGCATCTGGCAGCTGCTCATTGGGGAATACGTAACGGTATTTGTATGGCTTTACGGGGCATATGGCCAACTGACTCACCCACCCTTCTTTCACCCACCCAGTCTGTCTGATAACTATCCCGTATGCGTTTGCATATGTAATGCCAAAATCAAATGGCATCGAAGAATGGAAACCAATTGCATTTGGATTTGTTCGCAATTTTAGAGATTGCATGAACTAAAGTTGAATTAAATTATCTAAAAGGATTTATATATATCATATGGGAAAATAACATAATTACATAATTTGTGCAAAGAAATTTAGAATAGAAATTTTAAACATCTCGTTTATTTTTGGGCGATTTTTAATTGATCTACGATTTTTCGACTCTTCTAGATATTATCTATCGATTGTCATTCTTTCATATATTTCGGATATCGAAATCGGATTACTTAAAATTTTCAACATAATTTTTCAACTTTTCATTCGCTTCGAAACATTTCTTCAGCTTTTAACGCAAGGTAAGCTTAAATCATGATTTTGCTAACGTTGAATATTAAAAAAAGAAAACATTTTCAAATATTTATAAGTGAGTTGCAGTTTTGTTTGGCAAGCATTATTTACAAAATCTGCAATCAATTTAACTGAATTTCACACAAAAGTTACTTTTTATCACACATTGCTGCCAGCAAAGGTCACGCTGGCCACATACCATATATATGACTTACATATTTGGTCGAAAAGTTGCCTTATTTAAAAATCATGCCATGAGCAAGAATTTTTGTATGGTAAAGAAATGAAAAACTCAAAAAAAATTGAGTGCAAATTATTATTGACATTTGTTATTGGCTTGGCAAAAAGTCGAAAATATTTTGCGCCAGAGAAACAATTGATAAATTGAGCTGTTTTTTTTTCTTTTACATTATTTATTTATTTATTTATTTGGTTTTGTTTCGATTAAGAGACTAGAGCTGAACGAAAGTCGTGACACGAACGGGAGAAACGGATCGCAAATTCAGTGATATTTAAAATAATTTGAATGTGTAGTGTTGGTAAACGTGTTGTATTTTATAGTTTGCACTGTGTTGAAAAAGCCGAACTGGTTTCCACTTAAAAGTGGTTAATTTTTGGTTATGTTTTCACTAAGAGTGGTGACAATAGATAACTAGGGCTAAACTCATCGCATTTAATGCGCTTTTTGCTTTCTGTGGTGTTGGTAAACGTATTGTATTTTATAGTTTGCACAGTGTTGAGCAAATCCGAACTGGTTTTCACTTCGAGAATAGTTCTTTATGATAATCGATAACGATAACAAAATAATAAGGGAAAGCGGAAATTGTTGTGAAAAAAGGCATTGCCTACTTACAGGCGCGCGACTTGGTGCGTTAGTTTTTCAATTGCAATTCTCACGAATTGCGGCCAATTGTTGTTGTTGTTGTGGCTGTTGTTTCCGCTGCAACTGCTGCTGCGGCTCGTCCTCAATTAGACAGCTACTGGCAGCTGGTTGACTGCTGTGACACTGGAGAGAACAATCGAAGCGGCTCACAATTACACGCACGCACACACAGAATGCAGGATACAGGATTGGTGAAGAAGAAGAAGAAGAAGAAGCAGAAGTAGAAGTTGAAGTGCACGTAAGCGCAGCGGAAACGGAAGTGAAAGCCAACGAAATAGCCGAAAGTGCAGCACTGGGCCAAATGCGGCAATCGATTGCTGTTGTTGTTGGAGTTCATGATGGTCGCATGCCCGTGTAGTGGACGGGCGTGTCCCTGCTGAAAGTGTGCGACTTTTTGCCGGACTGGCTCTGGCCGGAGGTGAGCGTCACGATGAGCACGAAGACGCTGGCGCACACGAGGCACAACAGCACCGTGGCCAGGACAATGCAAACGATGCGTTTGCGCTTGCGGTCCGCCTCCTCGTCCTCGTCGGTATCGTCGCTCAGCGATTTCTTTTTGAGCTTGTGCGAGCCACCGCTTAGGGACGCCTTGCGTCCGGCGGCCAGCTTATGATGGAAGGGACGCAGCACCTGAGCGGCAAAGGCGGCATCGGTCAGCTCGTGCTCGTAGGTGAGCGAGGATTTGCGCTCGAACGACGGTCGCTTCTCCTCGATGAACGCGGCCGCGACGGCGGCAGCGGTAATTGGACGTGGACTGCGCTTGATCTCGTCCACATTGACCACAGCGGCCGTGCCGGCCGCCACGCTGGGCACCGCCGTCGACAGCGGGCGACTGTTCCTTCGGTGGGGTGAGGCCGAGCCAAGCTCAAAATCATCGCCGGCCGAGGTTGCGCCGCTGGCCTCGGCTATAAAGCTCTTGGACTTCTTGGTGGCGCTGAGCGCCTCGCGATAGCTGCGCAGCCGTACGCTGGCGCTGTGCAGTGCCTTGGCCTGCTTGACACTGGCGCTGGCATTGGTGCCCTGGAAGGCGGCGGCTGCCGCCAGCAGGCCAGGCCGATGCACGGTCAGTTCCTCCAGATTGCTGGGCGACAGGTACAGTGAGCGTCCGTGCTGGGCGCCACGCTTGAAATGATACGCGGCGCTCGCGGCGGCCGCCGCGCTGTGCAGCTGCATAGTGTGGGCGGCGGCGCTGCTGGTGGACGGTCGTCCGTCCAGCTCCAGGCTGTGGGTGCTCTGCTGGCGCGAGTGAGGATGTGGTTCGCGCTTTTGCTTAATGCTGTTCGAGGCGGAGGCAGCGGGCGGATGGGTGGCGCTGTGGCCGGCGGCCAGGACAGGCGCCGTCTCATCAAACGAACCGGAGCTCTTGCGCATGCGCTGCACAGCCACAGCAGCGGCCGCCAGCTCCGCCACGCCCAGCTCCTCCATTTTGGTATGGCTATTGCTGCGCGAACGCGACTCTACAAACAGCTCGTTCTCCAGCGACAGATTCGTTGGCGGAAACAGCGAACGGCCGTCGAGCGGCTCCAGCAGATCATCGTTCAACGAGGGATGCCGGATTTGGGACTCCACCACGGATTCGGGCTTGCTGCTGGGTCGTCGCCCGGGATCATTGAAGGAGCGATGCGAACGACAACCGCGGCGACTGGGCGAGGGCGAACGGGAGATCTCCTTGCCGGCCGGCGGGCCGGGCATCAGGAAATTGGCGCGCACCGAGCTGGTGCGTCGGCTGGAGGTGGCCGAGCCGGCGGCGACGGCCAGCTGGATTTGTTCCATGGCGGCGGGATCCTGTTGGGCGTGGAAGGAATGCGTTTTCTTCATCTGAAAATTGGTAGACGGATGAACGTCAATTGTGTCTGAGCGCCGGAACAGGTTCTTTTTCAGCTGCTGCTGCTGCGCGTGCGGATGCGGATGCGGGTGGTGGTGCTGCTGCTGCTGTGCGGCAGCACGCGGCAGCATATCATCGACATCGATGAACTGTATCGGTGATGTGCTGCCGCTGCCGCCCAGCTGTGAGCGACCCAGGCCCAGGCCCATGCCCAGACCGCCCACAGTGTCGCCCAGGCTGCTGCTGCTGCTAACCAAATAAATATCCGGTTGATGTTGTTGTTGCTGTTGTCGTTGGTGATGTTGTTGCTGTTGCTGTTGTTGCTGTTGCACTGGGCTGACCGCGTGCAAGGTGGGTGAGCTGCTCGAGCTCGGGTGCGTGTGCTGGCGGTGCTGATGCGGTGCATGCGTATGTGGCAGCTGGTGGTGTCGTGCAGCAGCTGCCTGTGCGGCCAGTTGCTGGAATGTGTGCATATGCAGCTGGTGTTGCTGGTGTTGTTGTTGTTGTTGTTGCTGTTGGTGGTGCTGTTGTTGTTGTTGTTGTAGGTGGTGGTGCTGGCGTGCAGATAGTGCCGGCGACACGGAACCGCTGCCGCCACCGGGTATATGTTGGGGAATAGTATGTTGTTGTTGTTGTTGTTGTGCTGGGAGTGCTAGGGTCTGCGGCGGCGGTGCAGACGAGCGCACGGGCAGCGGCGACGCCGAGCGGTGGATCAGCGGCTGCTCATGCACAATAAAGCCATCATCTAAATCTAAATCCAATTCGGTCGCTATCGGTGCATAATTATCAATGGCCATCGATAGTGAACGATGGATGGGCTTCAGCTTGGGCGGTTTCTTTTTCGTTGCCGGATTATCAAACGAGGATGTGCCCGAGGTATGCTCCTCATCCGCATCGCCGGCAATCATATACGGATCGTAGCTATGCACAGATACCACATGCTGGTGCCGCGACTGATGCTGCTGCTGCTGTTGGTGGTGGTGCTGCTGCTGCTGCTGCTGCTGATGGTGGTGCGGATGGTGCGACTGCGACTGTTGCTGCTGACCACCGCTGGTGCCGCGCTCCATGCGGTAGTAATACTGCCGTGGGTATCTATGGTAGTAATGTGCAATTGTGGTGCTGGTATGTGGATGGTGTGACGAGCAGGAGTGGGGTAATCACACAGACACTGACCTGGTCGGTGGTGCTAATTGTACTTGTTCTTGTTGCTGTTGTTCTTATTGTTGTTCTTGTTCTTGTTCTTGATGTTGTTGTTGGCCCCTGTCGGCCCCTTGCTGATGGTGCTGGTGGTGCGCAAGTGCTTAGTGCTAGACACCCAAAACACAGGGCTGGAGAGTGAGATAAAGAAAGACACACACAGAGCGAGAGAGAGCGAGAGAGAGAAAGATAGGCACAGAGAGAAAGAGATGGATAGAGAGCGAGCAAAGGTAAGCGGGAAAGTGTGTGTAGGCGGTGGGTCTAAGGACACGGGACACTTGACACTGGACAAGCACACACACAAGGACACACAAGGACACACGCTAGACAACGAGATGTTAAAATGTGCAGGATATTCGGGATATATGCAGCTTTAAAGGCAACTAAGTTGATCGGAAATCGTGTCTTGTTGTTGTTGTTTGTTGTTCTCTCCCTGCGTTTGTGCTTTATCACTGTGCTTGTTGTTCTTGTTGTTGTTGTTCTTGTTGTGGTGCAACTAAAATTTGATTTGCTTTCTTTTTAATTTGCTTTTGCTTTGTTTTTATTGTCACATTCGTGTATTGATGATTGTTGTTGTTGTTGTTGTTGTTGTTGATGTAAAAAATGCTTTGTATTTGGTTTAGTTTGTAGTTGTTTTTTTTTTGTTTGTAGTTGTTTTTAGCTACACTCATTAAAATGGGCAAATACAAAAGCACAACTAGAAATAGACAAGAGAAATACATAAAAATAAAAACGTATTAGCAAGCTGGAGTCGGGCAAGGGGGGGTGGGGTTGGGGTTGGGTGATTGTGAGGGTTATGTGACAGTGGAGCTGGCTTTGGTTGTGTTGTTGGGTGCATTTTGCTGGTTTGAACTCTTGTTGATGTTTACTTGTTGAAATAAAAATCAAAGTGAATTGCAACTGGCGAAAAAAAAAAAAACAAAATTAATGCAACAAATGCTCATAAATACGCACTGGAAAATATATTCTGTTGCAAATTGACTCAGAGCTGAGAGCAGCAGTTGCAAATATTTATACAAATATGTATTTGTTAACATAAATACATAGATACTACTCTTATTTTCTTACTCGCATTCCTAAACTTGCTTTTCGTTTAAAACACTTAATAATGGTGTTCTTTACAGTGTAGGAAAATACTTAATGCGACTTAACATAAATAGAATATATAGAAGAGTTAGCCACCATCTGTATTAAGGGAACTCATGGCTCATAAAAGCCAAAGACATAAAGCCCGGAATTTAGACTTTAACATACCTAGACTTAAACAATTTGTATTCAGAAATCCATGAACCCCAACCCCTTCAAAAAAATCCACAATTTTAAATGAAGCTAAAGGCAACATTTTCATTCCTTAAGCCCTACGTAAATGCCTGCTCCAGCATAGACTTATCTATTTAAAGTACGTTCGACGTTTTTCCGCGCTGTGAATACATTTGAATTAAAATCCTTGAATGACCCGCTCCGAGCCGTTGGTCACGTAGCCATTTTGGGATGCCGATGTGCAATGCGAGTTAATCGAATTGAATCTATTTGGACAGGTGGATCGGACACTGTAAAACTCGTCACGTTGTTTGACCAGGAGCCAATATAGTCCGACATCGTCCACATTGTGGTCGGGGGCGGGGCCAGTGGCGGACAGGGCAACTCTTTGGCAACACAATTCATCATTTTGGCCACACCTTTTTGAGCCAGGGAATTGTAACGTTTTGCATAATTTAAAGCGACAGGCCGCATTCGCTGGCTGGTATCATCCAGGATGAATGTCCTTTGCCACTGTCGCTCACAGTGTTAATTTTTCAAAGCTCATTGATGGATGAGTGCGCCAGTTGACATTTATGTGCCTAGGCCACACACACACACATACACACACACACACACACACAGGCACACACACACAAGGCAGAGGTCGAAGGGTGCGGCTGCTGTTCAAAAATTAACGCTCTGCGACTTGAAAGTTGTTCATGCCCGCTCGAAACGAGTTAAACATATTAAAATTTGCTTATGCAAAAGGTAAAGAATGAAATCCACACACACACACACACACACACACCCTAGGCGGCCTGTGTGCGTGTGTGTATGTGTGTGGGGCAAATGCTCTGAAGACATTAAACATCACGTACTTTAAATATGTTTAAAAGAGCTTAAGTGAAATGAAATGTGTATATAAATACATAAACCAAAAGAGAGCACATTATGTGCACACATTTTCCAACACTGAAACGGACACAGACACACACACACACTCGCAGCACAATAAGTAATCACATGTGTATATGACAGCGTCTGGCGCTGGCAACAATGGCACAGAAAATGCGAGGTGTGAGCGCGTGTGTGCGTGTGCGTGTGTGCGACACAGATCCTTGGATACCCATGTCCTTTTGTCTTTGAGCAGACAGCGAAGGCCCCCAGCTAGCCCCAGCCTAGCGGGCGCGCACATATTCGAGAATTCCGTTTCAGGAGCACTTGTCAAATTCCGGCGCATATCAAAATCTGAGACGAATTAAGTGTAAGTCGCCCTGCATATGTGTATATATATACATATATACATATATATATACATTACAGGAGCGGGAGGCAAACAAATCGGATTTGTTTTTGATATGCTTGAGCCATTGTAGACGTGGCCAAAAATATTCATACAAATATTAAACTATGATTCTGATAGCAGCAGCAATTTCTTAACAGAGAGCATTATTAATTTGCTGCGCATTAAAGTGGAACATGTCATAAAATATATGCAGAGACTGTTTGGCAATTATGACTCAATGTTAGCCTGGGACTCGAGCCCGCAACCCAAACGTCAGTTAGACAACTCATTTATTGAGCACAACTTCATTTTTGATTATTTTAGGTATAAAGTATAGCTTAAAGCTGTCATGCTCGCTCGACAGTCGCATGATTGTCACAAAATCTTTACAGTTAGCCAGGGATTCGAACCGGCAACCTGCTCGAATTATTGTTTCACTTAGCCCAACTTAGGATTGCATTTACAAATTTAGTTTATAATATGCAATCATTTATGGTATGCAAAAGAAGATCTTCCCTAATTTGTAAGAACTCAAAGGAAAGTGTTCTCTTTTGTGAGTGACTACTGTATGCGTATACTATATTATAGCTAAGGCACGTCAGGTATGCTTGAGAGTAAAGTATTGTCAATGCATTTAGCTGGTTTCTGTTTTTCCTGACCCATACAGCTTATGGCTTTCCATTTTAAGTGTAGATGTGCTCATAAAGATGAGACATAATTAAAGTTATCTAACAGACAACAGCTGCAAATTATTATCAACGTATGCCCAGGCCTTGCTGTACTCACTCTTCTCTCTGGCCGCAATCCGGACAAATGCTGACTCGTGCCGCTCGAGAGGATTGGCAGCATGGCAGAAGCTTCTGCCTCAGCACAGATGCCATAATTGGCATAAACAATGGTTAATTAACATAAAACTAACATTTCGAACCGACAGAAAAGCCAATTTAAATAGCCATACGTGCGTAATTAACATACCCGCACGGGCAGGAGCCAACAGGGGGCATCAGCACGAGCTGCCAGTGTTGTATAATGACTGACTGCTGACTGGTGACTGTTGACGGCAGTTTCTGAGCTTCCGGTCGGACTGTTTCGCCTGTGTTAAGTGTGAGCAATTAATTGTGTTTAATGGCGACCCAAAACCAGACCACACCACGGCAATCGACACCGCAAGCCACCATATCTCGCCTCGCCATGCCCCCGCGCCTCAGTCATCATTATGTTAAGTGGTAAGCGAAGGTTGCGGCAGACGTCGTCGTCGTCGTCGTTGTCGACGTTTTAATATTATTAAATCCGGCATGGTTTCCATTGCGTTTTACGCATATTAATGACGCTCTGCGGCCTCCTGGTAAAGGACTTTACTCTTTATTGTATTTGATTTGCACACGGCCGCAATCCGATTAAGTGCCGAACGAATTATGAAGTAAAATGCATTCTTGTCAGCAGCGGCAGACATTGGTAAAGCAAAGTGCTCGACACTGAGCCTGGGACACTCAATTTGTTCGACTTATGTTTGAGCAATTAAAATGTTTGCACGCAAACACACAAACACACAAACACACACAGACACGTACGCATACAAAACAAACTTAAGCATGCTCAGCTATTTCTTGCATTGCTTCTGGCTTTCGTACTGTGGGCTAAATTTAGATTATTTGTGGCTAAAAAGTTATTGAATTGTCAATCGAATAACATATTTCTGTTATACATTTACAGCTTTCTAGGAATACTTTATTCTTAACATTTCTGCTAATTAACATTGCACTTTGGATACTTTACATTTGTATATATATTAAAACTGTTATGTTATATAGCAGAAATGTAAACGGAATCAAAAGCTGTTAAATTAACAGCAAGTAATGGAGCTGTTTGGGAATGAGATAAATGAATTGCATTTTAGGCATTTTTTAATATAAATACTGTTAATATATAATAGATCATTTTTGAGACCAAAAATTTATACATTTTGCACACAGTGCAGCCACTGCCATGGCTTCTTCTGGCTGCTCAGACGGCTATTATGCAATATTATTTTAAAACACATTCCAGCAGCTGCTGCTCTACCAGCTGCAGTGCTGTTAAGAGCGGGAGAGGGAGAGAGAGAGAGCGACAGAGAGAGAGAGAGAGAGAGGGAGAGTGGGAGAGAGAGGGTTGACGAGGCAAGTCAAAGCCAGTCTTAGGCATTTGTGAGTTTCTATTTAATTTGAATTGTTTTGTGAATTGTGTGAATGGTAAACATTTTCTGCTCAACACTCCTAGTAACGGGCCACTGCTCAACACTGGGGCCATGGCCGACATGCAGGCATAAGCTTATTAAGTGCGCTTAGCTCTTTAATAAACAGTCATAGAAACTTTCCGCAAAATACGGCTGCAAGCACAACTGCAGCCAACCCTTCTCCCGACCCCTCCGCTGCCCAAAATGTGGCGGGCCACATCATTTTCTCAACAACATAAATGCGGTGGGCGTGGCGGAGCAAGGACAAATCTAAGCGGGCAAATAACAAAATAAATACAATATAGAGAATGAGATAGAGCGTGAGAGAGAGAGAGAGAGAGAGAGAGAGAGGGAGAGGGAGGGGGAAAGAGTGGGAGAGAGGTTAAGAGGGGGGCAAGGCCTCAACGCCTTTGGGTGCTAAATTCAATTAAATAACTGGACAAAACTTTTGCACAACAGAATTTTCAGCGTCTTGAAATGTTTTGGCTACAGTTTGACAACAATTTATACACACACACACCAATGCACACGCACACACACACACACACACACACCACAGAGACACACTCTGTATCCGACTGGCAAAAAGTTTTATACGATTTTTGTAGCAATCGCACAAAAGCTTTCGTAAAATCCATGGCCCCGTGCGCGTCTAACCCTCCGGGCCACGCCTTCCGACCGCCTGCATTTTGATGAATTGTCGAGCTGGCCAACTTAGAAAGCCGTAGACTTGAACTAAATCTCAAAACTTTGGCGCACAAAAATGGTCGCAAGCATTCTTAGCCAGTTTGCTAAATGAATTTACAAGACCGCATGCTGCTTACTGGCCTCGAATGGGTAATGGGGTCAGCGGGGTCGGTTTATGGGTCGGGGGTCGGGTTTCGGGTTCGGGGCCAACTTGAGCCGAAAGCTCATTTTATTTCACTTATCGCCCGGCCAGTGGTCACACAAGAACAAATGGGTAATGAAAGGCAGGGCATAAACTTTCATTTTAACAGTTACATATTGTGCAAACAGACAAGTGGGCACGTTTCGAATGTATTCGACTAGCAGATGCCCTGCAATTGAGACGAAAACATAGACGAACAAATAAATGCATATTAACGCTCCTAGAGGCTGGAAGATAGAAAAGCGATAGACAGGCGATATCATTAGCTTTATCTGTGAATTTTTACATAATGTTTCTAACAAGCTTACAATTGCCTTGCTCTGCATTTTATCCCAATTTTCTTTGATTAATTTTAGCCGTATTTTCCTAGCCTTTTTATGGCTACAGGGTATAACAATGACAGCTTTAAACTGCGCCTTGCGTCAACAGCCGCTTTATCAGCTGGGCCGCTGCTCCCCTTCAATTTTACTTCGCATATATCGACTGTATTCTTTTTTATAGCTTCTGTACATATGTGTGCCTGTGCGTGTGTGTTTGTTTGCCTGTGTGTGTGTGTGTTTGCGTAATTATTTCTCGTGCTGTCTTCGGTCGTCGTTTTCTTTGCGCACTTCCGGCCAACTTTTTTCGTGTTATTTATGAAGCATGTACATAAATTGGAATGGATTATGCCAAATTGTTGTTTAATACCGCTTTCAATTAGATGTGACAACATTACGAGCAAATAAATATCCGCACACGAAATTTATTCAATATACTAATAAAATAAGTGGATGCTCTGAGGTACGGGCATTAGCTGCCCAATTTTCGAATATCTATATAGATTTCAAAGAGTCTCTCAGAAACGTAAAGTGCTCGTTAAGTTTAACAGCTGCCTTTCAAGTGTTAACAGCAACAATGGAAATGCGTGTGTTGTAAAAGGCAAACATAAATAGTTTAAATAGGTTAAATAGAGTGTTTTTGAGAGGAGAGGAGGCTTTAAATGAGAGAAGACTTTAAATTAAAGACAAATTGAAAATTCAAGCTATCTAAAGCACTTGTCAACTATTGGATAACTTTACAACACTGATTAACAACGCTAGACAACATTTCACAGCACTAAGCGAAAATAAAGACGTACAAAAATGTGAAAGCCATGTGGAATACTTCTTTAAAATGAATGCGGCAGCGTAATAGCATAAATTTCAAAAGCCTAAGACTCATTTTAAATATATGTACATGCCATTGAGCGCCTATTGTGGCTAAGGAGACATATTTTTTATTCATTTGGGCTACGTGCGTTGCAGGGGGCCTTAGCCGCAGTATTGAAAACGCACGGGAACCATTAATAAAAATGGCAAAAAAAAAAAAAAAATGTAGCAAACCCACATATTGAAAGCCCAAGTAAATAACAAAGCGAACGCTTCATTAAATGACGTCGCACTACCCAAAACGACAACAAGAAGGACCCCAGCCGCATAGATAAAAGCCTGTCTGTAGACAATTTGAGTATCGACTGCGGCGGTTCGTAGGTCGTGGGGTTGGGGTTGGGGTTGGGCTTGGATGCCAGCTGTGTGTGGTCGCAGGGCGTGAAACTTGCCACATACACAAAAGTGTATGTATATTGGTTGTGTTTATTTTGGGCTCTATTTCTGGAGCTTGAAGGGGGCAGAAGCGCCCCGCTGTGCGGCAGCTAGATTTGATCAAGATTTGTGCGAAGTCGTTGTTATTGTTGTCACTGTGGTGTGCATGCGTGTGTGTGTGTTTATGTTTATGTTTACAATGTCAACTGACATTCAGAATTAATTGATTTATGCGCTCAAGTATTTGGCAATTTGTGCTCAATGCTGGCTTAAATGATGTCCTGCCAACAAGGCGAGTGCTGCAATCATGCGAGGCCAAATGCAATCAGCACGTACTTGTGGATGTGTGTGCGTGTGTGTTGTGTGTGGCTACAATAAGTAGCTCCTGCTGCTGCTGCCACGCCCCGCTGCCGCCTGTATTAATCAGTGCACAATTTTTCATAATAAGTCAGCCGCATCTGCAGCACAAATTGAAAATGGCAGCCGCACACAAGAAAAAAAAAGACACACACACACGTATATTTATACAGGTGTGTCCTTGGCAGGACTGTGGCACATGACCTGCCACCGTATTGGGCAATTGCCGCAGGAGCCATTGATTCATTTATGTCGTGTAATTTGACAACATAAATAAATTAGGGGCTGGCGCACGAGCTGGAGAAACAAGAGCGACAACAGGCCACAGGTAGGGCCAAGAATACAGCTATCGGTACAGCTAACGGTAAAAGGAATGGTAAAGGTAACAGCAACGGTAAATGTAAAGGTAAATATAAACGGTTAGCGGATATTGGCAAGGCAACAGGAAACGCAGCAGCACAGAATACATGACATGACAGAGAGCACAACAGCCAGAAAATAATAGAGAGAGAGAGAGTGCGAGGGCGAGAAAGAGAAAAGGAGCGGGCGAAATGGAGAGGGGCAGCAAAATGGAACAAAGCGTAACGGTAACAAGAACATGCAACATTTTCAATCCCAACGGAAACGGAAATCTCAGGTGTTTTTGCTTTTTGCACTGCGGCCCAGCTAAATCGCTCGACATCAGCTTCTGCTGGCGATTCCGCTTCAGTTTTAGCCACAGTTATGCGCCAAAGCTTTAGATAAAGCTGTCGCCCCCCCGCCAGCAACAGTTACAGTTACAGCTACAGCTAATTAATCTTATTTTTAGAGCGAAAAAAAAACCATCTTGCAACGAACTACGATATACACTTTCTTTTCAGTGTAAAAGTTAGCGGGAGCGAGAAAAAACTAGCTATTCTCAATTGGACTCAAGCTTTAAAAGTGTGTGTGATGAAAGGTTTTTGGATTGGAGAGAGGGTGGCCAAGTGGCCGAGGGCAGAGAGCCATGCCCTCTCTGTGAGCGGGCAAACAGTGCCGCAAAGTCAGACAACTCTTTTGACACGTTTAAGCATAGGGTATCGGGCTAAGTTATGTGCTTAAAGTAAGCGCATTCTAAACGCTGATAGAGACAATGACGCTGAACCCGACGTTCATGTTGACATGAATGACGTGATGAATGTCGCCAGCGTTTTGACGAATGCGTCCTGTTGCGACGCCGGGCACATGGCATAGCCGGAGCCGGAGTAGGAGCCGCTGTCAGTGCCAGAGCCGTTGCTGGAGCCGCGGGCAGGAAGGAGCTACGCAGAACAATTTCAAGTGTCGTCATTTCGCTGCCATTGCCAAGCGCTCCATCATACGCGCATGTTCATTTTGTTGCTTTTACACGGCAGCCACGCCCGCTTACGCCCATTGTCAGAGTACCTGAGCACGCGGCCAGGATATATGGCAATGACGCACAATTTTGCCTGATGCCCGCCGTGCAGTTTGTCAACGACAGCCGCATAAAAAAAAAAAAAAAAACAGAAATACGCATAGATACAACAAAAAAAGAAGAACGCGGCGTATACGTAATATTCTTATATGCGCATATTCGGCGAGCTGCAGCTGACATTGTTAGTCCGTGCCACTGCATACTAATACGATTCAGTGAATTCTAGGCTATTTCTAGGCATTCGGTAAGCTGATTACATTTCAAGCATATTCCGCTGTTCGTTGCATATTCAAAAGGGAAGCCAAAGCTGTATTCAATTTGCAGTGAGGGAAAAAAAACAATGAACATCTGCGAAAATATTTGCTTTTGCCATTAATTAAACTGGTCTGGGCAAAGGAAACGTACGCAAAGTGTTTCCTTTATCCTTCCGCTATTCTTTTTTTTTTGAATGCTTTTTGGGCTTTGTTTGAATTAAACCGCGATTTAGTTCGTTGCGTTTGCTACAGACTCTAAGTTACACCTTAACATTCCGGGACATTTGATGCTTTATTAATTAAAAGTTTGTTTGCTGTGACAGTTAGGATCTATTGTAATCCCTTTTGGAGGTACGCTCGTTGGGTTCGGGTTCGGGTCTACCGTATAGAAGCGATCAAAGCTTTTACTTAAGCATTCTTTTCATTTATTTTAAACGTGTCACGGATAAGGCCGGGGTATTTCTGTTAGTATGTCATATCCAAGTTCTCCATTTTTAGGCTAACTTCAATTCTTCATTCATTCTTCCTTAATCGCATTTACAGTCTCCGAAAAATATGAATGGTTTTCCATTCATACCGTAAAGTACTTTTGCTGCTTAGTGCAATCAGTTGAAAGCAATTGCATTTTTTCTAAACTGAAAAAATATGGTTGTTTCTCTGACAATAAATCGATAAACATTTTTGTATTACACACAGAGCAAGGTTGCAGCAAAATTCAATTAGAGCTGTGGCAGGCAAGAAATCTGTGCTAGATGATTGCAAGTGGCATGCATTTTCCTGTTTTTCTCCAATTGATTTTCCTAGTAGTACCTTGTGCATAGCAGACACACGCACACCGACACGCATTGTATTAATGCAGTTATATTTCTTGGCTGGCAACTGGGCAAATCGATCAACAACAACTGGCAAGCCATCAATAATATCCGAGTGTCTGAGTTGTCTGAGGTATATATGTATGGTATATATGACTACTTGTCCTCTATATATATTGCATGTCTCAATTGCCAGGTCTCATGCGTTAAAATTGGCAACAGTTAAACGACAAATAAATTACAATTCGTAATACAATTTCGACCAAACATGTCGTTAGGCAGGATGTGAGATGGTATCCAGACAGATATAGCTGCGGCAACACAAATGTAATCTGAGCGGCAAGTTGGAAAATGTAATTTGAGCGAAAATTTCATTTGAGTAGAAAATTAGCAGAGTTGTCAATCTGTGCGAATGTGTGTCACAAGTGGCTCTGTCTCTGTGTGTGTGTGCACGTGTGAGTGTGTGTTTGATAGCATAATAATGGACACAGCATAACAGGATACGGACAGGAGCTGACCGCAACGCACCGGTCAGGACACACGGAGGACAAAGCCTCAACCGTCGCACACAATTGATGGCAGCTTTAAAATTCATGAATTTCTATGCGGAGCACACGCTTTTTGGCCAAGGGGACAGCAGAACCTGTCAGAGGACCACATAGAAAGCCAGAACGAGAGTGCGTGTATTGCGTTGCAAGGGACCTGTTACGACCTGCCGTACACCTGACATTCACATTTTTTACCCATTAAAAGTGGACAAGCAGGCGAACAGCAGGAAAATGAGCAGCAGCTAGCGCCACCTGTTGGCCAGGCCAGGCAATTTAGGGAAACTGCAGAGCTGTGGAAAATTTATGGAAATGCATTTATTATTTCTAATAAACGCATTTTACCTTACCAAATGCAAATTAATTTCATTTTATGGCTGAAGACAACTTGCAAAGTATAGAAGGCTCGACAACAGATGCCCTGTAGCTAGAATATATTGGATTAAAAGAAAACTTTTGTGTCAACTAAATTAATAAAATACTTATTCAAATTTGCTTTTATGCAGTTGGGGATAGAAAATATAAACACATAGGGTATATGATATGATTTGCTGTCTATAGCACCTAGAATTTCTGAGTTCTCTGAGCTAAGAGCGGCGGGGTATAGATCAAACTCTCCTAAGTATGTAGCACAGGCGAATATTAACTTTTATATGCTTGAAACTGCCTTCTATTGGCTGTCACTTGCGTAAATCCAAGCCTATCACACCCTTACATAAACTATTTTCTAGGGTATCAAAAGAGAATATAAAATATTCCTTCTGCATGGCAAAACAAATGCGCCTGGTTTAAATTCGGTTGCCTATTTATGAAATGTGGGGCGTGGCCATCTTTCTCTCTTTCTCTCTCTCTCTCTCTCTCTCTTTCTCTCTCTCCATCTCCCTCTGTGTGTGTGTGTGTGTGTGGCCTTGTCACGCTTGGGCACACAGTGCGTATGATTAATTGGCGCATTCGCTTGTAATTTACGGCCCGGACTCTTCGCTACGCTCTTAACTGACATGAAAGCCTGTTGAAATGTTTACTGTTTGAATGTCCGTGCCGCAAACGTACAAACACACAAAACAGCGCACATATGTACGCATAAACACGCCCACATGAATAACCTGCAAATTGTAAACTGACCGCAGCGGAGCGAAGGCACAGTTGGCAGTTCAACTTAATTGAGACACACATCAAGCATACAGACATACATTATACGATGTATGTGTGTGCAGAGTACTCATAAATATTGACTGCATTTTAAGGGAAACTGTTGAGTATTTTGCTCATGAAAATATATAAACAAACTTTTCCAAATATTTGCTGCAAACGAGTCATAAAGAACTTTGTTGAAATTCTTTGCAAATTTGCTTCGAGTAGCTACATGAATGGAATGTTACCATTTATATTATTGTAATTTATAGAAAAAAAAAACATTTTATTTGCTACATTTCTCAGCGAAACTTTCTTAGAAACATTTAACAAAAGGTATTCAGTCAGATCATGTTTCTTCTGATTGATGAGAGAATTCACATACCAAATTTTTTTTTCGTCTGGCTTTTATAGTCTACGAGTTCTTTGAGCTTGGCCCCAGCGACATGTTGTACAAAATACATTTCAATTTATCAGCCAAAAATAGGAAAATATTTTAACTTTAACATATGAAAAGTCTCTTAATTAATAGATATAGCTGCTGGCTTTATGATAGCGAATTCCACTAAAACTAAAAGTCGCGCTTGCTGTGAACAAAAAGGCGCTTAGCCGCAGCTTAGTGGGAGAGAGGGATAAAGTAATGTTCTTATAGAGCAGCATTTGGCTGACTTTTCATTAGCGTAGCGCAGAATTATTTATGCTCTTTACGTAATTACAAAGGAACGTCACCCCTACCCTCCCTGTCTGTTTGTCATGCTTGGTCTGTCTAGTCGAAAGTCGCATCACCTGCTCCAAGTCCTAATCATATTTTCGCATTTTCTCCGCGCAACGTTTTGCACTAACGTGTTATGCAAGTCCGTTTTTTAAAAATGCACCTGGCCAAATGACATGCATCTAAAATGTACAAAAATATTACATTACACAGCTGCGCGGAATGGCGGCGGGTTTGGGGCGTGACAGGCGCTGGGATGAGGTCCTGTGCGGAGGGGCTTGTAGGGTAAAGCATTCGCGTATTACTTGTAATGAATAAATAAACATTGGGAGCACGAGCATGTTACAGCTTTTGCCAGCACAGACACACACGTATTCACACACACGCACACACACACACACTCGCACACACATGCACGCTCATTGTGCATGTAACAGAAATACGCACTGCTGCGAGTTACTTGCGTCGCGCGAATAGTTGAAATATTTTTCATTTGCATCAATATCAATTCCGTTCGCATTTTTCATTCACATTAGAACGAGTGGGCGGGCTAATGGGCGTGGCCGACGTTATGGTTATTGCCATTGTATTCCGTTGGCAAAAGCAAATTAAAGACTGTAGTCGAGCGACAGGGCATATGGACAACAATGCCGTTTTCCTTCGTGAACGGGTGTGCGTGTGTGCGGGTGTGTGTGTGTGTGTGTGTGTGTATTTGTTTGTGACATATTGACAGTTGGCAATTGTTTTTATGGCCTTGGAGCGGGTACTACAAACATGTTACGCTAGATATAAAGCATTGAAGCAAAACATTACTGAGATAATATAAAGCATACTATAAATATTTCTAAAGAGTATAAATTGTCGGTTAATAGAAGAAACTTTGGGCTAGCTGCTAATTATATTTAGTTGCACGCAGATCGGATGACTATATCATATAGTTTATATTGCAAATCGTTCTGTTCTTCCAAATACGTCAGCCTGACTTGGCTGAACTTGATCCAATTCGTGGATTTAGCTATATATCTGCATATCTATTTGTTTATTTAATAGATAAGGGTATTTAAACTGCGGCGAATGCGTAGTAGCTTTTGCTCTCTTTCTCATTTTTATGGCCTTGTTCATTTCATGCTATACGACAGCAGGATGCCAGCTCGACCCACTCGACTCGCCTTGTTTATTATATTGACTTTTGCTGTTCATACTTAGCAGTAAGTAGTTGCTGCAAGTGTTGCAAGTGCCGCACAAATACATCATGGCTAGTGCATTACTCTAATCACACAGCTCTCAGCTTGGCTCAGCTCAGCTCGGCTCAGGCCAGCTCAGTGCAGAGTTCGGTTGCATAAAGGGCCAATCTCTGAAATGGATATTCATTTCGTGTTCTTTTTTTGTCTGTATATTTTTATGTGTTTTTTTTTTTTTTGCTTTGATTGCCCGGCTATTTGTTTAGTTGTTGCCTGTTTGCAGGTGAGGCTGCCAAAGGGCCAATATTGGCGCCCACGGGGGGCGTGCCGGGTCAAGTTATGCAGTCGCTAGCTATCAGCGCTTTATTGAATTAATCAATCAATTTGTAACACAGCCAAGGGAATAAATTCCAATATAAATCAAATGCGAGTGAATTCAATTGCAAAAGGCAGCCGGGTCTACAGTTTCTTGAGTAAATAAGCATGTGTATACAGTCGGGCTTGCCTAAATTGAATCATCATCTGCCAAACGACTCAAAGAGACGCCAACTATTACAAAGGCATTGAAAGGTATGCTAAAAGTTTGCCAAACAAAATGAATGAAAAGCACAAGGCAGGGAAAATTCCAATTGAAATTTAATAAATAGTTAAAGCATTAAGAAATTAATTTGAATGCAGGAAAACAAAAAGGAAACTTAATTAATGTCCACAAACAGTTACAGCTGTGAGGCCTGGTTTATTTTTTCATTTGTTTTATTTGATATTTGATCCAATAATAAAAAAGCTCCGAATCTATTTTGCAAATGTAATTTTTCTAGCGAGAATCAAATAAAAAATAAACTAAAATACATTCTTTACAACAAAAACAAAGTAAAAGGAAAGAGATTCTTTACATCCAAATTAAAGTACTGGAGGAGCATGAAAATTTATTTTGCACAAAAAATGTCTAAGAATGTTGTAAAGGGAAGCTAATTTAGAGATCAACTAAATTGTTTTCTTTGAGAAAATTGGCTGAGCTTTGTCAAAGTTTTTGGAGATTGAAAAGGACTTTAATTTATACTTGCTAAAGAGGTTTAACTGTAGTTGGCAGTGTCTAATGTTAGTTTGCCAATTTGACGGCTAGTTAAGCGACTTTTGTTAATGTTAGAATTCTGTCTGAGTTTTGGCAAAATGACGAGATATTGAAGTCATGAAGCAGAAGCCTAGTTAGGATTGTTCTTCGGTAAGAGTTTTAACTGTAGTTAGGAATTCTGCCCAACAATATCTAATGTTAGCTTGCAATTGGGAGCCAATTTGACGGCTAGTTAAGCGGCTTTTGATTGATAACTCCGGCTGCTGGGCGGGCAGCTGATTAAGCGGCTGCCAATTTAACAATTTGTAAATAATTAATTTTCAATTATGCAACTGTGCAGCATAACAAGAAAAAAAAAACAACAGCAAAAGCTGCAAAAACAGTAAAATCCATTAACACGAACATGACAAGGCCGAAGAGGTGGCTGCCGAGCAGAACGAGGGGAAGGCTGATCATGCAGATGGCAACAGCTGTTGCAATTGGCCCCAACTCCGATGAGCTGCGCGTGTGCGTGTGTGTGTGTGTTGTTGTTTATGCTGCCATAATTATACGCAAAAAGTGCTGCGGGCCAATAGGCAGCGACAGCACAAACACAACCACGCCCTCTTCCTGGCCGCTTCCCTGGCCAAAAAACTGTGCAGCCTTTTTGGCCGGAAATGCCGCCAACTCTTGATGTTATTTTTTGATTGTCGGAACGCAGTGCGGCTCATGTGCTACAGCCATGATTGTCAAAAAATATTGAGCCAATACACACACGCACACACACACACACGCACACACACACATGCACAACACTTACATATACTTGGTTACATATTTAAGCATCTAGATATGTGTCTGTATCTCAGGCTAACAAAAGCTGGTCAATACTTTGGCTTCGTTGTTGCCTGTCGCACAAAGTAAAATGCTAAAATTGTTTTTTTCGTCCTCGTGTGCGTGTGTGTGTGTGTGTCCGTGTCCGTGTCCGTGTCCTGTTTGTTTTCTCTTGTTTATTCAGTCGTCGAGGCCCAGTTTGGTTTGCTGTTTACTTTTGGAGGACGCAGCAGCAAACAGTGTGTGGAATTGGGCAGCAGTGGGCGTGACAGCAGCCCAACGCACATTTAGCTAAAATGAAAATTGCCAAATGCAAAATTAAAGCATAACACACAGACAGACCGAGCACTTCACATTTTGGCAATGGCAAATTTGTTGGTCATAGTTCAAGCGAGCTATTCGAGCACATTTGTATCCGTATCTGTATCCGCATCCGTAACACGAGTATCTGTGGCAGCAAACGTGCTTGCTGACATTTTACGAAAAAGCAAAAATTCCCATGCCCAGCTGGGCCCGCACATGTTTTGGGTGGGGGGGCGAAAAAAAACCAGCCTTTGGCATGTGGGCCCGTTTGAAGTTTTCCACGGCCGCCATCAGGCTCCGCAGCCTGATTGTTGCCAGATATTGAAATATGGGAATATAACCAGGCTGCAAACCGATTACAACTTTTTTGCTTTTTAACAAACAACTGAACCTTAAACCAAGCAGCCCAAATGAAATCCGAGTCATATCTGTTTCAAAAATGGTTGGGCGTACAATTAAAAACTTTTGGGCCTCACCTCTGGGGATAATTCTATTTATATTTGGAACCATATTTGAAACCCAATTTATGTTAAAGAATATATTGAGTAAAGGAGGTAATTGTAAATTAAGTAAAGAATTATTCTATTCTAGGTTTTCTAGACTTAAGACAAGATTCAATTTATTTTACATATTTTAATATATATCGAATTATGCCCAAAATATGGTTTATCTTTCATACATTCATTGAGCCTAAGCCCCCTAAAAATGACTCCGATAATAAGGCCAAGATCATTTGTTGTATTTTCTTAGGCCCAGTTAGGTTTCGGCTCGGGTTCTTCTTTATCTACTACAACAATCACAAGCGCATAAAAATCTTGTTTGGCGGATGGCGGCGTTTGTTCGAATTGTTCACATAATATAAATCAGAAAAAAAAGGCCTTGTCCCAAGTAAACATATAGCGACAAGTGGGCGTGGCAATTTAGCAGAAAAAGAAACTGAAAATAAAAATAAAATGGTAAGCCGGGCGTCAAGGATCTGAGAACCTTTAGGGTTGTTTGCATTAAAAGCTTTTTAATTTCAATGCCAATTTCAATATTTGCCAGGACACAACAATAAAATATAGATTTGTAGCCAAAGAAAAGGGATAGAAGTGGCCGGGGCCGATTGCGGGTGAAAGTTCCAGACTCTGGTCTAGAACACTTAAAAAGCCGACGCAAAGCGGCGCATAAATATGCAAATGGCATTAGGCCAGCTAGCGTGACTTTTGGCACGTTTTGCAGTCGAAAAACCAAACGAGCTGGGGATTTATTTGAAGGTGTGTGTGTGCGAGTGTGTGTGCTTTTAGAGCTGCTCAAAAACATATTAGCAACTTGCCCGGCAACCGCATGCGCTTGTTAATCTGCCTGCAAATAGAGTTTAACCAAAAAAAAGAAGAAAAGTTGTGGCACGTGGCGTATACATAATCTGCACCGCATGTGGCCACAGCGGGTGATGCTGCTGCGTCACAAAGTGGCCGTGTAAAGTGACGCATTGCATCAGCAACAGAAGCAGCTGCATCAAATGAATTGCCAGCGACACGGAAATGTGCGAGTGGGCGGCAGATTAGACGAGCTGTCAGCATCAGGCGCATCCGCAGGCTCAAACTGAAACACAAACTCAGCGCTGGCTGTCGCTCTCTGCGGAAATGTTAAGCTCGATCTGTGTGCGTGTGTTGGCCCTATGATGACCGCAAATTGTTATCAGTCAAATGGCAGCTGGCCAAGAGATCAATACAGCTAGCTTAGTTGAGTTTTTTTTTAGCCATCAATTGACAGCCAAAGAGATGTCAGCGCTCGTGATGTCAACTCGCCTTCAGGAAGCGGTAGCTTGTGACTGGCCTGACTTGTGAGTAGCTCGTGACTCGAGTGACTGACAGACTGGGTGCATGATCCGGCAGCCGGACCCTTCTACAGTTTGGCACGCGTGGGCAGCTGTCAGAGAGAAAAATAAAGATGAAGAAACAGAAAAGTAGGGCGGCAAATTAATAGCGTTGGGCGTGCCGCTGCTGCTGGCGTCTCTTCTTTGATTTATGCATATTAAAAATTGTCTTATTGGCCTTTTTTTTTTTTCGGTTCTTTTTTTGTTTCACAGTTCCCTTTGAGTTCTCTGTGTGAGGCGGCCACGCCTCCTGTTGTGCGCAAAACTTGTGCACAAGTTTTTTTTTTTTGCGCTTTGTTGCTTAGCCGACTCGTACGAGTTGGCAGCAGACAAAATGTCCGATTACAATGGCTGGGCGGGTAGTGGGGCGTGCTGGCAAACACGAGCTACTACTATTTACAACAAAAGGCAGACGAGCTGAAGCGTAACTTTCTTTTTGAAGGCTCGAGTACTCGTATTTGCGCAACTCTTATTCAGTTAAACAGTTGTAAGAACAATTTTTCCAAGAAGCTAAAGCTTAAATGGAAATGTGAGTCGTAAGTTTTGTGACTTTTAAGAGTTTTCCGGCAAAACTTTCATTGAGTTTTTTGTTTTCTTCTTGGCCGTTGTTTGACTTTAATTGCTTTGGCGTTTCAAATACTGCACGCACAAATAGACAAAAGCGTGTCCTAAGCTGCTTTGTCAATGTCAGGATAACTAAGTGCTTACATAGTTCTTCAGCTGCTGCTGTTACTCGTTTTCAAGTTAATTAAAAACAAGTTAAGCGATATGTGACGCATGTGACGGGCTGCTGTAAAACTTTAAATAGTTGTTACTCAATATAAGCATTATTTCGTAGCAACATGTTTTAAGCTTACAGCTCTGTAGCTCTTAACATGTTCTAATTATGCTAACATTGCAGGCACCTAACAGTATCTATGCAAACAGCTCATTTTATGTAATACTTATGTTAAGTTAACATCTGTTAAAGAGAGCTACTATTTAATGAAATAACAATTTGCTATGCTGTCACAGTTTGTGTGGCAAACGTTGTACATTTTGCCATTGTGACGGTGGCCTCTCTGGTCAACGTCAACTTTAGCATCAACGTCAACGTTGGCGTCAGCGTCAACGTCATCGTCAATGTGAACGTCAACTTCAGCTGACTGAGGACAGCCACAAAGCAGCATGGACAAAGCGCATGTTGCATCTCCAGAGACAAAGGCTTAATTGCACACATACATAGACGCAGTTTGTGTGCCCAACTAAGCAGCTATTAAGCGCGATGCATTGCAATTTGGACGGCAATCGCCTTGAGTAGCGCACAAAAGTAGGCAACACTTTTTTGGCATGCAAATAGCTTAGCAAAGGCGGAAGTCAGCCAAGGCAAAGAAAAGTACAAGGTGCGGTTAGAGGGAGGCACAACAGGCGGCAGATTGCTTCTGATGATGTTGATGAAAAGCGCTCTGGTCGAAAATGTCGACAAAAGCTGTGCAACAAAGAGTGAATGGTGCGCCAACATGATGTGGGCCATGGGCAACAGTTTTGATTTGCATAAACAAAGGTTCAAGTGTAGCGAAAGTGGCCCACCCAAGTGGGCCAGATAGGCCAACTGATTGAAGATGATGTTGCCACAGGGCTCAGCCGGGCAAACCAGGCTAGCTGGAAGAAAGAGAGAGAGAGAGAGAGAGAGAGAGGAAGGGAAAGGCGGCAGCTGCAGCTGCGTCAAGGCCGACCATGTTACCTGAGCTTGTGCTGGGAATAAAAAAGGGGAAAAGCAATGTGAGTGAAGGGAGGGGCAAATGTTGCACACTCGATTTCCTGCGCGCATGTCGCGCAAATGTTTGTCGACAAAGAAAACAACAACAGGCCGCAGCAAAGTAAAGAAAAGTTGATTGTTTTCCAGCTGCGGCGGCTGTTGCTCTGCCAACATTGTTCTTGTTGTTGCCGAGCAGATACAAAAAACAAAAAGGGAAAAGAAATAATCTGCCTGGTGGACGGACTCCTAACAAAAAAAATGTCCTCTTGCTGCATTCTTATTATGCGAGCAATCGCAGCTTCTGTTATTATTATTATTTTTTTTTTTTTTTTGTAGTTGTTGTTTCTGCTTCTGCGGATACGAAATCAGCTGACGTCATCATTATCCTCTATATAGCCACAAAGAGCCAGAAACATGGCGCAGCTATTTTTAGTGCACACACACCCACACACAAACCCAAACAATGGCGGCCGTACATAGTACAGAATGTGGCAAAAAAAAACAAAAAAAAAAGTAAAATAAAATAAATAAAGCATAGAAAACGTTGCTTCGGGTTGCGTTTCGGTCAAGGAAATGCACAAGTCCTGTCCCGCTGCCAGCTGCCGCCTGCACTCGGCAGGACATTGTGCCAGTTTGTGAACTGTCGCAGACGTCATTTTAATCACATTGCTCTATAAAGTAGTTGCGACAGTTTTTTCACTGCACTCAGCTATTGTAAAACTGGCAGCTTGCATTTTACTCAATACACACACACACACACACACACACTCGCACATATAATGGCATCCTTATCTGCATGTGTATTGACATTTGACAAAAAAAAAAACTGGCAACATTTGCATTTGGTGGTCGCACTTGACGGATTCGCACTTGAAAAACTCTGCCATAATACGTGTTTTAGAGAGCGCAGCCAGCGTATTTGGGGCTGGGCATATTTGCCAGATTTGCTCTGTGATCTGTCTTAGAGATGGAAACGTGACACGTGACACGACAAAAACGGGGGCACGACAATTTGCTTTGGCATCTTTTGATATCTTTTATGATGCATTCGTGTCCACTCCCGTTAAGTCGTGTTTGGTTAATGCGAAGTCGTGTTGACTCGTGTTCAATAAGTGTAGTCGTGTTGGGTTAGGTCTTGTTAGGTCTTGCTATATGACTGTGAAATCATGTTGAGCTGTATTCAATCATGCTAATATGTATTAGATCAAAGTCGTGCTTAGTAGCATTGAGTCGTGTTAGGTTGGAGCGAACTCGTATGAACGGGTGTTTGTTTACTGTTAGGTCGTGTTAATTTATGTTAACTTCTGTTAAGTGGTATTATGTCAGTTCTAAGTCGTGTTAAGTAATACTAACATGTATTAGAGGCCAGTTCCAAGTCGTGTTCGGTGAGCGTAAAGTCGTGCTGGCTAGTTTAATTTAGTTTAGTTATTATTAACTTCTATTAAGTCGTGTAAGGTCAGCTCTTATTCTTGTTGGGTCAGTGAAAAGCTTTTTTAGCTCTATGTTATATCGATTTGATTCGTATTCAACCATATGTGGTCGAGCTAATCCAATGTCCCGTCGTGTTCACTCAGTGTTAAGTCGTATTAGGTCGTTATTAAATTGTTTTAAGCTATGTTAAGTCGTGACAGCTGACTAGGCCAATATGCTGCAAATTCGATTTTTAAAACGCAAACACGTATTGTGGATTCCTGCATAAAACTGTCACAAATTAAAACACGACACACGCCCAGCTCTATGTGTGTGTTGTCTCTGTGTGTATGTGCTGGCTGGCTGGCTAAAAGCTTTCAAGCACATACTCATTGACGGAGCGGCCTGGTGACGGAATGGGTTTAGATATAGATGCGGGGAGGCTGCATTTTGAAATGTGCTCCCTTATGTTAATTAAGCTTCCACTTGCCAGCGCCAACTATTAACAAGAAAACCGCTGAGTGTGCCACTTCAGCCAAGCCATAAGCCCAGCGTGCAGCACTGAGCTTATCAAGCATATACATACATGCAGGCACACGTATATATATATATATTCGTATATATATATATACAAAAAGCAGCATCAAAATCGCGCATACGCCGCGTGGGCTGGCGACTTGCATTTGACAACATTGCTGCTGCTGCTGCTGCTGCTGTTGTTGTTGATATTTAGCATAATCAGTTTTGTTAAATCTACGCTAGATTAGCGCCCTATTATGTTATTAATTCATGTTTTAAGCTTTCAATGGGCGTGGCCTCTGTTAGGGACAGCCGCCTGGCGACATCAAGGCCGCCATTGGGGTCCATTGTGCCGGGAATTTACATTCATTTTTGTTTACTCTGCCAGCCCACCTCCCACTCGATTATTTGTGTGTGTGTGTGTGTGTGTGTGTGTGTGTGTGTGTAGCGGCCCATAGATAAAGCGCATAAAAGATCAAAGACCTTGGCATAAAGCATCAAATAACGCGCTTGCCAAGCACCAATCGAGGCATGATAATGAAAACTGTTTCGCCGAAACCCTCAACGCGACGGCGAATCCCCTAACAACAAGCCCCAACTCAGCGACCCCAACCCCGTTGAACAAACAAGTGAAACTTGTGTCAGACAGACATTTGACATGCGATTAAAACTAATTTGTCGCACACGTACGCGTAGCAGGGTCGTGCCGCCCAGATCTAAATAAACTCAACTCATTTAAACACAAATTTACAAAAGAAAATGTTAAAATATAAAGGGCATTTGCTAGTCGATTAGTCTAGCCAAACCACAATTTATATATGCTTGTTGCATTTTAGGCAAATGGAATATATTTGGTAATGGAAAGCGTGCAAAATTGAATTAAACAAGTTCGAAAATATATGAAAATCCATTTTATAACGTACGTTTGTGACATGCCCAACAGCGAACAAAGGGCAGCTGGGCGAATGCCTGACCAATTATGGCATAAACACAACATTTATTATTAATAGATGGCCCAAAGTCGATTAGATCAATTAGCAATTATGTGTGTGTGAGTGTGTGCGAGTGTGTATTGACAGCTGTGGCAGTTTCAATTAATTAAAGTAAATGCAAATTTAAGTGTGTGTGTGTGTGTGTGTGTGTGGTCAATGGGCAGCCGCTAATTACAATCAGCTTGTGATCAAATAGAAATCTATATGCAAAGCACTGGACTAGGCAATTGGAGGCTTTTAATAAGCGAACAAAGTGCTTGCACACACACACACACACACAAATACGAAATCTAGACGATTGACACAGTTATTAAAAATGGCATATAGAAATGGCATTCAAGGCATGCGAGGGCGACATCGACATACTTAGGCGCATAGTTTGACAGCAGGCGGCGAACGGACGCCAGTTGACAGCCGTGCAAAAGTGGCAGAGCCAGTCGACAGCAGCAGGAGCAGGGGGTGAAGAAGGAGCAGAAGCAAGCAGCAGGGTGCAACCCATGTCGAACACGCCAGCAGCACTCGAACGGAAAAGGAAACAGTCGTCGAGATTTCCTTGAACAACATGGCAGGCAGCTAGTGCTTGGGTGTGGCAGAAGCCAACGCTAAGGAATTCAATTAGGCAGATGAGTGTAAGCGGGGCTGAACGATGAGCAGATAAAAGTGTTGCCAGCTCAAAGCAAAAGCAAAAGCCAAAGACATTTCTGACACTTCACATATGAGAGGGGCATAAAGTGACTTAACATTGGGCTAAGCTGACTTGCAATTGCCCTAACCCCTACCCACACGCACGTACGAAGGCCTGCTGATGCTGCTGATCCTTTTGGCGATGGCATTTGTAAGTTGCTCTTGCCTTCGAGTATGATGGCTTAATGGCAAAATCTCAATACGTCTTTGCACTTTGCACTCGCATTTTGATTGGCGTAACCGGCGAAAGTTGAATGTGGTCGAAAAGTTACCACAACCGAGACCGAGAGGTAGACGGCGGCATACAGAGTACAGGCCAACGAGACAGAGACAGAGACACAGACACAGAGGTTGATGAAGCTGACAAGACCAAGGCTAAAACTATTGCACTGTGGATTACTTATCAGAAATTGTTTAAAACAGCTCAACTCTCTTTAAATCAAATAACAGTTGCCTCTGTACATTTTCAACGAACGTAACAGCTACGGCTTCTAATATGTTATCGAACAGAAATATGCAATGATGCATTGCAAAGACAACACACATCTTTATGCTATGCAACAGAACGTTAAGCACGTCAAGCCTTGGAAATGTTATGTGACAGCTATGTTAGCACAAATTAACATTAATGAAACCTTTAAAATATGCAAATGCAAGCCCTTACATATCTGTTAAGTTTACTTAACAGAAATGAAATACTATAAAGTGCTATACATGTGTAGAGTGGTATCTAACAGTCATGTTAGGCTAATGCATAAGCTGTTAAGTTAACATAGCTTTTACAAGTGCATTTTGCTAAATTGCAACTACTTTATAACTTTTATACCACTTAAGTTGTAAGCAGTGCCCATGGTGCACTATCAAAGACAAAGTTAGACTAGCTTGTGGAAGCATTCATCATTCATGGTCTGAATTGCAAGCAATTTTCTCATGCTTTTTGTTTGTGCAGCAAATTTAGCTGCATACAGACGCACAATATCTTTTGTGTGTGTTCGTGTGTGTGTTTAAAAGTACAGCAGATTATACCGTTAGTTCAGAGTCTGTCGTCAACGCGGCGCTGAAGTCAACTGAACCGTTTTAATTGCTGCATAAATATTTGTTTAAAATTAGCTCATTGTGCGCTGTTCGCAGCTCCATTCACGGCTAGGTGCAAGGGGGTGTGGCCTGTGTGTGTTGTGTATGTGTGTGTGTGTGAGGGCTTTGCGGGTGTCGTTGTGAGTCAGTCAATTATATAATTTATTTATCTATAATTAGTAAGCAGTCGCTTCGCTGCAACCAGAACTTGCAGCAGCTAAACAGCTCGCCTGTCTCTGTCTCTATACTACTCAATCTCTGTCATGCTCGCTCTCACTTGCTCTTGTGCTTTCGTCTGCTGCTGCTGCTGCTGCTTATTGAATTGCAAGTTGCCCCAAGCCGCACGGCACTTTGTCTGGCTTTGTGGCCATCTCTCGATTCTGAAGTTCACTTATTTATGGCCATGCTTGAGCACAAACTCTTCTGCTAGCTATCGTAATGCCATTCAAGCGTCCGCTTACTGCACTCAATTGGGATTTCAACTGCAACTGTGGCCCCTCCCCAAGTTCCTCTTTAACTATCTTTATGGTTAGCCCTTAAATCAGCAGCGTGGCGCAGTTGTGGCTACACTTGCCTACTGCCTGCACCTGGCCACAGTTTTGGGCCTGATTCCATATTACTTAGCACTGGCAAAAATTAATTTCGACCTGTGTGCTCAGCTTAGTTTGCACACGCACACACACACACACACACACACGGGTACCTATTATGTGCCCAAGTTTGCCTAAAAGCTCAACCACGAGTCTTGTTCGCAACTACATGGCTGTCATGACTGGCCTTTAAAAAACCGCAACTAGTTTCGAAATTTTGTAATTTTATCAGCAAAAACTTTTCATTTTCTATCTCTGGCACATTGAGCTGAATATCCCAAAATTTTCCATTAGTTAATTGTGTTATTCATGAGCTAGCAAAGTTTCAATTTGCCAGCAGTTCATTGTTTTGCTTATCAACTGCACAAATTACTGTTAAATCCATTGAAAGGAATTAATTTCTCACATTCAACCGCTTTTGTGAATTTCACTCTAACCGCAATTCCACGGTATCATGAAACCGACCAGCAGCCAAATGTAACAAAGCAGATGCCCCAAAAAGTATGCTATGCAAATGTCTGGGAAACTTATGTAAATTTGTTCTTCTATGTAAGAATATGGTTGAGTACTTGGGCTCTAATGTGCAATGCAATATTAAAGAGCAGTAGATAATAAGTTTTAATGTAAATATCTGCGAAGTTATTGTGCCCCTAAATATATGACATACAAATTATGGAATGGATGGTTAACTGGAAGTGCTGCAAGGGCGGTTGTCAGAGCACGTTTGAATCGTATTCCTTATAAGAGAACATATTGTCCTAAAAACGCTTTTTATAGTTGGTATAAAAAAATAATCGTTTAACAATTTCATCTATTATTCAGGTTAAATCTAAATTAAATTTGAACGTGATTTGAGAACTCATTTATTTCACGGCAAAGGAACCTCCAACTGACAAAAATTAGGTGAGTGTTTCAAGCATTTCTTTCCATATTGCCACGCAATCAGCTTTTGGCTGAACTTGTAGCTGGCCAACAGGTAACAACGGGGTTGCCCCCAAATATGCTCGGTAGGGTTGTCGCACAGTGTTTCGTTTAGCAGTTGCTGTTTGCATAGCTCTTGCTCAGCGCGTGGATAAGTTCAAAATGTACACAGACGCGGTCTTGGGCTTGGGATTGAGTGTGCGGTAATGCTGAAAGTTGCACTTTTACAACACACACACACACAAACAAGTTGGTGAGGCCCGGCTGGGACGTACCACTGCTGCTGCTTGTTGCTGCCTAATGGGGGTGAGGATCATAGGGGGGGCTGCGGCAGGCGCCAGACACGAGCAGCATAAGTAAACAAGTTTAGTATAATCAACGTTGCAGAACACAAAAAAGAAGAAGAAGTGTTGCATGCATATCCGCTTACATGACACAAAAACATACACACACACACACACAAACAGCCACACACACACACAGGCGCACACAAAGGGGATATAACGCATGTATATGTTTTTATTAGTGTGCTTTTGTTGCGCTGCATTTGGGGGCTACTTGAGCGGGTGCACAGGATTGTATATATATTTTTATATATATATGCCGGCTCGCGGCGTCCATAAAACCATATTACCTCTGATTTACGCTAACACTAACACACACAGACACACATACACAGACAAGCTCATCTGTTCATCAGCGATTCAGTCAGTCGGTGGCTATGGCTGAAGTGTGGAAGGCAGGCGAACTGCTTGGCGCCTCGCTGCCGCAGCAGCTCATTGAATGTGTTTTTTTTATACACTATCAAAGGGTAATTATAAGTTGTAATATAAGGTGTAACGATCAGTGTGTCGCAAATAGTTGCTAGATAGTAAATTATGTACAGCCAACATTTTAGCTTCCTTTTAACGCTTAGCATATTGGCTGCTCACCAATCAGAACAACCAGCTTTATATATCTATAAATATTTCTTCTTATCTATTAAAATATTTGGAAGGGTATTTAATCGTCGGCCTTACGTACTTAACTGACCCTGTTTGTTTCATATTAATTTTTTATTGAATGATGTTGGGTTTTACCCGCCCTTTGGCTCTATTGCCGGCTCTTTCATGCAGCTTTCAACGCTGTGGGGCAACTTTATTCAATTTCTGCGCTGCTCATGTGGAACATGTTTACAGTTCAGGTATGTGTGTGTGTGCGTGAGACTGACAAGCACTGCCGTGTAAAATGGCCAACAAATTGCATGTACTTAGGACATTCACAAGCTGAAGCGGCAACAACAAATGAGCAGCATCAAGTATAACATTTTGGTAGTTGTTTAAAACCGTCGAGGCGAGACAACCGCAGACAGCGTATGGCTACACGCACACCTGACTGGGTGTGTGTGTGCGTCTTTGTGTGCCTTTTTATAGCCGAGGCGGCAACAAGCACATAAAATCTGACACGACAAAGGCTACAAAAGGACTCGCAACACGGAAATAAACAAAGACACAGAACGACAAACGATTTGCAATATTTTTGTTTTTTCACTTACACCTGTTTTTTTTTTTTTTTTTTTTTTTGGCGCCGGCGGCCAACGTGGGTCGCTGTCAAAAGTTCTCCAAGAAGCAGCTGAGGCCCACCTACCTCCGACTGTGTAAATATTTTGCATAAAATATCAATTTCATATGCAAAAGCCGGATATGAGCAGAAGTCTCGGCAACTTAATGAAATTGAAATCGCAACATGCTGATTGCAAAAAGCCACTGCCAAGCCCCCAGCCTCCCAGACACGCCTACGGGCTATGCTGTCAAGCAAATAAAAATTGTACAAGTAAAACTTTATAAATTGTTTAATAAGTTTTTTCTTGCTGCTGCCTGCGCTCAAACACACAGGACATTCGTCTCTAGCCAGGACATGCGTCATGTTTTGCTTTGGCTCTTCTTACATAACTCGAGGCCGCGCTCCTGTGATTAATGTGGCTTGCGGTGGCGGTGGATGCCTCGCAGCATTTTGCCGGACCACGAAAGTTATATAAATCCGCCGGTGCGGTCTTCTCTCTAGCCGGACCAGGGCGTGGCTCATGCAAATGATGGCTTCAAAGTTCCAAAAAAAAAAAAAAAAGAAAAGAAAAACAACAAGAAAACCCATGAACAGGCGACCCTAAAATGGGATCACAGACAGCACAAAGAGTAATTGAAGGCATTTAAGATGACATTAAGCCGAAAAAAGGTTCAAGACAACGCACCAAAAATTCTTCCCTGCCCCCAACCATCGATTGTAAACGCATTAACCCGAAGCGCAGCACTTGGGGCAACACTTGGGGGCAACATTGATGGTGTGCTTGGGGTTCTGGTTCTGTTTCTGGTTTGGTCCTTCGGATTTACTTGTTGAGTTTACTTTGTCTGGCCACTCGATTGAATTACGCGCGCATAAAATGAGCTCCGAAACGAGTTGCGACAGCAGCAGCCGGGAAATGTGATTGGGGAATTCAGATCCAACCCCACATCACGCGCTGACCTCAAGGACAAGCTGCCAACTGATTGCAGGGCACGCTTAATTGTCAACTAATAGGTTTTCTATGTTGTGGAAAATTATCGCAAAGCATTCGCTCCACTAAAAGCTAAATTAAAAACAGAAAAGAGCTTAGCTCAAGGTACGACTGGGGGATACTCTGCTGCCTAGATGGGCATCTATTAGCTCGAAGCTTCGGTTGATAGGGAGTATCTAGATACTGCATACTCTTCATCAATATACCCAACTCTTAGCATAGTCTACAGGGCATAATCAAGTGGCAGCTCTGCAAAAAGCATTTCGTTGACTGCTTATCACTTATCGGTGGCAAATGCAACTGCCACTGCATTCGCAGCTGCTGTTGCAACTGTTGCCGATGGCATTGGCAGCGCAATAACTGTGTCAAGGCTTTCGGGCTGCCGGGGTTAAGCGGGCGTCGAAAATGTGGTGCGAGGGGAAACGAAACAAGCTGCCAGCCAAATGAAGGGCGCTGCGACGCGCTGCTTTTATAAATATTAATTAAAACAAAAAGAAAATCTGCTGCAAACAAAACATGGCTCGCGGCTGTGTTTATGCTGTTCAGCATGTAAATTTATATGTTTCATGCCACGCCCACACACACACACACCCTATTATTGTGGGCAATTCCAATCAGAAACACAGACACACACACATTATCGTAAGCATATCACGTTTTCCAGTTAACCGCCGGCCATAAATATTTCAGGCACAATTTGCTGGGCGTTGACAGCTCCAATTGGTTAAACCTTACTCACGCCACGCCTTGGGCTAAATAAACCATAAGCCAAGTCTAAACCAGGCATAGCTAAAATGCGTCCAGCAATGCTCAGCCTCGGCAACCAGGACGCGTATGCCACTGGCCACAAATTGTGAACGTATGACCGGAGCGAACTCTTTCGGCTCTATTTGCCCTTTTGGGCTCAGCTGCATGAGCGGAAAAATCCGGAAAAATTTCTAGATTTTTGAAATTCCAAGTGATTTCTTTTGTGTAATATTCACGCATAGCCGAAGCACGCTGATTAAAGAAAATTAGATTACTTTTTGAAAATCTGGGCAGCATTTGCTTTTGGTTAGCTTGAAATACAACGTTAGTTATTCTCCCAAGTCCCAAGACCCATTGTAAAGTTAATTACCAAATTAATTTTGTTTAAAGAGTGCCAAGTCCACTTCACCAAGTTAAATTCAATATAGTTCATGTTTGAATTGAATAAAAAAAACACCTCCGCCATGTACACACACGGGATTATGTCAAATGAATTGAAATCAAAGAAAACAAACAGGCAAATCAAATACAAAATACAAATACTTTAATATGAACTTAATAGCCTTGATATCGAATACAAATAGCAAAATGTTTGCCATGGACAAATAAGCGAGGAACTCTAATTGAGCACGACCTGTGCGCACATATCAAGGTATTTTTAGTGGCAATAAGAGATAGAATAAAAGCTCTATATATATCTATTAGTAACTAGGCTCTAATTGCTGGCCACGTTTAAGTTGGGCTCAGTCAAATTGGGCACTAATTTGTAGAAATTGCATGCAATTTATGCCAGAGCACATTTTACTGCTTCTATATACCCTATAACAATTAATAGTGGATAAAAATGGTTGTTAATGAAGTCAGGCAATCGTATGGGTCAGAGATTTGAAGTTTGTATTTGCTATAATATCCGTTCCAGAGACTGCAAATTCGCAAATAATATGATATACATTTAGGACTTTTAAAATCTTTCTAGCCTTGATATTTAATAGGAAAAATAAAAAATACAAACGTGTATTTTAAACCCTTCTATTGGATTAGCACATGTCTCACCGCAGAGCTAAAAACTTCAGTTAGAGGAACTGACAAATGCGGAGGCTCAGTCAAGTCGGTAACCTGTACAGAGTAGTAGTCACAGGGTATTAACAAGTTGGCCTGAACGCTTACAACTTTCTTGGTTACTTTTGGAGCTAGTTACTGTCTCGTTTATTCTGCTTATGCTGCCAACAAGCGGCAGGCGGCGCGTTGCAGCCACGCTTCTGGGGTGTGGGCAGCGGGAAGAAATTGAAATTCATGGGATATGCCACAAAATAGGGAAACGTGCTCATGCATGCGTTGCTGTTGCCGTTGCCGTTACCGTTGCGTTTCTCTCGAGCGGAATTTGTAAACTGAAAGTATGCAACAAGAGCAGCAACAACAACAACAACAACAACAACGAGGATAACAAATAAGGCAACAAACGGGTAAAATAAGTAGCAAAGCTATGTGAGCTACCGTCTGCGCTTTGGCCATTAGCCTGCGGCTCCAGCTCCAGCCTTGACTTGGGCTTAGGGATGTGAATGAGCCGGGACTATGGCTGGACCAGGTGAGCTGACAGGCCCGTTACGTTTATGGCATGCAGCTGGAATGTGCTGCGCCAGTTTGTGGAATTTTACGTGTTGCGGAATTTTTAGTAACCAACTCAGCCGAGATTTGGCAGCGACGAGTGGGTCGAACCAAGCGCAGTCAGCCACAGTGTCAAACGAAGTCGAACTCCAGCCAAGTCGTTGACTGCCTGTCTATATGTATTCGTGTGTGTGTGTGTGTGTGTGTGTGTGTGTGTGTGTGCTGGAATTTTATTATTAAATTGCGAGCATTTGCACATGCATTGGATTTCGTTTTAGTCCCTCAAACCGTTGACGGGCCGTCATTTAGCCTGGCACAATGGATAACAGAATTATAAAACGAAATAGCAAGCAGCTTTTGTCATGCTTCATTTGTTTTAGTCCAGTTGATTTACGACTGCTGCAGTGTGTGTGTGTGTGTGTGTGTGTGTGTGTACGGGCTCAGGTGCACACAAATAAATAGCTGTTGATTAATATTGGCTGACCACGCCCCATTACGCAGCTGCACACAAATATTGAACATTTACAGTCAGCAGAAAACGTGCAAATGCTGCGTCAAAAGATAAAAGTGAGCGCACAAGTTGAAAATAGTCGTAACACACACAACCACAAATACACGCAAACAATATGCGTGTCTGTGTGTGTGTGTGTATTTAAAAGTTGAACAAAATGAAAAACCGCAGAGACAGGAGCAACAGGAATAGCAGCAACAGATTTTTTGTTGCGGTTCGTTGAGCACATAATAATTCCATCAACAGCAAGAACAACAACAGCAGCAACAACAACAACAGCAACAACAACAGCAACAACAACAACAACAACAACAAATGGCGCTAGCAAAACGTTTAGCACGCCACTGAGATAACAGCATGAGAGCAAATGCGTTGGCAGCGCCGTCAGCGTCAGCGTCAACGTCAACGCCAACGGCACTTTGCCATATCTACAGCTGCATTGTGTGTTGTTGTTTTTTTTTGGTCACTTTACCGTGGGCAAAATGTACGCATAAATTATGAAAAGCCAAAGCCAAGCAAATTGCAAATTCAGAAAAGAAATATCAAAAACAAATATGCAAACGTGAATGGAACTGCATTCAGCTTAACAGCTGGCTAGCTAAGTTAACATAACAGCTACTGCTTTAACATTTAAGGTACATCTAATGTTGAGTTAACATAGGAAAAGGCTTGAATAAGAGTTACAGAAACAAAAGCTGTTAAACGTATGGCAATTAACATATGTAATGTTTCAAATCGAATTAGAAAGCTGTTAGAAAGTTTCTGCCACAAAAATCTCACGCATCACCCACAGTGCTGAGGTCGCTAGCTGGCAAGCACTAAATTGGACAACAGGGCGTATGAGTAATGGCCTTTTGGTTACCAGCAAAGTGGCTGGAGCGCTGATGATGCCGCCAAACTGCTTGGAGTGTTTCCTCGCTTCGTTTATTTTTCGGTAGCATTATGTTGCATTTGTACTATCTCTTATATATGTTTTTTATTTTGGTTAATTTAACTTGTTGCCATCAAGTTGGAAATAAAATAAATAAGTTGCTTCAGCTTCACTCGCGATTCACCTACGCCAACGCACAACAGTATGCTACGATTAATTTCATGTTTACATATACATACATATGTGTGTGTGTGTGTATACATGTACGCATATATTTACATTTATTTGATGCGCGCTGAACTTTTGTAGGCGGCCGGGGGAGGAGAATTGCCCAAACTTTTCTAATTAAAAATGTATGGCATGCAGAGTTAATGGGCTATTGGACGGGGCAGATGTTATTCGTATTCACATGCTCTTCTCAGGTTTTTTTTTTTTTTTGCCTATGAGTTGTAATAGAAATTACATTAATTCATTTTTAAATAATTTCGATGCATAAATTAACATATATATCTAACAGCACAAACGGCTAAAAACACGGCTCAAAATATTTGCTCTGCGTGCATTGAACCGTGCCTCAAGTTGGCTAATTAAAATGCTGCTTAATTCGCTTTTAACCGGCAGGAAATTTGTGTGTTTGGTGGCATTTTAATTGACCAAGAGGAGATGGACAGCCGCTTAGCTACGGCGAATGAAGCTGCAAATTGATTGCAGCTCAAGTTAAATTGCCGCAAAGTTTAATTAAAACTAGCTGAAATAATCAAGCAGCCACTCGCATACCCTTCCCAGCACACTTGAAATTTCAATTTTACAACAGCATAAAGAAATCTTAATAAAAAACAAAAGAACTCTCGCGACGGCAAAGGCTTTATGAAGTCGAAAATTCTACACGTTCTGTCAACAGTTTACTGCCGCCGGGGTGGGAGCTAGGGCATCAAAATACCACTGTGATTGACTGTTAAACCGTTTAAATGGGCGTCCTCTGCTGACTGTTTAAGTGTTTGTACAATTTTATCATAATTGCAGCCACTTGGCAGACATCCAAATTGCGTTGTTTTGCCCGTTTGCCGTTTCTCAAATAGTTTCCCTAATTGGCAGCAGCCACAGATTTATGCTGCGACATATATGTAAAGAGAAATATATGTTTCTTCTTATATATATATATATATATATATATATGTATATATATATATTCAATCTACTTTAAATGTAAATTTGCTCAGCGAAGTGGCAACAGCTGAGCTGTGCGAAGCAGCCACAAAGTCGGACTCTCGTTTCTACGACTTTAGTTTTAGTTCTTTTTCTATTGTCTGCGTGCGGTACTTAACTCTACCAATTCTTATGCCAAATGATGTATGCATATGAGTTCGTATAAATTATTATGCCACACACATACTTATCTGTACGATGTGCAATGCAAACTACCGCATACAGCTTTAAGAAACATAGTATTAAAGCTTTTGCTGGTATTTTCCACAAAGAGTTTTCACTCTTCATATATTATTTTACTTAATACTTTGACATTCGATATGCGCATCTACAATTAATTGAATGTGCTGCATATTTTAACACAAAATTTCATTCAATTTCCAATTAAATTTGTTTCATAAAATGTACAATTTACAATTGGATAAAATAATATTTAAAATTCACTTAATTAAACAATTTACACAGCTGAAAATAATCGGTATATTGCACAAATATTTAACATGTCACTTAACATAGGCTCACATTAGTTGGTTATGCAGAAATCATGAATTATTGAATGAATGTTCAAATATTCTAGGTGCCTTTTTTTTTTTTTAATTTGTTTTACATTTCCCCATTGGGTTTCCGGCCACGCCCAGTTGCGTGGTAACCATTACCGACACTCGCTGAATTTAGCTGGTAATTTATGCATTATTAATTATCCAACTATTTCGATTGGTATGCCGTTGCCCGTTGCCCGCCCTCATTTTACAAAACGAAATGCACAAATATAGTTTATTATTGAGCAATTGGACTAAATGGCCAAATGCCAAACTATTCGAAATGTGTGAAACGCGCGGTATCTGTTTATGAGTCCACAAGGACTGTAAATCAATTTTGCGCCTAGTTAACAAGTGCTGTACTATGGGAAACTATGGCAAACTTTTATAGAAGCAAAGATTTATGATACACATGGAGGACATAGCTGTCGCTGTTAGCATAAGCGAAAGATGTTACTTTAACAGCTGTTAAAGCGAGTAATGGATTACTGTTAATTATACGCTGTTAAACACCAAAGAAACTATTATTTTGAATAACTTTCATGTTTGTTAATCAATTCTAATGAAGTTTTCAGCACACGATTGTCAAGTGCTTATATTTGCAGCTCATGTTAAATTTTTTACGATAGTTGTAATAGTTTGGCTGAACAATTTTCATATTAATCCCGACGCGTTTTCTCTGAGTTTATGGCACTAACTTAGTTAATTATTTCCATAGTCTTCTGCAGACATACATTGCGTGGGTGTGGTGTGCGTATCTGTCGACAAACAATGTATGTTTATTTGCGCAGATACCACATAATCGTATGCATAAATACAACATATTTGTGTGTATATTTATATATCTGATATTTGCATAATGGCCGCAGAGTCAAGTAGATTGTGCGTGGAGATATAAAGCATATAATTGAAAGCAAACAAGAGCTCTCGCATTGTATATGCAGATTTTCCATAACTTCTGACTCAATTTGCAACAATTTTCCAATACATAATGCTAATAGCTAGTTGTTAGATAAGACTTATAACACACAATATAGGAAGGAAAAATATAAAATAATTGCATGAGAATTTGCAAAATAGCTTTTTTTCTACTTACTTATTATGGTAGTTAGAGAAGAGTTTTGGTTTAATTCAATGGAATAATATTACAAATTGCATTTGTGTGCGAAGAGAAAGTCATTGTTAAATGAAAACACAAATTGCGTCTAAAATGGCAATGGACCGAAAAGCTTTTAACTTGCAAAAAAAAAAATATACATATATGTGTGCGTTAAAGTACAGAAAATGTTTGAAAAATGATTTTGCATAGAAATCGTTTGCTGTGTGCTGTGTGTGTGCGTGTGTGTGTGTGTGTGCAACAATGCAATGAGCATGAAAAGCTATTTATATTATTCAATTTTTAAGTCAAAAATATAAAAAATATCAAGTTAAAAAAGTGAAGTGATGCATGACTTGGTGCAAAATTCTTGTGAGTATGCGTGTGTGTGTGTGTGTGTGTATATATATTTTTACTGTTGTACATTACAATTTTCGGCTCCATGCTGGATTTATGCGTCTTCGTTGATTTCATTGGGACCTGTCCTGGCTGCCCTGGCGCCTCTCTCTCTCTCTTTCTCTCTGCTTCGACAAGCTCAATTTGTTTTTCTCTTCGATTATTTCAATTTCGATTTCGATTTCGATAACAACGATAAGTCGATAACGCTTTCTGATATGCTGCCCATTCAAGTTGACTTTTTGTGCGTTGAATTTAATTGGATATCAGCCGCAGTTGTTGTTGTTGTTGTTGATATTTTCGGCACTTCATTTCACAACATTTGCGTTTCGTTTCGGCTTTTTATTTGCTTTTAATACTGTTTTTATTATATTTTGTTGTGTGCTTTTTTATATGTTGCAGCTCAGACGAAACCGTTGAATTGTTTAAATTGTTGCTGTTATTGTTTCTGCTCGTTTTGTTGTTATTTGTTGGTTGTTTGTTTTTATTTATTTATTTATTTATTTTTTTTTTTTGATTGTAATTAAGTTACAAAAAAGTTGTTGGTGTTTATTCAATTGGATTGATTTTTGATATTATGTACTAATAAAATGCATGTAAGTCAGTCCGTCGTTTCACAAATTGTTTGCCGTTGAGCTGTAACTGTAATATGCATATAAATAAATATATATTTATATATATACACATATATAAGTGCCACACTAACACACACAGCACACACACACACACACAGCCCCTACAATTAGCACCTCAATTGCTGCAGTTAGCCAAAGTTCTTCTAACAATTGCGCCTGTGACAAGCCACACACACATACACACAACCCCACACACACTCACACACTGAGACACACACACACACATGCACATCTCGCATTGCAGGCGCCATTTCAATTGCTTATTGCCCGCTTCCGGCCAAGTTGTTGGCGTCTATGGGTCTCAGCTCAACTGCAGCTGCAATTTTATGTTGCCTGTGAGCCACGCCTACAAAACGCAGCAATTTCTCAAGCCATTAGGCACGCTTACCCCCCCACACATCCACACACACTCACACACACACTCACACACACACACACACAGTCAAACGCACTGCACTTGATGCTCGGCCATTAATTTTTGGTTGTATTTGGTTTGTTTGGTTTTTCCGACTAGTTTTGGGCAATTTTTTAGCTTCGGTTTGGCTGGCGATACGTGGAATGCGTATTTTGATGCTCCAAGTCCAAGGCGTGCACAGCGCTCGGCGCTCAGAGGAAAAGACAACTTGATCACAGCATGGAAAATGTTCAACTGACCGAAGCGCGAGCCAGCTGCCACGCTTAGCTGTGGCAGCAGCAGCAGCAGCAGCAGCAGCGGCAGCGGCAGCAACAGAGGCAGCAGCAGCGGCAGCGGCAGCCGTTGGCTTTATCAGTTCGTCGAGCTCGTGCGGAGGCGCCAGTTCGTCGTGTATTGGCTCGTGCGGCGCCTCGGCTCGGCTTTTCACTCGCTTTTGGGCCGAGCTGTGGCAAGCAACATGTTGGACTCTGGCGCAGCATCCTTGGGTGTTGCCTCGGCCAGGCTTTTCACTCAATGCCTAGCGTCACGTGTTGCACGCTTGGAGTGAAAAGCTGTGTGAGTGTATGTGTGTGTGTGTGTGTGTGTGTGTTCGTGTGGCAGGTTGAGCTTTCACTCAATGCTTGTTACTTGCATTTTGTTTATGGTCTGCCCAACGTGCGCTGCTAATGTGGCAAGCAGCTCGTCATGCCGCTATCTCGCTGTTTTTGCTGTTTGTGTGCTGCCTGTGCCCCTGCCACGCCCCCCGTGCCCCCGTGGCAGCGCATAACGGAAATTATGTATATATGCTGATGGATGCGTCGAGTTGTTTCGATATGGTTATTGGATATGGCAAGCAGATTCATTATTTGCCCCCACACCGTCAACAGCAAATATTTTTCCTTTCAGCTGTAAGTTTTCATCAGGTATTTGGTAATCCAAGACAGCAAGACCTGGCCCTCTCTCTCTGTATGTGAGTGTGCGAGTGTGTGTGTGTGTGTGTGTGTGTGTGTGTGTTAGTTGTAACATGCTAAGGCGATAGCATTGGCAGAACTTTTTGGATGTACTCGCAGGTGCATTCACACATGAGCGCCCAGCTACATAGTTCGGAAATTAGAGTAATGCGACGCAGCGGGGCGAGGGGCTGTGAGGGGCTCTGCGGCAGTGGGCGGCACAGTGGGTGTGGCAAGTCAGCCAGACTTGAGACAAGGTAATGCAATTATAAAATGCTCGCAGGCAAAAACTCATTTTTGGCAATAAGCACACGCAATTTGTAAAAGTGAAATAAATGACACAAGAAGTTGCAGTTACTCGCTTTTTGAACAGTGCATTGCCACGCCCAGCGCACCCTTCACCGGTCCCTCCCGGACGGTTAGAGCGTCTAGTTGGTAGCACAATGGACCTACGGCAATGTACTATGACTATATTTATGAATTTGATGCTCATAATTCGTTCACTTTGTGCATTTTATTAATAAAGTTTGCTGGCTGGAAAGGTCCCAGTTGCTTGTCTGGAAATGCTAGAGTCGAGAACAAGATACAGCAATATACTTGTGCATCTATTATATATATACAACTATATATATATATATATATATATATATATTTATATATATATATGTGTGTGTATGTGCATGCTGCATATGCGAATTGTTCTTTAAGTGAAAGTTTCTGCTTACTTTTAAGCTACGGTTCCGGTTCTACATAAAAAAGTTTACATTCCTCTTCATGTTCTTAACTTACAAGTTTGTTCCTTCTCTCCCTCCCTTTCTCTGGCTCTTTCACTGCTTAACAAATACTTTAACTTTCGAGCTGCGTTTAAAATGTTGCTTATTGAAACATTTTGCAGCATTGATTATTTTATTCGGTTAAGTTGCCAATCAAATTGTATATCGGTTGGCAACTTTCTCGGAAAATGTTTAAAAACTTTTCGTATCTGTTAGTTTACAGAATGTTCGCTGTAAACTTTAATAGAAATTCTATGAAAGGCTATTTGGCATTTCAAAATAATGTTATTTTATTGCTATGCTAAGTCTCTGTAAAGCAACAGAATGTTCAGTGCTCAGAAAGTCATGATGTTGTTGCCAACAGTAAAAAACTGTTAGTATGGTTTTTACAGATGTTGAAGAAAAACTGTTGTGTAACATATGTTATCCTGTTTAAGCCAGTTTAAGAATTGAAAGGATATAAATATGTATATGTACATATGCCAAATTTTATTGAAAGTTTTGTGCAATTAAACTATTCCTATTTTATTAAAATACATTTCAGTTGCCCAGTTAAGTTAGTCGAAGCCCTGTAAATATTTAGTTTTGATCGTTTTGGCCATGCGGCGGTGGGGGTCCATTCTGACCGCGTGGTGGTCCCTGCTGTCCGGCGCTTTGCTTCAGAAAACCGGAGTTTAATATCTGACCCAAATGCTTACCGGGCATTTGCGGCATCTCTGGCATCTGCGGCATAGAGGCCTACATAACCACACAGGGAAGCACATTGTTAGATCTCCGTCTACGATTACCTATTGGGTTTTCCCACTCACCAGGGCAACGGCCAGCATCAAGAAGAATACACCAAATAATGCGAACTGCTTCATAGTGAAAATTGTTACTGATTTCCCAGTGCATATTCACCGCATTTATATAGTCAGTTCGCGCAGCTAAGTTATCGACAGCAAGCAATCAGCATGCCATTTAATAAGCTCCCAAAAAGATAAACAAAATGAGTGTAATTAAAGCTTGATGCAAACAGATTTGAGAACCAACTTTAATTTCTATATAGCGTGTCAACTTAGCAAAATACTAATTTGTATTATGGAAGCAAAGTATTCACGTCTATTGGCAATAATTATAACAAATCATAAAAGCAAGAATATATAATTATTAATAGATATATATAAAATATAAAATAATAATTAAGAAATTATTTATAATAATATAATTGAAATTGAAATTAAAGAAATTAATATGGCAAAACTCGAACAGACTCCCGTTCCCTATCATCGCAATAATTATAAAATTTAGTGCCCACCACAAGCTAGATAAAAACAAACTTTTGTAGCACTTCCTTTTAAGATCGTATTATTGAAATTATATATATATATTATTATATAAGTACAATATATCGCATCTAACGCAACGAAGGCTCCTTTCACAACTTTCTTGTTTTCTGTCGAGCACTTTTTTGTAGCTCTGTGAAATGGAATCGTGTCAGTACTTTTCAGTAAATAATTTTAGCATAATTTTCGTAGCGACAAGCTCATAAATTTCTGGCAACAACCCATACGGGAAAGTAAAAAACAAGCCAGATACCCATTCACACACACACAAAATACTCAATTTATGAGTCATAAATTGGATGAAAACAAATATTAGTTCGAAATTGTGCAGCAATTCCGGTCGGAAAATGTTTACTAGTTAAAGCTAAAGAAAACTTGGTCACTTGAATTAAACCGAACGCGAGACTGTTTCACCTTTATTTTTGGCAAGCCCTCTTGAAATGTCACCTGCGGCTGTGCGAGGCAATTTCGCTTAGGCGCCGCTGTGCAAAAATGCCTTCAATTTGAGATTAAATTTTTCGCCAACGGTTTGCGCCAAACAAACAATTTTCTAGTTCGAGAATGGCAACAAAAGGTTACGCGACAGCCCAACAGACCGCGCCCCGCCCCGCCCATCTGCTCAACTACCCACAATACCGCACACAAGTGGCCCCAAACCCAATCAATGGGTTGCCGTGTGCACATACAAACATGCCACGTGTGTATGTTGCTTTTTCTTCGAAGGCAATAAATTTTCCTTTCGCTGCGAAATATGAATATTGAATATGCCTACAGTCAACCGTGCACATAATAAACCGCAAGAAAAGCCAGCCCAATGACTGCTAACTGGCGACTGAAAGCCGTTGAGCGGAAAACTACTAAAAAAAAAATATGGAGAAAAGACTAACTCATTTTAAATTTCTAGCTAGTATAGCACGTGTACGCACACTGAGAGAAATTAGCAAAAGCAAAGATACTTTAAAAATTAGTGAGAACTTTCGCCTGGGAATTAGCAAAAGTTTTTCAAAACACATTCATATAAAATGTAAGCTTACAGAGAGCACTCGTAAGTAAAGCCTTACAGAATATCATATTTTATATAATATTTCCCCCAAATTCAAGTTCGCCTCTTCCTCTTTGAGCCCTTAATAAGTATTATGCGAGAAATATTTCTTCACCTAATTCTTATGTTATATATAAACTTTTTTTTACAAAATTATTCTTCTAGCATATTGCTTAGGTAGTATAGAAAATTCTGATATTATAAGTAGCATCAGTTCTGGAACTGAACCCATTTTAACTGTGACTGTACATGATATAAAATTTGTATAACTGAAAAATAATTAATGCATCAGATATATAGAATTCAACTTAATATGTGAGGAGGATCTTTTTCTCTAGAGCAGCAATCTATGATAATAGGAGGAACATCCGACGACACTTAAATCTAAAACTTTCTTGCATTTCGCTCAGTGTATTTGTATGGGAATTTTAGTGTCTGGCCTGCAGCCCTCATGTATACTTGTACATAGTGAATGAGATGAGTCGAGATGCTAGATGAGAGGCACTAATGAAGTTTCGGTTTGTCCTTTTAAGCACTGGGCTGCCTCATTGTTTGACTTTGCCGGCAAATGCCGCTGCGCCGACGTTGTGCCTACAAGTCAGAGCTCACAATGTTTGCACAGCCGACGAGTCCTGTTTGTGTGTGTGAGTGTGTGTGTGTGTGTCCTGTTGCTGTGTGTGCGGGCCTGGCATTTGCCTGCCCTGCTGGCACTCTATTTATTTATGTTTATAATAGGATTTTTATCAAAACTTTTCATATTTTTTTTTTTGGCCAATTCCGTTTTGTAATGAGCATTTAAAAAAGACAACAGCGACTTGCAGCCGCTGACCCGCAGTTGCTCTGGCGCTTGTCTTTTGACACGCCCAACGTCCCCGCCCCACACACACACACAGAGCACCCGCAGAACGTGCGGCCAGCTCGTGTTTTTTTATTTTTGTGTAGCTGTCGATTCACGCCTCCAAATTTTTTATGTTCTACACCCATTTGCCGCAATGTTCTGGCCACTTATTATAATGTCGGGACTTTCAAACGCTATCGAAAAGCCCGCAAACTAAATAATTGCCAAATATTTGAGCAAGTTTTTAAAGCGCATTCATCTCATTAGGGTTTCACACCCCGGCTTTTGCTTGTGGCTGGAACTCATTAGCCGCGGTAGCTTCAAGCCGGTGTCTGTAACAAATACATAGCTGGTTGGTCGTCTATTTCGACTGTCTGCACTGATTATACATTTACAAGCAAAAATTTCCACTTAAGTCAGTGCTTAAATATGCCTAATTTCATTTGCTTTTTCCTGGCTTTTCGCCAGGCACTTTGCCAAGCAGCCTCAATTAAAACAGTGTGGGGCCGCAAAGGAAATCAAAACCAATTGCACAGCATTTAAACGCTTTGAGCACGAAAGTCAAGAACCTCAAGGACCAAACAGCATTCATGAAATGAAAGCAGCAGCAACACGCAAACCTCGATATATAAGGAAATATAAAAATGTAATTCTATTTTTCGCTTATTTAAGCAGCAGATTAAACAAGAGACCTCAATTGAATTTATGAGAATCGCATTGAAAGGCGACATTTAGAGGGAGAGATAAGAGGAAATAGTTAAGCGAGTCAGAGAAGAGCTGACCACAACTACACAGTGCGAAAGGAAATATGTCTGAAATAATTAAAGTCTAGTAATCTGTATTTGACGTTTTGAAAATCGCATAGAAAGGCGCAGCGAAGCTCATTATAGTATATGTATATGCAAAATAACAGCTAAATAATCAGAGAGGCTTAGCTAGACTAATAGACAGCTGCCTGAAGTACAATTTTAATGATGAATTCCCCAAACATAGATGCAAATGACGCGCCCACAAAATAGATACACAAACACAATTTGCAAAGCGAAAAGCTAGTGGAGTGAGGGAGGGGAATGTGGAGTGGATGGCAGTCAAATAATGACAAGTTTTCAAAGCATCATTAATCACGAAAAGTTCACAAGGACTTAATCCATGACAGAGCCACAGAACTAAGTAAGCCCAGCAGCTGGGGACAACGAGGCAAAAACCAGTCGAGCTGTCGATATTTGTTTTTCGGGGTTTCAGCCACAAATTAGAGGAAACTGACTAAAAGTTGCGTCTTGCTCGGCCCCAAAAACTTGCTGATATTCAAGTCTACTTTTTTTATATACTTATATTATTTGTGTAGGCGTGTGCAGGGGTGAATGTGTTTGAGTGTGTGTGTGTGTGGCTGTGTGTTATAAAATTATGTTGCTCATATTTGTTTGGAATGCTTTTTTTGTTGTTACCGCAGCCAAGGGCTGGGCACTGTGACACACACACCACACACACATAGGACATTCCCTTTGTGCGTTGTCTCCTGCAATGTTGGCTTTCAGATCTGGCCAGGACCACGTCCAAGTCATGCAGATTGCGCTTGTTTGTTTTGCCAGCTGCCTTCGCTCGCTCACTTGGAATACTGTAAATATTTTTAATTCTTTGCCAGCGCCAAGGGCCAATGGCAATGGCAATGCGTTTGCAACAACAACAACAACAACAACAACAACAAGAGGAGAAGGAGCAGGAGCAGGAGCAGTACCAGTAGCAGGAGAAGGATAAGAAGCGTGGCAAACGCCGTTGCCGGCATTTCAGCTTTTAAGCTAAAGCTATGAAAATAATTTGGTCCTGAAATACTTGCGGCTCTTGCCGGGCAATCGGAATGCTTTTTGTGGTCCAAACAACAATAAAAAAAAAAAGACACGCGAACAACGACAACGTTTGACGCTGACGATAGCAGCGTGTTGATTAAGCCAGGCAAAAATAAAAAATGAAAGAAACAAGGAACACGAAGCAGTAGAACTTACACGGCCAACGGGGCACATTGTTAGTCATCTTGGCGGGTAGCAAGTGGATAATAACCAGCGGAACTATGTGCATTTGTTTTATGCCGCAAACTAAATGAAACAACAACAAAAGGCAGCTGCGGTAACCAAAATGACAACGCACACAAGCTGAGGCCGCGGGCAAAAGCAAAAAAAAAAAAAAGAACGGAAAAAAAAATGAAATGGGGGCGGACGGAAATTGTGTGTGCACAGTGAAAAACTTTGCCACGCCCAGCGCAGCAGCAGCTGCGGCTAGAGTCAAGCGCCGGCGACGTCATCAGCTTCGCAGTTTCACGGCATTTTCTCAGCTGGGTTCTTTGCATTTTTGAGTGTGCCCCACACACACACACACACACACACACACACACATACATGCACTTAGCCAGGCAGTCAACGCCGCGTGTCTTTGTGCCGCAGCCGCTTTGTCATTGCCGCTGATTCAACTCAAGAAATGCATAACTGCATTTTACATTTTCCCGCACAGCGCACAATGCACCACCAGCTCCGTCTACGTTCGCCATTTGCCAAAAGAGCGCTCGTGCGTGCGTGTGTGTGTCTGTGTGTGTGTGTGTGTGTGTGTGTGTGTGTGTGTGTTTGCCGAGGCTGTAGACTGGGCTAGCCTCGGGAGCCAGCACACAAATTAGTTTTAACCAGGCATTGTCACGCTGTGCTGCACCCCATTGTGGCCAGCGCGGTTGCCGATTAAGTGCGGCATCCAGCTGCAGCTGGTTCCCGCCCCTTCATATCTTGCCACACCTATAAAGTTTTTGCTTATCAGCCGCAGCAGCAGCGACTACCTTTGACTTCATTTTCTAATCAGAATTGCGGCGTTGATCAACACTGGTAAGTCCTGTTTTTGACTATCTAAAATGAAGAACTTCCAGTTTTCTAGTTGCCTAATAAAATACGTATATTTCTGCCAGATAAGTGAACATTTGCTTAGTCTGAATATAAAAATTAATATTAATTTTTAACAAAACCTATCTGAAGTTCTTGCTAAACTTAAAAGTTCCTGAAGCCGTTTGTTAGTCACAATAGATTGCTTAAGAATCCTAACTGGAGCTCTCTGAACTGTTTTTAAATATTTTAAGGCTGGATAAGGAAAGCAAAGAGAAATCGGGAGTGTTGTGAGCAGGCACAAAGCAATACAAAATATTCTTGGACAGGATATTCCAAAGAAATGCACTATAAGGAAGAGATGGAAAAGAATATTAGACGAATGTGCTAAGGATTTATACAATTACTAGGATCTATAAAGAATATATAAATATTGTGTGGGGAGTCTATCTAAATTCCTACTTCCTAAACTATTACGTCTTAAGATATGCAGATATATCGTTTCTAGAAAGGCGTAGCTAGATTCCTAAGAGAGATTCCTAATGATAACTAGTTCTTATATAAATGGCCATTTGTATTTAAATATTCTGGACAGGAAACATAAAGTATATAAACATGTAAGCCAGACAGAATTGTTGACAAAACAATTTGAGAAAACTGTAAACTTAACAGACCAGAAAACTCTTTATTTCGCATGCGTTATGCCACATTTTTCATTTTCTGATGCACCAGAACAATGTGATTTTTTTTTTAAATTGTTAAAAAAAAAATAGGAAAAAAAATTGGGAGTTGATTACAATTTTAATCTTTGTCAAAAGAGCGTGGAAACCATTCAAAGCTTAAATTGTGCGAGTCAGTGAATTATAATTTTTGATTGATGCTGGATACTGGATGTTGACAGCTGTGTGGTGCCATATATGTGAGCCAGGTGGGCCCCTCCCCCCTCACAGGCTAGCCCAAGTCAGCTACCATCCGCACAACAACTGACAAGCTGAGAGCAACAATGCAAATTGTAAAGGCAACCAAAATATCGAGCAACACGCAAATCTATGCCAAACACCCATACACATACAACTGCTACTGTAACATCTATACTGTGTGTGTGTGTGTTTGGTTGTGAGTGTGTTCGAAATGCAACATGTGATACGATGTCCTAGTTCCGCGGCTATTACTGTGCTGTTATGCAACACAATGGCACACATAAACGCATGTAAAGTTGGAGTTTGAGTAAAAGTTTTACAGTTTGAGCAAAAGTTCGCTCGAAAGCCCCGACTCAACCATTAAGCTCAGGCCAAAGTTTAAGAACAAACTTTAAAGCTGTTGCTTCAAGTGCGAAGCACAAACTAAACATTTAACAGCATGTTAACGAATTAACATAAAAAGCTTACAGTCAAACAATATAACAGTTCTATAGAAGCTTTGGGCTAAAGCTTAACACTGGGTTGTAGTTTTAGCTTTCAGGACGCTTTCCATAGGAAAAGCTGTATAGAAAATATCTTGTGCATAAAATACATTTGAGAACTGTTAAAATAACATAAGCATATTGAATTTCAATAACCTAGTAACAGTTCTTAAGGATCAAAAATATATATAACATGCAAATATATCAAATTAAATTTCGGACAAAGAAATTGCTGCTGGGGGCATCAAATCTTCGATTTACCGAATTCTTATAATCGTGTCTATAATTTCTTTTGGTCATTTTTTGTTTATACTTGTACTTACATTTCGCGAGGTTTTCTAAATTTGAAATATAACGAAACAAAATACAATGCACAAGGCACTAGATGTGTCATAGAACATAATATATAACCGACTTTGGTTAGATTATTGCAGTTATTGGTTATTGAAGTGTTACTTTATATCAGCTCAGGGTAAGCTCTAGTTAAGCATGTATATTTACAAAGCTTGTCATAACGAAGCACAAAAGAAGGATAACGCGCGCTTAAACATATATATTTATATTCTATATACTTCATACATATGATTGCCTAAAACTTGTTCCATTAGAGTTGCAGTGCTTAAGGCTAAGAATCACTGCTTGGCAGGCATGGATGTTATTCAAGGTATACATTTATGAAAGAACAGATCGCTTACCCATATCATCTATAATGGGTGCCATTCGCAATGTGACGCCGATTAGCATGAGGCACATCAGCAACAGAAGGCAGGCAGTTGCAATGATTGTCCAGCGTGCGCGCTGTGAGAGATCATGTGGATCGATCACCTGTTAAGCGAATAAATATGTAATTAGACACTTATCGAATAGACCTGCAAATAATATGGGTGCTGCATACCTTAACAACTTCCGTATCCAAATCCTGCACAAGTATTTTGGGTTTTTTATGGCGATGACGCTTTTTGTGCCGATGACTGCAAGGAAATATTATTAGAAGGGTACAAAGAGAGAAAAAGAGAGAGAGAGAGAGAGAGAGAGAGACGGAAAACGAGAGAGAGATTAAAGAGTTAAGTCGAAGAAGGATATGATCCACAGCGTATATTCTATGGGAAGATTTTAAGTTATGGCAGACTATACGGCTCGAAGTCTTAGCCCAAATGCTAATCAATTTAATAAGACTATGCATTTACATAATATTGTCTGAAATAAATTTTGTTTTAAGATCTAACTAAATTCTATTATGCAAAGACGTGGAAATTTATGGTACTTCTTGGAACTCAATTAAAGTATATAATATTTCAGTTCTAATAACCAGAAATATTACATATTGTTTTTCATATATTCCAATTTGAAGCTAATTGGAAATTCGTCCAAATAGAGATTATAAAGAATTTTCTTTTAAGTAATCTTAAGTGCTTAGATTATTATACTTTTACGCCAAAGGAGCATTTATTAGAATATCTACGTCAATCAATTACTCTAAAACTTAGCACACAATGTTCTTTCCTCTCAACACCCCCCCCCCCCCCCCCTACACGAGCTGGCGTGTCATCTCAGTGCAGCAGCAACAACAAAAACAACAACAAGAGCCGTTTAAACATATTTGCTCTATTTCCGTTTGGGTTTTGCAAAAACTTCCGCATTATAAAGCTGCCACAATATCCCCGCTCGCTGCACGCTGTCAGCCCCCTCCCCACCCCGCCCAGGACACAAAAACAACATGGCGTCGGTTACCGTTACTCGTTTCACAACGGAAGTGCCTGCTGCTTTTTCGAAAAAAGACAAAAAAAAAAAAAAGCACGGCAACAGCAGTGGGGCTTACGTTTACGGTTCGGCCAGGTGGTGACAGCGAATACCGTTACTTCTCGTTCTCTCATTCTCTCTCCCTCTGTCTCTTGCTCTCTAACTGGGCCGCGCACAAAGCTTGTCAATCAATTTTTGTCTAGTTCTCTGGAATGGTCAGGCACACGGGGGGAATGCATTAGGCGCTGTTTAACAATCGCTTTGCAGCTGGACACATTTATTAGTGCAGCCCAAGGACATCAAAGGACGTCGCTATTGTTACTGCACAGCTGACCAACTGGCCAACTTGCCAGCTGCCCCAAAACGTCCATCAATGGCCCTAATGCGCATTCATTTATAAGTTCTCTAATCATTTCTTAGCTTGAGCAAATAGCCGGAAACTACAGTGGTTGTGAAAGTAGAATATATTGAGCAAATATCATGTTTGGAATATAATATAAGATTACAATATAGTTTTTCAATTAATACAAATTTAGTCATCTTAGTAAAGTCTTAAGGATAGATGGATATGAAGCTCTAGAATTCCAATAACCAAAGCTGTAACTGTAACATAATCAGAATTAACACTAGTTACATTAACAGCGACGTTACATTAGCACTAACAGTACCAGATTGTTGCTTCTTTAATTCACAGGGCTGTTAAATCTTCTGTTACTGCCTCTGTTACTACAATTGATACTGTTTATGTTATGTTAGTTACTCTGCTTACAAACCTAGGATAGTTAACTCGGAATAGTTGCACATGTGTGCATATTCGAATCTATCAAAAATTATATTCTTTTTTTTTTTTGACCATCGTTCCACTGGGAGCTTACAGTTTGATGGACATGTGGCGATAGCGTATGGGACTTACCGATGCTTTCTGCGATGTCGCTGATGACCGCCGCCAGGCATAATGTGCTCAAGGTCGTCGATTTTATCACCGTCAGTGTCCATGTCCAGCTGCAGGTCGCAGGGCGAGTCCTCGGAATAGGGGCATTGTCTGCGGGTAATAAATGACATTAAATGACAGGCGACGCGTTTGTGTTGGACATGAGCATGGGTGTGGGTGTGGAATGGGTTGTGGACTTACATGGGCTGGGCATCGGGCGTCTGGCCAAGCACATGCACACATTGCTGCAGGCCATTGGGCGTGGGATAGACCAGCGCTGGATCCGAGCAGCGATGATGTCGTTCTACGGCAATGAAGATAAAAGGGTTATATAGTTATAAGATTTGACTTGAAAGGAGCTGGACTTACTGTACTTCCGTTTGCGGCGTCGGTACTCATCGTCGCTGCCGGTGCTTTGGGCTGCCATCGCCGCAGACATAGCCAGCGTGGGCTTAAAGCTTTGAAAATGTTTCTCTTTGGCGCGTGACGCCACAGACTTGGCTGCACTGCAGCAACCAGTGGGCGCCACGCTGGAACCCGTTGAGGTTGAGGTCATGCGCTGCAGCTTCTCGGCCAGCTGTGCAGGCAACGGCTGCTCCTCCTGCACCTCCATAGGAATGACAGTTGCCTCCGGTATGCGCTGCCGGCGTATGGCCAGCAACCCGGTGCTGCGCGACTTGAGGCGTTCCGGTTCCCGTCCGGCCGATGGTGTCGGCGTGTTCGCATAGCTGGGCAGTGCGTGCAGCGACTGCGAGTCGCTCTGGGCCAGCACCGTGCTGACAGTCACATTGGCGCTATCCTCTGATGTATTCTGTCGCGAGAAATAACGCGCATAGGCGGCGGCGGCGCCGTCAAAGTCACTGCCAGCGCCCGAGTAGCTTTCGGTGCAGGACAGCTGTTTGGGCAGCAGACGCTTGCGCTGCGACAGCGGCACTGCCTCTGGCGGCTGATGCATTGGCTGATTCTGTGGCACACGCAGCGCTTCGATTTCCACAGCCACGTGCGGCGGCGGGGGCGGCGGCGCCTGCTGCAGCGGCGGCCTGGCCAGGCTGGAGGGAACATTTACGTGGATGCGCTGAAAAGAGGGACGAAAAACAGAGAAATTTCAATACCCTAAGAGTATCGTAAGTTTGTCAAAAAGTACATGGACTCAACCAGATCAGACACCATAACACATAGCTGCTTTACATTATCGCTTAGGCTACCTTAAACATTAACAGCAGCAGTAACATTAACAGTAACAGTATTAGATTCTTGCTTCCTTATTGTCATTAACAAGGCTGTTACTGTTACTGTACAGTCCGCCGTGGATAAGGGCGAGAATCCAGAATCCACGGCGGAGTTATGCCAGTTAAAACGACATAATCTCGCCAAGATCCATAGCCAAGTTATCTCGCTTTACTGCCTCTGTGATTTGTGTTTAATCTTAGTTAGTTCACTTTAGGTTTTACTCACCGCCTGCTGCGGCATTGGCAGTGCCAAGGAGCGCGCCACGCTGCGTGGAAAGATGGGGCTACATTGTGCACTAATCGACTTGGCTTCCAGAATGCGTAATCGCTTGGCCAGGCGCAGGCGCTCGCGTGTCTCGGCGTCGGCATGGGCCAGGGCAATGATCTCGGCACCGCCGAAGCTGACCGTGCAGCGCGAGCTGGAGTAGGACAGACTCTCGAGGCTGCCGCGTAGCGATGCCGTCAGACTATCATCCGCCAACGTGGAGCTGTGCAGGACATGTGTGCCGCCAATCACAGTTGCCGTCGCCGTCGCCGAGGTATTGTCATAGCAGGAGGCAATCGGTGTCAGATAGTCCGCCATATCGCCGTTAGTCGTTGTGCTCACGGAATGTCTGGGCCCGGGCTCGGCCTGCCGCACTGCGTTCCCTACATTCTCATCGGAGCTGCTGCTGTTGTCCCGCTGCGCCGGCAGCTGGGCGGGCGTATGCGTCTGCGCGCGCACCAGCAGACTGTGGCTGTGCCGTGGCTGGTGACCCGACGAATTGCTCAGCGTGCTGGCCACGCTGTCCTCCGGCGCGGGCTCCGTAGCGAGGACTGGCGGTCGTGGCGCTGGCAGTGAACCGGAGGCCACCTGTATGTCATGGACACGGCTTGGGGCAGTATGGGCTTGGCTTCTGCCTGGCAGCACCTCCTCCTCGTCCGCGTCATCTGCGTCGGAGTCATCCTTGCTGCAGCGGCGTGCGCCAAAGAGCTTGCGCGGCAACAAAATGCGTCCGATGGACTTCTTGCGCTTCTTGCGCTTGGCTCGCTTGTGGGCCTCGTAGTCGCGCTTCAGGGCCTGCATCTTATGCTGCACCAGCGTGCTGAACACCGCCTCGTAGGTAAGCGCCCGCTGCAGATCCAGCAATACGTCATTTGTGGACACCGCCTTGTCCAGCTTTGTGAGCAGCTGCAGCGAATCGCGGCGCGACTCAATTCCGGCCCCGCCACTGCCGCCGCCGCTGCCGCCGCCGCTGCCCTCGCCACTGTTGCTATCGTCCGCATCCGCCATGTTGACAACCAGTTGACTTTCTCTGCTCAAAGTGTTGCTTCTGTTTGTTTCTGTTGCTGTTGTTGTTGTTGTTAAGGTTTATGTTTACGACTATTTGCATTATTGTCGGCCTGGCTGCCGTTGATCGTTGATAAACGCTTGCCACGTCCTCGTCCTCTTCTCCGTCCTCGTCGTGCCGCTGGCCCTTGTCATGTGCTTGCCACACCACAAGCTGACGGCCATATGGATCTTATGCTGTAGCACCGCATATTTGCCCAGCTGTTGGCCGTTTCGGCACTCTCGTTTCCCGCTCAATGGCCACTCAATGAATCTCTATTGTGACTTCAAGTGGCTCCGAGTGGCGCTTACGTTCAAATGGCGCACACCTGCAACGAAGACAGTGGAAAAAAAAACATTAGACTGGCGCATACACAAAAGGATGGGCGGTTCAATAGCCCGCCAGGTGGCAAGGACGCATGCCCAGCCCCTGCCTTACGAGGACACGCTGACTGCGTCAACAGTTTGCCAATAGTTTTGCACATTTTTGTGATTCAAATTCTGATTCGTTTTTTATTCATGAATGCTGCTTCCTACTTGTTGCACGCACACACACAATCACGCACAGGTGCGCCTCATTCACATTGGTGCTGAATTCAATTAAAACTGCGCCAAAATCCGATTTTCCCCTTTTAAAACAACAGTGAAGTTAACATGATGTTAACATTCAGTTATGACCAACACGTGTCTGTTACAAACTGAACGAAACATCAAAGCAAAACGATCTTTTATGCGCATTCCTGAAGCAATAAGTAATATAAATATTTGGCTTTAAATTTAGTTTACATAGGCCTGTTTACATACAAATCAAGTTAATTGTTTATTTGTGTGCAATGGCATCAAAGAAATGCGTTTAACGACACGGCTTGAACGAAACTTGACGAACAGTTGCATTTTAACAGCAAAAGTTAAAGTTATATCTGATGTTGGCAACTCTGTGCCACTGGGGAGCTGCAGTTACAGCTGCTGCTGTGGCGCTGGGACACTGGGACACTGTGCTCTGTGCGCCATTGGGCGTGTGCCAGCGACAGGTCTCCCCACGGCCGTTGCGCTTTCTTCTGTCGCTGCTGCTGCTGCTGTCGTTGCCAGCAAATAAAAATATACAATGGAAATGGATATTGTTTTCATTTCCGCAGTCACAGTCGCAGTGCTCTACTGTGCATGTTGACGGCGACATTTCAAATATGCAAAAACACAAGCGCACATAGCTAGCGTAGCTTATGTATTAGTGCCTGGTTGATAGGCCTGCCAGCGACAGAGATGCAATTGGCGCAGAAAAAAAGGTCACAACAATGGCGCCATCAACCGCAATATCAACAGCAGCAACAACAACAAAAAGTGATTAAATGCAAAACATGGCAAAGGCGGACAGCCCTGAAGAAAGTTGCGCATTTAGGCTAGAGTTGAAACGCGTGCATTTAAATGGCATGTGGCAGGCGCTAATTAAACGATACGGCCGGGTAATAGAAAAAGTTGAATGCATAAATTTGCACTTTGCATGGGCAAAGTTAACCGCATTTGCCATTGCCATAGCCCGAGTGCTTAGCATCTTATCTGCCCGCCTCTCTGCTGCAGAATACAATATCAAGCAAGTCAAGCGTGCAAGCACAGGCTGGCAGCGGGCTATGGTGGAGAGCAGAGAGTGCGGAGAGGGTGGTGAGAGCGAGAGCGCACGCATAAATCTAAACAAAACCACATGCCTTAACTCGGCAGGGCCGCTGCTGGCGTCGCAGCCAGTCCAAAAATAAATCATTCGAGGACATAAAGAGAAGGCAAGGCAAAAATTATAACTGTTGCTGCCGCAAAATGTAAATAACAGCCGCAGCAGCAGCGCTCGCTCAACAGTTGAGCGGGAGAGCGCGTCCTGTTGCTGAGCCAGCTCCCTCACACTCTCTCTCTCTCTCTCTCTTACGCTCTCTTCGAGCAACGCTCACTTGCTGTTAAAGCGCTGTTAAGCAGCATGCGTTTGCTGCTTGTTGCTGCCCATGCGAGAGTGTATGTGTGTGTGTGTGTGTGTGGGTAAGCATAAATGGTAAAGTGTTGGTATGCAACTGTGTGTTTTTGTCAACGGTAAATTTGTTGGACTCAAGCACTCGGCCTTTTATTTCATTGAATTGTGTTTGATTGTATTTGCGAGCGAGTTACTTCCAGTTTCAGTTGTCAATGGCAAGCATTAATAATGCCTAATTAGTGTACTGAGCTTTGGGCCGACCACACAGTGGGCCACATACATTTTGTACAGCTTGGCGTATACGTGATATTCAAAGTTTCTTTTTGGCTAGCTTACAAATCAGCTGATCGCATTGGCGCACTCGCCCATGGCTGTTGTTAATATTTATGGAGCGCAATTAGCCACCGAAATCAGTTTCAGAATTGTAAATGCCATTAGCTGGGCCCACGGCGGCTGCTTAAATTTAATCAACATTGCATATGCCCGATGCTCTCAACTGGGTATTCAATAATTGACGCCTCTTTTCGCCGCGGCGGCCTTCAAACAATTTAGTGGGCGTGGTGGCGAATGCAGCGCATACACAAAAGGCGAATGCCAAATAAAACATGCACATGGCTTAAACACATGACACCGAAACGAGAGAAGCTCAGCGCCAAAAAAAAAGTAGCAATAGGCCACGTTCAGCCACTGCCTGACTAAGAGATACTCTATAAGTTCGTTAGTTAAAGTTCATATTAAATAACAGCGTTAGTTTATACTACGTTACATTAGCAGAAAAAAAATATCTAAAAGTAACACTAACAGAAACTGTAAGAGCAACAGGAAAACTAACATAAGATTTTACTTAACATTTTCTAATTTAGAGTTTTAATCTCTGAGATCATCTACATTTCAGCGTTGTCTTTCAACATAGTTCCTCCATTTTAAAATACCCTTTCTTACGTTGCCGTCTAATGTAGGGTATGTAAATAAAAACAGAACAAATAGCAAACGCTTTTTGCACTGACACGACCTTTGAAATTAGAGTTCTGAGATGCGCACGTAAAGTTTGTGTGTGCTTTGCTGTATGTGTGTGCGTGCGTGTGTGTGTGTGTGTTTGTGTGTGTGCACATTCAAAATGAGTCCTTGGCCGCAACGAGCTGCAGCATCAGTATGTACTGGCCCTGCCCTGCCTTGCCCTGCACCCAGCTTCTGTTTCTGTTTCTGTTTCAGTTTCAGTTTCGGTCTCGGCCCCTAGCAGCGTGTCAGATAATTAGTGAAAACTGTCTGTGAAGAAGAGTCTGTCGCCGTGGTCCGAGTCCGAGGCTCCGCCGGTTTTACATCCACGGCAATGTCATATGCCGTACGTCCCGCTGTGACAGCCTTCGTCCAGATGAGCCATATGAAATGCAGCCTGACAGTTTTCTGACACACAAACATGTAAAACGAGCGCATAAGAATATATAGTGTGTGTGTGTGTGTGTGTGTTGTGTGTGTTGTGTGTGCTGTAACATTTTAGCTGACAGCCGTAGACAGAATTTTTGTTGTTGCCGCTGCTCAAGTTCAAATGTTTGTCTGCATTCTAACGGTCCATTTAAGGGCAACTTTTGCTTTTGTTTAAAGGCAAAACTTTGCACATATCGATGCGGGATGCCTTGCGGCAATTAAAAACAAATTAATTGCATATGCGCTAATAAATCTGTCAAGAAATCTTTAACACCGGCAAAATATTAAAATAGCAAATTCCAAATAAACAGGTTTCTAAATGGAAAAACTCGTTACTGGGTTAATTTGCGGAAGACAATAAAAACTTTTCCAATATGCAAAATAAATTTAAACTATGTTGGAAGTCATGCACACACACAACAATTTTGCTGTTTCTTCTTGAGCGCTCTGAGGTCTAGAATTTTATTTTTAAGAGCTGCTTTTAATAATGACAAACTTAGCAGTCTCTAGTTCTTCTAATTATAGTATCAAAAGTTAATGCTACTTAATCTTATTGGGCATAAAAATTATTAATGCAATTTGATAATATGAAAATTCCATTGAAATGCCAACAAATTGGCCAGGTAAAAAGTTCCATTCGAATAAACAATTAGCTGAACGCTGGCAAAGTTCACGCTGCGACGGAATCTGTTTATTTGGTTAGTCGACGGGATATTTATAGACATTTCTTCAGTCACATCGCAGCCAATCAAGCAATCGGCCAATAAACAGCAGCAGCAGCAGCAGCCCTCCCCGAAAATCGGGCTATCGTATGATATTTTGTTGCGTTTGATATAAACATGGGCGGCGAGGTAAATGTTTACATCGAATTGTTTTGATTTTTCGATTTTTCGAGATGTTGCTATCTGCCTGCCAATTGTTGTTGTTGTTATTACTGCTGTGTTTGGCATTTTTATGAATGGACTGCTTTCCGTTTGCCATTGTCGGTAACAACAATAAAATTCATTTAATTTTTTCCGCTTAATTTCAGGTTTCAATTGCCAGACAACCAGCCAGCCAGCCAGAAATATTGCGTATACGCCGCGTGCAGTCCTTGGCTCGTCCATTAGTTTCATTAACTTTTATGGAATGCCATGAATGCAGCGCTTATTTATTTTTGCTCCTTTAAAATTTGCTCTCTCTCTCTGTTATGGTGTTGCAATTGCGGTTGTTGCTGTGGCTTGTTCTTTTTGTTGCTGTTGTTGTTGTTGCTGGTAATGGCAAAACATTTGTTATGGCTCCCAACTCCCGCCGCTTTCGCATGACAATCGATTTGTGCTGCTCTGTACGTAAATACAAATCAAATATGCATTACAATTGGCCAGCTACTGGCTAGCATTGCAGGCCTTGACCGTCCCCTACCTCCTGTTCCCTCACTCTTCTACCAATAACCCCGCTCAGCAGTTATTGCACGAAAACTTTTGCTTTTGTTGTTGTTGTTTGTCTTTTTTTTTTCTCTGTGCATTTACAGGCAGCACTCGTAATTTAATGACGCGTTTGCTTCCAGATCACTAGCAGAGGGCACAGAGCACAGGGCACAGCTGTTGCCTTGTTAAAGTTTGCTAACTCAAACATTCACAACAACACACAGAGACACACACACTCATTACATAGCTGAATCTGGAAACTTCGAGCCACATTGAAAGGAGCAAATGGTGCTAAGGTGCCAGGCTGTGTAATTCGAAACGCCTACTCACTTAGGAGCTGAAAGTAGCAGCAGACTCCTATACTACCCTAACTTGGCAGTAGATAAACAAAAGGCTATAAACAATTTGTGAAAAAAAAACATTTACTATCTGCAGTGGGCCAAGACAAGAAAGCGATTCGAACGCGGAGTTTCAATTTAAACAAGTGTGGAAACAACAATTTTTCAGAAATTATTCTGATTCAAATTATAAACTATTGTGTGTGACTCAGCAACAAGGTATTGCATTTATCTAAACACATTTGGTAGATGCTAATTTTGAGTTCAAATATAGCCTGCAACTTAAAAATCTGTATATATGGTAGAAAAGGCATTGTAAATTAAAATAGAATTATTTTATTCAAATTTGGAAAATTTTCCAACAAAATGGGCAAGTGTAAATTTAAATAAGAATTGATTCTTCAACATTTCAAAACTAAATGATGAACCATGGGCTGAACCAAAACCCGAGCTATTGGGTGAATAAAACGAACATCACATAGCAAACCTTAAGAAAGGGCGTTTCAGCCATTGAGCTATTGTGTAGCAATGTGTCATCTATTAATAAATAAGTAAGCATCTACAAAGACCACATAGCTTCTGAAGTTAACGGGATTGCTTGCGAAAATCAGGGTTTTACAAGCAAAAACTCTCCGCAAGCTGGCTGCTGTCGCCTGGTAAATGCGATCTTTCGATTTGGAAAGATACCGAGACGTACTCAACATCGGGAACGTTATAAGCATATTGCCTGAGAACTATATTACGCGGCTGGGAAATCATCAAACTTGAAAAATTGCATTGCCTAACCAACAGGAGCGTGCGGAGGAGCAGCTGCATAGCGTGCATAGATTCTAACGAAATTTCGGCTGAAGTACCAGGCGAACAGAAATGCCCAGCCAGTAGACGAACTAAATAATTTAATGATAAATTACATTGCAACCCACAAGGTGCAAAAATATATTCCTAACAGTCATCTGTTAAATCAACCATCGCAAATTTGAATGGCTTACGTTTTACTATTGCTTTTAGCAGCAGCCACAACTTTCGGTTAAGCTGCAGCTTCGTAAAAGGGGTACTGAAAGCAAAAAAACATACATTAATTCGGTCGTTTAGGTTCACCAGGACTATATCAATGGTATGGTATTACCAAGGACATATGGGTCAACTAGGTACCATCGAGGAGGTTGGGACTGTTGTTGGGGGATGGCTGAAAAAGCAAGCATTCATATTTCTTGACCATATCGATCATTTAGGTTCCCCAGGACGATATCATTGCTATGGTAAACGCAATGATATAGAAATCATTTAGGAACCATCGGCTTTAATTATATATCATTCCGAAATCAGACTGTATTTTTCCGAAATATTGCAATTCGAAAATTTATCGAAAACTTACATAGCCATATCTCGGTCAATTATAGTCCCATCCCGGGCAGATTGTGAGGGTTATGTCGCGGAAGTCCATAGAATAGAATGCCATATAACATTTGATTTTGATGTGCATTTTCAAAAAAAAAAAAAAACGTGATGGTTACACTTATTTTGTTTCATCTCTTTGATTGCGGATGACAATCGATAGTTGGGATCCGTACGAGTCGACAGAGGAATATAATTCCGCAATCGGACTGTATTTACCCGAGATATTTCATTTATAAATTTGTTTGATATGCTTAAAAAGGTTATATATTCGCCAAATTAAGACCGATCGTGATCGCGAAATCATACCGTATTTGTCCGAGATATTCAAATTATTTAAGTATTTCAGTTATTTAAATATCAAAGTCCCGTTTCCTGAGAGTAATATCGTTTGAGCCTCAGCGGATTTTGTAGCTTTCAGCAAAATCGGCCTCGCTTGCCTACGAAACAGAAGACGGTTCCTAGTTGACCCCAATATCTTTGGTCATATACCACAGATATAGTCCTGGTGAACCTAAATCCCCAAAGCACTAAGCCTTGCAGAATGCGCGAGGATATGGTCTACAATATGTATGAATGCCCTTCTTTCATGCCCCTGACCCATACCCTGATGCCCCTGAAAGTCTCCTTTTTTCAGCTTTTTTAAGGACTTTCGTCCTTTTTATTGCATACTCCGAATCAGCAGGACGAGGACTTGCTTTGGGCCAAGGCACATCGCAATAGTCCTTAAAACAGTCCAGTTAGGCGTTAAATAACGTTACAATTAACAAGTTCTTTTGAAAATAACGTTCATTTTTGGTCGACGGTTAAGGGACTCATTTGAAATCAAATTTAAATTTAACGGCCCAATATGCCCTTTAAGGGTATGCATGAACGTTTCAAAACGACACAGCTCATGGCGAGATTATCTTCGCGGGAAGCTATGACGTTTCAAAACGACATAATTATTTTCGACATGATTAACGGCGGAGCTATGTCGTTTCGAAGCGTCACATCTCCGCGTCAAATCTAGAGCGGCGGAGATATGTCGTTTCGAAGCGTCACATCTCCGCGTCAAATCTAGAGCGGCGGAGATATGTCGTTTCGAAACGTCACATCTCCGCGTCAAATGTAGAGCGGCGGAGATATGTCGTTTCGAAGCATCACATCTCCCAGTTAATTCCAGAGCGGCGGAGGTTATGTCGTTTCGAAGCGTCACATCTCCCCGTCAAATCTAGAGCGGCGGAGATATGTCGTTTCGAAACGTCACATCTCCGCGTCAAATGTAGAGCGGCGGAGATATGTCGTTTCGAAGCGTCACATCTCCCCGTCAAGTCTAGAGCGGCGGAGGTTATGTCGTTTCGAAGCGTCACATCTCTCAGTTAATTCCAGAGCGGCGGAGATATGTCGTTTCGAAGCGTCACATCTCCGCGTCAAATCTAGAGCGGCGGAACGACATAGCTCCGCCGCTCTAGATTTGACGCGGAGATGTGACGCTTCGAAACGACATAGCTCCGCCGTTAATCATGTCGAAAATAATTATGTCGTTTTGAAACGTCATAGCTTCCCGCGAAGATAATCTCGCCATGAGCTGTGTCGTTTTGAAACGTTCATGCATACCCTTAAAGGGCATATTGGGCCGTTAAATTTAAATTTGATTTCAAATTAACTGGGAGATGTGATGCTTCGAAACGACATATCTCCGCCGCTCTACATTTGACGGGGAGATGTGACGCTTCGAAACGACATAACCTCCGCCGCTCTGGAATTAACTGGGAGATGTGACGCTTCGAAACGACATATCTCCGCCGCTCTAGATTTGACGGGGAGATATGACGCTTCGAAACGACATAACCTCCGCCGCTCTAGACTTGACGCGGAGATGTGACGCTTCGAAACGACATATCTCCGCCGCTCAAGAATTAACTGGGAGATGTGACGCTTCGAAACGACATATCTCCGCCGCTCTACATTTGACGCGGAGATGTGACGTTTCGAAACGACATATCTCCGCCGCTCTAGATTTGACGGGGAGATGTGACGCTTCGAAACGACATAACCTCCGCCGCTCTGGAATTAACTGGGAGATGTGATGCTTCGAAACGACATATCTCCGCCGCTCTACATTTGACGGGGAGATGTGACGCTTCGAAACGACATAACCTCCGCCGCTCTGGAATTAACTGGGAGATGTGACGCTTCGAAACGACATATCTCCGCCGCTCTAGATTTGACGGGGAGATATGACGCTTCGAAACGACATAACCTCCGCCGCTCTAGACTTGACGCGGAGATGTGACGCTTCGAAACGACATATCTCCGCCGCTCAAGAATTAACTGGGAGATGTGACGCTTCGAAACGACATATCTCCGCCGCTCTACATTTGACGCGGAGATGTGACGTTTCGAAACGACATATCTCCGCCGCTCTAGATTTGACGCGGAGATGTGACGCTTCGAAACGACATATCTCCGCCGCTCTACATTTGACGCGGAGATGTGACGCTTCGAAACGACATAGCTCCGCCGCTCTAGATTTGACGCGGAGATGTGACGCTTCGAAACGACATATCTCCGCCGCTCTGGAATTAACTGAGAGATGTGACGCTTCGAAACGACATAACCTCCGCCGCTCTACATTTGACGCGGAGATGTGACGTTTCAAAACGACATAATTATTTTCGACATGATTAACGGCGGAGATATGTCGTTTCGAAGCGTCACATCTCCGCGTCAAATCTAGAGCGGCGGAGATATGTCGTTTCGAAACGTCACATCTCCGCGTCAAATGTAGAGCGGCGGAGATATGTCGTTTCGAAGCATCACATCTCCCAGTTAATTCCAGAGCGGCGGAGGTTATGTCGTTTCGAAGCGTCACATCTCCCCGTCAAATCTAGAGCGGCGGAGATATGTCGTTTCGAAACGTCACATCTCCGCGTCAAATGTAGAGCGGCGGAGATATGTCGTTTCGAAGCGTCACATCTCCCCGTCAAGTCTAGAGCGGCGGAGGTTATGTCGTTTCGAAGCGTCACATCTCTCAGTTAATTCCAGAGCGGCGGAGATATGTCGTTTCGAAGCGTCACATCTCCGCGTCAAATCTAGAGCGGCGGAACGACATAGCTCCGCCGCTCTAGATTTGACGCGGAGATGTGACGCTTCGAAACGACATAGCTCCGCCGTTAATCATGTCGAAAATAATTATGTCGTTTTGAAACGTCATAGCTTCCCGCGAAGATAATCTCGCCATGAGCTGTGTCGTTTTGAAACGTTCATGCATACCCTTAAAGGGCATATTGGGCCGTTAAATTTAAATTTGATTTCAAATGAGTCCCTTAACCGTCGACCAAAAATGAACGTTATTTTCAAAAGAACTTGTTAATTGTAACGTTATTTAACGCCTAACTGGACTGTTTTAAGGACTATTGCGATGTGCCTTGGCCCAAAGCAAGTCCTCGTCCTGCTGATTCGGAGTATGCAATAAAAAGGACGAAAGTCCTTAAAAAAGCTGAAAAACGGAGACTTTCAGGGGCATCAGGGTATGGGTCAGGGGCATGAAAGAAGGGCATTCATACATATTGTAGACCATATCCTCGCGCATTCTGCAAGGCTTAGTGCTTTGGGGATTTAGGTTCACCAGGACTATATCTGTGGTATATGACCAAAGATATTGGGGTCAACTAGGAACCGTCTTCTGTTTCGTAGGCAAGCGAGGCCGATTTTGCTGAAAGCTACAAAATCCGCTGAGGCTCAAACGATATTACTCTCAGGAAACGGGACTTTGATATTTAAATAACTGAAATACTTAAATAATTTGAATATCTCGGACAAATACGGTATGATTTCGCGATCACGATCGGTCTTAATTTGGCGAATATATAACATTTTTAAGCATATCAAACAAATTTATAAATGAAATATCTCGGGTAAATACAGTCCGATTGCGGAATGATATACCTCTTTCGACTCGTACGGATCCCAACTATCGATTGCCATTCCATGCCAAAAATCCGCAATCTAAGAGATGAAACAAAATAAGGAAAAATTCAGTGTTTTTTTTGTTTGTTTTGAAAATGCACATTTTTTCCGAAATCAAATATTATATGGCATTCGATTCTATCGACTTCCGCGACATAACCCTCACAATCTGCCCGGGATGGGGCTATAATTGACCGAGATATGGCTATGTAAAGTTTTCGACAAATTTTCGAATTGAAATATCTGGGGTAAATACAGTCCGATTTCGGAAAGACAAATGACAAATCGACATAATGTCGCCATGATCATCTCTTAGAGTGCGGATTTTTGAATGCCAATCGGTAGTCATAATCGGTAGGAGTCGAAAGAGGTGTATCACGCCCAAATCGGAATGTATTTTGCCGAGATATTTGAATTCTGAATGTAAACTATCTTTAAAAATAATATAGAAATCAGATGCTGCGACACGATATAATTTTAAATATTTTGATATCTTAATCTATCTAGCATTTATATTTTCTATATAATTGATTTCTTTTCTCTCTATTCCCTAGGCGTGCTCAGAGTCGGGGACGTTATGAGCACACAGGCTGCAAACTGTAATACGAACGGCTTGGAAATCATCAAGATCGTCTGGCTATACAGGATGTTTCGTAGTCGCAAATGCACATTTGGGTCTCTTTTACTATACCTGAATAAACACAATATTTTGTTTGTGTATAACAATTGTATAAAATGACAAATGAAAATTTGTAAACTAAAATGCCATGTGATTATAGTAAATAAAAACATATTACATACATTACAATACATATTACTTTTTTTGCCCATTCACGAATTATTACTTCAAGGAATAAATTGCTTTTAATAAAGGCAATTTGAAATAGAACAGAGAATGACCTTCAAAGCTATTCCCGAGCATAACACAGCATTTTGCACTCAATGTATTTGTCTCAGTGAATATAAGCTCCAAAGACAATAGATATCCATTCCCTACCCACTCCTACTACAGTAGACAACAAAATTTAGCTCCTGAACGTCAGCTAAAAGCTCACCCAAAGTCAAAAGTTTTGCTTGTTAAATAACAGTTAAGCATTCGGACTGAAACGTATCAAAAATTTGCAGATGCATCTCAAATAGCACACACTTAACACCAGCTCATATCGATGCTGCGGCGCCCCTTCTCCAACCCCCTACCCCACCCACAATCCCGACCCCCTTCGAACACAACCGCAATTTTAGTGCAGTTTAATTGCAAGGCATTTAGTCAAATGCTTGGCCCGAGGGTGAGAACAAGGCGATACATGCGTTAAGCTATTAATTAGAGATAGTCAGGCGACACACACAGGCCAACACATATGCTCACATACAAACACACAAGCACACACAAGCACACACGAGCACACACAGACACAAGCTGAATGGAAAATTTATAGGTTTTTATCGCTGCAACAAGTTTATCTCGCGCTGCTGCTAACTGACGCTCATTACGAGGCTGTCTGTGCTGCTGCTGCTTCTTCTAGTTAATGATGTAGTTGTTGTTGTTGTTGTTGTTGTTGTGATTGTTTTGGGCAAGTTAACAGCAGCTGCTGCTGCTGCTGCTGCTGACTGTGCGATTTGTATGTGTAAGCCACATGGCGTATGAGTAATCAAAATAGCTTTAGCTACAGCAACTGTTGTTGTGCGAGACGCGGCATTAAAAGTTAATGTGCTCATAAATACACACTTACACACAGATTAACACACACACACACAGACACACACACACTACGCACTAATTGCGCGCGTTTGTGGGCGTGGTCCTCATTGGGCGACAATCGATGTGCTGTTAATGCAAACGGCGTTAATCTTAATTACAAGCGCGTGTGAAAAATGCAATTGCTGCATTACAACAAAAATAAACAAACAAACAGCAGCAACAACAACAACAAACACACATTGTTCGGTGCATATGCCTGGAATATGTGGCTCATGCATATATCATGATGTGTGTAGACGACAGAAATAATATGGAATATATATGCTTAGCATAGAGCAGCTGGTCCCTGGGCCAAAAGAAAAAGCCAAAGACGCCGCAACAGCAGTTGCAGCAATGGGAAAACGGCTTATCCTTGAGATATAAACTGACATTTAAGCAACTCAAGCAGGCGTATGCATAGCCCACACACACACACACACACTAACACACAGACAAAAGTAAACACAGCTGCCAGGCTTGCCCTTGTGCCGCACGTCGCCCCCGCCGCACCCCACACCCAACGCATTCAATGCAATTGACTCGCAACACACACACACACATACACACGCACACACTCACGTGAGAAAAAAGTGTTGCATAGCGCGCGGCGCTGCTTCCTTTTTAGTTGCTGCAGCCTTGCCCACTTAGCTTTCGTACACACACACACACACACACACACACACACACACTCGCACACTCACAACTATTTGCATTTGATTTGGTGAATAACTTGCCACACAGATTAGCAGCATGCCACAAAATACAAGTTGAGCAATTAAATTAAATTGCATTTTGTGTAAACAGCAAAATTTTATGAGCGCATTTTCATAGCATTTTTATTGAAATTAAATTGTTCGTGTTAAATTACACTGCAGCAAATTGCTGACTGTGTGTTGGGATCTGTGTGTATGTGTGTGTGTGTGTTGCATGTGTTTATATGTCCGCGTTTGTGTGTCTCGTGTTGTATCCTCTGGCACGTCCACGTCGCACGTTAGTCAATGTCATGTTGCCTGCCAACACACACCGACACACACACACACAAACACACATACAAATGCCACAACGCATGCAAACATTCTGTGGCTTTTTTTGCATGCGTGTGTGCCACGTGCATGTGGCAGATATGAAGTATTTGTGCGCTGCGCGGCTTGCGTTTGCTTTTTGACCTTTTTTTTAAATACCCTGCAAAAATAAGGTATATCCCAAAAGGATTTGCCAACGTAGCTAAATTTGTTTACATATAGGTAAATAAATTAGAATGTATCACACACAAATTTATAGCTTATTAGGTTGAGTACAGCGTATCTGCGCGTCGCGCACTCTCCCGCATTCTGAAACGTTTCTTTTCTTCACGCGGTACTTATAACTTTGCCATAAAGTTTGCAGCTCACGGACTACAATTTATGTGCTTTGTAATTACTCGCTTTGGGGCTTAAAAGAGCTCAGAAAGAATATACGTATATAAGAAGTGATAGCAAAAGAAAATAAAGCTCTTAATGTTTGCGCAAAAGTTATTTGAAGACCCTAAGTTAAAATTTAAAACGGAATAGAATGCTTGGAAAAACTAACAGTAACAGTAAGTCACAGTAACAGTCACATTAAGAGAAACAACAGAATACAATGTATAGAATCACTAACAGTAGCTGTAACAGTAACGGTCAGATTAGTAGTAACAGCGGAAGAAATGAAAAAACAGTATCAGTAACAGGAACAGCGAAATGCAATGTATAAAAGTCTTAACAGTATCGGCAAAAATAACAGCATCAGTAACAGACAGCTACAGTAGGTCTAACAGTTATACTTACATCAATAGTAACAGCAACCGTAACACTAACAGTAAGACTAACAGTAACAGCTTAAATAACAGTAACCAGTACTGTAACCGAAAAATAATTCGATTAAAAAGTTGTAGACCAGACGTTTGGCTTTTCAGAATTTGATTATAGACCAGACACTCCCCAATGATCTTTCATTCTTTTCTATACCAATTACAATTTAAATCTTGAAGTATTCATAATTCGGTGCGTGCTGCCCAATTGTAACTTGCCCCAGCGACAGCGCTTACTCAATGTCATTTTTGCTTGACTTTTGGCTTAACTCAGCTTGTCAGTTTATCACTATATCAGTTAATCAAACGCACACATTGTCGGCTTAGTTTAATTGCAATTTCCACGCACTTGTGTATATAATTCACTTTGTGTACACACATATTTTAATTCGTGTGAACTGAATTGTTGTTAAGCGTTTCCTTTTTGACTGCCAACCGCAATGCAAATGGGTTTTAGTTTATGCAAATCATATTTTTAAAATGTGGTCGCACTTTTAATTTGTTGACTTATGTAGTTAGTCAATTGGTTAGTTTACAACCAAAAATAATGGAAATTAAAATGAGCTGTCGCTGTCGAAATGCTACAAAATACTTAAGTGCCAGCGCACACCCCTCCCCATCTCTCCCCTGCTGCTGCCAAAGTGTCATGCTAATTGCATTTTGTTGGCTCGCCCCAAAGGCATTTTATATTAAATTTCGCAAAAAGCGAAGAAAACTTTTGAGTGCCCCAATCGACTGAAGGACGCACAATTGAGGATGCGGCTGCGGATGCGAATGCGGATGTCCTTACGACATTTGCTAAGACGTTGATTAGCACACAGATCTGCTCGACTGTTCGTCTTATTCAATTAGCCAGCATTTGCGGTCTGTATATAAGTATAATCCCCACTTAGATGAAGATTATAGAACAGACTTGAAACTTCGTATACATACTATAAGCCTGTACATCCGCTTCTGATAATGTGATATAGGAAGGGGATATTTAATGCAAAAATCAATGAAGCAGAGTTTTACATGATATTAACATTACATGATATAAAATTAACATAACATTACCGTTAACAAATGTTAAAGAGAGATGGATAAATAGACAATATCCTGCCATTTTCTAAAATGGAAAAATACTGTTTGAAAGCCGTCGCCCTGTGCTGACAGTTTGAGAGTCACTTAACCCGCAATCGAGTAGATTCTTTATCTAGCGGTCCAAGCTGCTGTTAGGCTATGAACAGAGTATTGTGCAGTCAGCTTTTACTAATCTATCCTACTACTATAATAAATCTATCCATAGAGTTTAGTTTACAAATTAAAGAGAGAATATCAATACAAATACGTGATAATTTATCTGATGACAGGGTGTCTTTCAGTCGAGCATTGCATACATATAGCTGATAATTGATGTTGCACTTCGCACTTTACACAATTTAACACAACGACCCGGCAATGGATCGAAATTTACGATTTATGATTGCCGACTGTGACTTGCATTTGCAAATGCAATAATTTATTAAAAAGCTCATCAATTAAGCACAATAAATGTGCACAACAAATATGTAATGTAATGTTCATGTTGGCGCAAATAAAAAGAGCAAGTCAGAAACTGAGCTGAGCCAGTAATTAAAGGGAGGGGGATGGGGCACTGGTTAAACGTTGGCCGTGCAGCATCCGTAAAATAACCGAAAAGAGACGAAAAGACGGGAAATTGCTCTTTAATACTGGCCCCCAAGTCAGGGGATTTTTGTGAGTGTGTGTGTGTGGGGGGTGTTTGATAATTTGAAAAAACCCAGTCAAAGTCGAGCTACAAATGCTGATGATGTATGTCCCGTCCGGGTAGCTGCTGCTCTACGCCATAAATATGCCGCGACATATATATACATACACTTATATATACTTATATATATATATCGATGATTAAGGAGTTGTCATATGCTAACCACAACAATGGCAACAAAGCGAGCCGAATAACAATAGAAGCCTTTTGTATTTGTAGCTGTATTTGGGTCCATGTGGCGTGTCCTTGTGCATACTGCTGGGAAAGCTGAGTACGCGGTAGCAATCAGTACACTGAGCAAATTTCCCTAAGAGTTTTAAAGATGTCACGAATAAAATTTTTAGCACAAGTGAATGTCAAAAGACATCTTGAGAACAATTTCAAATTAAGCTGAATTAAATAGAATGAAACGCCAATAACAGTAAAAGTAATAGTAACATATACAATTGCACTAACAGTAACACTTACATTGGCACTAACAGTAGCATTAACACTAACATAAACAGTTACACTAACAGTCACATTAACAGTTAAACTAACATTGTTTTAAACTAGATGTTCGGTTTTTCCGAGCTAGAGAACCATTCCAGAATTAAAAGAGTTTGAAAACTAGTTAATTCTTGAAGAGGTTAAGCTTAGAAGCTTAGATATATTATTAAAAATAGCCTCTGTTATAACTTTTAACCAAAAGTTGAAGCATCTTTAAAACAACGAAATTAATTTAAAGTCAAACTTTGAGTTTTTAAATTTAGCAATTTTTTACCAAAGCATGTCAAATGAAAGTGCAATTTTCCAAAAATATTTATCAAATATTCAGTTCCCAACATGAAATGCACAAAACCTAACCAAAAGCCAGCAGATATTCCCTGTGGAAATTGGTTAAGTTGTGACAAAGTTCTCAGAGTCTGCCGTGACAAAGCAAGGCCAAAATGTAATTTCCCATGAAAGACGGTTAATTTTCTTGGCATTTTCCGCTTGATTAACAATTTACTCAGTTTCGTTAACGTGAATTCGTGCCTAAATACCTGATTCGAGCAAAACTTTTTTTCGCTGTCGTGTGGCCGTCGTCAACAAATTCGCATGCCAATGCCACGCAGATTTGTGTTATTTATGCAGCAAGCACAATATGCTGCCATATGTATACAATATATGCCCGTATATATGCGATACATATAAATATATATACGCACATATGCGACATGTGGCCAGACCCGCAGATGCCGCGTTCCCACCAAAGTGCTGGTCGACCAGGCGAGGCGAGGCTCCCAAAACCGAAATACACACAATAAATATTTCGTTGGGTTCGACTTTGGTTTGGGTTTTTTGTTGCTAAATGTATAGCCAATTTATGCGAAACTTTAAAATACATTTTCACTGACAGGAGCAAAGAAAAAAGCACAAAAAAGGCATGGCCAAATTGAAGCGGATGTTTATAAAGCACAATTATTCCATGCTGTCAAAAATATATATATATATATATATATATATTTGATATATTGAAAGTGTATATAACAATGTGATTTCCTATTATGCATCCAGCCTTTAGGCATGAGCTGAGCCTGCCGAGCAGTTTTCAAAGAAGATTTAACTTTCTTGTTTGTTACTTATACGCCATGTGGCGCATGCATGAACGGCCGTGGCATATGTGGCAGCTTGGCCAGAGCTGTGGCAAATACAAGCTGTGCAGCCTGTGGCATAGAGACAAACACACATAATCGAAAATCCATTCAAATATATACACATACTATATGCACTTATTTGTGTATAAGCTGTGAAGTTAAATAAGAATACACTCGAGACTTGCAGAGCTAAAGATAGTTGAGCTGCTTTGTGAAATGTGCGCGAGAACTATTTAGGCTTAAAATGGGCCTTTGTAGTCTCGCATAGATCACATTTACTTGCATTAACTTATTCTACATAAATATGTATATGAGTATGCGCTATACTTACATGTGATGAATTGGTATTTATATTGCTCAGCCGAACATCTTCGATCAAATTAACATATTATAACACACATCGAAACCGCAAACGTTTTTCATACGATTTTCAATTTAACTCAAGCTGCTTTATGTTGATTAGAACAATTAATATGATTATTATCTGTGTGTTATTTATTATATAATATGTTTAAACCAAACAATTGGCCAAGTTTTAGCTTTTCAGGCTTGCTTTAATTATATTTGTTCTTTTGTTTAGCAATACTTGTTTTCTCACTTGTTCTCAATCGAATGAAAGGCAACTCAAACGGACACGGAGATGTATACACGAAATAGCGCAAATTTTTGTGATTTTTGGGTCCCTTGGGAATTATCTGCGGCTGGCAAGTTCGATTGTGGCTTGTATATAAACCTATTTATTATAATGTGGCTATAAACACCTCGATGCGTATTCACTTCAAAGAACAACAAATTGTTGTTGCTGCTGTTTGTTGTTGTTTCTTATGCGCTGCGCACTCATGTGTATACAAAATATGTGTGTTTATACACATGTACATTTGTACAGTTTATATGGTATATGCGATACGTTACGAGGTGTTTGTTTATTTGTACAGGAAGGTTCTTTTGCTTTTGGTTTTTTTTTTTACTGTGCGAAAGCATTTTGCAGACAATTAATTGTACATTAACTTTAATTGGGTCAATATTTCTTTTCTTTCTTTTTTTTTTACCAAGCCTTGGTCTAGCTGTGGCCAGCTAATTACTGAAAGGATCCGAAGCAATGTCGAGCTGAGCACAGCACAAAAATCCGGGCAGACATTTCAGCGATTTCTTTTACTGTACATAAATCATAGAGCGACTTTTAGCCAAGTTAAGAAACTGCAATTGGCCAAAATGTGGCTGCCAAATGCGGAAAATGTGACAGAAATCGAATTACCAGCGAACCACAGCAGCAATTGCTATTGCCAACTATTCAGACGCCTTAAATGGACATATATATAGAGATTATATGGATGCACATAAAAGCTTAAGCCTTTCAAATTTTTAATCCTGCCAAAGAAGCTCTTGCTGACTTTTTTATTTTTGTATAATTTTTACCGTTCAAAAGTTGCTTGTGTGCTCTTGGTGTGGGTTTCGAACAAGAAATCAAATGATTTGTACAGAAAAAATGCTCAAATTTGACAAAAATGTTTGAGAAAAGCCTTGAATCGATTCGAATTCTACAGCTAAAGAAGACGTTCTCCCAAAGGCGCTGTTAATTAGTAGAGATTTTACTGTTATAAATATTTTACTACATCCGGATATATATATATATATATATATATATATATATATATGTATGTATCAATAACATATATAGATGTACGCGTATGCAAGAGCTGCCAATACTCAGAGACTGAGCAACAACGGCAATTTACACTCATAATTTATCTGTGTGCAGAGTGAAGAGCCTACACAAAATTTTGACATACTTCAAGGCGCCGCACACACTCACGCGCACACACACACAGATACGCGGACAGGGCAAGCGTGTAGCCACACAAATTGAAATTCTGGCAGCGGCAACAGCTTCAACTTGTTGACGACGTCGGAAGCAGCCGCAAGTAGTGGGCGGCGATTGCTGCGAAGGACGCGAAGCAGCAGGAAAAAAATCACAAGGCGCTGCTGGATTCAACAATTTGTTGAATGTACATATACAAGCACACACACACGCACGCAAGCACAATTGTGTGTGTGTGTATTACATGCATATACAAATAAAAGTATGTGTCGGACTTTTTTCGCTTTATGTAAAAACCAAACACACACACACACACACATACAGAGACGTGCACGCTGAGTGCTGGGCAAACGGTTTGCGGCAAGTCTTTTGTATGTGTGTTCGTGTGTGTGTGTGTGTGCTCACGGAGAGCGAACGTAACGGCAGTCGAAACGACGACAGGCTCCAAAATGTAGCTCCGAAGCCAGCGTTAAGGAGCAAATAAATGGCTCGAAACAAACCAAAAAAAAAAAAAAAAAACCGAAAAAGATAAAGCAAAGCGCACGCAGACAGTTAACCGTTAGGCAGCGGCAGCGGCAGCAGCAGCAAAAACTGGCCAAAAACTTGAGTGTCTGTGTGCTCGACTCTACGCCTGTGCTTTGTTTTATTATTATTATTTTAAATTGTTTTTCAACAAATTGCCTGTGCGTGTTTTCTTTTTTTTTAAGGTACGCGCCGTTGTTAAATTTATAGTTAATATTATTTTATTTCCCTTGCACTTTCTTGTTTATACACATTTATTTATACTTTTTGTATATTTACTTTTTTTCCACTAGCTATTTTCTTGTTGTTTTATTTTTTTGTAGGCTGTTGAATTTTTTATGAAGTCGCAACGCACACACTCGCAGCTAACTCACACTCACACTCCCACTCGCTCGCGCACTCACTAGAGACGGGGAACGCGAGAACGACCCGCACAGTTTTCGACTGTCCTATGTCTGTATGCGTGCGTAGTCTGTGCGTATCCGTGTGTGTGTGTGTGTGTATGTGTGTGTGTGTGTTTATTTGTCGCTATACCCGTGTATGTGTGCGAGCGGCCACGCTGCCGACGATGTGAACAGATCCAAATCTCGCCCAACACTGATGGGGATGGCGTCTGGGCGCTGGAGCTGGCTAGAGTAGAGCAGCTGCCTGCCTACTGTTAACATTGCTCTGTTAGCTTAACATGATACGGCCACTCACAGTACTGAATGCGGGCAATAGGTCAGTGTTAACAGTGAGTGCGATGGCAAGTGTGAGCGCTGCTCTGCCACTGTTACTGTACGCAGGAGCGCACAGATATCCTGTTAATTTGATAACTGTTGTCGTGCGACTGTTTCTTTTTTCATTATTTTTTCAATCTGGCTAGCCTTAGTCTGTTATTTATACGATGCTGTTGCATGTTTTAGCCCAAGCATCTGGTTTCTATCAAGAACTTTGTTGTGAGCGCTTGCGAAGAACTACTGTGTGCTTGTGTGTATGTGTGTGTGCCTATAGGTGTTTACACGTATAGCCATGTTGGATTGGAAGCGTTTTATGGCGCTGCTTCCGTTAGCCAAGCGGAAAAATGTTTACTACAAAGCAACACAACGAGAGCAATATGCAAAATGGCCTTTGTGTGCATGTGTGTGTGTGTGTGTGTGTGTGTGTGTGTGTGTGTGAGACTGATGTTGTTTTTTCTGTTTTCATTCTTCTTCTGCTTGTTGTTGTTTTTGCCATGTGCTATGATAGTCGGCACTCGTGCATGAGCTAACGGTAATGCGGCCATTTTTTTTCTTTATGCGTATTATTTAAAATAAGCATAAAAACTATATGGAAACTGTCGGCACGAGCTTAAGCTCGAATACAGTTAAAGCTCGCTTGAGCGAACACGCTTACTTTTAAATTTAAGTTTAAGTGATTTTAAAAGTTTGTGAAGATGTAGGATTGAATTTTAAGACAAATTTTCATGTGGTATTCTAAACAGGAAATGTTTTATTTCCTTCCTTAAAGAGAAATTGCACGGTTTTTTATTCGCACAAGGCTCGATTTGCTTGATAGAAATTGAAGAATTGGATTTGAAAGTGATGTCCGTTAGTAGAGCTTTTACTGTACATACATATGTATATGCATAATTTAACAGCTGCAGCACATGCATATGTATATGAATCTAGCTTTGTGTGTGGGAGAGCAGGAGCTAGCCTGGCTTCAGATCTCCCAAAAGTCAATTAAGTTAGCCAAAAGCGAAGGCCTAAAAAGCAGCTGAAAAGGAAACGTTCATAAACTTTGGCCGAGCGACGTAGACGTGAGCAGAAGCAACAGCAGCAGCAGCAGATGTTGTTGCTGCTGTTGTTGTTTTTGCTGCTGCTGTTGTAATTGTAACGCGCCGCGGCGTGCGTAAAACGCACACAACAACAATAACAGCAACAACAACATCGACACACTTTGCTAATGGAGCTGTGTGCTTAGGTTGATGTTGTTGCCACTGGCACAAAGGGAATACACATGTCCGTGTACACACACACACACACTAACGCACACACACACACACACAATGAGCTGTTGCTGTAAAGCACGCGCCTCTTTGATTAGCCTACTTGGAGGCGTTTTGTTTGGCTCTTCAATTTACATTTAAGTAGACAGCCGCACAAATCTATTGTGTATTCCACGTTTATTTGACGTTCAGCGTTTAGTTCGGAATTGACTGAGACTAGAACTGCGAATTGAATATTTGGCGGGCGGCAAAGGCTGAACGCAGCCAGCAACCTGCGAGCGTGTCGAGTGCACGGCGTGAACTGTTTGGTTCCCACGCACAATGCGACAACCGTAACAGCAGCAGCACAGGACAACCGTAACAGCAACAGCAGCAGCAACAGTGAAGAGAGCCTTGACTGTTAGTTAACAGAATGCTAACAGCGTACCAAAGTTGGCCAATAGGTCAGTTACACTGCAGCTGCAGCTGCTTTGCCGCATCGCAGAAAACTCAATGTTAAAAATTAATTTTCATTAACAGACACTGAGAAAAATGAAGCTGCATTTAATAAAGAAGTTAAAATTGTTCAGCTAGAAGATACTCATTATTTAAATGGTAAGCAGCAGGTTTCGCTTTCAAGTATGTCTATGTTAAATACACATCATGATGTTTAATATGAATATATATAGATATATAAAATCGTAAATGAAACTTGAACTGAAAGCAGGATTGAGAGATATTCATGAAAATTATTTTGATTAAGGAGTAAAAATAATTGGGCTCAATTTTATTTGTTGTAATAGTCCTGCAGGGCAACTCACTGCAAGCATAATAACAATTTTTAAAAAAGGATGTCAGGCTCTGCGTCTATATTCAGGCAGTACAGAATTTATGCATATGAATATAGATTCAAGCTGAGAGTGTAAAAGCAAATGCTTTTGATTGTAAACAAAGCAAAATTCTTTATGCAATGTTATTTTTCATGATCGGACCTCGTACAATTAGAGCAGCAATAAATATAGTTGAATGTTTAATTCAAGGCAAAGTGATATTTAAAGTTTACATATTTCAAATTTGAGCCCACTTTTCCTTCTGTAAATATCCCACAAGATATTTAAATATTTATTAAATACAACTTGCATTTGATTTGCGCAGATGTTGCATAGGATCAAGTTACATTTGTACAGCGAATTATAAAGATAACTAGAGATAAAGCTAAGGCACTTAACGGCGATCGGTTTTGCCGGTGCCTCGTTTACCGGAATACAAATGCCGCGGCATTTTGGTGCCAATGAAACGATCCGCCTCGCCTTTGAGACCCAGCCGTGTCACCTTCTTGGCAATGTCGCGCTTGGCCATGATTTGCGCCTTCTTCCGGATGGCAACGTCCTTGATGCCGAGCGTATCGCGCGATGGCGCACGCTTCAGTGGCTGTCCGGTCTTCTTGACAACCGCTGAGGATTCTTTGTCCAGCAGCGGCTGCTTGGGTGTTGTCTTGCTGCCAACGGCCACAACGCCACGGCGTAGATCCATCACGGATTTGGTGAAATTGGCATTCTCGCTGCCAGACATATCGACGCCAAGACCCTCCATGGTCTGCACAAGCTTGCTGACAGAACGATCACGCACCTTGGGCTGCTTGTTGCGCGGAATGATGGGCTTGTTCTTTCTGGAGGACAGACGCTTCTCGTCGCGCAGTTCGAAACGTTTGCCGCGTATCTGTTTGGCCATTTCGCGAATCTCTTTGAGCGTCTCGTCCATGGACATGTCGGGCACAGCGTAAACACCGCCAGATTCTCGCAGACCTTCTTCGCGCTCCAGCTCCTCGAGCTTCTCGAAAATATCCGCATCGATGTAGTCGGCAATGTTGCGACCCTCCCAGAACTCTGGTATCACATCGTAGCGCTCCTCCTCGGCTATTTCCTCGTAGTTCTTCTTCAGATCGAGCGTATAATCATCGCCCATCTCCTCCTCAATCTCCTTCTCCAGCTTGCGTTTACGTTCAGCCTTGGCTGCGTTCTTCTCAAGACGCGCCAATGCCTGCTCGGGTATACATGGAGCTCGAACCTTGTCGTCGCGCGGAGCGGGCATTGCCACATGCAAACGGTTCAGTATGTTATCCACCTTCTTGGTGCGCATCTTTTGGTCCACGCGATAGGAGAGCAGGCGTTCGCAAGCCTCTGTTTTCACCTCCATAACGCCAGTCTCTTGCACTGTGGACATAAACATGACAGGCACCTGTTTATCCTCCTGCAGCTTGGTGATAATGGCTTGACGCTCCGCGGGCAGATCCTCCACCGATAATATGTCGATTTTATTGATGGCCAGTATAAGTGGCTTGTTTGTGAACAACGGTTTGATGCTCTCGAACAGCTGTACCTGCTCCTCCAAGGAGTGACCACACTGTTCCGAAATGTCCATAAAGTACAGGACACACGCACGCAAATGGGCCAAAGCGGTAATTGCCTGCATTTCAATAACATTGCGCTCCTCCAACGGATGATCGAGTATGCCGGGTGTATCAATCACCTGCCAGCGCAAGTATTTATAGTCTGTGTGGCCCACATACAGGGATTTTGTGGTAAACGCATACGGCTGCACCTCGACATCGGCACGCGTGATTTTGTTAATGAACGAGGACTTACCCACGTTGGGGAAGCCGCAAATGATAATGGTGCGTGAGTAGGGATCAATAGTAGGCAGACGCGATAAATGCTGACGAACTTGCTCCAGATAAGTCAAATTGGAAGCCTGACGCTTCAAGATTGTGGCCATGCGACCCAAGGCAGCCTTCTTCAGCTGCTTGCAGCGGTACAATGAGTCGCCGTACTTAAGCAGACGCACATAGTCCTTCGCCACACTGCAAAATTTTAGTAAGTTATCGATCAGGATGCATATGGTGAAAATTGTCAATCTGCTTACTTGTCCACCAAATGTCTGGCTGTGTTCAACTGACCCAGCGCCAATTTGTAATGGTCCTTGTCGTAAAGCACATTCATCAGATCTGCATAGAATGGATGCACATCATCCAGTTTAGGAAAGTCCTGTATTATCTGCGAGAGACGATCGTGGAAATTCTGTTGCGTGTACTTCACCTTGCGCGTGTAAAAGGCACGAATACGCGAGATTTTGTAGCCCTTGTGCACGACTGTGGGTGTCTTGCGCTGTGTTTTCGACAGCATAATGTCGATAAAGTCCTGGAAAATGGTATAAAGGATAAATTATTTACATATTGCGCATTTGTAAACATTTGCAGTGAGGTTATGTCGTTGGCACTGGGTGCTCCGACAGACGTAAGCAATTTAAAATGCTGCTACTTTTGCTTACCTTTGCTGGCGGCACCACCATTATCTTTTTAAAGTTGTACAAACTCATTTTTGTACTTATTTATTTATTTTCCACGGCAAATTAAAGGAAAATAAATGGGAATCGCTTGCAAAAACACCACGCGGTGTCTGCAACAAATTCCAAAAAGAGCTGATATAGAGTCTAGAGATGGGTTCAAGGCGCGATAGTCGAAAACATCGCAAAATGAAGAAGTCGTGCAAAGGTTGGCAACATGCAAGCTAGTTATCGAATATCTTATCGAAGGCCTAACCTTTATCGACGTATTACAATAATTGGACTCATATTGTTATGAATTTAATAGAATTCGCGAAAAGCAAACAATTTGATGTTAATTAAGCTAACGCATTCGTTAAAAAACATACTATTAAAATATGTTATCCAATTGAGAATAAGTATAAGCGCTGCATTGCGATCTGCACGCCGCAAATAATAACATGCAATGTTGTTTATTTTAGGATCATAGTTAAACAAAAACTCTATGCTTTATATAAAAATAAAGAAAAACTCTAGCAAAATGCTGGACAGAGCGAATGGCAAACCCTTCAGATGTGACCAATGCAACTATACGTCCAATCGTTCCTTCGATCTGCGACGTCATCAGCAGCGCCATGCCAGGGTGAAGCCCGTGGAAGGAACTGTATTCAAATGCAGCGAATGCTCCTTTGTAACGAAATGGAAGCGCAACATGGGACGCCACATGGAGAAGCATAAAAAGAATGCGGTGGCAGAGGACAGTCAGCTAGAGGATGAGGCCATCGAGGAGTTTATAGTGGAGGTAATTGAAGCAACCGAAGATCCGGAGATCGAGGAGGAGCAAGCTGCACCCGATCAAACCACAGTCACCATGGTTCTGGCTTCGGATGAAATTAACGAGACGCCAAGAGATAAGAAGCTGAAACGCTTCAAATGCGAACTCTGCCGCTATACATCGAATCGCGCCTTTGATTTGCGACGTCACGAGCAGACGCATTTTCGCATAAAGGTGGTCGATGGCATGGCCTACAAGTGCTCCGAATGTCATTTCATAACCAAATGGAAGCGTAATATGAGGCGTCACATGCGCAAGCACGAGGATCCCAGCGAGCAAGAATTAACAGCAGAAACGAATGAGCCGGAAGCCGAAGAGATTGTTGTGGAGCTCATCGATGCAGAGACATTAAGCTCCGATTTTGACATGGTATCCGAGACGCAATCCTGCTCCCAGGAGTGGTCCGCACCCGAAGAAACCCAGAGCGATAAACGCTATAAATGCGACCAATGTGAATATGAATCGAAACGCGCCTACGATTTGAGACGTCACGCACAGGTCCATGCAAAGGCGAAGCCACTGCAGGGCATCGCATATCAGTGTAATGAATGCTCCTTTATCACCAAGTGGAAGCGAAATATGAGGCGGCATATGGAGAAGCACAAACCGAAGCCAATCGAAGCAGACGTTCAGGTGGACGACTTTGTTGTGGAGCTAAAGTCTGTCGAGGGAGCTCAAACTGAGAAAGTAAAGTCCTTGGAATTGGAAGAAGATCCCGGAGTACTGCCTTCCTATTGGATAGCGCTCCCAGCAGATGATACAATGTATTAAGAGACGGCTTCATAGCAGTTGGTTCCCTTCTAAAAAAAATTCGAGATTAAAGGCTGAATTGAAGCCTTTGCTAACTATAAAAGTACACATGTACATATGTATAAATCTCTTTTTAAAACTATACATAAGAAATTCCAATTATTTACAAATATTTTACTGGTAAACTAATGACAGATTATTGCCAATAAAACAATAAACAAAAATACATTAAAATTATTGATAGATGCTAGAGATAACAATGATAACATAGTGTTATGCAAACATGCAGATGCAGCGCAGTGGGAACACTGCGAAATGTTAACTTCAAGCATGCTACAGTGTATGCGCGACTAATTTCACATACATTGAAATTTGGGCTCAAAAGTAAACATGTTTTAATTAAATTACTCCTGCAAAAAATGTATAAAATAAATTAATTTACGCCATATTAATTATATAACAACTATTATTTAGCCATATTAAAGGCAACTTTGAATACATCGATATATCGTATACAAAAGCTTATCGATGTAAAATACATAAAAGTCGCAGTGGCAAAAATCGATACACGGATGTTGATTCATCACTAGTTTCGATGAATTTTTTATATAGACAACCACACGGAATTGTTGCTTAAATTTGCTTTAAATTAACACAAATTGCTACGTCTAAGCACAATACATAAAGGCAATACACAAATATTTTTATTAAAATGGCCGACGACTGGGGTAAGTGCACGTGGATGCGTCATTAAAAATAAAACGTGGGCGCTGCGCATGTGGCGCTCGTGGCGCCCCCTAACCCAGCAGCCCCACCCCCGCTCCGCCCGCGCACTTTCGACTAGAAAGGAGACGTGCATCCAACCTTGATATTTATGTATATTTATAGCAAATTTAATTGCATATATATGTACATACATAATAACCAAAAACATTATGTCTTATGATCTTGCAGAATCCGCCGCCGACAGTGAAATTGTCATACGTCCGAATGCAACTAACAATATAAACAAATGGGAGGGCGAGGACGACGACGAGGATGTTAAGGTGCGTAGAAATTAACTCGCAGTTAGCATATTGTTAACAAAGCAACCCAATTGTTGCTGTTGTAGTTGTTAATCTGCTTTTGTTGGCAGGCGACACGAGAGTTGTGCTCGTGACACGAGTGCGCACGACGTGTTCGTGGCAAAAAAGTATGATTTCATCAGCTCAACACGAAATCTTTCAATATTGCATATGGTCAACGAATTCAATTGCGATACAAATTTAGAAAATATATAAATTGAAGAAGTTAATGAACACAACATTTTTCAACCCAAGTCAGTAATTTTTTATAGTTTATTTTCGTCTGGTTATTCGTGTTTGCGTCGAGTTGAAATTCAAATTCAACACGCTTCCATCTCTAGTCTAAACTAGTTTTTTTTTTATTTGGGGTCTTTTGCTTTTGTTAAACAATTTTCACTTTCGCTTTGCCGTACACGTGGTCACTTTGTTATTGCACTTTTATACGCTAAACCAACTAATAATAAAAATAATTTTCAACATTTAGGAAAGCTGGGAGGATGAGGAGGAGAAAAAAGATGAGGAGAAGCCCACGAAAACAGAAGCGCCAGTTAAAACTAAACCCAACAAGGCACTGAAAGCGAAATTGGAGGAACAAGAGGTTTGACCTAATCATTATTTGATTATATAAATAAATCTATTTCAAATTAATTATTTAGCGCCTAAACGAGGAGGAGGAACGGAAGCGTCTGGCCAACATGACAGCCGAGGAAAAATTAGCGGAAAAGCTGCGTTTGCAAAAAATTCAAGAGGAATCCGATCTTAAGAGTGCCCTAGACACATTCGGTGTGACGAGTATAGGCGGCGGTCTCGACGCCTTCAATCCGCAGAGTAAAGAGGAGTTCAAGGAATTTGGTGCCACACTTAGCTGGAAGGTAGCACAGTACCGGGAATCTGTACATTTTCCAGAATTTATAGAGGATCTGGTGCGCAGCTTATGCGTAAACTGTGAGTGATAATTGCGAAACACAACTATATATATTTCTACCTAAACTGATAATAATTGTGATTTCCCCATCAAGTGAGCGCCGCTGACATTAAGAAGGTCAAAATGAGCGTGGAGAGCTTGCACTCGGAAAAACAGAAAATGGAAAAAGCAAATGCCAAGAAGTCAGCTGCCAAGGCCAAGGGAAAAGTTTCGTTGCGCAAAGAAAGCGATGTAGGTCAATTTTGCATCGATTGGCTTCATTTATTAATTATGTATATATCTTTATAGGATATTGATGACTATCAAAAGTATGGAAATGATTTTACCGATGATTACGATGACTTCATGTGAATAATAGGATCAATAGATAAACGCATATAACTAATTATTGAATACACATATATATATATATATAGTTGCTTGTTGATGTCGAAGAGAGTTCTTCTTGTTAAAGAAAATTGCGCTGGAATTTAAATCCTTTTTTGTTGATTTTGAGAATGCTGTTCGAAGGCGCCATATTAATATACATATATGTACATTTAAGTGTAAGCATATATATATATTTGTATGACAGCACAGACACACACCATTATACATACAGACATAAATGCATGTAAAAATTATATATATATATATATATATACATATATATTTAATAGATTAACTAAAGTCAAGTCAAGCAAGCAATCAAGAAACCTCAACGAACATTTTTCAGATTTAAAAAAATACAATAAATTAGGTACATGAATGGCTTCTTGTAAATTCACTTTTGTATCATATTAAAAAGCGATATTAAATTGTAAAACAAGCTCAAATTGGGATTCTTCAATTTTTTTTTTTGGTTTTCAAGCTTAAACTGTTTTAAAATAATCGTTATCGGCTCGTTCGAAACGAAATTAATCGAGTGAACACTGCAGTCGATAATTTTCAGCTTGTGACGTCATAAACTCATGCCATATGGCAGTGAATGTTCTTTTAAAAACCATTAAAATGCAACTCTGTTCACTGAGCTGTAACTCTGGTCAGGCACGTGTATCTCTTCTTCTTCTTGATATCAAACGTAAACATGACCGACAGCATAGTGGATTATATTGCCGGTACCAATGATTATTGTCAATTAGAATATCGTTATAGCTACGCTTACTTGGTATTACAGAAGCTGCTGCTAAGGAACTGCCGAGCTCTGAGGAAGAGGATGACATTGAGGACGAGGACACCTGTAGCGCTCAGGAATTGGCAGCTGAATTTCGCACCCAGCACACAAAGGACGAGGCGTCGTTGTCTCTGAAGCGTGACTACGTCCTGGGCTTATGTGCGGATCCTGGATTTACGCGCCTTGCAGCTGGTCTCTCAAATACCGCTGTCAAGATTTACGATCTGAGTGCAACAGGCGCACTGACAGCAATTCATGAGGAGCGGGTGCCCGCCTTGACCAGCTCCGATAATGCAGTCACCATCTGTGGTGTTCGTTTTCTGGAGGAGAATCCAAACACATTGCTTGTGGGGACCACGAATGGGATAGTGCGTCTATTTGATTTGCGAGCCGCGGGCGAACAGGCAAGATTTGAGTACAAAGTCAATCCTGAAGCGGAACCAGCTCTGCCGCCCGTGCCTGAGTGCATCACATGCTTCGATCGCAATGCCAACAGCCGCATCATCTGCTGCGGCACAGAGCAGCACATGGGCAACGTGTATTTGTTGTTTTATGATGTGCGCGAACGCAAACAGTTGGGTGTTTACTACGAAAGCCACGAGGACGATGTGACGGCTGTGCGTTTCCATGCCAGCAATCCGGATCTGCTATGCACGGGCGGAACAGATGGCCTGATAAATGTGTTTGATATCAAGCAGAGCGACGAGGATGAGGCGCTGTGTAATACCATCAACACGGAGAGCAGTGTGCATCGCCTCAACTGGCATCAGAATGTCTACGAGCAGGACATTATTTCCTGCATAACGCACACCAACGACTTCAAGAGCTATGAGTGCATGGAAGGCGATGAGGTTATCTCCTTTGAACGATCCGACATTGTTGCTGGTATACGACGTAAAAATGCCGGCAATTTCAATTTGATCAATGCCCACAATCTGGAGGACGATGGCGTCTTTTTGCTAGCTGGCACCAATTTCAATCGCGGGTGAGTTTTGATCCCACATATGAGTTGTCGACCCGTCCATAACTCTCTTCTGTATAGCGAGGTTCTGCGTTCCGTTACGGCTCCTGCCAAGGATACCCTCAAGCCCCTTACAAACTTTGTGGGCAACAAGCAAATTGTACGAGAGAGTCTGTACGATGCGAAGCGTGATCTACTTATAACTGGCGGCGAAAGCGGCATTATCTCCATCTGGACACCCGATGCGGGGAGCACGATTAACAGCAGTAAATTAAAGAGCAAATCGATAGCAGCTAAGAAACACAAGTCAACTCCATACTAAAGACAAGATTTTATAATAAAATTGCGCTAATTTCTAATTTACGTTAAACTTTAGACTAGTTTAATATCTCAGCCCGTTAAGCTAACTGTTACTTTTTACAGTATTCGCGCCATTTTGCCTGACGTTGCCAGATGTCGAAGCTTATGCTGCTTGTTCAATTATTGCCCATGCGTGCTGCCACTAGGTTTGCATATTGTTGCACACGGACAGCGTCTGCTTGTTTTGAAACGTTACGAATGTTCTAAAACGTAAGCGCGCTTACGTCGCCCTTGCATGGGCGCGTAATGAATGAAGTGGAATTTCTTTGAGTATTTTTGGGGTGGTTTTGAGGAAGCTTTAAAAATCGATATGTAAACAAAAATCCACTTATATATGTATAAAAAGGAGTTAGGTACTAAATAAATACATTTAAATGCACTACAAATTTGTTTTAATAAGGATTTTTTAAGATTCGAGTAGGCCATATATTAATCTTTGAGAGCGAAGCGTTTCAATAGTCAAAAGTGACTATAGTATACTTAAAGCCCGATGTGTTTAGCCACATTTGAAGAGCACTCTCTCTTTTTTGACCCACTCCCAGCCCGAAGTCCCATTAAGCTCTGCTTAGTAAAAAATTAGCACATGCTTAACGCACAAGCTGGGCACGTCCTGCGAGCACAAATAATTTCTCAATTGCTTTCTTCTACTCGTCGCATTTCGAGGCCCAATTAGTGCTGCAGTAGGCATTGCAAATGCGTGCCCACAGATCGTCTAATCCGGTGCCACCGGGAAGCAGGATCTCTTGGGCTAAATGTTGACAAATACAACACCTACGATACAAATAAAATTGCTACAGAAGTACCACCTAAAACGTAGCAGCCAAAGGCCTAACCGGAACGATATGATTTTCACAAATTTACGCCAGCCAAGCAAAACCCAACGGCAGGACTCGCCGCCACCGTTGCCTTTGGTCCTGCGGCGCACACAGGATCGCATCGTATCGCATCGGTTGGGATCGGTTCCGAATCCGAAACCGAAACGGTCTCCGCTCCACTCACCGTGGCTAATTGCTCATGAATAAATTGTTCGGTTTTCGAATTCCATTGAAACTGCGTCGATCTCTCTCTCTCTCTCCTTCTTTGGCTCTCCCTATCTCTCTCTCACTCTCTCACTCGCAGCGAGTCCTGCGGAGCAACCAAAATATTATGGTGTTCCCTGCTGTTAGCGCACAGTGAGCGCGAATTTGCTGCGGTAAGTCGATGCTGCTTTTTCTTTGCCGAGTCCTGAGTCCTGAGTGTCCTTTCTGCTGCTTGGCAGGACCTCTGTCGTCGGTCTGTCAGCCTGTGATTTGACATGTTTGTTAGCTAGGCCTGACCCTGAGTTGGTGTTCCACTTTGATGTGATTCGTCAATGCGGTGGACTACCGGCTACCGACTGCAGACGCAGATTCCTTTGGCCCGAAGACTCTGGACCTGCCCCAGCAGGCATCTCACGAGCATGCGGATGCCCAACAGCGTTTGTTGGCGTATCTGTGTCGCAGGTTTCTCTGTTTATTTGTTTGTTTGTGCCGCTGTCTCCTGTTGCCGCTGGAGTGGCATTCGCTAGGCTCGGCATGGGCCACCAATCCGGCGAACCTCCCGTCGGCACGCATACCGCAATGCGCCGTATTTATAGTAAACGTAGCCGATCGATTGCGGTTCCGACTAGCCATATCGAGATTACCACGGAGGACAGAAAGAGACAGAGGGAGAGACAAGCAGACGGAGAGCATATGCCTTTATTATGACTATGCTTAAAGAAGAATTGGGATTATTATGGCTTAAAGACGGCTCACAATCATGACTATATTCAAGAAATAAAGAGTATATCAATTCTTAATTAGTATTAGCAGTCGTCAAGTTTTTGTTGAAACTTGGCAGAGAGCTGTGTTTTTGCTGTAGGCAGTTCTTAAGTCGAAGTCGGTCGGCATGGACGGACCACTTTATCAAACAGCTGCCATATCTTAAGCAAAACAAAACGAATTATGAGCTTTATTTTGCTGCTAGCTTAAGAAAACAATCATATTAAAACGTATCTTTTATATCATAACTCGCCCGGTTTTGTTTGCTGACAATAAAAAAACAAACAAACAAAATAATCGAAGTGATTAAATAAAGAAATTGCCGTTAGATACTGAGATACTCATAACTGAACATAGATAAATAACCTTTGAGATATTATAAGATACTTTCACAGATATCGAACATAGATACTTTATACATAAGATATACTCATTGGCACCCAGATACTTGTTACTTGCCAAACAAAGTATATCTTTAAGATACTTTTACAGACACTAAGATACTTGTAACTTTCCACATATACTTAATATTTGAGATACTTAACAGATACTGCCTATAGATATTTCATCTTTAAGATACTTTCCCAGATACTGAGATGCCCATAGATACTACATAGTTACTTCTCACAGATAATTTATCTTTTAAATGCTTTTACAGACACTGATATACTTTTGACTACCCATCATCTAACTACACACCTAGCTACTTCCCATAGATACTTCATCTTATAGATAATTGTACGCACACTGCGATACTTATAGCTTCCCATAGCAGAGATAAAGTACATACAAAGGTAATGATATTCCTATAACTACTTATAGATACCTCATCTCTAAGATACTTACAGAGAGTATCTGATGGGTTGCCAAAGATACTTTATCTTTCAGATACTTGAGCTCAACACTTCTCCTCAACGCCGCTCGCCGCACAGGTATCTCTGCCCCTCGCCCGCGATTCGCCTCCTCTGCCTGGGCTTGGCCCTAAAAAAGAAACCGCATGATTATGCGCCCACACAATATCCGACAATGGTTCACCTAATTATTTGGCTCGTGCTCTGCTCTGTTTTTTTTTTTTTTTGTTTTGTTTTGTTTTTTTGTTTGTTGTCGACAAAAAGCGAGCCAATTTTTAAACGATTTGTCTCTCTTTTTATGAGTTTTTTCCATTGTGCGCATTTTTAGCTGTGTTCGCTGCTCTACAAACCTCCTAATTGCGGCAATTGCCGAGTCCTTCGCGTTCCGCGTACGTCGTGCGTCCTTTTTATTGAGCGCTCGCATTTCCACTAAAAATTGTGCCATTTTTTCCATTCTTAGCCAGGTAGTTGCCGCGTGAGACGCGCCTTTTTATTGGTGCACCTTCGGCGAAAATCGGAGTGACAACCGCAGTCCAACGGCGAGTCCTTCGCAGGGATGTGACCTGCCATACTTATCCAGCTATGAAGCTGTTTATATCAAAAAAAATTAAAAATATTGTAAATGATAGTTGAGTAATTCTTGAGATATTCCTATGTGAGCCATAAGCGAATTCTTCTTTTATAAGATCTCCCCCAGGAATCTAAGCTCTGGAGAGTCTCCTTCAGATCAAGTTTAGGCCAGATTCTCTGCTCTAAATAAACAAGGTGAACAAAAAAAAATGATCTCTCGTTTTAGTGCCAGTTTGGCATTGTTTGTGGCAAAAAGAAAATTGTTGTCATAAATTTATGGTATGGGCTCGTTTTGGTACCATTTTTCTGTTGTTTGCGGCAAAGAAATGGTTCAGGAATTATGGTATATGCAGATTTTTATGGGCCGTGCGCTGTTTCGCGGAATTCCGTCCGTGTCCTGTTGTGCATTCCGAGGACCCGTATTTAGGAATGTAGATCAAAGTTTTTTGTTTTCATTGTGGCATTTTTTCGGCTGCGCTAGTTTTTTTCCCCGAAGCCCCTGTACCGGAATGCTCTAATTTTTTAATTCTTCACGCGTTTTTATGACCGCCGGAAAAACAGTGGAAAACATGAAAATCGTTTTCCACAAGGTTACTTAGCACCATTTATACAGAGTCCGCCTCCGCCTCCTGCTCTGCCTCTGCCTCTGCCACTCTACTTACCTGTTAATTGTGGCCATAATTCCCAACGTTCAGCCACATTTTTAAGATATTTTTATTAGGGCGTGCCCTATATATGCAGAACATTACGATCGTAAATCTTTCGAACTGTGCGTGTGTAAAACAAATCCACAAACTTTTTACAGCTGCCAATCACAGTTTTTGCTTGCTTTACGAATATTCGAAATTATTAAATTATTATATTTTATTCTCAAATACGAGAGCTCGACTTTTGTTCCTGTTTTGTACAAATTTTGGATTAAATCTTTGAACAGAGTTTTAAAAGTTCTCATCGACTTAAACATAATTTATTTACATTTATTTAAATTATTTCTTTTCTTATTCTAGAGGTTTATTTCTTCTTTAGAATCGACTTTCTATCGTTCGGCAGGCTTCAAAGGTGCATATACTTTATATTATATTATATATTATAAAAAAAATTAAAGAAAACAAATATTAGTTTGTAAAATAACCCTGAAGACGTTTGCCGAGGCGCAACCGAAAATAATTTGAATACAAATATATATTAACACAAAATTGCTTCAAGTTTTCATTTTCATAAATTAAGCGTCGCACCTCGAGGCAGCTACATAAATTTAAAAAAAAAATAAAACATTAATAACATTAATAAAAGGAAAACATTAATTAACATTAATTAAAAGGAAAAAACAGTTTCGGCTGCAAATAAGCATTTCCTTGTGGGCTCAATATATTTTTTGAGCTATGTATATCCTTTATAAGGAGAGAAATCTTTAATTTGTTGTGAGAGAATTTGAGAAAAAAAAGAATTTCTATTAAAAAGCTAACGTAACTTTTTACTCGCGCAGTTTCTTTTTTTATGTAGTTTTTTTTGTTTAAGAATATATTATATATATATTGTCAATCTTAAGTTAATATATATAATAAAATATATAACATATAATTCTAATTTTGCTTTTTTTATGATAATTATTTTTATAATGATAACATGCTATTAAAAATAAAGCTAATTCTTAAATAATTTCACAAACATATACCTATTTTTATTATACATAAATACGCATAACATACTTGTATTTATATATATGTATGTGTGTGTGTGTGTGTGTGTGTGTGTGTGTACTTCCCATAATCAGCATAATCAGCGAGATCGGCGCTTTGTTTGCCAGCACAAATGCCAATAAAATGGCAAAAGAGCAACAACAACAACGACAACAACAAAAGCGACTTCCACGTAGTTAGGTTTCAGGCCGAAAGTGTTCAACTTGGCTTGGACTATGGTTGATCGGTTGAGGGTGAGGGGTCAGGTAATGCTGTTCACTTTCGCCTGGCGCGAAGTGAAAGGTTAGAGAGTTGGCTTGGCCCGATCGCTGGTTGAGCAGCCCACCATAAAGGGTATTTACTGTCGATGCCGCAGTGTCGCGTTTATTTGCACTTGGGCCCAGGCAAAAGGTTGCTCATTCTGCATGGACAACGGACAGAGGACAGAGGATCGCGGCGGGTGAAACAAAAGCGCCTGAATGCACAATAGGCAAGGTTGTGGGTAGGGTTCGACGGTGGGCAAGGCTTGGGCTTGGACAACGACAGCAGCAGAGACTCTGGCCAGGTCGCCGGGCGTTCAGGTAGAGCGGCATTCGGCGAGTTAATGCAAATTGCCGCGCAATATAACCCAATAATTTGAACTAACTCAACGACTGGGAGAGTTACTTAGTAATGCATAACAATGAGCGCAGTTGAGGCTGAAACTGAAATTGAAATGTTTGATGCCAAGGGTTTTGGCATTGACTAGAACTCGTCCTGGTCTGGTGTCCTGTGTGCTGTGTCCTGTGTCCTGTGCGTTAATCCGTTTGCCATCAGCGACATTATTAGTCGATTTTCTCAGTTTGGCTCAGTTTCACTTTCGCCTTGCGGATACGAGTTAGATTTTATTGCAGCATCTTGAACAATCGCTCGAACTTGGAACTGAATATGGATTTTGGACACATGCTGTGCTGCGATTGCTCTAGTTTAAGGCCTATGGCTAAGGTGATTTAGGCCGAAATTTTCATTGTCTTTTACTCAAGCTGACCGGGTTACCCTCAGGCAGCGACTTTTGATTTAACTTTCAGCAAACGACTTTAACTCCCTTTTCGACTTGCCGGACTTTCCACAGGCCACAACATTTTGTTTATTTGTTTATATTGTGGATTATAGAGAGAGAGAGAGAGGCAGACAGGGAGTGAGAGATAGAGAGAGAGAGGGGCTTTGGGCGCGCTGATCCACACGCATTTTCATTAGAAAGCCATAAAAACGCATAATTATGGCAACAGGGATTAGCCACACGCACATATATGTATATGTATATGACATAATTAGCGGATTCTGAAATTGGGTTATTTTTGTCCTCTTTTTTCTTGGCCCAGCTTAACCCTAAGCCAAACCCAAGCCTAGACCCAAGCAGGTAACGGCCAGGCGGACAGCTCAATAGCTTACGCAAGCAAAACAAAAGTCAAATAAAGAAAAACTTTCAAGTTGGCAGCACTTTAGGTACCACCCCCCCACCCCCACCACCAATCCGTCGCCAGTGCTGCCCCATGTAAGTGCGCTGTGGGTACAGTTGCGCCTTTAGGCAACATGATTATATCATCATAATAAATGTTTGCCGCAACTAAACTGAAACTTTTCAAATTAAGTTTCAACAACTGCGCCCCCAAAAGTATTTCATTGTTTATGCATGTGCGGCTGTCTGTGTGTGTGTGTGTGTGTGTGGGCGTTGTCTAAAACTTTTGCTTTATTTGGGCCAGATAAGGTTCATTTACTGTTTAAGCTGCGTCGCTGCCCGCTCCCACTCCATCGCCCTCACCCTCGCCCTCTCCCTCTTGCTCTTGCGTGGAAGTGTGAGCCCGTTAAACGTGCGGCATATAATATTAAGACTTCATAAAAGAGCAAATTATTTGGCTGCCTGTGGATCGATATGGCAACCTCCTCCACCAGCGCTCGTTCTCCATCTCGGTCTGTGCATTATGCCATATCATTCTTTTGCCTGATGAAGCCGATAAAATCCCATTATTAAGGGGGCCACTCACGTCTCGTTCGCACCCGTGGCGCTGCCCGCTTGCGGACAAGCGAAACAAAAGATTCGCTCATACGCTATGAATATATGAAATCGCACTCGCCTCCCACAGACTGACAGAGCGAGAGCGAGAGCAAGAGAGCGAGATGCTGCTGGCGCTGCTGCTGCTGCTCCATGATAACTTGATTATGCCTTGTCCCTTTGCCTTGGACCACCGCCAGGCTGTGCATTATCACGCTTTTGCTTTGGCTCTCCTCCTCGCTGCTTTTTTATGTACTATTGTTCCGGCATCGTAATTGCCTTCATCGTCGCATAATTGTCAGCCAGCAGCGAGCAGCAGCCGGCAGCGGCAGCGGCAGCACCACAACATTAGCACCATCGTTCATTGCCGCCCGGCAGGCAGTGCGAGGCAACGGCAATAGCAGCAGCCAAATGCACAACTATCGCCGTCTCGCTTGCGCCTGGCGCGTTGGGCTGCCATTGGCCGGGCGCTTGCCTGCGGCAGCCATTGCTATGCGGGCTGGTATAAAAGAGAGCCGGGGTAGCTGAGAGCGACACACTTGAGCTGTAACCATCGCAGAGTCAACATCGTCGCTTAACCTTTAAACCGTTTTAACCGTTAAGTCGTTTAGTCTAACGCACTGCCAAGTCGAGAACTGAGACCTGATTAATTGGAGAGAGAGAGAGAGCAGAGTAATATATAGTATATATAGCAAAATGCACGGATATCGCACCTACAACATGGAGAGCCATCACCACGATGGCAGCAGCAGCGCCGTTGACCAGAAGCCGCTGGTCGTCGATCTGATCTCAACACAATACGGCAAACCACAAACGCCGCCGCCTTCGCCAAATGGTAAGTGCTGCAAACCGAGCGCTGCTCCACTCAACGGCTTGACTAACTGTTCGCTCTTCTTCTTCGTTTTCCTTGCAGAGTGCCTGTCCAGTCCGGACAACTCGCTGAATGGCAGTCGCAACTCGGAGATACCTGCTGATCCGTCGGTTCGTCGCTATCGAACCGCATTTACACGCGATCAGCTGGCGCGTCTCGAGAAGGAGTTTTATAAGGAGAACTATGTGTCCCGGCCGCGTCGCTGCGAGCTGGCCGCCCAGCTCAATCTGCCCGAGTCCACGATCAAAGTGTGGTTCCAAAATCGCCGCATGAAGGACAAACGCCAGCGCATCGCCGTCGCCTGGCCGTACGCAGCCGTCTACTCGGATCCCGCTTTCGCCGCTTCCATACTGCAAGCGGCCGCCAATAGCGTGGGCATGCCCTATCCGCCGTATGCACCGGCTGCCGCTGCCGCCGCCGCTGCTGCTGCCAATCCCATGCTGGCCACCGGCATGCCCACCATGCCAGTGCCCGGTCACTCGCCGTATGCCCAGTACCGTTATGCGCCGTATCACATTCCCGCACGGCCGGCACCGCCGCCAGCTCCGCACATGCATCCGCACACGCACACGCATCCACACTCGGCGGTGGCCATGCAGGCTGCGATGGGCTATCCGGCGGCCATGTTGGGCGCCGCTGCCGCTGCCGCCACGATGCCGTCCAGCTATGCCGGGCAGCAGCTGCAGCTGCCCAAGACCCAGACGCCGCCGCTGGATCTGCAGTCCTCCTCGTCGCCGCACTCCTCCACGTTGTCGCTGAGTCCCGTCGGCTCCGATCACACCAAGGTCTTCGATCGCAGTCTCAGCCCGCTGCGCAGCGCGCCCACCGCCCCCGCCGTCGCCAACGCCATCCACACGACCAGCAGCCCGCTGCCCGCGCCCGGTCTGCTGATGATGCCCAGCGCCAAGCGGCCAGCGTCGGATATGTCGCCGCCGCCGGCGACAACAGTTCTGGCGGAGCCGAAGCCCAAGCTATTCAAGCCCTACAAGACTGAGGCGTAGGCGTTGCCACGCCCACGCCCATGCTCGCTGAACCGCAACCCGCGCTGCCCGCTCGATTGTACAAATTAGCGTTAAATTGTTGTTGCCCCTCAATTGCATCTGCCCCCCCTACTCCCACCTCTGCACAGTGTGTGGAGCGGGATCGAATCGAAGCTATTTATCAGTTGTACATAAATTGTAAATTAGTTTTTAGTTTTAGTTAATTTTAAAACGAAATCCAAATCAAAATCCAAAATAAATAACTTAAACTTAAACGAAAATAATTGCGTTGACTCTTATATACCTGGGCAGGTATTTACCTGTGCCCAGTTGATCCTGTGGAGAAACCTTAGAGCGAGCAGCTGCTCGAATCCTGCTGCTGCTTGACCTCGAGAGTGCGGCACACGCGCGGCGACCTTCGGCCCGTTGGCGAGCGGGGGGTTGCCCAAATTGCTTATTAATGCGATTAGAGGAGAACGAGGCGAGGCGAGGCGAGGCGTGGCGAGTCGGGGCGCGGCGCGGCGACTCCTTCTGCTTGTCACACGCAGCGCATCCTTTGCAACTGTCGCGCCGTGTCCTTGCCACTGACAGCATGCCACATTTGCCGCTCGGGCCACCCTGGCACGCGTCAGGTTGCCTGCAGTCAATGCGTATCAATTGTCCTGGCTAATTAATTGCCGCATCCGGCTGCCTGCCGTGTTTGTTTGCCTTTTACCAATTGTCATAATTGAGAAATCATCGGCACAAGGACACAAACCCAACTGGCCCAAAAAATAAATACAAACAACTGAGACACGGCAATCAAATTCGTATTCAAGGGAAACATGTGTTTCGAACTGTTCAAATTGTGCTCAAAGGGTGTCAATTGCTGCGCTTATCAACACCAGCAAATCCCGTTTAACTCCAGCCGTACCCTTAAGCCTAGATACTTTATCTGTATCTCCCTTTGTCAAAACATGTTTTGACAGCGCATAAAAAATGTGCTCGACCCCTTTCGAATCGCTTTCGGGGGCTGCAGTTGGGAATCTCAGCCAAGTGGCAACATTTTATGATTTGATAATAACAGATAGCGCACACACAAAGAAAAAAAAAAAACAAAACAAGCGGAGCATGCTCGACTAGAAGCTGCCCTGTTGTCAGCTGCTCTCCTTTCGCCCCTTTCCCCTTCACAAAAGTCAATCATATGCTAGACCAGAATCGAAATGCAAAATATGTTTGTCAGTAGCTCTTCTAAGCTCCGAGTTATGCCTTGAAGAGGCAAGCAGCCAATCGATATTTATCGATTCTTCGGAATTTAGCCGAAGTTCTTGTTACTATCAAATAAACTACATCCCTGTAAATATATATAAATAAAATTTTTTAAGGCCTATCTCTAGTAATCAATGACATGTTTAATAGATTAAGTTTTGATATCGATATTTATCGATTCTTCGGAATTTTGCCGAAGTTCTTGTTACTATAAAAAAAACTAACTCCTTGCGTTTGTCTCAATGTCAAATTTGTTACGACTAGCTCTAAGACATGCTTTAAGGAGCAAGTTTTGAAATCGATATTTATCGATTAAGCCAAAAATATGTAGTTTTGCGTCAGATCGAAACAAAGCAGACGAGCATTGCCTGACTCTATAAAAAATCGAAGAGGTGTCCTATTGCATCCAGCCTTTATTATACCCCTTTGAAGACATATTCAATAAGTACAGGGTATCCTGGAAAAAGGGAACAGTGAGTCGACCCTGGGGACCTGGCTCAGGGCTCCCGGGTCTAGAAGCAAGTAAATTAAAAAGCGCAAGCGGAACGTTTGGCCTCAAGTGTGGGCAGGGCTGGGCTGGCTGTTGACTGGTGAGGGGTGGTGCGGGTGGTGCGGGGCATGTGTTGGGGGCGGGGTAAACAACTCGATTAATTCCTGTTTAGGGGTGTGACTGCCCGGTTTGCAGGTTGTTGATAATTAATCATGTGGGGATTAAGTTGTTTTTTTTGGCCAGTGCTGAAATAGAAGGCAGGTTTATTGAAAAATTATGCGCCATAAAAAAGGCAGAGCAAGCGAGAGAGAGAGTGCGAGTGAGAGTGGGAGAGGTAGGGAGGGAGATAGCGAGAAGCGTATTACAAGCGAATTGCTGTGGATTAGCGAGCGAGCAGCAGCTGTTAACAGAAAAGGTCGGCTTTAAAGAGTTAACAGATTTCCGATTGCCAAACAATATAAACGCGATATTATTATCAATTAGGCGGCCGTATCTAATTCGAGACGCGATTCGCTTTTATTGCGCTCAATCAATGGCATTTGGCACTCGAATCAATGGCTGCCACTTCATGAGAACTTCTGCTCCCACAAAACACACACACACACACACACACACACACACACACACACACACACAATAACAATGCATAATTCAATAGCTCAAGGCCCAGCCCAAACGCATTTATGAAGCTAAAACCTCACCTCTCTGTCTCCCCCCGCTCCTGTGATGTACAAACAAAATTAAGTTTTATTGGTGCGCAGTCGACGCTGCGATGATGCGTGAGAGCTGGAGATGATGAGTGGGAAATTGAGCGCAGCTGAGACACCAGGCCCCCAATCCTAAGCCCAAAAACCCAGTCTCTGTTCAATTCTTGAGCCTCTTTATAGAAATCTCTAGTTAGCTGGCCAAAAATGGGGTATGCTGGTTTTTGTCGATTCATTCATATATTCTCTATCCTGCGTTAACTTCTCCTGCGTACATAATATCGATAAATATCGATTTTGACACAAAGTCGAGAACCATAAGAGTTAGATATATGAAGTTTTCAATTTGCAATTATTTATAGAGCTATATGCTTGGGCTTGGGTATATACACTTATTTGCATACCATTTTTAAACCCTGAAAATTTCATAAAAATCAAACATCAAAGATCCGAGTTAGGCAAGATAGAATAGTCCATACTGTGGGTCTATGGAAAGAGGAGGGCAGACAGACGTCCACTCGACTCTGTGATTGGGATATCTGGCAGTCGGGCATATCCGACTAGAGCATTCTGACGGCTTGTGTGTTATTTTATTTCGTTTTTTTTTTCTGATTTCTTTTAATAGTGAATTAGCACCTCGCACTGTCGGCCTGTCAGTGTTTGAGTTGGCTTTATGGCCATCATCTGGCCGATTGTTTGTCTCTGTCTCTCGCGGGCTGCCAGTTGCCCACTTTCCCAACCCAAAACGAACCGTCGGCATTCGCACAAAAGCCAGCTTTGTGTGTGCGTCGGCCCGGGCGACCGCAATTTAGACATCCACAAGTCCACAGCTTTGCCCCGCTCTTTATGATGTACGAAATTCACACTAAGTGTCAATGAATATAAAGTGATCATGGCACAGTCACATTCACAGTCACAGTCACAGTCACAGCTGTTGCTTGGCAATCGGCGAGATCTGAGCCCCCCTTTTCAATGTTATACAACTAGCTACATTCCCAGCTTGGTTGTGCCACTCATTTCCCAACAGGAACAAAGCATAAAAACCGCCCAAAAAAATGAACACCACACAACAAAGTTGGAGCTCAAGCTGCATAAATACACATGAATACAAAGAGAAGCTCTTCTAAATTATTGGGCCACGCTCTAGCGTATCTTGCCTATGATAACACCTGATTTTAGGTAGATGGATAAATAATATACATTTTCAGAATCTATAAATATATCTTATATCTTATGTATGGTATATGAGTTATTTGAAAATAAAAGAACTCTCTGCAAGATAAATGTAGATTGGAACTACTTATAAAAATAAATGCTTAAGTCTTTTATTTAAATGAAAGCATTTTCTTTGGGCTATAATAATAAAATATATTCATATATAAAAACTTGATAAATATTAAAATGTATTTATGGACTTAAATTTGTTGCATAGTGTACTTAAAAGCATGTTTAGTTTTATGTGAGGACCACAATTAAGTTTCCTATTGTTTTCTGTTGTTTTTGGGCAGCTTTTGCAACCACTTGCGGTTTCCACATACACAAACGACTAAACACACCTCACACACACACCTCACACACACACACACTCACGTCTAGCTCGAAGGCATGAATAAACATCTTTGTAAAATGATAATGCCGTCGCACAAATAATTTCACACATTCAACGCATACACAGCGCCCAGTCAATCAGTCAATCAGTCAAGCAGTCAATTAGTCAATCGGCCAGACAATTAGTCAGTCGTTTGTGAAACACGCATAAAACATATCCACAGACATAACTTATTATAATATATCGAATCGCAACGGATCACAGCGAAACGAAACGGAACGGATCGCGCGCGTATTGGCTATGCTGTCATGGAGGGGTTTGGTGGAGGGGGTGGAAGGGGGGTGTTCTGCTGTTTTGGCAGTTGGCCAATTTGCACGCTGTCCATTAACATGGCCATGCGCCGCTTATCTAACGGCGGCTCCAGGCATCATTCTGCTGGTCTCAACATTTTCATGGATATTAACATGCGATAATCGCAACAATCGAAACGCGGCCAAAACAACAAAACAAGGCAGTTATATAGAGGAGGGGCGGGGGAGGGGAGAAATTCGAATGATGTCAGCAATTTTGCATTTCCATATGCGATTCGCTGCGGTGCAATTGGCAAAGCGACAAACGCCAAGGGTAGACTCTGGACTCTGGACTCTGGCTTTGGGTTTGGGTTTGGGGGTTCGGGGCATTAAGGCTGCGTGATAAGCTTCCGGGTAATTGCAATGGAAGCACACGCAGACAAACGAAATTGCCCTGAAAATCTGACCAGTCGACGAGGGGCAACAATAAAGCGAAATAAAAATCAATTGCTGTTGATAGATGCTGTGGCTGTCCGAAGAGCTCGGGTCAAGCGTGGGTGGGTGGGCCCAACAATAAATCTGCAGCTGAGCTAATGAAACTAGAATGATTGCGGCAATCACACACGGGTGTGGCGAGTGTAGACGTGTACGTGCCGGGCACTGGCTACGGCCAAGGAGGAGCAACGGACACTGGGCTGTGGCTCTTGCCGGGCAATGCGCATGTCCTGCAATCAAATACATACACACATATTTTTTGTGCCTTTGGCATACATTATGTACACGTCGTCTCACTGGACCCATGCTCTTACCGGATCCTGCGCATTTGAACGTGTCAATTTTATTGCGGTTTGACTTTGCCCAAAAGCCGTCAGCAAAGCGGCCAGGAAAAGCCCTTCAAGGCGGTCGCTCTGCTCTGCTCTGCCCAGCGCAGCTCTGCTCTGCTCTGCTCTGTCTTTAGTTAAAGTCGACTTTTTGGTTGACTTTATGATTTACAGCGCTCGTTTTTTTCGCGTTATTTTTTTAGGAGCGTTAATGGCCATCGTAAAGCCGCAGTGGGCCATGTCGCAGTCGCAGTCGCCGTCGTCGTCGATTCGCGCACTGATTCTAAAAAATGAAAACAGTTTTTATGAATTTCTCACAACGCGCCTCGACTGCGACTTGGCCTGTTCCTGTGCGTTGTCCTTTTTCGCCGTTTTCTACTATTTTCTTGTTGTTGTTTTTTTTTGCCTTTTTACCTAGCCGAGTCGAGCCTGGCTCTTTTATGGGCAAACAAATGGCAGCGATTATATTCGGTTTCGGTTTTTGGTTCTGTTTTTTAGGCCATAAAAATTAGGCGGCATAAAAAAACTGCATTGGAATTCTAGTTCTAGTTTCAGATTTTTAGGTTTTCAGGCTTCGCGTTGCTGTTTTCTATTTACAATTTTTGTTTTTTTTTTTTTTTAAATTTTCGCGGAATTCGGAAGCGGAACAACGACGGCCCGACCTTGCCGTCTCTGAAGAGCTATTCAAAGCGAAACATTTGGAAATTGACTCGCTGCGGTGCGCGAAATATTTTTTAGAACTGACTTTCGAATCGTATGTCAATTGTCTCTGATCTGAGCTGATCATAAAAAAAAAGCAGAAAAACGATCGGGCATGATTTTTTTATTATTGGCCTAAAAAACTAAGACGCGCCCAAAACAATGCAGTGGGCCCAAAAGTCACCAAGCAGCAGGCACAAAGGCCAAAAGGTCGTCCGAAGAGTGCAAAGTGTGATAAAGCGATTATTCACAAGGTTGCAAAATCAAAGTAGCTTGCAATTAAATGGGAAGTTCGATTTGTTTTCAAACACGAAATGCTGAAAGGCTGCAAGATGCGGATTTTTCAGTGAATATCTACAAAATAGAATAGAAATAGCAGATAATTTCTTAAGGCATAAAATTAATCAAACTTATACTAGTCTGATATCTAGTGCAAAGGATTGTAATTTATTTAGTCCATTAGCTAGTCAAAAGTCGTATATATATTTAAATTCCTATTACTACTAGGGAACCAATTTAATTATTTATGAGACGAGCTAGGTAAAGGTATATCTCTCTAGGTGTATCTCGCCCAGCTTACACTTTATTAGAAGCGACAAAAAGTATGTCCGATTTGCGACTGATATACATATATATATGTATACGACTTGTATGGATCAGGTCTTGCGATAGACTCTCAAGACTCTCCCAAATAACGTATCGTTTCAACATCAGATTTAATTGAGCCGAGTTAAAAGTTTAAAGTTTTTCGAAAAATGTTTCGAAATCAACGATCTTGGAATAATTTAAGATCTAGATTCGTTTGAAGGTGCTTTCATGTGCTCAGACATAAGTTGAAATGGCAAATCTGTAAACATTAACATAACATTTACATAATGTTTACATAAAAGTATATAACATTTATATGAAATTTACATAACATTTAAATACCTTCAAAATCTAAACTACTTTGCTTATGTTTTTTGTTTTATTTTTATTTTTGTAGAGTTTTCTCAACATTTTTTCGAATTTCCTTACAGCTTACAGCACGTAATTGGACGAGTTTCTTACGCAAACCTCGCACAGTTCAAAGAGTTGTTTGCTGAGAAAATAGAAAACCTGATAGATTCGTACGTGGAAAACCGCAGGATGCAAATCGGTAAACCTCAACTTCAAATGGCATTTGGCCGATGCGAATTCGCGCGAAGTTCGCAGCGATTAGATGCAGCTTTTTTGAACTGCGCCGCAGTTGCAGATGCAGATACATTCCCGAGTTGCATCCACATGCAAATTACGCAGATTAATTGTGGCAGCGGTCACGCCCCAGCCCAACAAGGCCCAGGGTGTGTGTGCGAGTGTGTGCGTGTTGTCTGTTACATGAACAGCTACGGCAGCCGTGACCTTCGACCTTTTATAGTTGCTGTTGTTGCTGCTGCTGCTGCTACTCTTCTTTATGCACATTTTTTCACAGGCAATTTCGGTCTGCCGTTGCGGCTGCCTGTCCGGCCTGTTCGCGCCTGTGTCCTTTTTTGAGGATGCTAAAAATCGCGACATCTTAGCCAGAATTTTTGGCCGGATTAAGCATTTTATGGCCAGCAAATGCTGTCAATAAAACGCTAAGCGCTTCCCACTAATCTCCAACCGTAGACGTATCCTTAGCCATATCTGTATCTGTATCTGTATCTGTATCTGTATCTCTGCTGGCTGGACATGTATCTGCCGCTTTAAATTTTGTATATTTGGTGTGTTTATTTTTTTTTTAATGCACCCAGCAGCCTCCCCCCGCCCTCTCCCCCTCGACAGCCACGCCGCAGCTGGCATTTGAAATGCCATCAGAATATGGTTCCGGAACTGTGCGCCAAATATAGTACAAGTATCTTTGAGTATCTCATGGATGCGCAACGGTTTTGTGACAATGCAATCAATTAGCATACAATTAAAAAATGCTTAAACAAGGAAATCAACTCGAGCTGCAGACGCACACACAGCCTTATTTGTATCTGTATCTAATGCGGGCGCAACTGTATCTGTATCTGCATCTGCAACTGTATCTCTGTCTGTGTCTGTGCAGATGCCTTGTAAGTGGGCCGCAGATCAAAGCGACGACGACAACATAATTGCTCGTTCACTTCACAGTTTTTTGATGACTTCGACATGGCCACAGCAAACACTTAATGCTCCATATATTTCAGCTACACTGCAAAAAAATAAACGGTCCTAAAAATATGCTTAAAAAATTACTTAAATATTGGCTTTTATTTTATTTAATATTAAACAGAATCTTATCTACATAAAATGTAGCCCGTAATTTCTTTATGAAAATAAGCACGGCTTGCCTTAATTTCAGTAGAACGGGCAGTTGCAATAAAAATAAAGTTAAATTGAAAATTTTAATTGAAAACTAATATAAAATATATTTTAATTTATTTAATTTTTGTTCTGCTTGAACTTATATTTGTCTGTGCATTTCTGTAGAATTCAATTGAAGCACACATAATTTTCTTACAGTGTACATTATGCAGCCTGAATCACATTGTTGAAATATTGTATCTTTTATGTTGTTTGCGGCTTGTTGCGTCTGCTCTGGTGGCCCTTGTGGCGCCACAAGCTCCTTTTTGCCGCTGCTAATTGAGTTTTAAGTAGCCAGCGGCATCCACTTGAGCGCTGCGGAAGTTCCAGGTCCTGCATTTCCTGTTGCCGCTTGCCCTTGACAATGCCAAGGGCCTGTATGTGTGTGTGCGGCTGTGTGTGTGTGTGTGCTCTTTGGCCTGGCCAAAGTCAAACTCTAATCCACAAATATTTTCAACTCTTTTGCTCTAATCGCTGCTTCTAATCACTTCCATGAAACGCATAATTGTGCCATTGCAATTGATACGCTTAGCCGACCTGTATACCCTAGATACCCTCTATACCCTATATGCAGACAGTTGCCCAGTTGCCCGCAGCCAAGTGGCAAATCCGCGAACAGACAATGCGCACAGAATGAACGACAAGTAGCTGCGAATTATCAATCCTATCATGCTTTTATGGCACGGTCCCAACTCGTCTCCAGTTCAGCGAATTTATGCATACCCTTACCGCGGCGACCCGTCACCCCTTTTTACGGCGGACCGAGCTGATAATCCTTCTAAATGTTTGCATTAATTTCGAGGCGTAAACGGATTAGGGCGTCGGCGCTGGGCGTTGCCCGGCAGCCAGCAAAAACCGCCGACAACACGGATACCACTGACCTGCACCGGCAGCGGCAGCGGCAGCGGCAGCGACGGCCACGCCCCGCCAGGAGATGTACACAAAATGGATTTAAATCCTTTCGCATTTGCGCTGACTTCTGGACTAAAACTGCGCCTAATCCGGTGAACGGGTTGCGCCTGCTACTGCTAACGGGATTAACTCCGATTACTCCAGATGATCCGCAGAAGTCAATCTGCTTTCAGGCTTTAGGCTAAAGACTCGAAACTCCCAAATCCAAATCCCTCGGCCGGAGCAGCAAATCCAAGCTCTGCTGCAGTTGATATGTTTATTTGTTTGTTTTCGTTTGTTTTGAGAATTTCTGGCAATTAAGTTGGCGATTTGCTGCGCCTGGGCGGAGCCCTAGCCGGGGGCGTGCCCGCAGCATACCTGTTTGGCCAACTGCAGCAGCAGCTACTTGAGCGGAAGCTCAAGGCCAAAAGGTCAGTTTTTTAGGCAGAACTTTGTTTTTTTTTTCTTGACACTTTGTTTTTTGGTAAATTGCGCAGATTATGCGAGGATTATGCGTTGATTGCGTGCAATTATCATGTGCTGCTCCTGCCGTGCCTTGTCAAATATATGTAAGAGAAAAATTACCAAAAAAAAATAAAAAAAAATAGAAAAAACTGCCTTTACGATTCACGCTAAATCCTTTGAGCACCCCTTTTGTCTGTCGCCTGGGTCCTTGGGCGTCGCTAGCTTGCGTAAAATTTCATAACCCTAGCAGGGATATTCGTGGAAAGCGAATGCGGCACAGTCATATCCTTTTCATATCCTTTTCGCCTTACCTCTTGCCAATCCGTTGGCTAAAAAAACGTCGCGCGATTTCCGCGTATGCCGGCAGGTAAAACGCCTAAAAAAAACACACAAATAAACAAACATCTTGCAAATGTTTCGCAATAAACACGCAACGCTTATATAACGAGTTGTGTGTCCGGTGCTGCCAGCGGGGCATACATATGTATGTTGTATGGCACCGATGTATGGCAACCATTTTGTGAATTTGACGTTAATTGCACTGCGGCGGCAATTGCAATTGCCGGCAATTATAAACTGTGCAGATGTGGCAGCAACGGGTAGTGGAGAGCGTGGGTGGAGGTTTGGGGTGGGGGGTTGGTTGATAAATGTGCGTGATTTGGAATGAATGTGCATCGATTAAAACCGCAGGGCAATCAATTTGCGCCTTTTAACCGATTTCAACGCCAAATTGGCTCGAACACAACCAATTAATGTCAGAGCAGCAACAACAGCAACAGCAACAATAACAACAACAACAACAACCCCCGAGCAAAACAATTAACACACAGTGTGCGCAGGGGGCAAAAGGGTCGACGTCGACGTTTAGACACATTCCGCACGATAAACTTGCAATAAAGTCAAGTCGAGGCGTTTAATTGCCGTTCAGCTCGTCAGTTGTCTGTTAGGGGGCTGCCAGGTTTTTTGATTAAACGCACACCTGTAATGGCAACGCCGGCAGCTAACGGTTACACAGCGATGAGCTGTACGCATCATATACCGCAATGAATAAGTGCCTATAATTGGCAGTTTTAGAGCATATTTGCAACGGGTCTGGCAAAAGTCGACGGCCATTTTTATGCAGTTACGGTAAAAAGCTGTTTACATACGCGAGAGCTTACTTTATACGCTCTCACACACACACACTCTCTGTCTCTCTCTCTCTCTCTCTCTGTTGCTCTCCGTGCTGCGCCGACTCACACTCGCTGCGCGCTGATTGGCTGTTTGGGCTTTTGGAGCCATTGCTCCATTTTGTCAGCAGACACGCCCTCTGCTGCCGCTGCCGCTGCTGCAGCGTCGCTGTCGACGTCGCCGCCGCTGCTAAGAACTAATTAAGTAAAATGAAATAAAATGCTGCCATAATTGAAGTCGTTAATGCTAAAGCCATGAATACTAAAAAGTTTTCATTTACTGCAGCTGAGCTGCGGCTGTAATAACAGTAAATTGCATTGCTTAAACGACGCGGTTTGATGGTCGGTCTAAGATAACGTATTGAGGGAGTGGCTATTACACCACTAGATACAGATACACATAAATGCAAGCATATATACATATATATTAGCATACATACAAATAAGTTGTATATTCGTGCATTCGCCACTCTTTAGAAAAACCAACATAACGTAAAAACGTACTGGCCAGTAATACGTGACCCGCCAGTCACAACGTAAGACTTCGTAAAATTTTAGTACATTCATTCGATTCATAGCACTTAGCTTGCGCGCGTCAAGCAGCCTGCGTTGCCACTGCTGCTAACAAATATGGCAGCATCACAAGCGACCACACCTTTTTCAATGCCAAAGTGTGGCCATAGCTTGCGCTGCGTTGCATATCGAATATATTCATGGTCGCATTGAAAACGAACCGATAGACGCCTGCCAACGATAGTTAACAGTGCCCTTTGAGGGAAACAGCAATTGAACACTAGCTTAAAATCGCATTCACACTAACATTTATATTCGGGAAAAAACATTGGAACGGGTTGGACGCGGAGAGCACACTTCTTCATTTTTCTGCGAAAAAATTCAATCAAAGCTCAGAAATAAGCGGTAATATACAGGGAAAATATTTGGCTAGCGCTTACAGTTTATTGTTTATTGCAAACACGCGCATATTGCTTGTACACAACGCAGTGCAGACAAGCAAGCGAAGCCAACGAAAAAATATCGGGGAATAAAGTGCGCTAAAAAAAAAGTGAAATCTAATGTTAAAAGTCAATTTCTTATAGTCGCGAACGTGATTCAATAAATAACCGACAGGGCAATTAATTTATGTGACGAATTGTGGAAAATCGAGAATGGGAACGAAAGTGCAACAAAACGACGACGCTGCCGCCGCAGCGCCAGCGGCAGAAGCGGCCGCCACCCACAGCAACGCCAACGCCAACGCTACAGCGACAACAACAACAGCAAGAGCAGCAGAAGCAGAGGCCGATGCAGCAGCAACAGCAAGCGCAACAACAACACCAACGCAAACAACAACAGAGCTAAAGTCACAAACGCTGCCCACACATAGCGCAGCGCCGACGCAAGTGTTAATCATTCCTGCCGCCCAGGCTTCCACGATGGCCACAAATGCCGCCAAAAAGATACGACGCGCCTTCTCCATGCCACGCAATCCGTTTCGCTGGTCGCGCAAATTCAAGACGATTGCTGCCACAGCCGGCACAGCTGCCGATGGCAGCAGCGTTAACGTCGGCAGCGCCAGCAACACGGCGATTTCGTCCTGTGTGAGCGGCGGTCGCGGACGCAGCGGCAGCATTGTTTCGCTCAGCAGCTATGAGGCGGCCTCTGATGCGCCCATCGGCAAGGACAAGCCAAATAGGGCGGCGACCATTGCAGTCACCAATAACAACAACAACAGCAACGGCAGCAGCAGCAGCAACAACAACAACAACAGTAAACGTGCGAGCGGGCAACAAGCACGTGTGTTGCGTCGCTCTTCCTTCAGGAAATTTCTTAATCGCATCGCGCAGCATTTAAGCGCAACGGTGAATGTTGGGGTAAGCACTAGAAACTTAACTGTAAATATGCATACATGAATAAATATACGATGCACGCACTGCTGTCTAGAGTGGGGCGCGTGTCGTGTCACGAGCACGCACAACGCTCCGCTTTGATATTTGAACGTGTCGTATTAGACAATTCCCAACACGCACCCATCTCTAGCTTTCACTATTCTCAACTACTTCTTTGTATACAAGTGTGTACATATTTTCGCTTTCTTTGTTCAAAAGCAGCATCAAACTCCCCTCTGATAAGCAGCTCACTCCTAACGAGTGCTGCTGTGTTTCTCTCTGTGTGTGAGTGTGTGTGTGTATGTGTATTTATAAAAACATCGTTTGGTGTCGGCGTTATCGTTGCCTTTGTTTTGCTCTGCTTTGCCGCCTTTGTCTCTCGCTTGCACTTTGCTGCCGTCTTGTTTTTGTGCAATACATTCAAATAGTTTGACACGCATACATATACATATATAAATGTATTTACACATGTGTGTCCTGCATTGCGTGCCAATTGTTCTTGTTGTTTGCCACCCACTGGGCCCGCCATACGCTGGCCAAATCGGCATTTGCCACGTTTCCATGTTTCGCTCGGCCGTTGTTATTGTTCTGCCGTCTGCTGAGTCATCGCGAAATGCGTGCGTTGATAACAGACAACGTATCGCTGTATTTAAATGTGGTCTTATTCGGCTTTCTGTTGCTTTCTTTCACAATACGTCTGAATGAGGCATGTAGCGTGTACAGCGAGACCTGGCAGAGAGAAAGGCGAAAGAGCGCAAGTGAGTGTATGTTAACTATGTTATGTGGAATGTGAAATATGTAATTTGCATAATAATGTAATGTTACAGACAAGTATGTTACATATGTTATGTTAATGTCGCTTCGATCACTTATTAGCAGTTGCAATAAATAATTTAAGAGAGAGAGAGAGAGTATCTAGTATGCGACTTGGCAAAGCTGACGTTTATTTTATAGAGTTTACAGAATAATTACCATGCGGACAGCGCATGGAAATTAATGTTATTTTTAAACAATTGCTGTCTCATTATTATTTGTATAATTTATTAAGCTGAGAGGCCCTAAATTTGTTGCAGGTGCTGTGTGGGCGTTGGGCCAGCGTTTGCTATTGTTATGTATTTGTTGTTGTTGTTGTGCGCAACAATTGTTCAAACAATTTGTGTAAATGTTGGCAACATTTGTTGCCGCGGCTGGCGCTATATAATAATAACAATAAACAAGAACAGCAACAACAACAGCAACAGCATATAAAACTAGCACAAAAACAATAACAAAACAGCCGGAGACAAAAGTTTTAGTTCGTGCGCCGTTGGAGCGTAGCCGCAGCTGCCAGTTGCCCCCCAGCGTTGCCACAGACAATGGACTCCAGTCCTGAGAGGCAAGAGACAACTCCTCGCGGCAGATTGACAAATGTGTGCCACGCTTCTCTGTCTGGAAGACAGAGGCAGAGGCACAAATAAAAGCCTGAAAGGCAAGTGCAGGGCGACAGTTGTTTACACTCACTACCCAATCCTCAATTCACATTTGATCTAAAAATGTAAAATGTACATACATATACGTATGTGTGTGTGGCACACATATATGCATTTGTTGCCGTTGTAATAAGCTCGTTGATTAATTGTAGAGGGCAAGACCTTAGACTGCCGCTGATGACCTTTTACGCGCCTCGAATTCCTAAACGTTAGCACGAAAAAAAAAACACAATTTCAAATGCACGAAACGAATTGAATTGGAGGCAACTTCAATGAAATATATATATACATATGTATATATTAAATTGATGTACAGTGAAAGCACTCTAGAGCGAACAAATAGGCAGATGTTTGCTTTTAAGGGATTAGAATGGCTTTAAATGCAGGCAACTCTTGATATAAGCATTAAACGCAAGGCAGCTGTCCGTTCGCAGAGCTTTCACTGTACTCCACATTTAAGTCAGCTGACCAAGTGAAGGCCTTATGTCATTAGCCAAGTTTCGGCTGTGCCACCTTTCACCAGCTGCCACTCTGCTGGACTGTTGCTGCGGTGAGGCAATTGCCCATTGTTGATGCTGATGCTGTTGCTACAATTGCTGCTGCTGCTGCTGCTAATGTTGTTGTTATTGCGGTGATTACCTCACACTCCAGCTGTGAGCCTCGCTAGCTGATTTATGATTCACGCTGCAAGCATCTCGCATTGATTTTATTCAAATGGCCCAGCCAAAGCAAGTGCAATGCAATGCGAATAACCTGAAATAATAGCAACAACAACTCAATTTGGCTTATTAAAATGCCAATTGGTGCATTGCGCGTGGGCCGAAGTCGTCGTCGTCGTCGCATTGTGCAAAAATTGCATGCCAAAAAATACATATATATGTATATATTCCGCACTAACGGCAACAAAATGTCGAAAGAAAGGGAAGGGGGTGTGTTTCATTAGACGGCATTCAAGTCAAACAAAAAATGACACTCAATAGTGAAACGTGCGACATGAATTTCACACTCCGTGCAATAACTGCCAGAGATGGCACAAACTAGAAACAGTCAAGGCTCTTAAATATAGAACATTATTTTTGGCCGAGATATGACCATTTATTGTTTTCCAAAAAAATTCGTGTGGTTGTGGACACAATATTCACGACATAATCTCGCCATGATCAACGGCGAAGTTATGTCGCTTTGAAACGTCATATCTCCGCCGATCTAAAAAATCATGGAGATATGACGTTTCAAAGCGACATAACTTCGCCGTGGATCTTGGCGGTTTCTATGGCCCTCCCCGAGTAGCCCTTCCCTTTTTGGCCCCTATCGGGCTTTATTTGGCCGAGATATGACCATTTAAAGTTTTCCAAAAAAGATCGTGTAGTTGTGGACATGATATTCACGACATAATCTCGCCATGGTCAACGGCGGTTATGTCGTTTTGAAGCGACATAGCTCCGCCGATCTAAAAAAATCTTGGAGATATGACGTTTCAAAGCGACATAACTTCGCCGTCGATCTTGGCGGATTCTACGGACCTCCCCGAGTAGTCCCTCCCTTTTTGGCCCCTATCGGGCTTTATTTGGCCGAGATATGACCATTTAAAGTTTTCCAAAAAATTTCGTGGACACGATAGTCACGACATAATCTCGCCATGATCAACGGCGGAGTTATGTCGCTTTGAAACGTCATATCTCCGCCGATCTAAAAAATCATAGAGATATGACGTTTCAAAGCGACATAACTTCGCCGTCGATCTTGGCGGATTCTACGGACCTCCCCGAGTAGCCCTTCCCTTTTTGGCCCCTATCGGGCTTTATTTGGCCGAGATATGACCATTTAAAGTTTTCCAAAAAAGTTCGTGTAGTTGTGGACACGATATTCACGACATAATCTCGCCATGATCAACGGCGAAGTTATGTCGCTTTGAAACGTCATATCTCCGCCGATCTAAAAAATCTTGGAGATATGACGTTTCAAAGCGACATAACTTCGCCGTCGATCTTGGCGGAGTCTACGGACCTCCCCGAGTAGCCCTTCCCTTTCTGACCGTAATCGGGCTTTATTTGGCCGAGATATGACCATTTAAAGTTTTCCAAAAAAGTTCGTGTAGTTGTGGACACGATATTCACGACATAATCTCGCCATGATCAACGGCGAAGTTATGTCGCTTTGAATCGTCATATCTCCGCCGATCTAAAAAATCTTGGAGATATGACGTTTCAAAGCGACATAACTTCGCCGTCGATCTTGGCGGATTCTACGGACCTCCCCGAGTAGCCCTTCCCTTTCTGACCGTAATCGGGCTTTATTTGGCCGAGATATGACCATTTAAAGTTTTCCAAAAAAGTTCGTGTAGTTGTGGACACGATATTCACGACATAATCTCGCCATGATCAACGGCGAAGTTATGTCGCTTTGAAACGTCATATCTCCGCCGATCTAAAAAATCTTGGAGATATGACGTTTCAAAGCGACATAACTTCGCCGTCGATCTTGGCGGAGTCTACGGACCTCCCCGAGTAGCCCCTCCCTTTTTGGCCCCTATCGGGCTTTATTTGGCCGAGATATGACCATTTAAAGTTTTCCAAAAAAAATCGTGTAGCGGTGGACATGATATTCACGACATAATCCCGCCATGATCAACGGCGAAGTTATGTCGCTTTGAAACGTCATATCTCCGCCGATCTAAAAAATCATGGAGATATGACGTTTCAAAGCGACATAACTTCGCCGTCGATCTTGGCGGATTCTACGGACCTCCCCGAGTAGCCCTTCCCTTTCTGACCGTAATCGGGCTTTATTTGGCCGAGATATGACCATGTAAAGTTTTCCAAAAAAGTTCGTGTAGTTGTGGACACGATATTCACGACATAATCTCGCCGTGATCAACGGCGAAGTTATGTCGTTTTGAAGCGACATAACTCCGCCGATCTAAAAAAATCTTGGAGATATGACGTTTCAAAGCGACATAACTTCACCGTCGATCTTGGCGGATTCTACGGACCTCCTCGAGTAGCCCTTCCCTTTTTGGCCCCTCTCGGGCTTTATTTGGCCGAGATATGACCATTTAAAGTTTTCCAAAAAAATTCGTGTGGTTGTGGACACAATATTCACGACATAATCTCGCCATGATCAACGGCGAAGTTATGTCGCTTTGAAACGTCATATCTCCGCCGATCTAAAAAATCTTGGAGATATGACGTTTCAAAGCGACATAACTTCGCCGTCGATTTTGGCGGATTCTACGGGCCTCCCCGAGTAGCCCTTCCCTTTCTGACCGTAATCGGGCTTTATTTGGCCGAGATATGACCATTTAAAGTTTTCCAAAAAATTTCGTGGACACGATAGTCACGACATAATCTCGCCATGATCAACGGCGAAGTTATGTCGCTTTGAAACGTCATATCTCCGCCGATCTAAAAAATCTTGGAGATATGACGTTTCAAAGCGACATAACTTCGCCGTCGATCTTGGCGGAGTCTACGGACCTCCCCGAGTAGCCCCTCCCTTTTTGGCCCCTATCGGGCTTTATTTGGCCGAGATATGACCATTTAAAGTTTTCCAAAAAAAATCGTGTAGCGGTGGACATGATATTCACGACATAATCCCGCCATGATCAACGGCGAAGTTATGTCGCTTTGAAACGTCATATCTCCGCCGATCTAAAAAATCATGGAGATATGACGTTTCAAAGCGACATAACTTCGCCGTCGATCTTGGCGGATTCTACGGACCTCCCCGAGTAGCCCCTCCCTTTTTGGCCCCTATCGGGCTTTATTTGGCCGAGATATGACCATTTAAAGTTTTCCAAAAAATTTCGTAGACACGATAGTCACGACATAATCTCGCCATGATCAACGGCGAAGTTATGTCGCTTTGAAACGTCATATCTCCGCCGATCTAAAAAATCATGGAGATATGACGTTTCAAAGCGACATAACTTCGCCGTCGATCTTGGCGGATTCTACGGGCCTGCCCGAGTAGCCCTTCCCTTTCTGACCGTAATCGGGCTTTATTTGGCCGAGATATGACCATTTAAAGTTTTCCAAAAAAGTTCGTGTAGTTGTGGACACGATATTCACGACATAATCCCGCCATGATCAACGGCGGTTATGTCGTTTTGAAGCGACATATCTCCGCCGATCTAAAAAATCCTTCAGATATGACGTTTCAAAGCGACTTAACTGGAATTACATTGAATTTCCCGCTTGCCATTGTGTAAAAGCAACGTGCGTGCTCGTGTCACGAACAACACGCGCCCAGCTCTAATAACAACACGTGATTCTCTTGTATGGCTGTTTGGCTAAACATACATAGGTAGGCTGGTAGCTGGCAGCAGGGAGGGGCTGGGGTTGGGTTTGGGTGTCATTTGCAAGCCATTTCCGCAAGCTTTCGGCCACCCAATGTTAGACGTGGAATACTATAGAGTATATGGTTGTTGTGTAGTAGCAAATGTTGTTGTTGTTGCTGCACTTGTTGATGGCCGAGATTAGTACGTAACAGCGTGTGCCTGCTGTGTGTCTGTGTATGTATGTGTGTGCTGATTTTCTATGATAGTGTGCGCGCCTGTGTGTGTGTTGGTGTGTGTGTTTCGCGTATTTCCGCCAGGCAAAAGCTAGCACGTAACTTTTGCGCTTCTTCTTGCTGTTGCTGTTGTTGTTGTTGCTGCCGCAGTGCGAATTATTATTGTCTGTTGTTGGTTTTTACCGCACGTTTTCTATTCTCTCTCTCAGGCTCTCCTGCGCGCTCTCTCTCACTCTCTCTCTCTCTCTCTCTCTCTCTCTCTCTCTCTCTCTCTGTTGCTCTTCTGAATTTACTTTCAAGGTAAAATCAATTGAGATCAAACTAATTGAAAATGTTTTTCAGAATGAGTGTTTTTTTTTTTTTGTTCTCTCGTTATATTCTAGTATATCTCTGCCTCCATTTGGTGTGTGTATTTTTGTAGCAGCATATTTTCATAAACAAATGTAAAAATAGTTGCCTTGCAGCATTAACGGCAATAGCAACAATTTGCTCAACTATGCGTTAAGCTAGTTTCTTAGACAGCTTAGATCAGCAGCCACAGTTCATTCACTCAAACTATTAATCAGTGTTGCGTCTGGCTGTAATTGTCATGTTCAGTGTTGCTAAGCCAAGTTAGGTAATCAGCATCAGCAAATGTTGAATTCACTTATGTATACAACTAATCTATTTATAAGTGCGCTATCAGTTTACGAAACCAGACGCAGTCTGTTGCTAAACTGATTTAAATTAGTTTTACTCAGAGATTAATTTAGAATTTATTCAATTGCACATAATGGTCGCACGTTATAGCAATAGGAATATTGTAAGCTTAGCTTATATAGCATTCAGCTTTTGAATATATACAAATGTTGTAACACAATCTTTCACTCAATCAGCATAAAGAGAGCAACTTAAACAATGGAAATTTTGCAGCATTGAGCTTTGCAAGCTGAACTTTCACAGCATTCAGCTTTCATACGGTTTCTTACCTAACGGTATCATTTAACTGGTTCGCCAGACAGAGCTGAGCTCAATTGTTTTTATTTGTTTAATAATACTTCTGTGTGCTATACACATTTAACCCTGAACTCTCGGCTTACGTCTGAATAAGTACATATATGCCCAAAATTTCAATCAGAGGTCATTTTACTAAAATAGCGCCCAGTCTCTGAGAAATAAACTACAAAAATAGCCTGAAATAAAACCACTTGACTGCGATACTGGTTAATACCAGAGCATACAAGTGTCTAAAGAGCTATATACATACATATATATATATATGTGTGTGTATATCACAGACATAATTAAAGCGTGATTGCTTTATGCCTGACGTCAAAAGCAAAAATTTACGTCTCTTCAACCTAATTGCACACATAAATTTAAACTCGCAACGGCCATTATAGCGCCTAGACACTGTGATTATACATAAACATATATAGTATATATATATATATATATATAAGTACTTCTAGCTGTAATCAAAGTTGTCCACGTAACGCAGTCGAGCGTGTTTGCTAACTAAATAAAAAGTGCAAATTTGCCCAGCTAAAAACTGGACCGTTTGTCCTTGTGATATCAGAGAACATAACTGAACTGTGGAACTGTTGAATAAATAGCTGGCTAACGAATACTCATATTCACACTGACACACACGAATTCGCGAATTCGTTTTGCGTATCGCGCCACTGATAAGCAATTCACGTTGACTACACTCGAGGTGCTGATTGCGAGAACCTTGGCTGAATATCTGTTGTAGCCAACAAAAATGTGGGCGTGTCGGCCACGTGTGACAAGCGCCCCCCCTCTTTTACATAACCAGGCCCAGACGTGAGCAAAAACAGTCGCTGCGCAAGGCATTCAATTATATGTACGTAGTTGTATTTATATCTTAAAGATCGGCTGATCAAAACATTTGTCAAGTGTTAAATACGCTGGCAAAGGCATTCATCAAATGTCTTAAGGTGTCAAGTGTATTTGTTCGATTGCATGTTTCGATTCAATTGAATTGGAATCGGAAACGTTCATACATCAAGTTGTACTGCTAATTGCATTAGCCAGAAATCGACTAGAGCTTTGTTTTCAGCTATTTTGATTGTGAGGAGACAACAATCAGACGTTAGAACAGTTTGGCCCACTCTCCGACTTCACACTAATCGCCAAATCAGAGAATTAATCAAACATTTAAACGATACACATATAAAAAAAATAACACTAAAATTAATTAGCCATCAATTTCAATGACGAATTCGTTCTTGTCACGTGAGCACTTTTCGCTTAGCACCTCAGCCTGGCACAATTAGTTAGTGCAATGGATGAGCGCATATGCATATACCCTGTAGGCAAATAAACTGAATAAAAGGCTATCCGAGAGTTATGCAAATGCATGTCTGCGCTTACAAGATAACAAATAACTCATAGACTTTGCGAGCCAGAGCCAAAAAATTGTGTATACTCCATATTCAAAAGATTTCTATTGAGTAGTTTCTCATTCCCGATCCAAATACCTGTGCAGCATTAGAGCAGGGTAACTGCTAGTTGAGCAATACTTGCCCAGATATTTTCAGCTTGTTTCTATTAATAAAATGCTGATATGACGCGTTGACGCATATGACGTTAAAGCAACTCGAGCCAAGCAAAAGTGATTCGTAATAGTCGAACGATGTAATTCATCTAAAAACATACAAATATCGTGGGTATATGAATTTAACATGATTACGTATATGTATTTAATTTATAAATTCCAAAACAAAGCTGACGAACCGGTAGAACAAACGACTTTGTGGCTCTCTGGGCCAAGCCTAGTTTCAGCTAAGCTGTTATTTCATTCATGCTGGCTTTCAAGTCGGCATCAAATAATGACAACAACAACAGCAACGACGACGACGTTGTCAATTATCTACAATTATTTACAATTATTTAATAAAACGTAAGCGTAACAGAAACAACAGCAGCAACAACAACAACAACAATTGCTGCCACTTGCAGTTATACAAGAAAAAACAACAACAACAACAACAACAAATATAGTCATAGTACTCGATTACTTTTAGACAGATAAGTAATCGATGCCTGCGGGCCTTATCGAGACACAGTTTTTACCGCATAAACAATTTGGCCAATGGAATTTTTAGAAAAAAATACCTACTACACCTGCCGCACGCCCCACACGACAACCCCGTCGAGGCACAATGAACAAACAAATCGAATGATTCGAATAAATAACCAAATAAACCAAATAAATTGTATTCACAGCCCGAAAGATAAGTTAATGTATATATCGATATATATATATATATATATCAGCCCGTTGTTACTTGAAACTCGGCTCGTATTTTTAGCTTAAATATAAATATAAACAAAACAAAAGCGCATGCAAAAACAAAAGATAAATGCGCTAAATTTATAAATAATAATGATGATAAAATTGCTACAGTAAATTGAGACAAGTGGCGACAACGACGACGACGACGGTAACTTCTAAGACTGGCCAGCTCAATTAACAAAAATAAAGACAAATAAATAAATAAATAAAAAACTAGATAGAAGAATTAAGAGCAGACAGACAGACAGGCAGACAGACCGAAGATTAAATACTCTAGCAAAAAAATAAAATATATAATTACATTTGACAATAAAATAGAATAGAAATAGTTGAAGTAACAGCAGGAATACCCCTAATATTTGAATATATCTAGTTCCATTTTAAAGCCTTTGACTTGATTGCCAACATATAATTGGTAATTATCATTGACAATAAACTAGCTTGAATTGTTTTGAGTTTCTTTAAAAGATATTTTCTTTAGCAGCTTTGCCTTGTTACGAATAAAAGCAGGAATACCCCTAATATTTGATTATATCTACGCGCAGCTTAAAGCCCTTTCACTCGATTCTGATTGCAAGTGTCGCATTCGTTTTATACTCGAAATAACAATCGATTAAGTGGCTTTTGTAAATTGTTATTAATGAATTATGAAAAACTTGTTGTTAATTAAAACTAACTGCAGATCGTTGACCCTATAAAATGTAGCTCATAACAACAATTCTTGTTAATATCTTACAGTAATTTGTTAGTTCTGCGCACAAAGCTTACGAGTATCTACACGCCCAGACCTATATAGATATAGATGTATATGAATATGTATTTAGATATATTGCCGTACCGGTTTTGTTGGCCGGCTAATGTGGCGTATGCGCAATGCCAGAACGCGAACTGTGGAAACAGACGACGTCGCCGTCTCCAGCTGTGCGAGAAATGCTTTACATTTTGTCTGACGCTGGCCACAGCGATTAGGTCACGAATATATATACATATGTATATATGCACATATATCTAAACATGCGTTAAAGCAAATTCCACTCAATTTACTTATTGAGGCTCGTCGTCGGACATTTGTGCGTTTGAAATGCCTTTGATTCGACAACTGGGCAAATTGAATGCCTCGATTCCACTCGACTCGACTCGACTCGCCTTGTCTCATCGGCCGCCCGTCTTTCGGCTGTGTCTTAGCTCGGCTTATAGCATTTGTTTTTAATTGGGCTTTGTTTAATTGACTAAGCTACTTTTCGGCTTAAATTCAGTTCCTCAAGTCCAAACATCTAATCGAATTTTGTATTGAATAAATGCGTAATAATTGACCTGAGCAAATCATAGCTGCAGCTGCGAATAAAGTCGCTCGATTTATGTAACGAAAAAGAATGATCTAATCGAAAGGAAGTACTTGGGTAATCAATAGCTCTATGGGACCCTAAATACTGAATGACTAAGGTTATACGAGGTTATAAGGCAAAATGTGAGTGTTAGCAAAGAAGAGACTAGTTGTTTGTTGTTTACGAATATAAACTGAAACTAAAGCTATTTCATATATAAAGATATATATATATATATATATATATATCTATATAAACTGACCTTCACTCGATTGGCAGACAATATATCAATTTGCAATTTGAAATCTCTCCGAGCTGTCAGCTAGGATATCTTTATGTGACCTTATTCTATCCAGGAGAGGGTGGACGGGCGGGGCACACTCAATGACATTTGTCCATTTGTCGAGTGCAGTACGTTCCAATGCCAGCGCAATGTCAATTGAGATAAAAACAACGGATGCCGGGTTCACACTAAAATAAAATAACAAAAAAAAAAAACAAAACAGCAACAAAAGCGCCAATAACTTGTTGCTGACACACTCATGAATGTATTCATCGAGCGTGGGTAAAGGGGTGGGTGGGCATTCACCGACACAATTCACAATTCACAAACAATGCGAATAGTTCAGAGTGTGCTTAGGATTGGGATTGGGTTTGAGCCGGGGATTGGGATTGGCATTGGAATTGGTGTCACATGCACTCGGCGAGAGTTAACAATAAATCGCTAATGACATTGCTCAATCTGGTTGAGTAGTGTATGTGACACTTATGTTTAGGATATTTAGTGAAATTATTGCAGAAATGAAGACGAGCTAATGCCAACGACTAGGCGATACTCTGCTTTATACACTTTTATATTTAATATGAAGAGGAGAAAAGAAAAGTCTTTAAATTTATTCCATTATTCGATGATAGACAAATTAATGTGCAATACGAGAAGCTGAAGCTCCGCCTGCTTCTAGCTGTTTAATTCTCCAAAACTTTCTATGCCCTACAGTTAGAGTCTTCACTTTACTTTAGTATAACTTAAACAGCATTGAATAAATACTTATATCTTTGCAATATAGTCTTTATTTGTTTTTCCCGTGCAAGCCAGTAAAAAAGACATAAAACTCAGCTCGACAAAAAGTTTCCGATGTCGACTGCAACAAAGTTGACTATATATTGCGGCTATTTAAGTTAACTATTTAAGCTGAACAACTAACGCTTTTAACTTATGGTCCTTTCTCCTTTCTCGAATGCAACCATCTATCTTTATGCTATTAATTGTATCTATCTGCAACCGAACGCAGTCGCCCGAGAACAACACGGCGCAACATCGCACAACTTTTATAGAAATTGTGCCATTCTATACCGGATGCTGGCGACGAAAAGAGGTAAAATAGATGCCCTTCGTGTCGTTACCCGAAATCCTGTCATGCTCCAAGATCAACACTCCCAATCACCAAGTGCTAACCCAACCCACGCCAGCTTCTAGCCCGTTTTTCTGTTTGCCCCGGCCAATTGTGTCTAGTTTTATTGGCAGCAGTTATTTTTTTCCCCTCGCCTCTCCGCTTCCTTCTTTTTTTTTGCGCTTTTTGCTTGTTTCTATCTATTTTGATTTCTTTGGCCTAGAGTCTTGCGTGGGTTTTTCTCCATAAAAAAAAAAAAAAATTTAAACCGGCTCTTGATTTCGCTAAGCGCTTCTTTTGGGTTTTTATTTCTTTCTTTCTTGTGTTCCATTGACTGGCCCCATGACGTTATGAGCTTTAAATGTTTGCCCTCTATAAATTATGGCCCACACTCTATTTGCTCAACTCGAACTCGAACTGATTTTGGTTGCGTTTGCCAACATTTCGAGCACTTAGCATTGACCTCAGAGTCGACGCATAACCTTTGACCGTTTGACTTCCTTTGTTTTGTTTTGCTTGCAATTTCATAATATAATTCACTTCAATTTTCAGTGCAACACGAAATTGCGTTAAGTCCAACCAAGTGCGGCAGCAAGAAGCTTGTTTATAATATCGTAAATCCGTTCGACCTGCCCCCTCCCCACACCCTCCCACCACCTTTGAACGACACGTGCGCCCCTTAATGCTCCATTTACATAATTACAAATGCACTTTTTTATTTACTAGATGTGTATATTCACCAGATAGTGGCTCTTCGGGGTTTTGTTTACGCTTTTAATTTGTGCGCCAATTTGTGTTTGTTTTTCTATACAATTCTCTTCATGCCCTGGCTTTTTATTGCATGGCACAACTTTAGTTTATAAATAGCTATAATATAGCCTGAGACTCGAGCCAGCATCTAACCTTTTAGCCTTGTTATGCCTTAGCATGTACAGCTCATTTATTTCATGCACTCTTTCTTAATTTTTAAACTCTTTTAAAGGTTGTTCTGCAAGTTTGAAGTTAGAAATGTTTCAGCTTCATTTATCGAGCTCTTAAATGTTTTTGCCTTAACTATATCATTAACGATTCATAAACAAATCAAAAATACCCTGTATTTATTGGCGCAGCAAAACTTGAACCAATTTGCTTTCAGTTCTGTTTGTTAGCTCTGTTATTAGCGCAGTTATAAAGTAGATATCTGAGCCTATATTTATCTAGCATTATCGCCTATAATTCGCATATTAAATATTAGCACAGAATCTGTGTACTATAACGTGATATTGTGTCCAAGTCAAGATAAGCTCCGAGCGGACCAACAAATTGTTTGCTTCATTTTTCATTTTTTTTTCCGCTGTTTTTTTTTTTTTCGCTAAATATTTCTTCATTTATCGCAAATTGGCGCTGCTCTAAACAATTTTTAATTGGCAACGAAATTGAAACCCAATTGCCGCAAATCCCTCCCCACCCCGAAACCCCTGCCAGCATAGTCCGCTGGAAACGAGTTTCCTCGCACACTCTAATTTACCCCCTCCACCGTCTTGCAGGCGAATAAACATGGCCAAGCGAGCATGGGAAATGGGAGTGCGAATGGGGGCACGGAACGTGTGCCGCCCATTGGTGGCTATCAATGGCCCGCGGATCAGACGCCCGGCGTGATGGGGCTAAAGAATCATGGCAACACCTGCTTCATGAACGCGGTGCTACAATGCCTCAGCCACACGGACATCCTAGCCGAGTACTTTGTGCTGGATCAGTACAAGGTAAGCTCCAAGCGACATTTAAAGACTTCGTATTGAAATATACCCTTTTGGTTTGCAGGCGGATCTGAAGCGTCGCAACAAGATCAACTCGCGCAAATTTGGCACCAAGGGCGAACTAACCGAGCAGCTGGCCAATGTGCTGAAGGCCTTGTGGACCTGCCGCAACGAGAGCGATCACAGCACCAGCTTCAAGGCGGTCGTCGATCGCTATGGCACACAATTCCGGAGCTCGACGCAGCACGATGCGCAGGAGTTTCTGTTCTGGCTGTTGGACAAGGTGCACGAGGATCTGAATACCGCGAGCAAGCGGCGCTACAAGAGCATCAAGGTAGGTGCCATTGAGTTACACGCCCTTATACCCGCTCATATTAGAATTTGTTCAACACACAGAACTCGTACGGGCGCTCGGATGAGATAATTGCCGCCGAGACCTTGGCGAATCATATACGCTGCAACAATAGCTTTGTGCAGGCCGTGTTTCAGGCACAGTTTCGCTCCTCGCTGACGTGTCCGCGCTGCCAGAAGCAGTCCAATACCTTCGATCCGTTCCACTGCATATCCGTGCAGCTGCCGCAGCTCACCCAGGTGACCATCTTTGTGACTGTGGTCTTTATGAAGCAACAGCCGCGCCAGCTCAAGATGGGCTTGCGTGTCCCGGCCGGTTCGCCCATTGTTGCGCTGCGCGAGCAGCTTCAGGAGACGGGCATTGCCCCCGACCGCATGGTGCTGGTGGATCTCAGCTCGGAGGGATTCACACGTGTTTTCTACGACACTCAGCCCGTGGAGACGCTGAGCAGCGTGGAGAACATATACTGCATTGAGGTGCCCGAAGTGAGTCCAGCCCCAAAGGCCTCCTTGGATGCAGCGCCTGCGGATGCCGTAGAAAAGCCGACGGCAGCTGCGTCACATTCCACGGATCTGCTGTTGCTCGTGGCCAATGTGCACAGGACGACGGCAGGAGCGGAAGCGGGCGAGGCTGATGGCAAGGACGTGTGCACGCGCTTTGGTGCACCCTTCAGCATGAAGGCGCCCAAGGATTGCAGCTACCAGGAGCTGCAGAAGCGCATGCTGCGCGAGATGTCCGCAATCCTCAAGCCGGAGGTATTTTCCTATGCAACGCCGTTGACGGATATGTTTAAGATACGTCTCCAGGATCCCTCCGCCGATCCGGATACGTATTTGGAGCAGGTGGAGCATCCGCTGCTCACCGAAATGATCGATATGGCGCTCTCAGTGCTCTCCTCAGAGGCGGGACCCACACACATTAAGCTGCTGCTGGAGTGGAGCACGCCCGAGACGCATTTCGTTCAGCTCCAATCGGATACAGATGCCATCGTGGAGCACGAGAGTGTGGCGCGCCTAAGCGCCAGCAAACCCAACGATACCGCCGCCCTGACGCTGGAGCAATGTCTGGAACATTATACCAAAGCGGAGACGCTCAGTGCGGAGGATGCCTGGCGCTGTCCGCATTGCCAGCAGTATTTGCCCGTGGTCAAGACCCTGGGCCTCTGGTCGCTGCCCGACATTTTGGTTGTGCACTTTAAGCGCTTCCGCCAGCACCAGGCCAAGGGACCGCAGGCGGCCAAACTGACCACCATGGTTAAGTTTCCGCTCACCGCATTCGACATGTCGCCGCATTTGGCCCGCGGCGTGCGCGAGTGCAACGGCGGCAACGGCCTGGGTCATGCCATGGAGCAGTCCAACAAGAAGTCACGCTCTGGCGACTCACGCTCCTCGACGTTGAATTCCCGCACGGAGCCCAAAGATACGCGCTACGATCTGTATGCCGTCTGCTATCATCAGGGCGATACGCTGGAAACGGGCCACTATACGGCAGCCTGCAAGAATCCATATGATCGCCGGTGGTACAAGTTTGACGATCAGCGCGTGAGCAAAGTGCCCGAGGTTGACATTGAGCAGGACATCATCAACAATGAGGCCTATATGCTTTTCTATCAGCGACGCAGCGTCGATCCAGCCGCCGAGTGTTCCGGCTCCAGTTCCAATTCGGGCGATCATTGGGTCTCGCGAATTGCACCGCCCACATCAGCTGCTGCCAAGGAGAAGGACGTTGCGACCACGACCACGGAAGCGCCTGAGCCAGTTCCAGTCGCAGCTGAGAAGTCAACCGCGCCTAAAGCTGTGGCTCTGCCCATTCCCATACCCATTGTTGCTTGCGAAATCGAAGAGGAGCCTGAGGGTAAGTACTGCTCATATTAGATTTTCGCATAGCCACGTTAATCCTTGCTCTTCTCTAGATGTTGCTGCAGCAGATGCTAAGTCCGCTTCAGCTCACGACCTGCTGAACATTGAGGCATTAGCTTTTGCAGATGCAGATCCCGAGATGGAGTCAGCTCCGCCGGCTGAGTTAAAGGCTGAGCCCGCTGCGCCTTTATCCACGACTTCAACGCCACAGCCGTTGCCTGAACCTGAAAATGCTGCCGTAGAAGAAGCTGATGCCGCGCAAATCTTTGCCATGGACGAAGACTGCCCGGACAAGCAGCGTGAGGCAGCTGCTGCACGCGAAACCGCGCCCACCTCGGCGGCCACTGAGCCAGCCAGCGAATCACCAACGCCTGCGGAGCCCACAACAAATGGCCATGCGGCCAGCTCGGGCACATCCTCAGCGTCCAGTTCAGCTTCATCGGTTAGCTCACTCTCGCCACGCTCGCTAAACACCTCCGTGACGGCGGCTAGCACGTTGCAAAGCAAATTCAATGGCCACATGACGCTGCTCAATGGCAATGCGACGCCGCAGTTGTCTTCCAGCCTGCAGCTGTCGCGGCATGCGCTGCACAACCACCACTGCAACCACAATTGGCACGGCTCACGCAGCAGCGTCTCGGCCATCGAGAGTGTCACACAGCAACAGCAGCAGCAGCAGCAGCAACAACAGCAGCAGGCGGCAGCGGCTAGCCTAAGTCTGCGGCACTCATTCTCCACCAGCTCCAATTATAAGTTGCGCGACTGCAGCGAGACGTTGTCTTCGCTGCTGCGCAACTCGGCCAACACGTGCAGCAAGGACACGCTCCTCTTCATAGATCAGCAGAACCATCATCACACGAGCGGCTTGATCGAGGACGATGACGATACGTACATGGGTCGCTCCTTGTGGGTGAGTGTGGTCTGACGTTTGACTAATTGATTATTTGACTAATCTAACCCTTTTGCCAGATATCGCCCGTTACGCCACATAAGTTAATTACCGTCTCTCCCAAGAATTAATGACGATATTGTTAATTGATTTGGATACGGACTCACACACACACACACACACAAACGCACTATAGCCATTAGCCTAAAGTTTACTTTATACTAAATATTTCGATCGATGAAGTTATATATATATACATATATATACATAAGCTAAAAGATGTTATACACAACGTTTACTTTAACAATTTGCGATTTACAAACATATATACATACTCGTATATATAATTATATATATACATATACATATACATTTATATAAACAGTTAGTTAAGCTAGTTAAGTGCAAAAGTTGTACCGATTTTCGTTTAATTTCATTTTAAGTTAACTTATTGAAGAATCGAGAATTTTCTTGAAACGATTGACATTGCATTATTTATATAATATTTATTTAGTATAATATGAAAGTACAAGATGATTTGATTTTGATTTCTCTTCATGCAATAATTTTATAATTTCTTTGATATATAAAACTAATTTAACGCAGAAAGTGCATGGCATATATAAGAAGAGGAAATACTTTAGTTTTTGTAACGAAACCGAGTTTCAAGCTGAGTATTCCATATGCATACTGCTAGTGTGTATATGTGTGTATATTTTCATTTCAATTACTACGTCTAGTATTCGCATTTTAATATTTACAAATGGTATATAAACATGAAGAAAAAATCAGGCACAGCTGCATATTTTGCTTTTTTTCTTGATATATATTAGATCGTAAGAGTTATACATTTGTAATGTATATTGTATGTGTAGGAAAGCATTAAACCAAAACAATATATTGATAACAAATGTTTAAAGACTTTGAAACATTGTTTTTTTGCATCATTTGTACACTTTATTATGTACATCATATATAATATATATGAACGATTCAACTATTGTGTGTTAAGAACATGTTTATTAATTGATGAATTGTGTATTGTACATTGTATTCATGAATAAACGTGAAATTGTTGGATATAAAATTTGCAAAACAAAACACAAATCACTGGGCATCGAAAAATAAAATAAAATGAAACAAACTATGGAACACAGTTGAAAGATGGAATGATATATGAAATACTAATACTAAGTAACTTGCCCTACATATCTGTTAATGCAGCCATATCTTTTGGGCAGTAAGAAAGTGATAGATTTAATATTTATCTTGCGCCTGAATATGTGCTACATGCGTATTCCGGAGCCTCCCAAAAGCATGCCTCAGTTCCTGCCACTGTCAACTTTGTCGAAAGTTGTCTTAAATTGACTTCTGCAGAATTCTGAAGCAAAGCTTTCTTTACACTTTCTGTGGCCACTCGACTCTCCCAATCTCTCGCTCGCTCTCTCTCTCTCTGCCTCTAGTTGTTGACCAAGTTCACAGCCAGAGGTTCAATGTCTGCTGCCTGCGCATGCAGAGCCTCAGTTCAGTTGTTGCACTTGCCGCGTCGAGTTCTGTGTTGCGCACGAAAATATCTAGGAAAAAGGAAAAGCAAAATTCTTGTGTGAGAGTCGCTTTTGCTGAGCAAGTTAATAAAAGACTATTAACGTAGGCCACTTCGAACATGGATTATCGTTTACTTGTGGTAAGTACTGCAACAATGTTTCAAAAGGTTAGCTCAAAGCAAGTTCGTTGCCTAAGTCTTTTGTTTTGCACTTGCGACCAGGCAAGAATTTACGGTTAGACTAAATTCTGGAGCAGCGTATATATATAGACATGCTAATGAATTAAAGTGACGGGCCAATTGGCTCTAGCCGCACACACGCAAACACACACGCACACACTCGACGTGTGTGATTTAAGCCTGGCATAGAGCAACTTTCCCGTTAGCTAAAACGTATTTAGAACAATTTAATAGCACACATACACAGGCACAAGCTAGCGACAAATTCTGGCCCCGTTGACCAGCGGTGCTTTGCTTTAAAGTCAGCCTTTAAATATAGTCATTAACTTGTGCAGAAACAGCAGTAAAATCTTGGACAGTTACAGCAGTTGCACACAAAGCCAGGTCGAGCACTGGGAGCTGCAATTAGTCAAGGCAGATGTCGTTGACAAAAGGCAACCATTCCAAAGGGCTTTTGGAAAAAAAAAAACACACAGAACGAGTTTCAGACAATAACAACAACGAGCACAACGCGTTGCTCATTAGAATAAATAAAAACCAAAGTATGAGAAAAAAGAACAACAGCAAAAGCCGCGTCTGACCCAATTTTCGGCACTTCGGAATGCCGAATTGTGGCTGTGAATCATGTCACGAAACGAGATGCAAAGCACTAAAACCGAGCACCCGCATCCCATACAAAATTGCTGAGCCATGGCTGTGACTCTCCCAGCATGGGTTCTGAGAAAATTCAAATGTGTTGGCCCAATTGGTAGGAAAAGTCACTTGACCCGAATAAATCCGCCGCCCCCAGCACACGCTTGAACTCTGTAAGACATTCTGTAAACTTTTGATTTCATTCAAAGTAGAAGGAAAAAAAAACTGACAGAATTTCAGGGAAAGTTTTTCGTCTTCCTCAAGTACCTAACAAATGAGATTAAGATGCAAAAGTAAGACGCTTGGTCAGTGCCATTCTTTGTTGTTGTTGTTGTTGCTGTTGTTGTTGTAGTTTGGGTTTGTTTATTTTGATGCTGGCGGAACAACTTTCGCGCTTTCGCCAACTGAGAGCGCGTCATTGTGCCCGCATCGGAGCATGGCCAATGCCAGATTCCAAAGCTGACAAAGCTATCCATTCAGATGGCAATTAATTTGACTTATGCTCTCGCGTTCTTCGTGTCCATTAAGCTAAATTGTTATAAATAAACTTGTTTTGCATTTTTCATTGTTTTCAAGAAAATACTCAGCTTTTTGCTGCTCGCCCAACTGTCGAGGGGGCAGCTGCCGCAGTCGCCGTCCCAGGCGTCGCCAGCAGATTACGGCGAGGAGCCGCCGGAGGGCTACTATGCGTTCGTGGAGTCGCCGAATGCGGTGCCGCCACGCGTGCGTCCACCTCCATATACGTTCATTAATGCGGACTGCAAGGATGTGGCCACAGGCAGGAAGTCGGCGGTGTCTGTGCACAACATTTGCGGCGATTTGAATAAGGGTCAAATACCCAGGAATCCGCTTGGGCAGAATGTCCTGGGCGAGCCGTATCCCTTGTAAGTGCAAACCTGACCAGCTCCAGCTCAATTGCTCAAATGTTTCTTGCCTCAGCGAACTGATACGCAATCAGACCTTAAAGTTTCTATCGAAGACGCTGCCCGTGCTGAAGGCGGACGATACGCTGCCCAAGGTAACGCAAATTATACGCGACGAGCCGGTCGATCAGCTGGACAACAACAATATCGATCGGCATTATGCTGCACGCGTCACACGCAGCCTTCCGGATGGCGTTGAGTCCAATGAGTACAGCTACTTTGATCCCGCCCTGGATGAAGAGCAGCAGCAGGAGAATAAGCAGCAGCAGCAGCGACGCGCCGCCGAGGAGCGCAAGCCACGCAAATTCTGCGATGGCGGTGGCGTGTAAGTCCTCACCAGAGTTCCAAGCTCCAGCTCTTGCGGCTTAACGAGCTTCTGCCTTGATTTCGTTTACAGATTTTGCACGCTGTACCGCGCCATTCAGGGCGACACCAGTCCTGCTGTGTCCGCTGCCCAGACAGCGGAGCGTCGCGAGGAGGTGGGACCCATACGCTATGAGGGACCGCCGACGCCCTGTCCGGCCAAGGTGGAGTATGCCACGCCCGTGTTTGCCAAAAACTATCAGGGCGCCTGGCGTTATGTGGTGCAGATACCCTACGAGGGCTATTTCACGCAGACCGTGGAGGTGACGCGCTGCATCCAGGCGCGTTGCCATTACCTGGACGGCGGCTGTCTATCGTCGCCGCGCTGGGTTAGCCTGCTGGTCGCGGAAATTTTCTATCCGAATGCCGAGGACACGGTGCCCAGCAGCAGCACGACCACGCCGGCGCCTTCGGTGCAGGACTTCCAGGCCTATCAACAGTATCTGCAGAAGCGCGCAGGCGTGGCCAACGCCTCCGATGGCAGCACGGCTGCACAAACGGCGGGCGCTGCGAATGCGCCACAAGATGCGCACTGCGACGGACACGATGAGCTGGGCTGCTTCCAGGTGCGGCTCTACTACGATTGGTTCTTGATACCCGGCTCCTGCAAGTGCTGGCGTCCCGACTACTTTGCCAAATATGTGCGCCGAAAGTCCGTCGCCGATTTGTAGGCTCCTAGTTAAACGTAACTCTTAGCATATATAGAGCGAGGCACGAGCGTGTGGCATGAAATGCTCATTCTAGTGATCCGAGCGTGGACTGCGCAGAGTTTGCATTTCTTGCAAGACAAATACATGAATAATATGTATACATATATATATATAAAGTAAGCAATTAGCTATCCTTGACTGAGTACCAAGCGCATTGAATTTCTACTAATAAATGTTTCTGCTATAATTGCACCACTGTGATTTCTGCCTGCTGGGATTCAGCCACAGCTACAGCTAGGCACGCGTTCTACTATGTTGGTATGCTGTATGTGTGTGTGCGTGTGTGTGTGTGTGTGTATATGCCAAACTAAGACCGAAAACCTGTCCCGCCAGCCGCTCAACCAGTTGCGCATGCGTGAGCGCCGCACGGCTCTGCAGTCTTCCCAACCAGTCGGTTGGGTTTGGATGTGGTGCCGCGCGCTCCTCAAGCAGAAAACCGAACTGCATTACATAGCCACAACAACAAAATTGTGCAAGCCAAGGCAAGCAGGCAGGCAGGCAAACAAAGCCTTGACAAACGGCCTCACAGAATCTCGCAGCTTGCAGTTTGTTTTTCCAGTTTCCAGTTTCCGCAGCAAGTGAGTAATTTGGCAGAAATTGTTGAAAATTGTTTGTTTATCAACAAAGCTAAAGCTCATCTTTCACATCTTTGTGTTGGCTCATTAGCTGCAAAGTTCGTTGCCTAAGTCTTTCGTTATGCAAATGCTTATTCAAAATTATGCATTGAGCGCAAATGTTAGCGTGGGCGAAATCTTTGATATATATTCAATTTATGCACGACTTTCCATTTGGTTATTATTATTGTTGATTTTTAGGAAGATGCTGTCCAATGGCAGCCAGACGGGCAGCCTCAGCTCGCTGGACGCGCTGCCCAAACAGTTTGTGCTGTCCATGAAGAAGCTCTTCGACATTCTGGATGATAAGCACAGCGGCTATGTACGCTATGCGGACATTGAGAAGGGCTGGCAGGACGACGGCTCCAAAGGACTGCCGCAGGGCGTGCTGGATTCGCTGCGTCGCGTAACGCCGCCCAGCGGGCTGCTATCCTTTGAGCGCTTCTGTGCTGGCCTGAAGCTGTGCTTGTTGCGCAACCAGCAGCAGTCACAGACGCATGACAAGCTGATCAAGCCGCCGCGTCCGCCATCGGCGCCACAGCTGCTGGGCCTGGCCATGGACAGCGGTGCGCCCACGGCCAAGGTACGTCCGCGGTCACAGCTGACGCTTAGCACGCCGCCACCGATGAGTCCCGAACTGGAGCATGACGAGGACTATGGTACGCCAGCGCCGCCGCCAAAGCCGCCGCGTCAATCGACAACTGGTCCGCCACTGGCCAAGGCGGACATACGCAACGCGTTGCAGAACTGGCAGCTGAGTCTGATGCACAGCGAGCAGCGTGCGGCGGAGGCATGCGCCAAGCAGAAGAGTTTGAAGACTGCACGCGAGCAATTCGAGCATCGCGGCTCCGCTGATGGCGGCTCCTCATCCACATCGGCAACGGATTATGCACTGGGCGGCCTGACGCTGGCGCTGCCGCCCAAGAAGTCCAATAACAAGCGACGCGAATCCCGTCGGCACACATTGCAGCACGGAATAGACTATAATATGCTGAAGCGACTGAAGCACCTGGAGGAGCAGCGGGAGCTGCTGCTGTTTGGCCTGGATGGCGTAGAGAAGGCACGAGATTTCTATATGCAGCAGGTGCTCAATGTGCAGGAGCAGATCAAGTACTTTGGACGTCTGGGAACGCGATTTGTAAGTGCCAAAACTACAATATATATCTATAACACTTCATATATATATATATATATACGACATCTAACCAGGAGCAATGGTCTGAGCTGCAGCAGGAGAGACTCAACTATCAACGTGCTCGCGTCCTGGAAGCCAACCGCAGCTTGGCCCTGCTGACAGACACCTGGGATCATGGCGGTTATCCACTGCACATTAATCTGGCGCTGCCCCGCAAGTCCCTGCAGCACTTCAACTTTAAGCCGTACGCCTCCAATGATGCCGAGCTGCTGGCCTGTGAGAAGCAGGCGCTCATGTCGGAGCTATACGAGCAGCAGCAGCAGCATACACAGTTCCACAATCTGCGAAATATGTCGGACTTTGTGCTCAGCCAGCCTTCGCCTGTGAGCCAATCGTCGGCGGGACTGGGTGATGCGGATGTTGTCTATTAAGAAAAAATAACAATTTGAAAGACTTTGTAAATATTTGAACATATATTGTAATGGCGATCAAAGCATTAGCTGCTGCTACTGAGGATTCGGGAAGCGTCTCATGTATTTGTTCAGCTGTTTGTAGTTTAGATTATTGCCGGGCTGCACGATGCCCTGGTTGACGGTCTTTTTCGCCTCGAATTTGCGATCCATGTAGAACTTGTAACATTTCTGGAACTGATTGATTTCCTTGTTACAATACTTCTCCACAAACTCGTTGTCCTTCAGGCAGGCAAACAGCACGCCCATCTCCTGCAGGCATGCCACATCGGAGCCGGAATCGGCCTTGCCACTGACTGTGTTTTTTAGCCGCAGTGGCAATATCTCCTGAAATGGCACCTCCTTTTCGTTTTGTGGCGCACGGCCACGTGCCGCATATAGAGCTCCCGGTATGCGCATCTGTGGGTATTTATTAAAATGCACATTTTCTATCAGGTTGCACGGTTTTTTGATAATTTACCTTTTTCTTTGCTGCTCTCGCCTGCTGCTGCAATCAGCTGTGCGCTGTTACGTCAAAAGAAAAGTGTGCGTTTGTCAACACTAGCAGCAGCAGCAGTTTGACGTTTCTCAACACTGTCGGACGTCAACCTCTGATCAACTAAAAATTTACACAAATAAAAAAAAAATACATATGGTAGAAATAAATAATACTACAAAACATGGATGCCGTTGATGACAACCACCAGGCGCCGCATCTAGCCGACTTTGCCGGCAACAACGAGGCGGACCGAGAACAGATCGATGCCGCAGCAATAATGAATGATGCAAAACTCGCAACAACTGGTGCTGGTGTGTGGGAACGTCAGCTCTTTCGGTTTCATCCATACCACGGCTCTAACATACGCTTAGATGACGATGCCACAGTCGCCTTTCGGCGCACCAGCTTCGCCGATGCACTCACATTCTCCGAGCGACCGTTGGTAAGCACAAATCGCACTCAATCCAATATGTATCTATGCGGATGTATGTGTGTGCATTGCGGCCAGGCGGCACTTGGACGAACCAAATATGTTAATTGATTTATTACATTTGTTTTATGTTTCAGGCGCCCGGCGAAATATTTCTAGTAGAGATTGAAAAAATTGAACGCGGCTGGTCGGGCCACATGCGACTGGGTCTTACGGAGCTGACACCGAATGTCATCGGCATGCGCAGCGAGGGATTACCTCACTTTGCACTGCCCGACTTGGCCAATTTGGGCAACAGCTGGATATATCCGATCTCAAAATTCGAGATGAATCAACGTCAGGAGCAAACCGGCGAAAACGTGGAGCTCATTCCAAATGAGCCGCCACAGCGTAAGTGCATCCAGTGTGGCCACCAAAACGAACCTGAATTAACCATCGCTTCCATTCCACAGGTAATTTACTGGGCGATGCAACGCATGTACGTACGCCGCGTGGTTTACTGCCCAAGCGGCTGTTGCGACCCTCGATGGACAATGGCAACTCCGATATACTGCTCACCGACAGAGGCTCGCGCATTGGCATTATGTATGTGCCCACGGAGACTGACGCATCCCAGGGCGAATTGCACTTTATTATCAATGGCGTGGACAGGGGACCAGTCACCAAGGATATACCACTAAATAGGTCACCTTTATATGTTGTTATTGATGTTTATGGCACAACCAAGCAAATACGCATCATACAGTTGGAGGGCAGTAAGTAATCGGATTTCATACGTAATTTAATTTAGCCTTATTTAAACATCCATTTTCAGTTCTGTCCTTGCAAAGTGCTTGTCGCAATGTTATACTGGAGCACATCGCAACTGGCGCCATTGCGCGGCTGCCGCTGCCGGAGAGCATCAAGCGTTTCTTGTTGCGTCGAGATTAGGAACTGAGAGACAAGGCACACAGTCACAGACACACTTTATGTAATAGAGTGCTGTTTGTGCATGAGCGTGCGTCGTGATAGCCTGTTTACCCATTTATATATTTTATACGCATCGTAGGCAGCTGAAGTGCCGTTCATTGACTTTTCATTCCTCACAAGCGCCTCTGGCGTACACGTTGCTTGCCCGCGCCCCCACCATCTTCTCAGCCTGCCGTGCTCAATAAAAAGGTGGCTCTCGAGTGGGGAGACAAACTGTTGCTGTTTCTCCGACGGCTCAACGGTGTTGATGGATATTTCTAACGAATTTGTATTTTTCATTCTGTAGATATAGCTTATAATACTTTGGTTCCGTGATACCAGTTCTTTATATTTATATTTTATATATGTAGAATATGTTCGAAAGCATCACATGTATTTTACTCACTTTCCCGTCTAAATACGTACATACCCATGAATATGTACAACGCGATCTGCTTAAGCATATAGAACGAAAGAAACCGAACCCTATTTAAATTCGCAAAAGCCGTATCTCAAAAACCAAGCACCGATCTGCCTTTTATGCCGTTTCGGTCTATCCCAGGGCGACTTCCGTTTCCGTTATGTACCTTTAAGAATATTGTTGCTAAATGTAATGTAAGATATAATTACAATATTGTAGCATGTAAATTCTATGTAATAACACGATATAATATAATAAGGGATAAAAGTGTATGTGCATTGTATGTAATAAAGACATAATATAATAGGACCTTATTGTATGTGTATTCATATAATAAAGTTGAATGGAAATCATTGAATTTTTTGTAAAACCTAACTTTGTGTTTAACACCACAACACCGAATAAGAAATGGGAAGGCCCCTTGATGATTTTTGTTAAATTTTAGAAATTAAAGTAGATTTTTTAGAATGCCAATCGATTGCCGTGATTCGTACGGGACTATTACGGGCACGTATATCATTCATGATTGATGTCATGATTTGACTTTGTTTACCCGACAGATTTTGTAAAAACTTAAAATTTTATTTTCCAACTGGCGGGAAATATGAGCCAGGCGCCAGGCAACGCCCGCTGGTGTTTACACATATATATTGCATAAATGTTACTGCTACTACTTGGCGCGATTCTCGGCCAGTTTGGCTTTGAAGAGTGCCTTCAGCTCCTCGGCACCTTCCACGTTGACCTCCTTGTAATAGGGCAGCTCAGCCAGAGCCTTCAGCCAGGCATGCACCTTGGGAAACTTGAACTCATCAATGGGCGCCACATCATTGCCGGATGTCACGGTGGCCACACAGCAAAAGTCAGCAATGGTCACCTCATTGCCGCATAGGTATGTCTGATCCTTGAGGAAGCCCTCCAGTATCTCATAGCACTTTTGCACGTACGCTATCTTATCGATGGAACAGTCTGTGGAGCCATAATAGAGCACAGGCTCATAGAGAAAACGTAAACGGGCAAACAGATGACCCGAATCTAAATGTAGGCGTGCATCCACATTGGCGCGCTGCACCAAGTCCTTGGGGTACAGGGACTCGTGTCCCTTGCCGTATTTCTCAACCAGATAGGAGCATATGGCATGCGAATCTATGATGGTGACATCGCCATCGATCAATGTGGGAATAGTGTGCTGTGGATTCAATTTCAGAAACTCTGGCGTCAAATGTTCACCTTTCAGTAGGTTAATTGGCCTGCGAAAAAAGTATTTGTTAATTGGCTAAATGCATTGTAAGCGGTAGGGAAAGGGAGAAGGGGGATCTTGCACTTACCGCAGTTCAAGTTCAAGACCAATCGCCTTGGCCGTGAGCAAGACGGCGCGCGATGGCGGACTCAGTGTCGCATAGTATAGGGCTGGCTTCGACATGGCTCAAACTAAGTGATAAAAATAATATTAGATATTTAGCGGAATGTAGAACACATACGATACGGCTAACCGATAAGCTCAGTGCATGACTAATTGTTTACCACCGCTCACATAGCTAAACATCTCCAGGTAGCAGGCCAGCGCCTACCCTGTGCCTCAGGTTTGTCTATGTTTACGGTTGTATGCTTGTCTCTATGGCACAATATTGTCTGATAACCCACAGGCGATAAGCCGATATCAAGCACATAACATATGTATGGGTGTGTACAGTGAAAGCTCCCTTAAGCGGACAAGTCTGTCTGTTAAACAAATAATATAAACATATTTTCATATTCTTATGTATGCCACAGGTAGCAGTTCGTTAGAAAAGCTTTCACTGCATATACCCTGTAGAAATCGAACTATTTGCATGTTATCTGCTGACCGGCAAAATGTTATACACCCAGTTAATATACACAGTAGCTACACACACATACATATACATATATATATATAGACATGCATATGTACGTGTGTATATTCACATAGACGAAAAAGCGACAGAGCGCAGCACAAACAATATAAATTTAATTAGTAAGGGGCCAGACTCACACACACGCACACACATATATGCACAAACTAATAGGAAAAAAACGGCCAGATCGTGCCTTTTTATTTTTATTTTTTTTTTTAAAGCCCACACAACAACACTAGCCGTGCCGGCAAATTGTTGTTTTATAGCGTTTATTTGTACGTGTGTGCGCGCGTGTGTGCTTGGCGTGAGAATAACACCAATATACAAGTCGTATATAATTTAGAGGAGTTCCCTCTATGCTGTGTAGGGATTTTGCGCATCCAATCTATATAGACTATATACTTACAAAAATGTACACAAATAGCAACAAGTTCTTCTTTTTTCTATGACCGCTCGCTTTGAACTCGGAAACGTGACTGACGCTTAACAAATTTGTGCGAGCAGCGCTCAGTGAATAAAATGAGAGAGAGAGAGTGGGTGTAGAAGAGAGCGCGCCAGAGCTTAGAACTCGGATCTCAAATATACACCATGCATGTATGTATGTGTGTATGTATGTATTAGCGCGCGAGAGGCGTTTTGTATATTTCTCTTGGTTTATTCATAGAGTTTTGGTGTACATGCGTGTAAACGCGTTATTAGAAGCACGTCAACGAGTATGTCGATTATATATTAACTATTAAATATGATATAATGTATATAATACCAGCATTTTGGGGATTTTGCTTTCGCCTTACGACATTCAATGTATCCGCAACATACACACTACGGAATATACATATATATGTAGATATAATACACAATGACAATTGCCAAACAGTGTTCATTATGGAGCACAAAATAAACTATAACAATTGAAAGCGATAATATTTAACGATTTTGGAAAGTTGCTTTTAACCGGAGCACAGCTATATCTGGTTATTGCGGACATTCGTGTCGTTATTTAGAGATTGTTCGTATGCAACATCACATTTGTAACTGTTGTTTTAACTAATGTTTGTTTTGTTTTGGATTCGAGAACTATTCAGTTGTCCAGCATGCTGCGCTTTAGCGCCTCCTCCAGATCGGCATCAAAGCTCTCGGGCTTTGAATAGTCCGCCGCAAATTTATCCGTCGCCTTGCCGCCCAGCGCCTCTTTGCTCTTCTTGGCGGCGGCGGCGCTTCCATTGAGTTTGCTTTTGTTGGCGTTGCTGTCGTCGAGGGATTTGCCAAAGTCACTGGAGAAGTTGTGTGCATCGAATGCATCAAATTTAGCAAAATTATTGTCCAGAGTGGTCGAATTGGTGAGCTTATTGGAGCTGAAGCTATCCTCAAAGTTGTCATTGAAGGCATCAAACAGTTTGGAGTCCTTTGTTGTTGTTGTCGTCGTCGTTGCGGCAAATGCATCAAAAGCGGCCACCTGCGACTTGGTCTTAATTTGTTCGCTATTGGGCTTAGCCTTCAGGGTGTCCAAATTGTTGTCATTGAAATTATCATTAAATGCATTGAAAAAGGAATCATTCAGTTTGCTCTGCGTTGTCAATCGCGCCGCTGGAGACTTCTCCAGCGCAAAGTCATCGAAGTCGGCGAATGCATCCAGCGCTTTGGGCTGCGATGCGCTCGAATGATGCGATGGCGCTGGACTGGCATTCATATTGAATGCATCAAATTGTTGCAACAATTCGCTGCTCAGCGGAGTCGCCGTCTTTGATTTGTTATTGTTATTAACGGGCCGGCACGCGAGCTCATCTGCAGTTGGAAAATAATTATTAGCATTGTTTTGATAATTGGATGAAGAAAGGAGCAACACATACAAATGGCCATCTACAAACCCATTAGACCCATCGTGCGGGGTGCCAAAGAAAAAGGAATCTATATTTGGCAACCCGAAGGATGGAGTTTATGGGGTTTGTTGCAACCATTTCCAACTCACCCTCCGAGCTAAAGTCTTCGGCAAAGTTCTTTTTGCTAGCTCCACCCGCTGATGTACTCTCATCATCGTCTGCAAAGGGATCTTTGATATTGAATGGATCCTCATAGCGATAGTCCTTGAAGGGATCATCCTTAAAATCTGTCGGCCCTTGTATAACTGCAGGCACTGGCGTCGGTGCCAGTTTACTGCTGCTGCTGCCGCCAAACGCATCAAAGAGGCCCGTCAGTGATCCACCGCCAGTTCCAGTGCCCGCTGTTGCCTGTGTCTGCAGCGGTGTATTGGAACGCGACAAATGTTGGTTATTTGTGCTGCTGCTGACCTGTGTGGAGGCTGATGCGGGTGCTGATGTCAATGTTGATGTCGATGCCGATGTCGATGTCGATGTCGATGTCGATGTCAATGATGTCGATAGCAGTGTGTGCTGGGAGGCTGTTGGGTGGTGCAGTGGCAGTGGCAGTGTTGGTGTACTAGAACTGGCTCCCTTACTCTGGCTTTGACTCTGGCTATCATCGAACAGCGAGAAGCTATCGAGCAGCGTGGCGTTTAGCGCTGGTGTTGGCGTGTTGGTATTTGAGTTACCGATTGGAATGTTTTGTAGCTGTGTCAGTGGGTGAAATGAGCAAAAAAAAAAAAATTGGCGTGTTTGTGTGTAGAAGGAATAAAAATAAACATAAATCAAATTAATTAAAAAAAAAAAATTATAAAAACAAACTATCAAATCAGAGTATGTACAAACAACAGTGAGGAATTCAAACCAAAAACCAGAAAGGATCATAACAAAAAAAAAAACTTTAAGCTATGCATATAATATAGACGCTGTTGTAGCTGCTATGGCAGAGAGGAGGAACACCTGGATAAAACAAAGCTAATATAACCGGATGCGACAAAAATGTTTCTTTATTTTCGTTATGGTTATATTTTGTTTATCATAACTCACTTGTTATATGTATTATAATTGTTATTATTAATGATGTCGAACATAGATATTTATCTTGTTTAATTAATGCAAAAACTTGTTTATGTTACACATTAGTAGGGTACCCATTATATGCATAAGTATGTATGTATTCATTAAACATTAAAATCAATGTACGGGAAGCTTTAGGTTTCGGTATCTGAACAGTTTCGTGGTTGTTTATATATATAGTACACACGCCTTTCTATATCGGTGTATATCTATCAAACAAATATCGTAACATACAAAAAATAGTTGTGTGTGGGACTAGATTATCATTTATCGTTTACCAATTGCCAAGTTATTCGATCCAACTGCTACTTCTACTCCTACTCCCTACACCTAGTCGATGGCAATGTGTCTTCAAAGGCATTAACAAGTTGCTTCAATAACCGGCTGATACTATGGCTCTAGTTGGAAAGCAATATGAGTACGAGTTAAATGTAACTTTCATTTCTCGAAAATGATTCAATAAACAGAGTAAAGCAATCTTGGAAGTTACATGCTAATGAAATTCGAGCTATATCATGTGGATCCACAGGTTGTGTATGCGCTTATGTTGAGATGTCGAACAGCAATTATATAATATGTATTTGATAATTGCTATAAACTTTAGTATCATATGCAGAAACAACAACAATTTGCATTTAAATTCCTTAATTGAGTTATATATCAATCTATCAATCATATTGCGACTAGCATTTCGTTCAAACTAAACATCCGCAGCATGAATTATTTGTTTATGATTAATAATCGTATGCTTATTTGGTCTTTAAACGAAAAGAAATCTCAGTAATTAGAATAATTATAACATTTGAAATTGTGACGTTCAATTAATTTATACCTTTAATCTTTGACTACATTAAATACGACATAACTTTTTTCTGGGTTCTTGTAATATCAATTGATTGTTTTTTTTTTTCTTTTTTTTTCGAATTCGATTTAGTACATTTATCTAATTAGGCATGAAAATTTCGAGTATTCTAACGGCCGAATACGAATACGCTGCCGAATCGAACTCTGATATATGGACTTTATATGCAATGTTTATAATATAATATATGCAATTAGGTTTTGTACGCTTAAAATTTGTTGCTAGGCTCAACTTTTGACTGAGTATGTGTATTTGTGGTTCTGAGTGTTTGTTAGTATTATTATATTAACTTTGTTATATTATGTATACATATATATAAATATAATTATATATATATATATATATATATATTTATATGCATTTATTGAAATATGATATTTATTAAGATGTTCACTGAAAATAGAGAATTGCAAGAGATGAAAGCAAATAGTTAGTTTCGTACGGGCAGCAGAGTTAAGGCAATGTGTTTAAGGAACAGATACCTCTTGCGTTCTTGGTCAAAAACAATAAGCCATATTCAAAACATTATTGCAAAAAGATACTTCTATTCAAAAATAACATGTGCAAAATAATGCTTGTTTATTTGTTAGGTGGCATTAAGTCAATCCAAAATTAAAACAACTACAACAATTTGAAGGTGGGTTAGTGATAATAATTAATAACGATAATAATAATTGAATAATTGCACATATATATATAGATATATGTATATAATGACGTGTTAATGCAAACGAAAACTTAACAATCGTGAACAATTTTAACTAATTAACAAAATAATTGTTGCTGTGGTGCGGTGTGCATGCATTACCACCGATCCCAATGTACATTAAACTTGCTACCAACCTTATTGTCAAAGTCTTCAAAATCAGCAAATCCTCCGCCGCCGCCGCCAGCGCTAGAGCCGAAGCCGCCTGTTGGCTAAAATGTGGCAGATACATTAACACATATTATTAGTTATTTGACTTAAGTTAGACTCAGCCATTTACCTGTGCTGCGCGTGGTGGAGCTGGTCTGGGTGGCGGCACCTTGGATTTTTTTGGTGGCAATGCTGGACTGGGTGACTCCGGTCTGGGTGGTGGGCCTGAGCGTTGCGCATTGGGACTGAGCACCTGTCCCTGACCCGTGGGCGCATGCAGCGCCGCGAACGGATCGCTGCCAAAGTCATCCTTGCCAGGCTATGTATATGCATTCGTGTATATAAAAAACTATTTTGTCCAAAGCCAATCATCGTTGCACTCACCTCTGGCGTTATGGCAGTGGATTTAGTGGCACCGAATGCATCACTACCAAACGGATCGTTGCGTTGCGTTTGCCCAAAACCACTTGCATTGCTCTGGCCAAACGCATCAAAGCCACTATCAAAGCCGGAGCTCATGTTGAAACTATCATCAAAGCCGCCGGTAATGGTGGGCGTGGGTTTGCTGGCCTGGCCACTAAAGGGATCGTTGCCAAAGCCATTGGTAGCCTTGTTGGCAGCACCGCTGTTGTTCTCCTCGAAGGGATCTTCTTTGGACATATCGATTTCTTTTTGCAGCGTTTTGCGCGCATCATCAAAGTCCGGCTCGATTTTTAGCTGATATTCCGAGACTAGCTCAGCATTTTGATTCTCCATGGCGGCGCGACAAATGAGCAGCGCATCGGTCATTTGGCGCTGCGTTTCCATCAGCTGTGTGACCATGGAACGCACCTAAAATAAATTAAATACAAGTTAAAGCTCACATATTTTCATATGTATTCATATTTACGGAGCTAATCTGCAGCTGCGTATTCTGCAGATGTTTGGTCAGCTTGGATAGTTCGCGATTGTTGTTATCGTATTCCTTTTGCAGCGCCGACTCCTCATCCTTGAGCTTCTGCAGCTCCGAGCGCTTGGCATTCAGTTCACCCTCCTGTTCGTTGATAGTTTCCTCCTGCTTGTGACACTGATCTCGTATCTTAATGACCTACAAGCAAATAAACCTCTAATTAATTAATATCTGATATTGTTTTCATATCGTTGCACAATTAAATAAACAAACATAAACACAAAACATATACAAAAAAAACATACAAACACATAAAGCACAAACAAAAACGATAATAAATAAACAAACCTGATTGTTGGTGCGGTTAATGTCAAGACTTACATTGGCCAGCACGGCCAAATTTTGGGTCACCTTAACGTAACGTATGTTTAGATAGTTTAAAGTGCATTCACCAATTTAGTATGAATAATTTGGGTAAAATAATTGCGTACCAATTTGTGTTAACAATGGAGGAACATAGTAAAGAAAAGGGAAATGAAAATCATATTCAAATTAAACCCGTTTAAAAGTCAAAAGATAAACTAAAACTATTTATATATAGCTGCAGCAAATAAACCCAAAAATTCAAGCATTTAAGGCAGACTTCATGCAACGATAACTACTTGAGCCTGTAGATCATCCAAACGTTTCTGTGCCTCGCCGCGCTGATTCTCCAGTTGCTTCAGCGTTGCCGTCAAAGTGTCCAATTCGCTCTGCAAAATAAACGATATCAGTTTCTGTACATTCCTTTATTATAGTACAAGGGTTATGGGTTACCGACCTGCAGGCTGCGCACTTCGCCATTCTTGATGCGCACATCGGCCTCCTTTTGTGCTATTTCCGTTTCCAGGGCACGTCGCTCGCGTGCCAGTTCTTCGATCTCCTTCGATATCATCTCCAGTTCGGGGTTCGAGTATGTTGGCTTCGCCTCCTGCGGTTGCACGTCCACACCGGAGACTATTGCACGCATCGATGGCGGCACCATATTGGCTGTGAGCACTTGAGGCGGGTCCACGCCACGTTGTTTGCGCTCCACAAGCCACATGGCCAAAGCGAACTGCTCTACGGTCAGCTTGCCCGATTGATTGGTGTCGCAGAGCGCCCTGGTTGAAGGTAATAACAGAACGGGTTAGTTTCGAAAATAAAAAATATATTACATTGTAATCCTTACCAGATATCTGCGAGGCTGCGTTGTGGTATACCCGATTTAATGAATATGTCCTTCACCTCGAGACCGGAAACTAGGCCATCCTTGTCCAAATCCGATTGCCGGAAAATTTCCTCAAATCGAAGTAGTTCGTTCGCGCTGACCACCCAATCAGCGTTAGCTGTCACCGATGGTGGTGCTCCAATGGGTATCAGTGGATCAGTTTGTATCAGCGGCTGTGTGCTAACCGCGCCCACCGGTGGAATGCGCGTCATGGGTGGCACAGCGACGGGCAGTGGTGGTATTGCTGCCGGCGGTGCAATATCTTTGGGAAAGTTAGCCACAAACCCAGCATCGCCGAAACCCTCACCACTCGGCGCACGCGGCATGGGAGCGCCAATAACAGCAGCTGCCGCTGGCGGCGGTGGCATCGCGGGTTTGGGCGCCTTGCGCAGCTCTGGCGGCAGCACACTCGGCACTGTGCGCTTCTGGAGTGTCTGGTAAACCAGATGCATGGCTACAATAAACTCGTGCTTATCCAGATTGCCATCCTTATCCTGATCAGCCAAATCCCATATGGTGCCAAGTATGTTCATGGGCAGCTTGGAGTCCATCAGCACACCCTTCACTTTATTGCCCGGCAGCATACCGTTCTGCGGATTCAACGATTCGAACAGTTGCTCGTATTTAAGGCGATCGATAACGCTGATGGTCCAGTCACCACTGGAGACACCGGCGTTCGCAACTGGCACCGTTTGTATGCGGGTGGGTATTGCCTTTGGTATTTCACCCTGGGAAAGCAGTTTGACACAGATTAGTTTCTGGCTGTTGTGTAATAACTTTCTCATCATTTACCACTTTCGGTGGATTAACTGTGTCCACATAGATGTTGTTCATGTTGGCCACCTGGCCGGCTTGCGAGAGAGAGACCAGTTTAAGGGCAACAAAGAAGCCTGGCTTATCCAGAAAACCCTTGCCATTCGGATCGGATAGGTCCCAGATGCGGCTGAGCACCACATCGCTGAGACCGGACTTTTTCAAGAACTTGGCGGCCGTCATGGCTTCAATGGCCCCAGTACCCTTTGGGTCAATCTACAAAAATTTGGCACAAGCGCGAAAAAAATCAATAACAGGGGTTGCAAATCGCCCGCAAACGAAATTCCAACGGACGCATTACCTGTTTATAGTAGGCCTCGTAGACGAGATTGTGCTTGCCGCACACCCGAGCAAAATCCAAATTCATATTGCCTCCGCTTTGTATTAGTCACAAATTGTATGCAGCAAAAGCCACGGCCTCTGCCTCGAGTTGTAAGCGTAAGCGCTGTTATCACTATCACAAAATCGATTTTTTTTTCTCTTATTGGTGTAAGGGTAAGGCGAGGGCGGAACTCGCTCTAATAGTAGCGTGTGTGTGTGTTGTTGCTGCTGTTGTACGGTGGCCACCCACTGTTATTTGAAAGAGCCGCGAGTTGCACGTACAACTAGAACAGTTAAAGTGTTGCAGTTGAGCACATTACGGCTACAATTTAATTACACACTTGAAATTTAGTTTTGCTTTTGCCTTTTTCAGCATCGGCCTCTAACTAGTGTTGAGCAACATCACAATTACGCTCAGCTACTGATTAGCCAACACTGCTGGCAGGGCTGCAGTGCATGCAGTTTGAGAGCCATTGCAAGCCTAACGCTTATTTCAAATATGCTTTGATTAAACAATTTTATGTTGTTCCTGGAAAATATGTTTCTGAATTTAATTATAGTTTTATTCTTAATGTGCTTCATTGCTTAACAACTGGAAGCAGCAAACTATATAAATAGGTATTTAATTCAAAGTAAACGTATTCGACAATTGGTGGCGCCGCATTGACAATAAAGTACCTTGCCAGGAACCACGCCCACCTCATAGTTATAGTTCCAAGTGAGTTCGGTGCCGGAGCGTATGTGGTTGGCCGAAAAGAAAGCGACCCAGGGAAAACGCAGATCGTGCGTGTCCACAAAAACGTTTTGCACAAACAAATTGGGTGCACACGAATGCTGCAAGAGAAAAAGTATAAATTATAGGTTGTGAGAGCAGACCGTAACGCACACGCTTCTTACATTAAAGTAACGTCCCAAATTGCCAGTTGTCTTTGCATCCATTATGTAGGGCGCCTCATCTTTGCCAAAGAGTCGTCGCACTGAATTCTCGCGCACCGTTTCATCCAGATCGGCATTCGGATTAAAATTAATCACCGCCCGCTCTTGAGAGTCCGGCTCATTGGATTGGGTCGAATGGCTGCGGGAGGCACGCAGTTTATCCTTCTTGCGCGGTTGATAATACTTGGCGGGCGTGAAGTCAGCATCGTCCTCTGGATCTGGCACATTAGGGTCTTCTTCCTCTTCCGTTGCCGAGTGCTCAACATCCGATTCGTAGCCCTCCTTTAGCTGCTCGGCCACCTCAATGTAGTCCAAATCGGCAAAGTACTCATCGCCTGCATCCAAGCCACCCTCGTTGGCCATAGTCTCGGTCAGCAGGTGGCCGGCATAAATGCATATGAATGCACCCTTGGGTATATCGTTTACGCAGCGCAAGCCCCAACCACGATTCGAGGTCTTGAAGACCTGCAGCTTCATTTCCAGCGAATGTTGCACCACACGATTTAGGCAGTTCTTTTTACACTTGCAGCGCGAATTACATTCATAAATGCCAGTTGTCACCTGCTCATGTAGACGCTTGTATTGATACCCAATCTCCTCGATTGGCTTGTTGGGATTACAGTATCGGACACCCGCGACCGTCAGCTGCCAGCAGGCACACTTTGATTTGTCCTGCAAATAAAACACATTAGATGGGTTTCATGTGGTAGCCTTACTCTCTTACCGAGCAATCGTCCTCACAATCACAGCCCACCAGAAACTCCTCGTCCAGATTCAGATGCACACCTTCCGTGGGTATACGCTGTTTGGCGTACGTGCAGGGCGGTGGCAATGTGTTGTCATAGTAGTTGACCAGCGGTATGGCCATTTTCTCTTGACCCTTGGATATATCCGCTTCCTTGACTATAGTGGGATCAATAGAGTATTCCGCCAGGCACCGCAAATCAGGCGTAAAATCAAAGTTTTCCACGTTGAGAACATTCTCCGTGGCACGCAGATAAATGTGCACCTCGGCCAGATTGCGAAAGCTCTTGCCACAAGGGCCCCGATAGACAACGTTGCGCTTAGCCTTTTGCTTGAACACCAAACGTTCCCAGCCAGACAACAGTGGCTTAGCCAGCGGACTGTAGCTATCCAGGCGGTGAACTATCTTAAATAAACAGGCCGGCGTGCACTCATGCGGTGTGTACATTTTGGGCGGCAAATTCCGCTTGGCTGTGAAGTAGACAACATGACCTTTGGGCCGATTCTCGTCGTCAACATAGATGGTGGAGTTGTTCAGATGGCGAACAGTGTTGCGCGCTGCAGCAGCGGCAGCAGCATTGGCAGCGGCCGCTGCAGCCGAGGATGACGATGTCATATTGACGTTCTGCGGCGCCGCACTGCTCTTACGGGCTATGGCGCGCATTTGTTGATTCACCTGTCTGCTGCTCGTCTCCATCTCCTTGGTGTATCGTATGAAGGGTTCGGTGCGCTAAACAGAGAATGAGCATTGTTTATATTATTCATTTTTGGTAACTAATGCAACTTACGCGCGGCACACGATGTTGCTGCATGGCATTCGCGCTGTTAAGCGCATTTTGTGTCTCCTTAAACACCGGTCCCAGACGCAGGGAGCCACGATAGATCCACTCGGTGTGATTCTTGTCATCGTCGAACTGCATCTGCACCAGACTGCAATCAATATCGATCACGCGCGCATATAACCAGGTGCCATTGGACTCCGTATTCATATTCTGGCCACGGGTGCACTGCACCATGGGCCGATCCACTGAGTATTTTTCCACATATTTTTGTATAAAGTCTCGCGAGCCGGGATGCACATCCTCCCATACTTTTTCCGATGCCTGGCAAACCAAACGCACATCGTTATGCTGAACATACTGAGTATAGCCGTCATCATAGAAGATTAGGTATCTAAAGCGATTGGCTTGCTTTAAGGGCTCGGCTATAATGCCTGGGTAGAAGGCGCTGGGTACCACGCCTTTTTCCTTGCCGCGCGACAAGGTGCTGCCATTGAAATAGGCTATAACACGCGTGCCTGTCGATCAATCATGGTAAATATTGGAGATTAATGGGTATGGAATAGATTTGTTTTACCTATGGTCAAGCGCACGGGGGGCGGCTCAAAGTAGGCTAGATGTTTGGCTGTTACGGTCTTTACCATTTGATATGGCGTATTCAGATACTTAATCTTGTAGCTCTTCACCAGATTGCCGCCCACAGTAGTGCTCTCCGTGAACTCAATTACTTTGACCGATACCCAGCTGGCGATTGCTTTGTTCTTCACCGCATAGTAGGTCTCATTGAGCTGTATAGGCGGACGCTCTATCTCACCCGCTGGCGGAACTTGCTGCAAAGTAATCAAGATAGTTAATAATCTACTTTTTCATTTATGATCAGGTACACCCACCACATAGTCACTCATGTTCTGGTATAGATCAAGCGGCGGCAAATGTTTGTGCACCACTTGACAGGAGCTGTACAAAGCGAAGTGCATTTTGTCGGCCATATGTTGTAGCTTACTCAGCTCTTCGTTGGCCAGCTCAATTTCACGGCCTATGCGCTGAGATTTTGCTTGCAATATGCTCTTGGACCAAGCCATTTGATCGTCCAAATCTACCCTGTCGATAACAGTCTTAATCGCATCCTCTAGCTCTTCTTCAATTAGCTCCAAGTCATTAGCCGAAAATTCGGGTTTGTCTGCAAGTTTTAAATGAGTTTTTAATATGTTTTATTAAGCTATGAGTGCGTTTACCCTGCTCTTCATCGTTTTCCTCCTCGTCACTGCTGTCCAGGGCCACAAAATCTGCATGATCCTGGTTAAAGCTGCGCAACAACAGCGGCTGCTTGGCCACCAAATGGCCCGCATAGTCCTACAAGATTTGGATGTACATTATACTATATGCCTAGTTATATTTTTGTGGTTAGCTACCTACCTCGTACATGTCCATAGCTGTGTCATAGCAACCCAGGCAGATGTACTGCCGTTTATGCGCCTTTCTGGGCACCTTGTAGTAGTTAAGCGCTGCCAGGCTGGCACGAACGTATTGCTTATGCATCTTCTCGCAATTGCAATTGAGGCAATCCTTCTTGTAGTAGATTTCATTATCCGTCTCAAATTCCAGGGATTCCTTTGTGTCACCTTCTGGTAACGTTTCTTTTGGCAGCTCGACGAGACAGCCATTTTCTACGTCTTCCTTACAGGTGTCTGTTTCCATGACCTCCGCTTGTTGTGATTCCGCCAGTGGTACAGATTTGACCGCATCGGGCACATCATCAGTTTTCACTGGAATTTGATCTGGCAAGGGGTGTTCTGGGCTGGCGGATGTGGGCACAATTTTTTCAACTGTAGTTTCAATTGGCATAGCTTTATCGGCCTCAGTTGTTGGTTTGGGATCCTCTTCCTCTGCACTGTCATCCTTGCTAATTAGCTTTAGCTCTTCCTTGTCGGGCATACTATTTGATGCCTCCATAGCTTCTGGTTTAGACGCTGCTTCCGCTGGACATAAATCTGGTTTGATACCTTCAATACTGTCTTTGTCCGGACTGCTAATCAATTCAATGCTGCTGTCGCTGTCCATCTTAATATCCGGTAAATTATTTTTGGCAGGCAGCTCTTCGACTGCGGGGCTATCGATCAATTCAACGCTGCTATCCAAATCATCTGCGATTGACTTAGCCGCATCAGTTGAATCAATTATTGGGCCAGCATCTTCCTTTGTTGTGGTTCCGTAAGTTTCCTCAATAGAACTTTTATCCTTGTCCGTATCATCTGGCTGATCGGTAATTGGGCTGCTGATTAGCTCAATTGAGGAGTCTGTATCTTCTTTCGATGTAATTTCGCTGACGCTCTTGTCTTGTTCTGTTGTATCCGCTTTTGTTCCACTGCTGTTGTCAGTTTCAGATACTTTAGTTTCGTCTCCTACTAGTTCAGCGGCAGCAGGCTCGACACTTTGCTCAAAGGCTGCAGCCATCAGTGGCTCACCCGGCAAGTCATCCAAGGCCATTGGCTCTTCGCGACCAGTCTGTTCCGCCTCCTTCTCAACCAACGGTTCCGATTCTCCCTCAGTGGTTGTTTTCCTGGCCGGCAAAAGTTTTTCACTCGCGGCTGCATCAGTTGTAGCGTCAATTGATGCCGCATCCGCGTTTTCCAAGGATTCCATTGCAGCCGACTCCGCGGCCATATTTTATTTTACAATTATTAACTTTTATTTTACAAAACTAGCATTGAAAATGTTTTAAAACGGTATTGCAAAAAAACCAAAGCAGTGAACGGTGTTGCGAAATTTGTACGCCTGATTAAATGTGGCGTTTACCAACACACTCTAATAACAAAAAGAAGCATAACAAGCCATTCATCACGAATCTTCTAGTTGGCGCTCGATTTAATTGAATAAATATATTTGTTTCAGATGTTCATACGATTTATTGAATTTTTATCTTTGTTCCGGCGGTTTTTAAGACTGCTTAATGTCGGGCTTGTAGCCGTTCTCATCGGCGGTATAGGTTACCTTGATGGTTTTGCCCTCCTTCGATATATATTCATATGATCCCTTAACAGAGAGGGTGTGAGGGTCTGTCAGCTGTCCATCCTGATTGACTGAGGTTCCGTCAGAAGTTTCCCAGGCGTATTTGAAGCTATCAGGATTCACTTCATTGTATTCTTTAACAACCGTAGAAGAATCAGCGTAGGCAAGGGCCAAAAGGCAAGCGAAGACAATCTGAATAAATGCAATTAAAATTGTTTATATGCAAAAGAACTATAATTGTTAACATTAATACTAACCACAAACTTCATGTTAATAAGGATTCTTTGTTGTCAGTCGGCAAACTGCGAAACAGAACTTAATGAAATCCAGAATTTAGCTATGCTTTTATAGTCAACCGAAAGTCGGATGACATTTCGCGACTTGTCCGACGACTGGTCTAAATTTAATCAAACTTGATCTTAAGCATTTTGTGCTGCGATGCAGTCATGTCCGTTATGAACATTATCATTATTTATAAATGTTATATTATATGGTATATAATAATATTTCACCAAATCCAAAGGCTTACAAATTCAATGTCTAAAATAGCTTAAAACAATGAGCAAATAATGCCAAGCATGTGCAAAATTAGTTCTTACTTATCAATTATATCATTTAATTAAATCACCAAAAAATTCAATTACCATATTTATATAACTCGACCGGTTTGCTGAACATTTCTTACTTTTTTTTTTCGAATGCACCAGACTAATTAGCTGGATCAAAAGCCGGTTTTGAAAAAAAGTAAAAATAAAATAAACCAGACGGAATTACATGTCACATTAGTGTCAGTGTTTAATTTGACAAAATTGTTGAAATAAGTTAATTAATTAATTATATTAATGCATTCAAAAAAGGCGCAATCTATATCCCTTTCCAATACTGACGCAAGAAGAGGAAGCATGCATTGCCAAATTGAACATTCACAACGCCAGTAAACATTTGACACGTGCTGAAGCGGTTTTAGTTTTGTTTAGATTGTTTTCATATTATTAGAAAACAATGGCCGGTAATGACGGCGACTCGGACTCTAGCAGTGACTATGAGGTGGAACTGCATGTGAAGCCTAAAAGAGTGCGTCGCCCAGTCAATGATGACACTGCCGATCTTTTGGGTAACTTCGATGACGAGAAACGCAAGGAGATTTTTGAAGGTACTTATGTAGACAAAGAAACTGCAAAAAATCCAAGCGATTCGAATAGCAGCGATGAAGCCGGATCTGATCCAGCCGAAGACAACGACGACGCAGTGGGCCAAGTGGCTGATGCTGCGGGTGCCGACAGCGACGCCTCCGCGTCCGAGGAAGAACCCAATGCCGATGGACGGATAACCAGTGACCAGTTGAATAGCTTGCTGCGTGGTGCCTCCAAGGTGAACAGACACGTACTCTACGTTACAAATCTCAACTTTGAGACTACAAAAGATGACCTGGAGTCACATTTTGCAGTGGCTGGCACAGTCAAGTCCATACGCATCCCAAAGAAACGCCGTGGTGGTTTCGCCTTTGTGGAAATGGTGGACTTGGCTGGATTTCAGCAAGCCTTTCAGTTGCACAACACTGAGCTGCAGGGCAGAAAAATAAAGGTGCAAATATCCGAAGCGGGTAAAAAGAAGTCAGCCAACAAGAAGAACATAATCAAACAGAAAAATCGCAAATTGGCCGAGATGCGCAACGAACAGAAGACGTTTACAAAGAGTGGCAAATTCTACGATAAGGACCTGAAGAAAGAGAAGGCCAAGGAGCTGCTGGCGCGTAAGCGCTGGCGTAAGCCTAAGGCTAAGTAATACTTATTAATACGCTAATGTAACAACTTAGTAAAAGACTATTATTTAAATATAACTTAAATATTAGAAAACAAATGTGTATATATTTTTACTATTGCCATCGCACAATGTAAAAGTTGCGTTTACCCACGCGCAGTAAGGACACACCATTACGGAGGATGTGTATGCCGGTTGTGATAACTTCCGCAATGTTCTGTACACGCTTCTGGTTAATATAGAATCCACCAGCATTGATGATACGCACAGCATCAGCTAAAAGAAAGCTTTTTAGATTTAGGTGTGTGTTATATTCGGACGTAACTTACTTTCTGTGGGAAAACATTTGGCTTTCATTGCCAGCTGTAGAATGGACATGCCCGGTTCAGTAAGTATATCAACCACGGCTGCGCCCTGAAACGTTTGTTTGATTTCAGCATAGTTCAACTCGGCCAAACCGTCAACGTTGCCCTTGTAGAGGGCATTGGTAACGCGCTCCGCTTGCTTTAAGCCGTGCTCTGCAAAATAAACATAACAGGAATTAAATAAATAAAACAAATCTGTATTTACCGCCATGCACCAGCAAGGTGACATCTTCCGCCAGTAGCGTCTGCGCTTTGCGTTTTTCCGGTTCCTTAGCGTGCTCTCGCATCAGTTGCTCCACCTCAGGCAGCGGAATAAAAGTGAACAGTTTCAAGAGCTTCTCCACTTCAGAGTCCGGCATGCGCAAAAAGAATTGATACAATGCGAAGGGGGAAGTCTTATTTTCGTCTAGCCATACTGCATTTCCTGCCGACTTTCCAAACTTGTCTCCTTCCTCATTGGTAACTATTGGCAGTGTCATGCCAAAGACTTCGCGATTGCGCTCAACCCGACTTATCAATTCATGTCCCGTCATTAGATTACCCATTTGATCGGAGCCACCCATCTGGAAGCAACAGTTGTGTTTGCGCAGTAAATGCAACCAATCGTAGGCCTGAAAGATCTGATACGTAAACTCCGTAAAGCTCATGCCATCCTCCGATTCCAAGCGCGACTGGACAGAGGATCTCGACAGCATTGAGCCCATACGAAAATGTCGACCCATATTCGCAACAAAGTCAATTAAGTTTAGGTTCGCATACCACTCAGCATTGTTAACAATTCTATGGAAAATTGATGGTACACATAAGAAGGGACGATCAGCTGTCATATACATATACTCACGTTAGCGGTGCGAGCGGAGATCTGTTTTTTCGTGTATCCCACAGGCAATCCTCATGGTTCTTAAACACTTTACGCAGTTGTCGCTCAATGGCCTGTAGGTTTGCGTCCAGCACGGACTCGCCCAATTGATTGCGCTCCGTTTTACGTCCACTAGGATCACCAATCAGGCCAGTGGCGCCTCCGACTAGAGCTATCGGCTTATGGCCGGCACGCTGGCAGTGCAAAAGACCCATAATCACAAGCAAGTTTCCAACGTGCAAGCTGTCGGCAGTGGGATCAAATCCAGCATAAATGGTTTGGGCTGATCTCTCGAACAGTTCTTTTAACTTTGGTCTGCAGAAAAACTGATTTTCATACAATATTTTGGGAGGGTTAGCAAATTAACTTACGCTGCAGTGTCTGGAAAAATGCTCTGAAAGAAACCTCGCTCTGATAGTTCCAGCAGATTTTTGTGTGTTAAATTGCGCTTAAAGTTGCAGCAGCTGCTGTGCAGGGGCCGCAGCAGGCGAAATCTTAATGCAAGCATTGTGCAAAATTTATCACAGAATTTAAATTGTGTTGCAGCAGTATAAACTTAAAATTGAGGTTATGCTGAATGTTTTGCTACTCGGACATACAGCTGGCGCGCAACAGCTGTAGCGCTGCAGCCTTGCGCTATAAGGTTGTGATTTTCAGAAAGTGACGTCATAATTGCAAGTTTGAGTACTCGCGCATGCAAGTGAATCGCGTAACCTTCTTGTTCGCTTGCAACTCGTATATAATGCATTTGTGTTTGTGTTTGTTTTTCAAAACAAAGACATTTTCTTAATTAAATGTTTAAAAGTGTTTCTGCGCTGTAATGACTATTTTTGTATTTAACTGTTGACAATGCTGCTGAAAATTCGACACGCACTGCTTGAAGTGACCAATCATCAAGTATCCAAGCAGTCAGCCAAGCAATCGGCGGTTATAATCAACAACGAGATCATAATTAGCTGTGGCAATATATTGCAGCCATTCATTCGTCCAGATGGAGATGGTTTGAAAATTATCCAGAGCTTGCAGCAGTGCAAGCTGGTCGATGCCCAGGACGGACACTGTGCTGAGGGCAAACTGCTGCGCACTTTAAGTTATCTGGTGACCTTTGATCGACAGCGGCGCCCACTGACCGATCGCAGTGCTCAACATAGTTCTGGCCATTCAGCCCACATACTAACGCGCTATACGGCCCAGCCTTTGTATGTGTTCTGTGCCGCAGAAGTGTCGCGCAATCTGCACAAGATACTGATGAATGCCGACAATGATGAACAAAATGTGCTGCGCTCTTGTTTTTTGGTGCTTACTATGCGGGAGTTAAAGGAACGTGAATCCTTTAAGCGTTTCCTTCAGCACATTGCCAGCTATTTGCGCTACCTGCAGCCAATTCATACACTGGACGATGTGCTTGTTATGTGCTCGCCCTTTGGCTTGGAGAACTTCTACAAAACCATAAGCATTGGCAAGGTATCCAATGTGATGGGCAGTTCGCTGTTTGGTCTGTCTAATGCCTTGCCCCTAGGCTGTGAGGGGGCTGCGGTATTCAACAATAAGCTGTACGTTGCCTTACATCTTTTAAATTTATATGTATATATAATAATGTATTTACATTTCAGCCGGCTTATAGGCATTATCATCTGTACTTCGTTCCAGAGGGAACAGGAAAACGTCAACCTGACTTTGGCTGCCAATTTTGGTTATCTTTTGCGAGATTTTATGGAACAACTAGGCACCCCCATTACTATGCTAAGCTTGCCACGAGAGCCGTCCGATTTTGCGTGTATGTAAATTCCATTTTAAGATTTGAACGTAACTAGTTTCGTTTCCAAACAAAGGGGAACGCACAATTGTGGTCATCGAGTCGGCTGGTCAGCAAGGAACTGGGACTTACATCAAAGTGCACAACAAGCGCTTCATTCTGACCTGCGCGCATGTTGTTGGTCAAGTAAATGAGCAGAATTATGCCTATCAATATAAATTATTTAAACATTATTAATTACAGCCAAACTCCCGAGTGCACTGCCGTGCTATAGATCGAGAATTCAAATCTGATGTTATTTGGTGCAATCCCGATGAGAATCGTCCATACGACTTGGCTCTGCTCACCGCGCCTCCGGATGTGCCCGAGCATCATTGCGTTCGTTTGGCGCGTAATCGCGCTACGTTGGGCCAAACGGTTTACAATGCAGGCTTTCCATACTATGTGAACTTTAACTTTAAGTACGACTTCAATCCTTCCATATTCCAAGGGCGCATCATCAAGTGTGATCAGGGCGCGCTTATGTCCGACGGCAGCGTGCAGGCTGGGCAGAGTGGTGGTCCAATGTTTGACCAAAATGGCAGTATTCTCGGCGTTTGCGTGTCCAATATTAAACATGAGGAAATTGTCTATCCAAATATAAATACCGCCATTCCGACGTTCGATATACGTCAAACACTACAGGAATTTGCGCGAACAAGTGGTGTGTAGAAAGCATAACTCTACGAAAAACGTTTTTTACATCATTTTTATAAATTATTTTTTTAGATATTAAGGTGCTAAACAACCTTGTTGCGAGCCAGGATGTCTGCCGAGTCTGGTCGCTGGATATGCCGCCCATCCAAAGCAAACTTTAAATTGTTTTTAACTTGTAAAATGTGCATATATACATGTGCAAAAAGATATTATTTGTTACAATGTTATTTTTGTATACTTATATTAAGAAAAATATATATATGTATAATTTTTTAAATAAAACTTTTTGTATTTGATATTGTGAACCGATTAATTCTTGTCCAAGCAATCATTAACATGACTTTGCAAAACAGTCAAAGCGCTAAACGATTTCGAGCAGATGGGACATCGCAATACAGAATCCGAAGTCCTAGCGGCTGCGCCTGTGGGATCTAAAACCTTATAAAGGTATATTAAAAACAAGTTAATACCGAGCTATATGTAAACTCAAAGTGATTTCATACTCTTACTGGTCTCTGCTCGTCTCGCAGGTTGTTTTTGCTGGCGCCTAATGTAGATGAAGCATGGCCGGACTTGTTGGATTTGTGCGCTTCGGCTAACGCTTCGATTAGCTCTTGATTGCGCCGCTGTAATGCGCGCAGATCCACCAGATACTGTTCCTTTTCGCCAGCGTTCTTTTCACGATCAGCGCGCTCCATTTCAAAATCGCGTCGATAAATATCAATCTGTGTCTTCAAATGTGTTATCTCATCATCTTTTTGTGCATCTTTTGCCTTTAACGCATTGACATCGGCACGCATGACATTTAAGAGCTCCTCTGCGCTGGTTAAGTTCACCTTCAAGCAATCTATTTCCTCAATATAGGTTTTTTTCTAAAAATTAAAGAATTTATTAGTTTATTACGACTGGTTTTTTATGCGGTACAAACCATGTCCTTAAATTCCAGATTTTCGGCCAATAATGCAGACATCTGTCGCTGCAGATCTTTGACTTCATGTTCGTCTAATATTTTCTTATAATCCGGCTCGGGAATACTCTCATCAGGCACATACTCGTAAGAATTCTGTAAATGTTGAAATTGTTTGCTTTGTGATTAAGAGAAATAGCAAGTACACTGCGCATATTAATATTAATGCAGAACAGTATCTTATCATGAGTAGGACAGAACGATAAGAATTGCAGTTGTGTATTATTAGTTGGCCTTCAGAGTAGTTACCAGTTGGTGCTTCTGCAGCCTGTCAATTTCAACACGCATGTTGTTGATCAGCGATGATTTTTCTGAAACACTTTGCCTGAGCTCATCGTGCTCCTTCTGGTGTATCTCTTCAACCAAATGTATTTGTTCCAAGTTCATTTCCAATTCCTTTTTCAGCTGTTGATTTTCCTCGCTTATCTTTTCGATCTGTGTTTGGCATTCCTTTAATTGCTCCTGATAATTTTGCTCTCGGGCGTTTGCTTCCATGCGCCATTGCTGTGTAATTTTGTAATATTCCTGCATAGTGTGCGTGACTTTATCCAACGTTTCTGCATAAAAAGTTGTTTCAGATTTGTATATTAGAATTTAGCTAGCATCTACTTCAAGATCTTACGAATTAGTGCGCTATGTTTAAATGTATGAAAAGGATTACTCAAGTTTATAATATATAAAAACACAAATCTGTGTTAGTTTAGGTAAGAAATACTTTTTATACATGTCCATTGTCCTAAATGTAAACAGATTTGCACCTTTATATAGCACAAAATGAATAATACTGGACATACGTTTTAATGCCATGTAATCGGTCATCATCGTCTGCAGCTTTACAACATCCTCGGCGCAGGCTTGCATCGAGCAAAGGCTGGGAAACTGTGAGTAAACGCTGTTCTGCTGGGTCATAACTCAATCATTAAATTCGGAAAATAATATATAGTTACAATGAATGCATACCTTAAGCACATCGGGATTAACCTCGCCCATTAGAAAACTTGCTGCCAACGAACTTTGCCCTGAAGGCAAAGTTGCGGGCAGGCTTTCCTCCATGGAATTGGCCTTCTGAGTTATAGCACTCACTTGAGTCGAGCTGGATGGGGTTTCAGCAGCCACCGGCTTTGGTAATTCTTCAGCTTCCTCGGCAGTTCCATTTTCTTCCTTGTCCAATGCATCGGTTAGCAATGAATTGCCGTGCGAGCAGAGCGAAGATAACGGCGAACTGCCCAAAATAACGAACGAGTCTTCTTCGGTCATTTCGTGTTTACGTTCGACTTGACACTGAAAATACAAAAACATTCGAAGTCAAACCTATATTCGTGTGCGACAGATATCAAGGGGGAACCCCCGTTTTGCTAACATATTTTTGTAGACTTGATGTAATTCAACGTCACACGGGTTAATCGATAAATGGGCAACTATGACCTATACACCTGAGTGCCCAGCCAATTTGTGTTTTGGCAGTATATATTAATACATACAGTTACATATACAAGTGTAGTTTTATCTATTTTTGTGTTTCATAGTGAATGGCATTTCTAGGCTTCCCCGCTTGCTGCGTCATTAGAAATATTATTGATATTACTCATGTACATTTTATACAAACCTTATCTGCAATGTTTCCTGATAAAATTCGTCTTTCTTTTGTTTCTTTAGAATCGGAGTTCAGTTAATTACTTTTATATTTGTGCATTTTGTGGATTTGTCTGGAAGTGTGACCAGGGAGATTTAGTTGAACAGCTGTGTTTGTGTGCAACCTGATTTTGAGCCTTCGCGCCATTTTACAGCACTGCACAAAGAGTGGCGGTTGTTGGCGATTTTTTCAAATTAATTTCATTTTGAACATGGCAAACACAAACTAAATAAGCTAAAGAACTTGCTACCGGTTCACATATGAGTTAAATTATATTGCGAAACGATTAATGCGGTCTTGTATATTGTGACTCAAGCCGAAAATATTTATTAACCAAAATTTGATTTACACGACAATTATTGAATATTCTGACTCTACCCAAATCTATTTTAGTTGAAGCATATAATACCTGCAAGAGGTTATTGTAAAGATGACTTGAACAACTGAAAATAAAATTATATTTTAAAGAGTTTGTTTCAACCCAAATATATCAGGCTTACCTGCTAGATAAGGTAAAAATAAAAACATATATGGTAGAAATGAGCTTAAGATGATGCCAGCAAGAAATATTTTTGCCCAGTGCTAGACAGAAAACAGAATTAATTAGAAACATTTCAGTTGGCTACAAACGACTGTTCAATACTCTGCTCACAGTGTAATAGTAATATACATTGCGTTAGCGACTCACTGACTCTCAAATTGTCAACAGAAAAATAATATGAATATTTACCAGCCATACAATTTTTGGATAAATCCAAGTCACATACGGACAATATACAATATATATAAACTCTTTTTCCCTATGTAAGCAGAGTATGAAATCGAAAATTAATCGAAATAAACTTAAGCACTTACTTTAAGAACGCCCAGCAACAAGAGAATACCGGCCAATATATGCAGCACTATTAAAGCATAACAAAGACAGATAACTGACGTTTCTTAAAATGGAAGGACGATTTTCATATTCTACTCATGATACAAATCCTCGATTATAAAAACTTACCAGCTTTTAAAAAAATACCAACGAGTATCGAAATTACGCCATTTACAAGTGTCCAGATAGAAAAAAACATGGCTTTTGCCTTCAGCGAACAACAGAGGTTATCCATACACTCACAGCTTTCGCAAAGACACATCTTATTTATCAAGTTTACACTTCGCGATTTTAGATAAGTTTTACAATTTTACTTAATTGTATATATTGAAACATAAATAGTAACTAGTTTTCAAATGCTTTGTTGATGTCCAATTGATTTGGGCCAGTTTACTTGCTGGACAGCCGCGAGCGACAAAGTCTTGGCGGTACTTTTGCGGTACAGGACGCCATTTTTGTTATCCTATCATAATTTAAATTGCCGCCAGTGTAACAGAGTCTTTGTCCAAATGAAAAAAGTGTTCGAAACGGTTTAAACTTTTGTTTTTTTACAAACGGTAAAGTTCAATGGGCAAAGTTACATTTCCCTTGAAGAGAACGGTCACACGACGTTCACTTTATAATTCCATACTTCTGCTGCTAGAAACAGAGGATCAACGAAGTCTAAATCAAATCGAAGTCAGTCCCAAAAAAAACTATTGTTCAATAATTCATAGCAACTGTTATATCTAGGCCCCCGGCTTGTTTCATTATACCTTGACGATAGCTCACAGGTTTCTTTTAAAATTCTATTAGCTAAGGTAGCTTCATTTAAGTTTTTGTATTGCCAGTGCTCTCTAGTAAGTGTGACTAGAGTGAATTTAGCTGAACAGCTGTTTTCTGTTAGAGCAACTTAACTTATTGGCTTGAAAGCCACTTGTGCAGTTTTACAACACTGCACGAACAAAGGCAGAAGCCCGCATTTATTTAAAACCAATATAAGTAGACAAAAAATGATCAAACAAAAACAAACTGTGCAACAGAAATCTCGATATCTGAATACATGTAAATATATAGGCAAATTGAAATGCCTCTGTTACATCTTTATAAAATACGTTAAATTATGTAGGTTATTAATCTTTTGTACTATAGTTCATTAAAGCAATTTTTCATAAAGCTTTATAGATAAACAAATAAAACAAAAAGTAAATACAAATTGACAGCTAAAATTATTTATAAACTCCCATCTAAAAGTCCCTATATCGAGTTAATTAATTATGGAACAAAGCAAAGGGCAACCAGATAAGCCAGTTTTTTTCTTTTTTGGCATTACATGGGGCGGATTGTAATTATCAAACTCAGTTCTAATTGCTGGTATTTCAGAATTGACATCATTTTGAGTGATAAATGTGATTCAGAACCGGATTCGCATTTTATGGCACATTTTCATTGTTTCCATTGTTCGGTTTAAAGTACACACACATATTTCTTTATAATGTGGGTTAATGAGGCGTTCGCGTGTTGATTAGAGTACAAGCGACAAGGAACTGGATTCCGTATGAAGATGCTTTGTTATCGCCACTTTCATTGCATAAACATGTGTGCATAATCGTTTTAAACTGGTTTCCATTTCAGCTTGTCAAATAAAAATGTGAAGTTATTTATTTAGTTTATAAGAATCTCTATTTCAGCTTATAGCTAATGCACACAAATAAATAAAATTATGGAAAAACTTAAACGTTGTCACATCATTTACACAAATACGAAATTCAATTAAAGCACAGAAGATTCCACATGCAAATATATCACATTCATAACTCTCTCAGACATCCAATGCACTCAATCATAATGCTTACATCTAACTAGGATCTAGTACAAATTAAACTGAACGCAGCCTGCGCCGCACTTACGCCTGCCCCTTGCCGTAGTAGTAGCCGGCGCTGGCCAGTGGCTGGGACTGCGTCTGCGTCTGTGCCTGGCGGAACTGTCGTCGCACCTGCTGTGGATGCGGCGGTTGCAGCTCCCGCTGCAGTGCAATGGCCGCAAAATGTTGCTGCTTGAGTGCGCTAATTGTGGCTATTTTGCGGTGTCTGTTGGGGCGCGCCAAACGATACGTTTCCAGATCATCGTCAACCGGCAGCGGACGATCTTTGTCCTCCTCCACGGGCGTGCCATCGGTACGCAGGCGTATCACCAGCGGTCCGCTCAGATACCTTTGCGGCGGCTCTGCCGTCAGAGCGGCGGCAGCGGGCAGTTCAGACTGCTGAACTGTTGCCTTGGCCTGGCCGCCGCCATAGCCATAGGCCATGTCCATGTCCATGGCATATTTGTGCTTATGCTCGCTGCCGCTGCTCTCAAAGAGCGGATTCTGCTGCTGCGGCTGCTGCGGCTGCTGCTGCTGTTGTTGTTGTTGCTGTTGGGGCTGCTGCTGATGCGTGAGTATGATGAGCGAGGAGGCCGGCGGCGTGGGCACTGGCTGTGGCTTGCGTGTGGTTATCAGCGTGGCGCTGGGATGATCCCGCATAATCGATGCCCAGACTACGGAACAAAAGAAGATAGTAAACAATCAAAATCACGTACTCTTATCGCTATCGCATATGGGTTATATATAGTTATATATGCATAGTTATAGAAAACACGTTTCGGTGCCAAAAGCACAACAGCACCACAATCCATACAAATCCACAGCTGCAGTTGTTATCGCACGCGGAACTGCATTGTGAGTTCCCACGCTTCTGCTTTCGGATTCGATCTGGTATTCGCTCATAAATATGCAATACTCACTTAGCTCATTGGCATCGCGCTGGTACGGATCGAGTGCCTCCAGCTGCGCCTCGGAGAATGTCTGCAATTTCTCATAGCCATAGCCGAGCAAATTGTGCTTGCACTGGTTCACGGGAAGACCGCCGCCCACCGTTGTCTTGCAGTGCACGCTAACCAGCTGTGCGAACGTCGAGTACAGGTAAGACATCTGCGGCGAGACAGAGACAGAGAGAGAGAGAGAGTGAGAGATGGGGCGAAATTAGAGATAGATTAGAGACTGCATTGGGCAACAGCCTGGGGCAACAGTGCGTGTGAGTGATGCGCTCAAATGAAATGCATTTCAAAATGTATGTCGCGCATTATGCAATACCCGCCCAGCTTGTCTGGGAACGGCGGGGGCGTGGCGGGCAAAGGGTTTGCTCCAGTTTTGTGTTTTAGCTACAATTTTTTCAGCTTTACGGTTCAGCAGACAAAGCAGCGCATGCCCCAAGTCTGGCTTGCCATTCTCTGGGCTCAGCCAAGCGTTGTCTGAGCTGCTCCAATTGCAGAATATTCTAAGCCGGATGACACATACAGAGCAGCTCCGTGATGCGATGACGTGCAGCAGACGCGACAGCCATGCTAATCAAATGGAACACTTGATGTTAATTAAATGTAGAAACTCCCAAAATCCGGCATTCTTAAATCATTAGCAGCCGAGCTCATTGCGAATTTAAAGGCAAACAAAGAAAGTCAGCAGAAAAAACATAAATAATTTTTTTGTACTGACTTAATCAGAAATTCAAGTGAACAGAATTGGGCAATTTTTGCCAATTGCTTAGTTCTTATCATTTAATTAAATTCAAATTAAATTTTAAACGGGTTTTAAATACCGTATCTTAAAAAGGAAACCTTGTAATTTGACCATAGAAATTAAATTGTAGTATTCTATTCATTATTCGAGAATTCGAGCCTTCTTTTCGATGCACAAGCGATGTCTATGTCTTTGTGGGTCTGCTTACAGTTCTTCTATATAGCACCTTGATCTGGTTGGACATCAAACCAAATAAATATATACATACATTTGCATTGGCTTTCAATTGTATTGCGACTTGACTGCTTGGCTCTGGCTTTTCAGTTTTACAATTTAACGCTGTTTGCATAATGATATGCCCGATATGCACAAAACGCTGTCTCAAATAACAAATTACCGTTAAAGCCACAAACAACAACAACAACAACAATAATAATGGCAACAACAATGGCAACAACCTGTGGCGCATATGTTTATTGACCACAAAACGTGTGCAAACTGTAAAATGCAATTTGAGCCCAAGAAACATATAAGATATATATATAGTAAATATGCCACACACATATATATATATATATATATATATATATATATATCTTTTCTATGCCTGGGCACAGCCAAAATGTTGTGTGTATTATAAAACCGATTCGTGTGCAACACAAATTACTCAATTTACCCAGCATTTATTTATAAATATACGATATACCCGTAGGCTCTATATATTCAAAATATATATGCACGTCAGCGCAATCAGATCTGTGTGGTCCAGTCCCTGACACAAATACTTAGTCAGAATTCAAAAATTTAAGGCGGGTGCTGTCACAGTCACATATCCACATAATATTTATATTAGCTTGATCTTAACTTTATTAAAGCCGAAGGCAAATAACTGAGATCGCACTTGCGGATCTGCCTGGCGGTTTCTTATTTATTAGCAGCTCGCTCAATGATTAACAACCCGACATCAATTGCAATTAATTAAGTGGAAAAAAAAGCATATTTTAATGAATATTTTAAAATGCACATATGCATATGTGCCTGGGAAAGCTGAGAAATGCAAAAAAAAAAACATTAGATCATTTATCAAGTTCTGATATGAAAATAAATAAAAAAAAATTCAGTAGGTTTTGACCTTAAAACGTGAACCCCGCGCTGAATAAATATTATAAAATCTTACGAGCATATGCTAAAAATAGATAAAAGAATAATTAATGTAATGACAAGGAAATTCCAAAGTGTTCTTTAAAAAAAAATAGCTGAAACAAACAACGTATTTAGCACATAACAACATAAATGTACGTCATTTTGGAGCATGACCGGAACTCAATTCCAAAAAATAGCTAAATATTTTTTTGTTTAACATTTATGTTACGTCTGGTTCAATAACCTGCTGATCTGCGCAGTTTATATATTATGAAACGAACGAAAGATAGCAAAACAGGTAAAAAAAAGGGAACAAATTTCAACAATACTTAAAGAGAAACCCGTAAGAAAAAAAATAAAACCGACCCAGACAACACGATCGGCATTACCTTTGGATAAGTTTGTTATAATATATAATGATGACGATGCTGCATTTTTGCTTATGTATATGCCATATGTAGCTGTATGTATATATATCTTTACGTCAAAAGTGTAATGCGAACATAATTTATTTATTGAAGTTCGGGCCAAACCGGCTAAACGCGTTTGCACCTTAACATTAAGGGCAAAACAACAACAGAAACATTGTTTAACGATTGGCCCGATGGGTTTTTGCAATCAAAAATCGAAAGCGCTAGAGATGCGATGAAGCATGCGGGCAACGGTAAACAATATTTAGTTAAAAGTAAAAACGTGCTAAAAAAGAGTTTAACTGGAGAATACCCTATAATTAGACAACAGCAGTCGTGCGTAGCTCCAAAGTCCGTAAATGTAACATACAACATGCTTCACCAAACAGTTATTTACATTACTGACAAAGTCTTACTTACAATCATGAGAATCGCATAGACGGGCCTGCCGCATTTGTAGAAGTAAAGCGTGTGCGCTTAGTTTCTGCTATCTGTTACACACGCCAGCAAAACTTCAGCAAACCCTTTGCGTTAAAATTGTATGGATATTACATTTTCTATATAGTATATATACTATGTTCGATATGTGCGCGCGTAAAATCGAAATGCCAATTAGCAAATTCTAGTAAATACTTTGCATGCCCGCCCGTCCTCTTTTGTTGATGTCAGTTGCGCAAATTGCGTTTTAGAATTCGAATTTCTGCAATTAATTAGCTTTTGGAAATTATTTTCTTATTTGTCTATGTGATATGCGGGTGCCGGATGTGCGCCTGTCTCTACACACATAGCGTATCGTATCGCATTACAAAAGCAACTTTGCTTTCCATTGTTTTATTCTGGCCATTATATAAGTTGGCTTAGAATAGAAAAAAAAAAAACAACAACAACAATCAAGCAAAGGCAATTTTTAAGGCGCAGTTCGCGTGCGATGCGCTGCCAAAATACGATTTCTATGGCTCGGAGCTAAGCCAATCCCCATGACTAGGCGAATTGAGAGGCTCGCCTGGCCTGGCCGGACTTTGGATAAGGCTGTTTATTAATAATATGATTTTTGTGTTTTTTACAACATTTTTGACTTGCCGCAGAGTTCATTAACTGTTTACGAGCGTGTAACGAACACCGAACTGCCAACACTTCCATTGGATGTCCCCTGCCGCCCCCTCTTCCAACGGATGTCCGAGCCCCAATCGCAGTCCAGGTCTTGGAGCAGGCGCCGACTTTGTCACGGTTTGTTGCGCAAAAAAGTGAAAAGCTTTTTTTTTTTTTTTTGATATTTGCTTTCTGTATAAACCCCACCCCTCCCAGGCAATTGTACATGTAAATGAAAATAGTTTGTGTTTTTTTGTTTTTGTTTTTTTATCATAAACGAAATTTAATGCTTGTCTTGTTGTCGTCGTTGCGCTCCGCTGGGCTGCAATGCAGCTCATTTGGTTTTATTGTTCATTTCGGGGTAATTGTTTTTCTTTATGTACACAAATGTTTGCTGTCATTTAAGCCAAATGTTGGGATTTATTGTTGAATTAATGCTTCAATTGTATAGATGGAAAGCATTTAGCTGGCGTTATAAGGAAACGCTCACTGCCCATTTGGCTTAAAGCGTTGTACATCTTGGCCATGTTATTTGGAAAGTGTTTTGTTACCCCTTCAACCAGGTCTTAGTCAGAGCTCTATCATTCTACTTCACACCTGTGCTGTTCGCTATCTTACGTATTGATTCATTTATGTCGCTGGACAGCCTCATGTTGTCTTTGAGCTCTTCTTGTTTTGGCCAAGCGAGACACATTTCTGGCAACTCAAGCAAATATTTGTGTGTGTAAACATGTTTATGCGTTCGTTAAGTGATTCCCACTAACTCGCCAAAACAAAATCACACGCTGCCTTTCTAAATATCCATAAAAGTCTAGAGCTTTTCTGATGAAACCGGCAATATATATAAATATTTGCAAAATGCAAACATTGAAACAAACACAAAACCGATCGATACAAACTAACTATGTAGACCGGCTGGGCCGGTATTTGTTATAGCCATCATGTTCACAGTCATTATGTATACATTCCGGCTAGAGTATATTGTATATAGATATTATGATTTACAGACACGATGCAATTGATAAGGCTGACAATGTCAAGTTCAGGCATCTGACTTTCATATTTATGTCAAGGATGGCTAACGCCGAAATTCTTCAACTGCATATTGAATACTTTGACTTTGCTGTCGTAAAGTGGCAGCAGCTTCTGTTGTTTTATTTATTTATTTTATCTTTTGCTTGAGTATTTATTGTTGAAATTGTGATTCAGCCAAACGGCGGTACAGTTATGCAAATGAGTCTTCGAATATCGAATTTTGCAGCCTTAATGTCTGCTCTCCATGCATATTCAGTATTCAAATATTTGAATGCGGTATTCAAAAATGTTGAAACGAAAGAGTTAACAAAAAGAGCCGTTAAAACTTACACACACTACAGCTAATTATGTGCAGAAATATGCATAATAGTATTTATGATGCTCATTGACAATTTAACCGAAATAAACGAAATTGAGATCTCATAAAAAATATGGATAATTTTATGAATAAATGTGCGAAAAATTGTGCTAGTTTTTTTTTAATATTTTTTTGTTTTTTGGCAAATATCCAATGCCAAGGACGAGTGCACACAGTTCCCATTGTCATTGTAACTGGAGCGAACGTGGCGTATGCGTAATGTGCGTTTGTTATTATGAATATGCATGCAAATGAGCGCTACTCTATGTTCGATTTATGACCTGTACGTATATATAAACAAATATAAATTTATATAATTTACCTTTTCGTTACGCGACAAAAACTCCCAAATGGGTATAGCCGAGGCTGAGCTCATTTGGATGGCCACAGCGCTGATCAGGCAGCTGGCCAAGATTAGTCTCGCGGCGTTCATCATGTTGTTATTGGTGTTGTTGTTGTTGCTTGCTGTGGCAAGGGTTGCCTGATTGCCTTTGATCCAACCGGTCACCTGTGTCAATTGCACACCGTTAACGTTGCTGCGCGTTGTTTGTGTAATCCGCGTTGCCAGACTTTCTATTTTGACTCAACCCAAAAACTAAACGCATTTAAATTTAACACCAAGAGTCGAAAAACTTTCTCAACTTTAATTTGTGCTCTTCGTTTTCGCACTTAATTAAATTAAAATGAACAACAAGCTTTACTAAATTTTGTTTTATTTGTTTGTTTTCTTCTGTCTCAGCTTAAAACGCAAAAGCTCGTTTCACATTTTACACCCACAGCTGAAATTCCTCACATACACACACACACAAATATGTATACACGCAAGCAGATTACTTGCCAGATGTGAACGCGACCGCGACTCGTCTTCAAATGAAGCAACAGGCACCGGCGCACACGTATTTATGCTCTGAGCGGCACTGAGTGGGTGATGTGTGCGTGTCACGTACTCACTAGCGCGCACTAGTATTGTGCCTATGAATACTCAGGCCATAGCGACGGCTTGCTCTCTGAAGTATCGACACGAGCGCAGCTCTAACTGAGAGCGTAGCTTACGAGAGCGCCTACAAGAGTGTGCTAACTACGCTCTTTCTCGCACTCTCGCATTTGAAGCGACACACACACACACACACATGGCAAACTTGTTCTACGCGCTTGCAGCTAAAATAGAAATTGTGAAAAACAACAACAACAACAACAACAAGAGCAACAAAAACATTGCAAATTTTCAAAGTCAAGTTTACAGGCCTCACCAAAAGCAGTTGTGCTTCAAAGTGTAATTAATTAATATGCATTTATTTGTGGGAATTGCAATTCAGTAGCTCCGGTTGTTTGTTGTTAACACAAAATGCCAAATATTTAACAATCAAACGCTAATTAAACCAAATAAAAATATAGTCTGCCATACAAACATATGAATGTGTATAAACGTATGTGCATGTGTGTATGTGCAGTATTATGACGGCGGCGCCAAGCGGAGCTCCTCTTTTGTTTGAGCGTTAATTTTCGTGCAATTTTTTTTTTTTTTATAGGAAAAGTAAAGAATGACAAAAAATAATAATAATATAAGGAAATAATCTGAAACGGCTTGGAATTTGTGTCGCAATTGCACAAAACCAGTTTGAAAACATTTTACTCAAACTAATTACTCAAGGATGGAATTTCCTAATTATAAAATCACATTGAATTCAATTTACAGGCTCGTTGCGCTGCAAATGAATGAAAATTAATTGCATTGCGCTTTCTACATGTCAAACAAAGTTCTTTTCAACATGCGAAATTGGGGACGCCTTGGTACAGTCACCACAAACGGAGAGAAATGTAAGGGGATTGAAATGAAAGCCACCGAAAACCGTTAAACATAAGTAACGTTAATGCCTTGCAACATGTCAGGGGGCTGTCTCTTTCCGGTTTCTTAATGATAAGAGAGCAAGCTTTTAGGGAGCTCAATTCTTCAAAATTTGTTGTATAATTTCTGGTTTTATTTAAACCATTGCGCACACAAAGATACAAAGGCTGCCAATAGCCGAATACACATAGGGTATACACCAGTAGCAAGTACCACTTTTGGATACCCTGTATTCACACTTGTCGCTCATCTACAAACGGTTATACTCCATAAAGTTGCGATTGTAGCGATTGTTGCTGCCATACAAATCGCTATCGTCCGTGTTGTACAGCATAAAATTGTTGCCAAGTCCATCGTCAGAGCCAAAGATCGGTATATAGCTGTTGAAGTTGAGATCCTGCTTCAAACGTTGGTCCGGATCGCGTCCCAGGTGTATAACCTTGTCGTACAGCTCCGTGTCGGCCTGCAGGGCACGATCAAAGTCCTTCCAGTGCACAAACTTGACATGCTCGCTGGGTATAGCATTTCGATCCAGTAGCTCAAGTAGCGTGTTCGAATTAACCGGCTGCACAACGTTCAGCTCGTGTTCCACATGGCCAGCGCCGACATTGTTGGGCAGGCGACGCTTGCTGAGCTGCGGCTGAGCCATGTCCATGTCCATATCCCAAAGCCAGGCTAGCAAGGGTGTGACAGAGGCCTAAAGCGAGGGAAACTTAGGTTGCGTTTTGGTCAGAGAATATGACTTTACTTACTTGGGGATCGCTGCGTCCAATGCGTGGTATGGTCTTAATGTTCTTCATGGGAAAACCTTCGCTGCGCTTGCCCAGACGTGGCACGTTTTTGGTGATCTTCAGAAAGAAGCCAGGACTCTCATCGGCATGTGCCGAGCTCCAGAGCCCAGCCAGAAGTAGCACAGCGTACAACAGGATAGTGGGTGAACTCATGCTGCTGGCCGCTGTTCAACTGTGCCAGGTTGAAGGCTCCAAGGCAATTTTTATATAGAAATGTTGCCCACATACAATTGCCTGGGCAGATGCGGGCAACAGCTGCTTAAAGAATTTGCATTATCGATCAAGAGCACAATTGACCTAATTACATAATGAACAATAACAATTTATAAGTTAACATGCGTGTGTGTAGACAAGTGTGTATTTAAACATAGAAATAAATAAGTTATAAAATTAAGGAATATTTGTTGGCCAATTGTTGCCATCAGATCAACGAACTCTGCGCCCATTGCGCCACCTCCGTGGGCAGTGCCTGATAGCGCTGCACTGCGTGCTGGATCTGTCCATATGTTAGAGCCAATTTGTGCATTTCAAACTCCTTTTGCAGCTTGCCCATGCCGCTGCTGGATAGGGGCATAATCAGCTCGATAATGCGCAAATGCTCGAAGGCTTTTAATACTACGGCGCGCTCCACGCCCTGCATGGTCGAGGACACCTTGGCGAACTTGGAGAAGCGTGCAAATATGATTTCAAAATTGAACGGATCTCTGTCGTAAATGCTGGAATGATGTTTTATGGCAATGATCAGGCACAGCTCCAGCACTGAGAGACCGCAGAGCAGTTCCACTTTATCGTCGCATTCGTATTGTGCGGCCAGCGCTGTGAGCTGCTCGGCCGTAATGTGTGGCGCCTCCGGTTTCAGCTGTGCCACTAGACGGAATATAAAGGTCTTGAGGAATGCTTCGCTTATATCAAAATCGTAGAGCATTTGCAGCGTTTTCTGTGCAGCTGCTGACTTGCTAAGTTTCACAATCTGTTTGTTCCAGTTCTCCATATGCTTCTTATCAAAATTGTATTCAACTCCATCGAAATGATTACGTTGAAAGGTAAATGCTTCCGATTTGAGCAGCTGCAGGCTGTCAACGCGATCAGCCGCTGCCTGCAGCTCCTTGCTGCTGGGTATGCTCATTAGCTGCTGGAAGAGCGCCACATACTCCTCGAATTTGCGGGCACTGGGAAAGAGAAACACTTGTCTAGGAAAAGAGAAGATCATAAGTGTAAGTGGGGAGTATAAACATTTAAGGGACAAACTGACCTGTGCGAGAACCGGGATTTGACGCGCTTCTCGAGCAGCTCAATGACATCTAGGCGGCAGGTTACGCCCAGCACACAAATTGGCGCCTGCGCTGATTGCGATACATCAAATAAATTGTACAGCAGAGTTTGATTGTGATGTGTGCAAAAGAGATCGAATTCCTCCAGCACGAAGACAACGCTTTTGGATTTCTTGTCGCCCGCCTTGAGGCACTGCAGCAGAAAGGCCAGATTCTCAGCAAATGAGCCAAACACCTTGCCGTCGGCCGCATTCTCCAGGCGCATTTGCACAGTAATTGATTTAAGAGCAATGCGATCGTCTGTATGCAGATTTCCATCCAGGTGCACAATGAGCGTGTTGTCCACAAACGATTTGTTCTCCATCAAATCCGTGAGCACGGCATTTATTAGCTACGGCATAAGCAAAGGTGTTAAACAGCATATTGGGCGAGTGTTGTAGCGAGTACTTACTGTGGTCTTGCCAGCGCCGCGCGGCCCTATCAAAAGCAAAGAATTTGATTCGCCCATTTCGGCTGTGCGTTGCAGCAGCTGGCGTACATTGGAACGCTCCGCCTCGTAGCCACGGAGTGTGCTGTAGTCGCGCTGCAGTCGCTCCTTTAGAAAACGACGCGTTTTAATTAACTCCTGCACCGAATCATGCATAATTCAATTAAAATTGATTTAATCACTGGGCTTGGATTGTGTATGTAGCTTGTTTTGAATAGAAATTGCCGCCAAAATATCAGCTGTGCTAGTGGTGGAATATGACCGATAGTTCTCTACAACGATTGTCAGTGCTGCGCGTTCTGGCAGCGAAACCGTTGCGCAACGGTGCTGCTTGAATAATTCAAATCTTAACGAAACAGCGCCACACAACGAACAGCTTTGACACTATAATAAGATCATTTAACTTAAGCCACTCAACGAAACAAGCCTGAGTTTTCGGCATAAATAACCGTTTTCATTTAATTGTAACGTACTTAACGAAATTTCAATATATTTGAATTTCTGTCGAATTGCTCAGATAGATATCGCTATTCATTCCACATATAATTAACAACTGCAATGGAGCATATAAAGTCATTTTTCATTCAAATCCAGTACAGATCGATCGTTTAAGCCAAACAGAGGTTTATTAAGCGGCCCCGTAATGAGTTTAATGCGTTTCAGTTTAATATTCACAACATTTTGCTTAATTGGCGTAAGTCGAAATATAGTTATTATATTTTCTTAAATTTTAGCTTTATTTTCCAGATAACTGCCCTTGTTGAGTTCAACAATGTTAAGTGCTCGACTAGAAACCCAGATTTTCTTAATTACGAATATTGCTTTCTCAAATCTGTGAATCGAACCTACAAATATTTGTCGGTCAAATGTCATCTCTCGCAGCTGCCCATCACGAATGCTTGGGTAATTAAGTTCAAATCCCCTTTAAAACGATTTAATTACTTAAAAACTATGTTCCATCTGTTAATAGATGACATACAAGATAATTAAGCGTGACAGTAGGAACATCTTTGAACGATTTAATGCCACGATAGACGTCTGCAAATTTATGAAAGATCGCAGCAATCAACTTGCCAACATTTTATTCAACTCATTTGCAGACTATACAAATGTTAATCACACCTGTCCCATAAATGTGCGCATGTTTCTTGTTTTCTTTTTTTTTTCTATTAAACTTAAAGCCTTTTCGTTTCCAGCACGACATTATATTGGAAAAACTCCCAGTTCAGCATGTGAACAATATGGTAGGACATATATTTCCCGATGGCCGTTATATATTGAATCTAACCTATTATACATCCCGTATTCCTCGCGCTGATGTGTAGTTGTACGTCACCAAATCGTAGAATTGTGTGTTTGTGTCAAATGCGATTCTTAAATGTTGAATTGTCAATTCCTCAGCCCAGTCAGTTTAAAAAAATTTGTATGTTAGGCTGACTTTAATCAGAAAATAACAGTAAAAAGCAAAAATCTAAATAAACATATTCCACAATGCCGCTCGAAGTGATTACCACAGATCAGTTGAAATATCATCGTCTGGTGGCCAACAAGGATAGCCAGTCGAGAGATCGCTGGCAGAAATGTTTCAGCTGGTATCCAGGCAGGCAGAACATCGAGTTTAATCGCGTCGGTCAGATCTACTGCGAGAGCCATCACATCTACGGCGACGAGGCATTCGAGAAGTATGCCCGGCGCCAGCGATTGAACAAGAAGCATTGCTACTCTCATGCCGATGCGGTGAAGATTCTGGAAAAGCAAGACGAGCAAAGTCTCGATGTTAACAGCGAGGCCAAGGTGCCGCCCACCACGAACGCGGAATATGGACGTTTTAGGCCCACACGTATGCACTTTTGCTGAACACGAATTGGAATCTATATAACACTTTTAATTCAATAAAACGCACTTCCTGACAAATTCATCTAGAGATCAAGCTATGAACAAAGAAGGTCAGTTGAGATTTGACCGGTTTATGGGTGTGGGAAATAATACCTATGTCTATATAGGATATTTGAGGGAGCCATTTGAACATGAATTTTGATCTAGAAATATGTTTCCAGATTAAGATGCACAATTGATCTAGACGCCAAACCATGAACAAAGAAGTAAACCTTATGAAAATTGGATGTGATTTGACCGAGTTATGGGGGTGGGAAGTTTTGACCTATGTCTATATGGGATATTTAACATGAAATTTGACCCAGAAATATGTTTCCAGATTAAGATGCACAATTGATCTAGAGGTTAAATCATGAGCAAAGAAGTAAACCTTATGAAAATCGGATGAGATTTGACCGAGTTATGGGGGTGGGAAGTTTTGACCTATGTCTATATAGGATATTTGAGGGTACCATTTCAACATGAATTTTGACCCAGAAACATGTTTCCAGATTGAAATGCACAATTGATGTAGAGGCCAAACCGTGAACAAAAAGCCAAACATTATGAAAATCGGATGAGATTTGACCGAGTTATGGGGGTGGGAAGTTTTGACCTATGTCTATATAGGATATTTGAGGGTACCATTTCAACATGAATTTTGACCCAGAAACATGTTTCCAGATTGAAATGCACAATTGATGTAGAGACCAAACCGTGAACAAAAAGCCAAACATTATGAAAATCGGATGAGATTTGACCGAGTTATGGGGGTGGGAAGTTTTGACCTATGTCTATATAGGATATTTGCACATGAATTTTGACCCAGAAACATGTTCCCAGATTGAAATGCACAATTGATGTAGAGGCCAAACCGTGAACAAAAAGCCAAACATTATGAAAATCGGATGAGATTTGACCGAGTTATGGGGGTGGGAAGTTTTGACCTATGTCTATATAGGATATTTGAGGGTACCATTTCAACATGAATTTTGACCCAGAAACATGTTTCCAGATTGAAATGCACAATTGATGTAGAGGCCAAACCGTGAACAAAAAGCCAAACATTATGAAAATCGGATGAGATTTGACCGAGTTATGGGGGTGGGAAGTTTTGACCTATGTCTATATAGGATATTTGAGGGTACCATTTCCACATGAATTTTGACCCAGAAACATGTTTCCAGATTGAAATGCACAATTGATCTAGAGGCCAAACCGTGAACAAAAAGCCAAACATTATGAAAATCGGATGAGATTTGACCGAGTTATGGGGGTGGGAAGTTTTGACCTATGTCTATATAGGATATTTGAGGGTACCATTTCAACATGAATTTTGACCCAGAAACATGTTTCCAGATTGAAATGCACAATTGATGTAGAGGCCAAACCGTGAACAAAAAGCCAAACATTATGAAAATCGGATGAGATTTGACCGAGTTATGGGGGTGGGAAGTTTTGACCTATGTCTATATAGGATATTTGAGGGTACCATTTCAACATGAATTTTGACCCAGAAATATGTTTCCAGATTGAAATGCACAATTGATCTAGAGGCCAAACCGTGAACAAAAAGCCAAACATTATGAAAATCGGATGAGATTTGACCGAGTTATGGGGGTGGGAAGTTTTGACCTATGTCTATATAGGATATTTGAGGGTACCATTTCCACATGAATTTTGACCCAGAAACATGTTTCCAGATTGAAATGCACAATTGATCTAGAGGCCAAACCGTGAACAAAAAGCCAAACATTATGAAAATCGGATGAGATTTGACCGAGTTATGGGGGTGGGAAGTTTTGACATATGTCTATATAGGATATTTGAGGTTACCATTTTAACATGAATTTTGACCCAGAAATATGTTTCCAGATTGATATGCAGAATTGATCTAGAGGTCAAACCATGAACAAAAAGCCAAAGTTTATCAATATCGGATGAGATTTGACTGAGTTATGGGGGTGGGAAGTTTTGACATATGTCTATATAGGATATTTGAGGGTACCAACTTTACATGAATTTTGACCCAGAAATATGTTTCCAGATTGAAATGCAGAATTGATCTAGAGGTCAAACCATGGACAAAGAAGCAAACCTTATGAAAATCGGTTGAGTTTTGATTGAGTTATGGGGGTGGGAAATTATGCCTATGTCTATATAGGACATTTGAGGGTAATAATTTCACATGAATTTTGACCCAGAAATATGTTTCCAGATTGAGATGCACAATTGATATAGAGGCCAAACCGTGAACAAAACGCCAAACATTATGAAAATCGGATGAGATTTGACCGAGTTATGGGGGTGGGAAGTTTTGACCTATGTCTATATAGGATATTTGAGGGTACCATTTCAACATGAATTTTGACCCAGAAACATGTTTCCAGATTGAAATGCACAATTGATGTAGAGGCCAAACCGTGAACAAAAAGCCAAACATTATGAAAATCGGATGAGATTTGACCGAGTTATGGGGGTGGGAAGTTTTGACCTATGTCTATATAGGATATTTGAGGGTACCATTTCAACATGAATTTTGACCCAGAAACATGTTTCCAGATTGAAATGCACAATTGATGTAGAGACCAAACCGTGAACAAAAAGCCAAACATTATGAAAATCGGATGAGATTTGACCGAGTTATGGGGGTGGGAAGTTTTGACCTATGTCTATATAGGATATTTGCACATGAATTTTGACCCAGAAACATGTTCCCAGATTGAAATGCACAATTGATGTAGAGGCCAAACCGTGAACAAAAAGCCAAACATTATGAAAATCGGATGAGATTTGACCGAGTTATGGGGGTGGGAAGTTTTGACCTATGTCTATATAGGATATTTGAGGGTACCATTTCAACATGAATTTTGACCCAGAAACATGTTTCCAGATTGAAATGCACAATTGATGTAGAGGCCAAACCGTGAACAAAAAGCCAAACATTATGAAAATCGGATGAGATTTGACCGAGTTATGGGGGTGGGAAGTTTTGACCTATGTCTATATAGGATATTTGAGGGTACCATTTCCACATGAATTTTGACCCAGAAACATGTTTCCAGATTGAAATGCACAATTGATCTAGAGGCCAAACCGTGAACAAAAAGCCAAACATTATGAAAATCGGATGAGATTTGACCGAGTTATGGGGGTGGGAAGTTTTGACCTATGTCTATATAGGATATTTGAGGGTACCATTTCCACATGAATTTTGACCCAGAAACATGTTTCCAGATTGAAATGCACAATTGATCTAGAGGCCAAACCGTGAACAAAAAGCCAAACATTATGAAAATCGGATGAGATTTGACCGAGTTATGGGGGTGGGAAGTTTTGACCTATGTCTGTATAGGATATTTGAGGGTACCATTTCAACATGAATTTTGACCCAGAAACATGTTTCCAGATTGAAATGCACAATTGATGTAGAGGCCAAACCGTGAACAAAAAGCCAAACATTATGAAAATCGGATGAGATTTGACCGAGTTATGGGGGTGGGAAGTTTTGACCTATGTCTGTATAGGATATTTGAGGGTACCATTTCAACATGAATTTTGACCCAGAAATATGTTTCCAGATTGAAATGCACAATTGATCTAGAGGCCAAACCGTGAACAAAAAGCCAAACATTATGAAAATCGGATGAGATTTGACCGAGTTATGGGGGTGGGAAGTTTTGACCTATGTCTATATAGGATATTTGAGGGTACCATTTCCACATGAATTTTGACCCAGAAACATGTTTCCAGATTGAAATGCACAATTGATCTAGAGGTCAAACCATGAACAAAAAGCCAAAGTTTATCAATATCGGATGAGATTTGACTGAGTTATGGGGGTGGGAAGTTTTGACATATGTCTATATAGGATATTTGAGGGTACCAACTTTACATGAATTTTGACCCAGAAATATGTTTCCAGATTGAAATGCAGAATTGATCTAGAGGTCAAACCATGGACAAAGAAGCAAACCTTATGAAAATCGGTTGAGTTTTGATTGAGTTATGGGGGTGGGAAATTATGCCTATGTCTATATAGGACATTTGAGGGTAATAATTTCACATGAATTTTGACCCAGAAATATGTTTCCAGATTGAGATGCACAATTGATATAGAGGCCAAACCGTGAACAAAACGCCAAACATTATGAAAATCGGATGAGATTTGACCGAGTTATGGGGGTGGGAAGTTTTGACCTATGTCTATATAGGATATTTGAGGGTACCATTTCAACATGAATTTTGACCCAGAAACATGTTTCCAGATTGAAATGCACAATTGATGTAGAGACCAAACCGTGAACAAAAAGCCAAACATTATGAAAATCGGATGAGATTTGACCGAGTTATGGGGGTGGGAAGTTTTAACCTACGTCTATAAAGGATATTCGCGGGTATATTCCGGCCAATTTGCCACTGTTGCAGGCGAAATTTCCCAAATCGCTGAGGCACGTATTCATTAAGTTTTTATAGAGATTAACTCTATTTATTGGCTTTTTAAACTAAGAAGAAAAGTGCCGCATTTTCACTCTCAGTTTTTGCTCTAGCGGCAAAATCAGTAAACTTTTAGCTTGACGGGCTGCACAACAGATGGCGCCAGCGGGCAGCTCAAGGCGCGCAAATACCGGCCATTTTGAATTTATGCTGTGTGCTAGGTCAACACCTACAATTACACCTACGACACCTGAATCCACACACAGCATATGGCTACACCTGTCACCTCGGCTCAGGTCAGCAATATTTGGTCAAGTGGTTTAGCTATTGGCAACGCCTGACCATATTCAGCTGTCCATCATTATACTCTCGCCGAGGGTATTATAGTTTTGTAATGTAGGTATCTTTGATCCCATTAGGAATGTATGCGACTTGATTAGATCCACGAGCTGAGTTCAGCTGAGCCTCTCAGTTTTGTAGCTATGTTGATGAGACTTTTTGGAGTAGGTCGAATCGAATTACTAGATCGTATAGCTGCCATAGGGGCTAGCAACAATATGCGATAGGTTAAGATATACAAAGCATTATTTTCCTTATATCTGAAAGGGTATTAGATTTTCGGCACAGAGTTTATAAATTTTGCTCTTTCTTGTTTTTGCCTACATTTTTGACTAGATTCATCTGTTGTCTATGAAGTTACAGCCGTTGCTTCTGAAAGGGTATTAGATCTTCCACATTTCCTATTTTAATGTTCTCTCTTCGTTTTTATTGTTGCCCAAGTTCGCGACTAGATTCAGCTGTTGTCTCTGATGTTACAGTCTCTGCTTCCGTTGTGCCTGGAGCAGCTCCAGTTGCCAGTTTTCCATTGGAGCCATGTAATTAAGAGATCATCGTGCCCGTCCATCGCTCGACATCGCTGACAATGCAACTTTGAGTCGACACTTCATTTGGCCACTCGAAATCGGGCGCGATTTTGCATGACCGTGCGCATAATTAACAAGGTGAAAATGTCAGTTAGTAACCGGTTAAAAGTCAACTTACAGCGAGTGTTTACTGTAAGGGTGCGGGGCTCGGTTCACTTGTTTCCATCTTCCTTTTTTTTTTTTTAATTTCGCAGTCACGTCTAGTTGAAAAGTTCGCACAGGTAATTAACTGCGACCGCGAGTTGGTTGCACTTTTTCTGCAACACTCAAGATGACTCGACAATTGTTAATGAACTCAGTTTTTATATAGGCCTGGCAGACAACTCGTGCCCAGCTCTGATTTGCATTAACATATATTCTTATCTACAAATTAATATTAATGTAAATATGCATCTATCCAAAAATTCGCAGGCACTTTTATTCTATTACCTGGAGGAATAATGCATTTGAGTAAACACAGTTTAATTAAAAGAAGAGAAGATAATTTACTTTTAATAAAATACTTATAAGCAAAGCATGAAAGCCTGCATGCTTTACTTGAGTTCGTGAGAATCTCATAGAGAGGCAACATTTTTTAAGTTTGAGACGTAGCGGAAAGCAAACTTTGTCCCTGTTTCGGATAAGCCACGATATATACGTCCGCGCCAAGTGTTACCCATATTTATACAACAATTAAAACCTTCTCCCACTACTTTAATTGTTGTTGTTGTTGTATAGATGCTTAGACTGAGGCAAAACAAAACGTTTAACTTAATTAACTGATATCTAATTTAGGAAATCGTTATATAAAAGGTGGGAAAAATCGTTATCTTCACAAAACCTGAAACCTAGATACATATTTAGATATCTGACTGAACTATTGAGTAAACGAGCTATAAATACAAATCAGGGAGAGACTGCACATACCACATCCTATACAGAATAATATGCATATATGGACGAATCCCCTGTTTATTTCCGCCTTATGCATGTGTAGACCGAAGCAGCTGCTGGCGATGATTATAGAGCTTAGCAAGTGCGAGCATTACGCGGCTTCTTTGCCTGGGCAAGTGGCATAGGTCAATCGAAAAATAAGTTCTCTATGCAAATTATTGCAAAAACTTTGAGTCGAAATATGCGAACAAGTGTGGAAATTACACAAAGTGACGGCCAAATAGTTTTGCGGCAGTCGCAAGACCAAGTTTCGTCCGGGATCATAAAACTTTAATGGCCCAACGAGGGGGGGGCAATATGGCAAATTTAGAACTGGGCCAAAAGACTGGACTGGGGCTGGGGCTGGTTGCGTGAAATATGCGCGGATTATTAGCCACGTGGCTGCATTCACAGAGAAGTGGCTTGACGCGCTTTTGGACGCACAATGTGTGGGATATTGGTTAGGCGGAGGCGTTGCTGCTGCTCGCAGGGGGGAATGTGCGTGGAAGGTGACAAAGAGGGGGTAGAGGGGAGTGGGGAGAACAGAGGGAGCAGGAAACCGAGGCAGTCGAACGCGTGTGAAAAATCAACGTCGGCGTCCCACAAAATCGCAATGTGCACAATTAAACGGTAGCAATAATTGCTATCGAGTGAAATATAATAATGGCTATAGGCTATACATATAGAAATCCATATGTATATAAAGATGTAGATATATCTGTGTGTGTGTGTGTGTGTGTGTGAGTGCTTTGTCGGCTATATCTTGATTTGGCTTGAGAGCTTTCGATGTGCCTGTTTCTGCGGTTTATTGTTTGCACAATTTTCCCATCGATGCGAACTTTTTTGTTGACTCACGGCCAAGAACAAAAAGAAGCAGCAGCAGCCACAGTTGAGCCAAAAAAAAAAAAAAAGAAATAAAAACAAGAAGCGTTACAGGGTATAAGCAAAAACTAAAAATTAAATAAAGAAATAAAGTTCGAGCCGTGGGTGTCGCTCGAACGGGCACTGTAAAAACAAAGGGCCAGCAGAGCGAGAGGGCAACTGCACTTGACGCCCGGCTATATTTACGGGACGAAAGCAAAAACCCCTTTTTGGCCAAAGGTAAACAACATTTGCGGATTTCACGCCAGGCTCAGACAGAGTGCATTGCTGATCCTATTAGCCGTAGAGCACAATGCCAATGACAATGCCGCAGCTAACCGGCTGGCGCCATGTCTGCGCGCAATTACATGAAGGCGGATTAGGGCTCAGGCCAGCAAATGCAAAAAGAAAATATATGGCAAAGGTAAAGGTATAGGTAAAGGGACTTAATCCAGTTTTGCTTAACTTGTGGGCCGCAGGTAGCGCGCGCAACAAGTGTCCGAATCGCAGTCCTTTTGGCCAGGTTTGAGCCCTCGACTGTTTCAGTTGCCGGAAAAGCCAAATAAACTAACAAAAAATAAAATTAAACAAAGAAAAAAAGAACTGCAAGGGCAAGTCTTGATTATAAAAATAACTAAATAAAATGCGGCAGCTCAAAAATATTGTTTAAAAAAAGCACACTCAGCAGCTCAAGTCCGTTGCCAAATGTGACTTCAAATTAAAACGCCATTGGCATTTTAGCACGCAATAGACAGACGCAGACGAGGACGCCGCCGCCGACCTGAAGCTGCTCATCAGTCAAAAGAACTGCAAAAAAAAGTCCGATGACTAAATACTCTTTCCAGTTGAAATATTTGAAAAGGGCAAACAATAATTGAACTAACAAGCGATCGCTTCTCTGAAAGCTATACAGATATCCTGACTGATTGACTGACTGATTGACAGACTGATTTACTGACTGATTGACTGACTGCCTTAATTAATACGCAGTGACTCATTGACTGGCTGACTGTTCGGACTGACTGATCAATCTGACTGACTGACGGATTAGCCGACCGACTGATTGATTGACTGATTGACTGATCGAAATAACTGACTAACTGATGGATTAAGCGACTGAGTGACTTACTGACTGATGGATGGACTAACTCACTAACAGACTGTCAGACTGGTTGACTGACTGATTGATTGACTGACTCTTTGTCAAATCAACTATTTCTCAGCTTATGGTTACATACTTTATCCAAAACATGCACTAGATAGGAATCCGATTCCGAAATTTCATCAAGCACTTGTCTGATTGAAATGTATTGCATATGCAATGACAAAGGCGTTATGCCCGCAGCTAGAGCATAACAACGACGACGACAACAACAACTCTTTTGGCCGACAACGTTTTAAAGTTTTGATTTTGTTTCGTTTATTATTATTCTTAAAATTTTTTATTCAAGTTGCGCCGCCTGCCAAAAGCCAATTTGCCAATTTCTTGGACTTGCTTAGGTCTTGGGTTTGATTTGCCGCCAAAAGCGCCAAAGGTGCCGATGCCTGCGTCTGCATTTAGACGAACAACTACAAACAGGCTGTTGTTCCCTAGGTCTAGGCACTCACACACACACACACTCGCAGACACACCTGAGCACACACATGCTGGCCAAATTAGAGTTGCGCTCATAATTCAATCAACGGATTATCAATCACTGCGCTACTTGTGTTGGCCAGCTTCAGACTGCGACTCGCCAGATTCTGCCGGCCAAGTCAATCAGAAGCATCAGAAAGCAACAGCCATTCGCTGTGTGGAAACACGTTTGAAAGTCATTAACTTAAATGATTCACTTGCTGCCTCATAAATTTCGCCACTAACTGGAGCTGAGTTGTCGAGATGCTGCCTGCGCGCCTTGCCAGCGCAAAACTGCAGCCGCGCCACCCTCCCGCTCCATAGACGTAATAAATTTCGTATATGCAACAACAACAAAAAAATTGCTAAATAATCGCCTTAAATGAGTCTATAAAACCAAACACTGGCTTCCAAATGGGCTGCCAATCGGCGCCGCAACAAAATGAAGTAGCTCAAAGAAATGCTTGAAGTGAATTTTCATTACCAGCGGAAGTCGTAAATCAATTTTTTTTTTGGGTTATTTTTTTTTTGTCTTGCTCTTGGGGTTACCCTCTCAAAAAAAAAAATATGAAACAAAGAAGTGAACCAAAAATACAACATGCAACATTATTTTTGGGCCTAGAAATCACTGAGATCGCGGCTGCTGGCCGAGCTGGTGCCTAGCCCCTGGAAGCGCATCCGCTGTCGCTGCTGACCAATTCGAAAAAGAAACCAGAAAAAAAAAACAACATAACATTTCAGCTAAGACGACAGCTATAATGATAGGGGCCAGTTTTGCCGCCACGCAACACGCCATGTCTTTGCTTTGACTCTACACGAATATTTCTATTTCTATATTTTGGATAACGCTTCCGTTTCAAAGTCGCCAACATGGCGACATTTCCCCTCTCGCGCTACACTCAGCGAGAGGAAGTGCCAAGAAAATATATTTTTCATTGCTAAAATGGCAATTTATAAGAATTTTGTCGCTTAAACTAAAAATAAGTAAGAAATTTTTACTTCAAGAAACTGTATAATCCCAACAAATGTTTTAATGGGAATAATTTAAAGCTTATTTTAGGTATGTAATTGCTTGGATTAAGCGCAAGTTTAGTTGGTCTGTAATTGCTTGTATTAAGCTTGAATTTGGTTGAAGTCTTTAATTAAACGTGAACTTAATTGAAGTCTTTAATTGTTCGTATAAAACGTAAACTTAGTGGAAATCTTTCTATTTATATTATGCTAATCGAAATTGTCTTAAACTAAGATCGAAAATTTCTTAAAATTAGACGAAAAGTCTTACGTTAAGAACTTATTTGGAAAACTGATTTAATACAGGAAAATATATTTTGAGTTTGACTTTTCCTTGAATGCTTATTTTAAAAAATCCTTGTCGGGCGTCTCTTTTTTCTCGCTGTGTAGCTTTGGTTTTGCGTGTTTGGTCAGAGAACTTCTTGGGCCACACTTGGTGGCTGGGCTATGACATAAGTGCTTAGAGCCACACAAAAGCGGCTCATTATAATGCCAATGGGATTTACCATGGACAACACACACACACTCACGCAGATACACACACACACACACACACTCGTAGAGAGCGATGCCTGAAAACTGTGAAATCCTTTTAGGCGGAAATTATGAAACGGCCAACAGGCGAGGAGGACAATGCGCACAAGTGTTGCGGCAGATTGAGCAACAAAAGGGCCATAATTGTTAGACAATGCGACACATTCGTGCAACATTCGGAGGCGAACCACAAATCCCGACAAGCTGTAGGTGTGCCCGATGGCAACAATGCCCGTTTTGTTCGTTTATCAATTCTTTTGCGCTGCGCCAAGCTAATGAGCTGCAGCAAAAACAAACCATAAAAATTGTCCGAACATTTTGTGGCCACAATGGTGTCTAACCAAAATGCCACATGCTGTGCCGATGGCGGCGACTTTCTTTTGAGCCCACCTACAACGCGCTGTTGACACTTGCTGCTGCCGCCGCGTCCTGCGTTCCTGAAGATTTATGCTCCTTCCCCAAACATATTTGGGAAATTAAATCATTGGCGCGGACAGTTTTATACGCGGGGCGTGACGGCAACAGCAGGGGCACAGCTAGGAGTGGGAGCGGGGCCGGGGGCAGGGGCCGGGGTTGCTGCTGGATCTAAGCGAGCTGCGACTTTGGCTCTGGCCTCCGTGTGGGCGCCGAACAATGCCCGTTGAGCAATTGGGGAAAAAAAGTCAATTATGCGCAATTTGCTTAAGCAATTGACATTTTTTACTCTTATTGTTGTTGTTGTTGCTTTTGTTGTTGTTGTTGTTGTTGCTCGTTGCACGCATACTTGCGCAAATAAATTGACAAATAGGATTTGCGTTTTGTCTATTTTTCCATTTTCCATTTGAATTTTATTATGACTTTTTTTTGCTTTTTTTTTTTTTTTTCAGCTAGCCATTTTTGTCTTTTTGAATTAATAAATTGGCGGCAATTTGCCGCCAGCCTTGCCAAGCGTGGAAACCAGCCCGTGCAACCAGCTCAGGTCCACGAATCCGCGCCAGACTGGCCCCTAATTAAATTTTATTTCTACGCATTTGGTGTGAATAATCAAAAATTATAAATTTCACATTATATAAACAGGAACTAAAGCTGTTAAGGTGACAGCTTGGGAAAGCACTTCACAGGAGGTCGATCCTTCCTGTTCAGCGTGCTTAGCTCTCTGCTTAGCGACTTTTGCACCTAAAATATATATATTATATATCCTGATCCCATTAAAAATGTGTAAAAAGTGTATAATGATCTTGTGCATGTATATGTAGCAGGCAGTAGGAAGCATATCCGAAGAAGAAGTTTGCATTTGTTGCCCATAATCGATAAATTGCCCACTTTGCAGGCAATCGATAAAAATCGATGGAAGAAGAATCGATACAAGTCTTAAGAGCTAGACTTATCAAATTAGAATAGTATTTCAAAATAAAGCATCTTTCATTGATTTATTAATTTATCAATGCTAAAAGAAATGAGCGCGCAGTGCGAGCTGATTTTGATGTAGGCAGTGGAAGGCTTAGGCTATCGCCTAATTGACAAATTACATGTATTTTTGAATAGCTTATCTAGAAGACAAGCTTTTGTCAAAATTGCATAAAAATAGGTTGAGATGAAAAGAGCATTTCTAGCGAGACTTACAAAATAATGGAAGCAGTGGAATTGGGGTCTTCAGACTTGCCATTGGAGCGGACACACAAGAGCGTAAGATTAACCAATTGTTATTATTTATTATTATTTTTTATATTGAAAAAAAAAAAACAAAACGTGACCTCGGTCAAAAAAAAAAAAGCACCCGCAAAACAAAAAAACCGAAATCAAAAATGTTGTTATCGCTTGGCACGCAATCGAAACGGAAGTTCAGTTCAATTGATTGGTGAAATTATCTAAGGGGAACTTGAAAGGCAGCTCCCCATCGGCCATGCAGATCTGCTGTGTTGTTTCAAATAAATGGTCCATTGGAGCGAATGAAACGTGAACGAGCTGCGATGCGATCTCTCTGGCCATGGCTTGAACCTTGCCCTCGGCCCCTGCCTTCCCCTCGGTACGTATTTATCCATTTTGTGGCCAGTCATAGCGCCAAAGAGCCAAAGAGCACGCCAACAAGCTGGACAATTGAATTAGACGATGTCAGGACTCATGAATGAAACTGAAAATGGGTGTGCACACACACACACACACACACACACACACTCACGCAGAGAGAGGTTGTCTGGGCACATGTTGAACCCATTTTCTCACCTGTTAAAGTTGTAAAGACGCAACATAAAATCGTTTATCGCTGTCGAGATCCGCTCCTCGAGAGCAACGACTGCGACTCCGACTGCGTCTCCGGCTGGGACGCCGTCTCTTGGCCCTGCTGTTGTTGTTGTTGTTGTTGTTGTTGTTGGTTGCCTTCGATTGACTTCGATTGCATTGGCATTGCCGCCGCGTCATACGATTTAATTGCTGCGATTGTGTCAGCAGTTTTCTTGTTACTTGTCTTCATCAGCCGCAGCAGCAGCAGCAGCCGCAGCAGCAACAGTCACCTCCATCGCCTCCTTAGGCTGGCCGCATTTGTTGCGGAAGGGGGCGTTTTGTGCCCAATCCCAATCCCAAAACCAAACCCAGGCCCAATCCCAATCCGAATCCAAGCCTTATAGGCGCTCAATAATTTGATGATCATAATCAATGGCTGACTGACATTTGCCGCTGCCTGTGCGCAGCGAGGCTCAGCTTTTCCTTTTCTTTTTTTGCCGCTTTGATTTTGTTTATTTTATTTGTGTTATTTGTACCCGCACAAAGGCTTTGTTCAGTTTTCGATGGATTTCGTCTAACAAAAGGCAGCCAAACTTGTTGAAAGCCGTTTTATCCTTTTGATGAGGCGCTCCATACACTCACACATCTTCGGGCCATGACGTGCTGCAAAGTCAAGTATGCGGCGGCGGGCAAATGAAAAGCAAATGCCGCTGCCACTGGAGTAAGCCACAGGATAACATGGCAGTGTGGGAGACGCCTAAAAAAAAACTATATATATATCTATTTATACATATATATATAGTCTAACGACAGCAGCTCTTGTCTTTGTTCTTATAAGAAACGAAAATCCGCTTGTTTTGTTTCAGTTTAATGCTCGAATCGCATGCGTAGGTTTTCCATAACGATTAAAACCCTCATATGTCAACTTGGCCCATTCATCATCAGAGGCCCGAGACGGGAATTGGAACTGAGACTTGGGTTCTGGGATTGCGATTGGGTTTGGGAGACACAGTCGCCAGACACTTGTCTCGCAGACACGAAATGCTGATGAGCTGAAATCTCATCAAGAAGTGTCCGCATTAAGCCCCAAGCTGCACTCACAAAAAATACTAGTTACCTTAAATAAAATAATAATTACTTAGACAAAAATCTATAGCTACATTTTACAGGCTTCATTCAGGCAAAACTTATTGAAAAATACTCCAAATATTTATTTTAATTTTATGCGCTCTCTTTGCTAAGCGGGTTTTTCTCTCAGTGCATCTTGTTGTGCTTGTATCTGTATAGATTTTGGGACTTACAGCACCTACTTGAGCATGGAGAGACACTAGCTGGCTGGCTGACTGGCTGACTGGCTGGCTGGGCTTGATGACTTAATTTTCATTTCAGTCTGTAGGCTCCATAGGCGCAGCATGGCTGGGGCTTCCACAACAGCAGCTGCTACAGGTGCTGCCTGCTGTTTACGGATTGCAGTTGGAGTTAGAGTTGGACTTGGCGTTGGAGTTGGAGTTGGAGCTGGTGCCGTCGACCACTTGAGCGTCAGCGCAGTGACACACGCAAGTGTTTGGCTTGTCTCTGGACATGTTAGCTGCAGCTTCAAGCTCTCTCCTTGCTGCACTCGTACCCTCATCAGGGGCTCAATGATGCAGCGTTTTTTTTTTTGTTCCTCTTCTACGCATCTCTATTCTAGGCACATCTTCAGCTCTTGAGTATTTGCTTAAATCATTATGGTAGCGCCTGCAGATGATAAATCTATCTTTTATTAGCATTTCCAAAATGTTGCACACGTGTTGCGCTAAATGAGTTGTTTGGACTTGACTTCGGCCAATCCAATTTATCCAATTAAATGTACATTTTTCTCTACATAGAACTTTGGCCAAAAGTCGGTCGCCATTTGCCACAAGAATACAACTCAAAAACTTCAGACAAATTCAAGTGAAATCATTAATAAAAATAAAGTTTTTTTTTTTTGGTTTTTTCTTTTGATTTTTTTAGTTGGAGATTTATAGAACCGTAAGGAAACACCCCGAGCGACTCGTGCTGTCTGTGTCTCTGCGCCATTTCCTTTGCATCTGAGCATCGGGTGTCGTATATAAATCGCGTGCTGCACTGGAGGTCTTCAAAAACGCTTACGAGTTGATGCCCAGCGGCCAGGCTGTGCGTCCACATCCACATCCACATTATCAGTGGCAGCGGCAGTGGCAGCCGCCTGTCTGCCGCTCTGTGGCCAGCTCTCATTCATTTGGGGGCTGTGGCACTGGGTGTTAACCGGCCACGGAAGAAGACCAAAGACCAAAGACCAAGCCCTGCCTGCGGTCATGTTGAACGAACAAATACGCCACAGTGCTGTCCGATGCCCCTCCCCTCCTCCCCCCCCGACTGTCTGCCTTGGCCTGGCTAATGATGAGCGCATTGTTGCCGGCTAGAATGCGACTCAGTTGCTCAGATCGACGAGTTGAGGGCTGCTCGAGTTGTAAAACAATAAACACGAATTGCCAAATACCGAATGCCATGCGAATTAATGGCAACAAGATTGATTTCCTGAAATCCACAATTTCGCACACTATATAGTATATATAAATATATATCCGAGTGATATGCGCCGAAACTGAAAAACCTTGAAACACAGTCACGCAATGAGCGTGGTCCAAGCAACCAGTTCGTCGCACTGAACCTGACTCCAAATCTTGGCCCGATCGTGATAATGATGTTGAGTGCGTGGTATGGAGCAGATCCCATGTTTTTTAGTCTTCACTCTTCAGATTCCATCTACACAAACAGACACACACACACACCCTTGTCTGTGGGTCTAACAGCTTTGTTAACAACTTTGCGCCATGCAAGAAAAATGGCCTCTTTTGGCGTGCAGCGTGGGCCTCAGCATCGTAGGAACCAGATCAAGAACTTGGGATTCTTTTGCAGTCAGTTGCCATATTGAATAATAAAAGCATCCATTACACTTAGTATGCTTTTTATTTTATTCAAATTAATAATGATAAGCAAAGTCACTAACAGCATTGCAATTTGGACTAGGACTATTCACACCCATTTCCATATACTCATTTTACTCATGTTCATACTCATGCTGTACTCATATTATCCATACCCATAGTCAAACTACTCATTATTGTACACATTCTACTATTGATCATACTTAAATTCTCGCTACTTAATCTCTTACTTTTATATTTATGCTCATAATCATACTACTCATTCAAGTACTTATTCTTCAAGTGCCCATACTCAGACTACCCATACTTCAATTCAGTTTACTTAAACCTGTGTGCCAATATTTATTCTACTCATACTTTTACTCATACTACTCCGGGTCATACTCATAGAATTAATGTTATACTCATACTACTCAGAAATTTCTCATGCTACTCATAATTATACTCAAACTCATACTCATCCTGTAGGCAAGGGTATTCAGAAGTGGGTGCGACTCGAGTAAAAATCCATATTTTTTTCTTTTCTTTTTTGGGTGGCAGCTATCATAGTCAGTCGCTGTGTAAGCCCCGCTAGCGAAATGCAAAAACAAATTGTTTGTGGGTCAGCCAACAACAGCGAAAAAACCGAAGTGGAAGAGGAGCCAGCAGAGGGAGGAGCTGGCAAAAAAAACGAGCTTTTGGGCTGCCCTAACAAGCAGGACGCGGACGCGGAGGCGAACGCGGACGAGGGCGTTTGCCATGTTGCTGCGCCGAAAGCTGTGTCCGCAGCGAAATTCAAGGAAAACGAGGCAATGCAGCAGAAGGAGCAGCTCTTGGTACATTTGGCCGCAGGCGGCAACTCGCCTCGTCTGGGCTACCAGGCTGCATGGGCGACTAGGCAGCACGGAAGCCTAATGGCCGCTGCCAATGTGATTTGTGATTTGTGTTTTTCGGTATTTGTTGCTTAGTTTCCATGGAAAACGTTGGCGAGAAAACTGCAGCAAGCCAGGCGAATTCTATGCCAAGCGCTGGGCTCTGGCAATGACAAAGCGCTGCAAATGGAGCACAGTGCAGACGGGAGGGACTTGCAGCATGTGGCATGCTAATTTATGAAGTAGCAACTGGCAGCGACATGGATGCGGTAATTATAGAGCTTGGCAACTTGTTGCCAAACCCGAACACGCCAAAGTGCATGAATGAAAAGAAAGCCAAAGCAAATGCCAAAGCCAAAGCCAAAGCCGAAGCCAGTTCCAGTTTCAGTTTGCGTCTCAAGACTGCGGCAAGCGGCAGCTTCTTCGGCCAATGTTGGCCATGTTGCACAGAAGCTGTTCTACGGCTGGCAACTGCTGCTGCTGCCGCTCGGCGATGCAACATCAGGTGAACGCGCCCACTTGGTTAGCGCAGCGCCCGAAATGAAAACAACTCAGCCAGCTCTTGTCGAGGGAGAACGACTAGCAGATACCCTGCTACAATGCGCATACAAACTCTTTTATCTTTAGTTCCACATTTAGAAAACTCTTAAATAACTTCGGCGATATTACTTCAGCTCTTTGGGACTCGAATTTGATCTTTAATGTAACACATGCTGAATATCGATATTTATCGATTTTGAGGGAATTCAAATTATATATAAAATGTGAGAAATTCACGATTTTTGCATACTAAAATAAGCTCGCCAAGTTTCCCTTACATCTACCTTAATAAGCTATAGAATACTCTTAGATGAACCTATTGTTAATCTGATATTTATCGATTATAAGGAAAAATGGATCGATTTTGTGTAATTATACAAAGATATCGTTAGTTTAAACTTATTGCGGATTGTCAGACACCTTCATCTGCCTGTTACAAGCACATGCCGCATACCAATATATCCTATTTTCGGCCATTTGCAATGGGTATTGGGCTGGCCAAAAAGGTACTGGGCCCCGTGGCGATTTTTTGTAGTTTGTTGGCCAGCCAACGTACGTACGTACGTGGCAGCAACATTTTCACAGCAACATGCGGCAGCAACATAGTTTACACACCTACCGAATGCTGGGGCCGCCAGCAACATGCACTTAACTGGTAGCCGAGCTGCACTTTATAATGCACAACATGGCCATGTCGGCCATGTGGCTGCAGCCAGTCGACGCTGCCTTGATAGATGCTGCCTAACGGCTGCGGGCGCTGGGGCGTTGGGGCGTGGCCGCCGCACAGCAACAACGTACAACAACGTGCAGCAGCAGCAGCAGCGGCGGCGATCCGTTAGCTGACTTGTGAGCTTGAGCCTCATTTGCATGGCACAAACTGGGCCAGAATTAGCATTAACCCAGTTGGCCGTAACGAAATTGCGCCCTGGCGCTAGCAATGACCTTGCCGGGCCAAGGATCAGTCAACTGATCCGGCAACCTGCGGTGCGCTGCACAAGCTCTCAACACACTCTGACAAATTAGAGCAGCGACAGCAGCAGGCAAACTGAAGGCGGCTCATTAGCGCAGCGTTCACCTGTACAGGTAAAGCTGATTATAATTAACATCAGAGCCCTTTCGCATAAATGCAAAAATTTGGTGTGCATGTCGAATTTCGATACGTTTGCAATTTGACATAAATTGTGTCTCGGATTAGTGCGGCAGGCGGAGGAATACAGAAACTGGAGCGGTAAGGTGTGAAGCCTGCCTGTACAGGTTGCATGCGGGGCGAGGCTGAAGCCTTGCTTCGGCGTTTCATTAAGGGTGTCTACACACAAAATTCTGAAAACGAGCTAAAACAGAAATTAAAAGCGCAGCCGCCTCTCATCATCATCAACCCACACAAACACACACACACAAACACACACACACAAACACACACAGAAAGGGAGATACATCGATTCAAAGCAGACTTTAAAGATGCCGCCGTGGTTGGCTGTGGCGCCGCCGCTCAAGACAATATAAATCATATCACACATAAGGCCAAAAAGGCTGCCTCGCTGCCTGTGCCTCATCCTGGCAATTAATTTTATCCACACACACATATACATATAGATATACATGTATATATTAGACTTTATCAAATCAAACAAGCTTCGATTTTACTTTCGTACCATTTAGTATATTTGTTTTGATAATTGCCCGCGACAAGTCTAATTGATTCCATGTACCCGTTGTTTCTTCTGCTGCTGCCGCTGGTATTGCTTCTGCATGAGAGCCATGGATACAGGTGTGATTTGCCACACGCCCCGTATTACTATGCGCCGCCAATGAATGACAGCTGTAAGCTGGAGTTAGAGTCCACTCAACTGATGAATCGCAGCAATTCCATGCAGAGCGTTACGGCGGAGCGTCTGCAGCTCAGCTGCTGTTTTGTTCTCTTCGAGAGTGTGTTACTCTGGCTGGCGGCCAGGCTGCTCATAGCCTAGCGAGCTGATCTTTATGGGATGCCACTTGAGCGCGGCGGATGCGATGAATCGATCAACAATAACAGCTAAGCCTAACAGAATGTCGTACATGCAACTGCGCTTAAAGCACGAGGGTTTGCCAGAAATACACGCACATGCACTCACCCTCACACACACACACACACACACATTCACACACAACCAGTGCAAATTTGTATTAGTCTAATTGCGCTTTTGGTCGACTTCCATCTCCATCACGTCCGAGTTGTACGCGTAGAGGGCCCCAAATCTAATTAAATTGTTCAGTTGTATTTTTTTTTTTACAATACAAGCCGCATTATTTTTTAATATATTTGTTTTGTTGTTCTCTTCTACTTTTTTTTTTTTTTGGGGAATATTTGTGCAGCCGTGCGGCGCCCATGTCGCCCATTTGGGCGCCATAAATGGCGGCAAAAACGCTGACAAATGTTTCCGTCAAAACACAAATTTCACCTCACTTGTTGTCATTGTTGTTGTTGTAGTTGCCTAAGCTATTTGATAATAGAGCATAGGGCACGTTGCACAGTGGTGCAGAAGTGCGCTAAAAAGGTCACTAGAAAAAAAGAGTAGCCAAGCGAACTGCTGCCAGCTGATGAGCTCCGAAAGTAGCCAGATTTTGCTATAAATAGCTATATTTGGCTGCGAATTGCAAGCGTACTTAATTGTTTCAAGGTATTAAGGCCAGGGACAATAAGATTTTAGTTAGTTTAAGCATTTCTATATATATACACATATCTATCTTTATACACATATCTATTTTTGATTTAAATTTACATTTTCGCATTTATAAAAAAAATTGACAAAAAAAAATGTAACAAGCGCTTGTTAACTATATATAGATTGATATGCTGCTTTGACAGCTCGCACAATTAGCATAAAATTAAAAATCAAGTATTTCGATTTCTACAGCTGCGTGACACTGTGCAGGCGCATAGTGTGCCATGTTTTTGTTAACACTCAAGTTGGCTCTGTCAAATGTGATTCAATGCTAAATTAAACTTTGGCTGGCCGCAGCAAGGAAGCCAAGCGCTGAAAAATAGAAAGAAATGTATTTAAAAAAAATAAAAAGCAACAAGTACAATATAATTTAAAACGAATTAAACGCGCAGCCATTTGAAACCCCAACCCCCAACCGCAACCCCAGCAGAAGTAGACAGCAGAGTCACCGCTTTAAATGCCGGGGTTGCCAGTTGTGACGCTTCCAATCAAAAATAGCAACAAGTTAATTTGAATCAAACGCCCCCAACAAGAAAAAAAAAAGAAAAAAAACAGTGTACTTTGTCTATTTTTCGTATATTTTTATAATTTTTTGTTTTTTTTTTTTGAAAAGTCATTAAATAAAATGTGAGCCAAGCAATTTGAATATTTGATGGCACGTTGTGCGCTGTGCGCTGTGCACGTTGGTTAATTTAAGGTGATAATTGCTTTTTAATGTGACACAACTAAATTTCGTGGCTGTGCCGGAAGTTTTTCCTATTTTCCTATGCGCATGTGCAGTCAAGAGGCGCGCACACACACAAGCACTTGTTACGTGGCTGGCCAGGTAACAACAATGGCAGCAACAGCAACAACAACAACTTGTGCGACAGACAAAAAGTGTCAACAATTATTTTCAAATTTGAAAACATTTCATTTTGGCCTTTTTTTTTTTTGGGTGACGCTGCTTAAAAGGTTTCCCAGGTGTGAAATTGTTTAACACTGGAGGTTGAGCTCAGTTGATTTATTTTTGGTAACATAAAAACAAAAAATAAATAAGTACGTAGCGCGCAGCGTTGCCAGACAGCGCAACGAACGGATATCCTGACTAGGTGCGCAAGTTTGTTGCCTAAGTCTTTCGTTTTGCACTTGGTTGGGGACTGGTTTTTCATTTTCTTCTCTTAATTTTGCCAAATTGACGCCGCAGGAATTCGCCAAATTGTGTGCCAAAGTCACGCGCTTGTCCGGGCATGATCCGGTGGCACTTGCACAGGCGCCACAACACACACAACAACAACAACGGCAACAGCATCGATACTTTTCAATGAAAACATCAACAATGAGTAAGAGTCGTCGCCGTTGGCGCTGAAAATTTATTGGCATTGACGTCCAATGGCGGCCAATTAACGCAGGATGCTCGAAGCGCCAACGCCACCAGCGTTGTTCGCTTGAAAGATGCCGCCCGGCTGCCCGGCTGCCCGGCCGCCAGACACTCAGCCCGCAGCTGCAGCGCGCTCTCGGCGTGCAATGAAGTCGTTTCGCGCTAGTCGTAAAGTCTGATTTATTTCGAATTGTATGTCAATACACAAGCACACACACACACACACACACACACATACGGAAGCAGCGGCAGAGTTGGTTCCTTTTGGCAGGCAACATGGGGGCCGCAGCTAAAGCTAATGCCCAACCACGGGCGGTCCGTGCGCGCTCAGCCTGACCCAATTTGGCGCCTGCTGCGGCGCTTTCATCAGACTCCTCGTGCATCATAAACAAATTCATAAAAGTCTGCCGTCCGCCAAAATCCGTCGAAGCTGCATGCATACAATTTATGGCGTTGAAAGGCGCATCGAATGGCTTTTATTTTTGTTGGCTTTGCTAATTCTTCTTCGTCGTCTTCTTCTTCTTGCTGTTGCTGTTGTTGTTGTTGTTGTGGGGTCAGCGCGTAGTTGTTGCTACTAGAGCGCGCACTCATTAAAATGTAATTTGAGCGCATTGTTTCGCATTTCATTTGGTCAAGTGAACAGCACATTCTCCGTTTCCATTTCACTTCATTGAGTTTGGCAACAACAACCCCCAAAATAAAATAGCTCGAACTCCGTCCACGGACATTGTCCGGCTCGCTCTAGCTGCCGTCGCTTAATGCGCTCGATTTGATTGATTTATAGGCGCTTGCCATCTCGCTCGGTACGCGCGACCCGGCGCGACCCTCGCGGTCCTTCGTTTCCCTCTCGACATTTGTGGCACATTATTATTTAAATGATAAATTGTATTGCCCGGGAACTTTGGCTTTTACGGAGTTATGGTAGGGGCAGGCGGAGGCTCATTGCATTCCATTTGCTTTTATTGCCCGCCTTTGTAGGTGTTTCCGTGTTGTTGCTTCTTCTTCGTTTCGCTCTTCTCTCTTGTGACCTCTGCCCAACATTTGTGAAGAACCCTTGACGTTTTGCGCTTTCTCGATGCCTTCTCTTGTGGGCGTTCTGCTGTGCATTTCAAATTTTCCGTTGATTTTGGGGTCGTTTCGAGTGGTAATTTTTTTTTCTTTTTGTATTTATTTTGTACTAGGCCTATGCGCAGCAGCAACGCGTCAGCAAACAAAATTAATCGTCTCATTTGTTCAACAGCAATGCGGCGCTTGGCTTTAATTTTACTGGGCCTTAATGTTATTTGGTAATAAAATCGATTAGGCTACCGTATTTGAATGCCACGTTTATATAGTGGTGATTTTTTCTTCTGATTTAGTTACTGGGGCGTAAAGTGAGACATCAATGGCTGAAGAAGTGCGGGCCATAGTTAGCTACTTACTTATTTAGTTGATTTAGTCGAAGCCTAGTTAATGCTTCTAATTATAATATAATTAGCGCATAGAACCTAATTTATTTTCATATATATTTAATGTACTTCATATATGTTTTAATAAGTAGTATATTATTTTGATATGTGCTTCGAGAGGTCTTTAAGGCAATTGCCTAAACAGGCTTCCATATTGTTTTTGCAAATGTTAAATTAATATATTTAATTTAATATAACACTATTAAAGCTCAAATATATATTTTATCAAGATTTACTTATGCAAATTTATATAGTATTTGTTCTTTTGGCAGACTTTGAGGTATTATGTGTAGTAACTCTTTAAAGCATATTTAGGCTTTATAAGAAGATTTTTTGGTTAAGATCAAATTAATAAATACAAACGTCGGCCAATCTTTATAAATAAATTAACTGTCTAAAAGGCTTTCAGATATGCACCCGCGATTAGGAATTGTATTATTTAGCTAATAAAACATTAAACATTTTGTGCTAGCTTTTGTCATAGACGATTTAATCGAATGGACAATTTTTTAAATTAACTTGCAAACGTGTTTGACATATTTGCACGTGTTGCTCGTGTTTAACGACGATTGCAATTCGATTTATGTGCAATTATTTGGGATATACGGAGGGCACAAACACACACAAACACAAGCACACACACACACACGCACACATACACACACACACGGACAGTGGGAAAGTCGACAGTGGCAAAAGCCAATCATAATTTGCATTTAATAAATATTTCATTAACTAATTGCAACAATTACGTTCATTTGAGTTTCTGCCCTCAAATTAGTGCTGCGAAGCCGTTTGCCGGGGATTACAATTTTAATCGGATCAGTCGGTACGGTACGGTTTGTCCAATAGAATTTGATTTTAGTTATTGATCGTTGCACGTTTCTTGTCTAACAGTAAGACTGCGCTTAACTTGGCTAACGCTAATTGCTCCGGCGCGCTGCTTATGAATATGCAACAGCAGCAACAGCAGCGGCAAAAAACAAATAATAATAAAAAAAAAAGCCCCGCCAAAGCGGAAATCCTCCTCGGGCGCACAGGTGACAACTACTGTGCGGTCGGACGGTTGGCGTCGGGGGGAGGGGGGGTGGGCACGTAGTTGGCTGACGTGCGCCGCTGCCAAAGGTTCTGCTTGTCTTGTGTTTCTTTCAAAAAGTGACCCGGCTCGGCCGCCGTCTTGTGAATGAAGCATTTTTTGTTGCGCGGCATTGAGCGCTGCAAAGCGACAGCGACGCGTCGCCATTTTGAATTTCTTGCTCACCAGTGGGCGGCGTCAGTGAGAGAGCGAGAGAGCGCACGCGCTCTTTGCGTATGCATGTAGATATGGCTGTGTGTGTGTGTGTGTGTGTGAGTGTGTTGTGCTATGCGCTGCGCTGGGGGCGTGAATAGCGCTGTGCAAGAGTATGTGTGCGTGAGCGAGTATATATATAAAAATGTGTGTGTGTGTGTGTGTGTGTGCGTGTGCTTGTGTGTATTGTGTTTTTGTACCTGTGCAGTTGAGCGACGTCAAGTTGTGGGCCAGTTTGACTGGTTTGTTGCTTTCATTGTTGTTGTTGCTGCTGCCGCCTGTCAAGTTGCTCAGTTTGGGCAAGTAGATGGCGCTAGTTGTCTTGAAGTGGCTTTAATATTAAAGTCAGGCCCCAAAACATGAGAAATTTCAACTATTCTGCAGCTCTTACAAACAAATATATTTTATGCATACACAAATATAAGCTGACTGACTTTATTTCTTACACTCCTTTGGCTAACAGACCACAATTTGCTAGCGTTAAATATCTAAATAAAATCGTAAATGTATTTGCTTCATTTGTTTACCTAAATGCAACTGTTGGTTGCGTGCCCCAACAAATAACAAAAAATTACTGGTTCAACAATCAATTTAATAATTGAGACCTTTACATTTAATCAACATTATTTAAAATGTCAAAATATTTGCACTTTCAATGGCAGCGCGCGTCGTCGTCGTCGTTGTCGTTATCCAAAAACCGTAAAACCCATAAGAATGCCAGCTCAAAAAACAAATTTGCATACAAATAAATGTTGATAATGCTGTAAATCCCCCAAAGAGGGCCGCTGCTACTGGCCACGCCCCAAGTGGGTGGCTGGAAGGGGAGCGCCAACGACTGCCAACGACACAGTTGATACACAAACGAATACAAAAAAGAAAGCAACAACAACAACAACGACATTATAAAACACAGAAACACAACCGCACAACGCTATGGGCGCCCCCCGTCCGCGCTGTGTCCATTGATAAAATTTATGGTATTGGTGCGGTTTCAACGCCAACCGCTGCCGCGACAGCTCACACCGATGCACACACACACGCAGTGCGGCGGCAGCGACGCGACAGCAAACCGGTTCCCTCAATTGCCATTGGTGTTGGCCAGTGAGCGCTGCCAATCGAACAGTTGCCGTCTCGCTCGCACCAAGCGTGCAGCAAGGCAGCAACCGTTGCGCTCGCACGCGACAGCCACAACGCCGCAAAGCGACAGCTGTCGTTGCCAGCCACAACAACGACGACGACGGCGGGCAGCGCGCAATCGCAGCGCTGAGCTCGTACCTAGTCGTATACGCACTTTGTTCGTGGTTGGTCGTTGTTGCTGTCGCTCGTCGCAGCGCCGTGTTCGCCCGGTTCGTCTCGAGTCTCGATTCACGATTTACGATACACGTTTTTTATTGCCCCGTTTCACTGGTGGAGATTCTCTTTCTGATTCTGTTTTTGATATCGTGCCCGTCGCGTTTGCCGTCGCGCAAATTGCAAAAAAATTGCATAGATTGTTGTTTGCCGGATTGATTGTTCAGTGTCTCCCTTGTCTTGGAGTGTGTGCATTTTATTCCTGAATGCCAATTAAATGCGGGCAACGCGAAAAAAAGGCATTCAAATACAAATTGTTACAAGTGGTGTCATCAAAAGCAACAGCAACATCAGCAACAACAGCAACAACAACAACTACAACAACAACAGCAACATCATAATCAACAACAACAACAACAACAACAACAACAAAAGCAACATCATTATTATTATGATTAAAAGTTGACCCAATTGCGAGTGCAACAGTTCTCGAGTGCAAACCCAAATACAACAAAAGGAAAGAAAATATTTTATTCCAAAAGTGTCTTCGCCACAAATGCTCTAAAAGGATTTACGCGCCCAACTAAATAACAATTAATACTCTATAAACTTATTTAATGTGCAGTTAAAACTCAAGCACACACACACACACGTACACACACGCACACACACATCAATATCACACCTTTACACACACACACACACACACACACACACAGGCAGCTGCATTTGTTGTCTTTTGCATTGATTTCCTGCGCGCGCGTTCCGAAGAAAAGCCGTCAAAATTCTTGATAAAGTGGCCTCAATAGGCGCCAACACGCTCAATTTTACGGACCTAGGGAGCCCCTACGAGGGGCCTCCCAGCACCCCACAATCGGGCATGGATGCGCCGGACGCACCGCATACGCCCAAATATATGGACGGCGGCAGCACCGTGCCCGTCAGCGCCAGCATCACGCCCGGCGTCAATATACCCGGCAAATCAGCGTTTGTCGAGCTGCAGCAGCATGCCGCCGCCGGGTAAGTGAACGTACCACATACATGCCACATGCCGCATGCCACAAACCCCAAGCATCAAAGTGCATTCATTGTTTGCCTATCAGCGCCACAGAATCAACCGACAAATATGTCAAAAGTGCTTGCACGAAGGACAAACACAACGCTCTGATGCAACTGACAAGCTGCATGACTGACTGACTGACGGACTGACGGACTGACTGACAACTGCCTGCCCCGTTCAGTTTTAGCCTGCAACTCGTAAGCGCTTTGTTATCAACTCGGCGTCATCAGCTCTTAATTTAACACACCCAAAAAAAATTGACTTTAGGGCGTTAACCATATCTTTATTGGACTTTAATTTGCTCCCAATTGTATTGGTCCCTGCTCCTATCTAGGGCTGATATGCAAAGTAATAATTTATTTCTCAGTTATAGATACATATTAATAGATGTTATAGAAAACTAATATCATAAGAGCTTGAGCTAAATAAGCAATACAATTTGTTGAAGAGCATGATATGAACATCATCAAAGAGTACTTGAAGATTAGCAAAAGCTTTTAAATAAATATTTGTGAAGTTGTATCTGTTAGCAGATCAAGATATATCTAGCGAAAAAATATCATAAGAAAATTATTTGTATTTCTGTTTGATAATATTAAAGCTGAGTCTTAGATGAAGATTTGAAACCTTCAGATTAGATAAAGATTGCCTTAGACTAGATACAAAAGAGTTCCACTTTATTTATGCCTGTCCAAAAGAGTTAGTTTTAGCCTTGACTGTCAAGTTTGATATTAAAACCAAAACTAAATGAAAAAAGAACAAGTTTGAGACAGTAAATAAAATTAAGTAGGACTCTAAGTATTTCTTGTTTCTTTTTTGATGTTTCAAAAATAAAAGTGGAACTGATTCAATATTCCATGCATAATTTTCTGAACTGAGCTGAGAATTCAATATACAATATATCGTTTTTTGGGTTCATTTAAATAATTGAATGGGACGTAAATCTTTCAAGTACCTATTATAAGAAATCAGATACTTCCTTGTTGGCTTCAGTTTCGAACGACTTTCAATTTGTAGTTCAAATGTGGATTATCATATAAAATAAGTTACCATATATATTGACAGATTCATATTAATATATTCAATATTTGTATGTGTAGCATTCAAGTGCAACTTATTAGATCTAATAAATGAATCGATTCATATTATTATATTAGAAATATATGTTTAGTAATCAAGTCAAACTTGTAAGATCTACTTAAATTACCGATCCATTAATATGGATAGTATTTGAAATATATGTCCAGCAATCATGTCAAATTTATTGAATAATACAAGAACCATATGAATAAATTTCAAATATTCGCCCAACATTCAAGTCAAACTTATTGGATCCACTCAAATGACAGATCCATTAATATGGATAATATGCGAAATATATGCCAGGAAATCAAGTCAAACTTATTGGAACTATAGAAAATATATGCCTGGCAATCAAGTCAAACTTATTGGATAATGTAATGCCATTCAAAATATCAAGTCATACTTATTGAATCTAGTTAAACGAATGATCCATATTAATATATTTAAAATATATGTCTAGTAATAAAGTCAAACATGGACAGCTGTCAATGCATTTACTTTTATCTGAAGTATAAAATCTTCGGTTCAGTTTACCGCTGGCTATTTGGCGAGTTTTATCAGATTGCAAAACAACATATTTTTTAACATGAGGATAAATTTTATCAGCTGATCAAAACAGCTATCAGTTTATATGTACGACATGTACTTGCCCTTACTACATTATTTTACTTTATTTATTTAACTTTTTTGTTTCTTGATTAAAGAAGTCACTTGATGTAGTTGTTGCATGTATGCCAAATGGTACTTAAATGTATCGGGGCAACTTTTCCGGATTTATTTTATGCTGGTGCACACAAGTTGGCCCCATTGGGCATTGGGCTCCCCGATTTGCCTGCGGCAATGGCAACGGAAGCCAAAAATAAATTCAATTAAGTGCAGTTTAGTAAAGTTCGCTTTAACTTGATATATGTATGCATATATATTTGTGAAGAACTGTAGGGGTGCGTTAACATTCGTAGAGCACTGTACATATTAGTTATGCTAGTTGCGAGTGTTTCCCTGCCTCTGTGTAAATTGTTTTTTGCAACGCACGATTCGATTTTTCATTATGTGTACATATTTCATTGCATTTTGTGGTTTGCGTTTTGTCAATTTTTATTGTTGTTTTTTTTTTTTTTTTATAATATTTTTTCGTGGTGCGTGTGGAACTGCCAAGTGGTTACTTGGCTCGTCGGTTGGTTGCCCAGTTGCCATATTGCGGAGTTGAGTTGCGGTTTCGCTTTGCCAGTTGTCAGTTGTTTCCGTTTCCGTGTTGCCTTTGCCCTACCAACCTGCCGCCCTCCGCTATCCACGCACCGCACCACGCCTTATTGAATATTTCATAGCTTATTATTGGGCAATCGGTTAGAAATGTTCCAACTCTTTGGAAAGCCCTGGGAAACTGTTCAACTGTTTCGATTGTTTCGACTGTTTCGACTCACTTTAAGGCACCCGGCTAAAGAAGTGTTAACAAAATATTTACTAGCTGCATGCTCTCTGCCGCCTCTGGGCCCGAAACAATTTTTATTGATTTTCTTTTAGCCATATCAAGTTTAGGGCTTTAACTAAATAAAGTCATGGCAAAAGTTGTTGTTGTTATTGTTGTTGTTTTTGTTGTGAGAAATAAAGTTTCGTTTCGACGCTTTGTGCATTAAACATGATATTTCTAGTGGAACTGAGGTTTTATTTTAGGTACGCTGGCATTTCGTACACGTTGTACAGCACTGAAAATGTGCACACAAAACACGCAAACTTCGCCCGGCTCAGGTTCGATATAGTTTTCCATGCATTTGTTGTACTCTGACCTGAACTGGCGTGCCAAAAGGCCAACAATGAATATGCCATGAGCCACAAATGGGCAAATAGTGAAAACTTTTACCTTTCCGCCTTTCAGCTCTGATTTCATATATATATAGATATATATAGATATATATTTTTTTTCTGATTTGTCTTTGCAGTTACGGCGGCATACGCAGCACCTATCAGCATTTTGGTCCGCAGGGCGGCCAGGATTCGGGCTTCCCGAGTCCGCGCAGCGCCCTTGGCTATCCATTCCCGCCCATGCATCAGAATTCCTACTCCGGCTATCATTTAGGCAGCTATGCGCCGCCCTGCGCCAGTCCACCCAAGGATGGTAAGTACCCAAAAAAAAAAAAGAAACAACTTATTTAATGCTCCCCCCTTTTTGCCACAATTGTTCGGCTGCGCACATCATTTAACGTTGATCAGCAGCTGTGGAGAGATCTTGAGCTCAGGCATTGCCTTTGGCCTCAACTCAAGCTCTTTAAATTCGCACTTTTTGGCGACACTTGAACTCGAGTGGGCAACGCTCGCTCAAGCGCTTTTGTTGTCGTCCAAAATGGGCTTGACTTTGACATTTGCAAACAAGAAATACCCTACGTTCAATAACACCACCATCTTATTTAATAATAATCAGGCAGTTGCTACTTCAAATCAAATATTCCAAGAAGAGAGCAGCACACTTTCAATTGGAAAATTTTTGTAAAACCTGAGCTTAGCTTAAATAATTCTAGATATAAAAAACCAACTGCATCAGCTTTAAGCAGCATATGTTTATTTTTTTTTTTTTACTTTATTATTATATAAAAGACTTTATTGTGCCCAAACGGGTCTCATTAAATTTCATGGTCCATTAGGCTTAATTTTAATTATTTTCCGCACCTGCTTTGTTTTTATGGAGCTCTCATATTGTTTTTATATAGCAACATATTTGCCATGTAGTTGAAAATTTAGGTTTGCAGCAAAACTAAAAGTTAAATTTTTGATAGAAGATTTTTTGAGCAAGGCCGCAAAGTTCCTTTTGAAGCAAGCCGGAGTTTCAATTGAACTGTCACAACTTATACCAATTAAAATTTGTCTCAAAATAAGCAAAATAAAACAAATATTAAAAAAGGAAACTATTGAGCACTAGAACAAGTTACTTAACTTGGGGCCCCAATTCAACAAATTTTTGAGCAGAGAACAAATCTAGCCCGCGATTTCTTCTTTGAAAATATCCAAGGGCTTGCAATATTTTCAGCAGAGCGGGCAATTGTTTTATTAAAATTTAAATTGTTTTATTAAATGTTTTAAAAATATTTGCCAATTAGAAAATAGATATGCAAAGTTAGTTTGAAGGAAACGTGTACAAAGACAATATATATGAATATATGTGTGCACAGTTAACTTCTGATAGAGTTCAATATAGAGTATATATAGTGTATATATATGTATAGATAGAAGATATGTTTTATGTACATTTTTATTGTGATATTCACAGTGACTGGCATAATTGCGCGCTTGACTGTGACATTTTGTTTAACTATTCGCATTTTGTTAAACAATTTAGTTGTGTTCGTTGGTTTTTTGTTTCGTTTTGCGTTTCGGTTGAGCAGTTTTGTTCGTAAGTGAAAAGCAATTCATTTGCCTATATTCATTTATCTATATATATAGTTCTCTGGATTGCCCTGCAGCTTGACATTTTGTCACACATTTATCGCGCATACGCCGCATTGGCCGGGGCGACAATTAACCTTGTCTGTTGTCTACGGCTCAATTGAATTCCGTCAACAGCTGATCGCTAGCCAAAAAGTTTTGCGCGCCAAAAATGTTTAAATACAAATGCTAAATATACGCCTAATAATAAATGGCCCACTGGCACACACACACACACACCAACACACCAACACACACATGCAGCTGTTTGTGTAATTATAATTGCCGTAATTACGCTTTCGTTTGGCGTAATTAATTACACCATTCTTTGCTGTTGCTGCCAACGGCTGCGGCCAGCGACATGTGCAGCAGCGATCCAATAGCTGCGACTCACACACACACACACGCACGCACACACACGCACCAGGGACCTGGTGTCAGTCTGACTAATGGCCCATGTGGCACGTCGTCTGTTGGGTGGTCACCAAAAATATATATATATACATATATATGCATATGTCCATCTCGCTCGCACGCAGCCATTTTGTCATTATAGCGGGCAGCACGTGCTGCGGCGCCAATATTTTCGACTCACACACTCAGGTAAGGGTAACGTTTACCTTATATAGGCGCTTAATAATAGTCGCTCGAATATTTGTGCTTTTTTTGTGTGTGTGGCAACAATTAGCAATTGCAGTTGAACCTGGACAGCGAGTGCTTTGAACTTTTGCTTTTGTTTATGCCGCAATTGTTAATTAAACTTAATTGCGGCAACAGTTTTACAAGTTACTTAGCGTTCGATTTGGCACTGCCCAAAATGCGAGTTGCTCTCCATTTGGTCGCCCGTTGCGACTCGCTGTCTGTCTGTTTGTTATGCATTCCAGCTCGGAGCTCATAAATATGCATTAGCTTTAAGTTATGCACAGTCCGTACACACACACACACACAACAAATCGTAGTCGTTGCCATAATTCTTAGGCCTAATTATAAATTCATCATCGAGCCCTTTTACAGCGCATAAATGTCTTCGTTTTTGCTGATTTTATGTTTCTTTGTGGCGCTCGCAAAATATGCACTCCTCATACGTTTCGTTTCGTTTCGTTTCGTTTTCTTTGCAGACTTTTCAATCTCAGACAAATGCGAGGACTCCGGCCTACGCGTCAATGGCAAGGGCAAGAAAATGCGCAAGCCACGCACCATTTACAGTTCACTGCAGCTCCAGCAACTGAATCGACGTTTCCAACGCACCCAATATCTGGCACTGCCCGAACGTGCCGAGCTGGCGGCGAGTTTGGGCCTCACGCAGACGCAGGTGAGTCCTCTGCACAATATATATATGTATAAATATATACATAGATAAATTAAGTATAATGAAATGTTAGTTAATAAGGGGCGAAGACTTTTCAGCAGCAGTGCTTGCGCGCTTTGATTTATTTTCTTGCTTGCAATTCTCAACCAGTTAAAGCTTTGAAGACGCCTAAAGCTTCGATTCCAGCGACTGTTGCAGCAGCAGACTTTTTGTCAATTTGAGGTTTTATCAATATGATATATTCACAAAATATATAGTTTTTGAGCTTAGCTATTATAGTCTTAAGCTGAGAAGAATATTCTTTTTCTAAAACTCTTTCTAATGCCAATCCCTAAATGATATTCCCAAATGCAATACTCAACCTAAGCGAGTTTCTACTTACATTTAGAATGATTTCGATTTAATTAAAGTATATACATTCTTTTTATGAGAATTTTACTATTAAGCCTGCAGCCGATTTCTTGTTCCTATAATAAAGTGTAACTAAAATTGATTTATGCCCAAAACTCAATGCTTAAATATTTTTAAATATTTTTAAATATTTAAGAAACAAATGCACCTAAAATCTCTTATCATTTCAACTACATTTCTTTTGCTCTTTCTTCAAAAGAGTTATAAGAAGTATTTAAACTTAGAGCTTCGGCTCAGTCGAGCAGCTATCTATGTAATAACCTGAAAGCTATACGCTGCAATATGGCAAAAAGGGAACTTTCATGAGATATGCAAACATTACTGGTCTCGGGGGTCCTCTATGCGCCAACTCAACTCCCTGGCGACAGTGTCCTGCCCCTGGGCAGAAACAAAAAAAAAAAACCGAGTGCAGCAGCTAAATGCATTTCAAATTGAATTGTTGACATGCCGCTAATGTTGACTGACAAACGAGCCAAGGCAGTCGCAAGTAGCAACAACAACAACAACAACAACGCCCACGCCTGTGACCCACACACACACACACCCATACAGTATCTATGCATGCATTTAGATGTAGATACATAGATACATAGATGCACATATACATGGTTACAAGCCGGCAGACGGGGCACTAACGACTGTGTTTAATATCATAATGTATGTGCGCTCTTCCCCTTGTTGTTGTTGTTGTTGTTGCCTTTTCACTCATTTTGCACGTGTGTCAATGTCAACTTTTGTATGACGACTCAGCAAAAACAACAAAAAAAAAAAAACAGCAACAACAGCGACGAGTATCTTTTAAATGCACGCGCTACTGCCCACGACTAAAAGAGAGAAAGATACAAAAAACAAAAAAAATAAAAACAGAAAAAAAATAATTGTTGTGAAAAGGCAAAAACAAGGCCTGCCTCTGCCATTGTGGCTGGCTTGGGCGACACCCACCCAGTTTTCAGTTCAAGTTCCCGTCCACAGTGCGCGATTCCCGTCCCGAGTCTCCACGTCAAACTGTGCCGCATTGTTTTTCCACAAAAACTTTTCCACATCAACAGCAAAAATAGTTGCAAAAATAAATATAAAAAAAAAAAATAAAAAAATAGCAACAAAATTGTAACAAAAAGGAAAACAAGTAGATGTGAATGAGTCTCGTTTTTGAGAAATTTATTGATAGTGGGCGTGGGCTTCCTAATTGAATTAGTGTGCCACAAAAGTTCACGCACACAGACTGGGCACATTGTAACTCAGCTCAAATGAAACTTGTAAAACAAGTTGAAGACCCTGTTGTGTATGTGTGTGTGTGTGTGTGTGTGTGTGTTGCGTGGGTGTTGCTCAGCCGCAAGTTGTTTATCAAGATAGTTATTTGAATACGGCTGCGTTGCAGACACAAGTCTCGGCGTCTTCGGCGTCTGAGGCGGGGCGTGCCACACGGCGGCTGTGTAATAAATTCTTGTGCCAGGCCAAAAGCAGTTTACTTAGTCACCCCATAAACGCTGATTTACAATAGGGCTCAAATGCACACATACATATATACATATATATATAGAGAGAGATATAGGGGCCTAGACGCGGGCGCCATAAAATGTGGCGGGCCCAGCCGAGCCAGGTTTTTGGCCGAGCAGCTGTCAATCGATGTCCGCATTGTCAGCGCATGCAGCTTTTTCGAGCTTGGCCAAAAAACAGCTAACTAAACAAACAGCCACGCCCACTGCTGTATATTGCAGTCAGTCAGTTAGTCAGTCAGCCGCAGGCTGCGACACAATCAATTTGCCTTTATCTGGCTGACCCTGCGGCATTTGCTGCACTATGCAAGAGGGGTTAAACACAAATTTAATTTATGACTGCAACAGAGGGTGTGCAGCAAAAAAAAAAAAAAAATGCAGAAGAAACTAACTGTTTCTTTGAGCAAAGTCCTGGCCGGGCCAGGTCCTGGCACTGTGTGTGGCCGGCCGGGATAACTTTCGCTTTCGGCGGCGCGTGTTAATTAAAACCGCCCTCGCAGTTAAGTTCAGTTCGGCAGCCGCAGCGGAAGTTTTTTATTGATTTGCCAGCCATATAGCTATATAGCTTAGCCATAGCTAAGTTTTGTAATTGTTATTGTTGTTGTCCAAAGCCACGCCAATGTTTGACCCGTGCAAACAAACCATTGTGCTTTGCCTCAAGATTTATGCGTTACACAAACAACAACTGCATTGGCCACTCGAGCCCCAGCGCCAGCCCCATGTCTTAATGGCCTTCAGCGGGCAACGCCGGACAAGTTGGCCAAGTTAAAGCTTTTAGAGGTTTCTTTCTTAGCTATATACTAGCGTAGATTAATATGGTTTTGTCATGAACCAGGTAACGTTCAGCAAGGAATCGTTATTTTGAGCTGCACTCGAGTACAAGGGCCAACTTTTGTCAGCCTATCTCTGTGAACTGGGTTAACAGCTTGATATTGTACTGAAACTAGGCATAGCTAGAGCTTTTAGCTGGGTTTATGTATATATCAAGCAGCTAGCTCGATCGCAGCACTATAACTTTCAGCTGTCATGGTCATTATTTGGGAAATATGAAGTTTTTATATGAAACAAGTTTTAAGTATTTGTGGACAGATTCTAGATTTGCAGCGCTGATGTTTGCATACTATAAATTTAATAATTTAATTTAATTTTAAATAATTTTTCATTTAATTTTGCTCAAGATCTGACTGCCATATAACAATATTCAATACCCTAGAGCAGAGCATTAAAACTTCGTTAGCTTGCAGCTGGTTTTTCACTCCTGCCTTATTTTTGTTGTTGTTGTCGTTGTTTTGTGTTTTTTGTTTTTTGGGGCGTGTTGTACAATTTGTTGTTCTTAAAGTTTTGCATGTCGAATACACGTATTCGCATTTCACAAAATGCAGGCAGGCAACGTTCAGCTGAGAGCTGGCAGCTCGCAGCTCTCGAGTCACGGCTGACACTGACAGCTCGTCGTCCGGCCTAGCCTCAATCTGGCGACACGTTCTAACACCTGCTAATGAAAAATGCAACAGCAATGGGCAATAGCTATAGATATTGCCGTATATAAAACTGTACGATACAAAACTGTGGCAAATTAAGCTTTTGTTTTTGTATTTGCCGCTGTTTTTTATAGCTGCTGGTTTTTTATTTTTATTTTCATTTTTTTTTTTTTTTCATGCTGGCTGCAAAATATAATTATGGTAATTTCATTATTATTATTTTTTGCGTCTTCTGCTGCTGCAAAGACTATATATAAAACTTGTTTCTGCTGTCGGCCGTCAGCTGCCTTCCCAGCCCCTTAGCCCCCTACTCCCCTTCGCACTCTAGTCGGATCTTTCACTTGGCTTTAAGTACGCGCACTTGTAGTTTGATTTTGAAAGTGCATCCGGTGGCGGCTGGATGCCAGATCGATATGCCACTATATGCCTATATACAAACGCATATCTATACATATATTTATATATATACATGTGTGTGTTCCTGTGTTTGCAAATCGCTTTCGCTTTGATTCAGTTTCAATTAGAGCTAAATGCTGGCTACTGTTTTCATGTTTTCTTGGCTTACACCGCCAGCCGGCTAATTGAATAATTACATAGAACGTTGGCAGCTGATCGCCAATGCTTCAATATCAAAAAAAGCACCCAAAAACACACACACACACACACACATAAAACTCTCAAGCTCGAAAAACTCAAACTCGAAGCTGACAGCGCGAGACAAACGCAAACACTCCAAAAATAATAATGTATACAACAAAAAATCTGTGAAAAAAGCCGAAATTAAACAGCGCTGCTGTCCGTGCGAACCGCTCAACAAGCTGATCTGGAAACGCAAAGGAGAACCTTTTAAACTGCGTGTTTATGAGCTCATATCGGCACATTTTGATCTGGTTGTGCCTGCTCCCACAATAACAACACGTTGGCAAAAAGAGGCCCCGGCTGGAAAGGGCGCAACGGCTGGCAAAGATTTTGTAGGAGGCCACGCTGACTCGAAAACAAAGGATTTTGAGGATTTTGGCAGCAACATCAAGTTTATGTTTAGCAGATGAACTGCCAAAACGGCGCTTGTGAGCACTAAAAAAGATTCCAGACTCCGCGCAAAATGTTCGCACGATAAATAAAAATAATAAATATATTGATAGAGTTAGTAAAGAAAGGCAGTATAAGGCGAGCTTTCGCTGAAACTTATTTAATAAAAATTTTTGTAAAATAATTGTGATTCAAAAAGTGAGCATAATTAAGTTTACAGGGTCAGCAAAAGAAATAATAACAAATAATAGAAATACAAATAATAAAAAAACAGCATTGGAAATAATAGAATAAAAAAAGATATAATAAAACTAATAATACAAATAAATATAACAATAATAAAAATAAATATTTTAAATACATCAGCCACAATAATAAAAAAACAAATATTTATTATAAAATTAATAATGATAGCAATAATAAAGATTAAATAAAGTCTTAATAATGCAAATAAAATTTGTGAAATAATAAAAAATTAAAGAACATTTCAATCATTTTATAAAAGGACAAATTTTTGGTATATGTGTGTGCATGTAGTTATCTATGTATGTGTAGCTTTTTCTTGGCCTTAAAATTAGCTTTAATTGAATATGAAGGATTATTTCTGAGGAACTCTTATCACTGAAAGGCTGTGCTAACATTTTGTGGCTGGTTTGTTCAGCTGCCCTGGCCTGTCTGCAAAAATCAACAACGCCTGCTGTGCGTGTGTGTGTGCGAGTGTGTGTATGTGTGTGTGAGAGTGTGTGTGTGTTGGCTGCTGCACGCAGACGTAGACACATCGCCCACGGTGCACACCTTCGCAGCAGCCTTTGTTGCGCTTGTTGCTGTTGTTGCTGCTGGCAGCGATAAGTCTGCTCCACCCCTAGCCCCAAAAGAGCGCTGGCACTGATATACAGCAAAGGTCATGGACTTGAAAAAAAGCGAAAAGCACACACACACACGCACACGCACAGACCAAAAGTTTCCGTGGAATTCCAAAGAAACTTTTACAAACATATTTGCAGGCATTAAAATAAAAATTAAAATTAATTTGCACAGCAACCGCATTGCGTTTAGTTTTATTAACTAAACTAAATGTGTGGCAAAAAAAAAAAACTAGCACAACTTGATTTAAATAATACAAGTGTCGAGTTAGTATCAGCGGCTAACTTGGAGCGACAGCAACGAAAAAAAAGAAAAAAAAACTAAAATGAAAATGAAAAACTGGCTGACCGCATTTAAATGCTCAGGCAACGAACGTGACGGCAGCAGCAGCAGACACAGCAGCAACAGCAACAACAGCAGCAGCAACAACAACAGCAGCAGCAACAACAACAATGGCAACAACACATCGTATATCAGTGATTGCCTGATTTACGCGCGCAATGTCAATTAAATTATGCCACATAATACAATGTAACTCAACAACAACAGCAACAACAACAATAACATGTCTTAATCACACGCACATTGCAACAGCAACAACAACACCAGCAACAACTTTGAGTGACCCACCAGCAGCAGTTGCTGATCGTCGTCGCCTCCCTATGTCGAAATTTTGCACCGTGCGTTCGCGTAACAGGAACTTTGAATTAAGTTTGATCAGCGCAGTTGCTGTTGTTGTTGCTGTTGTTGTTGCTGTTGCTGTTGCTACTGATGCTGGTACTAGTACCTACAGCAACAACAGCAACAAGAGCAACAACAACAAACAAGTTGCCATTAACAATGATGCATTGCCCCGAACCGGAGCGACTCAGTGTCTCAGCTCCAGCCGGGCAACAGACGCGGACAAACTAGCGGGTCGGGACGAAGCGGGGCGGGGCACTTGGGCAATTGCTCACACTCGCGGGCTCAGCTCGTTGGCAGAGTGTCGCCTCATCTCTCAATCATCTGGCCCGATCGCCATCGAGTGACAAGTGACCGCATTTGCATTTGAGCGAGCGCATCTAATGCATAGTAAAAGTATCTGCGGCTCATACAGATACAAATGTATCTTGCGCATAGTAAAAGTACAGATACATAAATGTATCTTGCGCCGAGCGTGATATATAATTTGATTATATAGCCAACATTTGTGTATTGTTTTACGTGCTGTTTGTGCAATCTTGATGCGGCTTGACATCATTTTGGGCAATCAAAAACAAAATAGAAAAAATAAAGACAAATGTGTGCCAATGGTTGTTGATTTAAATATACGAGAAGTTCTTTCCCGAGCAGTTCTCGAAACTGATTCGTTTCGGTTTAGTTCTTCAGCGGAAGCTCTTTGAAAGGTTCCATAACGAATTTGTGTTTTTTGGAAAGCTCTTCGAACTAATTCATTTCGATTGATTCCATAACGAATTTCAATTATGGGCAAAGGTATACCTCTTGTCGCTAGAAACGATGCTCCTGAACTAATCCACATGTGATCTCCCTTCCACATCGCAATAGAGACCTCTTCTTCCAGCTACTCTTCAAATCATATCAATTTTGCATCGCATATATTTTCATGCCTGACTGCGTCTATTTGTCGCATTTCAATGTTTCCTCTCACTTTTGTTGCCTCTAATTGTGTCTTGACTCCTTGCGGGATTTACCTGCTTCGCTTATAACAGGTTGTATCTATCCAGTCGGGCCGACTTCTGCTGCTTCTGCTGCAGCAACTCATCAACTTGTGGCTATCTATATCGGCAGCATCTATCTTAATAGCAATAGAAAGCAAGTTGGGCTCCTTTTCCTCTTAGTTTTATTTTATTTTTTTAATTTTTTTTACTTATTAAGTTTTCTGTGTTACAATCGCCTGTAACATCCTGTCCTGGCGTCCGACAGGCGCAGCCACTTCCTATTAGTTGGCCCAGCTGTGGCCCAAGAGATTTTGCAGCTTGTTGAAAGCAAGTTTCGCATTTCATTCACAATATACTTTACAATATTCACAATGCACCAAACTGGTCAGCGGCTCAGCGGTGCAGCCTCATCAAATGTGGACAGCTGTGGTGCAGGAAATTACAAAATACAAAAAGTGTGGAAAAAAACCGGGCGACAGTTTTAAGCGTTGAAGCCTGCTCAGCCTCTGGCTCCAATATGGCTAAGTGAGAGTATTCAAATAAATAAAATTTTATGTTTATTGCGCATAGCACAAATGCCGCCGAGTGAGCAAGAAAGAGAGGAAGACAGAGAGAGAGAGAGGGAGCCAGGCAGACGACGGCGTCTATCTGGCTGGCAATAGATCTTAGCTTAGACTTGGGCATGGCTCAAAGTATTGACAAATAAAACGTGGCGGTTGCGTTAAAGGCAGTTGGCTTAATTACGCACATATTTGTTGACACAAACACGCACACACACACACACATACACACACACACTACAGACTGTGCCCTCAAGGATGCGTGCCCGTCCGTGTCTTTGTGTCTGTGTTTACAGCTCAAGATTTCAGTTACGCGATAATCACAATAATTATTATTTTATTATGAAAAGAGAAACAAAAAAAAAAATCAACTTTATGACGACGAGGCATTGACGGCACAAAACCAACTTGGCAACACCCCGCCCAGGCTCGAGCTCGAGCTGGAGCCCGGTTCTGGCTTGTGATGTATTTTTAATCGATGCGTTGAGATTTGCGCGCTGTGGCCTCTGGCTGTGGGTGGGTGCACCACAAGGCAGCGCATCAGGCTGGAGTAGGAGTGCGGGGGAGTGAGGATGAGTCAGCGCGAGCTCATGTTATAATTGGTTCTCAAATTTGCGAATCTGTCTCGTGCAATAGTTGGCAATACGAAGCGGCTGCAACCCTTAGGAAAACCCTTAAACCCCTTCAGCCTGACCCAACTCCTGCTGTTGCCTTGGCCTTGTAAATGCGATGCCAATTAAACTGCTCGAATATCTGCTCGTTGTTCTTGTCATGGGGCCATGTACTTTGACACCCCAATTAATGTTGCTTTTTATTATATATTTTATTTTTTGAGGGGTTTCTCGATGCGAGATGCGCGCACTGAAAATCTTTAGAGACAGCAACAACAACAACAACAGCAAATGACAACAATAGCAGACAACTTTTAACGCTTGGTTAATTTTGTACATTTTTCCACTCTTTTGTTTGTTTTCTGTACTTTTTTTTTTGTAGTTTTCCGTGTGCTGTTTTTCCATTATCATGATCGCTGTTTTGTGATATCCGTTTGTGCTGTGTGAAAATGCATAGAAAAAAGTCAACAACAACAACAACAACAACAACGAAAACGAAAACCTTAAACCTTAAAACGACAAATAATAGTTAGCTGGCCATGATTTCATTTGGCTTCGTGAAAAAAAAAAATATTTAAATTACGACTAAACAAAACAAAACACAGCAAATTTTATATAAAATATGGGGTATACCAGCCTAACGCCCTTCAATAATTCTTATTCTTGTCAAGCTGTTTAGAGGGTAACCTTTCTTCTACTATGCTCACTATTTGAATAAACATTTATAAACCTCAATGTTTTGTGCTTTTTGTCCGTTTCACTTAATTCGTTCACCTGTTTGACATAGTATGAATTGTTTTAGTTATTTAATAGTATATATATATATATATATATATTTGTCTTCTCCCAGCCCCGGGCCCGTTCCAATTTAGTGGAGTCGGTGTGCGACGGCCTGGAAAATGTTTCAAGTGCATTTTTATGAGCGCTCTTTAATTTTGTGGCTATGCAACGCCGCAAAAGAATTTGTGCGAGCAGCAATTTAAATAGCGGTAATTAAAGTTGTGGTTAAATAATTGACTAAGTGCAGAGCAGCAGCTATTTAATAAGGGGGAAAATATGGACGAAGAACTTCTAACTATACAAACAAAACGTGCTCCGCTATTCACATATAGCAAGAAGTTCGAAGATTTCAAACTATCTGGACAGCAGTAACAGATCTTGCAATATACATATATATATATATATATGGTCGGTATAGAGTTGAGCGATGATCTATTATTGAATATAGATTTCTGAAAAAAATTTCCTATCGCAACATCCGAGCAAAGTACAGGGTACATTTCCGTGCAACTCAACGTTCTCCAATTTACGTCTTTGCAAGCGGCGCATTGTTACATTTCCAGCTTGAGTTGGGCTTCCCAGAATATAAATCTCACAAACTTTCGTATATATAGTATACAATAACGAATAGATACATCAGTATCGACACGTGATCGAGTATATTAATCAGATACAACAAGTATGCGGGTATTTCTTTCAATGGAATCGCATTAATATTAAACAGACAGCTTGGCTTTAAGTGTTTCCCAAAACAGCAACAGCTGCGTCTTAAGCGCTGGCCACCAAAAAAAAAAAAAATAGTAAAAAATATATATATATTTTTGTTAGATTGTCAGTTAGTTGCGTTTCGCCCCTACCCCTCCCCTCCACCATGACATAAGCAGCAAGTTGCGAGCTGAAATGTACTTTTAGCTGGTTCGACTGTCACCTGCTGCAGGCAGCGAAGCCGAAACTAAATTAAATATGACTAATATTTTGCAGTGACTGTAGCACACATACACACACATGCACACACATGCACGCTGAGATAACAAAAACAACAATAAGCAGAGACAGAAAGCACAACAACAACAACAACAACAACGTTGACTAAGTAAAACTTAAATGCGCGTCGCGCTCTCGAGTTTTGTTCGACAAAATTTTTTATTATTTTTGCTGTTGTTATTGTTTTTGTTGTTGTGCGCGTTCCGCCCCGTCACGCCCTCCTCACAAGCCAGCAGCGACGCGACGTCAACTTGGAACTGCAGCAGCAACTGCTCCGCAGCCCCCCCTCCCTGCTGCTGCTGCTGTTGCTGCTGTATCTGCTTAGAATCTCACCTTGACAATTGTTGATCAAATGTTGCCGCCAATTTATTGTTGAAAAATTTTTGAGTTAGCTGCTGCTGCCGCTGCTGCTGCTGCTGTTTTTCATCATAATTTTTGAGCAGTTGTTGTTGCTGCTGTTGATGGATTACAAAAGCACAACTGCAACACTGACTCAGTTTTAGTTGCTGGCTACAAATTAGAATTACAAAATTTCAAGGCCTTGCAGGTGAATCAAAAGCGAATGAGAATTCGAATTCGCTGCTAGCGTCGCAGTCGCTGCCGCAGTCGCAGTCGCTGCCGCAGTCACAGTCGTATTTGTATTCGTTTACCTATTCGCAATTCACATTGCATGCTGCTGTTGTACAATTTTCAATAGTTCACAGACAAAACTGTGACTGGAGCGTACATGGGAACAGTTTCCGGATTTGACAACAATGTTGCACAACAGAAAAAAATACGGCCTTAAGAATGGCAACGGATACGCATCATCCGTTGGGCTGTGAACAGTTGAGAGATTTGTCGCAGTAGCAACTGTTGCTCCCGCAGCTGTTGCCGTTGCACCCGCAGCTGTTTAATTGTTTCTGCGTATGCGGCCAGGAATGGCAAAAGGCGCATTTCTATGTGCCTATAAAGCACTAATTGAGTTAGTAAAATGCTCGATTTGTCGCTAGAAATTCTCTAACTTGGTCAATTGGCATGCGGCTGACTTGTTGGCCACTTCGCTGGAATACACAGCCCAAAATGCAACACGAGCTGTGACCAGAACGAGGGCTGGCTCCTGGGGCAAACGTCTAACAACTTTATCAACGTATTGTATATTAACGTATTAATATAAATGGGCCGTGTTCAATCGAAACTTGCTGAAAGTATCTGAATGCGTGTATCTTTCTCCTGTCACATTTTATGGCTCGCTTCAAGTACGTGACTGAAAGCCAACAGCAGCAGCAGCAGCAGCAGCCGAAGCTGGTGAAATGCTCATGCGTGGCAGCGATTAAGCAATCACCGTAGCAACAGCAACAGCAACAGCAGCAGCAACAGCAGCAACAGCAGCAACAGCATCATGTGCCTATATAGAAATTAGATCAATATCTTTATTTATTTATAAATTGTTTTACGTGGCTGCCTCCAAGGAGTGCGCTCATTTCTCATTAAGCGCAACGCCGGCAACAACCAGCAGCAGCAACAGCAACTGCGGCAACATCAACTTGTTAATTGTTGTTGCTGTGTTAGAGACGTTATATAAACTGGCCGCTGACTGTTGCACAGTCCGCTCCGGCCTTGCCTAATTGCATATTTATTGTTTATTAAGCAGTGTTTCCCGCGGGGCAAGCTCATAACTTGCCACTGGCTGCTGTTGCTGCTGCTGCTGCTGCTGCTGCTGCTATTGCGTCTCATTCACTTTTACGCATTGCCTATATATGCATAAATTAATGAAGCGCGCGCCATTCATTGCACTGCGTCTAGTTGCTCATTGATAAAGATCAATGGCATAGCCGAGACAACGTCACACAACACCCGGGGGAGCACAGCACCGTAGTCGGAGATCGTAGTCTAGGCCAAAATGGTCAACTTGTCGCATACTTTGCATGGCCGCGGCCTGAGCTTCACTGAGCAACACTCGGCAGCACAATTCCAGCCACGTGCGTGGCCAAGCCGGGCTCCGTTTGAGGTCAACTAGCTGCAATCTCCGGCCAAGCTCGGCAAACATGCCCGCCGGCCACGTGTTTCAACTTTGAACGTGGCTGCGGCTGCTGCTGATAATGTTGCTGCTGCTGCTGTTGAGGCACGGGCTGCCATCGATTTGCTTTCAATTTGTTTGGAAGCGGCTGGCCAGGCGGTGTTAACTTGCGTTCATTTGCCGTGCTCCAAAGGCTAAGATGCTGCTGCTGCGGCCTCTGCTGCTGCTGCTGCTGCTGTTGCGTTGCCGCCTGGCCTTGAAGCCTTTGAGCGTTTTTTGTTGAAACTGTTGCCGTTGCTTTCTACTTTATTTTTTTTCTGATTTTTTCTTTTTGGGTTTTCTTGTTTTTCGGCGCTTTTGGCATGCACATGGGGTAGGCGTTGCCCAAAACAGCCCGCAACGATTTTATTTGGAAATCACTTTTGTTGCACCTACCCAGACCCAGGCCCAGGCCCAGGCCCAAAGTTCCAGTCCAGGGCCAGAGCGCTGTTGCTGTGGCGCGCCATCTCGCTGATGTGTATTAGTGTCTGCTTTTTCGGATTTTTTCTCTTTTAGTTAACGTTAAGCAGCCGCTGTTAACAAGCGGCTGGGCAAACGAAAGACTTAGGCAACGAACTTGAAATAAAAAAAAAAAACTACCTTTCGCCTTGACTGTAGAACGTTTGCATGCGGCCTTTAATGAGCTATATAGCTGAGGCTGAATACTGAAGACCGCGTTCGACTGTACAGCATGTGCGTGACACTTGACTCTAGGGCATGGCACATGGCTCCACCGAACGACAGAGCAAGACAGAGAGAGAGAGAGAGAGAGAGCGCGAGACAGAGAGAGGGAGGGGCAGAGTTAGAGACGTGTGCTTTTCAAAAGAAAACTTTTTTTCTCTTTGCCGCGACATGGCATTGTGTTCATTATTATTTATATATATTTTTTTCGTTTTCGTTTTTTTTTTTTTTTTTTTGAAATTGTTGTAGTACATTTTAAAGTCATTGCCTGCCCTGCGGCGCAACGGCAACAGTTGCTGCCGCTGTTGCTGGCTGCATATAAAATTATAAACAAATTTTGCCGTTGCCAGCACGTAAAACAACAACATGAGCAGCAGCAGCAGACAATCGCATGCAATGTAAAAATTTTCCAACAATGAAAAGGCAGCAACAACAGCAACAACAACACCAACAGCAACAGCCAGCAAAATAATAACAATAATAAAATGAAAATGCTACGGCCGGCAAGTTGCGTAATCCGTCAACCATGGCAGTCAAAAGAGCAACGCAGCGAGAAAAGCTAAAACAACAACAGCAGCAACAACATCTACTCACAATCTCAGCTTAGACTCTTGTGTCTTTGGCAGTGGGTGGGGCTGCAGCTAGTTGTGGTTTCTCTTGCACGCAACAATTGTGTAGCCCAAAGACAACATGCAAAGCGACAACAGCAGCAGCAGCTGACAGAAGAGCAACTGTTGCTGCTGCTGTCGGCAATCGCGAATTTGCAATCTATTTCTTAAACATTAAATAATAAATGCGTTTTGTTTTTGCGTTTATTTGGCTTTTACTTTTTTGTTTTTGCGCTAGATAAAAATCTTTGCCGCGTTTTATGAATGATCGCCAGCAAGTGGCCGCTCAACCCCTTCCAACATCTCCCCCTCAACTGCCACCCCCCTCCCCCCCCTGCCACTGCTGTCAGTGCCAAAAAGCACTTGTTGCGCCAGCTTCAACTTGTTATTGTTGTTGCTGCTGTTGCTGCTGCCCGTCGCCGGCTGTTGACGAACAACTTTAGCGACAAGATCATAAATCAAAATTTTATTTCATTTCGCGCTGCCTCTCGCTCACTCCCCCTCACTCCATCTCACGCTCTCTCTCTCTCTCTGTCTCTCTCCGTGTTGCGCACATTTAAATTTTTATGATTTTAGCTTTTTTATTTTTGCTTCTTTTGCGCATAAATTAAAAATTGCCGCTGCGCTGGCGATTGCAGCGCGATTAAAATAGATTGCCCGTTGGCCGCCGACTGGCGACCGGCGATGGAGGATGACGTCGCTGCCTAAGCACGTCGCCATCAAATACCCACTGACTAACTGACTAACTGTCTTAGTGGCTGACTACCTGGCTACCTGGCTACCAGTGTTGAGCGCAGCTGGCGCGTGCTTGTGTTGTTGGAAGGAAAGTTTATGGCCGTTAGCTTGTCATAAAAACAAAAAGCTGAAAAGGAAAACAAAAGCCGAGATCAGCGAGTGAGCGACGCAAAATTCAAATGATGCCAAAATGAAAGTGAACACGGTGCGTATGCGCAATCTGAAGCTCAGGAAATTATCAATGGATCAGCAGCTGCTGCCGTGGCAATTGCTGCTGCTGCTGCTGTTGCTTCTGCTGCTGTCAATTTGGCTGCTTCGCAGGGGCCGCATTTGAATGTGCCATTAATCAGGCTAAACAAAATGTTTACAAAATGTAACAGCAGGCGGGCTGGCAAAATGCGGCAAGAGCTAATTCAAAGAGCCGCCAGCAGCGGGCCGGCAAGTAAAATGGTTTTAATGTTGGCCGCTTTTGCAAATTCGCGCACCAAAAATGTGCTGCAAATATGTTAAAATCTTGTTGCATGGAATTTATGAATGAAAAGCCAAGAGCCACAGCAACAAAAAGCCAACTTATTGTTGCCAACATAACAAGCAACAAGCTGAGAACAATGCGGGAAAAACACACCAGGCAGCCCAGATTGTTGCTGCCGCTGCTGTTGCTGCTGGCCATAAATTTGTGAACAGCAACAGCAAGAGCCAAGTGCAACGCTCGAGAAGAAACAAAATTGCATATTTTGCAGACAACATTTGCAGCTGGAAAATGCAACAACAACAACAACAGCAACCGTCGCAATTGCTTTTGTTATATATTTTTGGGGGGCGTTGTTGTTGTCATTAGACGGGCGCAGCGCTGCTGTCTCGTCTATTTACTTTTAGACAACGGAGCAGCAGCAGCAGCAGCAGCAGCAGCAGCTAATAAAGTGGTAACTTCCTTGGAGCTGCATTATTTATGGCCAGCGAGCGCGGTCTGGGCCCTTAGCCGGGGCGTGGCATTGCCATAATTTATCATAGAAAAGGCAAAAGTGATGGGGACTGTTGTCAGTTTCTAAAGAAACTGAAAACGGTTTCTTTTTTGGCTTATTTTGCAGTGTTTTTTTTTTTGTTGCTCCCACACAAATCATGCAAAAAGCACACACACCGCCACGGCCAGGCGAATATGTTTGGTTTGTTCAATAATCAATTGCGTTATCTTTTCCCACGTTTTAAATGCTCAACTGTCAAATGAATTAAATGCCCAGCCGCCAGGCGATTTGAATTAAGACCAAAAATAAAAAAAAAAAACGCACTTTGGCTAAGTCCAACAGAAACCAGTTTCAGCTGCGCGCACACACAGGTGCGCAAAGCTCTGATATGCAACAGCAGCAACAACTGCAACAACAACAACAACAACAATTGCAACAACAACTGTTACAGCTTGACTATTAGAAAGCCTGGACATTTGGCCGCTGTGGCGCATCTGTTGGCTGTCGACTGGCCATCAATTGTGGTTCTGCCACGCATAAATTATATGGCCAAGTGACATATTGCGGAAGTGATCAACCAACAAGATGTAGCAGAAGAAGAAGCAGCACCAGCAACAGTAGAAGTGTTGCCATATGACTATGAGCACGCTACAAAGTGGGTTAAAAGGATAATGCCAAAGACTTAACAGCCAGAGCCAACGCAGACTTTCGTTGAATTAGCCGAAGAGCTGAATACCCTTGCGTATGGGAAATTCGCTGAGCGAGCAACAATTATGTTCTAAATGATTTAGTGGGCAGATCTTAATTATATATCACTTATCTGGCGGATGTTTTTAATATATACATTATATATGTATAGAATATTTTATCAGCTGTCTCTAGCTTGAATAAATAAGCTGTAGAACATTTAGACACATAAATGAATAAACATGTTGTGTTTCCAGCAATAAAGAATATTTCCTTTAAAAAAGTGTCACTTCAATGTGTCTCGCTGTTCTTGACCATATAATACTTAATATACCCTCTTTGGCTGAAGGGTATAAGCAAAAGTCTGGCTAAGAAGACAGATCTGTCGGTTGCTGTGGCTGCTGCTTCAAGTGACACAGTGACATGCTAATTTCTCGTTTCAGTTTTTTCTTCTTCTTCTGCTTCTTCTTCTTCTTTTCGCCGTTGTTTGCCATATTTGTCCATATGAAAGTGGTACAAATTGATGCCACAGAAGCCAATGGAGCTGCAGATGTGGACGACGAGTACCTCATTGCCATGACATAAGGCTGATTGACATTTGACAGACTGTCCGTCCGTCTAGCTGTCCGGGCCTGTCAGACAGTCTGTCCGACTACACTTTTACTCTCGTGCGTGGTTTCTACTCTTATTTTTTGTTTTTTGCATACATATTCGAGTGGGGCACAACTCTCTAGAGTTTTGGTAAAGTGTTCTTCAGGAAATATGCCAAATATTTGGGTGCGATCATATTTTCCGGGCAATTGCCGATTTTAGTTTGTGTTATATAATTTGTGTTAAAACACTTTTTCTCAAGCTGTCAAAACATATTTCAAATGCAAATCCGACACTTGAGCAGCCGTTGGACAAGTCAATTTGAAAGTTTATCATTTTATATATTATGAAAATTATTCATTTTATTAATATGTGGCGCTCTCTCGCTTTCTGTCTATGCTTTTATTTGTTGTTATTTCAAAATGTATTTGGTATATTTTGGAAAAGCTTTTCGACAATATTTTATCATCGAGCTCATATTTTGCGCTTGGTTTCTCTTGCGTAACCGCTGACAAAAACTGTGGCGGCAACAACAAAAACAAAACAAGTACTAAGAAAATAATATTAAATATTAAAAGCTGCTATAAATGGTGTCTTAAGCATCTAATGTATATAGAGAGCTATATATTCGTAGATCAAGGCAAGAATTAGCTAAACGATGCTCGTGAGCAGCTCAATTGAAGCGCTTCACTTGCCCCCGCTCCCAATTCGATATCGTGTGCCGCTTGATTGCGCATTCGATCGACATGAAAATAAAAATGAAAATCAACAATGAACAGACACAAATTTTTTTGGCTACCGTTGCCGCCCAGTGCCAACGTCGTCAATGTCAACGATCCGACAGCGCGCGGCGACAATCCAACAATCCGACGAACCGGCAATCTGGTGATCCGTCGATCCGGCAATCCGGCGATCCGAGCGATTAGCGCACATGTCTGGCCATAGTCAATACCGGCAGTTATCGCTTAATTGAATCAACTGCCGGCGGAATGCACATAAAAATCAAGCCCAGTCGCAGGCGCAGGCCCAGAGTCAAGCTCCAAACATTGCCAAAAGTCTTTTTATGGGGCGACATAAAACGCAGCCAGTGAAATTCGCTGGCAAAAGCCACATCAAAATGGGCAGCAAAACGGCTGTAAAAAGTTGAGCATCTCAAAAAGTAGCAGACTGACAGATACCCTATGTCCAAAAACTTCTGGCAAGCTTAGCTTAAATAGAAATGTAGAGAATGTGTAACTGGCAGATACCAAGTCTGAAGATTCTTTGCTGCTGTTGCTGTTATTTCTGCTGTTCTTTACATACTAACACAAACGTTAAGCATGCCCTGTTCCTGTTTACAGGGTATATAAAGAGTTAAACAAAGAGAAAAGAGCGCATGCTACGCTACAAAAATTCAGCCAACCGCGAAGAACGACCTTGAACAAGTCGGCTATAGATAAATATATGTATTGGAATACGGCCATATACACATACATATATGAAAATATATAGATATACAGCTACAATGTACGTCAGGTCTATGTGAAAGATTGCAAACTGTAGATACAGTTAAAAGCGCGCATAAATAGCATTAGATACAGATACGCGCTGCCGTTTTGTATCTATATTTATACATACACTTCAGTCAGAGCCGGAGCCAGAGATTGAGCTGCTGCGGCAAATGCTGCCGTTGGCTTTCAAAAGTGAAGTGCGCACAGCTCAGCGCACAATTAGTTCTACACAACAACAGCAACAGCAACAACAAGAGATACACGTCTCGACTCGCTGCGATTCGAAAATGAAAATTGAAAGTAACTGTGAGATACATTTTTGGCTCATTTGCTGTCGCTTCAAGTGTGTGTGTGTGTGTGTGTGTGTGTGCGATTTTTTTTTAATCGTCTCTGATGACGAAATTAAACTCATGAATATACTCAAGACTCATAATCACACTCACACTCGCACTCACACTCACACTCAGACTCTTAGCTGCTGACAAGATTTTTCTGCTGGTGTCACACGCTGCCAAAATGTGTTTCTGTTTTCTGTTCCTGCTGTTGGATGCATTTTAGCTGCCAGCTGCTTTTCACAAGCGTTCACTTTTAATTTCATATGAAAAGCTGTTTGAAAAGCCGTCGCCGCAACAACAAAAATAAAAAAAGTACAAAAATAAATAAAACTGTAACTAACTTAGTCAATAGATCAATCGATTTACAATCGATTCTCTTTTGAATGTTAATCGCTGCGATGCTGGGCTATTACTTAATTAAAGCCGGGTCTGCGCTTTTTATAGCCAAACAGACAACTTAATTTCTATTTACGGTAATTCACAACACAAACTGAAACTCATGCTGACTTGTTGACGGCCTAGAAATTGCGTCACAAGTGCTTAGAATATCTGTACATCAAAATAGATTGTATGCAAATACATATGTATATATATATACATATATGTATATGCATGTTTTTCGTTTATTTATGGCTTGTCCTTTGCGTTTTGCAGGTGAAAATCTGGTTCCAGAATCGTCGCTCCAAGTACAAAAAGATGATGAAGGCCGCTCAGGGTCCGGGCACCAACAGCGGCATGCCTTTGGGCGGCGGTGGACCCAATCCTGGTCAGCATAGTCCTAATCAAATGCACAGCGGTAAGTGCACAGCACAACACAAGGCTTTATTTATATATATATATACGATAATAGTACTCATAGAGCACACATATCCCTTCTCTTTTGGTCTTCGAACAGGCGGTAATAACGGCGGTGGCTCAAATAGCGGCTCACCCTCACATTATCTACCTCCCGGACATAGTCCAACGCCATCAAGTACGCCTGTGTCTGAGTTATCACCCGGTAAGTGCTTACATCTAGATCTATATGTATAACCTAAATGACTGACTGATTGACCGACTAACTAATTGACTGACTGTCAAACTGACAGACAGACGAACACAGAGCACAGCTTGTTTTATTTTGCCACTTGCAAGGGTGAAATATTAGTGGAAATCGATTTCTGCTAAGCAACTAGAACTTAGTAATTGCCACTGTTAAGACGCTTCGCCTATAATTTTTCCATTATCGGTCTTATCTAACTCGCAGAGTTCCCACCAACGGGTCTTAGTCCGCCAACGCAAGCGCCATGGGACCAGAAACCGCATTGGATCGATCATAAGCCACCGCCGCAAATGACACCGCAGCCACCTCATCCAGCGGCGCCGCATCCGCAAACGCATCACCACAATCCGCCACCTCAAATGGGCGGTTATGTGCCGCAGTATTGGTATCAGCCCGAGACGAATCCTTCATTACTAACGTGAGTACGCAGCCCAAGGCCGAAACCAACTACAGCCAAAATATTGTCGCCGCCTGCTAAATGACCAAAAAATTTTCTTTGCTTTCTTCTTGTGCTTCTTCATTTTCCTTGCAGCGTGTGGCCGGCGGTTTAACAGCACCCGAATCAGCTGCACCCGCCGCCAACCCCCGCCGCCGCCGCCGCCGCTGCTGCCTGGCCACAGACTGCGGCAGCGCAGTGCTACGAGGCAAGGCCCTGCGCCGAACTGAATCTGCACCACAATGCCCATTCCCATCCCCATCTTCATCATCATCAGCATCAGCATCATCATACACACAATGATGCGGTTTTTGTGGGCGAGGGCGACGGGATTGCGACGGGCCAGTGAATGTGACCCAAAACAAAACAAAACAAAACAAAAAAACACAAAACAAAAACAAAAATATATATACATAAACAAATCTTAGCCAATAATTGATTATTGATTGAGCATTGATTGATGAGTATATAAGAACATTGTAAAATATTAAATAATTTTGTATATTTAAATTTTAAAATGTGAATGAGTCGTTTTAAAGTAAGTCTCTCTAAGAAATAAGAATAACAATTAAAGCTATAACAACAAATTAAAATAATAAAAAAAAAAACATTCCTCAATATAATTTTATGCAAGTATAAAACGTGTCCTTCACATTGTTTCTATATATATATATACATATATATATATATACTTTTTTTATGTAAACTATAGCAAATTGCATATTGTATAAATATGAACAATAAAAAAAACAAACAAAAAAAAAAACACAAAAAAAACAATTAAAAAAGAAATCAGCTGTTGATCTTAAGCCCTTTTTTGTAGAGCCCAGCAAACGCAAAGGTATAATTTGTTTTTGTTTAGTTTTTTTAACCGCTAAAAACAAAAACAAACACAAAAAAAAAAAGAATCAGTAAAAATCAGATCTCAACGGAATATTTTGCATATAATTTTTTATAATGAACTCTCAAATGCACTCGAAAACAACAACAACAACAATAAAGCAAAAGCAGAACAAATATTTTTTTCATGTTATGTGCAATATAATTAATAAAAAAAAAAATATAAAAAACAAATGAAAATAAAAATTGAAAAGCCGCTGTCAAGTTCGTAAAAAAAAATTAAAGCTAACAACAAATTAAAATGTGTAAAAAAAGCGTTTAAAAAATTTTTATTGTAAATTTGTGTAAAAAAAAGAACAAATAACTTAGGCTAAATTAATATTAAAATAAAAAGCGCAAAACAAAATGTTAAATTAAAAAAAACACACACACACACAAAATAAAAACTGCATAAAATGTAAATTAAATATAAATATATAATTAAAGGCAAACCAACAATAAGTATATAAAGCAGCAACAAAATATATATATTAATACATATATATACATATATATATATTTATATATATGTATATGTATATTCATGTAGAGCTTGCTGTAGCTGTAATTTGTAATTTAATTAATTAAGCGGTAATTAGTGCTTGCGGTTAACTGTAGTTTGATTTAAAGGAGCAGCAAAAACAACAACAAGAACGAGCAGAGACACATGAATTTAGTTACGTGTAATATTCATTTGCATTGTAAACTATTTAATTAACAACAAATTAACAACAAATTAAAGACAACAACAACAGATCATACATAGTTATGTATATGCTAGCATTTAATTAATTAAATAGTTTTAATCTAGAAAATGGCAACTACTTTCTAAATAAAATAACAATGAACAAGAGCAACAACAACGCCCAGCTCGAACACGCATATGCATATACGCACACATATACATACATACATATATATATATATATATATATGTATATGTATATATGTAGTTGTGTGTGTGTGTGTGTTATGTGGAGCTACAGAGCCAGAAACCAAGCGTAAGAAAACCCCATTTAAGTTGTAGTAATTGTCGTAATTTTTAAAATCTAAACAAATCAAATCAAACGAAACAATAAAAACACACACAAACAAATGAACAAAATAAAAACGAAAAAAAAAAAAAACAAACAATTATATATATAAATATACGTATTTGAAGATGAAATTTATTGTTGAATCAAAGCCAAAAAGCGCAGACACTTGACTGCATTGGCTGGCGTGGGGAGGGGTTGGGTGTAGGGTTTGGGGCTGTGGCTGGCACGCGTCGCACATTAATGCATTTACATTTGCACACTTTACACTTGAACAAAAAAAAAAAAAAAAAAGGAAGAGAAAGAAGTTAAGTGGCATTTGCTCGGCAGCACGGCGGGCCGACGGAAGGAAGCATAAAATCTGTTCCATTAATCATAAAGAATGCAACAGGACGCGTTCGAGGCTTACAGGCTTTTATCCAGGCTGAATGGTTACATTATGTGCTCAAGTCAAGTGACTGGGCGAGAGAGTGATAGAGAGAAAGAGAGGGAGGGGGGAGTGGGGGGGGGGGGGGTAGGGAAAGCAAGAGACAACGAGCTGAAGAGGCTGCGCATTAACAGCCTTCAAGTGGCCGCAAATTGAGGCCATTGCCTGACGCCAGACTTCGCCAATTGCCAGCATAATATGCCTTTAAGGTCTATGTACAGCTAATTAAATTTGGGGCCAACATTTTGGGCTAAGTAGCTGCCGGTTTTGAGGGCTTTAATGTGTGAGACTAAGCGTTGGCAGTAAAAAAAAAACGTCAATCAAAGAGCAAGAGATTTGAGTTTTGAGTCCTGCCACAAGCAATACACACACAGGTACGCACACACGCACACACACACACGCACACACGCACACACACACACGCACACACTCTTCACTCAAGTTCATGTCTCTTGCTTCAAGTCAAAGTCGGCTTAAAAAAAAACACACACAACTGCGGACAGACCTCAACTGTCGCCTACTTGAGTCTTGTTTTTTGCTCATTAAATCAACACCTTGTGACCATTGTGGCCGGAGTACAATGGGCCAGCAGCGAGCCCAGTGGACAGATTTGTTGGCGAAATCAAAGAATTTGGCTGACCGAGCCAAACAAGGCCGACTCAAGCTGTGGGCACCCGTCCCAGGCAGTCCGCCGGTCAGTAAATGTCGTAAAGGGATTTTTGCATTTGAACGTTTTTGCGATTTCAATTTAAAATGTTCAGCTCAATGGAATGGGCATGCCGAGGAATGTGCAAATTCCTGCCTCAGCCACAAAGGAGCACAGCTTCTGATTTTATTTATATATATATATATATATATGTATTTCTTAAGGCCAAGCACTTGGCTGTAGTTAATCCTGAGTTTTAATTGATGCCATTTGAGCCGCAAGACAATGCAGCATTTGTCTTAGCTGACGGCTTACTCAGACAGCTTGGCAATTGACAGGATATAGATACAGGTATCTGACAGATACATTTGGCCAAGCTGCAGCTACTGCGCTAAAGCTGGAGTTGAGTGCTCAAATAACTTGCTGTACTTAGCGTGTTTACATAAATTAGCCAAGAAGTGACGTTCGCTGCAGTTGCAGTTGCCGTTGCAGTTGCAGTTGCAGTTACTGCTGCAGTTTCGCAGGACGTCGCAAAAGTTTTGTGCTAAAGAATTTCCTCGTAAAAATGACGCATACCAAACTTAGACACAACGGGGACAACGCATCGTCGCCGTCGTCGATGTCGATGTCGCCGCCTGACGATCCGTTCCAAAACTGAACAAGGCTTCGTCCAGTTCCATGCCCAGGCCCAGGCCCAGGCACAGGCCCAATACCAAATTGGTATTGGTGTGTCGAGCAGGCGAAATACTCGTACAATAAATAACGCAGCAAATAAAAGAAAAACTAAAATAAGTAAATAAAAAACAACAAAAATAACAACTACAGGAATCTACGAAATGCAATGCACCGAAACTCTAAATACACTTGCTCAATAAAAATATAAAGATAATTGAAAACCTTAAGTAAGCTAGCTCAATAATAAATATTAAATTAAAATTGAAAAATATAAAATAATATAATATAATAATAATACATAAAGTTATTCAGTTGGGGAAAAAAGAACTTTGAAAAAACTTCAAAATAATTTAATAAAATTTTATATATAAATATAATAATAATAATATATAAATAAATTAATAGAAATTAGGCTGCAACCTAGCTTAAAATGTGCTCTAAAGTAAATATAAATTCAAAATAAATATTTAAATAAAATAATAGAAGTTCGCCTGCAGCTCAATAATAAATATAAATTTTAAATTTATAAAAATATCAAATATTAATAGCTCGCTTGCAGCATAAAATAAAATATTTTCAAATATCTGCTTGGCGCTGTCACAAACGGCATGCCTAACCGAATATACCCTGTGCCAGTGCATAAAATATAAAAATAAAAACAAACAGCGCTGCAGTTGAAGTTATTTGTGAAATTCATCCGTCAAAGTCGCTGCTGCAACGGCCCTGGCCACTGTCCACTGTCCATCGCCCCCCTGCCCCCTTTCCCCGTCCGCTGTCCGCTGGTCAAGTCGATCGTCGCGTCGCTTTGCGTCGAGTCAGACTTTGGGTCTTTGGGGCTGTTTTGGCTGGCGTAAAACTTAAAAAGCGTTCCTTTCATGGCTTTGCCATTGTCTTTGGCCGGCTACTGGTCATGCCGCATGCGTGCCCCGCTGCTGGCCCGCTGTTGGCCCGGTCTGGCACAGCATTCCTGGGCAACGTTCGCATGGAATGATGAACGATGTGTCGCTGATGACCTGATCAAAGTGGAGCATCTGCACGCATATCGATTGCACTGCGCAGTGCTCAGCTTCTGGATGAGCAGCAGCAGCCGGAGCTGGGTTGGTCTTTAGGCAGGGCTCGCAACAGGGGCTGGGGCTGCATGTTTAAGGACATGACATTTTTTGTCGTACCGTTTGCTAAAATAACTTTGTTAAGATTTTTGCAAGCTTTGCAACTCGCTTTGGGGCATTTTGGGGCCGCGGCAGAGCTGCACTTGGACTCAAAACTGAGGGCTGGCATAGAAAACAACAAAACGCAGGGACAAATTTGACATGGCAGCTCTAGCAGCAGGACCATAGCCAGAGCCAGAGCCAGAGCCAGGGCCGAGGCTCAGGGCCTTTGTTTTTGTTCGCTGCATTTCAATGAGACGCGATAAATCTTGCAACTTGCCACTGAACCAACACAGAGGCAGCCACTGGACCTGCCCTGACCAGTCAGCAGTCACCAGTCACCAGTCAGCAGTCAACAGTTAACAGACAACGACACTCGTCGTCGTTGTTGTTTGGTTTTGGGCTGGTCAGTAGTCGGTGACCGATTTTATGACAAATGTATTTTATGAACTGTCAAAATAGGTGTTGAAAATGAATTAATTTGCTCTCGACTGACTGACTGACGGACTGACGGACTGACTGGCCCGGCAACAACAACAACTACGTTTTGGCGGCAAACTTCAGACTCGTAAGCGTGACATTTGAGGGAGAGGAAAGAGGAGGGTGGGGGGGGGGGGGGGGGGGGTTGTACTTCAGCTGCGCCTGCGCCGAAATATGAAACTGCCAATTACCAACTGCGACTTCCTACGCAATCAGCTCAATTCCATTCCCACAGCATATTGACATGCCCCTGCACCCTAAAGAGTCTATCAAATCTGTTAATTTAATCAACAGCAAACGCATTCAATGCTCGCGGGGGCGTGGCACTTTGTGCTCAGGCACGTGACAAACGTCCGTTTGAAGTCCAAAAATGCAGCTGGCTCAGCCAAGTAATTCGAGTATTATATATACATCCTATTCAACTGTAGAAGAAACTTTATGGAATCGGATATATATAATAATCAGCTGTAAAATTATTTGAAGCAAACTGAATCGGATATATGTATATAACATTAATCTGCAACATCATATAAGGAAAAATTACTATTAAGGCTCGACTTTATGAAATCGAATATATATATAATATTTTCATCAGGCATGACTTTATGATCAGATAGATATTATATGCAGCTGTAGATTTATTTGTGGGATACTTAACTATGTCAGACTATATGAGATCGGATATATATTATATTCATATCATATCATATATTGCAATTCTCAACAAGTCAAGCCTAATGAAAGTATTTCGAGACATATATTATTAAAACTCTTGCCTAGGGTAGAAAAGACATACATTTTCCTTTTACTAGTTGCAAGCTATAAATCTTTATAAGCTTTAATGTTTTACTTTTAAAAGGACTTTTAGACGATTGGCCAGTCAAATATGTCTCTATAGAGTCGAAAGACACTTTGTCTGTTCTGTCGCGCTTAAATAATAACTAAATTGATGATCTACCACATTGTTTTGGTGGATTTGTATTAAACTCGTTACTATTATTGTACAATTTAATTATCGAGTGAGTTTATTAGCTTATTGAAAGATTATAAATAAGCTCACCTGACAGGTTTTCCTACTAAATACATGACATTTATTGAAAATTGAATTGAAGTTGAAAAAAAAAAAAAACAATAACAATTTTATTGCACTTCCTGCTCGACAGAACAAAGCGATTAAGTAGGAGAAAAAAAAAAGATGCAATTCCGCAAGCCTTTTCGTGAAAAATTCACATTTTTATTGAACATATCTATTGCATATATTGGCGCGACATTCTGCATCTGTATATGCATCTCTGGCTAATGTTTTATTTATTGTTAGCCAACACTGGCATTAGACATTTCGAGCAACCAGTGCAGCATATGATTATTGTAACGTTTTCATAAATACATAAATAAATTGTTAAAGAGCACAACGGCAAAAATGCGAATGTGCTCAGGGTTGGACGGAGGAAGGGGTTTATAGAGGGGCTGCTGCTTTCCCAGAGCATTGCATTGGGCGTGAAACGCGTCTTATGCGAATGTGTGCCTCATGTTTAATGCGAAAGCTGCGACCGAGCAGGCAGCAACAGCAGCAGCAGCAGGAGACTCAGGTAAATGTGTGTTGTGTGCGACACCTAACACAGGAGGATCTGGTTGTTGTTGTTGCTGCTGCTGCTGGCACCTTATGCAATGGCCATGGTCAGTTGTTCACATGGTCACAACCAGCAAGACTCTGGGGACATACTGCAGCATACGCAATAAACACATTAACGTGTTATTTAGTTGTCAACACGAACGGCCAACCGCTGGCCGAGCCTTTGATATCAGCCGGCCAAGCAGATTGTGAAGCAGCCACGATCGATCCACATGCTCTCCCATATGAAATGTATATATATATACGTATATATCTGTATGCTAAATGTTAAATTAACTAAATCTAAAGCGAAGCAAAGGCATCTGGACTCTCTCGAGGCGAGCCCATTGAGGCGTGTGGGTGCCTTAGACAAAGGCCGTGCTGCTTGACGGGCAAAACAATGCGCAAAACTGAAGCACAATGTGCTGCGGTCAAGTGAAGCAACTGGTGCCCGGTTCCCAGGCACACAGATCAACAACAACAGCAACAACAATAAGCAGAAGGAGAAAATTGCCGCGTCATGCGGTTGAATGTTTGGGTCGGATGGATGAATGTTTGGATGGATGAGCGTGTAGAGTCTGTGCCCGGCACATTTGAGAGATATGTCATAAATTGATAGAGCCAAGTGCTGGGCAGCTGCTACACCCGCTAAACACACACACACACACACACTATCGCAAGCACACACAATTGTCGCGGCGACGAGACATACACAAAACTGATTTATGATTATTTCGCAGACAATTAAGACAAATAAAAGCAGCCAAATTCAATTAAATCCATTAAAAACTAAGGCGCTCGCGAATTCTGAACAGAACCCCATTGAGGAGCCCAGGGTCCCACACACTCAATTTTGGGGGGAGACTCGAAAGCTGCGACAACTGTGCCCCTTTATGCTGCTGTTGCTGTTATCCCTAACAGTCGATTGAATTGCTGCTGCTGCTCGCAACAACAGCAACAATAACGACTTGACCTCTGGAGGTCAATTAAATTGACTCGATTTGCGGACGGCCGTCGAGCGGCGCTCTGAAACAATTCGATTAGAGGGGCAACAACAACAACAACAACAACTTGGCTGACATTCACATTCATTGCCCGAAAGTGTTTGGGCTAATCAAGATGTGGCTCATGCAAACAAGTTGAACTTAAGGTCGCGCACAATGGGCCCAAACAATGTTGACAAATCAGCGTGCGAGTTAAGGGTGCAATGCTGCCCAAGCACCTCCCCTCCTCCATACCTGACAAGCCAAACAGACAGACAGTCGAACCATGGAACAATCGGACAGACAAGTAATTTATTAGAATGGTGCTTTGATACTCAAGCGACACTCGTCAAGGAAAGTTACTCAATTAGCTCTGGGACCAAAGGTACTAAGTATATATGACTTAAATAAATGTGCTCTATAAGAAATGTGTGCGACTATAACAAGCTGATTATAGGCTAATGCTATTTAAGGAATTCTTTCATAGAGCACACTATAAAGAATCTTGCAAGCAGTAATACATAAATTAAATTATAATCGCTTTTATACATAGTGCTATAGATTTTCATACTCACACTTTCACCCTTTTTTCACCCGCAGTAACACTCAAATTAGTTCCCTTATTAATTAGTGCACTCAGTAGATATTCCAATTGGCTCTAAAGGGATATATTGCAGTTAAAAATTGCTTGAAAGAAGCAGAAAAGGCATTTCAAAAGGTACTTTGCAAAGGGATTATAATCAGAGAGGGGCTTTGGGGAATTTGTGCAGACCGTGGGAAATTATTTCTTTGTTGGTTCTTTTGATCTGATTGCATATTTAGACAGCAGCAAATGTCCCATGCGTCAACGTCTCTGGTCGTAATGCTTTTGATCCCGTTACCTTATTTGTGCATGCACCCGCAAGCTCTTAGGCAAGAAGCCAGCAATGCAGATGGTGCACAGAAGCTTTTGTTCTCCTAGGAAATTGTCTAAGTACGATTGCCGTCTCAGCATAAACAAAAGCTTTCTTGGGCAATTTAGTTTGTGCGCGTCTGTCCTGCCGATCGTGTGTGTACTCTGCGCGTGTGTATAAAATCGTTTATTTATCGAGTTTAATTGATTATTTTGTGTCGAATGCATTAAATTCGTGTGTGGGAGTGTATATTATATATAATCTATCAGTTTTCCAGCTGTTTACATAAAGATAAGCATGCATATTCTGCAATTGCGTGTTTTTCAATTTTTGGCGCAGAGCTTTTTCACAAAGTGCAAATTGGCGCCATTTGTGCGAAGTGCGAATGAAGAGAGAGAGAGAGAGCGAAACAGTGAGAGAGAACAAGATAATATTATGCAACTGCTCTTAAAGAGGTAAGTGCGCTCTTATATTTATTTGCTTATATAAATTAAAATGCAATTGGTTTTTATCTGAATTTGTATGCCCGAATTATGGGCTGGGCTAATATAATCAAGTGCGATTGCACAAATAAAGATTTTGTTATTTAAAGACTTCTCATCCAAGTGTATTTAGACTTCGGCGACTCTTTCTCTACATTTATATTATTTACTCTTTGACCTTCTGGGAGTCATTCTTTGGGTTAAACTGTTTGCACTTAACCGCATTCAATGGCTATCAATGAAAATAAACGCAAATTCAATTTGATATCACACTCAACACACACACACACGCACACAAATACCGCAAAAGTTTGTGTGCAAATGATAATGAGAGTTGCACACACACGCACACACATAGACACAAGCGCTGCCTGTCACTGTGAGTTAATATTAATGGCGGAACCGGAAGCAGCGTTTGCCATGTTTGTGGCCAAAAACTTTTTGCAAGCAAAAATATATAAAAAAAAAATATAGTATTAAACAGTTATATGAACAGCACACACAAAGCATTGCGCTACGTGATATGATTAAAAATGCAATAATAACTAGCAAAAAGGCCTGCGTGTGCTGTGTGTGTATAAGTGTGAGTGTGCGAGTGTGTGTGTGTGTGTGTGTGTGTGTTTATTCATCATAATCGCACCTCGCATCCAAATCAAATTGAAGTGAACAGCGTGTCGCCCTCCTGCTGCGCGAAACACTAAATACTTTGCGTTAATACAAATGCAGCATGTGGTGTGCATTTTGTGTGTGTGCGAGTGTGTGCATTTGGCATTCATGCATTTGGATTAGAATGCAGCAGCCACGCCCACAGCACTCGCACGATTCTTGTACTGTTTATCTGTGCATTGTTCGGGGCCATGTGCGTTTTTGCGGATTATCATTGTTGCACTTTCAGGTTTTTTAATAGATCAATTTTCAATCAATATGTTTTCGATATCGAAACAGGGAATAATCGGCTTGTGTCTGGGGCAGGGACAGGGGCAGGGGCACAGTGGCACAGCGGGCAGTCCATTCTGCAGGCGTGCAACAGCCTAATGCACTTTTAGGCTCAAGCTGCAGTCTCCCATGGCGCAGATTGGGAGGAAAAAAGTAAGCGAGAGAGAGAGAGAGAGAGAGAGAGAGAGAGAGAGCGCGTGCGAGAGGGGGTAGAGGAGCGAGTGTTGTTTACGCTCTAATTGCGGCCGCATAGCTGGAGCAGTGCCTCAAGAAATCGATTAAGTGAAAACCCACTGGGAGGTGCAGCAGCCAGCAGAAAAGCCCCTGCAACCGGCCAGCCCATTGATCATTGACGATCTTGTCGTCGCTGCTGCTACCGCTGATCGCATCTGGGGATTTTGCTCAGATTTGTGTGTGTGTGTTTTTTTTCTGTAAGATACCCTGTTCCCAAATGAAAATGTCTTGCAAAAACAGAGGTGTATTGCAGTTGTGCAAATGTGTGTAACGGGCAGATGAGGCCATCTGTGATCCCACAGAGTATACACATTTCTGAACAACAACCGAGTCTAACTAGCTAGTTTCACCTGTCTGTCTGTCCATACGAATGCGTTGATCTCAGATCGAATGCTATACGCAAATTCTGTTTACTTTCGATATCTTTTCATTTTCTACAGGGTATCACCCCGTCGAGCATCATCGCGCAAAGCACTGTTACCTGTTTATTGTGAATACACAATCTATTGATGTTGATCGGGTGACCGGGGCGGGCAACCTGTTGGCTCTGTTGATCGCATTTTGTAATTTAATGCTCGGCTTCTGGTTAATTGCCACTTTCATTGTTCAATGGACGCTCGATGTGGCCGGACCCCGTTGCCCTATTCGTATTCGTATTCATTGATTCGTTTGCATTGATGATAGATGCATTCACTCTGTAAGAAATCGGTATGCCATTGCCCCTTTCCCCACCCGTCTTCGTCTGTGTGTGTGTTTTGTTGTGCTTTTGTTTTCGATTTGGTTTAGTCTTGATTAATTTCAGTTTGAACTTTGCCGTTTGATCAGCTTGTGGCCCATAACAATTTTTCATTTCAGCAGCCTCAAGACAGTCAAATCTATTCGTTACGCATGTCTGCCTTTGCCAATACACGCACACAATTTGTTGAGATTCTCGCTCATGTTTCTTCACACCTTAAGCTTGGCTGATCAAAATTATAATTGAAAGCAACTTTAATATGAAACAATAAGCTACAGAACGGGCCAAGAATCGTTTGAACTATTTGGAACGAGCAAGACTCAATACCAAATTCCTTATGACGTAGTCGGAACGCGGATAGGGAATTTATATGAATTTTTGGTGAAAGAGCAAAAAGTCGAACAGAATTGGAGTATAAATGCGTAACTCATGAAGCCAGTTATGGGAGTGGGAAATTTTAACATATGTCTAACTAGGATATTTTCACATGAATTTCGACCCAGAAAAGTGTTGCCAGATTTATATGCCAAGCTGATCTAGAAGCAAAACCATGCACACAGGTCCAAACCATATGAAAATCGGATGAGATTTGACCGAGTTATGGGGTTGGGAAGTTTTGACCTATGTCTATATAGGATATTTGAGGGTACCATTTCAACATGAATTTTGACCCAGAAACATGTTTTCAGATTGAAATGCACAATTGATCTAGAGGCCATACCGTGAACAAAAAGCCAAACATTATGAAAATCGGATGAGATTTGACCGAGTTATGGGGGTGGGAAGTTTTGACCTATGTCTATATAGGATATGTGAGGGTACCATTTCCACATGAATTTTGACCCAGAAATATGTTTCCAGATTGAAATGCACAATTGATCTAGAGGCCAAACCATGAACAAAGACCCAAACATTATGAAAATCGGATGAGATTTGACCGAGTTATGGGGGTGGGAAGTTTTGACATATGTCTATATAGGATATTTGAGGGTACCATTCTAACATGAATTTTGACCCAGAAACATGTTTCCAGATTGAAATGCACAATTGATCTAGAGGCCAAACCGTGAACAAAAAGCCAAACATTATGAAAATCGGATGAGATTTGACCGAGTTATGGGGTTGGGAAGTTTTGACCTATGTCTATATAGGATATTTGAGGGTACCATTTCAACATGAATTTTGACCCAGAAACATGTTTTCAGATTGAAATGCACAATTGATCTAGAGGCCAAACCGTGAACAAAAAGCCAAACATTATGAAAATCGGATGAGATTTGACCGAGTTATGGGGGTGGGAAGTTTTGACCTATGTCTATATAGGATATGTGAGGGTACCATTTCCACATGAATTTTGACCCAGAAATATGTTTCCAGATTGAAATGCACAATTGATCTAGAGGCCAAACCGTGAACAAAAAGCCAAACATTATGAAAATCGGATGAGATTTGACCGAGTTATGGGGGTGGGAAGTTTTGACATATGTGTATATAGGATATTTGAGGGTACCATTTCAACATGAATTTTGACCCACAAACATGTTTCCAGATTGAAATGCACAATTGATCTAGAGGCCAAACCAGGGGTGGGAAGTTTTGACCTATGTCTATATAGTATATTTGAGGGTACCATTTCAACATGAATTTTGACCCAGAAACATGTTTCCAGATTGAAATGCACAATTGATCTAGAGGCCAAACCGTGAACAAAAAGCCAAACATTATGAAAATCGGATGAGATTTGACCGAGTTATGGGGGTGGGAAGTTTTGACCTATGTCTATATAGGATATTTGAGGATACCATTTCAACATGAATTTTGACCCAGAAACATGTTTCCAGATTGAAATGCACAATTGATCTAGAGGCCAAACCATGAACAAAAAGCCAAACATTATGAAAATCGGATGAGATTTGACCGAGTTATGGGGGTGGGAAGTTTTGACCTATGTCTATATAGGATATTTGAGGGTACCATTCTAACATGAATTTTGACCCAGAAATATGTTTCCAGACTGAAATGCACAATTGATCTAGAGGCCAAACCGTGAACAAAAAGCCAAACATTATGAAAATCGGATGAGGTTTGACCGAGTTATGGGGGTGGGAAGTTTTGACCTATGTCCATATAGGATATTTGAGGGTACCATTCTAACATGAATTTTGACCCAGAAACATGTTTCCAGACTGAAATGCACAATTGATCTAGAGGCCAAACCATGAACAAAAAGCCAAACATTATGAAAATCGGATGAGATTTGACCGAGTTATGGGGGTGGGAAGTTTTGACCTATGTCTATATAGGATAGTTGAGGGTACCATTCTAACATGAATTTTGACTCAAAAAAGTGTTTCCAGATTGAAATGCACAATTAATCTAGAGGACAAACCGTGAACAAAAAGCCAAACATTATGAAAATCGGATGAGATTTGACCGAGTTATGGGGGTGGGAAGTTTTGACCTATGTCTATATAGGATATTTGAGGGTACCATTTCAACATGAATTTTGACCCAGAAACATGTTTCCAGATTGAAATGCACAATTGATCAAGAGGCCAAACCGTGATCAAAAAGCCAAACATTATGAAAATCGGATGTGATTTGACCGAGTTATGGGGGTGGGAAGTTTTGACCTATGTCTATATAGGATATTTGAGGGTACCATTTCAACATGAATTTTGACACAGAAACATGTTTCCAGATTGAAATGCACAATTGATCTAGAGGCCAAACCGTGAACAAAAAGCCAAACATTATGAAAATCGGATGAGATTTGACCGAGTTATGGGGGTGGGAAGTTTTGACCTATGTCTATATAGGATATTTGAGGATACCATTTCAACATGAATTTTGACCCAGAAACATGTTTCCAGATTGAAATGCACAATTGATCTAGAGGCCAAACCATGAACAAAAAGCCAAACATTATGAAAATCGGATGAGATTTGACCGAGTTATGGGGGTGGGAAGTTTTGACCTATGTCTATATAGGATATTTGAGGATACCATTTCAACATGAATTTTGACCCAGAAATATGTTTCCAGACTGAAATGCACAATTGATCTAGAGGCCAAACCATGAACAAAAAGCCAAACATTATGAAAATCGGATGAGATTTGACCGAGTTATGGGGGTGGGAAGTTTTGACCTATGTCTATATAGGATATTTGAGGGTACCATTCTAACATGAATTTTGACCCAGAAATATGTTTCCAGACTGAAATGCACAATTGATCTAGAGGCCAAACCATGAACAAAAAGCCAAACATTATGAAAATCGGATGAGATTTGACCGAGTTATGGGGGTGGGAAGTTTTGACCTATGTCTATATAGGATATTTGAGGGTACCATTCTAACATGAATTTTGACTCAAAAAAGTGTTTCCAGATTGAAATGCACAATTGATCTAGAGGCCAAACCGTGAACAAAAAGCCAAACATTATGAAAATCGGATGAGATTTGACCGAGTTATGGGGGTGGGAAGTTTTGACCTATGTCTATATAGGATATTTGAGGGTACCATTTCAACATGAATTTTGACCCAGAAACATGTTTCCAGATTGAAATGCACAATTGATCTAGAGGCCAAACCGTGAACAAAAAGCCAAACATTATAAAAATCGGATGAGATTTGACCGAGTTATGGGGGTGGGAAGTTTTGACCTATGTCTATATAGGATATTTGAGGATACCATTTCAACATGAATTTTGACCCAGAAACATGTTTCCAGATTGAAATGCACAATTGATCTAGAGGCCAAACCGTGAACAAAAAGCCAAACATTATGAAAATCGGATGAGATTTGACCGAGTTATGGGGGTGGGAAGTTTTGACCTATGTCTATATAGGATATTTGAGGGTACCATTCTAACATGAATTTTGACCCAGAAATATGTTTCCAGACTGAAATGCACAATTGATCTAGAGGCCAAACCATGAACAAAAAGCCAAACATTATGAAAATCGGATGAGGTTTGACCGAGTTATGGGGGTGGGAAGTTTTGACCTATGTCTATATAGGATATTTGAGGGTACCATTCTAACATGAATTTTGACCCAGAAATATGTTTCCAGACTGAAATGCACAATTGATCTAGAGGACAAACCATGAACAAAAAGCCAAACATTATGAAAATCGGATGAGATTTGACCGAGTTATGGGGGTGGGAAGTTTTGACCTATGTCTATATAGGATATTTGAGGGTACCATTTCAACATGAATTTTGACCCAGAAACATGTTTCCAGATTGAAATGCACAATTGATCTAGAGGCCAAACCGTGAACAAAAAGCCAAACATTATGAAAATCGGATGAGATTTGACCGAGTTATGGGGGTGGGAAGTTTTGACCTATGTCTATATAGGATATTTGAGGATACCATTTCAACATGAATTTTGACCCAGAAATATGTTTCCAGACTGAAATGCACAATTGATCTAGAGGCCAAACCATGAACAAAAAGCCAAACATTATGAAAATCGGATGAGATTTGACCGAGTTATGGGGGTGGGAAGTTTTGACCTATGTCTATATAGGATATTTGAGGGTACCATTCTAACATGAATTTTGACCCAGAAATATGTTTCCAGACTGAAATGCACAATTGATCTAGAGGCCAAACCATGAACAAAAAGCCAAACATTATGAAAATCGGATGAGATTTGACCGAGTTATGGGGGTGGGAAGTTTTGACCTATGTCTATATAGGATATTTGAGGGTACCATTCTAACATGAATTTTGACTCAAAAAAGTGTTTCCAGATTGAAATGCACAATTAATCTAGAGGACAAACCGTGAACAAAAAGCCAAACATTATGAAAATCGGATGAGATTTGACCGAGTTATGGGGGTGGGAAGTTTTGACCTATGTCTATATAGGATATTTGAGGGTACCATTTCAACATGAATTTTGACCCAGAAACATGTTTCCAGATTGAAATGCACAATTGATCTAGAGGCCAAACCGTGAACAAAAAGCCAAACATTATGAAAATCGGATGAGATTTGACCGAGTTATGGGGGTGGGAAGTTTTGACCTATGTCTATATAGGATATTTGAGGGTACCATTCTAACATGAATTTTGACTCAAAAAAGTGTTTCCAGATTGAAATGCACAATTAATCTAGAGGACAAACCGTGAACAAAAAGCCAAACATTATGAAAATCGGATGAGATTTGACCGAGTTATGGGGGTGGGAAGTTTTGACCTATGTCTATATAGGATATTTGAGGGTACCATTTCAACATGAATTTTGACCCAGAAACATGTTTCCAGATTGAAATGCACAATTGATCTAGAGGCCAAACCGTGAACAAAAAGCCAAACATTATAAAAATCGGATGAGATTTGACCGAGTTATGGGGGTGGGAAGTTTTGACCTATGTCTATATAGGATATTTGAGGATACCATTTCAACATGAATTTTGACCCAGAAACATGTTTCCAGATTGAAATGCACAATTGATCTAGAGGCCAAACCGTGAACAAAAAGCCAAACATTATGAAAATCGGATGAGATTTGACCGAGTTATGGGGGTGGGAAGTTTTGACCTATGTCTATATAGGATATTTGAGGGTACCATTCTAACATGAATTTTGACCCAGAAATATGTTTCCAGACTGAAATGCACAATTGATCTAGAGGCCAAACCATGAACAAAAAGCCAAACATTATGAAAATCGGATGAGGTTTGACCGAGTTATGGGGGTGGGAAGTTTTGACCTATGTCTATATAGGATATTTGAGGGTACCATTCTAACATGAATTTTGACCCAGAAATATGTTTCCAGACTGAAATGCACAATTGATCTAGAGGCCAAACCGTGAACAAAAAGCCAAACATTATGAAAATCGGATGAGATTTGACCGAGTTATGGGGGTGGGAAGTTTTGACCTATGTCTGTATAGGATATTTGAGGGTACCATTTCAACATGAATTTTGACTCAAAAAAGTGTTTCCAGATTGAAATGCACAATTGATCTAGAGGCCAAACCGTGAACAAAAAGCCAAACATTATGAAAATCGGATGAGATTTGACCGAGTTATGTGGGTGGGAAGTTTTGACCTATGTCTGTATAGGATATTTGAGGGTACCATTTCAACATGAATTTTGACCCAGAAACATGTTTCCAGATTGAAATGCACAATTGATCTAGAGGCCAAACCGTGAACAAAAAGCCAAACAATTATGAAAATCGGATGAGATTTGACCGAGTTATGGGGGTGGGAAGTTTTGACCTATGTCTATATAGGATATTTGAGGGTACCATTTCAACATGAATTTTGACCCAGAAACATGTTTCCAGATTGAAATGCACAATTGATCTAGAGGCCAAACCGTGAACAAAAAGCCAAACATTATGAAAATCGGATGAGATTTGACCGAGTTATGGGGGTGGGAAGTTTTGACCTATGTCTATATAGGATATTTGAGGGTACCATTTCAACATGAATTTTGACCCAGAAACATGTTTCCAGATTGAAATGCACAATTGATCTAGAGGCCAAACCATGAACAAAGACCCAAACATTATGAAAATCGGATGAGATTTGACCGAGTTATGGGGGTGGGAAGTTTGACCTATATCTATATAGGATATTTGAGGGTACCATTTCAACATGAATTTTGACCCAGAAATATGTTTCTAGATTGAAATGCACAATTGATCTAGAGATCAAACCTAGAACAAAGAAGCAAACTTTATGAAAATCGGATGAGATTTGACCGAGTTATGGGGGTGGGAAATTTCGACCGATGTGTATATAGGATAATGAAAGGTATACCCCGAAATTGCCCGTGGCACGTTTAAAATAAGTTCTCTTAAAGATTTTTCGCGATTTTTCCGCACATGCGGATGGAATGCTCTGAAAATCAGTATTTACCTGTACCTTCATCACATAAGCGAACATTTCTTTAATCAGTCAGTCAGGATAAACAGTTTTATATATAGAGATTTCATTATTATGTACATGATTCAATGACATATCCTCAAAAGGATGTAGCCAACATTCATGGACTTCATAGATGAGACTGCAGATGATGTTAGAAGGGGTAGTGAAAGAGTCCATGCCCGTGCACAAGGGGTGAAAGGGCGTCGGCGGCGACAGCTACCCTGAGCAAGTCTTACTTTCGAATGGACCCGCCGCCGCGTAGCAACAAATGTGGCAAGAAGGGCAAGTCCCAGTTACAGTTATGCGCCAGTTGCAGTTGCTTTCATGCCATTGTTTAAAGCGCTTCCGGGGCCGAGGTTTTCGGCTGCTGTTGCTGCTGCTGTTGCTGCTGCTGCTGGCAATTGCAATCGCAATGGCAATTCAAATTGGATTCTTAAGACGTCAAGCAGCAGAACGACAGGAATTGTGCACCACGGCGTAGGGCGGAACTCGCCACTCGCTCGACGAGCCAGCGGCCCAGCCCGGCCCGGCCCGAGCGTTCGTTTCAGTTTTTGAATGCCGCACACCTTTCGCACTGGCTGCCAGCTCTTGGCCCGCATTGTGTAATCCAAAACGCGCCGGAAATCAGGGCAACAAAAAATGAAATACAACAAAATAAAGTAGAAGGAAAGCAGCAGCAGCAGCAGCAAAACAAAAAAACAAAATGTATTTGGTTAACGCCCATGCGAGCGCTCTCAAAAATACAATTGCATAAAAAACTCGGCGACAGCAACTGGATTCAGAAGGTGTAGCCGCTTATATGTACATTTATATTGTTGTACAAAAACTGAATCTGCCAGATACGACGGCTGCGAAACTCTAGCCGGCAACTTCTGCAACCCCTGTGTGCTGAGAGACTTGTCCCAATTTCGTATTGTATTGGTATGAATTACAAATTTCCACTAGCCAGGGCTGGGCTCAGGCTGGCGCAGCAGCATTATAGCTATAGTTAGATATATATGTCAATTAAATGTTGTGAGCACTCAATTAAACGCACGGCACAATTATAGTGTCCACGTCATAATATTAGCCGCAACGCAAACAGTTAAGTAATTTACCAAAATATCAACTTTTGACACCATCTCAAATTGAATCTCTGGCCAGGCAGACGTTTATTGTGCCTACCCTCGTTCAAAAACTGAAGAGAGTATATTGGGTTTTGTGGCAGTAGCTGGCGGGTGGGCACATATATACCTATACTGGTCTATATTTTTGGTTCAGGTTATACAAGTGACGTTACACGGCCGAGCAGAGCGAGAAAGTGATGAGAGTATATTGGGATCCAGTGGCTGTCAGGCTAGCATATATAAGGCCAACCAATTTGGAAATATGCATGCATAGCTTTTGTAGTTTTAGTTGAAGTACATTGATTACCTTCTCTTGAGAGTGATCCATGGCAAATCGGAAATAGATATACTTATCTTAATAAAGCCATTATTAGACTGAGAGCAGGTATTACGCAGTCGGTAACACCCGACTAGCAGATTCTTTCGTGTCGCTTTTTTTTTCTTCTTGAATTCTGGCGCATTTCACTTTCAAGGTCGCCAGACTAATTTCTCTGCTGGTCTATAATCTTTTCATTGTTGGTATTATTATTTTCTTTTCTTTTTTGTCCCCCCCCCCCCCCCCCTGCATATGTGCCTTTGTATAAGACCCTGTGTCCCGTTCGCCCATTAAATTATCGTGTTCAGCTGCTTCGACTTTTCGACATTCATTTTGGGCCAATTTGCAATTATGTTGTGCTTGTTGTTGTGTGCCAGCTTACGTGTATTATTATTATTATTTTGTTATTATTATTATTATTATCATTTTCAACAGACACTACAACAATAACAACAACAACAACAACAATTTCGTATATTATCGCAGCCGAAAGTTGCCTCAACAAAGTGATTGACTTCTGATTGACTTGCTGAAATGTGTTCGGAACAGGTTGTGATCTTGGCCAGAGTTTCAGTTTATTAGCTGAGCCCCAACACACGAATCCTGTGACCGCATTTCGGGTTACCACATCGAATCAAGTTAAAATTGACAGCACTGCGTTTATATTGAAAGAGACAGGGCACGCATTTTTCTATTCTTTTAAAACAATTTTCATTGACAATTATTTTGTTATGTGCATTTAGTTTATCACAATGAAAAGAGATACCAATGGAAATGAAAATATAAGCTGTTATTAGACTCTAAATGAGTATTGCCCAGTCGGTTATACCCAACTGCACAATATTCTTTATTCTTTCTGGAGGCAATGCCAACCAAATCGGGATTATCTATAACTTCTATAGTTCAAGATGAGCTGCTCGTAAGAATAGAGCCAGTAAATAAAATGTTTTTTATTTATCTACAAATAACAAGCATAAAACAGGCCGGCTTGAGTTTAATTTTAGTTTTAGCTGCAGAAGCTGTTTGCATTGTCGGTATATAGTTATTTCAACTACCTCCCAGTTGTATCTATCGACTAAAGACTAATTAAGGCTTTAACTTGTTGAGAATAACATATTTGTTCCCTTTTGAAAGCTTTAACTAGTTGAGAATTATATGCGAAAGAAAGGAATAAATATATTATTTTATATTCATTATCACCGGATTATTACTAGAGCCAGCTAATTAAGTATTTTTTAAAAATGAAAAGATCGCTAAATTCAATATTATATATATTATTAACAATTATTTGTTTTAACTATATTTTAAGACTCTATAACCAACTTTTGTTTTAAATATGAGTGCCTATTATGACAATAGATGCGAATCCACTTGTGTGTCCGAAGAATTCAGTACTGAGACAGGTCGAAACCAGCTCGAACTGAGTTAAACAAGAAATTAACTAAGTGAGCTTTGAAAAAAATAGGCAAATATTAAAACAACTAAATTTGTTTGAGGTAGTTAGTTCCCATGTTTTATTGCCAAAAGCAGAAGTTGCGTCTTGGAAGATATCTCAAGGACTTTTGTACCTGCCGTATGCTTGTCATTATGTTTTTAAATTGGGCAATAGCTGCTGCCCATTTTGGTCTTGATATGAATTTATAGAATATTTTCTATGACCAGACGCCCCAAAAGAAGCAGCAGCAGCAGCAGCAGCTGTGGACTTTGCAGTACTTTGTAGTCGCTGCAGAGAGTTTTACGCATTTGTGAGCACATTAGCGCAGCCTGCTGCAAGTCCCTTAACGCTTTGTATTCCTAAATATAGTTGGCATTCGGACTTGGATGGATGCTTGGCGCTGTCTGCCCCAAATTGAAATCAAGTCACGTATTTGATTAAACATGGCGACTGCCATGTTAGACGCTGAAACTCAAGCTGCGCCGCCGTGGAGCTAACGAGACGACAGTCGCTGCGGCAGTCGCTCCTCACCTTCACATCCGCTTCGGCAGCGGCCATCAATGGCCTAATTGCACTTATTATAGTCGCAACCAACGGCCGCCCGACTGTCCGCCCGTCGGTCCGTCCGTTCGTCCGTCCGTTTAAAGCTAAGAAGTCATTATGAAATTTCTCATCACACTTTCAACGCGAGTTTTCATCAACATTTTCATTCAGCTGCCGCGCGGCACTTCATAAATCATTGCTGGCTGCATGAAATTGAATTTGAGAATTAATTGAAAATTTCATGGCAACTCATTTTGGGGAAAAGCTCTAGGAAAATTGCGCGCTCTTTGGGAACTCTACAGCTGGGCAATTGGACGCCATTTTTAATGATGCCCCCCCTGAGTGTGTTACATTTATATAAATATATATATATGTAGGCTTGCAGCATGCTGCACAAGTGTCTACTTTGCATGCCCCCCTCTCTTACACACACGCACACACATACACCCGCTGCATAGTTTGTGTTACCGCAAAAAGCCAAAGACTTAGCCAAGTTTTGCCCGGTTGTCGAGTGGTTGTTGCTGGCCAAGTTCCTTGGCTGCTTGCAATGAATGTGTTTAGTTTTTTGTTGCACCTCTTTGTGTATTTTTTTTTTTTTTTTTTTCTTTTTTGCTGCCAAGTCGAGTAGTAAAAATAAGTTGTATGCGGTTTGGCCAGCTCTCGCTCCTCTGATGCGTTGTGAGCATTTTGGGCTTTTGGCTTGGGTGGTTCGACTCTCTCTCTAGCACGCAAAACAACAACAACTGCAACAACAACAGCTGCCACGACGACAACGTCATGCCATATAAGCCACAAGCGTCGGCCATAATGCGTTGCTGTTGTTGCTTCTACATAAATATATACACATATACACATATATATATATATATATACATATATGTATATATAGCCGCCCATATGTGTGCACATGCATGCGAGTGTCTGTATGTCCGCCTTTGTGCACGCGTACCGCACGTACACGCAACATGCAGCAGCAACATGGCGTCGCCTATAGCAGAAACCCTGCCTACCATAAGTACTCGCACGCTTGTGTGTGTAAGTATGGGTGTAGCTATAAGTATACGGATATGAAGTGCAGAAAAAAATAAGCAAGAGTGCGCCAAATGAGCGTGCTCGACTAGATGGATACCCTGTACACAGTTCTGTTAGGTCGTAACACAACGTTTAATTTTCATCAATTTTCACCCTTTTTGCCTGTTACATTCCTTTGCACAAGGGCAGCATACCATTTCACTGCACATGATAACAGGGTATTCGAAGCAAGGAGAAGCGCGGCACCTTCATTGGAATGCCGCTGTAAATTTGTATTTCTTTTTTTTTCTTCTGCTTTTACGTCTTCTTCTTCTTCTTCTTCTTCTTTTTTTGTATGTACGCATTGCGGTTTAACGTTTTGTAAGCAATCGACGTGGTCTTAAATGCAGCGCTGTTTGCATAGGCAATGTAAATGGCAGCCTCTCAAAGAGTCAAGCACAAATTGCGTATACGCAGCATAAGCCAAACCTAGCAAATGCTGTGCAACCTGTCCGATTTTCGCCTATCTATAGATGACATTTGTATATGTAATCGAACTAAGCTGTATTTTGCTATATAGAAGCTAAGTGCAAGGAGCATTAAGGAGCTTACAAATTCGATAGACGATGAAGTTTAGTTTTCAATGGACTTGGGGACTGTAGCCAGAGTCAATTGCTATAGGGCTACAGCTAGATGATAATTCGAATGCTAGAAGCCCCAGACATACATATATTCTCCACTCATCAGCTATCTGCACATAGATTAGTTCAATCGAGCTGTGCCTGAGAGTGAGCTAATTGTATTAGTTTAAGTTATTTGTTATTAATACGACTGGATTGTAATTGCCGTACGTGAAAAGTATGTCAAGTTGCTGCGCTCGGATGACAGACACAAAATACCGCCTCCAACTTCAGCAGCTTGTACATTGATATTGATTGGGGCTCAACAGCGCTGGACAAGTGCAAGTTTGCGATGTTGTTGCAGCAAAATGTAGCGTATTGATGGCGCTGCGCCACTCAGCTGGAATGTCATGTTAGATGGCAACAAACACGCCGCTCCATGGCAAAAAGCTGGTCAACTAATTGCATATTTGCCTAGCCAGCCAGCGAGTGCGTTGTAAGTAGAACACGGCAATAAAAAAAAAATACAGAAAAAACAAGAAGGTAAAACAACACCAAAAGCTAACAAACAACGAGAGCAACTGCAACCAAGAAGCCACAGCAGCGGCAGCGAGGAGCAGGCGACTGTTATTGCGATTCGGATTTGGGGTGTGGCCGACATGCAGGCCATGTCGAATACGTTGGCCAAAACAATTTGCATGCGACTGCAGCAACAGGAGCAAAGCTGCTGCAGCGAATGCAATGCAGCAGCAGCAACAACAAACAGAAAGGAAAAAAAAAAAAAAACAAGGCAATAGCAATACGAATCAAATCGAATTGAATTCATCCAGGCAACCTGGCCATATATACACACACACACGCACACATATATATATATATATGCATCAATCCAGTCTTACGTACGACCATCTATCAATGCATCAAGCAAAGCATTCACCAATCCATTCATTTCCATAGAAATGTGCGAAGATTATATGTTTCGTCAAACGCGAAATTGCGCACGAATATGCCAAGCGACGAAAAGCCCCCACAACAAACACACACACAAACACACACAAACAATCCCCTTGCCTCTTACAGCTCCCCGCTAGAGTTTGCACTGTTTTTTTTTTTTCAGTTTTTTTTTTTTTTTGGCTTGGCACAGTTGAAGCGGTCTTGAGGCTGCACAGTGCATGCATATGTCGTCACATGCACACATACATATATACATACCTATACATTTACATATAGATTTACATAGTGAATACAGACACACGTACACACATACACATGTCCGCATGTGAGTGTCGTTCAGTTGCCGTTGCAGCCAACGGGGCGTATGAATACTGCGCTCGCCACTTCCCTGCACCCTGCCTTTCAGAAAAGGGTTCGCATCGACAGGGCTCTGATTGGGCGTGTTGTTTTTTTGTTTTGCTTCTTCTGCTTCTTCTTCATCATTGCTTTGAAAGAGTCACACAGTCAGGTTGTGAAAACTTCTGTAGCCCGAACATGGTACATTTGCATTTCTTTCGCTTTTTGCGTAGGTTTTTTATTTTTTGTTGGCCAAACAGTGGTAGAATATAAAATTGATATTATTTTATGTAATTTTGTTTTATTTTTTAACTGTACTTGAAGACTCTGCTATCCTCTGAAGTCTCGAACTCTTCATAGGTAGTAACAAATAGAGAATATACATATTTCTTGATAAATGCTGTGGCTTATAAATCGATACATATGTATATGCCTCATATGGCAAATGCCTAACACCTTGTTAACTTTTTTTTGTTATTGTTATTAAACTTTTACTAACTTATGTACTTTTCCGTTGACCTACACCTCTACCTGGCTATTTGTATAAGTAATTAATATATTGGTATCCACACAACAGTTACCCTTTTTTATGCCATATATCAATTAAGAATTTACAAATGATAGACATCAATTGTGGACGTGGGACGAGCCACTTATTCAACTCTTTAAATATTTGATGACAATATTTTCTAATTGCAGACACTGTGCAAAATTCTCATATAACATTTGATATGTCACTGTGCATGTATGTGTGCACGTAGCTCTGTGTTTCTGTGTGTGTGTGTGTGTGTGTGTGTGTGTGTGTTTGTTTGCATGACCAAGTGGGAAGTGCTGAAATGTACTTTGCATACCTGCAGAAAGGCTGCGGCACCCTTCTGCTCTAGCTCACGTGTGGCAGCCATTGTTGCACAGCCAAAGTCTCAAACGATTACTTGCCTACTCCCCCTCCCCCCACCCCTGTTTGCCTAAGGTACGTACTCCGCTCCATGGCAATGTGCGATGATTGCTCCCCCTGTGGATGTTACGACCTTTCTCGTCACTTTGTTTTTCAAACGTTTTGCATACCCTTGCAGAGGGTAACATAATTTTCTCACAAATTACGTTGGTTCTGCACTTGCATAAATATTTAATTCAAATGTCCCATACGTGGACGTCTTTGGTCGAATTCTTTTGATCCCGTTATCTTATTTGTGCATGCACCCAAAAGTTCTTAGGCAAGAAGCCAGCAATGCAGATAATGTGCAGAGGGAAGCTTTTGAAATTATCTAAATACGCTTGCAGTCTCAGCATAAGCAAAAGCTTTCTTTGGCAATTTAGTTTGTGCGCGTTTGTCCTGCCGATCGTGTGTGTCCTCTGCGCGTGTGCATAAAATCGGCTTATAACCAAGTTTAATTAATTATTTTGTGTCAAATGCAATGAATTCGTGTGTGTGTGTGTTTGCCAAATGTCATATATCAATATACCAAATGTTTACTTGAAGATATGCGTGCATTAGTTACAATTAATACACTGCGTTTTTTTGGCGCAGAGCTTTTTCACAAAGTGCAAATTGGCGCCATTCCTGCGTAGTGCATATAAAGAGAGAGTGAGAGAGAACGAGAGAGTATGCTGAAGCTACTCTCTAAGCGGTAAGCGCGCTCTTATATTAATTTACTTACATTATTAGAACAGCTTTCGCTATCTATTTCCCTTCTTATACGCTTGCTTAGGGTATTATAAGTATGTCACAAATGTATTTATTTTCTATGTGTTCGCAAGGGTATTTAGCCTGCGGCGTGTCATAGCTAGAGCTGTTCCCTCTATTATTGGCACAGAGCTTGTCTTCTTTTTTTTTTTGGTGGCAGCCAGCATATTCTGGCATTGTGCACATTCCTAGGGTAGCCGCTGTTGGGTTTTAGTTACGGGTTCAGTCGCTACATTTAAGTTTTTTTCTTTGCCATAACAATTAATTCTTGAATGCACTTTGGCAACAGCAAATGTCAGGCTCGCTGAATGTTCATTATAAAATTCCTGCAACTGTTGTGTGGAAAATATTCAATTCGAATATGCAAAATGGCTAAAAACGAATAACGAATAACGAATAGAAAATTTACTGGGCAGTAGCAATCGCCTAGCATTACGTGTCTGTCAGACATTTCCGTATGGCGCATGCAAAAAATCTATAAAATGTGAAACGCGCGCACCACCCCCCCCTCCAAAACTATTTCAACTGTGCGAATACTTTTGTGTGCAAGTGTAAGCATATGCATATTGCATATAGAGTATATGCACAGGGTATATATTCAAGTTTTTTGACATACGCCATCGCAAATGCGAATATGAATATATAAAAAAAGTATAAGAAATAAAAAATAAAAAAGTTCTTATCTCGCACAAGAAAAAGGAGTACAAAATCAAGACCCACCACTGGGCCTGACTCAGGACTGGATGGCATTGGTGAGGTAGGTGATGCGGGCGGGGAGAATAAGGGGGACTGCCGGCGGGTCGGTAGCCAAGCTGTCAGCGTCAGAGTTGGCGTCATGGCCGCCGTCATTCGCGACCACGTCCAATGCGCGCCGCGTTCTGATTCGTTTCGCTTTTTGCATGACTTAAGATCATAAAAAAATATGAATTCGTTTTTGTTTTTTCGTCTTCTTTTTTGTTGTTGTTGTTTTTTTTTTTTTTTTTGCTGCTCTGCCTTGGGTCTAAAGCAAAAGTGTAGAAACCAAGCTAACCAAGTTTGCCTTTTTACTGTTTTTTTGTTGTTTTTTTTTCTCTTCCATTTTTGCGGGCGTTTTCTGTGCTGGTCATAATATTTAACATGCGGACTGGGCCGCTTTACATAACCTCACCCCTGCACACCCCGCACAGAGCGCGCGCGCACAACTGAGTTTTTTTTTTTTTTTTTTTTTGGCTGCTTTTCATTAGTTTGCCTTGTGTTCTTGCTTGGTTTTTTTTTTTTGTTTTTGCCTCTATATACATGCCATGCGCGCCATATTAGCCCGCAGCCTGGACATCCACGTCCGCGTCCACATGGATATCCACCATCTTTGACTGGGTCTTCGCTGCGCTTCATTTCGTTATTTTGGGGCGAGCTGCCTGCCAGATTAATGGGCGCGATAAGGTCGCTCTCGCTGACGGCCGACTGCCTGGCCTGGCTTGGCCTGGCCTGGTAGGTGTTGCCCAGACCCAGACCCAAACCCAAACCCAAACCCAGACCCAGTCGGTTGCCACAAGGCTTCAGTTTTAGCTCCAGCTACAATATGGTAGCTTTTGCACTAACGATATTAAAAACCACATCATGGCAGCACCATGGCCAACTCCAGTTGTTGCTATTTGATGTTTTCGTTTCACTTGGAATGCTGTTCGGGCAAAAAGCCAAAGGGCGCAGCACCTCACATTGTGGCATTTTTATCTGCATCAGCAAATCTTTAACCAATCCCGCCCAATTCGCTAAGGTTGCAGCGTATCATGAATCAGAATTTGAAAAAAGAAAGAGCCGTAATTGCGGCACACCGAATATTCGATACCCTTGTCAGCATTTGGCTTATGATTCGGCAGATATTTGTGGGGAACTTTAGAGCTCATTATTACTTAGTTTGTTTCATATATCTTGAAAAATACATTTTTTTTAAAACAAGAACAAATTGTTGATAAGATACAAGATGTTCATGATATATTGAAAAATAAAAAAGTTGCTCAAACAAGACCTTACCGAAATTTTCCCTAGCAGCTGAGAGATATCCGCGTCCGATGTTGACGGACGGAAAATTTGTTGAAAAACTAACTTTATGTTCAGCCGATTCCTATGATAACTCTATAGAATAGTGGACCCCGGACAAATGCAAGGTTCTATGACAAATTCCTTAGAACTAAGAGACTAGTTTGCCTAGAGGCAGACAGAAGAATGGAGGGGCAGGCCTACATCGACTGGGCTATTGATACTGATCAGGAATATAGACACTTGATGGTGTCAAAGATGTCTCCGAATTCTCGAATTTGTATAATGTGGTTGTTCTTTAGATTCAGCCTGATAACAACCAGCTTCTTCTTATTTTATACAAATGAAAATAGGTAGAATTTTCGTAACTTTAAGCCAGATGAATAAATGTTTTTAAATACTATAATACACATGTATATGCTTAAAATATGTACTTACCTGCGTTTTCTTGGTCCTAGTCCCCCAGATGTATTTATTCTAGTGGAAGATTTTGATTGCCAAGTTGTTCTCCTTGTTGATATTTCTGTTGCAGTTTTTTATTGCACGGATAATTTTTTTATTGATTTTCTTGTAGTAGATTTATGATTCTTCCGTGGATTCTTTATTTGTAGTTTCTTCTGCTGATTAGGTTATAGTACTTTCCTTCTGATTAAAAATGCGATATCGTTTTTATATGGCCAGAAAATTACGCAATTGGATGAGGCTTACTTTGAATTAGATGTGCTCTACGGTCCCTAAAAAGTATTATACAAATATTTGCCAAAATCAAACCAACTTTTATAATGCATAACATTTTAATGCTTTACATTTTTCCTACTTTAATATTGGATACCATAAAAAAAGTTGACAATTTCTATAAAACATTTGCTCAATACCTTATCTAAATAGTTTCGATGAAAAGTTGTTTCATTATTGAAACTGAATATATTTGAATGAAGCCTGTCTCATTTGTCTAGTTAGTTTATTGATCAAGTTAAAACTTATTTAGCATTTAAATTAGGTATCATTTCTATGCATATATACACTCGATGTTGATTAAGGCATTAGAAATTGTTAGAGATCGCAGCGCAATGCGGATCACTTGCGGTTCATCATCCGCTGGCCAGGTGAGCCGCTATGGATACCGCTGTGGCCATTTACTGGTATCCATCAAATGCAAATCAATTGCAATTGAACTTAAATGCGCTCATTGGGACGCATTATACAAATTATTGGCGGGGGTCGGCTGGGGTAAGATCCGTTTGGAAAGCGGCAAACGGATCGTTGACCAACATGAGCACGTGTTAATTGGCATTTTAACTGCATTTAATTCTACGTAAATTAGTCGCAATCATTAGAGAAACGCGACGGGATATGAAAGCTAACAGCCCACCTTTATGTTGAGTGACCCGTGCCATGTCGGTGGCCTTGCTTCCTTCCGCCGATCACTGATCACTGATCAGGCACAGGAACAGGGCCTAATCAATGCAAATCAAGTCCAAATTAGATGCAATATAAGCTGGCGCGCGCGCGCCCCAGCAAAGTCAACAAACGGAAGTTGGCACTCAGCGCTGTGTCGCCGCCAAGATCTAGCCACACCCACTTCGGGCCCCTTTGGCATGTTGAAAAGACAATTGCTGATAGCTTCATTGAACAACAGGCATATCCGGTTGCCGACTCCAAAGGGCTTCCTTAGTACGCAACTAACTAGCAAATAGTATACCCTAGAGTTAAGCTTCAAAGGAGTCTGAAGAGGTTGAGGTAAATGTTGGCTTCAGGTAAACATTGTGTTATTACATTTTAAGCTGGCCGCCTCTAGGCAAATGCTGGTAATAACGAGCAACAGCTGCCTGTGCAGCTATTTCAAGAATCCGTCGGTTCTGTCATCAGCAGGGTTTGCTCTAGGCAAGGTCTTGTATTCAGTGCAAGGCTAGAACCAATTGAGAATTATAAGCAACGAAAGGGCAGAAGAGTTGACAAAACTAAAGCCTACTCTATATAGTAATAAGACATTCAATGATGAGAATGAAAGGGACTGTTTCACGAACTTAGTATTTAGTTCATTCTCACAGGGTATCATAGCATCGTGCAAGTGAATCTAGTTACTTAAACTAATTAATATTTTAAGCGCAACACGTCTTGTGATTAATATCCGGCAGCCCACTCAAGGCAGCCCAAACTGGCTTCTGCTCTGTTAATTGTCCCAGTTCCTCTTAAGCTATGCACTCAATCGATAGATAATTTAGTTTTTAAACAAACTAGAATGCAGCCACTTTTCCAATAAAGAATAAATGAAGGCACTTAAGAGAAGAACAATAAGAGGATCACATATACAAAACTCTCTGAGACCAACGTCATAAATACAATATTAAAATGGACTTAAACTTATCTACAAATTTTAATATCAATTTGTTAACTTCATTTTGCAGTAGTCAAGATATATAAAATATGCTGCTTGTCAAAGAAATGTGTATAAGAAACGAATTCCTGTCTGGTTGATCAGTTTATTTAAATCGCTGTGCGGCTTATTATAATAATTGAAAAAGAAGTTTTGTTTAAGAAACATGAGAAATGATTTCTACTTCTATTCAGGCAGCCTAATTGATATTCAATAGTATTAAGTACAATACAAACAGAGCTGAATATTGTACTGAAAATCAAAATTGAGTGCTAATTGAGGTGTAAGGCAAACTTTGACCAATTACAATACAACTTTTGCCATTGTTGTTGTTGTTGTTGCTGTTGTTGCTGCCAACTGACAACAGCAGAAAACCAAATTAGTATTGAGTGGGGGGAACAAGAGAACAAAAGACTACCTGCTGCTAATCAGGCAACAAAATTATTATTATTAAACTCGTTCGTTGAGGCAACGCCAATTAGATTTGTTGGCCGAGAATACTCAGAAAACATGGCTAATACGCAACCAAATGCCAATTGAAATGCAATTAGGCAGCAGCATGAATTGCCCTCTCTCTCTCTCTCTCTATCTCTGTCGCCCTCTTTCTCGATGTGTGTGTGAGTGGCTTATTAGTTTATTACATCAACAACAAATCTTAACAAACGCTAATTAAGACACAAATAATCGAACGTGCTAACAACGGACAACAGAGGCCAATAATAAGCCATATTGTGGCACAGCTGGTGGCGTTGGCGAGGGGCGTGGGCAGGGGGAAGAGAGAAGGCACAGCCAGTAGGCGGCGCAATAAAGTTGTCGAGGGCAAAGGACACTCGTACAACTCAACAGCTTTTCGGTGCGACAACCACAAAAACTATATATGCAAATGTTGCGCTTCGCTGGAGCCGGGTATCTGGGGAGCCACAGCCTGGCCCGGCCCGGCCCGGCCCAGCCCGACTTGGTTTGCTTTGGCTTTTGGGCCTTGGCTATAGCGTGCGCCTTGGCCACCCACGGCCTGTGGTATTCGAATGACACGCCCAAATTGTACAAGTTGCAGGGCTGTAAAAGCAAACTGTTCAAATAAGTAGGTAAAAGGCGGGGGTCAGAGCTAGGCAGCTAACCCCCTGTAGTTGAAAACCAACCACCGCGCAGACCGCAACTCGCTGCGAGCAGACCCGCAACCTGTAAAAAGTAAACAGCAGCGAGGTGGTTGTTGCTGCGGAGGAGGGAGGGGGAGTGGGTGCGCTGGCGGTGGCAAGAGGGTGGGTTGGCGTTTTGTGGTAGCGTGAAAATGTAACCACAATGTGGCGGCAACAGGACACAAATGGCAGCCAGGATATGAAGCAGGCGTTTGCTTATGTAGTCAGGCTTAAGCTAAGCATGTGTGTGTGTGTGTGTGTGGGTGTGCGTGCTGTGATGTGTGTGTGTGTGAGTGTCTATGCATAATACATAACGTGACAGCCGCTATGAAAAAGCAGCGCGTATTAAAAAGGACACTTTTATAACTCACACAAACACACACACACACACACTCAAATATATATATAAGTACACACACATACCTGCAGCTAGGGGCGTCCATTGAATCTTTTGCCTTTCTTTGGCCCAAACGGAAGTGAATGGAACATTATGTTGCCGCCGTCCCTGCTGCTGCTGCTGCTGCTCCTGCTGATGTTGTTGTTGTTGTTGTTGTTGTTGTTGTTGCTGCTGCCGAGCTGTCGTCATTCGCATTGTTGTTGCTGTTGCTGGGCATCCGGCCAGGTCCTGCCATGGGGCCGAACATGAAGTGCCTGCTGGCGAACCTAATTGGGTGGGTCGTCTACAGCTAAACACATATAAGTTGGCCCGAGTGTGCGTGTGTGTGGCCATTATGTACTTGTACGCATTGGACCAACATAATGTCAACTGAACAGTTTTTTGGATAAAGTTTTTAGCCACAAGACAAGAAAATCATTTGCAACACAACTTGCAACAAGACTGTGCGGCAAATTAAGTGTGTGCATCCCCTTCCAATTGATATTCATTTCATTTCAATTGAATCGAATTGCAGGGCCAAAAAAGAAAACCCAAATGAATGCGTATGTGCAGCAGCAGCAGCAGCAGCAGCAGCAAAAACAACCAAGCTGAGAGCAGCCAGAGCTAAGGCGACAACAGCAACAACATGGTCATCATCAAAATCCCATTAGCAACGTATTCAAATGCGTTCGAGTGTTAAACAAGCCACATTCACTGCCCACACACACACACACACGCACGCACACACCCGCACACACACACAGCTCCAGTTCAGAGAATACAGTTACAGTTACGCCTGGCGACATTACGCATCCGTTTGTGCGCGCGGACCGTTTCTACACCCGCAATCCCTGCCCCACGTCCGCCCAACGAACCGCATGGCCACAATCCATGTCAATTTGGGCTGCATTCGCTTGTGCCTTTAAAATGAATGCCAATGCTAGCCTACTTATAGACCAATCGCAACCCTATACATGTAACCCTGGTCAGCCTCTGAGCCCTCACCGACACTCCGCCCCTCGCTCCGTTGCTCAATCAAATCATCACTTCAGGCAAGTCCTTGGTTTAGTTGTTGCTCCACATTGGACACCATTTGCACAGCTCAAATTGGCATTTTGTTGCTGTCCTTTTTCGGAAATTATTGCCAATGGTTGTCCAATTCTTTCCATTAGACTCCCTTGCATAGGCTCTCTAATTTGCAACCGCTTTTGGCTTATTTTTGTATGGACTAACAGCTCGTATTGGAAATGCATTTAATTGAAGATTTGTTGAAAGATGAGCACATTGCAGCAATGTAGAAATGGGACAAGCAATTACAATTTAAATTAATTTGCTTCAATGAAAACCACAAATCTAATCAAAAGGCTGAACAGTATTTATGGACAAGACAAAAACCTTCCACGATATTATCAAAACTCCTTGAAGTCTTAGCTAAAAAAGGTCTGACCTTAGAACAAGCTCTTCCGAACTTGAGAGAAATCTTTTGACATGATTTAAGTTTATGAAAATCGCATAGAAAGGCGAAAGAGTGAGAGCAAGAGAAATGAGACGAGATGTAGCGAGCAAGGGAAAGGGAGATGGTGAGAGAAATGCAGAGGAAAAGAACCAGAGAACCAGATAAGAGACGTTGACTTAATCATAGAGAGAGAGAGAGAGAGAGAGAAAGCGGGAGAGGGGGAGGGAGAAAATGAGAGAGAGCTAACGACTGATCTGTTATATTACTAAACACAAACTTAGAAAGTAACCCTATCATATATAGCCACATTTCAATTAATGAGAATCGCATAGAAGAGCGATAATCAGTTAAGATTGAACGGGCAGTTTGAAAGAATGGAAAAACAAAGCTGAAGGTTTTCCTTTTTTATGCATATCTAGAGAGCTAACAGGGGAAGTCATATTATTGTAACAAACAAAGTACATATAATAATATATTATTATCGGCAATTGATATTTATTGTATAATGTATATACACACCAAAGTCCTGCATATCCCAGAGCACATTTGAGGCTTGAGCTCGATTCAATTCAAGTACAATATTTGGATGGAAACGTGGAACAATGAGCGCAATCCGCAGTTTCTTTTGAAGCTGTTGAAGCAATGAATATGAATGAAATGAATGACTTAACGATGAGACTGTTGATGCTGTTGATGCTGTTGATGCTGTTGCTGCTGTTGCTGCTGGGGATGGGCCGACGACCCTGAAAGGCCTTTAAAGCGAATTAGCCGACCACACGCGCTGCCCCCCTCCCCCTCCCCTCGCTTCTCTTCTCACTCTCCGCGCCCGTTGCCCCCGGCTGTGCACTACATAGAGTCAAATCAGCGAGCATTTGATTGCGGGGCATAACTAGAAAAGCAGCAGGAGCAGCATATGCTCGAGTCCTTGAGCTGCAACCGGGCTGCGACACAAAGAGACCGAGACAAACGATCAATGTTGCGCTCCCACTCTGACTGCTGGCCTCTCATGTTGGTGGTGGTGGTGGGTCGACTTTCCATATGCGTGCGATTTGGATTTGATTTGATTGCGGCGTCAACTTAATTAAGCGACCAACTACCAACAATGGGCAACAAATTGAAACAGCGCCGCGCGCACATTTGAAGTTAAAGACGACAACAACAGAGCGGCGCCGGGAGAGCTACGAGAGGGGGGGGGGGGGATGGGGGGGCTAACGGACGTGCAAGGAGCGAAGCGTTGTAATTTTTGCTGTCGCCAAATCCATTGAAACGTGTAATCTGCAGCACGTGCGCGACGCCGTCAAAGGCCAACAACTTGAACATTTTTTCGGCGGCTAGCACGACTTTAAAGCGGGCAGCAGAAATGCCGGAATACATAAGGATATATATATATATATATGGATATATATATAGATAAGTTATAGCCCAGGCGCGTGCAATTAGTTGGCGTCGGCGGCAGCGGCGGCACAGGTTGCCACCTACCGGATGAGCACAGTGGGGCGGCGTGTAATTAGTGTCAGTTGCGAAGTCACATTTGGTTGCCGCTGCTGCTGCTGCTGCTGGTGGTGCTGCTGGTGCTGCCATTGGGCAACGCCTACAAATGTCCAGGCTCAAGATGGACGCACAAGAGATGCCGCTGCCGCGGCCGCTGCAGGACTCGACACCCTGCTACCCTGCTCATTCATGCATCCCCTCGAGATAATTATAATAATTACCTGCGTGAGTGCAGGTTTCCATAGACCGACAAAAAAAAAAAAACCAACACACACACAAAAAAAAAAGCAGAGACCCATTTCTATGTCATTGTCTGGTGCTCATCCCAGCCGCCGGCAGGCTGCGTGCACTTTGCGTTTCGCATCGCCAGACCTATAAAATGTCAGTATGTGTGCGTGTGTGTGTGTATGTGTGTGTGTGTATGTGGGTGTGCGTGTATATAATTATCCGCCGTTAATAATATTCAAATAGCCTCTAAATATAGCCAAAACGGAACTCGGTCAGCGCCTAGACCCAGATGCAATTGTACGATAGGCATTCAACCGCACACACGCAAACGCACACACACACACACACACACACACACACCTGCACACACACACGCACACGCACTGATAGCCAAATAGTCTTATCATTGATGAACCCGAAAGGCAGCTAACAAATCGTTTGCAAAAACTACTTTGACTGGGCAAAAGGTTAATAAACCCCAGCCCGAACCCGAACATGTGACCCAAGTGGAAGGCCAGTTCGTCGGGCCAAATAACTGAGTGGCCCGGAGAACCAGAGAAGCCGCTAACAAAGCCACAGCACGAGAAATTCTTATCATACCGTGCGGCAGAGAAACGCCGGCAGCGGCTGCGTTGCGTCTTGGCCTTTGATGTGCTGCCGCCAAAAGAGGCAGCGAGCCGCGAACAGTTCGCCGCGTAGATGTTGAGGATGTCAACGCAGTCCGGGACGACAACAACAACAATAAGCACAATAACAACAACAACAACAACAACAACAACAACAACAGCAGCAACAGCAGCAGCGGGAGCAGCCGCGGCGGCAACTGTTGCTGCCCGAAATAATTTTATTTTTCCTTTATTTTTTCATTTTGATGCAACTGAAAGTTTGCATTCCACTTGTTGTTAACAAAACGCCGAGGACGGCCACAAAGGAAATTCTCACAATTCCCCGCAGCAGCCGCAACAGCAACATTTGATTGGGATTTGAAGCTGCAGCTGACTCCAGAACTGACTGAGTGAATGACAATGACATGACTTGGCCTGGCTGTGGCTTTGCCTTGAAGACATCAGCGCTGTGGCTTCATCTGCCGCTTTGAATGAATGCTGGCGAAATAGCTTTAGACAGGCGTGAGTACATGCAACAGCAGCAGCAGCAGCAACAGCAGCCAGAACCGACTGGCCAGCAGCAGCAGCAGCAGCAACAGCAGCAGCAACAGGAATTGTGACACCGTCTGACGTTTGTCATTGACTGCGACTGCATTGCCAAAACCCAATTCGTGTGCGTGAGGCACAGCCACAGCTAAAGCTCAAGCTCAAGCTGCAAAATGTTGCATGAGGCATGTCTGCACGTTTCCCAGGCGCGGAAATGCAAGCGGCTTTGCTGACTTTGTACTTGTCGCCGCTTTCATTCTGTTTGCTGCTGTTGCTGTTCTTGTGCAGCATTTGAAAAATGTCACATAGTTCGGCCAAAGAACTGACCGCCAGTTGCAACAGTTGCATCGCATGCCAGCGGCAACTTGCGCCGCTAATGACTTTGTTTTTTTTTTTTGTTTTCTCTTTTGCCCGACTAAGTTCAAGTAACTTCTCTACGAAAATTGCCGGGCTCAGGGCGACGCCGCTAACAAATTGTTTGCACGCCAAAAAATCATGGTTAACAGCGGCCGTTGCAAGTGCTGCAACTGTGGCAATTGTGGCAGCTGGGGCCAGCTTTGGCCAGCTGTGGCCAGTTGCCTGTTGTTGGTTTGCTTCGCTTTGTCTTCACCCAATTAAATCGCATAATTAATTTATTAGCTGCGAGCGGTGCACTTGTCGCGTTTTGTTCTCAAATTGCCAGTCAATTAAATAACGCCGATAATGCTTATTAAAAATGCAAAATAGTTGAAATCGCTGCGAAAAAGCAAAAGTGCCGCACAAAATGGCCGTTAAAAATGCTTTTATTTATTTTTCTTTTTCTTTTTTTTTTTGGTTTTGAGCGCGTTTGAACTGCTTGACACTGCTTTGCACTGCTTGGCTGGCTTGTTGGCTCCGTCTGCTTGACAGGATATGTGACAAGCAGTGCTCTCCCGGAGTTTTAGGGTGACCAGCTACCTATAAACTGCTACAGCAGCAAAATCTAAAGAGATTTCTGTGCGTCTATATAAACCGGAGCTATATTATATAAATAGCAGATAAATCGTGAATAGATCTCACTTGCCTTAATATATATTCCTATTTATGCATTAAAAAACTCTTTCGCTCATGCAATGAGGGTTTTATCAAATAGAAAAGCAAGCATAAATTATATGTTAAAATGAACACCTAAACAATTTGACGTTATTGCAATACTTTAGTATAGATGCACTTAACGTCAGCTATTCGCAGCAATCATCTATAATATACAGAAATACTATACTCATAGTTTTTCAGCTTCATTTTTATGGTAGAATCCTTTTAGGCAAATTAGCCATGGTTGTAAGTGAATATAGCTGGGAATCTAAAAGCATGTCTCATAATCAATTGTAGGTTGTTCTTTTTTTTATCGATATGGCATCCAATTACCATATTACCCAGAAATGGACGCACAAGTAACTGCTACTTTGTGCCGGGTTTCCGGGAATCTGGCGAGGTCGCTGAACAAGTCAAGGGACAAATCAAACAGTATAAATTATGTTATGCTAATTATGGATATATGTAAGTCCAGGGCCGGACTTGACTATGCAAATTGCCATAATTGCAAGCCAATATTTGAGCAAAAATTTTGAATAAAATGAGCGCTGCTCGCTACGATATATACATATATATACATACGATATATATAGATATATGCGGACAGAGGGGGGATCTGGTAACAAACAGTAGGCACAATTGTTTGAATAATTCAAAGTAAATTGAATTCGAATGCGAAAAGGACCTCACGCATGTCAGGGAAATCGCCAGTCAGTTACTGTTATGACTCCTGACTGATGTCAAAGCGGACTGAAAAGCTGAATAATTCACGGGGACACAAAAGTTTTGTGTCTCTTGCGTAGAACGAGGACACATGTCCAGTAATTGGCCAGCCACTCCGCATGAATATGGCATATACTATATGCATATGCATAAAGCAAACCCAAGTCAAAGCCAATTTACTAAATCGCTGTCAGCGAAATTTGTTGACATTCTAATGAGTCGACCAAAAAAAGCAAAAACAAAAACAACAGAAGTCTCAAAGAGTCGAAGAGTCGCAGAGTCGCAGAGTCAAAGAGCACAACAGCTGGGATATGGCTACCAGATACCCAGGCTTGAAGACTTCTCTGTGTGACAGTTGTACCGCAATAATTGCTGCAATTTCATGGTTGGTTTTTCTGGACTGGGTCTAACGTTGCGTATGCTAACTGAAACCATGAAATGATTGCACAAATCGACACAAAACTTGAACAAAAAAATCACAATAAACGATCCTGAAGATCAGAGCCAAACAAACCACAGGCCACTTTACTTAGCCACGGCACAAATACAAATCGCATTGCCCACTTAAGTGTAATCAGCTAAAGAAGTCGGAGGCCAGGGCGGCACTCCGGCCAAGAATTGTGGCACACTCCAAAGCGCAACAATTTCAGCTCATTACGATCGTCATCAGCATTATCATTATATCGTATTGGTCGATCTGAGCTCAGTTGGCAGACGCCAAAGAGAGCCATCAATTTGATGGCAAACAAAATGGTAACACCCGCAATTGGTCAGCAGAGGCCTTAGAGAAATTACAGCAAGCCGAGAAGAAGCGACACTTAAATTGCTTTTGGGCCTCTTCAGACGCCAAAAAAAAAAAAAAAAAATAACATAAAACAACAAAAAATTTCACTTTCGTCTCAATTGGCAACAATTTATTTCTGCGTGCGTTGATACCCTTGCAGAGGGTATTACAATTTTGTCACAAAATGTGTGACGTATGGCAGGGAAGACGTCTTGCCAGCTATATATTCATTCTTGATCAGCATCGACAATCAAGTTGACATAGCCATGACTCTCAAATCTTCTTAAACGAACAACTATGTCATATAAATATTTAACTTTTCTATGACAAGCGAATTTCTTTTTCAAATCGTATTTACCAAGCTTGAGAATCCTGTCAAAAACGGACAACTGCATCGTAAAGCTCTGTGGCAAGAAAGGTTTAATGTGAAAACCTTGTTATTCTTTTTCAAAATATCTATAAGATACACACCTCAAGAAAATGGCATGTTTATATCATAAGGCTCCTATAAAATAATCGCTCAAAAGGAAAACTTTTCCAAAGGCCCATTTCTAAGTCATTTCTCAGGGTATTAAATATTCGGAGTAACGAAATAAGCCGCACTTTCTGCTTTTTTTTCGGCCTTATTACCAGTCATTTTGTGTGTGGGCTTGACTTTTGCTTTTACTGGCCAGCGCTGGCAGTTGGTAATTTCCATAACAAATTGTTGCCTAATTGAGTTATTAGCCGGTGGTTAGCTTTTGCTACGCCTACAACAACAGCAACAACAAGAGCAAATAACACCAAGTGTTGCTCCCGTTGCTCACGTATGACACACACACACACACACAGGCACACACACACACAGACATCAATAATGATCGTCAGGCATATCAACACCTCATATTCCATCATCAATTGGCGGCCAGTTGTTGTGGAGGATGCGGCTGCAGAGCCAAATGATTTCTCACATCAATTTCTCACGCACTAAGTGAGCCACTTAGCGCACATCAAAAATCAATAATCGATTAAATAATTAGAAAATTGTGAAAATTACTGTAATTTTCGAAATCAATTCGTTGCATGCATCCATACGGATTCATCTGCCCATCAGTGTCAAACCCCGGCCAAGCAGACAAGCAGCCAAGCAGACAAGCGGCCAGCAGCCAGATCCCAGCTCCGGCATAAATAATCACATTATAATCAAAAATAATATTCTTCTCCACATGCCCGGTTCGACCTGCGACTATGGAGATCAATGCGGCCCACTGCCATGTGGATTCAATTTAAATGGAAAACACTTTCCGAAAAGTCGCTCCAATTAATATTCGCGGCGTGCCGCGATCGCCGCAACTTGATAAACTGCGTCTCATATATTTTGTCATAAATTTCAAACGCGCTCGACAGCTGCCCTGCTCATCAATCAGCCCGTCAGCGTCCAGTGTGTCCAGCGTGTCCAGCATCGGAGCCAATCCACCCAGTTGGAGCGTGCGGACTTTGGCAAACACTCGATTAAAATCAACTTCAATTTGTAATAAATCAAAAGTCCTATCAAAATATGCTCTCGACCAAGGGCGGGCGAACAACCAAAACCAAAGCGCGATCCAATGAAGAAATTTGCAATATTTCTGCTCTGCAGCAGAGCTGTGCTGGGATGATAGGCCTGCTTGTGCCTAACTATATACTTATAATATATGGTTATTGATTCGAGCGAAATGTGCTTAGCCGGGTGTTTGCCCAGGCGCTGGGTCAACTGTAAGCTGTGCACAGCTCGTGGCCAGCGCAAAGTTAGCTGCAGACTAGAATTGCAATTTATAAGTCGTATATCAACTATATACCTTACGCCTTTATAAGAAATGCATACCTATATTACTTATAATCCAAAAACTGAAAAGATTTTTCTACAAAATGAAAAATATTTGAGTTGCTTATACTATTTTAGAAGTTATAGTTCTTATAGTTCTTAAAACCTAAGAGATTTGCTCAAAAGCAAGGATTCGATATCGATTTCTTATCGATTGTTAGGATAAGGCGCATGTTATCGACATCGGAAAAAGATCGTACTGTACGGGCATTAGGAGGCTTCGCGATCAAGTCCCTAGATCTTTTACATACAGACGGACGGACCGACGGATGAACCGACGGACCCATGGAAGGATCAAGAATATAAACTATCTAAACTGTAGACAGTAGATGGACAGACGGACGGATAGCGGGATATGGCCAGATCGACTCGATTGATGCTGAGCTAGAATATATATACTCCATGTGTTCGGAGATGCTTCCTTCTGCCTATTACATACATATGCACTGAACCATTATACCCATTCGAGCCCTTTTCAATGTGTAAGGATATGTAAAAGTGGCCTTGTAAGGCTCTCAGCTCAAGTATATATAGAGGTAAAGAGGTGTATATGTAGGTGTAATCGAGCTCGAATGCTGTGAATTATATTATTAATAATTAAAGATAGATGAGTTTACCATATGAATATCTGGCAAATGAAGTCTTTTGGCGTATTTATATATATATGTGCAGCTACTTACAAGTTTTATGTACCAACTTTTGGTAATCGCAGTTTATGATGATTTTGATTGAACAACAACAACAAAAACGACGACGATAATAAAATGGATGCTCGTCTTGGTTATGTTGATGGATCCAATGCCAGGGGCTTGACAGATAGCTAGAATTAACTGCAAAGCATAATACAGTGGAAAAACAAACGTGGCGTGATGTTCAAGTCTATCAAACAGACACTCAATAAAAATGTCAGTAGTTGTTTGGCGTTTTTTTTTTGTTTTTTTTTTGCCTTCTCTATTTCATATGCAGCTAGACAAATACATAGGTGCTATATAGCATATATATATATATATATATGAGTTTATATATATAGCTAGATTTTCTCGCCTGAGTGTGTCGGCGTTGATTTGCGGACTGAGTTGGGGTCGTGCCAATTGTTGTTGCTGTTGCTGCGGCTTTTTGCATGAGTCATGAGCTGGGGCTGGGGACTGGGGACTGGGGACTGGTGCTCTAGCGTTTGGCTTGTCGAGATGTCGTGAGTTATTTTACATTTGCCAAAGGTGCTCTGGGCCCCACATGCATGTGCCGCAGTCGCAGTTGGTTATCGTTGGGTTATCTTGGCACGAAACTGCGCTCAAGTTGTTGTTGTTGTTGTTGTTGTTGTTGTTGTTGTTGTTGCCGCTGCCGCTGTCGATGCCAATTGCGCTGTGAAATGTGCTTACAAAATGCCGCGCGTCAATATGCAAAATACATGCCACCACAGCCAGAGCCATAGCTGGAGTCAGAGCCGGAGCCACAACCACAGAAATGGCGACGGCAACGTCGAGCCGAGGAGCAATTGGAATGTGGCCGCGGGGCGCTGATGGAAACAAGTCAACCAAGCAAGACAATGAATTCTTGGCTGCAGCTAACCGAAAGTGAAAAACAGCAACAAAACAACAACAAAATAGAAGAAGAAAAAAAAATGGGAGAAAAACTACAAACTACAAACTGGCCACGATTCCGTGTGATTTCCTTAACTGCCGGCAGCGACGCCAACGCCGCATTCAAATCGCTTTTTTTTCTGTTTTGTTGTTGTTTTTTTTTTTCTTTTGGGCTGGCAAATTAACGTTTTTCCTTGAATTTTCCGACACCCGTGGATCATGATTTGCCGCTTTAGCGCAAATCACCAAATATCGGCAACACAAATCAAACTATATAATTAGCCCGATCTCGTATCGATGTCCAGCTACAGCTACAACTACAGCTCCAGCTCCAGCTCCAGCTTCAGTTGCTCGCCTGGCCTGGCTGGGCTGGTCGTGATGTGATTTACTTCGTGCCCGGCTTTAAATGGCGAGCCTGCAGACGCCGTCGCGTTCTGGCACTGCGCACGCAGCAAACATTTCCATGTGCCCCATGCCGCAGCCTGCACGAAATTAAAGTGTCTGTGGCACAAACCGCAAAGAGCCGACCAGAGCAGAGCAAGGAAAAAAAAAAAAAAAACAAAAAACAGAATACGTCCATCAAGTTGGCGAAGGGCAGCCAAAGCCAATAAAATTGTCATGCATTGACAAATAACATGGCCAGGCTTAGAAATAGACAGGCACCAAAAGAATACCCAAGTCCAAGTGTCGGAGCACAAGGCAGACCAAAAGCCAAGTCAAGGGAAAATGGCGTTTAAAGCCACCAAAAAGGCAAAAGAGGCAAAAAGCACAAAAAGAACAAAAACAAAAAACAAAAGAGGCTGCATTAAAACGTTGCCAGCGCTTCGCTTGCTTCACTGCCTCGCAGCCTGTCCGTCCATCCGTCTGTGCTGTGCCTGGGCTGCAATGCGGCTCCCACGCCTTCAAAATACAATATGTTAACAAACACGCTGCCAAGTGGCTGACAGCTGGGCCAACGGACAGCGGGGGCAGGCCAACTGCAACTGACGCTCAAGATTTCTTGTGAAAAGGCAAAAAAATAAAAAAAAAATATATATATATATATATATATGTATATATAAGTTAAGGCGCAGAATGAACGTGGCTGCAATGCAGCCATAACCAAAACCAGAGATGGCGAAGACCAAGACGCCAACTTCAAGGGCCCCCAAGCCAAGCGTCGGAGTTGGCCAGCAAAACGTGCGCAGATTTCCAGCAGACGATAAAGCACAAGGCAACAGCAGCAGCAACAAGGCCTGCGCCTTTGCCTGGTCCATGGCTCGCCATGGCAGCCATTTTGGCCACAACTGGCTGCAGCTGCACACACAAAAAAATAAAAACTGAGGAAAAAAAAAAGGCAGCTTCAAAAGTCTTGGCATGAAACTGGCAACAACAAATGGCTGGCATGCAAAGCGACAGCAGCCGAAGCCAATTTGAAATTTTCAAGAACACACACACACACAGGGGCATGTGTTTGTGTGTCTGCATACAGTATCTGTCAGATACATGTACGAATCTGCATCTGCATGTACGAATTCGATACTTTAGTCTTCTTGCCATTGACTGCCTGGCATCGATCAATGTTGTCTTCAAGTTGTTGTTGTTGGCTTTGCCCATCTCGCATTGTTGCTAGTTACAATTCTGCTGGTTGTCTTTTGACTTTTGCCTCCATGGCTGACATTGAAAGACACCTTTCGACTTTACGCGCTGAACTTTACCTATAAAATTGCGCGAGTACTCAACTGTTGTTACATTGGGTTTACTGCAGAGCTACAAGGCAAATACCATTTAACATGCACATATAGATGTAGGTATAACCAGCTGCAAGATTTGCCTCGATCAGAATGCTTGGCAAAATCTTGCATTAAGCTGAAATAAATTATCCCTGCTATCATTTTATATATCTACAAGCATAATATTGACAAAATAATCTGGATGCCAGTCCACAAACAAAAATCCACGCGTCGTGAAAATCGGATGAGATTTGAAGTAGTTATGACGATGAGTAATTTTGACCGATTTTGACTTATTTCTATATAGGATATTTGAGGGTACAATTCGTACATGAATTTTTACCCAACAAAATATTGCTAGATTTAGATACCAAATTGATCTGCAGGCCAAACCATGAACAACGAGAATAACCTTATGAAAATCGGATGAAATTTAACCGAGTTATGGGGTAAATTTAGTTCCATGTTAATATAAGTTAATGGCGGGGATACAAAACAAAAATACATACATACATGCATACATACACACACACATACATACATACATACATACATACATACATACATACATACATACATACATACATACATACATACATACATACATACAAACATACATACATACATACATACATACATACATACATACATACATACATACATACATACATACATACATACATACATACATACATACATACATACATACATACATAAATACATACATACATACATACATACATACATACATACATACATACATACATACATACATACATACATACATACATACATACATACATACATACATACATACATACATACATACATACATACATACATACATACATACATACGTACATCATACATACATACATACATACATACATACATACATACATACATACATACATACATACATACATACATACATACATCTACTTACATATACTTACATACATACATCTACTTACATACATACATCTACTTACATATATACATCTACTTACAAACATACATCTACATACATCTCTACTTACCCGCTCCACCTCCTCCTGCTCCACCGCCTCCAGTTGGTCCTCCACCGGCCGATGGAGCCTAGTTGAATTTTAGCAGGGCCTACTTAAATTTTTGAGAATCGAGGAGGACAGCACTTGGCAAAAATTCGTTGTATTTAAATTTGCTGCACAGCGACAAATAAGCTTGGTCTGCGTCTGGTATTAGAAATCGAACATAGATGCATACATATTTTCATAAATGCACACACACATGCATGCATGCACTAACACACACACACACACACACATGCACACACACACATACACACACATTAAATTAAAAGGGACCACTTGTACAAATAGATATATACATATCGCTGCTATTTTTGAATATTTAATAGCGTTAGGACTTTTTCTCTTAACTCCGATCCTAAAACCCGTTTCTTCAATGCTTTTAAAGATTATTTAATTGGTTTTCTTAAACGAGAAAAATCCTGGTTCTTGTCGAATTTGCTTTCACAGTTTTTGTAGTTTGTACTTTGCTCGCAAATACTATGACGGCCTTTAAGCTTGGGGTTTTCTGTTGGGCATTTGAAAAATTGCAACTAATCTAGTCTGCAATAGTCGATTATTATAGTTAGAAATCAAAAAACAACGCCTTGCATATCATTTTCTCTCAAATCCTTGTAAAAAACCCCAAATCAAATCATCTGTGCATTGATAACCAATTACTCAATCTGAACAAACAGTTTTATGTAGAAAGATAGTTATAAGATTATTGACACACAACACTAAAACAAGCCAAAGCCTAACCTCACAATTTTTTTAGGCAATTGTCTAACACTAATGACAATTTATATTACTAGTTTATTGTCACTTCACTTCAGATATCTTTTAATTGAAATTGGTCAAGAATTTCAATTAGAGATCCAATGGAACCTAATGAGTTTATGCACCCAAAGTAAAACAGAAAGAGGCGGGAAAAGCTTAACAAGTAAATATAAAAAAGTGAGGCAAATGAAAAGCGAGGGCAAACTGGTAAATGGGGGAGAGGCATTTACTAATGATAATGTCCTCGCGGCGTTTACAGTTGCAGCTGCTTTGATAATGTCTTTGGCTTTGATGCGCTGCTGTTGCTGCAAGTTGCTGCTGCAAGTTGCTGCTGCTGCTGCTGCTGCTGCTGTAACTGGAACGCCCTCTAAAGCTGCTGCGCCCATAACAACCACTCATATTAGGTGGAGCACAACTATTACTTAATAGTCAGCGAGCACGTATCCTGCGCGTTTCATGTCTGCCAGGCAAATCGACACGGATTGCGGCATGGGGGCACTCCTTTTGGCCAAATGCGAAATGCGTGTAATTAGCCGCAGCGTTTCAAATTGCAAGCCGCCAACTGGCTGGCCGCTTGGCCAAAGATTGCATTAGGCCATGGCTATATCTATGTTTCGTGTAATTTCCGCTGCGATTTTTTTTTTTTTATTTTTATGGAGTACACCTCAGCTGGCTCGGACTCGAGTCGGATCTCGTCTAATGATCAGTCTCCAGCTCACAGTCTGGCAACTGGCTGCCGCCGCTGCTGACCGATACATCAATTAAATTTGCATTTTAATTTGACGTTTCGTTTTGTTTGGCGCACTTTGTGATTTATATGGGAGCGGGCCACTCAAAAAAAAAAAAAAACCAAAAGAAATTAATACAAAAAGCGGTTGATCTTGTTGAGGTTAGCCAGTGCACACTGTACAGATCTTGTTTGACTTGTGCTGATTGAGTCAATGGAGCAGCCGCCCCAATGCCAAAAGCCTGTCAACGTTTCCGTTCGGCCAACGAGCGTAGAGTGTGAACTTATGGCGCCACCTGCGGCCACTGCACCACCTCCTCTGAGCCCCTGGCCATGTGGGGCAGCAGCAGCAGTTGCATGCCAAAGCCAAGTTAGGGCTCGCAGACTACCCATAAACATTTGCCCAAAAAAACAACCACGACTAGAACGTAATAAACAGGTAAAAGTGCACTATCCGGGCGTGCGCGACTACGAGCTACCCTAAATTGCTTTCTCTAGCACTTATAAGCTACAAGATAAGCTCTAAGTACAGGACACCCATAAGGATATTTATCGAATCAGTGAAAAAGCCGTGAGTTATCGATCATGTGAAATAAGCTTGAGCTGTGTGTGCAATAAGAGGATCTACATGCAATATTTCAAGCTTCTAACTCTTAAAGCTCCTATAATTAACTTCAGTTAGACGAACTGTTAGATGGACCCGGCTAGATAGACTAGATATTTATCGATTCAATGAAAACGGTGCGAGCTATCGATCATTTGAAATAGACTTGAGGTATTCGAGCAATATGAGAACCTATATTCAACATTTCAAGCCCTTAACTCTTCAGGCCTTCGAGATCGACGCGCTTTAATCAGACGAACGAATGGAGGGAGATGACCAGGTAGACTCGGCTGTTGATTAAGAACATTCCCGATTTATACAGTCCTCACTTTGCCTGTTATACCCTTCTTTACCCTCAATGAAGGGCTTTAGAAAGAGGGCCACACGTGCGCGCAAAGACGTTTACATAACAGTTTGCCAGTTAGGGCGGCCAGTTAGTATGCCAGACAGCGGGCCACACACCCACACACACACAATGAGTTGCACATAGAACACCACCCACACACATTCACAGGATACACGGCTGCCTCGTCCACCCTCACCTGGCTGCAGCTCTGTCAAAATGCAAGGCGCGAATTGTAAATTTGCAAATGCCGGAAACGCAAATTTTACCAAACTTGTTACCCACCCACAGCAACGACAACAACAATAGCAAACTTTTGGCCAAATATCTAGCCACAAAAAGTTGAATTCCAAATTGGCCGCAGGGCGTATTGCGTTGGCGTTGGCTTTAGCTTTGCCAGCCGGAATAGAACTTTGCATTACAATTGGCTGGCGCCGTGAGAGAGAGAGGGAGAGAGCCCTATGATGGGCTCCTGGCACGCAATGGCCGAACTTTGCCTATTCCCAAATAGCTGCCATTGCAAGTTCTTGCGAGCCCCTAAGCTAAGCTAAACTAAAAAATAAATAAAAAAGCAAAACAGTGTAAAACAGAAAAAAGCCTTTGCCGACGGATGCATAAATTGTATTTTGCCACGCCGCGCCGCATCAATTAAAATGCAAGCAAATGCTTTGTATCTAAGCTAAGCATTTCGAATATTTTGGGACTGGAGCTGACCTATCATTAGCGCTTGCAAATGATGCACTACATCCGCCAGAAGTTCAACAATAATTCTTCAACTCGCGCACAGCTAACCAATCATTAGGCTATACGCATGACGGGCACCAGGATGCCAGAGACTCAAGACCTCGGACCTCGGACCTCGGACCTGGCAGACGCATATATCACAAGTCCATGTCCGGCGGGAGGAGGGTTGCGCTTCCCGCAAATTCCAACACGTATCAATCTGAAAATGGTGAAAAATGCGCTTGTCCCGCCAGCTGGCCAATGATGGTGTCTCGCTGTTTGCGTGGATCTGTGCTCGATCCATGTTGCCTTGGCATTTGGCTTATTTATTGGCGATTGGCCCTGTCAGTGCAACCTTCCCCAGGCCCCCTACCCTTCCCTCATCATCCACCCAGCTTGACCTGACCGCCTTGTACTTTTGCATAAAGGCAGCTCGTATTTATATTTATTGTGCATCGGCCTTAGTTAGCAAAACCAGCATCTTTAGCTGTATCTGTATCTTTGTATCTCTTTGTCGAGCTTAAGGCTTGCTTTCAGTCATAAATCAGTTATTGTAGCGCCTGCGGCTCCAGCACACATGCGTGCATATTCATGAGTTTGATTGAAGTTATAAATCAGTTCCACCAAAAAAATATATAATCGACAAGGATGCGCGAGCAAAAATATTTAGAAAAATATCAATTATAGTTCACATTTATCAGAACTATTTTATGTGAGCAGCAATGCGAGAAGATTTAGAAAGGTTTGTGTCCTCTTTAATATATTAGTTAATTTTTAATTACGATTACAAGGATGCTAAAGTAAGCTCTAGGAACTTATTGACCAAACGTTATTAAAACTAGAAACCAGTGTTGCAAAGCTAATAGAAATTGTCGGTGGTTCGGTTCACGGCTCGAACCAATCAATTTTGGCTAACGGAATTCTACTAAAAATGGTTCAAGCTCAAAATTTCATATCTTTACAAACAAGCTAAATTTGAGCTCTAGGCAACGCTTTTTATGCATTTTAGTCGGGTTTCCTTGAGCCAGCCTTGGTTCAGGTTTCGGTTCAGGTTCTCGTTGTTTCTTATGAACAAACTATGAAGCATTTGCTTGAACTGGTTCAACTTAAAATTCGGCTTGCAGACTGATCGTTTTTGACTATTTCAAATGACAACAGGCAACAAATCGTATATAACAGGCAAGCATTAGTCCCTGGAAGGTAGATTATGATATCTTTCATAATAGTATAATAATCATAATCACAATCCTTGGAAGGTGGACGGACGGGTTAGATTATGATAGATAGCACCACCTTTTTAATTTAACCAATCCGTCCACCTTTATAATCTTACAAATCCTTCTACCTTCCAAGAACTAATGTCATCTATCATAATCTAACCAATCTGTCCCCCTTGCAAGGACTAATGTCTGCCAACGGATTACATCTACAGCTCCATTTGTAAGACTAAGCCAGCACTTACGGCCAACTTGTTGATATTCAACAGCATATAAAGCTAATTGCTGCCAGCTTTATGACATGTCGATTCAGTGGCTGAAACACCTGCCGAAGTCAATAAACCACTTTCTATGACCACGTCTCGCGTTTGAGTTTGAGTTCGAGTTGGAGTTCGCCTTGCATCACATCCGCAACGGTCGTGCCAAAAAACTTAATTAATATGACACATATCGAGTTTGTGTGTAGATATATATATATATATTTTTTATTTTCAAAAAAAGAAATGCGCTAATGAAGCGAGTGAGAAATGTTTTTGGCCTGGGCTTTTCGCAAGAGCGCCGAAAAGTCGCCAAGGCATAATTAATCATGGAACATTCTTAGGGCTATGGCTTCAGCTTTGGCATTAGAGTTCCGCTTTTTTTTTTTTTTTTTTTGCCTGGCCGGGTTAACTGAAACGAAAACGCAGTTAGCCCGAGCGCAAAAACAAAAGCAGCAGCATAGTTATAGCTACGAGTGATATTAACATATCATTATTATAGCCATTAGCACTTTTAATTGATGAGTTTTTGCTGCCGTCTCCGCGCTCTAAGACACTGGAGCTGGCCAGCTAGCCAGCTTGCCGATCCATTTGTCAATGGCAGCAAAAAAAAAAAATACGTATAAAAATAAATGAAAATAAAAACATGCAGAAGAAATGAACAAGACAGAAGAAACCGACGGAGTCAACCGTTGAAGATGGCCGCGGGACAATTGTCTGTGTACCATGAATGCGATATTCAGAACTTGTCTTGATAGAGTTAAAACATAATCAGTGAATGGAAGCTAAGTAATAGAGTAACACAAAGTTAATCCCTATTTGCAACAGCTTAATTATTTTAAGCTTGACCACAAAATATTCCATTCAGTGGAATATCGTAGCTTAACCAAATGATTTTATGAATGGATTCTCTTGAATGGAACATCACTTGATCGTAGGCTGACCAATGTTATGAATGGAGATTCGAACTAAACTAAAATTACTTTTAAGTTATTTGTTTATCGATTAATATATGTTCGATCTATCAACTTGGATTAATGTAGTTCTATGACTTTAAAGTTGCTCTGCATATACTTTTGCTGATCAGAATAAAAATATTTGTACTTTTGAACGAGGCTAGCAAATATTGCAGAGTGAGAGCTATTGCCAAAAAAAGAAAACTGCAGTTTTATAAATATCATTTGCATCTAAGGCATTCAGCCTTCCAAAAACACTACTCGGGGATTCGAACCAGGTTGCTCGTTTTTTCAGTTGGCCGAATGAGGAAATATCTTTAGATAACTTATCGATAGAGCTCACGGATCTATAAGATATTCTTTACTTGTAGGAAAAACTATGAACAAATCGAATAACTGACTTCCTTCCCCTTTCAAACATGATATCAGTTCGCGGATTTCACTTGGAAATAAAGTTGCGATCGATTTGCCGACAGATGTTTTGTATGTGTTGTGCCCGACGGTGACGACCTTTGTATAATTAACTAAGTGCTTCTAACTGGACATTGTCGGCGCTGGGGGTCAAAATTTTAACGACAGCCAATGTTCCCACTCTCCCCGCCCCCCTCTCTCTCTCCCTCGCTGTCTCTCAGCACGTTTCATTGATGAATTTTGACAGATTCTTAAGTTTTGGGTTAATGATTTGACGGCTCAAAAAGAACGTTTGTTGTTAAAGTTCGCTGGCTCAGTTCCAGCAAATTCATTAGCGGCAGACGACGCAAATGCAATTAAATTTGCTTTCTTACAACCTTTTGGCCCATAGCAAATCGTTTGGGACATGTTTTCGAGCTGGAAGCACTTCGTATATCAAATAGTTTGCATGTTTTTTCTGCTAATGATAACATTTCTGGTTATATGCACAAAAGGAGTCTTTGGGTATTGCATGACGCATTTAGCATGCCTTTTACTGGCGAATTCCTTTGAAAAATCCCTTAACAACGATATCTGGAAACATGCAATTAAACACGCACACATATTTAATACCGTTATGTGCCTAGGTGAGGCCCACCGTGGCCAGAGCGCATGTCCCTTTTGGCGAAGGCTTTTTGACTTTTTAGGCAACTCACGCCCCCTGACAGAGGGACCGCATATCTAAGGCCATGGCGCATGTTGGACACAAGCCTTTGGCTTTTGCGGGGCCGACGAGGTGCCACGCCTCCAGACGCCAATTATGTGGCCACAGCAAAATGCCAAGGATGCGCCGCGAGCACAGGATATGCTCAAACTTTCGGCGCGTTGCAGTAGCCGCCGGCGTCTAACAGAGAAGACAAAAAACAAGCAAGGAAAGAAAAAAATCGAAAGTTTGACTTTAGATTTTGTTGCTTGATTTTGAATTAATATTAAAAGGTGAGCTAGGGGAGGGGTAGCGGCCCGGGCAACAGCGACGGCGACAACTGGCCGGCGGCCTTAACGGAAATGGAAATGATGCATACGGCGGCGGCAGCCCGAGCCGGGCAGAGGCGCGCACACAGTGGAGCAATTAGCCAGCGCCCCATTGGACGTGGCATTAAATTGTGAGCAGAAAGTGGCAGATACATCAAAAGTGAACGCAATCCATCATCTGGCGAATCATGGCGTGATGAGTGCCGCCAACAGTTCAGCCTCAGCACCAGCTCCAGGTCCAGCTTCAGCGTCCAGCTTTGGCTCTTTCGCTCGTCGGCATCCTTTCGACTCTTTTTTTTTTTATTATTTCGTTGTTGTTATTTTTTGTTGGACTTTATGATGATGACTGGCCGTGACTGGCCTTTTGGCGCGTTCGCCGCACGAGCTAAAATCATAAGACATTTCCTTTTTCTTTTCGGCTCTAATACCGTTAGACAGGCTGCAGATACAAGCTAAAAGATACAAGATACCAGCTACAAACTAGAGCTCCCTACTTTGCTTGGTCAAGGTCACAATTAATTGCGCTGGCGACTTCCTATATAACTGGCCTGATATTACGACTAATGCCGCCTGATCTACTTTCGGCCGAGCGGCAATTAAAACAATTACCTTTACCTCTCCGCAGCTGTAGCTGTAGCTGCTGTTATAAGTTGTAGCTGTATCTTTATTTCTATCTGTATCTGTATCTGTAGCTGTATTTGTATCTATAGCTGTAGCTGTAGCTGTAGCTGGCAGGGCATTTCACTGGAAATGCTCGAGCCGCAGCCACATCACGCCCATTAGCGACAATCAATCTCGGCCACACTGCAAGAACCAACTCAACAAGAACAACAACAACAACAACAACAACAACAATAACAACAAATCCAGTGATAAAGTTTTGGTTGCGCTTGTTTTGGTTTTATATTTTGCCGCCTTTTGCCGTTTGGCTTTTTTATTTAAGAATGCGACTGCCAGATAACCCATAATTATGAAATTATTATTGAGCGCCAAGTTGGGCTCAAAGTCTCGCCATAAAATATATGCGAAATAAGCAAAAGCAAAATGCAAAGGCAAAATTATTATAGATATCTTTATACGGGCCCGTCTCTGTCTGCCGTCGGAAAAGTACAAATCTTAGTTTGTTTTTTTTTTTCTCAATTCATTTGGTTTTTGTGTTTTTAACAGGAAGTCCCTTGACTGTGCTGGCGGCGCAGGAAGTTGCATAAAGCGTTTTGATAACAAATCAAAATATATAATAAATAACTTTTTAATTGTTATATGCAAATAGCCAAAAAGTGCACAAATGCCTTGAAACCGATTAGTGAACCTGATGAATCCCGTTTATGATTAAATTCGGTTCGGTTTAAGTTTAGGTTCGGTTTGTACAACTTATTCGACTGAAGTTTTGGTTCATGGTTAGTTAATAAACAGGCATTCGGCTCAAATTTGCAGCCTTGGCTCAATGCAAGTCAAGAGTTCGGCTTTTGTGGCAGCCATCAGGCTTGCCCCTGCAACGCTGAGCAACTGTTAAAACAACCGAATTTATGCAACATGCCCGCTAGGCAAATACAGAAAACAAACAAACTGTCGAAAAGCCAAGGAAGGCGTTCTAGGAATTTCTTAAAGGAAACGCCAAAACGCACAGGATGCAGCTTGTTATGTTTTGGGTCGCTTTTGAATATTTATGAAATGCAAAAAGGGGTCCCTCGTCCTGGCAACGCGTTGCACGTTGCACGTTGCACATTGTGAATGCCGTTATGAGTTATTTTATGAGAGCGGGCACAGGAGCCTGCCAAGAAGTCAATCACCTGGAGCCGGAGTCCTGCCAAGGAGCCGTTGCAGCCTGCTGCAAGCTGCCGAAAAAGAAGGCCCAGCAAGGCCAGGAATCTGTGCGGCGCATCTTGTCACTTGCGATCGCTGTAGCCAGGGCAACCTGTAATTTTCAAATCTGGCGAAACAAATGCAAAACTGAAAAGGAAAAAATGTATCTTATGGGCAGCTTATGGGCCACAGAAATGGCGCGCACGTTGATGTGCCGACCGACGACGACTGAAGATACTTTGAATGCGAGCAGCAGCCACATGATAGAAAGAGAGAGGACGAGAGGGCGAGCGGGCAAGAGAGAGCGAGAGAGAGAGATGTTCAACGGAACGCATGTTCTTTGAAAATTGCCCATAATTATGCGAACGAACTTCAAACTGATTGTTTCTACCGGCAGCGGCGGCCATGGCTGTCCAAAAACCGCGTCTCTTGCATGCAACATAACCGAGTGGTCCACCAGCAACGGCAACAGCAACAGCAACAGACTCCAGTCCCCAGCCGCAGCCCGGCTTTAAGATCGACATCGACATCGGCCTGGCCTGGACTGGCCTGCCCTCGTCGGGATGCTACGGAATCGCCCGTTCGCTGCAGTGAAAGAGAATGACTGTAATTACGCATCACTTTTTCTTAATTTTCATGCTGTGTGCATCTTCCTCATCTGCTGCTGCTGCTGCTGCTGGTGATGATGGTGGCTCACCATTTTGGGTTGGGAAGCTGCGGAGGATTTGGACACTGAACTTGACCCACAAGACAAGTATGTTGTTAGTTGCTATTGGCGGCGTTTTGTAAGAAATAAATACGTCCCAGAGAGTTTTAGAAAATTGCCTGTTGCGTGTTGCGTTTCCAAAACAGCGGCTCGACAACATTTTGCGTGTCTTTTGTTGGTTGTTTTCGTTTTTCGTTTTTCGTTTTTTTTTTTTTTGGTTTTAACTTCCTTCAATGAGAAATCTAATTTAAAAGATACAAAATTTTAAATTATGGGGTTTTCTTTATTGCCAAAAAATATTTTCGTCTTTTTTGTTGCCCCATGTTTTTTGTATGATTGCGTCTACGTGCTGTGAAAAGGTTCGAATTGCGCGCCGAGCAGCTCAGATGCCAGACAAGCGATACGCAGACATATGTCGGAAGTGCCGAATGTCAAAGATTTTGGGTCATAACAAACGATTTGAGTTGAAATGAAATTGTGGGACCCTTGCATAAAGATTAATGCAACGTGGGAATTGATAACACATATTATACTTCGATGACATTTTATAGTTGCGCAACTTTTAAGTTTTATATTAAGCCAATTCACGGTATTTAACCACGCACTTTTTGGCTTGTAACGTATTAAGTTTGATTTGCCAGTGCTCGAAAACGCAAATGCTTCGTTGCGCCCACAAACAATATATCGCCTATCGACAAACCCCCTCAATTCAAGGCTCGATAGTTTTGCGGTGGCAACACTGGCAGAACTTTTGTTATTGTTTTCGTTAATTGTTGTTAAATGAATTCGTCCTACAATGGAAACGGACGCCAATATTGCGGACATGTCAGACGTCTCGTTTGCTGAATTCGAAACGAAAACCGGCGACGGAAATGCCAATTTTGATAATTATGGCCAATGTCAGGCTAAACACGATATGGCTATGACTCTCGACCTGTCCTTGGGCCAGAAGGCTGAGCAACTGTTTGCCACTGACCAAACTCCAACGCCGACGCGGCTGATTAAAAACTGTGAGGAAGTTGGCCTATTCGATGATCTGCAGCATGTGAATCCCTTCGATATTGGTTTCCAACGGGCTGCCGAACAAAATGCCGTTGCAGGCAAAGCCCTGCCAGCGACGCCAACCTGTGCAGAAGCACCAGCTACGGATGGTGACTCGCTGCACACACCGCAGGTGTATCCGTTGGAGACGGCAACAGCTGCTCCGGTTGCTAGCCAGAACAGCAGTCCATTGGATGTGCCCGTGACGCATGTGGAAGAGCTGCTGCAGGCAACAACGACACCTGCAACTGTGCCCGGGCCCGTGCCCGCAACGGTGGAAAATCCACCGCCGCTGCAGCTAATACAGCCGCCACTTATCACATGGGTGCTGCCAGCGCAAGCATTATCTATAAACGCAATACCTGCTAGCGTCAGCAAACCCTTGCCCGAACAGACTGTGCGTCCTTTTATATTGCCCAAGCCCAACGTGGCTGGAAATAGCAAGGCATCCACTGGGATTGTGGTACACAACACACAGCCCGCCCATGAGCCGAGCAGCGCTAGTCTTACGCCCACATCACAGCTGCCCATTAAGGAACGCCTCAAGGCCATACTCAATAACAGCAACAACAACCGAGAGAAGCGCAGCAGCAGCTTTTCGACGCCAGCGCCCAAGGTAAAGGCAGCGATCAAGCGGAACGAGGATTCCATGGAACGACGACGTGCCGCGGCCAGCCGCTATCGCCACAAGATGCGCAATGAGCACAAGGAAATAAAGGATCACAATGCACAGCTACAGCAAGAGATACGCAAGTTGCGTGAGCGCATCAAGACTCTAGAGCTGCAGCTCCAACAGCAAAACAACAACAACAACAATGCGGGTGGTAGGAGAACATTAACATGCAGCAAGTGCAGCCTAATATTTAACATGATTCTTCTCTTCTCTAGCAGTCGTGGGCAACCAGATACAAATACCCCCATCGAGCATACACCTGGTAATAAATGTGCCTAAGATGATAGTGCCTTCGTCCACATCAAATCTGATGCTAGATCAAAAGTAATTAGCCTTAGCGTAGATGTAAATAACAGAATATGTACATAAGTCTATATCTATATCAAAGTTAGGCTTAGGAGAGTTTGTAAATATGTACAAGTAGGATGCTGGTTCGAATCCCCAAGCTAGCCGCATATTTGCTAGCTATGTGTTATTTAAAATTTAGCTTTAAAACAACAAAATCTATTTAGAAACGTGCCTCCAAATTGTATGCATAAAATGTTAAAATTACTAACATTTTATTACATATTTGTAAATATTTAAATATGTTTGCCATTGTTAGTGGCAAATAGTTTTTTGTTTTAATTAATATTATTTATGCGTCACCTGGAGCACAAAAAGCTCGTAATCATAATCAGTCGGAATTTCATTGTGAACCTTAAGTTTACAGTTTACGCTTATCGATTTGACATAAATGTTACATATATTTAAAAAAATTTAATTAGGTTTATTTGTTAGTAATGCACAATTTTGATGTATAATTAATTGTATTTACTAATTGGTTTATGCCTCTAAAAAGGACGCTTCTAATCAATTAAGTGTCTGGCCAATTTACAAAAATGTTCATAAATGTGCATAAACAATTGTTAAAAAACACAATGTGAGCATAAATAATCAGACTTGTTATCTTAGCTAAACTAACTAATATAAGTATATAGCCCCCTGTTACTTACTTCTGTCGCTGGCTACGAGATCTGTGAATTCGCGTTGTATTTCCAGAATTGAACGTTCAATTTCTGATAGATGTGGCTGCAGTGGTGCAGCCGTTTCTGACGGCAATGGCTGCTGCAGTTGCTCCATGTTCATCTGTCGGGGAGTAAGAGAAAATCAAATTAGTTTATTTCTATTTAAGCTAAGATTTCGCTTACCTGTCGCAGATGTTGCTGTAGCTTATCCCTTTCCTGGCGCATTTTTTGTATGTTATCGTAGTATTTCTGAGCCAGAGGCGCGTCTGGTACATTCCGGCAATAATGCTGCTCCAGCAGCTGCATTTCCTGGTTGCGAATCTCATCCTCGGCAAATAGCATTTCCTGATTTTGGCGACGTCGCTCGCGCTCGACGCTGTGCATCAGCTCGTCGATGTCCTTTTCCATTTCCAATATCTTGCGACGCTGCTCCGACTCCTGCAGCTTGCTCATGACCTCGCTTTTGCGCTGCCGCACCTCCAACTGATATGTGAGCAGCATTTTGCGGTGGCAAGCAATGCGCTCCTCTTCGCGCTGTATGGTGTCCTGGTAGAGCTTCTCCATTTCCTTAAGCCGGCGCGTGTGCTCCTCTTGCTTGAGACCCTTCTCCAGACGGTCCATCATTTTGAGCTCCTCCAATTCCAGGTTACGCATACGCGCATCAATCTCCTGGTGTTGCTTGATCAGCTCGATAGTTTGTTCCTCCTGCTGCTCAATCCACTCGGTGGGATATTTGAGAAACTTGGGATACACGCCCTTGGGTATAGGCGCAAAGGGTGGCATAAAGCGTTTAGGGTGCACCTGGGCTGGACATTTGCTCATTAGCTTTCGGGCTCGCAACACCCACTTGGCCACATCAATCGGATTCTGTTCGTGAAAGAACCAAAGCACAGCCGACTTCTCCGGCAGGCGCATAATGATCTCCCGTTGCATCAAATTGTAGGCCACAATAACGAATATTATGAAATATGGTGGCTCCGTGATGATATTGTCCCACAGCACCAGCCATTGCTGCTCCTCTAGCACCTCGGCAAAGCCATTGGTAAGCAGCGACCATGCATAATCTTTTGGCTTCACATCCATAGCTTGATAGAACTTGCTCAGCTGCTCGTCATGAACCTGCAGCACATTCTCGCACATGGCCAGATAATTGCCGGCCGGCAGCGGATGGAATTCAAAGCAAAGCTGCAAATGATTGAGCAGCAGCGTCACGAGCAGCTCAAAGACCACCAAGCCGTTTTTGGTCATTTGTTTGACAAAGGGAAAGATCAGATCTGGCATAAAATCCGTATAGCCAAAAACTTTGCACCAGCGCGCCAAGCAGCTCCAAATCTTAATTACTGCCCGCCTTTGGGCGTCGCTCCGGATCTGTAGGCAGCGTGCGCGCTGCTTGACAATTGACGGCTGGCCAAGCTTGAGCAGTGCCTGGAACTGGACGCCATTGGAGGGCAGTTCCAGCAGCGTGCTCCATATAATAAATCTATACTTTTCCGGATAATATCCATACTCGCCCAGCATGGCCACCAAACGTTCGCGCTTCAACAGCTGACGCAGTTCACGGTTCATGGCGGTGCCCACAGCGCCAGGCAACTTCGGCTGCTTCAGTGCCGCACGTAGCTCTGATATGCAGTGTGTCTGTGCCTGCAGAGCATTGAACAGACGGCAAGTGGACCACACATTCACCTCACCACACTTGGACAGCACACTGAGCAGCTTGCCATCGCGACTAACACTCACGTTAACAGCATTTGAGCGCTGTACGATTAGCTTGTGATCGGTGTGCTCCAGGTCCAGCATAATAGCCATACCGCGTGCTGTGATGGCAAAAAGTATGCGCTCCTTGGGCTGCGGCAGCAACACCATTTGCTTCAAGATGAAATCGCGTAGTTTAAACAACTTGTCGATCTCGAGGGATGCCGTGCTGAGCAGCAACAGATAGCCATCCAATGTGCTCAGGCACAGCTTGTTGCCGTTGGGTGAAAAGCTGTAGGTGAGCAGCTTGCCATCGGCAAAATGCTGATCCTCGCAATTGAATGCTAGATCATCCTCCAAGTCGCTGTCCTCATCCTCTGCGCCACGCAAAACAATCTCCGGTATCGTCTTATCACTGCGCAGCAGTCGCAGTTTGCGATCTCGCGCCTTAATGGGCTGGGCAATGTGCACAGTTTCAAGCGTGTGAGTGGACCACAAATGGATGGAGTCATTGGTGAAGCAGGTAAAGAACTGATCAGAGCTGGGCAAATAGCCAGCAAATTTGAGCGTGAAACGCGACTGATCAAACTCCAGTTGATGTGACACCTGCAGGGTTCTCAAATTCAATAGCACAGCCGATGTGCCGAAGCGCATTACCGTGTTGGGTGCACTGGAACTTTTCAGTCGATTGCCCCAGGAGATTTCATCAATCGCCGCATTGCCGACTGCATTGCGCCGGCGCAAAATGGACTTATCGACATCGACCGTGAGCACATGGCCCAGGTCGTTGCCCACAATATATTCGCTACGCTGAAGAGGTGAGGCCAGCACCAGTGTCGCCTGCGGCAAGCTGAAGTTCAGACGCCAATAGCGTTTGCAGACAAAGTCAAAGACGTAGATGTTGCCGCTTGTAGGAGGAGACAGAGTTTAAAGTTTTGCGTACAAGAATATGCGCCTGATCTTACCGTCTATCAATGACCACCAGCTTGTTGCTCATCTCATTGAAGCAGCAGGCGGCAATGCGAATCCTTAGAGCACGCTCCACATCTTTGATCGTATGATGCACGGTGAGTATGTTCCTAAGTGAAAAACAACTGGAGATATTCTCGCACAACGAATTCGATTAGTATTTACCCAGATTCGGTGTGCTTCAGCTTGAATGGATATTTGTGCATGGGCACATCTGCAGTGCGAACGTCGCGTGGTAGTGGCTCAGAGAAATCTTCTTCATATTTACTAAAGCCGCCCAAGGAAGTGCTCATTTCCGTTTCCAGATCCCATTCCTCCTCCTCATCGTATTCCTGCTCTTCTTCCTCTTCCCCATTATCTTTATTCGATGTGGGCTGCGAAGGGCCCTCCTCGTGGGGTGAATTATTTTTCGTCGGATTTTCCATTTCTGCCAACTTTTAAAAAACAATTGACATTGTTTGGCTCACGAGCAAGCTGCTGCAGGTGAACCAATAGTTATCGATATCAACCAATATCGATATCGATAGTTTCAGCAGCTCACGAACAGTGTGCAGAACAAGCTCAACTAGATTTCAAATCAATTTTGTTTGATATGTTGCTTAAGAGTTAACTTATTTAAATTTAAATAGTGTATTTTAAAACACACAACTAAAAGTGAAGTACGAACTCCGTAGGGCCAGTGCTCTTTTTTGTTAGCATATGCGTACTTCTTTTAATCCTCAACTGAATTAAGAAAATTGATCGATCGCCCGTTTACGGTTAATAACTATTATGTATTTTGTTATTTCAATTAATTGTTTTGTGAATATATTTATTAATGTGAGATTGACTGTCGTCTTTGATGGAGCCAAATGCTTCCAAATTGCTACATCCGCAAATCGCCGACGGGTGCCTAAAACTAAACGGTCTTCCACTTAAAACATGCCTCCATATGGCGCATCGCCTTCACGCATGGCATAGCCAAACATGGTCGAGTAGTTAATGACATTGCCTATCAGCGTCAGCGTGCACGCGGTCCAGCCGATCTGAAAAATATAAATCAAAGATTAAGCTTTCAATACAATTAGCACAACTTTATTATAACTTACGACAGCCGAATGGGCCAGAACAATGGGCAGTGCAAAGGCACTGAGCACCATGCCGGCCGTAAGGAAGAGCGCAAATTCTGTTTTCGGATTGGTTTCGGTGCCGGGGGTAGTCCGTTTCGATATGAAGACGGGCAGCACTGATAACACGTAGAAGAGCAGCACGAAGAACGGATAGAAGATCTTGGGTGTGGGCACGGCGCAGGCCAATATCAGGAATGTCATGCCCAGGCACGTTAGAAATGCGCATATAACCAAACTGAATAGAAGTGGGGGGGGGGGGGGGGGGGGGAGCCTTATCAATAGGTACAAAAAAGCAAAAATAGTGGGTGGCAACTCACGCTGCAGGTGTTGGTAATTTCGTAGTTGTAGTCGTTGTTGTCGGTGGCAATCAGACAGTAGCACGTTAGCAGCATGTTTACCATGTAAATAGATGCAAGCATAAGTTAATCTATTACCGAATTAATTGCGCATTATTACCTTTCATTGCAGCCATTTTATTTGTTTATAGTTTTTCTTTGTGGCTTGCCTTACAAAATGATTCACAAACAACAACGACTGAGTATCGATAACAAGAGTATACCATCAGCAGTATTTTTAGGGCTCAGTCATTTTTAGTACTTTTTTTGTTTGGTATAAAATGCCTTTTTTGGTAGATTACGCAAATAAGCGGGGTGTTCTCTCTTAGTTTCATAAACTCATAAACTATTTAAATTTAGGAAAGTGCAAAAATGTTTTATTTATTTTATTTACTCTAATTGACAGATAAGGCGTCGAAGTCGTTATTTATCTAACAATATTCAAATATAAAAAATATTTGATATTTTATAGCATGGTATCAGCTTATTAAATTTTAAAATTTATACTCTTAACTGATAAAACTAGAATGGATCATAGACAACCTGCTATATTATGGGCAGAATCAAATGTACGCAACAGTTATACATTCCTGTGAATAGAAAGCTTTCCGGTTGAAAATTCATTGATAAAAATAAAGTGCCCTATCCCAAACGAAAATGGTTCAGCGCGTGCCCATCAAAAGCTGCAGAAGAGGAGGAGGGGCGCACAAGATTACATGTCAGACATCAAGTGTGTATGCGTGCGCGTGCGTGTGTGTGTGTATGTGTGTGCAAGTAACTACGTAGCGGCCACCTGCTAGCTGCCCAGAAGTCGAATCTGGCTTCGGCTTTTTCATGAATGCATGAATGTTTATTCAAAGAATCCCAGCGCGCGCGCACACACACACACACACACACACAGACTTGCTGGCGGACGTGTCGAGCTTTTTGTGGATAAAAGGACGCATGCTCTGAGCTGGCTTCGGTGCGCTTTGTTGTTGGCCAGCACAAAAGCTGCCCGCAACATTTAACAGCGCGGGGGCGGACATAACATTTGCGTCACAGCTACCAATGCTGCTGTTGCTGTTGTTGCTGTCGACGCTGCTGCTGCTGCTGTCGACGCTGCTGCTGCTGCCGCCAGGCTCATTCAGTATAACGGTATACGTCGACGATTGAAGAACACAAAAGTTAAACGACGGCCAGCTTTCAAAGGCAGCAGCCTCACAAGTTTCACTTAGTGGGTTTTGGCTGCAATCTGATAGAAAAGTGCAACATTTGACATTTGTGGCAGCCGGTGCAGGTGTAGAAATCATTTAAAATATTCAAATCAAACGAGTTGCACGGCAAAATTGTCGTTTGGCTAACGGAAATTTCGAAAAATATTGCACGCCTACGCGAATTTTGCGAGCCAATTACAACCACCAGCTGCCCGCTTGCTGTGTGCGTGCGTGCGTGCGTGTGTGTGGCCGTGTGCGTGTGCGCGCATTGGTATTGGTGCTGGTGTGAAAATCAATAAACTCTGTAGTCTGTGTGAAAGGGCAACAGCGGAATGTACGGTCCATATTAACCGGCCATATGGTAACCAAATTTCCAGCCAGATGTCAAGTGCTTAATTGAAACTTGCATATTCCAATCACAATACAAAAGAGAAGGCAGCTAATAAAAACGTTAAACTTTTTTGATAAAAATTAAATAAATAAAAGTAAGCTGGACAAATATGGGCAGGCGAATGGAAATAACCTGCGCACTGATTGCACTCCTGATGTGCAGCATATTGGGTCACTGCGAAGTGTCCGTTTACCCAGGTATATATGCCTAAAAATAGCACAAACCAACCCACATTTACCACACTTAGAACTAATGTGTATGTATGTGTGTGTGTGTGTGTGCATATCATTTTAACTTTTGCGTCGTGAATGGCGCTGGAAGGCGAAAGCAGCCGCTTGCCACTTCGTTTTGTGTATAACTGTGTACTAGATATGCATGTGTATGTGTGTGTGTGTGTGTGTATCGAGCATCAAATATTCACGAATCAAACCAAAACACCCACGCAAACACACACATACACACGCGCACACTTGCACAAACTACAAACCTGCAGCGCCCGCAATTGACGTTGGCTCTGCACGTATGTGTATGTGCATGTGTGTATGTGTGTATGTGTGTGTTTGTGTATGGATGTTGTTAGTGCCAACCCAACCCATGCACAGTATATACCCCCTCGGTCTCTGCTCCCGCCAGAGTTCGAGTTCGTTGCAGTCGCTGCTCAACGTACTTTTTTCTATTGCCTACTTTTCAGGGCAACAGCAGAAATGTAATAAAGTTTTTCCAAGCACGTCACAGCCTGTATCTATGTGTTTGCGTGCCTGTGTGTGTGTGTGTATGTGTGTGTAGATGTTGGCGCGTGTAGTAATTGGTCTATTTTAAGCCATTGGCAATTAAATTGACTTCTGTTTGTCTATTCCGGTGGCATATTTGTTTTTTTTTCTTTCTTTTTTTTTTGGGCGGGTTATAAGTAGTTTCTCCGGCCGCTTTTCTTACCCTGTTTCCTTTTTTGTTGTTGCTTTCTATTTTAGTCGCTTTTATTTTTGAACGGCAACTGGCACGCAATGTCCGCCGCCCATGACGGACATCATTAGCATTAGCATAATGAGTGCTGTCCACGCCCAGAGAGAGAGAGAGGGAGAGAGAGAGAGAGAGAGAGAGAGAGAGAACTGCGTTTAATTAATCAATTGCATTCTTTTTGTCTTTGTTCACCTTTGTTTGGCACAGGTCTGCGTCGACGTCCTATACAGCCGGCGCCCATGGAGCCGCAGCAGTATGAGCAGCTCATGGAGGATCATGCCCGTCGCCGACTGCAGCAACAGTTCGAGCAGCAGCTGGAGCTGATCAAGCTGAAGCTGCAGAAGCATCAGCGGCAGCTGCTGGAGCTCGAGCGCATTCGCCAGCGGGAGCAGGAGGCGCAATTAATGGCCGAGACGGAGAACAATTACGACAACAACAATCTGAACAATCAGCAATACGATCAGTATGATAACGTTGAGGGCGATGCCGCCTACGGCAGTCCACTGGATGCCGTGCCCGATGTTGTGCGTCCGCCGCCGCCGCTGCCGATGCAACTGCCGCTGCCCAGCTTCAATAGTCTGGAGGCGAACGGTGGCTACAGTCGCAATAACCCGGGCTACACACGCCAACGCATACCCTTCGCCGTGGGCCCCAACGATGAGCGCTTCTTTGACAACGCCAACGATCCGTCAGGTGAGCTGGACTCACGTGCTCTAGAAGATTACGAGGAGTATGCACCGGCACCGGAATCAACCGACACCGAGGTGGCTACCTCCAAGAGCAAGCTGGTCACAGCTTCGGTGCCGGCACCGAAACCCGTGGAGCCGCCCAAGCTGCTGGACACGGCCACCGCCAACTTCCATCGCATCAAGCCCCAATCGGCGGCCGCTGCAGCTGTGGCCGGCGTCAACTTGCCCCTCTCCAAGGAGATGCCCAACGAGATAAATGCGTTAATCGATAAGCTGCAGAAGCAAAGCAAATCCTCCCAAATGGCATACGCGGCCAGCACCGGCGACGATCAGATTGTGCTGCGCCAGCATCTGGGCATGAACAGCGAAATGGGCGTCTATATTGTGGCACTCATAGCGGGCGTCAGTGCGGCTGTAACTGTGGGCCTACTAGCCCTAGGCGTTACCTGGTAAGTCTATAGTCAATAAGAAATGGTTGAGAGTGAAATGAAATGAGAAAGTGGGACTTAAATATTACGTATACGATGCGTAGCTCGGATTAATAGTCATTAATATCCCAAATCGATTTGTACTTTCAAAGTTGAATTTTTTAAAAATGAGAAAAGCTTCTATAGTTAATCGAAAGAAAAAGAAGATGCTGGTTTACTCTACTTACTCTAAGTAAAATATTGTATTCAGTCTATATGCATTATTTAATCAACTTGCATCAAACACAAATAGTTAACAGCCCGATTTGTTCTATCGACAGGTTCCACAATCGCACCAAAGCTGCCGCAGATGTTGATTATCCGGCTTATGGCATAACCGGGCCGAATAAGGATGTGTCGCCGTCGTGCGATCGCAAGCTGGCGCAGAGCGCTCAAATGTATCACTATCAGCACCAGAAGCAACAGATTATTGCCATGGAGAATTGCCAGGCGACCGACGGCAGCTGCGGCCTGTCCGATGTGGAGAGCGACGATGACAACGAGGAGGGCGATTATACTGTCTATGAATGTCCCGGCCTGGCGCCCACTGGCGAAATGGAGGTCAAGAATCCGCTCTTCCTGGACGAGACGCCGGCCACGCCAGCCACAGGCGCCAATGCCGCCGCCACCACCACCACCAAGTCCGCCAATGCCGCCGCCGCCAGCGCTAGCTCCACCGCAGTCGCCAACAATGCCGCCAATAACAACATTACGCAGGCCACACCACAACAGCCGGCCACACAGAAGAAGGGCTCGGTCAAGCCGAATATGAATCTGTTGAATGCCGCGGCCACGGCCGCTGCCAAAGCTGCCGCCGCTGCCGCTGAGGAGAAGCAGAAGCGCAAGAACAAGAAGTAAATTGTTGGAGGTGAAACGTTTTTCTCTCCCCCCCTCCCTTTCTCTCTCTCTCTCTCACACACACACAATCTCACTTGGCTTGCCCAGGTGCTGAGGCAATTGGTAAAGTTGAACTGATCCATTTTGTCAGCCAGCAGATGCACACACACATACACACACACAGACGGAGATACACACGCACACCAACACAGACAGCGACATGTATAGACGATGTATTCCTAATGAAAGTCCATGGAATTAAATTCCGTGGCTGCAGGCACTCGAGTGCAACAAAACGAGTCAACTTGCTTGATGGCACAATTCTCTTATCTTCCCCTTGTTAACTGTAAGTCCTATCATATTATGTAATCGTATCGTATCATAATCGTATTTGCTATGATCTAAGACCTGCATACAATGTAACCTAGACACCCTGCCCCTCCCCCCCCCCCCCCCCCCCCGCTTCCCCTACCATGCACTTTCCACCTGCTGTGAGCAGTCGAGACGAAGAGCCATTATGCAGAATTTCCTGCTGTGCGCTGTCAATCAAAAGCAGAAACAGAAAAATTGCGCAAACATTTATAACATAAATGTAAAGAAGCAGAAAAATTGCGCAAACACTTTATCATATAATCCATCCTATACGCGGCCCCCGCCCGCTCTCCCCCCTTTTGAATATATATTTACATACAATCCAACATGTGTACTTATTTATATTGTATTGTAATTTAACATTTTATTGTAATTTATATAAAACAAAAACAACAACAACAACAACTTTTTGGTGTCTGCAACAAGAATCAATTTATGAAAACTATTTTAAAGTCTGCGCATTGAAACAAAAAAAACCCAAAAACAAAACAAATTAAAGCATAATATGACATATTATAATTATTATGTATTATAAACGTGCATACATATATGTATGTATGCATATATATATATATACCATAAACCTATGCGTGTAATTATTGTAACATACTTATTATACAAGCCTAAAGAAATTAATTACTTAGAAAATTCCCGAAATTGATTTTCAAAAAAAAAACATTTTTATTGTACTACGCTTTGTGATCTTAAATTATCTGTGTCAATTTAGAAATACAATTCTGGTAGCCCACATATACATGCATACACTCACACACACACACACACACACATATATATATAAATAGATATGTGTATATGTATGTACCTATCATATTGGATCTGTGGAAAGGCGATTTGGTGGAATGAAATGAATTATTTACAAGTATAACTTAACAATAATTTCCAGCACATTCATGTAAAGTAAATGAAAAACGACTGATAACACACAAAAATACACGCGTCTATTGTACAAAAAGAGGAAAAGCGAAAACCAAAAACGAAATTAATGAAAGCAAAAAAAAAAAAATAAAAATAAAATGAAATTTATTTATTAATTAGTGGAAAATTTACGATGCGAAATAGTAGATGCCTCCAAGTACCCAAACGAAATATTAGCGCAACATTTAATTGCAACTCAATTGCTGTAAATAGACATAAACCGAAACGTATGTGCGTTATATATGAGACAAACATATTTATTAAAACATAAACAAAAACAACAACAACAACGTAAACAATTGCGGCCGGAACAATACATTGAAGACGCCAGAAAAACTCACGAGTTTAAAAAAATGCAACTTATATACACGCAGAACTACAATAATAATGATTAAAACAAAAACTATTGAAATGATGAAAAAAGTATAAGAACCTCCAACTGCTAAGCATGTTGGAACAACACTTTGAAATACTTATATGAAACTATTTTATATTGTTTTCAACAATAACAATTGGTAATGTACTTTGCTACAAGAAAGTAAATGAATGAATAAAAACAAAAACGAAAGCGTAAAAACTGCAAACGAAATGTTGAACGAAATGTTGAGTTTGAAATATATATTTTATGGTGTTTTCTGAAGTACGTCAAGGCAGAAAACAAACATGTATGATATCTTGAAAGAAACCCAAAAAATACATAACTATATTGTGCATAAAGAATATAATTTAATTTATTTATGTATTATATGATAACCATAACAACACAAATTATACAATATGCATACAAAATAAAAATAAACTAACCCAAAAAAAAACCACATAAATAATTTCATAGTTTGTAAATATATAGTAAATATTTTAAAATTACACACGTTAGGCGGGCATTGTGTAGAGCTGCCACATCTTGCACAGCTGAGTTGCTCACATGACGCTGCCAGCTTGTTCAAAACGTAAGGATGGCAGCACTATTCGCATAGTTATTTCTGTGCTTTCGTCATGCTGGTCACACTGCGGACAGAAGCCAATCAGTAATTGCGACAATAATAATTCAATGTGCGTACGCCGCGCGCGTTTTTTTTTTCATTTCAACATTAATAATTAAAACACAATTAAAAGTCTTGCGGGCATTAAAAACGTGCGCGAAAGTCGCTGCTATCGAGTGAAACACAATTAAACATAGCCGCAGCTACAGTGCCAATTAAATATGCTTTGGTTCCTTAGTACAGATGCTGCTGCTGTTGCTGCTCTTGCTGTTGTTGCTGCTGTTGTTGTTGTTGTTTAGGTAAGTTTTTGGGGCGTCAACGGGCGCGCACTAAAAATAAATGTCTCGAGATGCAGTGCGCTTTATTCTGGTCTGGCACTGGCACTGGGCGGCCCACAACATTGTCGCAGTCGCTATCAAGTGCAAATAGTTTTCCTCTTTTTTTTTTATGTATTTGGGCGTACTTTGCCGATTACGAAACTGGGCGGGCAACAGACTAAGTGAGCGGGAAGTTGGGAGGGTTGGTGTCTTTAAGAGGGCCACACTTTGCATATTATATGCTAAGCATTAACGACGTTGCTGACGGCATACACAAAATTGCGTGTGACAACAGGGGCAGCTAGTTGCGCAGGGGTAGGGGGTAGGAGTAGCAGTATTTATATTCATTGCTATCGATTTAGCTAGGGGTGTGTTGTGCCTGTGCCTGTGGCTGAGGCTAATTTTTGTTATATTGCCGGCAAATGAGTAAAGCGTGATTCATCGCCAAAGCAAATCAATAAAAGAATAAAAAGAACATTCAGCATGGTTTCCTTTGGTGTTAGACTTGAACAATAGATCATGTGATAAGCAAATGTTATCAGACACCCACAAATAGTATACACAAAATATACACAAATAGACACACACACACACACACACACACGAACGCTTAGCAACGCCCCTGGGTAAGAAATTTGAGTTTCACTTTGTTGAAATATTTTCCAGCTGTTGTTTTCGCTTACTTGTTAAACAGGATGCGCCGAGCAGAGCAGAGCAGAGGCAGGCAGGCAGACAAGCCAGGGCTGCCAGGGTAAGCATATTGCAGGCCAGATGTTTTTAGCCTGCCATTTCAAGGCTCCCATGCGTTGCATTGCTCAACACTGTAGCGCGCACTCTCTCTCCCTCTCCTCTTCTGTCCTGCTCTTTCTATAAGTACAGGCACTCAAAAAGTACGCGTATTGGTTACATTTCTAGTTTTCTAGGTTTGACCCACTTAACGACGCGCGGATCACAGACAGCGTGGAAAACAAGAAGAACATTGCAGTCCGTGGTAGACAGCTGCACAATACTCTGTAGTTCGAAAAAATGATAATTTGTTAACGGACTGTTTCCGTTAAACAGTTTAATTATTGGTACGATCTTCAACAAAGATTAGCCGCAATCTACCTGCTCTTTTATCCAATGCTCTGCTGCATCAATAGACGGACATTACCGAAAACCAATATGCCCCTTTGCCACTTTGTGAACAGTGTATTCAATTCTACAAAACGTCAGCAGAAAGCAAAACCCCAGACCCAAGCTCATTGTTCTATATGCTTGGCCTTCCTGCGGCTCAGCTCAGCTCGGCTCGGCTCGTTTGTGTTTTGTTTTGTTTCTTTTTGCAGTTTTTCTTATTCTTTTATTGTAGTTTCTCTCATTACCCAGCGACTGAGATTACAAGTGCTTATTGCACACATGCACATGCATGCATATAAATACATACACAATTATGCTGATAGTGATGCTTAGATTCGTGTATGTGTGTGCAAGTAAATACATACATACATATGTTAACTGCACTTGACTCGCATTTGCATTGCAATCGCATGCGTTTAAATTAAGCTGATAGCTTTGCAAAAGTCCCTTTCTGCTGCTTTCAATTAAAAAAAAAAATAAAAAAATGTCAATGAAGCCAACACGCTGCGATTTGGCAGCTCAATGAATGCACTTGTTTCATGGTACAGTGAGTGTTCCTTCCAGCTACTCATGGTATACATATGTGTGTTAACCGCATTCCAAATTGAATGCCTCCAGCTGTTACAGTTTCTGAGTTAACATAGTACGGTAACAGTACAGATGCATGTTAAGTTGCAGCGAGACCAGCTGTTAAAGTCTCTTGGCTCTCTTTTAATCTACTTGATTTTCTTTCACTTTTGACATTCAGAAATTTCAATATAATTGTTCAAATGGTTTCAATAAAGTCTTACAATAATATTTGAGTATAAACTTTTGCCAAGGAGCCATCAAAATTCAATTCTAAGATTAAGCAAATATGTTTCCCATTACAAAATGAATTATGGCCAAACTAGCCTTGATTGGCTATAGCCAACGTTTACTGTATATGCATGCGCATGCACTTTTCACAATCGCATTGCCAGCGGGCGAAGGTTAATTTATGCACAGACAAACATATTCGTACGCATACATACATATATTTAACGGGGCATTTTCATTTTAAAAACAAATCTCTGGCGGTTATTGAACTTGAAGATGGCATCGCTGTCAACGCTGGCGACACCACCTGACCTTGCCCGCCATACACAATCTTACACGGCGCCCGTTGTATGTCAAAGTCTTCAACCCGAATAAAAAAAAGACTCAACAGAACTTAATTTTCACGTTCTGTAAGAGACGTAGAAGAAGCAGCAGCATAATGATATAGGGCTGTTGAATGATCTGCCCAAAGGTCAGCTGGGGGCATTGGGGCTGGGCCCAAGTGTGTGGAAGGCGCATTCCACTGGCCCCGGAATTTATCAAAGGCAATAAAAGACGCCAACACACATTCCATTGATATGGGGCATATAGCTGTCTGTGTAGGTGTGACTATTGATGCCCTAACCTGCGTAGGGTATTGTAATTAGTTCGCGTCGTATGTAACGCAGAGCGACTTATATGCACGGAACTTCTCATTTATATGTTCTTTCGTATTTTGTATTTAAATACAGCTGCAGGCTGATAAACAAGCGCTAGTCAAATTTGATTTCCGCGAACTTTGCAGCTGTTCTGTTTGTTTTCCCCTGGCGAAATTTATGTAAAAACAATAAACATATTTATTGGGGCTGTGCGCATGTGTGTGCGGCTTTGTCCGTGTGTGGTAGGTGGTAGCTGCTGGTGGGCGGTGGGCGGTGGGCAGCGTCACGTGGTGGGCAGCGGCCATATATAAACAAAAGCGCCCAGCACCAATACCAATACCAAACGCTCGCAACGCCTACACACACACACATTCATGTCCCTGACCAAAATATCAATCTAGAATTTGTTATTATACAAATTATATTGCATACATGTATATAAATGTATGTATGTATATAGATGGGCACTTATGCCTGGGTACATATCGCGTCTATGGGCAGGCAGATCAAAGCTAAACAAAAGAGAAATGAAAAACAATAACAAAGCAAACTAAATATATTTACATATTGCACAGTTAATAGGCACAAAACGTGGGAAACCTGTAAACGTAAATACAACAATTTAAAGGCTCATAACTCAGACAGAAAACAACACCCCACACACTCACACACACACTCGCACACACTCGCACACACATACACGTGATGGCAGTTCATTTGCTTTAATTACATTTGATATCTTTGCAAATTGTGCTCCACACCAAAAACAATGCTAAATCTATGGGCAGCTATATTACATATGCCCATATCTATATGTACCTATACACATATATATTTTTATATATATATCGTATGTATATTTGCCTGGGTAATAGTTCAAATAGTCAATAAAAATCCATTTGCTGAAAACTTGAGGCAGTCTGGAAAATAATTCATTTGCCTTTTTTGTCTTGCCAAAATTGTATTTTTTCTTTTTATCTGAATCGAGTGTGTTTTTTTCCGCTTATTTGCCCATATATTGGAAAAGGCCTGTGGAAATGCACAAATGGAAATGTTTTTTTGTGTAAAGTTTACAAGTTAGTTTAAGGTCCAGAAGTCATAAACATGCGCTACAAATTAACATGTCTATTTGTTGTAAGCGTATAAATTATTCGAATATTGTTTCTAATTTGCTTAGCATGTCATGAGAATTTTGGAAATTTCAGATATTCAAGTCAGCCAAATTAAGTCGTTAAATTATAAACTAAAATACATACAACAATATACAATATATTTATATAAACATATATACAATATATATATATATAAGGTTAAAGGTGATATTATTAATGTTTAATATTATTGATTTGGTATCCATTTCCATCTGTTCCTAAAGTTTCACGAGTTCGGAAACTAGGTAATTGCAAGAATGGACTTTTTTTACCCGAGTTTAAGTCAGTTCGAAAAAACTATTTACTTTTATTTACTCTTTGGAAAACCTTTAAATCAATAACGAGTAAAGTCCGAGTAAAATTAATATGTACTTGAAATTGTTCCAGTTTCATTAATTGCTTGCGAATGTGTGAAAGATTGACATGAATTAGCTTTGACCATGTCTAAGCATTGTTTTGAATACTTTCTGTCAAAATGTTGTCCATTTAACAAATACATAAATTTAGTGGAAGTATTCAGACAAACAAATCTATTTACCCGGAATTTAGGCGGAACTTTGAACGAGTAAACAATTTGTTTCCCATGTGCTCTTTTAATCGATAAGAGCCTTTCAAATGACTTATGTCGAGGCATTTATATATATATATATATTGTATATATATATATAGCATATATATGTGCCCCGCCATTTTTCGAATCGCATCACACTTTCATATATATTTCTTTCTTCCCTGGGGCACGCAAACTAATCGAATTGAATAGCCAATGCGAACGTCATTGCATTTGATCAACATTTGCTGTGTCGAATGATTATGACTTAATTGAAATTAATTAGACGGGGTCGCCGTCAGACAGTCTTCGAGAAATGTGTGGCATATGCGCATACTATAGATATCTATATATATAAATTGATATATAGATACATATGCATGAGTCTGGTGTTATTAGAGCTTGCTCAACAACATGTCTCGCTCTGTGTTAGATATCAATATCGAAGGTTATTTTATGCCCTGCACCAAGAAAACGGAAAACTATGCAACAGGCAGATGCCACATTGCATTTGACTGAGATTTAGTCGGAAAATCAATACGAAACCTAATTGGGAATGCATTTTCATAGGAAAGAGTTACAGGGTATCCTCCTGTTGAATATACCTGACTATTCTAGACTTGTTATCTAGAGTTTATATATATATTAAACATATTTATCAATAAGGGCATCAGTGGGGTTTCTCTTTCTATGTATTCTATGGCGGTTCAATGACCGTTTTGGTGACTTGTTTTTATTTTTCAAAAACAAAACTTTCCGCTGACTGTGCATATCATTAGCCTCGTGTTGTTGTTGTTGTTGTTGTGTATTGCATTGGCACCCCCCCCAAAAAAAAAAAAAAAACCAATCGACAGCTACAACAGTAGCCATTGCTGCCATAAAAGACCAGATCCAGGTCTCTTCGTGACTCAGTTTGCTCGCCGCTGTGGAAATTGAGCAGCGAAGCGTGCCACACGCTGCAGCACGGCTAAAGCCACCAGTTGTTGTTGTTGTTGCTGTTGTTGTTTCATTATGGTGGCTTGTTATTGTTGTTCTGCATTGTGGCTTTGGTTGCAGCCGCTGCAGAAAATGGCTTTCAGTAAGCATAAAGACTGCCCAACGCTCGGTGCCAACGCCAACGCCAGAAAAGTTGCAGAGCACAAGCCACAGTTTCAACAGAAGTAATACAAATTATTTATCATTACACATAACATATATATAGAACTCTATAAAATACAAATCATTTGCCTATTTACAGCTTAGTTGCTGCGTGGTTTGCCAGAGACGTTTGCCATGATGCGCTATTCAGAAATATCGCGCGACCTGTCCACGGATAATCTGCGCTACTCGGAGGTAGGTTTGTGCGTTTTCCAGCCACATTCTTTACTCATATTTCTATTTAACACACACACACACACACAGCTGAGAAGAAAACCTGCAACGGATTATGTGGGCTATGCCGGACAGAAATTTGTGACAGCTTCGCCCGCACAGTCCCGCTGCCAGCCACAGCAGTTGGCATCGCCGCAGCTGACACAGCGGCCGTCGAAGCAGCGCAGTTCCAATGGCAGTGCACACACCATGGCCTGTTTGCGTCAGGACAAAAGCCAGCAGGAACTGCAGGCGGAGCACGAACAGGCGCAACAGCCCGTCAGCAAGACGTTGAATATTAAAAGCACACGTCGCAAGAACTCTATTGGCTGCCTGACCAGCTTCAGCTCGTCGCCGGACTCGCCGGGTTGTTACTACAGCATAGCGTGAGTACATGTCAAGCAAATCAAATAAATATGTATAAATTGGTTCATTTAATTTCGCACTTGCAGTACAACCGCAGCGCCAGCGAACAAATCGCAGAGTTTGCCAGCGCATGGCTCTATTAAGCAACTGGATGCGGTCATCTTGAGTGCATTGCGTGTGCCCGCCGATGTGCTGGCGAATCAGATAACGCTGCTCGACTTTCCCGTCTTTGCGCTCATACAGCCGGACGAGCTGAGCAGCTGTGCCTGGACCAAAAAGGACAAGCATGTGGCCACGCCAAATATTGTGGCCTTTACCAAGCGCTTCAATCACACCAGCTTCTGGACGGTGCAGGAAATACTCAATGCCGAGCAGCCCAAGCAGCGTGCAGAGATCATGACACACTTTATAAAGGTGCAACAATCAGCGTGTATTAAAAGTTAACTTTATGCTAAACCTATTTACTTTTCAGGTGGCCAAAAAGCTGCACGAACTGAACAATCTGCACTCGCTGTTTGCCATTATCTCGGCCATGCAGAGCGCCAGCATTTATCGTCTCAAAAAGACCTGGGCCTGTTTGTCCAAGAAGGACCGACAGTCCTTTGAACGCCTCAGCGATATATTTAGCGATCAGAACAACTGGGCTAATTTGCGCTCGTACTTGGAGAGTCTACGTCTGCCGTGCATACCCTATCTGGGCCTATTTCTGACAGACTTGATTTATATTGATCTGGCGCATCCGCACAAGGGCGGCTTGGAGCCGGATCAGCGGCGCAACAAGATGAACAACATACTGCGTGTCATCTCCAATTACCAGCAGTCGGATTATCAGCACATACAGCCGCATGAGCCCACGCAAAAATATCTGACCTCCATACGCTACATTGAGGAGCTGCAGAACATATTCGAGGAGGATCAATACAAGTAATTATGATGAAATGAGTAGATGTGCGAGTAAAGTTTCATTTGTAATTCAATTTGAACAGACGTTCGTTGAACCTGGAGCCCGCCTCACCCTCCGGACCCAGTTCGTCCTCCTGCAGCTCGAAGGAATCATTTAATGTGGAATCGATAACACCAGCGTTGGGCTGCTTGAATCTATCGCCCGCCAAGACCATAGGCTCCATGCGCATGGCCAGCGGCACCAAGTTTGTGCCCGGCCATCGCAAGTGCCGCAGCCTGGGCACCAAGTAAGTCACCCAATTGCATTTTTATTTATTCAAATCGTTGCGCGCATTCTCTAACTGCCAATCAATACACTATTTCGTGTCTCGTCCCAACAACAACAATCAATAATCAAAATCAATTTTCGATTTCGTTTCTTAAACATCACTCGACACAAAACTCACTGTGCAATTGGACTGAACCTTTGGGGGTCCCAAACATAACTCTATATCAATTTTTAAACTCATACTATTATTATTATTATTGTCTCTTTTTCTACGTCTCACTTATGCTTTTTGCTTTTGGCTTTCGTTCTGTATCTTTGTATCTTTGTATCTGTATCTGTATCTGTATCTGTGCCTCTTTGTTTGTAACTGCAACTGGCTGCGCATTAGATTTCGCAGCAGCAGCCTGCCGCGCAATTTCGCACAAAGGTGCCAGTGCTGCATTGTGATGATTGCGCCGGGCATTGGCACAATCTCGAACAAGCGCTGCAGATGCCGTCGGTGAGTGCCCCGTAGCTAGGATATACAATAGGAATAATCAGCTGCTTACTTATCCTTTTATCAGTTCATCAGTTTTTGTGCACGGACCCAACTTAAAATGCTTCCATATAAACGAGACCCATAAACACATGTAAATACGAAAATAATGTTATCTTCGGAGTTCCGAATGTTATATACACTTGCAGATATAGAATAGCCTTTTTTATTTCGATACTGAAAATAGTTTGACTCGGATCTGTTTTATATTGTGTTTCCGTGTGAATAGCAAAAAGTATATTGGGCGCATAGTTTTATTGTTTATTAAAGTTACATTTTTCTCCGATTGTTTCATTGAGAGCTATATGATATTCCCCTTCGAAACTTATATGCTCATATAAAAGAAGCTTATTATGGTCAAGAAATCTAAGAAACTCCATGAAATAACTCTTTTTTCGGTCGTTCGTTCCTAAGGCAGCTACATAAATGATATAGTGTTAAGGTCTGATCGTCTAGCCTGCTGAAAAGAAGAATCTGCCTTTGACTGTGGAAACGGTTAAAGAGTATATGAGTTATGGGTTCAGGGATGTTTCCTTTACTGGGTCACACATTGCGTGACAAAATTATAAAGCGCCCCTCTGCATGGGTATAACAACAGACAACACACAACACACGCCCACACACACACACGCTTTTCTTTGGGTCTAAATTAGCCGTATGAATTAAGCCAATTGAATTTCGTTTCGCTCATCTCTGCCACATGCATCACTCACCCACACTCGCACACCCACACCCAAACGCACACGCACCCTCTCACACACATCCACACACAACAGACACGCATACGCACACGCGCTCTTAGCTGCTTTACTTTGTGTTTGCTTCAAGCCATTTGAACGCCTGCCTGCATGACGCCCCTACTGTGCATATATATAAGGCGTGCTGTTCCGACAAATATCTATATCGTCTGTGCTTTCGCAGTATCTTTGGCAAAATCGCGCCGAACAACTACGAGGGACATCCGCATCATTTACATCTGGAACTCGATGCAACGGTCCAGCAGCCGCGTCATCATTTGCTCGACGACTCTGTGCTGGAGCACAGCGATGCGCTGTCCAGTGCGGACCTGACCTCGCTGGAGAGCGCCGAGGGCATCTTGTGCGATTTCATGGGCAGCAATTGCGATCTGATGTCGCCGGAGGCGGCGGCTGCCATGCAGGGCTGTGTGCGTCGCAAGACCGTGCAGAAGGAGGGCAGAAAGCCCGCGGTTGCCTCCTGGCAGCGATACTGGCTGCAGATCTGGGCCAATTCGCTTGTCTACTTTCCGCCCAAGTCGTTCAAGGGCAGCGAACGCGGCGACTTCAAGCGCGAACCGTGCAAGGTGTGCCCCCTGGAGGGCTGGTATGCCCATGTCAGCGACAATACCAAGCACAAGAACACATTCGAGCTATACCACCGCACCCTGGGCACCGTTTACAAGTTTCGCACGGACAGTCCGCAGATGACGCATCTCTGGACGAATGCCATTTGCAAGCTGGCAACGACGCGCGTGCCAAAGCCACTGCCCGCCAATCTGATGTCCTTCGAGTGAGTCATTGGCAGGACTGCAGGACTGGACACCAACGAAAATGATGCAAAAAACTGTACTCAACAATTGAAACTAATTAGCTGTTCATTTACTCACGATTTCACTTTGCAACGCAACTGAAAATCACGCAAAACAGAACATTCCCGCGGCTCTCTGCTTGTTCAAGCAACCCACACTCCGAAAATCACAACAACAACAAGAACAACAACAAAAACTAACTAACGAACAAATTGTAATTTGCAAATGTAACGATTTCAAATGGTATTTCAAAAGACTGACAGACTAGCAGAGAACAAGATAAAGATGAAGATGGATTACAGAGAAAAGGAAACACTCAGAAACACACGACACAGTCTAAAAAACAACACGATAAATGATATTGGTCACAGCTAACAACAATTAACTATGGGTTATATCTAGACTCTTCGGCCGATTTCTCAACTGTTGCCGGCTGTGGCTATATGGTTCACTATCTCGAATGCTTTTTGTGCTGTAGCCTAAATGTTTAATTAATTGTCTGCGTTTATCTTGTAATTAGCATTAAAAGCATTAATCATATACGACGATTTAATTAACTATGTATGTTCATATATACATATATATATATGCGCTGATTGTGCCATATTAATTTTTAATTAAAACATAGTTTTAAACACGATTTACACATACACATTTATATACATATATATATATATATATATATATAGAACAAATCAACTGCACTTTATGCAAAACATTTGTACCGCCTTTTCTTAGGCCAAGTCTAACTATAATTAATTAATTGCTTAATTCCAAGTGTCTAAGGTAAACGTTCGTTCTGCTTAACTATTTTGCAACAAGGAATCAAAAACAAAAGAAATAAGAAAACTATTTAACGCATACTCGAAACGGTAAACATAGGCTTTAAATAAGAAATATTAAGAATTGCTAACACGATTTATGCTATTTTGTTGCATGTTAGGGTCAAGTTTTAGTTTATTTTTTTAGCTTAAGTATCTAGTTTTATATGTTGCATGTTTTCTCTAGACAATACAGCTTGAATTCTACAAAAAATCGAAAACTATGTTAACTATGGGCAACAGTTTCTTCAGATACATCAGTTAGATATATAAACATATATATATATATATATATAGATATACATTTACTTTGTTAAGCTTTGGCACTCACACATTTGATTTGCAGAGTCTTAGCTTAAGCATATAAAGAAATGCAGCGAACAAAAGTCGATTAAAGAAACAATACGAAAACTATCAAAACTAATGCCCTTTTATGTGCATTATATAATGTCGTACGTTATTTATAACAATTTTCACCGCGCGAATTTGCAATTCATTTGCGCGTTTGCTTCATGAATTTCAATAAGTGGCACCGCAACATTTCGAGCTAGTTAACTTTAAGAGCGGAGTCTTTTAAGCTTGCCAGTCGATTGCGAAACATGAAAGGGTCCACAATTAGAGGCAGCAGCCAAGTTAAGAGTGACAGGATGATAATGATGACAGCAGCCCAAGCCAAACGCAGCTGTGGCCGTATTTATGGGCTGGCTTTCCCGTTGCTGCCGCTGCTGCTGTTGCTGCTTCTCCTCCTCCTCCTCCGCATAGATGGCGGTGTGGGCGGCAAGACAACGACCATGTAAGTGTTGAGGATGTTATGTAATCGCCAGTCGGCGCAACGACTTTCACCCAACTGTACAGCACCAGTCACACTTCCTGTTTGCCCCACATGCAGTGTACGTCATACGGATACAGTGGAGCCGCATTTGGATGGCTTCTGGACAAACAGGACCACCTGGAATGCGCGCTGGGTGAAGTACTGGCGCGCCAAGCGCATTTATGAGCCTGTCTGGAAGAAAGTCTGGACGCCCACCATACTCAATGAGTGGGTGCCGCTGCCAAATGCGCCGCCGCCGGATGCCTGGCAACAGCCGGAGGATAAACAGGATAAACAGCAGCTGCACTCCAGCTAGACCTAGGAAAGACTGACTACTACAATTAAGATTATTTATTTATTTATTTGTTAATTAAATGCTGTTTAAGTCTAGAGATAATTTAAGTGTACGCCGAATCAAAGGGGGACCTTACGTGCTAGCGACTGGTTTACAACTATTTACAAGGAGCTTGGAACCGGACGGTTGGCATATGTTATACATATAAATGTTCGCAGATGCTCTACGCGCCCGGAAACTTAAATGACTGCGATGTGGCGGCGGCGCCGGCGGCAACCGGCGATTTGGCTGCCTCGAGCGTCTTGGCTTGGAAATCTGCACTGGCCACTGGCTGCAGTAGTGTTGGCTTTGACGCGGAGGCATTGCTGTCATCCCGTTTCCAGACAACCTTATCCTTTTCGTTGGTGGCGCCTTTGTCTTTGCGATCCCAGTCCCAGCCAACGTCATGATGGTGATGGTCGTGATGGTGATCGGGTGTGGGGAACCATTCGGATATTACAACGGGTTTCCAGATTTTCTTCCAGCCAGGCACCCAAATTTCCTTCCAGCCGGGCACCCAGATCTGTTTCCAGGCCTCCTTCCACTCTAGTTTGTCGTTCCAGATTTGTTTCTTGGCTGGTTTCCAGTACTGCTTCCATGCCTCCTTCCATTCCAGCTTCTTCTCTGGCACCCAGATTTGCTTTTTAGCTGGCTTCCAGATCTTTTTCCAGTGTGATTTCCATACAACCTTCTTCTTCCACAGATCGTGACTGGTATACTCCCAACCCTCATGATCCTTGCCCAGATATTTTTCACCAGGAATGCCAACCTACAAACAATACAGTTTATTTTAGTATTGCAAACAATGGACTTTTTCTGAACCTTACCTTGACTAGTTCGGGAGTCCAGTACTGCTTCCAGTCGGGAACCTGAATATCCTTCCAAGCGGGCACTAAAATCTCCTTCCAATGCGGCACCTAAAACAAAGTTTTTGAATAATGAATAAGAATTAACAGAACCCCAGACGCGTAACTCACCCATATTTGCTTCCACGCGGGCACCTGAATCTCCTTCCAGCCTGGCACCTTGACCCAATGCGGCTTGTAGATCTGTGAATGAATCAGATTAAAGTCAGCTTTGAGAACATTCTTTATATGTTGCTTTGATTACCTTCTTCCACGATGGATTCCAAATTTGCTTCTTGGCTGGATTCCATATCTTCTTCCAGCCCTCCTTCCACTCGACTTTCTTCTTCCAATAGCCGGGATCGTGATGCTCGTGATGCTCATGGTGTTCGTGTATATGATGCTCGTGTACGTCATGCTCGCCAATGCCGAGATCGAGACCCAGGCCAAAGCCGTCTCCGATGCGCTGCTGCGCTACGCTCTTGCCGCTCACCTGGGACTCGGCTGCCTGCTGATCGCCCACGGCTTTGGCATGGATGCCTCCGGTGGCGACAGAGAGCGCGCCGAGCAAACCCAACTTGAAGTAAAGCAAAGTCATTTAATATTAGTCAACATCGAATAAAACGAAAGACTTAGGCAACGAACGCGCCCGCTTAGGGATCAAGCCGTATTCGCAACGATTATGTTAATTAATTAAATATTCTTCATGTGAAGCGTAAAAGCCCACAACTGGTTTTAACTGGGTCAGCCAGTTGCCGACTCTGTTTGTCCCATTCTGCTCAACTCTTTTTTTTCGCATTGTTCGCACTGAGAGTCCATTGACTGCGCCCAGACAAAAAGTAAGAGTGAAATGTTGCGTCACTTTCTTATTTTTGTTGGGCATAAATATGCCAATGTGACATGATAGAGCCTGACCCAACTACAGGTCAAAGCCAGCGGCTGGCAATTTTTGTGTGTCATATTCGGTTGTTTTTATTTGCTGGGGCTGCGACTCTTTCTTTACAAGAGCCAAAGGTCTGCTGGCATTATGCAAATGCCCGCTTTTGGGCCTGTCTCTGTCTCTGTTTGATTTGGCGTTGGCGTTGCCAAGCTCTATATTTGGTGCTACTGGCGAGGTCATAGTATTTGGCATCAATTTGTTGTCATCTTTGGGCCGGGTATTTCACATAATCCACATCTATCAAATTTCAATGCACATAAGCCCAATCAATTGTCAACTTCGATCCGATTATGAAATGTAAATTAGCGCCAGCAAAAAAATTATCTCATCGCTGGCGCTTGGGGTGCTAATTGCAATGCCGATGCCGCATTCGGAGTGCGCAGCAGCAGCGGCAGCTGCTGGTTAAGCCGCAGTTTCCGCAGTCGGTGGGCAGTGAAAGTCGCCAGCGATGCCGTCTGCTGTTGATCTCCTGACGCGACTGGCGACTGGTTTGCCCGCATTGGATCATCGATCGTGAGGGAAAAGAGTCGAGACTCAAATGCACATTTCATGGGCAAGCGCTAATGAAACCATCCCGCCGCCTCTTTTAATTGTTGACAATGCGCCTGAAAGCGATTCACAGAAAAAAAAAAAAAAAACAGAGTGCCAAGCAGGAGAAACCCGGAGAGGGTCTCAAATGTCGTGCTATTGACAGGCGACAGCAGGCCCACCCGGCTGGAAAGTGCGCGAATGAGAAAATCGCGTTTGAAAATTAGCCTAACACGCATTAATTAATTTTGTTTTTCTAATATCTAATATTTGGGGAAATTAAGGGGAAAAGCTTAATAATTTTAGGTTTGCCTAAAGTGTTGACGTAGCTCTTCCAGCGCTAGACCTATTGCAAAGTCTGGTATTTAGATTCTACCTGGATATACAAATCTAAATTCGATATAAATCGAATCATTCAGCTTATACATATATATTTATCCAACAGGGCTTATTAACTCAGGTAATTGATTCATCATGCCTTATTTACGCTCCACACTTCGCAATTTTCAAAGACGAAACTAAATTTTGCAATTTGTTGCTTTGCGCATCTTTGAAGCATTTGCTCATAATTTCCATGTGTGTATGTGTGTGTGTGTGTGTTGTGTTAGCCGTTTGACAGTTTGGTAAACAAATTGTGCGCATCTATTATAAAACTGCACTAAAGTGACAAAATTGTATTCCATTAGTTCCACTTGGCTGGCAAGACCAAGTCAACAACAACAACCACAACAACAACAGCAGCAACGACAACATTTCACACTATCTTTTGCACTTTGTTGACACATTTGGTAATTACCATAAAATGCCGCTGGATCCTCATGGCTCCCGCTTAACGTTGGCTGGGGGTTGGCCCTAGACCAAAAAATGTAACACTAATTCACTTGGGCACGAGAAATTATCAAATTATTATGTGTGTGTGTGTGGGGGGGGGGCACCACTCGCTTCGTGGGCAACGCGCGCAACTCTTTGGGCCACTTTCGTGGATCTGACTGTCGCACTGGAGTTTGGGGAGCCAGGTTAAATAGACGGCGCACAGGTGCAGCCGGCGCCAACTAACCGAAAACGAAATGAGAGCGCCAACAAAATATTGAAAATGAGAGCGAGTCGCTGCAGAAGCCGAAGACCTTGAATTCTGATAACGGTTTTGTGTGTAAACAATGACAAAGCGAGCTTTTGGCTGCCTGGCAAAAGCTCAGCTCAAGCTGAGCGTAGCTTGAGCTCAGCTTGCAATAGAGAGAGAGAGAGAGTGTGTGTGAGAGCGAGCGAGAGTGAGAGCGAGCGTGGGCCGGCATTTGCTCTTCTCTTTTGTGCTGCGCATTCGCATTTGTTTGCAGCGACGCGACGTGCAGCTCGAGGAGGCAGCGGGTGCAGCCGCTGCTTCAAATGTTGTAATCGCAGCCAAGTTTATGGCAATAAAAGTTATAAATCTTAATACAAAAAAAGGCCAAAAATGACAATAACAGCAACAACAACAGCAACAACAACAACAACAACATTGGCGCAATGCAAATTAATAGCACGAAATGGGAAATCAACGAAAACGAAAACAAATTGTATGGCAACGTTGCGCATATCTTTCGCTTAGCTTAGCTTGGGTTAGGTTGGGGCTTTTATAATGCGTATATTTTGTTGCTGCTGCTTTTGGGAATTCTTGTTCAATAATGACGACACGAAGGCCGTCACGTTCGTGAGGCGCCTGATGTCCACACACAACGGATTGCCTTTGGGATTGGGCAGCAGCGTATCAATTAGTGGCTTTTAATGTAATTTATAAGCCATACTTGGCGCTCTAACTCGGTTAAGGGCAGTCGCTCGCAGTTGCGTTGCCTGCCAAATGGCATCTAAGCACAACAGCAACAACAAGTGCGTGCATTTTTGCATGTGCAACAATGTGGCAACGCTTGGCCAGCAAACCAATTGGAAAAATGCCGCCGCTTTAATATGGCGCATTTTATTTCCTGCATCTTTTGTTTCACTTGTGCACATTTTTTAAAGAAAAAAATAAACAACTGAAAAACATGCGGAATTCCATTCGAAACAGCGCTCTTTAAATGGCTTGCTACATTTCCAAGAGCCAAATTAATTGCATGTTGATTTAGTTTTTCAACAATTCCCCCGGTTTCTTGTGCACGAGCAGGGACCAGTTGCCCAGTCTGGGTCCGAGTTCCACGTGGAAGCGTGCGTGTGTGGCAGCGTGTGGTTCCGTTACTTAGTGGGCAGCTCTTGGCCAAAACAAGTAAGGCAACATATTGCATAATATATATTATTGTGTAGCAAAAGTTCAAAATAATGGCCTGTTAAATCAATCAAGAAATGATCGAAAAGAAAAAAAAAAAAAGTTAATATTATAGATGTGTGCATGCTTTTCCTGCTGCCGAAAGTAATTGGAATTCATAAATTATTTATATAGTTAACAATTGGGCTTGGTTAGCTGCTAAATATAACCTATAAATAATAGTATTTGGCAGCGTTATATATCTCGAATTGTTCGCTTGAATAACTCAAATGCGTACATATCCATTTGCCCGGCAGCTGCCCCATAAGGAAGTGGCAGCAACATGATTCGCACCAGACGAAAACTAAACTTATATTAATATTCATTAAAGTTAGATAAATAAAATGTCCGCCAGCCGCTGCAGCATGCGTTTCAGGAAGTGGCCTGAGAGCCGCAGACTCCAACTGCAACAGCGAATTGCAACTGAAACTGAAACTGAAACTGGAACTGGAACTGGACTTCAGTGCAAATGAAATGCGTAACAAAATGTTGATAGACACCAGAGACACCACATTGGGCCGCCCAATGGCAAATGCGATGCATGGCTTCCTTGCCACTTGCGTCTGGTTTCCTTTCTTGCGGCTCAAAGTCAACGCGAGCTGGTCGCCATGTCGCCATCTCGCCATCTCGCCATGTGATGTGTTATGATGGCAGGCAACGTTGACGATGATGACGACGACGATAAATCCGACGGCAGCAGCCGTTGAACCACTTTTACTTTTCGAGTCCAAATTGTCTGATGGCGATTTGTTTTCTATTTGTTGTTGTTTATTTATTTTGTATTTTTTTCATATTTATTCATGGCCTACGAATTGGCCACTCGCTGCTCTTATCGTGGCAGTAATCAGTCAATGTGTTAAGTGCTTAAGCGTCCAAGGGTGTCTGTGTGTGTGTGTGTGTGTGTGTGTGTGTGTGTGTGGTGTTCCGGCAGGAAAATTGGAGCAGCATTTGGCATGCACTTCCTGCACTGCACCTGATTTGAATGACCAAGAGGCGAGATTGCAGAGATTGGCCAATCGCTTTGGCCTAGACGTGGGCGTGGGCGTCTGTGCCAAGCAAATAACTCAGGGCGACACTTAAGAGATGGGGGCGTGTCCAGCTGTTTAACATAGTCGCCGCATGTCAATGAACCACATATTTGGCTGTGGCAGTGGCTCTGGTACCTTATGCATTGCGCCTGCGCCAGCGCCTGCACCTTTTACTTCCGATTCACACATGGCTTCCTGCTTGGCCACCAAAATAGGCAAATGCTGCTTTTTGGGCAGCTGGCCGAACCACTTGCAGACAGTTGACAAGTCCAAGACGTACACGCACGCACCAAAGGCAATCGAGATCTTGTCGCGGTAGTTGTTGCTGTTGCAGTTGCGTTGTTGTTTTATGGCTCGATAGCTTGCCGCAATTTAATTGCAAGCCCCTCCACAAGCTCGCCCACTTCGCCGCTTCGGCTGCAACAAGATCAAGCTTGAACTTCCCCAAAAGGCCAGCCAGCTTGCATTTGAAGCTGCAGCTCGCTCAAGGTCACACGAATGCAATTGCAATGTGACCCAATCGTTGTGGCAACAAAAGACTTAAGACACAAACCCCATACAATAAAATTTAAATAGGCATAGAAATTTCAAATCACGTCGCGTTCAATAACAAAGCCAACTGCATGAATTATGTCTTTATGGCTCTATTATGCCCCCCCCCCCCCCGCCTCACTTGACGCATTTGCATAATAAGCGCGACTCGCACCTCATTTGACAAGAAAATAAATTCAACGAGACGCACGGGCGCCAACGACGAACGGAAATGCATATGCATATGCATATGCTATGTGGGATCTTTCAGTGCAGCTGGGAATGGGCTGTTGAAACAGGTTCTGTCTGTGCTTGCTGCGTTCGTTGACCGTTTGGCAATCAATAATTGCGCAATCGTTATGGCCATGACGTTGTGCATGTTGCCAACGAGGAAATCGAACGCTCTAGACTGCTTCTTTTCAGTCTTGCCAGTCATGCGGGTTCTTCAAAGCGCTGCTCCACTCACTTGGCATTTGATTAAGCGAGTTGTAATTCATGCAAATTCGATATGGCTTTGATTTTGAAGCATTTGCACACTCACTGGGCGTTGGCTTGGATTGTAAATACACCGACATCATCTTCATCGGTTTGGCTCGAGTGGCATTCAGTTGGTCAGTCAGTCAGTCAGTTAGCTGCAGTCACGCTTGCCAATTGTCGGGCATATGCAAAACGGCAAGCCAGCAAAACGGCCAAAGATGATTGCGTAATTGCAATGCGCCTGCTTTTACCAGCAACTGAAGAAGCGGTCAGCTAAAATATTGGTTTCCGTTTAATTCATTTTGTCAGCGCAACGAGGCATGAAATTAGCATGGAAATTATTAATTCCCACAACCCAGCCGGCTTTACCTCTCCGATTAATTGGTGGCTTGAATCAATGTCAAAGCGTGTCTCAGCGTGTGGCACTCCAGTTTGTTGTTTAAGTCATTCGACGCCTTTGCAATGTTCGGGGTGTAGCTTTGTCATGTGCAAAGAATGTACAGCATACTCTTGGGCATAACAGTCAAAAGTAATAGCTACAAATGTTCAGCATACTCTTGGGCATCTTAATAACATATAGCTTACATTTGTTTTGAATAGAGGGCCGCAAGCCACCAGCTTCTCGCGTTAACCAAGGGAGGGCGCAAAATCTAACCGGTTATTAGTTGATACACGAACCACATATTGCTTAGCCTAGATGGCGCCATACGGTTAGAATCGTCTGATTGCATATATTTGTAGAAAATTTGGCAGCAACATCTCGGTCAGCGTAAAATTAAATCAGCTTATCAGTTATAAGTGGTAAGCAGTTACCACAGACGGAGACTGCTGTAAGAGAGGGCGACTGCTGCTTACTGCCAAGCAGCAACAGGTTTTCCAATAATTTTACAATTTAAAAATCTCGGGAAAATACACTCAGAATTCGAATTAATATACCTTTTTCTACTTTATTTCAGATATGAAATGATGTCATTCCATTCTATGCACAACCACGAGCTAAACGTGCCCAATCTGCCATGAATCGAGCTTTATTTGGTCAGGATATAGTTATTTTAAGTTTTTCAATAAAATTCGTGTGGTTGTGGACTAGCAGTAAACATTGTATACTTTCGTGCAGTTCACATTATACGTATAAGCCTATTAGAGTAGCTCTTTACTGCATACTTTTAGGCCGCCCGTTAAAATAACCATTCACAATAAACACAGTGCAGAAACATTGATTAGATATTAAAATGCAAACAACTCGGCGAAGTTCAGTCCGATTTCGAAGTGATACAGCCATTTAAGGTTTACAAAAAATTCGTATGGTTGTGGACATAGAAGTAAAACAAAATATTGCATACTTTCGCGCTGTCCAAATAAAACGTATGAGCCTATTAGCATAGTAGTTCTACTGCATACTTTTGAGCAGTCCATAAAAATAACCATTCACAATAACACATTGCAGCAAAATCTGATAAAATATTAAAATGGAAATAACTCGGCTAAATTCAGTCCGATTTCGAAATGATATACCTCTTGGCGGTTTCTATGGACCTCCCCGAGTAGCCCGTCCCTTTTTGACCGTAATCGGGCTTTATTTGGCCGAGATATGACCATTTAAAGTTTACCAAAAAAGTTCGTGTAGTTGCGGACACGATATTCACGACATAATCTCGCCATGATCAACGGCGAAGTTATGTCGCTTTGAAACGTCATATCTCCGCCGCTCTAAAAAAATCTTGGAGATATGACGTTTCAAAGCGACATAACTTCGCCGTCGATCTTGGCGGATTCTATGGACCTCCCCGAGTAGCCCCTCCCTTTTTGGCCGCTATTGGGCTTTATTTGGCCGAGATATAGCCATTTTAAGTTTTCCGAAAAATTCGTGTGATTGTGGACACGATATTCACGACATAATCTCGCCATGGTCAACGGCGAAGTTATGTCGCTTCGAAACGTCATATCTCCGCCGCTCTAAAAAAATCTTGGAGATATGACGTTTCAAAGCGACATAACTTCGCCGTTGATCTTGGCGGATTCTATGGACCTACCCGAGTAGCCCCTCCCTCTTTGGGCGCTATCGGGCTTTATTTGGCCGAGATATGACCATTTAAAGTTTTCTAAAAAAAGTTCGTGTAGTTGTGGACATAGAAGTAAAACAAAATATTGCATACTTTCGAGCAGTTCACATAATGTTGCGGCAGCTGCTAAAAGCGACAGTAAAATTATGCCATTAAAATTTGCGATGGTTGATTTAACAGATGACTGTTAAGAATATTTTTTTTGCACCGAGTGGATATGCATGAAATTTTTCATTTATACAAATTTTAATTCGTCTACCTGCTGGGCATTTATGTTCGCCTGGTATTTCTGCTGAATTTTGATTTAAAACTGTGAGCCAACGACCGGGCCGGACCCAGTGCAGTGGTATTCTGCAAACGTTAATTTTTAAACCCTGATTTAAATGTAAATAATGCTTTCAAGCGATTTATTCTGAAATTTGGAACTATAGGTTCTCCAAGAAAGACTCTATCAATTGTATGCTTAAACCAAGGTCATCTGGGAATTACAAATTATTTTGGTTAGACTATAGTCAAAGAACTTTGATGTCAATCTGCTCTATGGACCTCCGCGAAATTTACGCGCACAATTATCCTGGGATCGGTCTTTATTTATTTACTTGTAAGCTAAGAGGGAATCTTGTCAGGATCGGACGCCATCTTGCCAAAATAGATCAAAATATCTGAAAAAATATAAGACAATTAACAATAACTATTTAAGATTTATATTATTATTTTTTAAATAATTGTAGAAGAAATATACGAAGCACATTAAATGAATAATAAATAAACTCCGTTTATAAATAATAGGTTTTTAGGTTTCCCAGATGTATATTTAAGGTATGGCATAACCCAAGATATATGTGTGATCTGCTAACCATCGGGTGGGCTTATAAAATCTTTAGCTTAATTCCAAATAAACTAGCTTTTCGAAACACTTGAAAGGGCGGATAATTATAGTTCAATCTTGGAAAGATACGGAAGTCTGTTGAGCATAAAACATTTCGGATTTCTAAAAGAATCTAACTTACGCAGATTATTTTAGCGTGTGTATAAATCAAATTTATTGAAAATATGTATTTAATGCTGTTTCGATCAGAACACAGTAACTCGCTTTTTTTAAAAAAAAAAAACGGCTTAAGACAAGTGAATGAATGTCATGACTAGGTAAATGTTGAACCTGCGTTTCCTGACCAGCAACAAGTTTAAATAATACCATCCATATAAACTCTGCACAGTTAACTCAGTATTCATTTCAGTTAGTCTGTGTTGCCCCATTAATACAATATAATACACACACATAGAAGTAAGCAACTACAACTAAATAAAAGTGTTGCAATGAATTTGTTAGCCAAATTGGAGCAACTACCAGCAGTTGGGACGCCCAGTGGCCAGGCTAGTTCATTCATTAAATGCAAATTTAGTTAGTTGTCAATCATTGTTTTGTTACAATTGTTTGTTGTTTGGCCTCTTCATTTATTATCTCCATATTCTCTCTCTATTTCGCTGGTCGCCCCACTCTAGATGAGTGGATGTCAGCATAGAGGGGGTGCGCGGTGTATTTATTACAGCGCTTCAACGCAATTGCATTTTACGACTTCCTCGAGCTGCATTATTATTAACCAGTTAGCAGTTGGCCGTCTCTCAGCCGCGGCAACTGATACGCTAAATGGCCAATATGTGACGCCAGCTTTGTCATGCAGCACCCCCCCCCCTCCACCGCCGCCCACTGTCCCCTCGCTGGCCTCTTACTCCGTCCCACTTCTACTCCACCGGGCAGTAGCTGGTTTGTCGTTTGCCGCTTGTCGTTTAAACTGACTGATTTGTTTTTTCTATTTTCATTTATTTTGTATTTTTTTTTGCCTTCTTCAATATTTGCATGTTGTAATTTTTGTTATGCAGCTCCTCTGATGGGGGGGCAAGACAATGTGCAATTGTTAGCCGGGCAACGCAATTGTATTTTTTTTTTTGCCGCATTTTACAAGCAGCCGCACGGATTTAAGTGGTTTGACGAGGTGTTTTCACAGCATCGTTAAATGTAAATAAATGTTATATTAATGGGCGCTATGAATTTATCTCCAAAGCGTTGACAAATTCATTTCGCAATCTGCAATTATTAACAAGCTTAACATTCATTGCACGCAGCTATGCAAAGACGGCCAAATATGTTTGCTTCTGATTCTGAGCGCGAACATATATATATATATATATATATATATATATATATTTCAATATTTGCTGTGGCACAATGGGAAAGTACATATTGCAAATGCCAGCAGCTTGTGCGTAGGAATTTCAAGGCACAGCTATGCAGCTATTTGCGTATTTACTGCATGCTATCTATATTAGCTATGAATCAGTGGCAGAATGCGCGTTAAAGGCTGCCCCCAACCCGCTTTAACATGATTTCTTGTCGTGTGACCAAACAAGTTTGTTGCCTGAGTCTTTTGTTTAGGCACAGCCGCGGTCTATTAATAGCTACAGCAGATTTATGAGCTGGCACAGCCTATAACCAAATCGACGTCGCTCGACAACGCAATCTCGGCCGCCTTTTAATTACTATTATTTCACCGTCTTGCCACATGGCACTCGCTCAGCCATTTCGCCGATCTGTTGTCATTGTTTTTGCGTTGCCACATTTCTCTTGGCAAACATTGACAGCTTCTGGTGCGCAATTGGGCGGCGACCTTGCCGCTGGCTGCTCCACATCTGCAAACAGATGACCCACATGCCGGCAGAGATCAAGGCGTTGGCAGCAGCAGCAGCCGCATTAAAATTAAATTCAGCTGATGCGTGCAACAACCTTTTGCAGCGCTGAGCTGCTTCACGCTTGGCAGCCAAACACTTCGGGCAACTCACGTGCCGCCTACTGTTGTTGTTGTTTGCGTTGTTGTTGTTGTTGTTTACTGCGGTTGCTGTCATCGCTGTTGTTGTCGCTGTTGTTGTTGTTGTTATCGTTGTCTTGAACCTGAGCAGCGGCGCGAGTTAACTTAAACCATAAATAAATAAATAAATAAATATTTCAGGCGAGTTTGTTTTTCTTTTCTTTTTTTTTCTTTTTGCCCGTGTGTAAACAAAAGATTTATTACAATAAGCATTTCTCATTTTATTATAACATATATTATACACACCGTTTTTTTTGTTGGTCGTTTTTCTTTCTTTTCTTTTTGCTGCCTTTTTTTTGTTTATCAAATTTATTTTTATTACTTCTTTTCAATTTGCAGCCCGTTCGTTTGTTTTGTTTTTGTGCGGCTTGTGCAATGCAGCTGCTGCTGCTGCTGCTGCAACAGTTAATACAACAACAACAGCAACAACAACAACAACAGCAGCAGCAGTTGTTGACTGCGTCTTGCTTCACTTGTGCGTAAAGTGTTTGCTTGTTGTTGTTGTTCATGTTGCTGTTGTTGTTGTTGTTGTTGTTGTCTCAGTTTATTGTTGTTGCTATTAAAAATTTGAATTTCGCATGACACTTGCGTAGATTACATAAAACGACGCGAAGCTGTGCGCAATTTGCAGCTGCCGTTGATTGGTTTAGTCCATCAGAGTAGAAATATTACGCATACGCCGCGTGCTGCGCGAAGGCGATACAATTGAGAGATTAGCTGGCCGGCGGGGGCACTCGCATTAAGGCCTAAGCCTAAGACACTTACAGCTCACCATAAAACAAACAGCTTGATTGCGTTCGAGGTAACAAGACAGCAACAACAATGGGCACAGCATCAATTAAAACAAAGACATTTAACAATTTGTAAATGAGGCAAAGCCACGAAAATCCAAAAGCATTTTTACATTTTGCATAATGCAACTTTTCACAATGCAGCTCGTCCGTTTATTTAGTTTTCAGTTTCGCATTTTGAGCTATGGAAATTAATTTGATAAAAAAGAGCTTGTCACAGCTTCTTTGACATTGTGTTCATCTTGATTGGCTCGAACGCGGCTTAAAGAGACCTTGAGATGCCAACCGGCAATTGTTTCCTAATAATTGATGATAACTGCTTGCGGTTAATTAAAAGCTCAAACTAGTCTATATATCAACCAAAAAAAAAAATAAGGAATGCTCAGATAAGAAGATTATTGTAAGAAATTAAACTAACCAATAAATAAAACGCAGCAAACACAACACCTCGATGCCAAACTGGATTTTGCACCCGGCAGCTAGATAAATTGTCTATTGCATAAAATATTGATATAAAAATTTCAAGATTAATAAATATTAAAAATATATAGAATATTTGAGAAGATTAAGTATAGCTAAATATAAGATGCATATAATTTGAACCGGCAACCTGCCACTTGTATATTTTTTTTTACAAAGAAATTAATTTTCTATTTGACTTGATAATAATCTTCCATTTTCAGTCCAAATACGATGCCCTTTTAAACTAAATATTTCCGCCCAGTTGTCAATTTATTTACCTCAACGAAAACTTGGGGCGGGCCGCGTGCCACGGTTGGATCTGTGAATTTGTGAAAAGCTGAGCGGCATCAATAAGAAAAACTCCCGTTTGTTGCGCTCCCCTTAAATGTTAGCATGAACTCGAACTTTTGGTTAAGTTAACATTTTGTTGTTGCAAAATTACCTAATCGTCGCAATTGTGGCCGTGTCTGGCGTTCAGTTTTGGTATTGGCTGCAGCAACAGCAACATCAACGGCCGCCAGTTGCTTCCTCGGCTGCTGTCGCCGCCGGCTGCTAACTAGACCTGCATACAACTGGGTAAGCCAAACAGCTGGTTGCTCTGTTGGCTTGGGGAGGGAGCTGGGGTGTGGGGTTGGATCACGTGTTAAACCGATGTCGGCAGCGGTTTTTGGCACACAAACACACAGAGAGAGAGAGAGAGAGGGGAGACGCCAAAGAGCGAGTCAATTAATGCAACATGTTGCAACAGCGGCGACCGAGTGACTTGGACTTCAATTGAATGCAGCAACTGAGGCTGCAGCGTCGCCCCCTAACCCTAAACCGCAGAACCGCATTCAACATTCAACTTGAACAGGAAGTCAGGCGTTATTGTTGCTGCTTATCTGGCCGATGATGAGATGCTTCCTTGAGATTTATTTGGCATCTGCATCGGATGCACACACTCGCTGCCGCAGTTGCAGTTGCAGTTGCGATTGCCAACGCTTTGCGGCAAGTTCATATGCATTGGCTTTGGCTCTTGGCACTTGGCCTCTCGCTGCTGCTGCTACTGCTGTTGTTGTTGTTGTTGTTGATGCGGGCTGATGCCGATTGCAACAATCGTGAACAAAAAAAAATAAACTTGCCCATTTTGGACATTGCGGGCGGCGGCGGCGGAGCAACGCTTATCTAAGCCCCAACTTCCGTGTGTCATGAGGCCCGAAACTTTATGAGTTGCATCTTCCTCTTAATGACCATCTAATGGCAGCATGGCTGGAGATGGAACAGCTCTTGCGCAATGCGATGCGGCCAATGAAAGTAAAAGGAGCAGCCCAAGCCACAGTTGAAGCTGTACATGAAGCGGATGCTGGCTGGGGTCACGTTTCATCACAGCATCTCTTGGGTGGTTTTCAATCTTCAAGTACTGAAATCTCACCACAATTATATATGAATTTTTGATTGTTTTTTATGACTTTTATTTTTTATAATTTTTTTTATTTTCATCTTTTCGCTTTACATGGTGATTTCTGTACAATTGTTTATGATGTTCATAACGATATATGTTTATGGTTTTCGGCAAGGTACATATTTACAAACCTTCAACTTGTTTTTGCTTTATAGTTTTTGAGCTTCATTCTTCATTGAAGTTGAATTCCAATGGCAAATCCAAAACGCCAATTAATCAATTTTCATAACTTAAAGACAAACGCGCGCATGACTAATTTGTACACTTAAGATATAGATAGATATATAAAAGAGAGAGAGAGAGAGAGAGCGAGACAGGAAAAGAAATGGAAAGTGAGCAAAATTTGTCAACAAAATGCAAACGGTATGTGTGTTGCTGTGTGTGTGTGTGTGTTTGTTGAGGATTGAGGATGATGTATGCCAATGCAAACTTAAGTATTAACAATTTTGTAATAACAATTTGTCAGCCAAAAACAAAGAGCGATCGCTTTTGGCAACTGGAAGCCAGGGGGGCAGTTATCAGTTATATCAGTGCTGTCGCATAGTTTGCGAGATTGTTGGAAGTTAGCGCCTGCTGCTTAGTCCCAGCCATGTCCGTGGCCATGGCTGATTGGCACCCAGACCTTTTCCCACACCGGCTTCCAGACCTTTTTCCATTCTTGAACCTTGACCTCCTTCCAGACGGGCACCTGCACCGATTGCCATTCATCCTTCCACGCCTGCTTCTTTTCGGTGGCCCAGACTTGTTTCTTTTCAGTGCGCCAGATCTGTACCTTCTCCTCTACCCATGTTTCGCGCTTCTCCTTGATCCAGATTTGTTTCTTGGAGTTCTTCCACACTTGTATCCATTCATCCTTCCATTCAAGTTTCTTGTCTTGCTTCCACTCTTGCACTTTCTCGGTTTTCCATTCCTGCACCTTTTCGGTGCGCCATTCCTGCTTCTTCTCGGTGCGCCATTCCTGTTTCTTTTCTGTGCGCCACACTTTCTTCCACACGGGCTTCCAGATGAGCTTCTTGCGCCACAGATCGTGACTGGTGTATTCCCAACCCTCGTGATCTTTGCCCAGGAACTTTTCACCAGGTATGCCCATTTTCACCTAGCAGGATTGTTGTTGGGATTAAGTTTGGCACAATGCCATTTGATTGCCTATTTCTTACCCATTGGGGCTCAAACATTTGCTTCCAGTCAGCAACCTGTACTTCCTTCCACACTGGCACCTGAATTTCCTTCCAGAACGGCACTTGGATTTCCTTCCAGATGGGCACCTTGATTTCCTTCCAAACGGCCACTTTTGTGGGCACCCAAATGGGTTTCGTTATCTTCTTCCACTCGGGCACTTTGATGTCCTTCCAAGCGGGCACTTCGCGTTCCTCAATTTTGGGCTTCTTGACTATTTTCCAATCGGGCACTTGTTCCTCCTTCCAAACGGGCACCTATAGCATGTACTCTTTTTTTAAAAACATGGATCCTTTTTGGCTGGCTTCCGTCTGCTTACCTGAACCTCCTTCCATATTGGCACCGAAACCTTCTTCCATTTGGTTTCCCATGCCTCTTTTTTCACTGTCTTCCACACCTGCACCCAATCCTCCTTCCACGTAAGCTTCTTTTTCCACACACCCTCGGGCGGATGTGCGTAGGCTATGCTAAGGATTAGCGCGCAGCTGGCGCTGAGTAGCTGTGGGCGGCAGAGAAGCGCAGATAATCGATTAAAAACTTTCCAAGCCAACGATTTCAAACTTAAGATCACTCATTTCGCAAAAATTTCCAATTAACATTTTTTCTTCCATAATTTTTCTAATTATTTTTTTTACACACTGCAATTCACTTTTGAACACTTTGAACCGTTATATGTTATCGCTTATGCGATGTAGCGCGAAACTAACCAACAGATTTAGGGATCTCATGCTTGGAATCCCTGTACCACCAACAGCGCGTTAAAACAAAAGAGCTGAAATGTGCCTCCGCTGAGGTCTTCTATGAACACTATTCGCATTTCCCTACATGCACATCTATTTATATTTTGAATGCGAAGCGCCAAAGAAACGCAGCGACGTCGGCGTCGCAGCGGCAAAAACAGCAACAATTTTGCCCAAAAAAGCAACAACAAACAGCAGGCGATCGCAGCAGCGGACGCCAGCAGCGGCTCTTTGGTCTGTTGCTGTGCCTATCTGCATGTGTGTTTATGTGTGTGTGTGTGTGTCGAACCGCTGCCGCTGCTGCTGCTGCCACAAAGCTTTCGGTCACAGCTTCAGTTTGAGCTTTAGTCTCGGCTGAAAGCGCCCGCTTGTCGCCCAATGTGCAAAATGCACGCAACTGCCAATAACTACGCCAACGCCGACACCGACGCCAGCGTCGCTGCCAGCGTCAGCGTCATCGAAAGCGAAAGAGCCCAATGAGAGTGAGAGTAAAGCGGCACTTGGGGCTCCGTGAGAGCGCTCAGCGTTGCCGCTTGTTTTGTCTTTCGTTGTGTGACGACCCCAACTGAATGATGAATTGGACTCGGCCTGACGATGACTGCTCGGATTTTCCCAAGGTAAATCAGACGCAGCAGCCGTAGCCGCAGTCGCAATCTTCAAATTTTTGCGCCATGGTCTTGGAGCTGAAGTGCGCGTAGGAGATTTAGTTGATCTCAAGCGCGAATGTGATTGCGTATGCCCCAGAGCTAGAATGTGTCGACGCGTCCACTGATTAACCGACTAACGACGGACGACTGCCCCCCACAGGCTGACAGCTAATTATGTTACTAATAATGATGTCCAAGCTGTTAATTGCGTGCGGGCCAATACTGCATAAGGTCAAATGCGGTCGTGGGCGTCGCAGCCTGCTACAGTTATTGGTTAAGAGGCTACGTGCGTGCATTTTATACGACATGTTTAGCTTGGTTAACTGAACTTGAGTGGCAAACAATTAGCACAGTTCGGGTTTGGCCTGCAATTCGCCAAAAAAAAAAAGTCAAAGCGCCGACAGGCATTTGTGTAAACAAAAAAGCAAACGACCTTCGCAACGGGACGCAGCATGAAGACGTAAAGCGATGACGAAGGCAACAACAGTAACAGTAACACTAACAACTCTTGTGTTGGTGCTGGTGCTCCGCTTCAGCGGATCTGGGGGCCACCAATCGTTGTCTAGCACTAAATGGCATTTAACATTTTTTAGCATGGTAATAAGGTGCGCGTTTTATGACGGACCCCCAAACATAACAACAGAAATGGCCATTATAAGTCTAATAAATGCGCAATTAACACTTACCAAGATGTCGGGTTCTGCCGGGCAGCTACTGTCTGCATAGTTGACCCTTTGCTTTTCAATACACGAATATTAATTGCAATTAAAACTCGCAAAAATGCATTCTAAGTGTGGTCGCGTATCACTAATAGCTTTTTGGCAAAAACTAGGTGTAGCCAGATCGGGTGTGTCTATGTGCAGTGTTGTGTTGCCATCCAATTGGAAACCTCATAAATAATATGCAAAAGTTGTAATTGACAGTGTCCACAAAATCAACAGTGTGCACAATAACAACAAGCAGCAGCAGTGGTTACATCACAACCGAAAAGCACAGAAGGAGCAGCGGCAGGAGGTGGGGCAGCTGCATGAAATTGCAGTTGCGGCCTTCAACGCAAAAAGTAAAGAAAAGAAGTGCACAACAGACAGCGAAGACACAACGGTGGCAACGCCAACAGCTGCGACATGTTAAGCCCATTTACAACAAAAATAAAAGAAAAGAAACGAAATGAAATGAAAAAAAAAAAAACGAAACTTGAAATTAGGTAAAAATACACAGCGCAAATCAAGGAAAATGAAACTGAAAATAATGAAGAATGCGCAACGTCAGCAACAATAAGAGCCAAAGCGTAACTCGGCTCAGACACAGGCACAAGCCCGGCTCAGACCAGGCCCAGTCCCAGTCGCAATCCCGGGCCTGTGCATGTGCAGTGGGTCCACTTGACTTGGTTTTGTTTCGGTCCCAGACTCGATTGCGCTTCTACAAATGAATTGAAATGGAAATTGAAATTCCTGCAACGTGCGCCAACAACAATGCGGCGACTTGTGGATCAAGTTTGGTTTTGTTTTCTTTTTATTTATTTTTTTTTTGTTGACGTTTTGATTTTGGTTTCGTTTTCAGTTTCTTTGGCGCGAAGATGTCGTGGACGCAGGCGCTGCAGGCGACGTAAACACCTTTCGCCGTTGCTGGAGTCCCTGTCGGTTGCATAATTAATGGCATCTTCTCATTGATCTCGACGTTTATTTAGGTTATGCATGGCCAACGTTTGGCATATGAAGTGGAACAAGTTTTTTTAATGACCGGCTGCATGAGCTGAAGGACTTGTATCGACACAAATGTTCAATAAATAAAAACATTTATATACATTACCGCCAATGGGAAAATGGGACATGCAGCCAGTTTGAACGTCTATATTAAGATGTACATTACAAATAACTAGTTTTTCATTACAGTCCAAAGCGCGCTATTTCCTGACGTCTTTTCCATTTGGGTAAAACGCTGGAAGGTCTCTACTTAGAGAGTAACTCACAAGGCCCATGCTACTCCAAGGTCTCAGACTCATGCTCTTGCAGCTGGAGATGGCGGCAGGAAGACGTGCTGTCCAAGGACTCCAAACACTACCTAGTATAAATTACATTTAAGTTAATTAAATTCTTAACTTGAAACTAGTTTTAAACGATACAAATGCGGCATTTTTAGGCCTTTCCAATCACTTGTAGACTTCGATTGTTTAGGCCTGGCAACATATTCACCTGGAATGTGGCAACATAACAATTACAGCAAAACAAACACGCTTTTTGGCCTTCAATCAAGCGCTTAATGGGCACTAATCTCACTCTGAACCTCTTAAGACTCTTCCTGCAGCGTCATCGTCAAGTGTAAGCGTCTTTGACATATCGCGCCTGTAATTGCTTTTATTGCTTGCTCGGCTCGGTTGCTCCAATTCGTTACATGGTCGCGCATCACCAGCCGGTGCCAGGCTGTAGCTGCAGGTGCGCTCGGCTCAAGTGTTGATGGTAATGTTATTGTTACCACTCTTGCAGTTGACCCACATAGAGCGTAAATGAAATTAAAGGCGATTGCTGCAGCAAGCGAGCACCAAAACAGATATTTTGAGCAGTTCAGCAGATTGCCCGCTGACCGGTTGCATCATTACCCCCGCCGCCACCGTTCCAGACGAGCCGCAGCCAATTGGGTGCGACGTTTTGTCAGCGCAATTCCAATTAAATGCAGCATTAATTGCTCAGGTGCGCGCATTGTAAGTCGGAGATTTAGTTGAAGCTAGAGAAGCGTCCGCCGCAGGTGGCCAACACAACTTGTACATGACTTCTTGTTGGCATTAAGTGTTAAATGAAATCGAAATCCATAAGATTTGCGAATCTTCAGAAAGGTGCGTTTCTGCGCCAAGGTCGACCGGACTACAGCGCTGGACCAGGTTAACAGCTTGTTATGCGGATCATACCAGGTACTGGCTGCCCAGATAGACTCGCAGCATTAAGCAGTTATTTATGGCGGCTATAAGCGGTTGGCGCTGTTGCAACCACGACTGCGGTAATCTTGGCCATAAAGCAGAAGAGGTCGACATGGCGGCAGCACACAAGCACGCACACCCAGAACGGGCTAGGCTAATGATGAAAACGCTTTGGCATGCCCATCGTGGCGCTGTCCTGCCACAGATGCAGCGCTGTGCAGCACACGAAACCGGCTCAGTCGCTTAGTGGTTCAGTTTCGGTGCTGCGGAGATCTGCCCACAGGCTTCAGGCGGGCATTACGCAATCGGGCAAAAGCAAACGTAGCCAAGCCAAGCCAAACTGCGCACTGTCAGAGGTCTCACATTCCAATTTGCGTAGCGTCGCCAGTGTTGCGATCCTCCTGGTCATGTGACTGGTGCAGCAGCTGTGCGCGCGCGCGCGCAGATTTCCTCATGGCTAAGCGGCTCAGATTGATGAAGACACCTGGAACGAGACTGCAACGGCAATATTTTTTATTGCAACCATTTGACAAATATTGCTAATTAAACAGCGTTTGGCAATAGGCAATAGACGCCTACAAAGCGCAGACGCTGGCCCAGGCTCTGGGCATAAAGCGGAAGTTTGGGCGCCATCTTCCTGCCGCCGAAACACAATTGGCCATTGCGCAATCGGGCTGGCCCGCGACTAAAACACACACACGAACAACAGGTGTCGCTGCTTTTGCTGAAGATGCAGCCGCGTTACGTCAGCCCAAGACTTTCACATGGCTCACTCCGATTGAGCTGGCCAAGCAGTTGGCGCTGTCTGATTGAATGCTGTCCGTACAATTGTCTGGCTAAGTACCTCAACAGCCTGCGAGGAGGCAGCAGCAGCAGCAGCAGCTCCAATGTAAATTAAGTTATTTTATGTGCGTGCGAATCTTTCAGTCTGTGTGTGGTTTGGTTCATCAACAAGTATGTTAATTCATTCAGCGTTTTTTTATGGCATTTATTTGTCTATCTCCGTGTGCGTGTGTGTATGTGTGTATGTATGTGTTGCAACTGCAACATTTGCGTGCATTTTGTCGTGCGCCGCCTTTTTGTGATTTTTTTTTTGTACAAGTTTTAATGCTTTCAACTGTTGTTCCGCTTGTAACAGCCAAAAAGAAAAAAGACGCTGCACAGTGGTTCGCTTTACAGATGCTTATCGCCTTGCAGGTCTTCACATGCCGACCGCAGGCCAACTTTTCATTTACTTAGTTTTTCCACGCCAATTAGCTTAAATTCCCATCAGATCTTTTATATAATGCGCGCAGATGTGCTCAACCTTTTATGAGATTTTAAATGCTGCCAGACAGTTTTTAGGCTGCTTAGCAAATTGTATTTAATATGCCAATTAATGTGTCGAAATTTAAGGATACGGCTACTCTAATTTTTGCCCAAAATGATTTTGTCAATATGCGGACACACTTGCAATAACTTTTAAATGGTAAATAGACTGGAAGTATATCAAATATGTAGCACTTACACACCACTGTGCCTGCAGTATCTACTTGTTGTTGTGTTCAGACTGTGGCACACAAAAAATGTGTGCTGTGTGCGCTTTGTTTGGCCAACTTTTTGTCAGCTCCAGTCATATGCCACACATTGACAGGCAGCCAACAAGGAAGTTGGGAGCGCATCTTCCACGCGCGTCCAATTATGACAAATGGCAACAGCGATCGCCCACCGCCAGGGCTGTTAGTCATGTTGCATGTCACGAGCACGAGGAACTGAGCAGCCAGCTATGAATTATGGCTTGCAACACCTGCCAGCCAATTGCCCTGCGGCTGCCTTTTGTGGCAGCAGCAACAGCAATAAATCCAATGCGTCCATTGTCATTGTCGCTTGCCAAGAGGAGCAGGCGCTTACCAACACTGTAACTGGAACACACGCAGCGGCATCCGAAGAGGCGCGGTTGTGCGAAATGTGTTTACGGCTTTAACGACGCCTTGTTGCAATTCTCAGCTGTACAATAACGCGCCAGTCATGATGATGATGATGTCTATTGACCCAGTGCACATTGGCTGGCTCCTGCTGAAGGCCGCGCTGACTTGCGGGTGACATAATATGCCAATTTGGCAAAACGACTGCCAATGCGGAGCATCCATTTAAGTACTTGATATTATATGCCAGCGCTCTGCTATTTACGCGCATTTGATGTCTATTTCGTTATATGGCCAACAGCACGAGCCGCACGTTTACGTGAGCTGCGTTATATTGCAGCCGGGACACGCCCCCGGCCCTGTTTTCTTTGACTGTCGCAATTGGCCACGCAAAAGATCGCAACGTCATGGCAAAAACACCAAAAAAAAAGAAAAAGAAGAAGAAATCAATCGAAATAATTGTATCACATTTGGGTCAACATCAGCGCGTACAATCTAATAAAATCATCTTCACAATCTGCGCACTACAACATATTTTTTGTGGCTTTACGATTCAACGTTGATCAATTATGAAATGGGCGCTATTAACGTCGCGACCTTATCGACTTTCAATTGCTGGCGCTAAGCGGTTTTAGCTTATAATTATAAAAAAAGAAAATCATCGACAACAAAGGTGTCGATTAATTAAGTCGGCATTGAACCTCACACGCATCATAAAACATACCCATTAGCCGGCTAATACACGGCATTTGCAGCTAACGATCTGATAGATAGTTCGGCTTGTTGTTTTTTTTTTCTTTTCTGATCTGTCGACGGGTCGTCCCTCCCTCCCTGCGACCGAGACTGTGCTAAGTGCACATCATTAAAATTGGTACACATGCCACCATATATTTGTGGGGGTCAAGGGGCGTATTCACGCGCTCTGTGCCTACGACCTGGCCAGTTAAAAGTTACCACCAGCAACTTGGCTGGTTGTATAAGCTGCGATGCCGCAGTTCCACTTTCGGTCTTTAACAAGCGACGCAGCGATGTCGCACGCAAACGGAACGCACGAAAATTTGTTCATTTTCATTTTCTAATAATTTTAATTTATTTATGCGTGTGAACCACAGCAACTACCGTGTTGGGGCGGCAGCACTCATAAATCATCAAGTCGCGTTTTTTGTTTTCACAAAGACAAGTGAAAATGACCATAAATAAGCTGTAGTTGGCTTTCTTGGCATGCTTATTATTGGTTTGTATTGATGAGTCAGCATAAGGAAAATAGCAATTTGTTAGATAATTTAAATGTCAACAGATGAAGATTGCAAATCATTTTGCAATGCAATAAAAATAACACATGTTCAAAAAGCGCGCTCAACTTAATGTACTGAGCTACAGTCATGCGCTTGTTCAACACTGGCATGACATGTACTATACAGCTATCTTCCTTACACTTAAACGATTGCGACGTATAGGCAGTTCAACTGAAAACCATACGCTAAAACGAGATAGCTGCCTCTGTTAGCAGCACAGTTTTGAAAGCACTGAGAGTTTGGCGGTTACATTTAAAATCTGAATAAATACAGTCTGAGCATTGTTTTGAGGAAATTTTAATGTGCGGTGAATGTTTTTTAAATTTTTTGCTTTACTTTTATTATTTTATTGTTATGGCTTTGCGAGTTAAGTTTTTTCATTGTATATAACGCTGATTTAAATGGAACAGAAACATAAAATGCCATCAGAAATCGAAATTATTAAAAAGTTACTTTACATTAATATCTTTATTAATTCATATTTACATTCACACTTTTAAAATTAAGTACACAATTCGATTGATTTGTAAAAACTAATGCTCGTTTTTTTAATTGACTTTCGGCTAGGCTTTAATTGAACTGCACTTACGTCTAGGGACACAATAATTTAAACATTTAATATTAAAATTAATGATTAGTGATCGTTAACATTGCATTTAACTATATGTAACTGTGTGATGCTAAAAATCTAAGTCTTCTACTTCTACTTGCTGATTGCACAAAAACGCGTCTCAGCTGCAGTCGCAAGCCTTTCCCCATTGTGGACCGCAGTGGAAAAGTGTTTTAGGCGGTTGAACTAAACTAAACTACAGCTAAATTGCATATTTACAGGCTCTGTGTAACACTAGGACGGGTGCTGGGCAGGGCTAGGCAGGATGAGGGGCTCACTTCATGTAATAACTGCTCGGCGCACGGCCCGAGGTGTAAGTGCTCATGGGTATGCCCTGGGGGCCGGGTATATGATTGTTGACCGACGAGTGCGTCACTGACTGATTCTGTGAGCCATAAAGATGATCGACGCTGGTGTTGCCAATGCCATTGCCAGAGGGCTCATAGTCCACATCATAGTAGATGCCCGACTGATTCTGCGGTAATTAAAAATAAAAAAATGGATATTGAGTAAAAGCTGACAATGCTGGAGTTTGTAGACCTACCGCTATGCTGCCATTGCTGCGGCTCTTAGGGCGTGGCACTTGAAAGTTGCGACCCAGCAGATCGGCGCGATCCTCCTCCTCACTGGAGCTGGAATTCTCCAGTGTGCGCATGCCGTTCGCACGCGCACCCAGGCCGAGTCTTCTGGTAAAAGTGAGAGGAGTTAGCAATAAAACTTAACAACCCGCGCGTCTATATATGTATTTACCTGGGCAATGGCACTGGCGGCGCCATATTGGCGCTTGGATGCATTTGCATGGTGCTCTGCATGGACATGCCTCCTATGGTGCCCATGCCAATGGCACCCAGATTCGGGTACGCAAACATGGCCGACGAAGGCCGTGTGGGTCCAATGGGTTCCGCCTGCCAAGCAAAGAATTAGGCATGGCTACAAGTGTTCGCCTCCAAAGGGTACTTACTCCGTAATGATTAGTTTGTGCCATAACGTCGGCTATCTGTGCCCAGCGCATGCGATCCTCCAGCGTCACCTGGTAGCCTGCTTGCGGCAAACCCGCCGACTTCAGTGGAGCTGTATTCATGTAGCCAAACACGGGTGAGCCCATGGCATTCTTTTGCTCGCGTTGCCAGCGACGTGACCACATGATAAGGCACACCAGTGTCAACACTATGATGATTACAGCTGCCACGGAGGCGCCTATGGCCACGCCCAGCACCTCGCCATCGATCTCGCACTGAGCTCCATAGTGGCTGGAGTCGCAGGCGCATGTCTGGGCGCCCTCCTCGTTGTAGCTGCAGATGCCGCGATTATTGCAATACGCATCCGGACACGCCTGGCACTCGCGACCCGCACGCTGCGGCTGATCGGCCCAGGGATCGCGCAAACCCGCCTCGCAGGCGCACTGGAAGCTGCCCCAGCTGTTGCTGCACGTGGCACTCTCGTGGCAATCGTTCAGTTCCGCGGATTGACATTCATCCAAGTCGTGCAGCGCCGAGACGGCGCCCTCCGGTGAGCTCACATACAGCACAGAGTTGCCAATGTTGTTGTTGCGGCGATGCAGCACGCCCAGCAGATGCTTCTGCACATCGCTGCGCAGATTGGGACGCAGTGTTTCCACACTCTCATCCAGCTGGAATAGAGGCAAGTTAATTAGAGTTCCAATCCACCTGCGTTCTACTCACTTTAAGTGTCAGATTCACATAGACGCCACTGCCGCCCAGATTGGGATCCCCGCGATAGATATTGTTAACCTTGGCCTCCATAAACTCATCCGAATAGGGCGTCATTGACATGGCCGAGTCCAGCTGTGAAATGTCGAGTTTGCGATTAACCATGATTTTCATGGAGACATTTTTTGTTGCCACTTACCGCGCGCACCGATTCATAGCTCAGTTGTCCGTACGGCTCGCTGTTGAGATCCAAGAGTTTATTGTCCCAGACGATGCGATGCTCATAGATGCGATCCACGCGCATGCCCAGATGGAAGGAGATCACGCGTCGGCAAGGCTCACGATGCTTGCGACGTGAGTAGCCTAAAAGTGGTGGAAAATATTTCAGACTTTAGACTTTAGGATGACCCATGCAGTAAAAGATTATACCTAAAGCAAAGAATTTAAGAGACAACTCTCTAACCCAAGCTACTGCAACCCACCTTCAAGAGTTCCTTCACTCACCTGGTCTACAATGGCAGCTGGAGACGCCGTTGTCCGTTTTGCAGCGCTCGTGCTGCGCCTGATCACAGGTGGAATCATCGCCCACAATACAGGTGTCAATGCGCACCGGCGGCGGTGTTGGTCGCTGGCGGTAGTGTGGTCGTGTGGGGCCCGCATGCGTTGTGGATACAGTCGCTGGCTTGGTCTGCGTCTGTCCGTGGCCGTGTCCTGGGCTGGTGCCCGCCTGTGGCTGCAGTTCCACCACTTCCGTTTCGGGCACGACATAACCGCCGCTGCTTTGCGTGACGCCGTGATTGGGCATAGCAGCACCGCTTGCACCACCGCTCGTACCACTGCTCGCACCACCACTCGCACCACCAGTGCCTGTTGCCGCACCTGGCAGTTGGGGTAGACGCGTCGCCGGCGTTGTGGCGCCCGCTGGCGGATCTGTGGGATCACCAAATAGATTGATGTAAGTGCGTTTGCCATCGATCGAGACGAAGCCCTCGTCACCTGATGCCGACACAATGATGTCCGCTTGTGCGCCGCTTCCAGCCCCCGCTCCATAGGAGCCATAAGGCTTAATGTTGATCGTCTGCTGGGAGCCGCTGCCCTTAGGACCGGGTCCTTGTATGGCCGAGAGTGTCACGTCAAAGATTTCGCCATAGCCAGGCGGCAGATGCTGCCGTGTCGGCTGTATGGGCTGCTGTGGTGCAGCCGGCCGCGGAGCCGGACGCGGCCGTCCACCGGGCTTAAATTCGGGATCATCTAGCACAATGCCAGGTCGGGGATGGTAGGAAGCGGCGGGAGCGGACGTCGGGGCATTGGCAGTGGGCGCCTTTTCGGTGGTGGTTGTGGTCGAGGTGGTGGTGGTAGTCGAGGTGGTGGTGGTAGTAGATGAGGTGGTGGTGGAGCTAGTACTGGTGGTTGTGGTGGTGGTAGAAGTGGTCATGGGTGTCTTAGACGTGGGCGCAATGACGTCCGCAGCGGACAGATCGCTCAGCGGCATGGTCTGGATGCTGCTCGTTGTGGTTGAGGTGCTGGTGTCCAGTCCGGGCGTGCGATTGGCTGTCATGAAGATGACCTCCTCGGTGGAGGGATCCAGATCGTGGCTAAGTCCCTCACCACTCTCCATGGACATGGGCACATAGCTGGACGAGGACATGCCCATCACGGTGTTCACCACGGAGCTCGTCTCAATGATGGTCGTGTAGCCCTCGTGCTCGTCCTGTGGCTTCTTCTTCTCGCTGCTGGGCTTCGGCTTGTGCTTCTTTTTGGGCGCATGCTCCTTGGTCGGCGTCGTGGGCGACGGTTCCGGTGGCGGCTGCAGTTCATCCTCAATCTCGCCACCAGCAGTGTCCTGTTCGGTGTCCTGGTCGGAGACTTCGATATACTGTGCATTGGCATCCTCGTTAGAGAACTCCGAGTCGTAGGTGGTGTCTGTGGGCTGCACAGCATCCAGGGCATCAACAGCTGGCTCCGTTTCCGGCTGTGCCGGCTTCGAGTCCGCCTGCTGCACTGGCTCCGGTTCAGTTGGTCGCACGGGCAGTTGCTGTGGCGCCGGCAGCGGCTGGTACTGCGGCAAGGGGCGTCGACTGCCGTTCACGCTTGTTGTTATTGGTGGGCGTGGCTTGTTGCGGTACCAGGGCGGTCGATTACTCACAAAGCCCGGACGCACGGGCACAATCTGTTCCGGAATGGGCACGCCGGTAATAAATGGTCGCTCGGGTCGGTCAAATGGATACGGCGGCGGTCGCATGGAGGTGCCCGGCTTCTGAGCCTCATAGTCCATGGGCAACGGCTGCACCTCGGATATGCGCGGCGGTCCACGATTGTTGATCCGACTAGCCGAGGGTCGGCGCACGCCCTGCGTGTTGGCATGCACATTGACATTGCCATTGAGCAGCTTCACAATGCCCGTAATGATGTCCTGTATGTCCGGATTGCCATTCTGGCGTGCATTATGCGGCGCCTGGGTAGCACTCGCCCTCGAGATGGCAGTACTGCTCGGACTCGGGCTGATAGGGGACCCCGACGTAGGCGGTCGCAGGCCCCCTTGCACTAAAAAAGGCTGCTCAGTGCTGGAGCTGCCGTAGGAGCTGCTGCTGCCAGCTAAAGTCTTGCCCGCTCTGATGCGCTGCGTGCGCTCCGGCTGCTGCTGCTCCTCCTGCTGATCGTAGGTGCCCGTGGGCTTGATGTTGTAGTGAAAGTAACGCCCGGCGGCGACATCCTTCTCGCTGTCCTTGCCATAGTCAATGTCATTGGGTCCCGGATGCTGCTGATGCAGCTGCTGATGCTGCGGCTCGTGCAGTATGGGCGAGGAGGATCGTTCCACGCGGGCACGCGTCTCATTCTCCAGCGGCGCCGAGCGACGGCTGTCCGAGATGGTGTTCGTATCGGCCATGGTGCTCTCAATGCTCAAATGCGGCTCCGACAGCTGGCTGCTGGACTTGGGCGAGATCTGCGAGATGCCATCGTGCTGGGCAGCTGCGGAAAGAGAGTGTATATAGAGAATGCTGGTGAAATTCTTAAAATGCCAAAGCTTCAATTGCGTTAATTATTATCGCAGTGAAAAGAAAAGAATCTGTTGCAGTCGCTGCCAAAACAAAAGCGACGTCGGGTTTCACTTTTCAGGTAGACAATTGCAGCACCTGCCAACACACACATACATACACACATACACACACATGCACACATTTACAAAAATGCCCTGTGCTTTGTCTTTGTCATTGTGATGTGGATTCTTCTATATAATGCACATTTGCATTTCTTAGAAATCCGAAACCAGCATTGAGAGAGATTTCAGTTTCAGTCTCAGCCTCGGCTGGCAGGCATCATTTATTTTCGATGTCAAGTTTGTGTCTTCAGTCTTTTGTATTCTTTTCACTCTCGCATTGTATTTGTTTTCGGGGCGTACATCTATCTGAACCTGGCAACATCTGAAATTACTGGTTGCCTTTTCCAAGCCAAGGCTGGCCAAACAAACATGTCTCGCCCGAGTCATACGATCATCTGTCACAGTTGTAAAGCCATATTACTTATTACATTGCCACCGCCCCCTCCCGCCACCCTTCCTCACCCTGCGGCTCCGCCCCACCCCAGGCAGTGCGCGCACAATTGCACAGGCAGCTCCAACTTTGAAGATCTCTACGCAAGACGAGAATTTCACAAATTGCTACGTGAAGCGTTGAAAAGATGCCAACTTCATTCGCAGTGGTTGTTTTTAAAGCTGAAAAATATATAAATTTATCTGCGACTGAGCTACTTGTGGGCTGGCTTTGAATATACATATATCTATCAATGGGGGATTCGCTTGTCTGAACGAATAAATCTATGAAGACATATTGCCCCATAGCTGTTGAAGCTAAGACTTTACGAATGGAGAAGATATAAAGATATAATGATCAAGGGAACGAGTATTATTGCAAGGTTAACTTATACTTTACAATCGGAATTCCCATACTAATATTCCATTCATAATTGACAGAAATGTTAAATATTATTTCTTAGCTCTAATTCAATTATCTCACAGAACAGTGCAAGTGAGAACTGCTAGAGAAATGCAGGCAATTATTAACGCTTATTAAAAGAGATAGATTGTAATACGTGTCTCTAACAGTTTGTCGAAACAAAAATGAACTTCTTTTGGAATTTAGAGAAAACGATTAAAGACATTCTACACATTCGACAGTTGGCTTTCATCACATTCACATTTTACGCTTTTATTTTGGTATTTGAAGTGCTTTCTTTTTCGGGACTCATGTCTAATGAAATTGACACCTGGTGATCTTTTGCTTGGCTTCGACTCACTCGAACTCACTTGAACTCAATTCTCGATGCGTGTGGTGCATCTTCGACAATAAACTATTTTCAATATACACAATGTTACAGCAAGTGCCTTACAGCTAGAAGAGTATTATAAAGCTGAGCACTTGTTACTTTCTTTTGCGCTGCGGCTGCGTTGATTTATGTGGCTGCGATCCGCTGACTTGCTCCGGGGCAGCCGGGGCAACTCCAACGCCGGAGAGGTGTCAAGTGCATATATGTGTGGCAGACGGGCAGACAAATGTTTGCAAATGTTTGGCTGACATATTAGCGCGCTGCTTGTGGCATGCCACACGCGGGAGGGGGGAAGTCTAAGGTCTTGCTGCAAGCAGACAACCAGTTTAATAATATTTTTGAGTTTATGGCGCTGCGCATAATTCACACGACCAACAAAGAAAACAAGAAAGCACGTTTAGTTATTGAGCTTAACCCAATTGCTAAGCGGTTTTTTTCTTGTGTGGTTTTTCGTATTTCGTACACCCCTCCGATTAAGTTTTTGGCACAGTTTTTACTTTCACCTGCGCGCGCTAAACGGGCATGGCAAATGCGAAACACGCTGATTGATAACTAAAACAAATACTATTTGTTTCACTTTCTTTGAAATGCGGCTTTGATATAATTAGCGCTTCCTTCAAAACCAAACCAAAAAAAAAAAAAAACACAAAAAACCAACACGGCCCATCTATATATTTATATAGATTGTGCGCTCGCATTTTCACTTTCCTTTTGCAAAACTGTTTTTCCATTTGTTATTCGAGTTATTTTTTGTATTATTTTGCGCTATTATTGATACGAAAATTGAATTTGTAGCTGGCCGGGTAAAAGTGTCTGGCCAAAATGAAAATGTTGCCGCCGGGCTATTAAATTAACCAGCAAAGACAACAACAACAACAACAACAACAACGACAAGGGGGAACTGTGGCACAATTTTTGAAATTGAATCTGTGGCATGCAACACTTTCACGGATAACGAAAGTAAAACTTTAATTAAGTGCCTTTTTAGGCAGCCAACTCCCCAACGGCAGATATAGACATGTCGCCGAAGTTCAATGCACCAAATCAAGACAACAACAACGACAACAACAACAGAAACAACAACAACTTTGACAACTTCGACGACAAGAGCAGTCATTAGTTCCAGCGCTTGCCTACACTAATTTAAACGCTACTTGAGTCCACGACTCGTGGACTGTGTGGACAGGCGGATTGAGAGGACAGCTGGGGAAGGTGGAGGCACTTGCGAATTGGGTTTAGTTGCGACTCGTAACCCACACACGCGGCGCACAGAAAATTGCCAATTTCAGCGCCTCCAACAGGCAATCACTTTCTATTTCAACTGCTCAAGAAAAAGCAACACAAAACTGTTTCACAACTTGGCCAAAAGGCTGGCATATAGAAGCAGTGTAGGCTGGCTTAAGTGTAGTTTTTGGTTGGCAAGAGCTAGCGACAATAATTACATTTGGTGCGCTTATGAAATGCGGCAATTTGATATTTCGATAGTTAACGCACGTACGCAAGCATTACGCATACGCCATGTCTGCCCGTGCAGCCAGACAAATTAAGTACTTACTTAGCCTGGCCAACAACACTTGTTGTCGCATTTTTGCCCAATGCTTATGGCTATTATGCAACAAATTATGGCGGGCCGGGCTGCCGTAATAAGCCGACAATTTGCCGCTGTTATTTTATACGAGTTAATGCCATTTCGATTTGTATTTTTTGATTTAATTAGGGTTTACATTTTGGTGAAAACAGCTTATAGCTTGTGGATTTTTAAGAAACTTCATAAGTATTTTTTTTTGCCTCAACAATCTGCTAAGTTCTACTGCACAAATCTCGACATCATGTGATAGTTAATTGATGTTATAGTATGCATATTAAATAGGCAAATTCGCATTGAATTTATTTATAATTGTTGTTATGCTTAATTGTTATTATGCTTGGTTTTGCTCTTCATTTCAAATTTATAACAAACTATATAATGCCTGCACATTAATGGTACTCCCAGGTATTTTATTGAGAAAGTAGATGAGTATGGTTATCTAACTTGTATTCATTTTGTTGAATGCGTCTTGCAACTCAAAGCTGCCCCCTTGTTTCTTCACATATTGAGTTGCCACAATTTAATAAATTCTGTATAGTCAAACTTTATGCGTCTGCTATAAAAACCGTTCATAAAAATCTCTTCTAAGTCCAAACTAAGCTGCAACAAATAAGCACTAACTTTTGTTCGGCTTTCTGTTAGATTTCTATTAAAGATGTTGTAGCCGTGTCGCAATGCAACCATCTAAATCGCCGGCGCGGCCCGGGGCACTGTTTGGGCCCACGTTCGTTCAACTTGACTCGTCGCACAGACGCCCATTCCAAAGTCAAGGAACTTGTGGGCAACGCCTCAACCCGAACTGAGCTGCTGAAGATATTACAGGCTTATCTTGGGCACGTCCCATGCATTTGAAATATCGCCACAGTTTTTATATAAATGCACTGACGGACGGACGGGCGTGTTCCTAAGCAGCCCCTCAAAGTGTGGTATTAAAAATTGTTTGATTTAATGCTAATTGATTCCGGCAACGCTTGCCGCGGTGCCCGGTGGGCGTTGATATTACTAAAAACAACAGCCAAACAACAAATGTTGCTTTATGGCTGCCACAAAGAAAGTTTGTGTAATAAATACTATTTTTTTTTGTTGGATCTTGCAGCAAAGTCATGCAGCGAGCGCTGACTGGGCTGAGGTCTGGCTTGAGGCCTTGGCTGAGGCCAGGGACGTGCCCCAGCCGCGTATTCATTAGCAACCCAAACAAATTCTGTCTGTTTGGCTGCACTTGTGCAATCAAGCGTACTTTTGTGTATACCCTGGAAATAATGCTCTTGTATATAATTGCAGAATATAGTTTTATCGAATAGCAGCAAAAGCAAACGCTACACTTTTAAGCCGAACTGCTGAGCCCGCAACTTATTTTTACTCGAAGAGAAAATGTAAAATTTTATATTTAAAAAATATAATAAATTTTACATCCAAGTGTCTCATATAAATTGTGAAAATAAATGGTAAGGTTTGAACAAAAACCTGCTTTCAATAATGTGCGAAACAATCTCTACGAGCCGAACCTTCAGGCAGGCACTAGACTCGATGCCCTATAAGCTATAGGGCATCTCAAAGTCTCACAGCTTTTATTTTGATTTGTTATGCTGCTGGCAGAACCTTAAAGTGCCGCTCGTTGTCAGTTCCGTGGCGCTGTCTATGAAAATTTCAAACAAATGCGCTGCAATTAACAAGTGACGACAATGACGCGGCTCAGCAAACAGAGAGAATATTATTGTGTTTTTTTGTTGTCATCTGGTGAAATTGAGGAATTTGTCGCTGGATATTTGAAGGGGCAGAGCAAAAGATCAGAGGCCGTGACGTGTGTGTTATATGAAATTGTTTTTTAGCATTTGGCGCGCGTGTCATGCAATTATATATGTTAATTTTCCAGACAACAAATGCAATTTGAAGGCAAAACCGAAGCCAAAGGCAAAGCCAACAACAACAACAACAACAACAACAGCAAATGCAGCCATTGTGTTAGCGCATAAGCGAATGACCTTAATCAAGGTCTGAGACGCCAGCTCTGCGACTAAGACTCCAGCTTCAGCCAGAGCCGGTTGCAGTCGGGACTAGCTGCAACTGGAGCTCCACTTGGCTGTACGCCTGTCTAAGCCAAACAAAAATTTATTGGCTTGGCTTTGCGCGCTCCGTTGGCTGGCGATGGAAAGTTGCGGATATCCACGTAGCACTGACCGCTGCATCTGCCTAAATAATAGACACACTTAACAGCCTAATTGTCTGATATTTATAATTAAAGCCGCAGCAACGCAAGAGCAACAGACTGCCAACTACTATAACAGATTCCAGCATAAAGCAAAGCAGCCACTAATAAGCAGCAAATGCCAGGCAGTAGGCAAAAGGCAGAATGCAGAGCTGGCCAAGAGCAGGGCTCTGCGCTTGTAAATTGAACTAGCTGCAATTTAGCTGTAGATCGCTTATCTCAGGCAGAACAAGCGCACTGCATAGACTCGGGGAATAGTTGAAATATTTGCTTTTCATAGGAACACGCAAGGCGCATAGTTTCGATAGCATCTAAGGGTGGCTGCTGCTCGAGTTCAGTAAACCCCGACAGTTGGTAAATGGCAATACACTGCAACAAAATGATTGTGAACAGCAATCAGTTGACTGCGCTCCATATACGCGTCGCTAATTGAACAATTAAAGCTGATTAAATGTTGGTTAAAATGGAGCATAGAATGGGCACACAACTGCGCTGCGTTACCGGCGCCCCTTCAGCCACTCGCATAGCCGCAAATTGTGTTGGCCAACATAAAAGCTAAGTCTAGTTGTGGCCAGTTGAGTTAAATCAAGTCTTGTCGCAGCCAAGTTCAATGCTAAAAGAACGCTAAATTTATTGATTGAAAAGCGGCTTTTGCTCGCTCCCGTCTCTGTCTACCTAACTCTCGCCCGCTCTCTCTCTCTCTCTCTCTCTCTCTCTCTCGCTCTTTTTCTCTGTCTTAGTCAAACCGAAACTGTGTCAACGTGCCCCCAAGAAAAACGGAACAAGTTGCGACCAATATGGACAAACGGGCGACTCTCAATGGCGTGTGACAAGTTCAAAAGCAACGAGTGTGCGTTGTGTTTGTGTGTATTGGTTGTGCTATCATTCCAAAAGTTGAAAAACGTTTACGCTTTACGAATGGCCCACAGAACCGGCCAGCAAACAGAGCAGTCAGTCAAACAGCTTTTTATTAGGCTATTTCTAACTGCGCGCCAAGTGCTGTGTGTGTGTAAGTGTGTGTGTGTGTGTGTGTGTGTCTGTGCGGGACTGTCTGGAACTAGCTTCACGCATTTAACGGCATATCAAGTTATACGCACACTTTATGTGTCAGCTAGGCTAGCCGAGAAGTCAACCAATTGGGCTAATTGTGGCTATGACCTTAAGCTATTGGGCTCAGCAAGTGCCACGCCCACGCACAATGAAGCTAAAAGTGTGAAAGAGCCGGTGAGGACTGCAGTGCAAGGCAAAAGCAAGTTCGTTGCTCGAGTCTTTTATTGATTTATGGCAGCTGCTTGGTAAAAGGCAAGTTCGTTGCTGAAGTCTTTTGTTTATACGACCAAGCATATTGACAAGTTTTTACGGTCACACTTTTATTGACCAAGAATATGAGCAGCAGCAAGTTTGTCGTGCAAGTCTTTTGGTTCTTGTATTCAAGAATTCTAGCTGAGGCAAGTTTGTTGCCTAAGTCTTTTGTCAATTTTGAAGAATGTTAGCTGAGGCAAGTTCGTTGCCTAAGTCTTTTGTTTTTTAAGCTCAACCTTTATTTACTTTCGTCTTTTAGCACCAAAAGGCTTTCTTTTGGCATGAAACAAATTAAGACCCAAATAACCATAAATGTGAAGAAAAAAAATCCAATTGGCATTTTACAAAATAAAACAAATTTAATACAAAAAAATCGACGAGAACCGGTTTTGCAGCCAAAATATCTACAGACAGCGAAATGTTTTCATTGATTACCATTCAATCGTCGCACACACACACGCAGGCATATGGCATGTGTTCATTCTGTCTACCTGGTTTGGAGCTTCATCAAGCCGAAAGGTGAATGTTACCTGCCCGCCCTCCGTCCGTCCGTCTGTCCGTCCGTCTGTCCGGCGACGTCTGCGGTTTTCGCTGTCTGTGTGCAATTCTGCGTGCGCCTCAAATGTCTTGAGCGCCGCGAGACAAATATTTGGCATGGCCAGGGCCAAGAAGGAACTTGACCAAACGGCATCAAGATAAATTGTGGGCTCAGGCTTGGGACATGGGGCTGCTGTTATGGGTGTGTGTTTATGGTTATGCGCGGCAACTTTCGTTGTGCCGAATTTCGGACGGGCTGTCGACTCGAGCGCCTGGGAAAGGGAAAGTAGTTGTAAGCATGCAGTTATTGATACCGACTCCGATTCCGATTTCCACAGTTTCAGCTTTAATTGAATGAAAAGGGTGGAGAAACGTTTAACTTAATTGGATCTGTGCACACACACATGCGAGCCTTTTTGGGACTGATATCATCATTGGCCTGAAATTGCAATTGCCATTCAATTTAATAAAATGAAGTGCAACCAGTTAGCAGAGCAGCTGCAATAGACTACAACCAAAGATTCCACAATAGGTATCCATTTTTGTATGTGATATGATATGAACTAGGGGAAACCCATAAAAAAAAGTAGTTATTCCTTATGGTTATGTCTTGACAAAGTTTTGCAAGCTTTAAGCAGGAGTGTAAACTTTGGAACTTGACTCAAATAATCTTGTACTTTTTCCTGCTTCTTTTGCAGAGTTCTTTAATGCATTCGAATATTTTTAGCTGCACATCGACGTCTGTTTTGAATCTTAACTTGACGCACCTGTTCGCCGGCACACGAAAAACTTTAATTAATTGCGTCAACATGGCATGCAATCGAGTGGCCCACCAAGAATGCTGCAGCACCGCCAGCGGCACCACAACGGGCAACAAATGAAACCTGCCGCTTGACCCAATAAAAAGCAGCGCCATAAATTTGTAAAGCGTTGCAGAAGATTTGAAGATCGCGGCATCTTTGTACAGTATATATATATATATATATGTACGCCGGCCCTGGCCAACTTTTCGGCTATTTTTATGCCCCGCTCCCTCTCACGCTCCGTCTTTCACTCGCTGCAAGTGGGCCATGTAACCGAAAAATGTGCCAAAAAGCAAAGTGAAGAGAAATATGTGTGGAATAAGCACAGCTAATCTGAAAATGTAAGCAGCTTAAGCAGAGAAGCCCCAAGAGAAGCAGAGGAAGAGAGAGGAAGAGAGAGAGAGAGAGAGAGAGAGCTTGAGTGAAATATATGTTAAGTGCAACAGGTTATTGTTGTCAATGCGACAAGCTCGTGACTTGATTCCGGCCCATCAAACGTATCAAATTGAGGCAAATGATGAATTGCATTCATCCCAACGGCAAACTGTTTGATTTTCTTGGTAGATTTTTGGTATACACACCTGCACACACCTCACGCACGCACACAACATCGAACTCATCACGCTTTCTAATGTCGTTACCTTGATGATGTTTTACTCTTGCTGCTGCTGCTGCTGCTGCTGTCGATTGCCTCGCTTCGTCGAGCGACACTTTTCCAATGCACACAAAACGAATTTCAATTCTTTGGCGCTTACATTTCGAAAGCCCCAAGTGCCGTTATTACCGCTCCATCGTTACCAACGAAGCCCAAGCTATTGCCTGCTGCTGCTGCTGTTTAAGATTCTCAATTGGCTGCCGCCGCTTCAGCTTGAAATTATTTTCTTATTTTTTTTTTAATTAAGCTGCTGTAAAATTATTTTCACTTCACCTAATTTTCGCTAACCACGTAGAATGCAGCCTGAGCATGAACTTTATATTGCTTCTTTGAATACCCTTTAAAAAAGGAGTATTATTTGAGATGCAAATAGAGTAAGCTATGCCTTTTGACTTTTGGTTTTGACTGGCTTGCAAGTAAATATTATATTATAAAGAAATCATTTAAGAGAATAAAATCGCGCCACTTTAACTTAATTAGTTAATACTAGGCTAGGGCATTAAATCTTCGTCTGATTCTAGCGGTTCTTTTCATGTTTATGCAAATCTATTGCTGTGCGCTGTTGCCGCTCAATGGACTCCACTCTTATGTTAATGAAGCTTATTAGCTGCATGAAAGATTTGCTTTGAAAATGCCAACATATTTGATTTAAATGGCCCAGTAAACAGTAAAGCAGTTGGCTTTAATTGATTCAACGGGCAGGCAGACAGAGGCAGCCAGCAACTGTTAGGCTCATGTCTATGTGGCTGCTCGTGTGGCTGGGCATGTGGTGCAGCTTTAATGAGCGCCCCAGCGAGTGTTGGTTTATAATTGAAATGCGCCTAACAGGCCGCTTGTGTTATTTTAATGCCCTTTCTATAAATATTGTTGGCAGTGCATGCCTGAGAACTTAAGCCAATTATGTCTAACTGCTTAACTGGCCACATAATTGTAAAGCTTTTGCCCAAAGGTGCAGCCAAACATGTTCTTTTGTTTTATTATTGTTTATTATTGTGCATGCACAACTATCCTATTGCATAACTGGCTGCTTTGCATACTAATCAATAATTATTTAATTACTTGAGTATGCGGCTAATGACGCCTGCTCTTATCAAACTGTACCCAAAGCAAGACTTGAATATATATTAATAAAGTCTTTAATTAGACTGCAATTCACGCACGTCACGCACTTTGGCAAAGGTAAAGCCCAGTTCAATGAATCCGGCATGAATAATCACATATTACACAATATATAAATGCAATGACGCATCTGAAACAAAGAAACCAAAACCAAGCTTATGACACACTTACATATATACAACACATCTTGAAGTTATTTTTTATGTGTCACGCCTAGACACCTGCCAAATCAGCTCTAAAAATGTCAGAGCATGGTTTTTGGGTCAGGCCCGTATTTTTGAGTGAAATTAGCATTCGCTATGGCAACAGAGTGGGCTGCTGCGGGTGCCCTGACAGCTGCCCATCAGTCAGTCAGTCAGTCAGTCAGTCAGAAGTTTGCACCTGCGTGTTGGCATACTTCGACGTCAAACAAAACAAACGCAGCGTCGAGTACTCACTCTCGCACCTGAATGGGCATGTGAGCATCTTGTTATCTACTTTATGTAGCTATTCATTCTTAGTAACGCCCAATAAATTATGCACCAAACATGAGCTTTCTAAAAAGAAAAGACACAGACTAACACACACTTGTGTGTGCTGGGCTCGCAGCGTGAGGCATTTGCTTGCCGCGAGCACTTGGCTCTGGCTAATGGCATGGAATTTAATGCAGTTTGTGAAGCATTGAAGAAAGTTAAAAAAAAAAAGAGACTTTAACTGTATTAAAATGTGTAGATAATTGAAATGCCTTTGCTTAATGAAAAGAGCGTATAACAAATGCAAGAAAAGGCTTACAGATAAAAATAGACAGGCTATAAAGCACAGATAATATTTGGAAGAGCAATTTACATCATTCTGGCATTATTATAAGGCAATCTCTAAAAGGTAGGTAAGAGAAAGGCTAGCCTTTCAATGATAAGTATATAAGACTATTGACTCTTAAAAGTCAGCTCGTATTTCAGAGCACTGAAGATGCTTGTATTTCATATTTGAATCAAATTTATATATATATATATATATGCCTAACTTGCTCTCAGTTATTTTTATGGATCCATAGATCCATAATCCGACTTGCCAGACCTGCAGTACATATTGACTCATATATATATATATATATATATATATAGTTGTCTAAGAATTTGCAGGCTAACTGCCAGTCGATCAGTCTCTACTCGTAACTATGCTCTTGCTGTTAGCTTATTGACTTTAGATGCCAGCTTTGTCTAATGCATTAAGAATTCACACATGAAATTCCTCTGGAGACACCCTTCGCGACTCGCCGACTTCACTTTACTTACCTGCTGTGTGAACGTGCAGCAGCAGCAGTGAAATTGACAGCAGCGTCGCGGACAAGTGCCAAATGTGCCACCGCCAGCAGCTGGGCATTCTATGCTGCTGTTGCTTCTTCTTCCCACAGTTGTGGTTGTTGTTGTTGTTGTTGTCGCCTCTGCTGGCTTGTTGATTTTGTGTTAAGTCTTGTGGCTTTCGTCGCATTTTTGCATAAATTGTTTTGTCTGCTTTTGCGGCAATAAAAGAAAGCCTCACTTGATTCTAAGCTGTTGTCGAGTATTGTTAATTTTCTTTGTATATTTTTGGTATTCTTGTCAGTTTATGCTTGAACTTTGGCGTGGCATCTTCCTCTTCTTTTCTTTGCCCAAAGATTTACATATTATAAGCTGCAAAAAAAGAAGTAGAAAAAGTTTATTAGCATTGGGCAACTGATACAATTTTTCTAAAGGTTTAATGCGCACGTTTGTTGCCTAAGTCTTTTGTTTGACACTCGCAAACGCTTAAATTTGCGTGAGAACAGGCCACAGATCTGCGTTTAATGGGGAGCACTGTCCATTTAAGTGGCTCACAAGAAAAAGCCATTACGTCAGCCCAAAAGAAACAAGGGTCACAAATACGCTTATAAATCAGAGTACGCCACATAATTGCCCAAAGGAAAAAACGAACACTTGGCCCGCGGCTTTCTAAGCCACATTTACGTAACCTGGTGTCAGCGATAGCAGGTGATGCAGGTGATACCGAGAGCAGCAACTGCTTACAGCGCAGTGATTGAGATGCTAATTTTGATTGATGTAAAAACAAATTCAAACAGCGAAAGTTTAAGCACAATTTTAAGAGGTGTCAAATGGAAAAGTGAAACTAGCAACACTCAAAACTAAGACCAAAAGTCGATAAATCAAAGCAAATAACATGAAATTTATTAACAAATCAGAATGGTAAAGCCGGCCAACGCAAAGCTGCAGCTGCTATTACCCAATAAGCACAACAACAGCAACAACAACAACAACAACGAATACGTGACGCCCTACAATTGTCGATTAGCAGCTAATCAGAAGCCAAGCAAACGATCGTTAAAACGACCACAAAACCAAAACAATTGCGAAGCGAAGCAGCCTTAGCTGAAAGTGAAAGCACTCAGAGAGAACGAGTAACAGAGAGAGAGAGAGAGGGGGGGGAGGGGGGCGAACTGGAGACAGCGCATTGTAGAGTAAAGGTTGCTCTGTGAGCCGCAACGAACTCTTAAAACTCGATTACGCTTACAAACACAGCAAAAGCGAAAGATACAAAAAAAAAACTTCGACTTTAACTACAAACTGAGTTCATGTCCAAAATCCAAATAAAACAGTAATACTTTCAGAAGGCACGACTGTGCAATACCCTGTGTTGAGTGTATTAAGAGCTTAAAACGAGTTGAAAAAAAAAAACTTCTTCATGCTACAAAATTTGCCAGGTAATATAGAGAAACCCCCTTTAAATAAAACTAGAAGATTTTCAGGCTTTGATTAGACTCTGTCTATTAATTCTTATATAAGAAAGTTTCCTTATATTTATATAAAAGTAAAAAGATTTAAATGACTCCTAGTTGAGTTTGAGGCTTTAGACTTTTTGGTAATATATTTCAAATTTAATGGTGTTTTGGTTTTTTGGAAATTTCTTTTTCGGCTATACAGAAATTGAAGTTTCTTTCAAAACCGAAATGCCCTTTCATCTTTTCAGACGTAAAAAAACCAATGCTTAGGTGCCGACATGTGCAGCCGCCAAGTTGAGTCATGGAAAAACATTTTGGCCGCGCTGCTGCTGCTCTTGTTGTTGTTGTTGTTAACAATTTGAGTGCAGGAAGTTGGGGTGTTTTTCCATATGCCGAACCTTGAAATTTCGGCTGCCCCAAGTGAAATAGAAAGTTTTTTAATAACAACGCGAGCAGTCACAGCAACAATAACAACAACACAAACAATGACGACAGCCAGCGCCTGTGCAACGTGGGTGTTGAACAAAGTTGTTGTTGTTGTTGTTGTTGTAGCTGTCATTAAACGACTCCATTTTGTTTCCAGTGAGCGACTGCAAAATGCAAAAGTTGTTGTTGCCGCCCACGCAGGCGCCTGTCAACATGAGCAACGCTTGTTTACATTGTTAACATGCGAGCAGAGTTGCCATTTGCCTCATCGGTAAGGGTAGCTAAATTCGTTGTGCGTAAAGCAGCTACAAATAGTTATTAGAAAAATTGAAATGCCCCAAAATAGCTAGATTAGTTTGAAATTTAAACTCTTTCCGGTTGATGACCTCTGAAAAAGAGCCACATTTAGCTGGAAAATAGCTGAAAGCGGCAACACTGTCTTTCTTGGCTTTCTTTAGTTTTCGATATGTTGCTGGCTTTGGCTTTTCGACGGAAGTGTTGCATTGGGCTCGCAATTAGTTGACTGCCTGCCAAGTTAAATGACTCATGCGATCTTTTGGACGCCTGTTGCGTTGCGTAACTGTGGCTCCGCTCCGGGATATTGCATGCATGCCGGGCCAAACGACAAGAAGAAGCAGGCTGATATATTGGCGAAATGCGCATTCAAAAGGCAAAAGCGATAAAAGGCAGCGACTTGCATTGCATAATATTCCATGTGGCAATCGACGCCCATTGTGAGCTTAAGTTATCACCAACTCAGTTGAAGCACATAAATTCTTAAAATCAACATCAATACAAAAGACTTGAGCAGAAAACTTGACTACATTTTTTCGTATATACTTTCAACTTTCCACAATATCCGTTTATAAAGCTCACCTCAAATATCAATCATTAATCCGAATGCATTAGCAGTTTTTTACGCCAGTTGATGGATTTGCGTTTTCTATCAATTTTTTTGATGCCTCTCGTCTATCGCACGTTATTTTCAATTACATTTTGCACACGAACAAATTTCACCAAAAAAACAACAACTGCAAGTAAACAGGCAAAAGGCAACCAAATTGAAATTTCTATAAACATAATGGCCAACTGAGAGAGCGGGAGAGAGGGAGAGAGAGAGAAGGAGAGACTCGGACATTGGTAGGCAAGATGAAGCACGTTTGACAGCCAGCGGGAGACGGAGACGGATGCGAAAAATGTGGTTTTGTGGCTTCAAGGAATGCAGCAAAAGCTTTAAAATTATCGAAAAACAAAATCTAAACATAGCAATTGAGAGAGTGCGACAGAGAGGCACAGAGGGGGAGGGGGGGGGATGCAAATGTTGATGGGCAGAGCAGCTGTCAGTGTTGTACAGAAACAAAAAAAAAAAAATTGGCACAAATGCGCAGCGTCGCCAAAATGGCACAACTAACTGTAAATAGTGAAGCTGGCGCTGCAGCTGGAATTGGAGCTGAGGCTGAGGCAATTTAGTGCCCGATCCCATTGGAAATAGCCAACATGTGTGTAGGCTGTGCGACCGGCATAAGCTGGTCAACAGAGACAGGTTATCCAGCTAGTGCAAGAACTTTTTTCATGAATGAGCCGCCGCCTGCTTAAACTGGATGTGATTTGCATCCCGTGTTCGCAATTCACCCATTTTCAAGCAAAGTTATGCATTTTTATTAGAGGTCGTCGGCTATTTTAACTATTTGTCGGCAAGTTTATTGCCAATTTGTGCTAAAAAAAAAAGAAGATAATTCTGCTTATTGTCGCTATTTCTAGCCACAGCTGGCAACACTGTTCGCATCTCGCATCCGGCATGGCAACAGGGCCGCAGCTGTCTTTCAGCCCGGCGTCGAGTTGTACAGACTAATTAGTTTGGCGTCTGCCCTTGCAGTTATGTTATTAGGCTTAATCAACGTTTTATTTGTTATGCTTTTGGCTGCAGCGGCATTTATTTTAATTAACAGTGAAAATATATGTGCACGAAAACAAATTAAAAATGCTTGCAACAAATTTCACAGCGCGAAAACCACGTAATTTGCAACAATAGCAACAACAACAAAGACAGAGAAGACGCAGTTTAAGACGGTGGCAAAAGGTAGCGCAAAAAAGAAAGTTTTGTTTTTTGTCTGGTTATTGTTGTTATTGCTTTAGCCGTATTTTTGCTTTTCTACACTCGCACACACACACACATACACAGACAGTTAGACAACGCCGCGCACAAATATCATTCATTCGAATTCCGTTTACATTTTGCCTTTTGCGGCTGCTGCTTCTTTCAATTTTTAATTTATATGGCAACGTCAACAGCAGCTTTGCGCTCGTTTTAGTTATTCACTTTTCATAGATTAACGCACACAGACACAAATATACGCGTACACACACGCACGTACGCACAAACACTCGAGTGTGTGTGTTTGGCTTCTTTTGCTGCTTGCTTGCTCTGCTTTTGCTTTTTACCGTCAACAGGTGTTCAACGCACAGAGGCTCAACGAAAACTGAAACCCGAACCGAGCGCGCTGCCATCAGCCGAGTGCTGCGCTCAGCTTGTGGTGAGTTTCGTCAGCCGCTCGCTTGAGCTGCTGTGGTGAATTTCGGTAGCCTGCCATTGACTCTGATCGCAGCAGCAACAACAATTGAAAGTGCCAACTTATCGAATATGTCCAATTGAGCCGCTGCACTTGCGCGTGTTATTAGCCAAATAACAGCAAAAGGCAAAAGGCAGCGCATTGCAATTGTATCAAATAGCCAATGGTTAGGCCTAAACAGCACATTAGACACTAATCGCTGCAGTTGCAGTGTGCCCAAACGTCACTAACAAGCCGCCGGCTTCAATTGCTCTTCTCTTAGCCCATCTGCCTTATAGTTGGGGGCGCGGCAACCAGCCAAGTTCCAATCAGCAGCGTGTTCAACAATTACCTCGCAAATTGCAAACGCACGAGATCAAGATTAGGCGTAGACAAAGACAAAGGCCGCTAAAGCAATTGAAAATGAAAACTACAAAGAAGGAACTGTACTTTATGTGCTTAGTCGACAACTTGATGCCCTACAATAGCAATAAAATAATGAAAGTAACATGATGAACATGATTGATGCCCTTCAATAGTAATTTAGAATTTGAATAATTTAATTTAAATAACCTATCGATTTACCGACTTACCGAAGTTTTGATGATGTAGGGCAGAAGTCTTCATAGCCTATAGTTTCGAGGTGAGGCTGTGATACCCTGTAGAAGTATAAAATTAATGACATTTCTAAGAATAAATGTTTTGCGGTTGTAATTGGCTTTACCTTCTTAAAATTCTTGTGCGTTGCGAACATCGTGACGAAGTCGTTAGCCCTGAGCATACCGTAGACTTGTAAGGTCTAACCCTGAAGTTTTTCGTTTTCCATTTCTATGGAGGCTTCTCTGTAAATAGCCTCTATTACACGAGCAGCAATTGCGTTTGCGGCTTACCACGAGTATTCAATTGCATTGGATGAGCACACCGCACACCCACAGCAGGAGTGGGAGTGGGTGTAGATGTTGTAGTAGCCGCAGCCACAGCCACAAGAGGAGCTGATCACGATCCGTTGGCGGTATTCGTTTTTCATGTCACCTCATTTGGCAGCCAAGCAAAAAACAACTGATAAGAAGAAGATATTCGAAATCGAACTGCAGGCCATGACAGAAAAACCATGGGCCATGACCAGTGAAATTTTTGTTTACCTATCCTCACTTATTCTGCACGTACTTATTTATTTGATTTTTTACTATTGTTTGGCACCTGTTAATGGGGAAAACCCTCACAACTGGCCATAATTGAGCACGTTGGCAGCTTTAACTGTTCTTAGCGCCTGGCTATTAATGTCGAAGTCCAAGCCGAAGCGGTACTTTTGGGATTCATTGAGCAGGCGTTTTGCGGTCAATGCGGACGCATCGCTCTCCATTGGCCTTTTGTTTATGTTTATTTTCTCATAATTTATTTAGTATTGAGTACAAAAATTTGTGTAGCGAAACAAACTGAAGCAATGTAAGAAAAACATGCGGCAACTGCCGGTATAAACAAGAGCTATATATGATTGCAATATTAAAAAATAAACTTAAGTATGCCTAATATTTGGGCAACTCGGAGTAGCGTGGGGGCGTCGACCAGAGCACGCTGGAGTTGCGCTTCAAATGACTGGGATCAATGTTGGGGAATATCTTCTTCAGATCCGGTGTTTGTGGCGCCACCGAGAAGAAGCTATCGATGATATCCGTTGGGCAAAAAGTTTGTACACAAATCGCAGCGCCGCGCACATGAGCTGTAAGAGATTAGGTTTAGCAAGCTGGTATGGGCATATAGAATATATTGAATGTTAGCTTACAGCGACTCCAGCTTGGCACTGGTGGCCGCTTGTAGGAGACCTTGCCCTCATCATCGGTGGAATCATCCTCGTGCAGCATTTCGAATGTGTATTTTGATTTCGGTGGCGGCGGCATCATTTGCTTTGCCTTGGCCGCGTTTAGTTGTTGCAGCTTCATTTGCTGCAACAGCTCACGCTCCTGTTTCTTGATCCGCTCGGCCTCCTCCTGCTGGAGCAGCTTACGCTGCAGCTCCTCCATTTCCATTCGCTTGCGCTGCTCCAGTTTTTCCTTTTCCTGCTGTTTCTTGATGCGCTTCTCCTCGCGCTCCTTGGCCAGCTTGGCCATGCGCTCGGCACGCTCACGTTCCTTGGCCTCGCGCAACTGTGCCGCCTGCAGATGCTTCTGCTCGCGCTGTTTCTTACGCTCCTCGGCCAACAGATGCAGCCCCTTGCGAAAATCTTCGCCACTGTTCTCACGTGTTAAAGTTTTGCTGGAGCTCGAATTGGTTGATTTTAGATTTGTGCCAGTCGCTGTTTTCATTAGCGTTGTGGCTTTGCAGGCGCTCATGGGTGCCTTCTTAGGCTGTGCTGAGTTCACTGGCAACGCATTAGAGCTCTGCGTTGGTGTGAGGAAACGTCCCAGCGTTGGAGCTGCCAGCTTGCCAATAAGCGGCGTTGTGCTAGAACCGGTCGTGCCCTTTAAAGAAGAAGCAAATGTTTATTTATAGACAAATCGTACGTATAAAAGGAGTACGTTTAATGATTAAACGTACCGCGTCCTTGATGCGCTTGGAGCGCAGATTAGTTTGTGCATTGGCCGCATTCTCGAATGCCTCCACACGCATCTTCACTGGACTCTGCAGCAGCGGACTAATAAAGACACAGAAATATAATATGAGCATGCAGATCGGAGCTAACTTGGCCAACAGATGCTTACTTGAACAGCTCGTGTGTGCGCGCTGGCATCTTGATGCCCTTTATGGATGTGGGCACCTTGGGTACAGGATTTGCATTGATTGTCGTTGCTTTTGCTGCCTCGTGCACCGACTCATCTTCGGTCATGAGACTGTTATTTTGAGCCGTTTCGGGTATGCTGCCCTCGCGTGCTGTCTTCATGGATTGGTCCTTTTCGGAGTCTGTGGCGCCGGCATCCACCTGGAATGTGGCATTGCTTGCCATGTGATCACTCAATTGCATTGCAGCATTTGATGTAGGCATATCAAACGTGACCTCGTTAACACCTGCACCAACTGTTCCATGGGCCAAGGTCACGGTTTCATTGGCGGCAACTGCGCCGACAGTACCAGTTGCGTTGGCTACATCATCCACTGCATCTTCGTATATGGAGGCCTGTGGGGGCGGTGCTTGGGACTCCTGCGAATTGCGTGCGCCGTTGCTGCCTAGACGGGTGCGCGATGACACAGGCAAGTTCTTATCAATATCGCTGAACCGTTCAACTTTGATGGGCTTGTGCGCTTCTTTCTTTTTGCGGCCCTTCTTGGCGTTTCCGGTTGTTGTGTTGTTGGCTGCTGTTGTTGAGAGCACGCTTGTTTCATTCGTGACTGATTTTGTGACTTCCAGTGTGGCCGTCGTTGATGCTGTGGTGTCGACGCTCAGCTTCTCGCGCTTGACCTTTATACGGAAGTTAGTGGTGCCCCGTTCGGGCTCCTCCACCTTTTGCTCCTCTGCAGGTACTGGTGGTTCATTAGGCGCGGCCACCACAGGCGCAGCTTCTGCTTGGGTAATGCTTGACGAACTGATTCTGTGCAGCTGCGAGGCGCGCTGTTCACTTTCTAGCTTAATCTTGACCGTCTCCTCCTCGCTGGGTCGCCGCAATTTAGTATTCAAATGTGGCTCCTTGAGTTTTCTCTCAGTGCGCAATTTGGCGGCACGCTGCGGACGTCCGGTGCTTATGCTGGTTTCGGCTGCAGCTGTGACAGGCGCTGGCGGCGGTGGCATCAGCGTACCCGTAGTGTTGATCACATCCTCTTCCTGGGCCACAGCCAACAGCTGTGAATTGCTCATGCGTGCGCTCTGGCGCTGTGAGACCTCGCTGGCGGCAATGGACTCTTCTGCGAGGGCGCCAAAATGAGTTTGCGACTGCACTTAATCATTTCACAACTTACCGTCGCCATCATCTTCGACAAGGGAGGTCAGACGCTTGGGTCGCTTCTTCGTCTGCTGCGGCGTTACGGAGGTACTGCTAAGTTGTACGGGTGGCACAATTTCTGTAGGTTTTACGTCTGCTACAGCAGAGGTTATGCCGAAAAATAGCTGGTCCAGCTCCTCAAAGTGCGCCTGGCAGAGTAGCAAAATGAAGAGGACGCGATCTCATTCACATTCGTTGTAGACGCAACTGTAGTGGAATTTACATACCTTGCGTATTGCTTCCAATTCCAGCTGAAGCTTGGATATATAGCGCATTATGTCCTGTAGGTCGTCCATTTTTTTTTTTTTTTCACTTAACACAAACACACAAATAACAAATAATTAAAGTTTATTTATCCAAACTTCTTTTGTTGCTTTCCGTTTATTTCAAATGGCGGCAATGACTAGCGCGTCGCCAGCCCAACACAAGCGAGATATGAACTGAAAAAACATCGATATGAAACACAAAAACTATCGATGAGTTAATAGTGGCAACTCCACGCTGCTACAGCGATATTACCTAGCACTGAATACAGCTGTTTTCCCGCGCAAAAATATATTTATTTATTATTTACTGAGTATTTTAAGCTAATTTATTATTAGAAATGTGCTTGCAATACAAATTAATTGTTTTTATTTAATAAATTGACATATATTTACCGGCAGCTTTGTTTATAGCAAATGTGCTCGTTGCAGCTGCTCATATTTAGAGTGTTGTAAAACACAAAACATGAGCACACGCAAAGGCTTTTTTATCAGATTGCTTGCAGCGTAAGCAACTAAGTTAAAACACTTTAAAAGATTGGAATTATTTGCATTACCCTAATAGCGGAGTTTAGATTATATTTTTGTATACGATGTACACAAATCGAGTATATCGAATGTTTTGCGCAGTGTTGTTAGCTAGTTAGCAGGCATGCTGGGCCCAACCGGTGCTGCAAAATACTCAAATACATTGTTAAAATTCGCCAGAAATTCGCAAGCCAGCGAAAAATTTGTAATTACTAGGTAAACAAGCAAACCGCGCGCGTTGCGTTAACAACAATAAGATGTATATATGAGAAACTGCACACCGTACACAGACACTTGTCACCAGTAACCCAATACCAACGCGTACACCGCCACACACACGCAGCAATGGGACTCGACTTTGATGTCGTGGAGTACTGCAAAGGTGTGAAATCAAAACAGTCCCAGCCGCCGTTCGCCTGCCCGGTGCGCGACTGTGATCGCAGCTATAAAACACTTGTTGGCCTGCAGGGCCATCTTACCAACTACGACCACGACAATCCGCAGCCCCTGACGCCAGTTCTCAAGCCGAATCGAAAAAGGGCGCGCTCATCTCGCGCGCTCCACTCAACGCCCAAAGACAACGGCAGTGGCGGCGGTGGCAATTCCGAGGGCGAAAACGGCTGCGGCAATGGCAGAACCACCACAAATCCCGAGTCCTTGGTATCCTACAACGAACAGGAGGGCACGGTCACCTTTAACATCGATGGCAAGAGTGTACGCCTGGGCATTGATGATCCCCTGCCAATAGTCGATGATGATGAGTTTGCCGAGCTGGTGGAGCGCGGCTGTATATTGAATGCGGATGCACCGCCGCTGGAGGAGAATGCAGCGTGGGCACAGGTGCAGGTGCCCGTTGCGAATGTCCGCGAAATCGATGACTACAATGTGCCTGATGCGCCGCCCAGGCCCTTGGCCTACTATCGCTTTATTGAGAAGTCTGCCGAGGAGCTGGATGGCGAGATTGAATACGATGTGGATGAGGAGGATTCCGCTTGGCTGGAGCACATGAACGAGCTGCGCGCCCAGCAAAACCTCAATGCGGTCAGCATTGATACTATGGAGCTGTTAATGGATCGCCTCGAGAAGGAATCTCATTTTCAGGCAGCGGCTAACGGCACGCCCACTGGCGTCGAGGTGGATGACGATGCAGTCTGTTGCATTTGCTTGGATGGCGAATGCCAGAACACCAACGTGATACTCTTCTGCGACATGTGCAACCTGGCGGTGCATCAGGACTGCTATGGCGTGCCCTATATACCGGAAGGCCAGTGGCTGTGCCGACGCTGCCTCCAATCGCCCAGCAAGGCGGTCAACTGTGTGCTCTGTCCAAATGCCGGCGGCGCGTTCAAGCAAACGGATCACGGCCAGTGGGCGCATGTGGTCTGTGCGCTCTGGATACCAGAGGTGCGCTTCGCCAACACAGTGTTCCTGGAGCCAATTGGTAAGCTGATCGTCTAAGTTGAAAGAACTTGTGTTTTAATTTTTCTTTAATCTCGGCCAGATTCTATCGAGACCATACCGGCTGCGCGCTGGCGCCTCACCTGCTATGTGTGCAAGGAGAAGGGTCTGGGAGCGTGTATTCAGTGCCATCGCAACAGCTGCTATGCCGCCTTTCATGTGACCTGTGCGCAGCAGGCGGGCCTCTATATGACCATGGACACGGTCAAGGATGGCCATAACGATAGCTCTGTGCATGTGCAGAAGTTCGCCTACTGTCACGCCCATACGCCCGCTGATGCAAAGCTAAAGACGAACGTACCGGACTTCGAGGACACGCGCATGAAGATGCGCGAGGCGCGCAAAGCGCTGGCCAAGAAACGCTCAACGGCGCCGGTAGTTCTAATACCGACAATACCGCCGGATCGTGTGCACGAGATCGCGGCCATGGTGCACATGCAGAAGAAAAAGGAGTTCCTCGATCGCATCATTGCCTACTGGACGTTAAAGCGGCATTATCGGAACGGAGTGCCGCTGCTGCGCCGGCTGCAGAGTCAGGGCAACAATCATGGCGTGATCCAGCGCAATGGCATCGAGGGCTCACCGGACACGAAGGAGCTGTACCGGCAGCTCAAGTACTGGCAGTGTTTGCGTCAGGACTTGGAACGGGCGCGGTTACTCTGTGAGCTGGTGCGCAAGCGTGAGAAGCTCAAGGTGGCATTTGTTAAGATCTCCGAGGAGGTGGTCATGCTGCAGCTAAATCCACTGGAGTCGGCATTGGGCAAACTGCTGGATGCGCTGGAGACACGCGACACCATGGAGATATTCCGGGAGCCGGTGGACACCAGCGAGGTGCCCGACTATATGGATATTGTGAAGCAGCCCATGGATTTGGGCACCATGCGCACGAAGCTCAAGGATTGCAAGTACACTAAACTGGAGCAGCTGGAGGCGGACTTCGATTTGATGATACAGAATTGTCTGGCGTACAATAACAAGGATACGGTATTCTATCGAGCTGGGATACGCATGCGCGACCAGGCGGCGCCGCTGTTCGTGCAGCTGCGCAAGGAACTACAGCGGGATGGATTACTGGAGCGTGGCCAACGCGCTCATGTGGATCATGTGGAGGGCGAAGTGGAGCAGGAGCTGCGACAGCTGCTGGCGATGCCGCCCAGCGAGGATGTAGTTCAAAAGCTGCTCATACTGGCCGACAAGTCACAGGTGCTCAAGAATCCCAGCTATCGCACCAAGAAGATTAAGCAAATCCGCCTGGAAATCAATCGCATGCGCAAAACTCTGCAAAAAGCGCGCTTTGCAGCGGTAAGTATCCAAATTGGGGATGTTATAATTAATTATTTTATCAATTCCAATCCTTTGCAGCGATACTCTTCACATGCGCACTCCCAAAGTGACGATGACAATGAGGAGACGCGTCTTAAACCCTCCAAGAAGCGAACGCGCAAGCGTCTCAATAGCAGCGCCATGGATCTGGACGAATCGCAGGAGCTGCCGTCGCAGCAACACGATGATGAAGACGACGACGAGGATGACTCTGATGATGATTCAATGGCTGACGATGGCGCTAGCAAGGACACCACCCACATGGCCCAAACACCGCCCTGCAGTCCAGTCAAGAGTCTTAACAATAGCAGCTCACCTGTGGGCATTAATCGAAGGTGGGTTTTGCTAATTATACGAGGGTTTTTTTTTGTCTGTCTACTTTGCTAGTCCATCGTGTGCTATAAATTTGGATATGTATTTGGAAGCGAAGCGGACTTCCCGAAAAGTAAATTAAAGCATTGGGGAAGTACAGTGGAATCTTGGGCGGATCTGTGAATAACCAAGGCGGTATAGTTCAGAGATAATGGGGTATTCGGGGCTTTTTCTTGGGTTGTTTACAAAATGAAGATGCTGCGGGCATCCCAAAGAGAAACTGGATTTATATGAATCAGAATATCTACTAGCTTATGAGGAAACTTAATCAATTAATTATTCTCAGATTAGATTTACTCAACCCGCTAACACACATTTAAAGTGTATCTAAAAGTCATAGTATCTCACTTATTTACCTTTCAACTCTTTTAGGACGGCCATTTTGTTGACGCGCAAGGCGCAGGCGGCACTCAAGCGCCCATCGGAGCCCCTGACGACGCCCGTCAAGGAAGAGCACCACAATTCTCAGTCATCTAGCACACAATCGACCAGCGCCAGTTCCAGTTCCACCACAACCGCCGCCACCGCCGCCTCCAGCACGCTGAATGCATCGCTTGCTGCCAGTGCCACGCCCACGCCCAGCAGCTTTTCGTTGGCGCACAACAGCACGAATGCAGCCGGAGTGGGAGCAACCGGCGTCAGTCTAACCTCCACCGCGCTGTCCATAAGCAACAAGCTAAGCCTAAGCCTGGGTGCGGGCCTGGCGCTGTCCAAGTCTCCTAAGCGGCCGGCGCGCTATCGCCGTTTGCCTTCGACGTCACCAAAGAAGTCACCGAATCCAGCGGCTGCAGCAGCAGCAGCGGCGGCGGCGGCGGCGTCGGCAACGACGCCGTTGACAACAACAACCAACCCGTCAATACCTGCATTGGCGCCAGTGGAGCCACTGCCCTTTGAGCGCATTCCAGACAGCTTTCGTGTGTACCGAGGGAACAATCAGCGGGACGTTAGCGAGAGCGACGATGCGCCCTCCCAATCGAGCAGTCCGTGCAGCAGCTGTTCCGACTTCAGTATGTCCGGCAGCTGTTCGGATTTTGACAGCGATGAGGCAAGCGATGGGGATGCGCACAGCGAGGAGGGCGACTCGGATAGCACGAAGGCGAATGCTATGCGCGATGACTCGCAGGAGGAGTGCACCACAGATGCCATGGATCTGCAGCATGCGAGCCTGAACAATGCGCAGGGCAATGGCAACATGGCCATCAGCAGCAGCGACAGCAGCTCCGACAGCGACGATGACGATGAGGATGACGATGATGACGACGAGGATGAGGGGCCCAACAGCTCTGAGCTGCTGGATGCGAATGCAGTGGGCAAACAGCGTGTGACACGCAGCACACCCACACCGCTGCAGGGACGTGGCGGCGCGATGGCGGCGGTCCGTGGCAGAGGTAAACGGCGCAGCAATCTCAGCGAATCGACCAGCTCGACGGCGACGCCGCCGCCCCTGCTACGCAAGGCGGGTAAACTGCGTTCGGCCACGCCCAACGCGTCGCCGCTTGTAAATAGCATAAAGGCGAGACGAAGCACCACCACGGCCACCAGCAACAGCACCCTAACGAATAACAACAAAAGCAAGTCGCACCACGAGCTGGAGGAGACGGGCACTGTGGCTGCCGTTGCCGGCGAGGTGCATGTGCGGCACAACAACAGCAGCCAGAAAGCGGCGCTGGAGCCACTGCAGCTGGTTTGGGCCAAGTGTCGTGGCTACCCGTGGTATCCGGCGCTTATACTCGATCCCAAGACGCCCAAGGGTTTTGTGTACAATGGTGTACCGTTGCCGGCGCCACCAACGGATGTGCTGGCTCTGCGTCAGAATTGCCTCGACGATGTCGTCTTTCTGGTGCTCTTTTTCGATGTGAAGCGCACCTGGCAATGGCTGCCGGCCAACAAGCTGGACATACTGGGCATAGACAAGCAGCTGGACCAGCAGAAGCTCGTCGAGTCACGCAAGCCGGCAGAGCGCAAGGCCGTCAAGAAGGCGTATCAGGATGCGTTGCACTACCAGAGCCAGGTATCCGATCTAGAGGGTCAGGGCCCGGATCCCATCATGTGAAAGCTGTTTGCCCAATTGCATTTAAATGTTAAATGTTAAATGCGCCCCCGCCTTGTAAACAACCCGTGTATGCTCTATTTTCTATTATGTATAGCTCTATATAAATATATATATATATATTTAGTTCTCGAAATAGACCAGCCTGGGAGCTGGATGGCTGGCTGATGCTACTGTATTGTTACTGAGAAGGCCCTCCATAAGTGTATTTCGTTGACTTTTTCTTAACGTTTCGGAACTTTCCAATTTTACACTGCAAGTGTTGTTGTTTCATTTGTTTATTTAAACAACGAAAAAAGCAAGCAAACAAACAAAATTATACAATATTTCGATGCCTAGTTAAATTTTTGTAAAATATATTTCAAAATTTTATTTTATAATAAAATCCTTTGCAACAACAACAACAGCAACAACAACAAAATGAAATTTATAACCTCAAGACGTTTCAAATAAAAATCAAATCAATGTTTAAGTTAAATAGTTTTAAGCAGCAAAACGAAACAAAATAAAATTAGTTAAGCTACAAATTTTGAAAAAAAACGTGTAAAAAGAAAAAAACAAACAGAAAAAAAAAACAAAACATTTACAAATAGCATTAAATTGTATATGTGTGTGTGTGTGTGTGTATGTGTATCTGTGTGTCTGTGTTTGTGCGTATGTGTGTGTTTATTGTGTTCCGTTTTTAATTTCCATATGAACAAATATGCAAAAGTTTGATTATTATTACGATGTATTACGATGATGATGATTATTATTATTATTATTATTATTATTATTATTATTATTATTATTATTATTATAATTACGCTGTGTAATTAATGCAAATTATTAGAATTAAGCGTCAAGCGTAGAAAATTAAGTATTGTAGTAGTTGCCCATAACAAGATTGAATATTGTTTAAATTTAACGGTAAAGTAAATGCAGAAAATAAATGTTTTAAACAAAAACGCCCAACGATTTCTTAATTAACTTTGCCACGCAACTAACCCTTACGAATACATGCAGCTTGAGCTGAGCTAAACTATCTATGTGAACTCGACTCTCAGCTGGCACAAATTGATGAAACTTGTGGCAGATGCCAGGTTTACTTCAAGGAATTATATATAACGAATCGGGTTGAAACGCTGCACAGTATCAAGGAGCTTGTATGGGAAGAATCGGTCGAAAAGTCGATTTTAGCTAAAAATTTGTTTTATTTCTCGAGTTATTCTTATTATGTTGCTAAAACATATGCATGTAATATATGGCATAATATATGACCCTATATAGTTTTTTTTTGTTTTTAAAGAAAAACTAACATACATCAAAAAACCTTCACTTAATGCAATACAAAATTGATGGATATCGGATAACTATATATGTTCCATCTGAAAATTGAAGATCACAGTTGATTTTATTTATTTATTTATTGTGAATTTACGTAATATATTTCTCAATTCTCTCGTTTAATTGTCCACGCCACAGTTAGACAGCCACTGGCCAAGTTTGAGAGGCACACGCGATTCGCGTCACAATAATTGATTTTAAGCCAATTAAATTGTCAAATAAGAAGAGTACAAAAATAAGAAATAATTTCGAGTATTGTGAGCCAGCAGATCCGAAACAGTTAACAGATTGGACAGATGGCGCGACGGGCGCAGTTAAACGCGTAAATACAAAAAAAAAAAAAAAAAAAACAACAACAATAAATACGAGTTAATAAACATGTTTAATATATTTGTGAGCGAAGACAAGAAACGCGTCATTAATTACGCGTTTAGGCTGGCAAATTATTATTAAACTGAGGTCGCATTTGTCGAGCCCGACTCTAAATCTGATTGATCGGGCAACAGGTGAGCGTCTGCCCGAGCATAGACAACTCAATTCAATGCAAAACTCATAGAACGCCCCAAAATCCCAGCTCCACATGGCCTTAATTACAAATGCAAATTCATTTAGTGACTGTCTGCGCTTGAAGCTTATTGATGTGACTGTTAAGTGCACTGAGCGAAACAGCCTGAAATCAATTTGGTTAACATTTAAATCAAGCATACGGATGCTGCAAGTATTTAACTAATAGAGCTGTTAAATAGGAGACACATTTTATGGAAGTCAGATTTGATATGCGCAGCATAATGAAGAGTTCTTTTAAGCCATACAAGTATATAACTTGCGCAGATATTCTGAGAAGTTATGACCCCATTATTTTTCTCAGTGTTTGGCTGCTGCACTTGACAAGTGCTCGTTGCTTGGCGTCGTGTAGGTCACCGTGCGTTGGCGCTCTAATTGATGTATTTATTTAGTAATTGCCTGTACGCTTGAACATGAAACGGAACTGCGAAAACATTTGCCAGTGGCTAATATCTACTGGCCACTGGCCAGCAGCCAAGTCAAGCCGGGCTCGGGCTCGGGCCAAGTGCGGCCAATTGGAGCATGCTTCAATGTTGTTGTTTGTGCGGGGGGAACTTCCCAATTGGGCCGCGCGCGAAACGAGTTTCTTGTCAATTTTGGTATCCAAACAAATTTCAAGAAATTTCAACAAATGACGTAAATACTACCATGGCGGCAGCCCGGCACTAACAAAAGCTTTATCGCAAGTTTATAAAAATAATATTTTGTGCATGAAAATAAATGGCCTTGGCGTTCAAATCGAGCCCAAAATTGAACTGAGCTTTGTTTTTAAATATATATAAGTACTTATTTTTAAAATGAAAGCCATGCAAAACAAATGCTGAAATGTGCAAAAATATGAAATTTTTTAAATATAGCTTTCGGAGACAACTCCACCCCCCTCGCCTGGGCACAACCATTTAATAGCCACATTTAGCCTGAAGTTAAATCCCAAATAAGCAGCTTAGCAAATTTTTGGGCTTTTTGACCAATAAATCATTTGCGGGAAAACATTTTTGCTGACGCGGCTTTTTTAACCATTCACCAAATATTTCATTGAAGCGCAGTTTGTAAATGTTACGCATACCCTGTACTAATTAAATAATTGCGCTACGAGAGCGTATATGGCAAGGCTGAGGGAGAGCATTTGTTAAAAGGCAGCTTCAAGCAGAAAGATAAAGTCTTGTTTACACATCTATGTAGCTTTATAAAAAAAGAGATTGAGAAAGAGACAGCTTATATGCGGGAGAAGATGAGATGAGGATACTTTAGGCTACTTCAGAGCCTCGGCTAACGAGTTACAGGGTATTTATGGCGTCGCAACGCACACGACTAGAGTGTGTCTGTTTTTATTGAATCAAGTCAATAATAAGGGGGTGGCCGGGGGCGGGAGCGACGCTTTGAATTGAATTTTTAAATTAATTTGCACGCAGCTGCAGCTCACAAAGTTCCGCACTATGACGTCGAAACTGGAACTTGGCACTGGGTCTAAAGTGGAGACTGGGTTTTTTTTTTTATATATATATATTTTTTTTTTCGGCTCTTCATATTATATATGCGTAATCACTAATATTTCGCTTTGGTTGCACGTGATGCAAACAACGTGGCCGAAAGAAGCGAGCCGCATTGAATAAGCTTGATTTTTTGTATATTTCGGAATTTTTGAAATCGGCCCGGTTCAAGTACGTTTATTGGCCATTAGCTCTTGCCTTGTCATGAAATTCGTCAGAAATGATTTACATAAATTTGTTGCTATGTTTTGAAAGCGAGAAGCGGCTGTATTTGTTGTTGTAATTTGGCTTACAAGCTGCGGCGACGGCAACAGGAAAAACATCTTAAAATGTCACAAAAGAAAAAACAAAAATGTGTTCCTCCTTTTTGGCATTTATGGCGTGGTTTTTGTGAGCAGACATCTTAATGAATCGGATGCGTGCGTTAATTAAATGTAATTAACACCTGTTGCCGTGCACACATCGTACATTTGCCGGAGCACACACACAAACTCGCAGAGCATTTGCCCGGCTAATCGAAGTGCTTTATGCGCCCGATAAGATAAGAAATAACGTGCTTGGGACCCAGTAACCGTTGCTCTAATTAAACGGGACGTGCCTCCGTTTCCATTTAGTTTTTTTTTTTATTATTTTTATTAGAGCCGCGTGGACAACAGAAAAATTTAAATAAATTGCGCGCCTGACGCAAGTAGACGAAAAAAATATATAATAATAAACAAATAAAACAAAAATTGACGGGCAGCTCGGCATCTGTTCCCGGGTCCAGACACTGGCGCTCATGTGACGTCGCTGTCGACGTCGCTGCCGGCGTGACTGTGGTCAGTTCATATACAAAAAATGCCTATAAATAATATCTATACTAGATGCTTAACGCTTGGCAACAAGATTTCTAAAAGCGTTCCGCAATGCCGCGGCCCGATTATGAAATCTTCTCGTGAAAGTGACCCAAAAAAAAGAAGAGGTATTTGAGGTATATTTCTTTCTTGACTTGACGAGCTGTAAAAACTGTACACCTGAGTGTACTAAGGTGTATTACAATGCTCGCCCTTGCCTTGTCAGCTTTTTAACTGGAAAGTGTTAAGAGCCGGCGCCTTGTGACAATACGTGCCGTGTGGCATGTGATGTGCAGCTTGGCCTAGGATCGTCTCATCGAGTGTTAAATGCTCTACATTGCTTGGGTTTTTCAGGTGGGCAAAGTGCCCCCATAAGCATTTCGAATGCAGTTTTAGAAGCAGTACTTAAACGTGGAAGAGAGGGTGGCGGAGGGAGAGGGAAGCTCTGGTTACATAAATTCCGCATTAAACTCTTGAAATCATAATAATAATTAATAATAATTAATAAGCGAAAAATCTTCCAATAATAAAATATGTTAATGAAAATATATTTAATTGATTTTTAGACTGAAATTAATTTTTCTAATGCAAAAAGAAATCTCTTAACTTCTCTCATAATAAGTTAGCTAATATTTTTTGTATTGCCACTTCATGTGACTTTGTGCTGTGCCTATGCTGTTTTATATCCAAGCACAATACAATACACATTTTTCAAGCAATATGTTGAGGCAAATGTAACAATATTTACGCCTTACAACTCTAATAAACCCAATAGGTGTCTAAATTCGCACCTCTAGTAAGAATTCCAATACTAGCAAGAAATGTACTATATAATATGTGTGTATATAAATTGCTTATGCGTATTATAATGGTAAAACGAGCCTCTTTTGGCTATAATAATAATTAAATAAATTATAATAATTATTATAATTACTGCATGTCAAAATTGCAGTTAACAGCTGCTGTCAACGGCAGCTGCCTTGAAATCGCGCATTAACAACAACTTTTACACACACTTCAAAAATTTCCAATTGATTTTCAGACATTCCTGAGCAATAATTTAATTTGCATATTTATTTATTGTTTTATTACACTGATGGTAAATTTCCTTGTCTGTGTAAATCTTTTATATATGGCATATGTGTGTGTGTGTGAGTGTGTGTGTGTATGGCATATAAGTCTGTGAATTGCCCATATAACGGCGCCGACTGAAATTAACTTGAATTTATTATTAAATGCCGCAAATGCTGGCAACCGGTTGCGTCCTCTGCCAATTGCTGCAATCCTACCCCCCTCCCAGCCTTAATAAACTTGATCCCAAGCCAGGTTCACGTCCAGTCGCATCGCATTTGCCGTCATGCAGGCGCGTCCAGGCGGCGACTGTACAACAGTTCCGGCTAAAAATAAGTGCACGCCATATTTGGGTCTCCAGCTGGCGGTTGGGAATGGGCTGCACTCAATTGATATTTTGACAAATGTCAGTCGCACTTGAATAGGGATGCCAAAGGGCATATATGGCGGCAGAGGGGACGATTGATAAATCGATCCGGGATCGAGCCAATTGGCCGGTTACCAGCTGTCTGCCCTTTGCGGTATTTAATTTATGCATTGGTCCATAACATTGACAGCGCCTGGACTAAAAATATACCAGGCTCGACCTTGAGGCAGCGGCTAGTGAATGGAACGGGCCGCATAACGGCAGAACCAACTGGACGCGACAACAGGATGGGGCTGGCAATTAACGGCCAGAACACACAGCCAGGCCGGGAGATAAGCAGCACGCGAAACTGAGACCTGGTAACTGAGATGCGATGTATGTGTTGTGGCGAGTCGTGGACCTGGGTTAAGAAAATATTTATTGGCGCATCCTCAAACTGACCGAACAGGGTCAGCCCAAGGACAGCGTCTGGCTGTTGCCTGGTTCTCGACTATAAAAAGCCCAGAGTTCAGCCCAGAACCGCAACAGTCTTCCTCGAGTAGTCGCCGAAGTTGTAGCGAAGTTTTGGTTTGTTTGTGCCAAAAGTCCTACAAGTCAACGATTTCTATATACAAATCCGTTTCCAAGTAATTCAGCAAGATGCGTCTGCTGTTGCTCAGTCTCCTGGCGCTGGGCGCGCACGCGCACTCCATTGGCTACCGCAACAATCTCTTGGCCTATGCGCCGGCGCGTGGTGAGTTTCCCGTCCAGAGCCAACTGGCCCAGGGCTATATGCGTTATCTGGACACCACGGGCGCCGAGCGTCTGATTGCCTTCAATTATCCGGAACCACTCTATGGCATACGCAGCATTGATCAGCAGGTGAAGGTGCAGGATCAACTGGAGCAGCAGCAGCAGCATTTGGCGCTTTTCCGCGCCTGGTGCGAGCAGCGCTATAATGCCCTGCGCACAGAGCTGGAGCGCCTGCGCGCCGAGGGCAAACAGCCGTCGGCCAATATGCTGGCACAGTACGAGCCGCTGGAGCAGATCATCAAGACGAACGCCTTTGATGCGGTGCCCGGTCTCAGTCCGGAGGTGCAGCGCGCACGCGATGAGCATCTGCGCATTTGGAACGAGGCGCGTCTCCAGGTGCTGCAAGCTGAGTCGACGGTGCCGCAAGCTGAACCATCTAAGGATGCCGTCATCCAGTTGAAGAGCGTACAAACTAAGATTCCAATGCCCGTTGCCGCCAGCTGGGAGCAGCAGCCGCAGCTCAAGCAAAGCGAACCGCAGAGCCAAGCTGCCTTGGAAACACCTCAGCCCGTGCAGGAGACAGCCGAGGTGCTGCGCGCTCGCGAGGAGCATCTGAAGCGCTACAACGAGGCACTGCAGCAGCAGCTGCAGCCAGCAGAGCAACAGATTCAGGAGCAACTCGTCAAGACCAGACCCGTTCAGCCCATTGAACAGCAGCAGCAGGCGCCGCAGCCCGTCGAGGAGACGCCCGAGGTGAAACGCGCCCGTGAGGAGCACCTGAAGCAATATAACGAGGTGATCCTGCGCCAAGCAGCCGAGGCACAAGCACAGCCCCAGCAGGAATACATTGCAACACCCTCTCTGCCACAAGCCGCCTTAAAGGCAGCCATTCCAAACTCCGCCGGCTACGTTCAAAGCATCAAGTTGCATGACCAGCAGATTCAGCAGCTAAGTCAAGCTAAGCTGACGGCCGAGGATAAGGTCGCTGACATTTCGGACAAGATACGGTACGAGGAGCGCGATCGGGATGCGGAGCGCGAACTGGAGCAGGAGCGTCGCGAGGAGCTCAGACTGCTCGAGCTGGAGCGTCAACGCGAGCTGCAGCGATTAATGGAGGAGCAGCGCCTGCTCGATGCCGAGCGTCTGGCACTGCAGCAGCAGGAACAGCAGCGCATCGAAAGCGAACGCCTCGAGGAGTCGCAGCGTCTGCAGGCCGAGCGCCTGGAGCTACAGCAGCAGCTGAAAATTGCCAATACCTTTGAGTCGACGCCCGTGGAGCAGCCGAGCAGCAGCCTTAAGTTCATTGCCCAGCCTGCGGCACCGGCGCAGCAACAGTCACAGCCCGCCCAGCCTCAGCATATCGCGCAGCAGCAACAGGTCCAGAATGGTTTCTTCCTGCGCATTCAGTCCGGCCAGCCAAGTCAGCCCATCAGTCCGTCCGCGCCCATCTCTGAGTCCTATGTGCTGGCCGAGCATGCGCATAATCCCTTTCTGGTGCGCTACGTTCAGCAGCCGCAGGCGCTGGTGAAGACCATCAGCAATGCGCAGCTGTCAGCCAATTCCATCTCCTCCAGCGCCAGCGCCTCCACTGCCACCTCCTCTGCCGCAACCATAAAGAGCTCCACCGGGCTCAGCGAACTGGAGCAGGCGACACGCGAGCACTTAAAAGCGCATGAGATTGCCTTGGAGCAGCTGCGTCTGGCCAATCTGAAGAATTCCAATCTGATACCATGTACCCATTGAACACGGATACCGAAACATTCGCACGCTTTGAATATTTTTTTCAGTTTTTGCACAATTCATCAAAATTCAATTCCAATTTGTATGCATTAGACTTAAATACTCGTACCCATTCACATTCACGCAATCACATACTCATATGCTCATATACTCGTACTCATATACTCGTACTCATACTCATACTCGTACACCTGTAGCGTTAGGCGATTCACGAATACTTTGTAAGTTTTAAATGCATTCAGTTGAGAAACAACGCAAAAATCAAAGTAAATTTTCATTTTGTATTTTGAATTTGAAGTTTTTCTTTTCTCATACCCTAGCCAATGGCTGTGGGTCCCCGTGAAACTTGACATGAGCTCTTGCCCTTGCTGCTAGATGGGTATTTATTGGGGACATTCGCATCAGATGGCTAGAACATCAAGCTGTCCTGCGAATGAACAGCCATATTAAAGATGATAAACAAATGCACGTATTTGGCGAATATAAAGAAATATATCTGTCAGAATATCAGCCCTTACCTCTATATCAGGCATTAAATCTGCCATTGGCAAGTGCATTAAGTCTTCGTCAGCGTCCAGGTATAAATTTGTGATTTGTTTCCTCTTATCATTTGGCCGCAGACAAAGGAAGTTGCCCCAATGAACAGTTATAGAACGTTCCCATGCAAATGGGCATGGATATTGTCGCCAGTTTGGCGGCGGCACGATCCCATCAAAATGCGCATAAAATGCACAACTTGAGCCGTAACTAGAGCAGCCAGCAGATGTATCTCATAAGCAATTAAGATGCGAGAGATCCGTTATAGAGGTGCGGCACTTGCCGTACCGTGCGGGGCAGGTAAAACTAAAAAATAAAAACCGCGAAGCGTATAAATTTCGTATGCTTATGCGACGGAGATAAATCGGCATATATCGACGCCTACAAATTGTATTCAATTAGCATACAGACCAGATCTCAAAGTCTGCCCGCTAGCTAGCCCGCTATTAACTGACCTAGCGTAACAATGGAACGGTAAAAAAAAAAAACACAGCCATATCATTTAACTGGGCTGCGATAGGCAGCTCCGCGATTACGTGGCGTATGAGTAATCGGGCGGCAAAGCGCGTGCTTGTCAGCTAATGACTAACTGCCGCGAGATGCCCACCTGTAAGGTCTATCCATATATGGTCATAGACACATCCGACAAGAGGCTGCAGTCACTGATAAGACGAAGTCTATCAGTCTTATCAGCCATTAGGCCATGGCCACTTCCGGTCGCACTCTGCATCATCTTTGAGAGCAAAGTACTCGCTGCGTGAATCACGCCTACACAAATATTTAAGTCCATTTAAAGAAATGTTGCAACAGTTTTTAGCCGCACTTTGTACTCCAACCGGCCGAGACGAGCTAATCAAATGCCAATTTGATTGCTAATCGCATCGATTGGCCCAAATGATAAATTGGCTGATGCAAGAGGACGCACAATGAAATACTGCTGTCTGCTGTCTGCTGTCTGCTGTCTGAATCCGAAATGGGGTTACGTCTGATAAGTTGGCCTTCGGGCCATATTCCTGACATTGGCCACATCAAATGCGCAGTTATATTTCTGGTTCAGTTTCAGTTACAGTCTACCAAATGTCAATCGATATAATGTTGGGACCTATTGAAGATGTTGCGAAAATGAGTTGTTTAGGCTTTGTGCAATTGTGGCTAACAGGCAGTAGGAAGCATATACATATAAATATTTATATATACATATATTTATATGCAAATATATGTATATATATATACAGACATAGTTCAAAATTTCCCACCTCCATAACTCGACCAAATCTCATCAACGAGGTTTGGCTCTTTGTTCATGGTTTGGGCTCTAAAACAATTTGGCATCTAAATCTGGCAACATTATTGTTGGTCAAATTTTGGTTAAATTTCCTATACATATAGTTAAATGCCTTAAAACTGAACAGGAATATTTTAGGAATATATAAAGGATAATTGGGAAAAGAAAATATATAGAAAAAAATATGTAATATGGATAGTTGATAATATGATGAATAATTACAATTATATAGCATTTAAATTAAATACAATTAAATATAAGAAGAAGCATACAATATCATCGACCCGTTGGGAAGAGATTTTAAATGTACTGAACACTGACCCTTAACCAAATTGACAGCTGAATTGATTTCAAATGATTTGCACCCAGAGTGCGTATCGCTTGAACAACTGCTAATGCTTAATAATATAAATATTTAAGCAATTTTATTTGATTGTGCCGAAATTACAATTGTTTTGGCCGCAATTACCAATCAGTTAACAATGACAGCACGTGTGTGACAATTATAAACAATCAAAACTGATAGAAGATCCAGAAAACATATATTAGGTTAATGGAAAGCCATGGTTAGTCTTTAAATAAGTCCTGATGGAAAGTAAAGTAAATCTTTTGGAAATACTGCTGCCGCTTATCAAAAAGCCAAGTGAGATGCAGCATGTAATCGCCACTGGGAAAAGGCAGAGAAAAGTTTCTAGCATCCCAGAACAAATCCTTTATTATCAGTAAGCCCTGCAAAGAGATTCAATTTATAATAACATCTTATCTACACTATTTTGTCACTCACGTCTATGGGACACGGATGATTAAAGTTTATGAAGTCCTTGATTACATCCCAAAATATTTTCATTACGGGATGGTTAGTCTTACGCAGAAACGCGCAGTAATCAATCGTATACCGACCCAGCCAGGGCTTGTAGCCATTTTCCCTTTTCTGCATCTGCCAATATAGTGTTATCGATCGGGCTGGAAAATGAACATTAATATCAATGTTCAGAACTGTCTTGTTGCGACTGATCGCACGCAGTCGGCACTTATCGAAGGTAACCCAAGTTGTGTTTCTGGACTGGCAAATGACATTGGTCCATTTGACGGTAGCTATCATCTGGAATTTGAATTAATTATATTCAATTATAAGATACCACGTATAATATCTTTATATTAGTTGAATACCTGCACGGTTTTTATGAAGAGCAGCCCCACAAATATTACATGAATAGTCAGCATTAGTGTAGGCTTCATTGTCTCAACTGTGGAATTATGACTGCTGCTACATGGATATAAACTAACTGATAAAACGTCAAAATCATAATTGTTGTGCCATTAAATTGCCGAAGTTATTAAATATTTATATATAAATAGATATGTATGTTGAGATTTTGATATATATTTCGATTCACTTTTTGAATAACATTGTTAACTGCTTCTTCACTGCTGCTCCCAAAACATAAATAGTTATTCTTTAAATAAATCCTGATAGAAAGTAAAGTAGACTTTTGCTATATACTGTGGCTTTACATCGAAAATCCAAGTTAGATACAGCAAATAATCGCCGCTGGGAAAAGGCAGCGAAAAGTTTCTGGCGTCCCAGAACAAATCCTTTATGGTCAGTCGGCCCTGCAGGGAGACCAACTTTCCATATAAAATATGTTTTTATATAATTATCTAAGGCCACTCACCTCAAAGGGACACGGATGGTCGAAGTTAGTAAAATCTTTGCTCAAATTCCAAAATATTTTAATAACCGGATGATTTGTTTTGCGCATAAATGCACAGAAATCAACCGTGTATTCGCCCAACCAGGGCTTATATCCATTTGCCCTTTTCTGCATCTTAAAGTTAAGATGCAAATTGTGGACCGGATAGAGAAGGCTGATGTCGGTGTTCAAAACCGTCTTGTTGCGGCTAATCGCACGCAGGCGACATCCATTGACGATGACCCAAGATGTATTTCTGGACTCGCAAATGGCATTGGTGAATTTGACGGAGGTGATCATCTAGAAATTAGATGTTGTTTGTTTTTGATTACACAATCAAAATGGCAAAGATTTCATTTTAAATACGTGTACGGTGCTTGTGAAGAATACGCCCATAAAGATCACACAAAGAGTCAGCTTTTCGTTGGGCTTCATTGTCTCAACTGTTGAATTATGACTGCAAAATTATGATTATAAACTATTTGCAAAAACCTCAAAAGCATAATTATTTACCCATTACACTGGCGAAATTATTATAAATTTGCCGACTTAATAGCACAAAATCAATAATAATAATAGTTAATATTCGCATACTTGCAGGAGCACGTGCATAAAAATAGGTTTTTGTGCGTAGTTAAATATAATGAGCTCTATAAATAACTTGCTCAACAAGCAAAAAATTATTTAATTATTTATTGAATTGGGCATTTCGCTGCCACAAGTAATTGATATTTACACATCATTTAAGCACTTTTTTTAAATCGAGATTTAGATATTTATTTCAATCTAATTTGGTCAATGACATGTTTTACTGCTGCTCCCAAATCGAATTAGTTGTTCAATAAAATAGTCCCGATGGAAAGTTAAGTAAAATTTAAGGTAATACTGTTGCCGCTTTTTTATATATTTATTGAAAACTGACTGATTGGTAATCAGAGCAAAAAAAAATTTAATTGCTGACTCGCAAATGGTTTAATTCTTCATTTACGTAAACGATTTCTACAATAAGAAACAAACAAGCATTTGTTAATATATAAGAGTACACATGATATTATAATATGCTATTATGCATGAGGAGATTTATTAATCTTTGAACAAATCCTGACGGAATGTAAAGTAAAATTTCGTTAAAACCTGCGGCCTCTTGTCGAACATCCAAGTTAGTAGCAGGGCGTAGTCCCCACTGGGAAAAGGCAACAGAAAATCTGTTGGGTCCCAGAAGAAATCCTTAACAATCTGTTTGCCCTGCATTGAAAATAGATGACGACAACATTACTAACTGACTGTGCTAAGAGAGATCTCTACCTACGACAAAGGGACACGTATGGTTGAACGATGTGAAGTCCTTGATTAAATTATAATAAATTTTGATAACAGGATGGTTGACTTTGCGCATAAACGCACAGTAGTCGACCGTATGCTTTCCTAGCCAGGGCTTGTATCCGTTTGCCCTCTTCTGCATCTGAAAGTTGAGATGCACATTATAGGCTGGATAAAGAATATTTGTGTAGACGCTCAGAACAGTCTTGTTGCGACTTATCGCACGCAGCCGGCACAGATCAAAGGTAACCCAAGTTGTGTTCTTGGAATCGCATATGGCATTCGTGAACTTAACAGTCGCTCCCATCTGCAATTGGACCGAGTTATTCCAAATTGTGTAAATGCAAATCGAGATTTGATAATTGAATACTTGAACAGTTCTTATGAAGAACACAACCACAAGTAGCACAGCAAATGTCGGTTTAATTGTTGCTTTCATAGTGTCAACGGCTGATTTCTGACTGCTCAATAATAAATCATTCTACACTAATCGGTAAAGCCTACGCTCATAATAATTGTTGTCATTGAAAATCTCAAAAACATATTTAATAATTATGTATTTAATAGCACAATCAATAACAATAGTTGTTATCGGCATAATTGAAGTTACTTCCATACCATAAACCAATAAACATTTTTAATATATTCAACTTTAAATATATCTTGATGGTAAATATTTGTGAATATTTGATTGAAAGTGCGGCTTCTTAACAAAAATCAACAATCCATTGCTTAGTGCTGGAAATCATAAAATAAATCCTGATTGAAAGTAAAGTAAAGTTTTAGAACAAACTGCTGCTTCTTATCGAAAAGCCAAGTCTGCTGCAGCATGTAATCCCCAGTGGGATAAGGCAACGAAAAATTTCTGGCATCCCAAAAGAAACCCTTTACTGTCAGTTTGCCCTGCAAAGATACAAACATAAAAGATTTTACATATAGAAAACGTTTAATGTTTTGTCACTCACCTCCATTGGACACGGATGATTGAAGTCAATATAGTCCTTGATTTCATCCCAAAACATTTTCATTACAGGGTGGTTGGTCTTACGCAGGAACGCGCAGTAGTCAATCGTATAGCGGCCCAGCCAGGGCTTGTATCCACTTTCTCTTTTCAGCATCTGCCAAATTAGGGTAATCGATCGGGCTGGACTATGAATGTTAAAGATAAGGTTAAAAACTGTCTTGTTGCGACTAATCGCACGCAGCCTGCACAGATCGAAGGTGACCCAACTTTTGTTTTGGGACTCGCATATGACATTGGTCATTTTGACGGTGGTTATCATCTGGAATTATAGTTTTGTAAATCACATTACCAATGAAATTATTTGAATACCTGCACGGTTTTTATGGCGAACACCGCCAGAAATATAGCGCAAATAGTCTGTTTTACTGTAGGCTTCATTGTTCCAACTGTTGAATTCCGACTACTACTATATATAATAATCTATATATATATATGTATAATTTTATATAAATATATATATAGTGACATATCCATAGTCGCACCCACCCTTTAACATAACTTAGCACATAAGCATAAGCACAATTATAAACATTTCTAATATTGTAAACAAAGAGCCTGGTGATAACATCGACATTGGTCAAGATCAAACTGTCCCCCTTTGGTAGACATAAACAATTCACCCTAAATATCACGCCACTGTCAATGTTCCCATCAGAGTACTATCCCACGCATAATTGCTGACGCAGCTCAAACTTCACTCAATTTTGACTCAAACTCTCTCAAAGCGAAGTTTGCTAAGCGACCGCAACAGTTAGATAAATCAGTTCATATTCGGGAAGCAAATCTGAATGTACTCAACAAAAGTAGCCGTTAAGTGAAAATAATAAATTGAAATATATTTTTTTATAGTAACCTAACGTGTAAAACTTAATTGGCGCAGCCGGTAGGATACGTCGGGAAAAAAATAAAGATCGCTAAAGGATAATTAATTCCCAGATCTAACGCACAATCGCGACCGAAAGTGTTGTCGGAGTGTAATAAAAATTTTCTCGAATACGTATCCGCACAAGAACCTTCGGGTCACTAGTAGCTTAATAATATTGACCCTTTGGGCAATAAAGCTACTACAGTTAATAACGACTGGCTTTGCATATCGTTTGATCCCTGCAATACGTTATTACTGAGTCTTTTTAAGACACACACACAAAAAAAAAAAAACATTTACACAATAATCCATCACAAACTTTAACTTAAAATAAAAGTGCAAAATCAAAGAACAATAAAGTTCAAACCTACAAACTCAAAACTATTCAAAAAAAAGTGTATTACACCAAGATGACAATGGAATTATCAGAACAACACCTCAACCAGGCCCTTTCACAACTTAGACAGGTGCCAAGCTTTGACGGATCAACGGATCAACTAAACGCCTTCATTAAAAGGATAGATTACATCCTACACCTGTATCCAACCCGAGATGTTAGACAACATAGCATCTTATACGGAGCCATCGAATTGCAAGTCACAGGAGATGCTCAGAGAATATCACAAAGGACAGCAGCCAACACTTGGCAGGAGCTGAGAAACGCATTGATTGAAGAATACAAAGTGCAGACACCATTTGAAGAACTCCTTCGACGCTTATACAACACGAATTACCAAGGAAACGTCCGTAAGTTCATCGAGGAGCTCGAGAATAAATCTTTTGTTATATTAAATAAGTTAGCACTAGAAAATATACCTAGCAATACAACCCTTTATACAAATGCTATGAATAACACAATCAAAGATGTTATTACAAAAAAATTACCAGATAGGCTTTTCATGATGTTAGCCAGACACGACATTACGTCGACACAAAAACTAAAGCAAGTAGCTCAAAGAGAGGGATTATATGAAAATAGCGTTACTGAAAAACCTAAAAATAATAATGTTCAGGGAAATCCAAATAACAATCGTAGGAACATGGGAAATTATCAGCAAAATGCTAACCCAACCACCATTTCAAGTGGTTATTCCAACACGAATCAGAGTTATCACGCACAAAATAAACAGCACAATAAGTCCGAAGACAATCAGAAAGCTCACCACGAGTTCCAACAGAAATTAAGTCAAGGTAGATACCAAAATCCCTTAAACTACCAAAATCAGTCCCATTCACGCTTGAATGCACCAAACCCTCCGACTAAACGTCAAAGAGATAGTAACAGTGGGCAGATGAAAATGGATACATCCGAAAATTTTCATCAGCAAGCCTCGGAACAAACAGAAGAAATCCATTCATAAAATTGATTATGAATGACGAAGTTCTAAAATGTGTCATCGACACAGGTTCAACCATAAATCTAATGAAAACAAACCGCTTAAATTTTCCAGTTTACAACGAAACATTAAAGGTTCACACCATAAATGGTGTTATTGAATTAAAACAAAGTATACGATTAGGAGCAAGCAAAATTTGTCCGAGCAAACAAAAATTCTATATTCACGACTTCTCAGAGCATTATGATGTTCTGATTGGGAGAGAATACCTTGAGGCATGTCAAGCAAAAATAGACTATGCACAAGGATCCGTAACCTTAGGAGAATTTAACTTTTGTTTTAGATATAATGACGAAGAGGTCGAAGAGGACATGACCGCACAAGAGTGCCTTGATCCACCCTCAACAGAGGACAGACCATTTAACTTCGCTATTAATAATGAATTAATAGAAAACAATGAGTTTAGGCTAGAGCACCTAAACTCAGAAGAAAAAGAAAAAATAAAAAAAGTTTTACATGAATTTCGTGATATCCAGTACCATGAAGGTGACAATTTGACTTTCACTAGTACAATTAAACACAAAATTCTAACGAAACATGAGGACCCAATTTACAAGCGTCCATACAAATATCCTCAAATATACGATGAGGAAGTAAATAAACAAATAAGCGATATGATAAAACAAAATATCATACGTAAATCCAAATCCCCTTACTGCTCACCAGTAATAATCGTTCCAAAGAAAAACGATGCATCTGGAAAGCAAAAATTCCGGTTAGTCATAGATTACCGCAATCTCAATGAACTAACTATTAATGATAAATACCCTATCCCGATCATGGATGAAATATTAGACAAACTTGGAAAATGTCAATATTTCACAACCATTGATCTAGCCAAAGGCTTCCACCAAATCCAAATGGATCCTGGTTCAATACCCAAGACCGCATTTTCGACTAAACATGGCCATTACGAGTACACTCGCATGCCATTTGGTCTTAAGAATGCACCTGCAACGTTCCAACGTTGTATGAACAATCTCTTAGAAGATTTAATTTTTAAAGATTGTCTGGTCTACTTAGACGACATTATTATTTTTTCCACTTCATTGGAGGAACACATTTTGTCGCTACAAAAGGTATTTAAGAAGCTTAGAGAAGCTAACTTAAAACTACAGTTGGATAAATGCGAGTTTATGAGAAAAGAAACTGAATTTCTCGGTCACATCATCACAACTGAGGGTATAAAACCAAATCCCAACAAGATACAAGCAATTGTCAAATTCCCAATTCCAAAAACCCCAAAAGAAATTAAATCATTTCTAGGATTATGTGGTTTCTATAGGAAATTTATACCAAATTTCGCTAATATAGTAAAACCATTAACACTTAAATTAAAAAAGGGAGCAAAAATCAATATAAAAGACAGAGACTACGAGCTAGCGTTTGAAAAGCTAAAAGTACTCATAACATCCGACCCAATTTTAATATACCCTAACTTCGAAAAACCATTTTCATTAACTACAGACGCGAGTAATATGGCAATAGGGGCCGTCCTTTCGCAAGAGCATAAGCCTATATGCTATGCAAGTAGAACTCTCAACGAGCATGAGTTAAATTATTCAACGATTGAAAAAGAATTATTAGCAATCGTTTGGGCCACTAAATACTTTAGGTCCTATCTCTTTGGTCGACAATTTCAAATCCTTAGTGATCACAGACCACTCGTCTGGTTAAATAATATGAAAGAACCTAACATGAAATTACAAAGGTGGAAGATCAAGCTAAATGAGTTTGATTTCCAAATTAAATACGTCCCAGGAAAAGAAAATTATGTGGCAGATGCTCTGTCCAGAATTCAATTAAACGAAAACTTCTTAGGCGAAGATACAATTAGCACAAGAGCAACAATACATAGTGCTCAAGAAGACAACAGTAACCATTTACAAATCACAGAAAGACCACTTAATTATTACAATCGACAAATAGAATTTGAAAAAGGAACCGAGAACGAAACAAAAGTTACGAATTACTTTCACAAAACCAACATAAAAATTACGTACAAAGACATGACTAATACGCATGCCAAAGAATTAATAAAAGAATACTTATGCACAAAGAAAAGTGTGCTATACTTCCACAACGAAGCAGATTTTCCAATTTTTCAAGAAGCCTACTTAGAAATAATAAGTCCGAATAATTCAACAAAGGCAATGAAAACTAGTACAAAATTAATAGACCTTCAAACATACGCAGAATTCAAAGAATTAATATTAAAAAAGCACAAAGAATTATTACATCCAGGAATTGAAAAAACTATCAATTGGTTCAAAGAAACCCACTATTTCCCAGATTATCAAAATTTAATTCAAAATCTAATAAATGAATGTGAGATTTGCAACATCGCAAAAACAGAACACAGAGATACAAAATTAACTTTCGAAATAACTCCAGAAATCGCTAATATCCGAGAAAAATATGTAATGGATTTTTACATAGTAGGAGATAAACAATTTTTATCTTGCATTGATATCTATTCAAAATTTGCATCATTATTAGATATAAAAAGTAAAGACTGGCTAGAAACCAAACGAGCTATATTACAAGTGTTCAACCAAATGGGTAAGCCCATCGAAATAAAGGCAGACAAAGACTCAGCTTTTATGTGTACAGCTTTACAATTATGGCTAAAATCAGAAGCAGTAAATATTAATATAACCACTAGTAAAAATGGTATATCCGACGTAGAACGATTTCATAAGACAGTTAACGAAAAACTAAGAATCATTAACAGCGACTCAGACGTCGAAAATAAACTTACAAAATTTGAAACTATACTCTACACGTACAATCATAAAACAAAGCACAAAACGACTAACAGAACACCAGCGGACATATTCATATATGCAGGTACACCAGAGTATGACACTCAAGCTAATAAAGAAAAACTAATAAATAACCTCAACAAAAAACGAACAAATTATGAAATTGACACTAGATACAAACACTCACCGTTAGTTAAATCAAAGACGACAACCCCGTTCAAGAAAACAGGAGAACTAAGACAAATCGACGACAAACATTTTGAGGAAACTAACAGAGGCAGGAAAATAACACATTACAAAACCAAATTCAAAAAGAAAAAGAAGACTAATCAAAGCAAATATAACAATTACAGGTCAACAACAGACAGCGATCAAAACATACAAGCACCAGCTTAAATTAATTATTATAATATTACTATCAATAACTGTAAACCATATAAATGCACAGAGTATTGAAATTAATCCTATCAAAGCCCATAACGGATATCTCATATTTAAAACAGGAACCATAGACATTCCGACAGATTACGAATTCCACTGTTTAACGGTTAATATAACAAAAACCGAAGAAACTTTTAACAATTTAATTGAACAAAGTAAAGAATTCAATAACCTTATACAAATCGAATACCTAGTAGAAAAATTAAACAGAGAAATAAACGGCTTAAAAATAGCCAAACGCAGCAAAAGAGGTTTAGTTAACATAGTAGGAACAGCATATAAATACTTATTTGGAACATTAGATCAAGAAGACAAAGCAGAAATTGAACAAAAAATAAGCAACTTAGCAGAAAACAGCGTTCAGGTTAACGAATTAAATTACATAATAGAAGCTATAAACAAAGGAATAGAAATCATGAACGAACTAGATCAAGAGAAACAAAAAGGAAAGAAATTAGATATCCTTATATTTAACTTACAACACTTTACAGAATATATAGAAGACATTGAGATGGGAATGCAGCTCACAAGATTAGGAATTTTTAACCCAAAATTACTAAAACATGACTATTTGTTGCATGTTAATTCTGAGAAATTGTTGAATACAAAAACTTCCACTTGGTTTAAATCAGATACAAACGAAATACTGATAATATCCCATATTCCTCGAGAAATAATAAAAAGCCCGGTATTCGAAATAATTCCATACCCGGATGAAAATAATAATATTTTGACAGAAATAGCTCATGAAAAATATTTTACCCAAGATAAAAAAGTTTATAGCAGAGAAACAAAAAAATTAATTACTAATGAATGTTTAACAGGAATTTTAAACCAAATAACATCAGAATGTAGTTATACTAAAATTTTGCAAAATTTTCAAATCAACTACATAGAACCAAATATAATTTTAACTTGGAATTTACCAAAAACTATATTAAATCATAATTGTATAAATAACGAAATAACAATAGAAGGAAACAATATAATAAAAATCTTTAATTGTTCACTGCAAATTAATGAAATTTCAATTTCAAACAATATGTTAGATTATACTCAAAGCATTTACGTAAGCAATGATGTTATAAAATTAGAACCACTTTCGTTTGTACAAACGAAACAAATTATAAATGCACATACAAAATTTAACAATGTATTCCAGATAATTACAATAACCATATTTGTAATCATATTAATAAGTTTAACACTGTATTTGACATATAAGTTCAAAAGCATACCTAAGAAATTAATTATAAAATATAAAAAACCCAAAGTAGAAGAAACACCTACAATAATAGGAGATATACCAATTGTAAAAGAAGAAAATGTTACACCATATCCAAACTTAAACACCTGAGGACAGGCACTTTTCTAATGGTTGGGGGAGTGACATATCCATAGTCGCACCCACCCTTTAACATAACTTAGCACATAAGCATAAGCACAATTATAAACATTTCTAATATTGTAAACAAAGAGCCTGGTGATAACATCGACATTGGTCAAGATCAAACTGTCCCCCTTTGGTAGACATAAACAATTCACCCTAAATATCACGCCACTGTCAATGTTCCCATCAGAGTACTATCCCACGCATAATTGCTGACGCAGCTCAAACTTCACTCAATTTTGACTCAAACTCTCTCAAAGCGAAGTTTGCTAAGCGACCGCAACAGTTAGATAAATCAGTTCATATTCGGGAAGCAAATCTGAATGTACTCAACAAAAGTAGCCGTTAAGTGAAAATAATAAATTGAAATATATTTTTTTATAGTAACCTAACGTGTAAAACTTAATTATATATATATTCATACACTGGGCGAAAGATTCTAAAATTGGTGTTCCCAATTGGCTCTAAAGGCTATTATTATAATAATACTTAATAATGGCATATAAAAAAAAAGAGTCCTCTTGGCGGGAGTGGCCGACTAGAGGATACCCTGAAAAAACACAGTCTGTGACAGTTTAATAGCTAAAAGGATATACAATAGCATTTTTGAATAATAAAATGCCTGCTTCGACCTAAGAACCAATCTAACTACTTCTCATACCTAATCATGATCAGTATATACTCTATAAGAAGCTTCATGTCAAATTTTCGATTCTAGCTTGAGATTTGCTTAAAAAAACAGGAGTTCGATATATATCGATTGCTTGACAACGGACGAGTTATCGGCTATCGGAAGGGAACTTTACGGTGCACTATGATTGAATACAAGCTGTATTCAAAAATAAAACTCAGTATTAAAAAATTCCAAAAATTAAAAAAGTAATTTTATAAAAATACGAATATGTTTTTTATTTTGTTAAAATTGATATATATATATATAAATTGAAAACTGATTGATTGGTGGTCAGCGCGGAACTGATGGCTGTGTTTAACTATTTATATATATTTGAAAGAGAGCACAAGCCATTAAAATATTATAATATAATAGCATAAATAGCAGGTTGTATTTTTTTTTGGAATCGCGACCATTGGGAATTGAACCTAGTTTTACCAAAGGCACATCAAAATCTTATATTAAAGTTTTCATGAAGAGAACTGCCACAAATATCACAGAATTAGTTGATTCTGTTATTTATTCGCTAAAGAAAGATCCATTTCAAGTTTGCTTGAATTAATTAAGTTTAAGTTTTCACTTAAGACACTTAATTTTTTAATCTTTGAATAAATCCTGACGGAACGTAAAATAAAAATTCGTTAAGGCCTGCGGTCTCTTATCGAAAATCCAGGTTAGGAGCACCATGTAATCCCCACTTGGCAAAGGCACCGTTAAGTCCCTAGGATCCCAGAAGAAGTCCTTAACAATCTGCTTGCCCTGTTTTGAAGGTTGTTCACAGATGTATTTTGATAGACTTCAGATCAGCTACTATTTACCATGTAGGGACAAGTGTGGTTGAGGGTTGTATAACTTTTGATAATATCATAATAAATCTTGATGACAGGATGATTGACCTTGCGAATAAATGCGCAGAAATCAACCGTATACTGGCCCAGCCAGGGCTTATATCCATTTGCCCTCTTCTGCATCCGAAAGTGTAAGTCGACGACATGCACCGGCTGCAAAAGGTTTATCTCCATGTTCAGAACTGTTTTGTTGCGACTAATCGCACGCAGCCGGCACAGATCGAAGGTAACCCAAGTTTTGTTTTTCGTTTCGCAAACTGCGTTCGTAAACTTTACTGTGGCTGCCATCTGGAATTTGAACTCGTTTTTCAAGAGTGGGTTAATGCAAATAGACAGTGTTCAAATAAGTACATGGATAGTTTTTATGAAGATAGTTTCCACAAATATCACACAAATCGTCAGATTCACCGTTGGCTTCATTGTCTCAGCGGTTGATTGTTGACTGTTAATAAATATATGAAAGTGCGCTTATAATTATATTTGCCATTACAACTGAACAGATTATAATAATTGTGAATTTAAATAGTACAAAATCCATAATCCATAATATCCATAATACATGCATGAATAGATTTTAATTACAAATTAATTTAGCCCATCGAAAAACAAAGTCAACGCGTAGTCGCCAATGGGGCTTCGTGGTAATAACATGTTTTTAGCATCTCAAGTAAGTTCCTTTATTGAAGGTAAGCTGATGAATGATTGGCTGCATAAAGACTTGAAAGGCACACAGTGATTTTCTCCTCTCAAAGGGAGTGATTGAGCATTGTATATTTTTGTGCATACTTCTTGATAACATCATGATAAGTTTTGACAACAGGATGATTAAGTTGACGCTAAGCTCGGCTTATATCCAGTTGCTTTTTGGTGCATAAGAAAGTTAAGATCTGAGTGAATTGAAGTCTATCGAACATGCACATTGAATAGTTTTTTTTTTAATGTTTGTGTTCCTTAAATTTATTACAATAGATAGTTTTTACTTTGGGTGCGCTCGAAGCTAGCGCGAATTACACATGGTATTCGGGCGACGCTGTGTAATTGCTCTAGTCCTTGAATATATCCTGATGGAAAGTAAAGTAAACCTTCGTTACAAACTGTGGCTTCTTATCGAAAATCCAAGTGAGCAGCACGGCGTATTCACCACTTGGTAAAGGCACCGTTAAGTCTGTGGGATCCCAGTAAAAATCCCTGAGAATCTGCTTGCCCTGCATTGAGAGTGGATCACAGACGTATAAAGACTGTGTGAGATAAACATTTACTGACCACATAGGGACACGTATGGTTGAGCGTTGAAAAGTCCTTAAAAACGCCAATTAGGATTTTGATAACCGGATGATTGGATTTGCGCATAAGCGCACAGAAATCGACCGTATATTCGCCCAACCAGGGCTTATAGCCATTCGCTTTTTTCTGCATCCGAAAATTGAGGTCGGCCGTGTGCACCGGATGGAGAAAGTTCAAGTCCACATTCAGCACAGTTTTATTGCGATTTATCGCACGCAGTCGGCAACGATCGAAGGTGACCCATGTTTTGTTTTTCGTCTCGCAGACGGCATTCGTAAACTTAACCGTGGCTGCCATCTGGAATTTGAATTTGTTACATCGAATTTTGCCGTTTCAATTTATGATTTTTGATTTAAATACATGCACAGCTTCTATGAGGAGCACAACCACAAATGACAGACAAATTGTTAGTTTTACTGCAGGTTTCATTGCCTCAACGGTTGACTGTTGACTGATACCAAATTGGTGTATAATTATCGAGAAGTTGATATTTATATTTTTTGTTGAAATTAAATAATTCAGAATTCAATAGGCCATAATAATGGACTACGCACACAAATTTGCAAAGCTGGTCACCATACAGACATTTGCTAATAGCTTTGTTTAGAAATATTTAAATAAATCCTGAAGAAGCGTATAAACAGCAGCGTATAATATATCCCTCTTCACTTGGAATCCCTCTTTTAGTTTCTAAAAGATCACACAATAAAAAGCAGATTTGGAATAGTTTCATTGTCCCATTCATTGATGTAGCTTCTCATAAAAAAAAACCCATCAATTAAAAGCATTTCAATCATTAATTACTCAAAGCAATTTAAATATATGAAATTGGATTCGTAGGCCCTATTGCCCTATTAAGTAGAAGTTATGCAAGAGAAGTCCTTGTACACCACATAGGAACACGTGTGAAGTCCTTGATGATATCGTATGACAGTTTAATAACATGATAAAGGCGCAGAAATCAACCAAATACTGGCCCAGCCAATTGTAGCCAGCCCAATTTAATGGCAAATGTTTAATAATAATGATAAATAATTACTTTTAAATGAACACATATGATGTGCACAAAATGTATTACAAAATGAATCAAATATATGCCATTTGTTGATCCGTTGATCCGAGCTTAAAACACCGAAATTTCGTGCCGCCAATAGTTAATCTCGAAATGTAAAGTAAACATTCGTCACAAACTGCGGCTTTTTATTGAACATCCAGGTGAGTAGCAGCAGATATTCTCCACTTGGCAAGGGTAGCATTAATTTGGCTGGATCAACGATGAAGTCCTTAAGCATCTGCCTGGCCTATCACAGAAATCGTAAGTAAAGTTCAATCTGTAGCACAATCGCTGTACTTACCACATAGGGGCACGTATGATTGATTGTCGAATACTCCTTGATCAAATCATAGATGATTTTTATAAAGGGATGATTGGCCCGGCGCATAAACGCACAAGCATCGGCCGTATAGTTGACCAACCAGGGCTTATAGCCGTTCGCCTTCTTCAGCAGCTGGGCGTTAACGTGTATTTCATAGGCTGGGTAAAGGACCATTATCTCAATGGTTAGAGGGGTCTTGGTGCGGCTAACTGCACGCAATCGGCACTTCTCGATGGTTACCCACGACTCATTTCTGGACTCGCAAATGGCATTTGTCATCTTGCAAACGGCTGCGGTCTGGAATGTGAGCTGGTTATGCTTGGGCAATATGTGGATATACAGATTCGAATACATAGACGGCGTCCACAAAGAGCGCTGAGAGCAAAAGCATTGCGTAAGAATCCAGATAATATTTCGGTTTCATTGCCTCAACGATTGGATATTGACTGACAGCAGGGTCAATATATTGTCAAATAAATCGTTTTTATATTTATAATTCATATATAATTGCCGCAGCACACATTCAAAAATACATAATACTATTATGATAATATCAACACAATTTTTATTTTCGATATTTTGTGAGATTAATTGGGGCAGATGTTATTAGCCGATCTCAGAATATATCCTGATAAAATGAGAAATATATGTTCGTTACAAATTGCGGCTTCTTGTCGAAAATCCAAGTTAGGAGCAACAAATAATCGCCAGTTGGCAGAGGCAAGGTCAGGTTTGTGGGATCGTAGTAGAAATCCTTGACAATCTGATTGCCCTATTGAGTAAGACGTTTAGTTAATTAACAATTGGTATACATTTACTCACCTGATAGGGGCAGGTATGATTGATTGTGGAGAAATCTCGCAAAATAAGCCAGAACATTTTAAAAACCGGATGTCTCTGCTGGCGCATAAACACACAGCCATCGATTGTGTAGTTAAAAAGCCAGGGCTTATAGCCATTATCCTTTTTCATAAGTTGCAGGCTTATATGAATATTGTAAACAGGATACAGTATGTTGATATCGGCATTAAAGGTCGTCTTGTTGCGATTTATCGCACGCAGGCGACATTTGTCGATAATAACCCAAGATTTGTTGCTCGACTCGCAAACGGCATTTGTCATCTTGCAAAAGGCGGCCGTCTGTAACAGACATGTTTGTTAGTTATGCCATATATCAGATTAAAGGTTAATCCAGCTTGTCTTTTTTTATACTATTGGCATATACAACGTATGTATGTACACCTGTACAGGATATACCCACAGGACATACAACAGCCACACACGAATCGGCGACTCGAGTCGGAATCCACGTTGTTTAGTTGTCTTTATGGCTAGGATCAGTTGAAAGCTAGCAGCATCTATCATGGATTGTTGTTTTTTTTTCATACCTTGCACCTCCGTATCAAAATCAGCATTAAAACAATAAGCACACATTTTCTCAGCGCTTGAGTTGCGTTCATGACGAAAACTGACTAAACAGCCGCTTGTTGAAATTAATTTTATATTTTTATAAAATATATAAGCCAATACTAAAAAATAATGATAATTTCATTTTAATCGCTTAAGGTTATTCATTATAAACTAATTACCATAAAGCAAAAATGTTGCAGGGTACAAAAAATCTATAAAATAAATAATTCCCAAAATGCGCCAAAAAACGTAGAAATTGCAATGGTTTTTTTTTTAAACAAATTTTGACAAATTAAACTGCCATAAAATTTGCTATGCCCATTTTCAATCAAATCTTTTAAAACATTTTAGCTAAAAGCAAAATAATAAAAACTATAAAGTAAGTATACTATATTTATATTAATATATAAATCTTAGTGAAGTTCTTAGAGGCTAAGTCTGATTGAAATAAATTTGATTGATAGGAATCTAACTGCACCTGCTGACCCGCTGACCCGTGCTTGGAACTCTCACTCAATCCGAAAGGTAAGCTTCTAGCCTTGCCACAGAGAATAAAGGCTAGATTTCTCTTAAGTGTGGAAAGTACTTGGAGTATTTCGCCATGTTATTAAATATTAACCATAAAAGGAAATGGCGTTCAGGTGATTCCCCCCGCTGTTCGATTGGGCTTTTAGCTCTGCGCACTTCATATTTTGTGTTTTTCTTCGGAACTGCGCCGTCTGATAAGGCGTAGAAGGTGTTTGTGCTATTATTGCTGATACAAAAATTTCCGCGACTTTGTTATTGCGCTCTTATTTGTTTTTGCTATTTATGCAGAAGTTGTCTGGTTTTTTGCCTTTGTCTAAATTTAGCTCTGCGCCAAAGCTATTTTTGGTACCTGTCCGGTTTATTTTTGTACATTCCTCAAAGTAATTAAACACACAGCAAATTACATATGTCACATGCGGCATGCGATTTCTGTTAGCCAGAAACTCGGGCTGCCAGCTCCGACTGCTGAGAACAAATTGTGTGTGGGCCAGAGATAAGCGTCGAGAAAGTGGGTCTGTTTGGCACCTTGAAACTCTTCAAGCTCGAGCCGTGAGACATTTTAATAACAAGCCGAGCAATAACTGATAAGCTGATGATATGAGTAGGGAGGGCAATAGTCGGACAGTGTCTGGCATTTCGGCGAATGCATTTGTTATGACATTTAACAGAAATCGCTTGTAAAAAAAAAAAAAACTAATCTTTATTGCGGCCAATTGGTTTGTTGGCTTGTAAAAATAGACAACTATTGGACAGCCCCCCAGAAGTTGACTAAATATAGGCAGCTACTCGTATTACTCAGGTGCATAGTCAAGTGCGTTGTTGTTGAGTGTTGAGTCTTGTAATTTGCCATTTTTGCACTTTTCACTTATTATTGATATTGCCTAGGTATCATATGGCCTATGTGTGCCAAATAATATATACAATATATATATACAATTGTTGCCAGACGCAAAACATTGGCGAAAAACGTGATCTGCGTGTTAGTCACATGCTGTTTATCGTTTATCACGTTTGCGATAAGCCTAATTAATGACTATTATTTTAGTACAGTTGCTTACCATATTTATAAGCACAAATCGCAATCGCAATTGGCCAAACAAAATGCGAACACATTTTGCATGGAGGAATGCCTGGTTTCCAGCTGAAGATACCTTTTGGCCAGGTCCAAAGTATCTTGGCAACAACATGCTTATGTAATGACTCACATCTCATGGAAACCCTAGAAGAAGCAGATTCAGCCATTGATAACAGCAAAGAGACGATACAAGTTTGGGCCAGGTGCGACGCCGGTAAGCGGCGCTTGACACACCTGTTGGAGGGTTTTTTGTATATATAACAAGCTCGTTGATTGACATGGAACAACGTTCAGGTATTTGCTGCTTCTGTGGAAATTAATTTCTTAAATAAGTTCGGCGCATAATGTTCAAGTATTACGCATATTGTTTTTTTGTATATTTGTCTGCCCAAAAGCATGACAACATCTTCACTTTCCCAATTAAATGTCATAAAATGAATTCATGCCCAGCTAGTGGGAGGGTCAACGGGGGGAATCCCTTGCTTTAAGCTCTTCTTCTTCTGGGTACGAATGTAATCAATCTATGCTCCGACTGGAGTCCCAATTAATTTGGTCTCTTATTTTCGAAACAAAAATATGTAAGCAAGAAACAGCGCAAAAATATTTTAATAAACTTTAAACTCTTATAAAATTCCTAGTCTATACAATTGAAGGGCAACTAGATTATTTACAACAAGATAAACTAATGCTGAGAATTATTAGCTTTATATTTATCTATAATTTTCAGTCAATATTTGTTTGTATAAGCATCAACTTGGGGCTAAATAAATAAAAAGTTTTTATAAATAATAATCGACAAATTTAGTTAAAATATCTGCTCATTTTTTTGTCGATAAGTCAAGTTGATTCAGTTAACATCAAGTATTCTGTGATTAATTAAATTAGAGAGAAAGAAGCCCTGTGAAGGATATGCTATTGTTCTTAATATATAATATGAAAATCCAATGCAATCGAGAATAAATATGCATAATTCAAATAGAGCTTAATTAGGCAAAACGTAGAATTGAGAGCATGGAAATTTCGCCCAAGCCAAAACTCAAGGGAATTATAAACTTTAGATAAATTCAAATGCGCTATATACCCGTTTATAAATATATTTATGTATATGTGTATGTGTGTATGTGTGTGGCATTACGCATGCGATACATAAATTTAAATACGCATAGCTAAAAACTCAGATAAGCTGCTTTGACGTCACGAATTTGCTTTCGTCATTAATTGTTATTTGACGTTTATATATCAGCGGGGTTTCGATTTGAATTTTTTAGATTCCCTCATGCATTCGACATATTTATAGACTTAAAATTGAATCAATAATAATAAATATATGAAAGGCATTGGCGATTGGGCCGTGTGCTTCCCAAGACGTGGGTAAATGCGATTCCCGGAATATGTGGGTGAAATCTTTGTTTAATCAGTCTGATTTGTATACGCTTCCAGCTGATATATATAGGCGTTAGTATAAGCTATACTTTTGGCAATTTCCCGATGTGGTTCATTAAGCAAAATCGGTATAGCTTCATTAAACAAGCGCTTAACGTGACATAAACGTTAAAATTCGCTTTTAAATGCGGCCGTTAAGTCGTATTAATACGCCCCGTAATACCCCTTAAAAAAACAAAACAAAACGGGAACATAAGTTCGGCGAGATTCGCGTCCCGAGATTCTTTGGGGGATAACAAACAATTCAATTTGAATAACGTGAGAAAGTTTTACGACATTGACGCAGTTTGGCGGGCTGCCTGCTTGTGGGTGGTGTTTTTTCTTTTTGGGTGGTTCAACGCGATGCATAACGGTTAACTGGCGACACGCTGCGTATGCGCAACGATTTGCGTAAGCAAACAGACAACGGCGACATGTGCAAGAATTTTATAACATTTTTGTATTCGCGCTTTTGTTTTCTGTTGTTCGATTAATAAAAAGCGCCAAGCGTACGGTGCTTTTACAGTTGCGCGTTGCCAGTGCGAAACGTGCTCGAACATGTCGCAAACAGGTGACGCCCCACAGCGTACCCCCAACCCCCCGTACCCCCGCACACACACACACACAAACCGTGAGATCGACAACCCCCAAGACAAGAGCTGTATACAGTTCTTATCAGACCCAAACTCAAAGTTGACTTCGCCCTCGTCTGGCGGCACGCGCTGGTCGCGAGAGAGAGAGAGAGCGAAACTCGAAAGAGCGAGAGAGCGAAATTTGGGAAGATAACGATGCTATCAGAAATTGGTTGGGCTCAGCCCGCGTCGCAGTTCTTGTGAAATTCAACGCCGTCATGTTAACTGGCGCCGCCACTAAAAAAAAAGTGCCCGTAGCGACCCCCAGAAGAGAAATCAATGGCGGGCAATTATATACAAACCAGTCGGAGGGAACTTGAGTGAATGTGCACGGCTGCGAAATACCCTGTACTTAAGTGCGATCTGAGAGCTCGACCTGCGCAATCTCCTCCTCGAATATGCTCTGTAGTTAACATTAAAAAAAGAAGCTAGACTATATTGGTTATATAAACCGATCTGAGAGTTCGATTGAATGACACCTATATACACTCCTCCTTAATTCATTATATATTTAATGTATATAAATGATAGACAAAAATGAGTGTCAACCTTATTAGGGTAAGGTAAGGTAAGGTGAGGTACAATGGACTCAGCTGATGCTTTAGCATTGTGCATACCCTTTCTCGATCTCTTTGATTACAGGGCATGAATATTAAATAATAGAGCACGATCCAGACGGCAGACAACTCGAGTGATTATTATGTATGTACACACACGCACATTTCACAGGCTGCAAACGTGGTGTTAATTTGGCTTTGTTTGGGACTTAGTTATCAAAGGGTTTGTATCAATACACCTTTGGTATAATGCGAGCCGCAGGTGCAACTGCGTTTTAAATATGTGTAACAAAACGAACCAATGCAAATATTAATTAGGAGCAAATAGCACACGAGCATACACATTTAGTACATTTGTTTAGTTTTATCATTCGCAGCTCCAACTATTATCATCTATCTGTATCTCTATCTCTATCTTGGTATCTGCCGCCCTTTCTGGCCCGTGCCGCATTTAATCAAATGCGCATTTTATGGCATCAGGTGGGTTTTGCGCAATGTTTCGCCTGGAATGCGTGCGATGCCGAATATAAATGTATATTTGCTTAGCTCGCTATAATGCGGGTCAGCCCGTCTTGAGATACAAAAGTATCTCAATTGTTTACATAATCGATTTCCATAGAATGCCGCCCGCCATGTGCCTTGGCTCTTGTCTAGAACACAAACCAAATTAGGCAAAAACTTTGAATGTGTATGAAATTTATTTCTGGCCTTGGTTACGCTTTGGCATAGTTCCTATAAACCCACAATCTCCCTTATCACAGATTGCAGAGTTCGCACAGTCACGCTCTGAATGTGTGTGCTTGATAAGGCATTTGGGTATTCTCCTTGGCTTGGTCTAGATCTGTTCGATCTGCAGATATATATCTCAATTATCTCGCATATTGTGAAATGTGCATTGGTTTTACACAGAATTTGGCAATACATTTGTTTACTTAGCACGTGCCACACATATTTTTAATTTTCGTAAATATTTGAGATACCCCGCGAATCTTAGGAAAATGTTGTTCTCGAAAAATATATAGTTTTGTTCGCCATTTATCTGTTTATTTTTGTTGTAAAAAAGATTACGAATGTTCAGAAAGGGAAAATTGTTAAAGGTTAAAGTGAGCGAGATGGAAAGAGAGCGATAAAACAATAATAAATAGAAGCAGAAAACTGTTTATTGGAAGAGAGATGGAAAAAGGGCAATACAAAAAAAATAAATGACAATTATGCAACTCATATATAAATATCGTAAATTTTTGATAAATATCGTAAAACAGGCCCGAAGCCCACGTCTAGATTATATTATTTCTCTATGTTGAGTGAAAGGAGAGATGGAAAAAGGGCGATACAATAAAAATAAATAAATAAAGCCTGACAATAATTGCATGCAAAATATGCAACTCATGATTAGGCACGCTTATTTATTTGACAAATATCGTAATATCGTAAAACAGGCCCTAGACCGTAAGCTGAATGCGGTTTGCATTTAGCCCACTTCTAGATTATATTATTTATTTTATTATTTTAAATATATGCAGAAAATGATTTATATTGGGTTCAAGGACAGATGATAAATAAATAAAGTTTGACAATAATTCGTAAAGCTCTGATAAATATCGTAAAACAGGCGCTAGACCGTAAACTGAATGCAGTTTGTATTCAGCCTACTTCTAGATAATATTATTTATTATTTATTTAAGCTTTAAAATGGACTATTTCAATATTTAGTATGTGCTTAGAACTGTTTATGGGCTTCGCCCAAGTTTGTTATTGTTTTGTAGGTCTCATGTGTGCCCTGCTCTAACTTTGTCAGACCGTAAACCTGTTTCGAGCCGCACAGTTTCCATTCACAATGAAATGTTTTCCGCTCGCGTGTTTCAGCCAATTCGAGTCTCGTGCCTATTGCGCAGCTTTGTCAACGCTCTAATCAATTATTGGAGCAGTGGAAAGGTTCAACGGTTCAATCAAATACAATTAACTAAATTATAATCGTCAACAAATCAGTAAATATATACATCTATAAATATATGATAAAAATTCTGGAATTTTTGGCAGTTATCTCTGCTTGGCACAAACAGTTCAATTAATACCCCAAAAGACGTCAGATACAAAAACCAAAATACATTAATTATGGACCGACAAAAAAAAAAAACTTAAAAACAAATGCTGTTTTTAAATGTAGTTCTTGCTACGTCTCTGGGATATATCTAGGAAAGTATTATTATTATTTTTTTGAGTACTCGGTGAATCCCTGTTGTCTATAAACTGGGCTAATAAACGAATTAAACTCTGTTATCGCGTGCCGCAGACTCTTTTTTATTTATGTGTGAATACTCGAAAACAATTTCCATAGAAATTCCCAGCGATAATGCATAGTCGGGCATATAATCCATGTTTGAGCGAATTGATAAGCCCTGGCTTTTTTTTTATTATTGTATTTAATGTATTATAATATAGTATTTGTTTTTATGGGGAATAAAATGTCAACAGTTCGGCTCAAGCGAAGCGCATGCAAATGAGATTTTCTATTAAATAATATTATGCATTTTACAACTAAAAACATGTTTGTGCGCGTACATGGAAATCCAAATCCAAATAGACAATAAAAACTAGACTGGGAACTACGTATGTTGTGCGATTCTGTTGACATGCACTAGGCCCAGGCCTAGGCTATGGTTGGGGTCGTCCGGCTGGGGAGGCTGCGGGGCGTGAGATCTGATCGTTCCCCTGGCAATTAGCACGCTCTCATGACAGTCACATGAACAGCTGCTAGCGGGTAGGGGGCAGAGGGGTATATCGGATATGTGGAAACGTAGGGGGGGCATCGTTTTGGCCGGCTTTTTATTAAAAAGTTGTCACACTGGCAAATTGGCAACTGGCAAACAGGTAAGTGGAGCGCATTTGCGGTAACGGGGCATTTGAGACTTGAGAATATGCTAATTTTGGGGTCTAGCAGCAAAAATGGCAAAGCGCGTTATTAATATGAATCATTACCTTCAACGACATCACCATTGTCTCTCATTGGAGTTTGCCCCCAACTCTCTGCTCAACTCAACTCAACTCAACTCAACGCTGATCATCTCCAGTTTGGGTCGTTCGCCTTGGCTGAGCTCCAAAGGCTTTTTGCCAAGTCACGCTTATTGTAAATTGTGAACTACCCGAACATATTTGCATAGACCGTGCCCTCAATGCAGCAGCTCCGGCTAGAGGATTTTCCCACTAAACCAATTCCAAATCGAGCTGCTCAATGAACATATTACTCATATTACGTGGCATGACTTGGCCAAAAAGGCTGGGCTGAAAGCTTGTTTGGGCTTAAAGTTTGCTCGACGTGTTCTTTGGAATTAACGTTGCGGGTGTAAAGTACGTCTGGGCTGACGATTTTGTGGGAGCACCTGAGTTAATTGGCCGATGAACGGCAAATACTTATTGTAAATTGATTGCTTAACGAAATGCACTAGGTAAACTCTCGGCCGTAAGTGGGTCTAATTAGGCTAACCCATTGTCTAAAGTTTGCAATTTTGTAATTATGAGCATTATGCTAAAATGTAACTCAAATAGTTGACAGATGTTTGGGTGTTACGATTAAGCCTTATATAAACATATATCAAGATGCGCATAGTTAATTTTTAATGTACATAGAGAAGTTTGCGGAACTTACGATATAGTTATATAGTTAATAAAATGCACACTATAATTTTAAATGTACATAAATTCAACGAAATCTTTGTATGTCAATGTAAAAGTTGATAAAACAAATATCATATGGAAAGGGAAATAATGAGGTTCAGTTCAGAATAAGTCAATACTCAGGATAAAAAAATAAAATAAAACAATAAGAAAATGTGCTCAACAAAGATAATTTATTTATGATTTATATATATATTATTTCAGAGAGAGAGAGAGAGAGAGAGAGAGAGAGTTTACTGTGTCTGTGTTTACTGAACTCAATAATTAATAGTTATATTATATACAATTATGTATATAAAAAGGAAATTTGTCTAGGATCGAAATGCGGCCAAATCATGTCCGCTTTATGGGAACTCTATATGTGGTATATATATTTTTTAATAATTTTTGGAGCACAACAAACATTATATATAATCTAAATAACTATACATAGTACATTTATCTGTACTCTATACACATATATATATATACATATGTATATTTCTTTCCTCATTAATTTGTGTCTAACTAGTTTCAGGTGGGCTAACTGACCTATGCCAGCGGCTCTTGGCAACACCGTTAAGCGCTTGGTGTTGGAAATTTTGGTCCAGCTCTGCACAAAATCTTTCCATTTTTAATTGCACGAAGTCTCGCTCGTCTGGCCGTCTGGCATTGATTATATTAACATGTCTCTGCCTGGCTGAAACGTGCCAATGCCTGCCATATAAGGCGAAATTGTTTAATTGGCCTGGCAAACTTGTTGCGCCGCGCGGCGAGGGCCATTCGCTTACAGCGGCGAGTTTATTGCCTCGATTCCGACTATACATGCATGTATATGTACTATATGTGCATGTAATTGATAAGAGCGCGATTCATTGGGGGAATACCGCTGATAAAAAGCCCAATATATTGATGACTTTTTAAGTCTTAAGAAATTTTTGATGTATTTGACGTCAAGCATAAATATGCATGAGCTTGTTAATTAACTGAAAATAATAATAAGACTTAAGTTTGTTTTTCTTTTTTGTTTTATTTCTGTTTTTTTATTTTTTTTTTTTTTTCAAAAAATTTTTTGTTTAATGTTGTATGCTTATAATTAAATAACAATTTTTTTTGTATTTTTTTTTTTTTATTTTTTTCTGTAGCTGCCGGCTATATGAAAAGCTAACATAACAAAACTTTAATATTACAAATTACAATTTTTTTTAGCTTTATTTTTAATCTGATATTAAAATTTATGACGTGAAGCTGTTCATTGTGAACAAAATCGCCATTATCAATATTTTTTCTCAAAAAAAAAAAAAAAATAAATTAACCAGCAGTTGGTCACGCGCTTAAGCGTGTGCGCTTGTATGCGTGTGTGTGTGTGTGTGTGTGTTGGTTTGCCTCTGGTTGCGAAATTGTTGCCAGATCAAAGAGAGAGAGAGAGAGAGAGAGAGAGTGAGCGAGAGTGCATGCACTTCCGCAGCAGCCATGTGTTTGTTGTTGTTGTTGCTGCTGCTGCTGCTGTGTGTTCTGCTCCATTCTCGCCTGTTGCTGCGCTGCTCCAACGAAGGTCGTTGTCGCCTGCCTCGCTCTCTCTTCTAGCATCTAGCATAATAGATAATTGACCATCGTGTCGCAGCTACTTTTGCTTTCGCTGCGACTCCACCTCCTTCTCCACCTTCCATATACACTTATACATATGTATATATATGATATAGTTGATATATATAATTGGGATATGTCCCAACGTCGGTTTCCGCAGAACTCTCCAAACGTTCGGGTACATTAACCTTGTCTTAACTGGTTGTGTTTGTTTCCTTTAAAACCATCTTTTGCCCCACTGTGACGGGCTGTGTTCAACTTCTGTCTCTCCTTCAACAGGACTTATACCGCCGGCAGCTGGACAATCGGATGCTGCGGTGCATCCCAATGGGCTTCGCAGTAGTCGACCAGTTGATTCTCGGCCTTGTTCAGCTGCTCCTCGCTCTGCTCACCGCTCCAGGTCTTTTGCACCAGGCAGCACGACTCGATGCTCTCCTGGCCCAGAATGCGGCTCAGCTTGGTGGCATCGTCCACTTTAATAACATAGATGTCGTTCTCATAGCAGAACGCCTCCAGCAGCACCTCGTGCATGTGCGTGGCCGAATCGCCAGCCTTGGGCACGGCCATCAGGCAGAAGAGTGAACCCTCCGGCGACTTGGACAGCGTATTGATGGCCGCCGACAGGCCGACAATCACACGAGATTCTGATTGGGCTCGCAGCAGAGCCGTTTTAACGGTACGTCCGATGGGCATGGCGCACTCGGCCAGCTCGAGGCTGTCGTTGTGGTGATAATGATGCATGTTGGCTGATTCCTCAACGACCATATTGGAATTGTTAATCTCTGGGCTTGTCACTTGAGCTGAAGCTTGAGCTATTTTTGAAGCTTCTGTTTGCACTTTGTGTGTTTGCTTGTCGCACACTGTTTCTGTCTGTTTTTGTTGGGGTAGCACTGCTCTGTTGTTGCTTGTTTGATTAACGTTTGTCAGTTTATTGAGTATTAATCTTTTTTTGGGCAATTTGCGCTTTATTAACTTTTGCTTATGAAATTCTTTTCACGTTGACGCTGCGCGCTTTGAAATCCGTTTAACCGTCTTGCTTTGTGCTTGTTTCAATTTTGATTTGCAATTTCACAATGAATGCCAGACACTGGCGAGCGCACGCTTTTATAGCTGCGCTCTCGCCGCCAACGAATTTCATAAGAGCGCATTGATTGCGCTCTTGTTGGAGCTTTTGGCGGGGGTCTGCTCACGCAACAGTTGGCAAAGGCCAGCCGGCGTGAATACCAACCCACACGATCCACCTCTCTCGCGCTCACTCTCACTCTCTCTCTGTGTGTGTGTGTGTGTGTGAGTGTGCATTTTTTCCAAGTATTTTCGCTTAACACCTCCGCTCGCGCTCAAAATCTGAAGCTTCAGCAAGTTTTATTTTGTGCTGCTGCGCTCAGCAAATTTTTATGCCTTTTGGATTTTTGCTGGATGCTCAAAGATTTCCGTTAATTTGGGCAATTAGCAAACTTTGTCTTGCTGCTTCTGCGGCTTTGCCTTGCCCTTTAAGCTTAAGCCTATTTCAATGCCGCTCTTTATGCTCGCTCTGAGCGCATCTTGCGCTCTCACGAAGTGCGTATATACACACATATACATATACATACATGCATATATACTTATATGCAGAAATAACAGTTTATTACTCTTAGCCTGTTGCCTTGATTTGGATGAGTTTTTTCGTTGAATTGGAAAATGAGTTTTTGCGCTTTCCTCAAAAACGGTTTTGTCACCGATTTTTTTTGGAAAATTCAGCACAGCTGTCAAGAGTATATCAATTTATAGCCCACTTTAATGGTTTTCACTAATTTTCACCACTCGCTTTTCACGCGAATCCAACCATGCACTTGGCTATGGGCCAAATGCTCAATGAATGAAAGCCCTGCCAGTCCGTTCGACACGTAAGCTGGACATCTGCCAGCTAAGGAAAATATATGCTCAAATCTGGGATGTAATCTGCGATGAGTTGGTCGCCGGACTTAGTTGCCGATCCAATTATTCATTGGGTTCATCTGCTGCGGCTGGCAATTGTCATTGCCCGAGGTCTTTGATCAATTTGCGGACCGCACCCAATACATATACATACATATACCCAATGCGCCATTTGCCGTTAGGGGCCTTCCAATTGCCGCGCAAAAACCCAAATAACAAATTTCGGTTTGTCAATGCATATTATTGTCTTTTTACACTGATATGCAAGCATATTTTTGTTTTTGATGAGCATAAAACAAAAAGGGTGCTGAGTTATGTTTTTTGTTTTTGTGCAGAACCACAAAACTGGTCTTTAAATAGCCACCTGACCAAAAGCACGTACATAAAAAGCGAAATAATAAAACAACATTAATTTTATGTACATACGAGTTATGCGAATTGATGTACTTAATATGTGTATTTAAATATATCTAAATATATATGTATGTATATATATATTTGTGAAGGGGTTGAATGCACGGCAATGCGCTGGGGCTAAAGCCTTCATTCGTGGGCTTGATTAAGCATAGGCTGTTGCCCTCTAAGAGAATTCACTGAACTCTCTTTGCAGTTATCTAAGTGCAGAACTCTTTAGCAACCCCCCCCCCCCCCCACACACACACACACCATCAATTAATAAAACACGCTAATAGAAAAAAACTTCATTTCAAACTTTAAGCAAATTTCACAGTCAGCCGGAAAATGTTGAGTTTAATGAACTTCTTGGAAAAGATAGAAAACAAAATATTGGCAATTTGGGTTTTCCACCTCTCAGTTGATATTGTTGAATATGCCCGGCCAAAATTAAAAGAAAAAAAAAAAAAAGAAAAACAGTTTGGTAAGCAGGTTAATCACCCAGCGGTGGAGGGTAGAGGAGTGGTCCCAAGGGACTCGCCCCCAAGCACTGACCTATCTGAAGACGAAATATAAATATTGTTAACTTGTTGAAAACACGGCTTGGATATTTCTGCTTGCGTTAACCCAAAATTGCAATGGGCTAACAAAACGTAAACGTAAAATTACAAGAAAACAAAAAAAAAGAAGAAAATCAAGAAAAAGAAAAGAGTGCAATTATTTCTGGTATCAGGCGATCGGATTTGCGCGCCAATTTCGACTCAATAATGGCCAATGAACTTGGCCCTCGGCCACGCCCCGTTGTTGACTAAACTGAAACATAATGACAATAACAAAAGTGAGCCCAATAAAATAACAAATTAGCTGGCCCGGCTCATGCCCCAGTCGCATGTCGGACACTTGCAATCGGGTCGGCCGCTGCGCTTGGTTCTTGCCACATAAACAAGTGGCCACCGCGTGGCAATGCGCCGGGCAGTTGTACATGAGCCGCAAGTGCTGAGTCATGCCGACCAAGTGAAGAGGAATGAGTCAAAAGTTTTGTCACTCGGCGGCCAGACGGTGCTTGGCTGACAGAACAGGTTTGTCGAATTCCCCCAGAGCATGCGCTCGAAAATGACGAGCACAGGTATGAGATACATTCCGCAATGGCAGTGGGTCCAAAGTTCGATCCAATACATGCTGTGCAATGCGTCCGCTTCGAGTGCGTCGCGTTTGGGCTCACGTGCACACTTAAGAGAGAGCTGAGCGCAGAGCGCAGAGCGCAGAGAGCAAAAGCATGGCCAAGCTGCCTGCAATTATGTGTATGCAAGAAATACCATAAATGCACACACACACACACGCACACACATACATGCATAGGGGGAATTTCTGATCTTGGATAAAACCCAAAGCAGAACGGGTAAATGCCTTGTGCAAAGCCCCAATGCCGTGGGAGGCAGCGGCTTTATTATCTCACGCACAGTTTGGTACTTTTTTTTTTGCTGCATCATAAATTCATCTACGCTTGGGTAGAGGCGCTCTGCAATATTTAAATGCACTTTAATTATCTTACTGGCGTCGTATATTTTTATCTGATGCAGTGCATTCCCATTTAAAAATAACCAGTGAAAAAGTGTAATTCCCAAACAAATGCTAGAACAAAATTTAGATATCAGTAATAGATTGAAAAAGAAATTTCGAGAGAGGTATAGGTATATTTATGTACGTCTAGCTAAATGAAATATTTTCCCATAATTATCAGATATATATTTTCTTAAGATTAACTAAATTTAAATTAAAAAGCAATTTAGTTGGCCTAAATAATATTTCCCGGTTAATTTTTAGCCAAATTATTGTAGAAAAAAGTCTTCTATGCAAAATACCCTTAAACAAGGAATTATACAAATAAATTCCCTAGACATATTTTAAATTATAAGTCAAAAAGCCCTCCAATGGATTTTTACTTTTAAAGCAGGTTGGCAGCGCTTTGCGCAGACGAAAGCTCATGCCAGAGCGAAAGCTTTTGAGTTAGAGAACTTGTTTTGCCGGCGATTTGGCAAAGCGCTGCTGTTTCCTCCTCTTCTTCTTCTATGTAAACAAACACAACCAACAGCTGAGTCAATTGTGATTCAACTAGTGTTGATTAAGAACACAATTTGATGCATATTTTTTGCACGCTGCGGAACTGAGTTATAATAGCGCGCAATTAAGTTCATAATAGAGCAATTTAACGCATACTTGATATTTGAATGTGAGCTTTAAAAGCTGCACAAGGTGACCGCTTCAAAGAGTCATTGTACAACACCGTGTTACCGTGTTACCAAAACTGAAAGCTTTGTGATGTAACAGGCAGCGCGCAAAGAGAAAGAAGTCGAAGAAACAGAACCAAAAACAGTCTAAAAATATGACAAACAACAACAACAACAATAACGTAACGAAGTTTAAAAGTTATTGTTGTTGATGAGCGCGGAGCCGAGGGAAACGAAGGGCTCTGAAACTAATTGCTCAGCATGGGAAACCAAGCGCCGAGATAAATACACCACGCGAAACCGGCTCGGGCATTCAGTTTGTCGCTGGCCGACGGAAGTGACGGACCCGCTGAACTGGAGCACGGCTGTAAAACTCAACGTCATCGCGGGGGAAATTCTACGAGAGTCGCGTCGCTTTGAATTGGAATACAATGGAGTACCTGCAGCAGGCCTATGAGAAAATATTCGGAGCCGATGCAACGTTGTCAGACGGCACGCAGGGCACCTACCAGACGTAAGTTCCGGGCAAAATTGGAGTGTTACCTTGGGGATTTTTCAAATCAATAAATGACTAAACAAAGTCTCCTTTAATTCGGTTTCCGCAGTCCACGCAAAGTGGTTTGTTTTGGCAACGTGCTGCTGGATCGCATTGTCAAGCTGGAGGAGCCGGAGCTGCTGCAGCGCTACGAGCTGAAGCTGGGCTCCAAGGGCGAAATGGATCTGCAGCAGCTGAGCAACATGGCCACCGAGGCAGCCGGCGGGTAAGGTGGCAAAAAAAAAAATGTATATATAAGAGCTTATTCTCAAGCAGTTGCTAATTGTTTCAGCTCCGGCTGCCTGAGCAATCCGGGTGGCTCGGCCCTGAACACGGTGCGCATCTTGAAGCAGCTGGGCACGGATGCCCAGTTCTTTGGAGCGATTGGCGCCGATAAGCACGGCGAGCTGCTGCACTCCATATTGCTGGAGCGCGGCATTGAGGCGCGTCTGCAGATCGTCGAGGATGTGCCCACGGGCCAATGTGTGTGCCTCATGCACAACGATAATCCCACGCTGTACGCCAACGTGGGCGCCTCGGCGCACTTCTCGGTCGAGGAGCTGAAACGTGTCGCCAGCCACGATACTCAAAGCTTTCTGCGTCCCATTGAACGCAAGCAAATCCTCTATATTGAGGGCTTCTTTTTGCCACAGCGCAGCGAGGTCGTGGACTATATACAGGTGCATCTGGTACGGGAGCGTCGCTATCTGGCGCTGAATCTCAGCGCTCCCTACATTGTGCGCCAGCACTCGGACAAGATGCTGGAGCTGGCACAGCGTGCGCTGTTAATATTTGGCAATCGCCAGGAGTTCGAGGAGCTGGCCAAGACAGCCGGCTGCCAGAGAGTGGAGCAGCTGGCACAACAGCTGCTGCAGTCTGGCAGCCAGCCCAAGATCATACTCATCACGAACGGCGCGGCGGGCGTGCAGCTGGCCACCAACTATGTGGCTGAGCTCTCGCCGCCGGGCGAGCTCAGATTCGAGGATTACCGGGCACAGCGCGCCGAGCAGCTGGTGGATGCAACGGGCGCCGGCGACGCCTTTGTCGCCGGCTTTCTGCACGCCTGGCTGGAGAAGCGTTCGCTCAGCGAATGCGTGCGCCTGGCCAGCCAAGTGGCCGCCAAGGTGGTCACCCAGGTGGGCTGCAACCTGCCTTAGCCTGGCGCCACACCTAGCCTTTGTCTTTGGTATGCGGATCACACAAAGATTTCGTTGACTCAGCGAGCGCGCACACTGACACCAAAGTAGACCTTTATAACACGAATCTTACACTATATAATATATATATAAACATATATATATATATATATATGTACTTAGTTCCTTATGAGACAATGCACTTAGTGAGTAATCTATTTGCGCTCTGACTGTGGTTAAACAATGAGAAAATATTTACAAATATATTCAATAATAATTGTTTTCATATCGAAAAGTGAGCTGTCGAATTTTTATAAACGAAAATCCAACGCAATGCTCCACAAATACTTTCTATATTTGTGGTATATGTAGATTAAGCTCATGCTTTATATATATATATACTACATATAAATCAGTGTATCTATAGATTCCACAGGGATTAGGGACCACTCGATTCCTTGCTAGAAAAAATATTTACATAAATCTATTTATTAAGGTACCTCAAACAGGTTCTATCTACCTACGCTTTAACAAGGCCAGCTCTTTGTTTATTTTTCTGCAATTTTATATCTTATCTGTAAGAGTACATTTTTTTTAAGTACTTAAAGCAATTAATTTATGACGCCGCCGGATAAACAGGTTTTATAGTTATATACAATATATATATATAAAATATATATCTCCTTATAAAGCTTAAGGGTTTTATAGTTTGTGAAGTGAACTTTTAAGAAGTCAGCGCCATGTTGCTCCCATTGAATCTCTTAAATGTTATTTTGAAAAATTATTTTTCTTGTTTTTAAATCAATATTTGTATTATTCATCTCTATCTTGTTTGTGTACGCATTCTTTTATTATATTTTTAAAGTGCAGTCCAATATCATTAAACATTTATTTGGAATTGGTTTTTATATATTGTTTTTCTGATTTTGCTACACCTCAATTTTTCGCCATGCTAAATCTACAATAAGCTGATTAATCAGCTGATTTCAGGGAAGTCTATATATAAACCTAGCTGACTGATTGCTGAGCAACGCACAGCTCAAGCTGCAAGCTGCAGTTTTTACTTAATCACCCTGGGCAAATCCACCGGGAAGCGTGGAAAATTCACGAAAAACGGCTGCCTAAAACTTTTTCGTTCTTAAGCTCTATTTCAAATATATATCTGTAAACTGCATTACAAAAGTAAAGCCTCAAATAGGAAGAAAAGAAACTTGGGCACAGCTGGGTAATACCCGCTCGTATATACAAGCGTACATGTTGTTTCGTTCTTATAGGAAGTACGTACATTCATTACTTTGGGTTAGTTTTTGCTCGGCACAACAATCACATCGCATTATCTTATGCTGACTTACTCATATGCGGCCCACATGAATAAGTCAGAGTGGAATATGACGGCATACTAGCTCCAAATGTAGCATGTCTAGATATCATCAAAGCAAATGCTGCTTTGTTGTTGTTTTTGCTTATGGGGATGAGGGTTGCTATTAGAACTGGAATTGGAATTGGAATTGGGGCTAGCTCACACGTGTTTGCGAATCGTTAGCAAAACTAAGCCGCATTAGCCACGCTTGTTGAGTCTCTTGTTGGAGTCCAAACAGAAAGAATCTTGCCAACAAGCGGCTGAGAGCAGCTGCTGCAAAAGATGCTGTAAAGCTAGAGATGGGCGCATGTGGCTCGGTAGAATAAGTAATAAATAAAAAATTTTCTCCATACTTAAACTGTAATATTTTAAGACTATGCATATTCGTGTCTGTTTCTGTTTTATCGTGCCCAAGTTGAATTTGATCGTGTTTAAGTCGTGTCTGGTCGCGCCTTAGTCTTGCCTAGTCGCGCGTAAGTCGTGTCTGGTTGTGGCAAACTCGTGTTAAGTCGTGCCTGAGTTCTGTTAAGTCGTGCTTAACTCGTGTGTTCTTCCTATCGTGCACGCACGCACGAAATACAATTTTGCAGCACAACTCGTGTTTAGTTTTTCGTGAGCCTGTCTCTCGAGCGAACACGAACTACGCCCATCTCTAGTTTTGGACTTACACTTAACAATAAACAAATGCCAAATTAGACGCTTAGCAAAGCAATTTCACTTTTCAAGGCAATTCTGCCTCTGTCTCTCTTGAGCTAAGCTACAGTGAGCTGCTTAATTGGCAAAAGCTGCTTAGAAATCGCCCACTATCAATGTGTAAAAGTCAATATTGACACGCCCACACAATATTATACAGCAGGGGGAGTGGGGGCCGACGACTTGTTTAAATCACATCGCCCGCCACCGGAATCTGTTGTTAATTGCTTGATATTAATTTTATGGAAGTTGAGCTGCAAATGGTAGCCGAGGCCAAAGTAAAAGTACACGTAATTAATGTCATCCTGTGGTTTACGGTGCTAACCGGCACTCGACAGGACAAAGGATGTGTGTGTGTGTGTGTTCGGCTTTGATGTGTGCGCCATTGTTCGCAAGGACTTGCTGCACAAAATGTGATAATTAAATGTCGTCCATTTGCAGGGGCTTAGCTTTTAATTTATAATAAATTTGGTACCGAGCTGCTGCTGCGTTCTTCCGAAATGCATTTTTGGACCAGATATTTCCATTTGATTTATGTGCAGCGCCTCGCCTGAGCAGCTGGAACTGACATTGCACATTTGCCAAGGGTCGGGTAGGGTAGGGTGCGGCTGCGGCTGCTGCCTGGCCTAGCCTGGGCTTTGATATTGCCCATGTTTGCACAAAATATTGCGCATACGCCACAGACGCCGGCAAAAACACAATCGCACACACATACACAGGACACTTGGGCAAGGACTAGCCGGCTTGAGCCTTTGGCTTTGTCCCTTGCCTTTTTGCGGCATAACGCGCGGTTAAGTGGCCATAATGTGTGCCTTTATGGGTTCGGTCCTCGGCACGGCTTCTGTTCCTCGGCACAGGTCTTATTTTAATTCCCCGCCGTATTTGCTGAGCTGGCATTGTTGCTGAATTATGTTATGCCAGCCGCTTGTTGATTTTTATATTGTTTTTTTTTGTTTTTTTTTTATCCTCTTCTTTTCTGTTTGCTTTTGCTGTTGTCTCTGGCCGCTGTCCACGGCCCGGTTCCAAATATTTTGCTCCGGCCATGTTTGCTCAGTTGTTTGCGGATAATCCGGTTTTATTGTTTAATAAGTCATGCCCGGGCCCGATTGCTGCTGGCCACGTTATCGCCTCGTTAGCTTTTCGACTGAATGTGCTAACCGAAGCCTGGCACATTTTTGTGCCGAAAAATCGATGCTTAAATTAAATAGGTATTTGCATATTCAAGGCAAATTTAACGTTAATCCTTAAGGTATATAACTTACAGAAATTTACAGAACCTTTTGCCCATTGAATCTGCATGATTATATATTATTATGCCTGGGCATTATAGAGGTATTTTGTATAGAATACGATCCCCGATGGACTTGCAGCTTATATCATTTTTCCCACCCGGGTTTAACTGTACCCAAGTCTCAAGGATGCATTTTCTATTAGCTGCAAATTAATAATATAATTATCCAATTATCTAGCTGTCCAGCCGGCTGCACGGGACATTGGAATTGAATATATTTTGATAGATTTGCCAGCTGCAATCACATTTACAATTGGCCAACTAACTGTCACAAAATGGAAATTCACCCCTTCGCTTTTAGCACTTGCATCACAATCAATTGTCGTGCCGGCAATTTGGCAAATTATAGGCTAAGAGTCACGCCCATTGGCCAAGGACAAGTGCGAGTGCTAACCAGGCGCCAATAAAAGACATTTGCCCAGCACTTTGTGGCCACAGTATCAAGTGGCCCAGGCCAGACTCGAGTGCGCCCAGGCCGGAAAAAGGAGAGAGAGAGAAAGAGATTTTGGAGATGGAGCAAAACGCGAAGGATATTGCTTTGGTGGCCATCAATGTGGAGATTTGGCGTCGTGTGGCAGTGCTCTATCCGACGCCGGGTAACAATTGGCGGAAGTACGCGTTTATGCTGCCCGTTTGCCTGATGAACCTGATGCAGTTCTTCTTTCTGCTGCGCATGTGGGGCGATCTGCCCGCCTTCATACTCAATCTCTTCTTCTTTTCGGCCATATTCAATGCCCTAATGCGCACGCTGCTGGTCATGTTCAAGCGCCTCGAATTCGAGCAGTTCCTCGACGAGCTGGCGACGCTCTATCGCCAGATTGAGGCATCGAGCGATGAGTGCAGCCACCGTTTGCTGGCGGCGGCAGTGCATGAGGCACGTCGTCTGGCCATATTCAATTTGACGGCCTCTTTTCTGGATGTTTCGGGCGCAGTTATCTTTGCCATGTTCCTGGAGCAGCGCAGTAAGCGGATAATGTCTGTTAGATTATAACTTTCCAATTTCATTTGGCTGCAGCGCATCCGTTTGGGGTTTCCTTGCCGGGACTGGATATGCAGCGCACGCCCATCTATCAGATATTCTATGTGCTGCAGGTGCCCACGCCCGTGGTGCTCTCCATGATGTATATGCCCTTCGTGAGCCTGTTCGCCGCCTTTGCGCTTTTCGGCAAGGCCATGCTACAGATACTGGCCCACAAGCTGACCCGCATCGAGCAGCTGCAGGATGAGGAGCAACGCTATCAAATGCTGACTGCCTGCATACGCATTCATATCACTGTGGCCGGGTGCGTATAGCCTTCTGTACCTGTTAGCTGCGACAGGCTCATTGTAAACTCCATTGCAGTTATGTGCGCAAGCTTACAACACTGGTCACCTATATTGTGGGCGTTGAGGCAATTATATTTGGCTCAATTATTTGCTCGCTGCTCTTTTGCCTGAATATTGTTAAGTCCTATTGAGAATATTGTTTACGATCTGTCATAGAACTCTGTCTTATATATAGATCACCTCGCGCACCCAGATGATCTCGATAGTCATGTACATCTTAACTATGCTCTATGTACTCTTCACCTATTACAATCGCGCCAACGATTTGGTCATTGAGGTGCGTGCCGCTTCAGTTGGCAGCTCACATTCAAAGGACCTGCCTTTCTCTCATTTTTTATCCTTTTTTTGCAGTGCTCGCGGGTTACGCAGGCGGCTTACAATGTGCCCTGGATGGAGTGCAGTCTGCGCTTTCGCCAAACCCTTCTGATCTTTCTTATGCAAACGCAGAGGCCTTTGGTGGTGAGTGGGATGGGCTTGCCGTATTGAGAATTCGCTTGCATTTCATTTGGCAGATTCTAATCGTGGCTTTTGTGTGTGCGCTCCATTTCATGTCTCGTTTCTCGTTTCTGGTTTCCCTTTCAGATAAAAGTGGGCAACGTTTATCCCATGACTTTGGCCATGTTTCAGAGTCTGCTGAATGCATCCTATTCGTATTTTACCATGCTGCGTGGCGTCACCAACAAATGAGCTGGAAGCCAAAAACTTTTCGGGCTCCCAATTTGGAGAAGGAGTGGCAGTCGCTGGCAATCTGAGTAATGCAAAAAGTTGTTGTAGCCAGCCATTTGCATATGCTACTCGTTGGCGTAGTTATTTTGAAAGGATTTAATCTGGCTGTTTGTAGTCTGGACTGTAGTGTTGGCATGTAGATATAGTCGTAGTTGTTGCTGTTGTTATTATAGTCAGGCATCTGTGCAAATAGCTTGTTGCACGGGACAGGGCAGAGCTGGTGCGGCGTATTTTTGTTTGCTTTAAATCTCTTGCATGCTTAGAAATGCTTCACTTAGTTGTTTTAAGCGCTGCTCATGGCATATCTAGCTGGGCTATAGGTGCTCTGTTTAGTTTTAAGGCAAGCCCTAAAGTAAATAGCTCAAAGCAGAGTCAAATTTTAATAAATTTCATGCAGCCCAAAATTGTGCAGCAATTATTTGTGCACAAAAGGGCTCAAAGCTGGATTTGAGTTGCTGCTTACAAATATTTTTAATAAATAATATATGACAAAAAAAAATTAATTCAAATTCCTGCTTTATCACAAAATTAATTTGAAAAAGTTTATAAATATATTTGCTCTATTTTTGGCAAAAAGTCAAAATATTATCAACAAATAAATTTCTATCTCCATAAGGGTGCGCTTTGGTATTTAATCTGATTCTATACCAATATCTTAGGCTTAAAATATAAGTTATTAATGATAACAACAATATATAAATATAGATTTGTCTTCTTGTAAATGTATATAGTATTTGTAATGGAGTACTCACCTGTAAATTCCCACGCTTGATTGTTTTATCGTCATCTGTCAGTCGGCAGGAGACGAACTTTTATTTTAACACACTGAAAGAGAAAAGCAGATATGTTTATTAATGAGAATCGTGTAGTAGAGTTATATTTCAGAAATATGTGTTTTGTGCATTTTTAGCTCAGCTCAACAAAATGCATACGAATGTAATAGTTGTGACATCAAAAAATATAGTTTTATTATGATACGTACCAATTTATTCAATGGCCATGTTTAAAATTTGATGCCGTTTCCTCCTATATTTAAATCGTTGCCACGTTCACTGTTCAAGCCGCCGCCTCTTTCCTACTTGAGGCCGCTATTGTCTGCCTCCTTTGGTCAAGCTGCCGCTTCCTCCATAGTTGAGGCCGCCGTCTCCTCTATTGTCCACGTGGCCTTTGGCACGATGAGGCCGCCTCCTCTTAATTTAAAGCTGCCGACTCCTTTCTAGTTGAAACCGCCGTCTCCTCCTTTAGGCAAGCTGCCGCTTCCTCTTTAGTTGAGGCCGCCTCCTCTGTTGCAGAAGCCGCCGTCTCCTCCTGAGTTGAAGCCGCATCCTCCTGAGTTGAGGCCGCCTCCTCCTGAGTTGAAGCAGCCGCCTCCTCCTCTTAAAAAGAAGTGAATTTTATGCGACTTACTTAAATTTATGAGAATCGAGGAGGAGGGCATCAGTCACGAATACGTTTTTTTTAAATTGCAGCGTAGCTATAGTTGTTGTATGCGTACATTTATTTACATATATAAGTGCATATATAATATATACATATATACATGCACACATATGCATACATACATTAATTCTTACATACATTCGTAAAAAATTAAGTTAATAAATATAAACATTTCTACGTAATGAAAACATACAAACACACTAGCATTCATATGCGCTCAAGCATATACACATATATTAATTGACAGAAACATATATACATGCTAACGTGTGTACGTACAATTATATATAAGTATATATATACCTTATATGTTTGTATACTCATATTTATGCTCAAACATACATAGGCACATATAGACACGCATACATATACACAAACATTCATACATACAAACATACATACATACATACATACCTACATACATACATAAATACATACATACATACACACATACATGCATACTTACCTACATATATACATACGTACATACCTACATACGTACATACATATATACATACATAAATACATACAAACACACATACATACATACATACATACATACATACATACATACATACATACATACATACATACATACATACATACATACATACACACATACATACACACATACATACATTCATACCTACATACATACTTAAACACATACATACATACATACATACATACATACATAGATACATATATACATACATACATATATACATACACACATACATACATACACACATTGAAGCAACACTTTGTATGTAGGTGTAGAAGAAAGCAGCAACGCGGCGCTGGTTTCAGGGTGTCTCCGCGTCGGACACTTTCGACTAGCGCACTCTTAATGATTTTTTAATATTTTTGTATTATACGCTAAGTTTTTCATACATTATAATAACAGTTCATAATCAACCGCTGATGCAATGAAACCAATTATAAGCCTGTGTGTTTTTATAATAGTTTTCGGACTGTGCATGGAAATCGGAAATGTATTTAGAAATGATCTAATCATCTATATGATGATTTAAATATATATTTTGTTCATATTTCAGATGTATGCAACGGTCAAGATGACCAACGCCATTTGCGAGTCCAGAAACAGATCCTGGGTGACAATTGAACAGTGTCGCCTGCGTGCGATAAGTCGCAACAAAACGGTGTTAAATATCGAAGTAACATTTCTTCAGCCAGCTTATAAAATACACGTTAACATACAGATGAAGAAGAAGGCCAACGGCTACAAGCCCTGGCTGGCCAACTATACGATTGATGGTTGTGCGTTCATGCGTCGAGTCAATCATCCTGGCGTCAAAATACTCTGGGAAATGATCAAGGACTGCTCGACGGTCAACCATACGTGCCCCTATGTGGTGAGTGGAAGAATATGAATATGATTAACATTTATTTAAATTATTAATAAATATTATTTAATGTAGGGCAAGCAAGCGGTGCGAGATATGTGGGCTGATCTGCGAAACCTAAAGCTGCCTGTGCCGAGCGGCGAGTACTTGATTCTCATAACTTGGATGCTCGACATGAAGCCGCAGTTTGTGACCAATGTTTACTTTACATTAAGTCAGGATATGTTTAAGGATTAAACTGGAGTGTTACTCCGTTGATTGCAACTTGTTTGGGTTGCCAGTTTAACGGATCTGTTATGATCCTTGAGCCACATGTTGCTCTCAAGCTTTACTTACTTCTATTTTGCTTTGTTTTATAATTCTGTTTTCAATTAAAATAACTAAAACTAGCTGTCTGCTGCAGTTTAATTAACATTAGTCGTGTTCTTTATTATGCAAATAAACGCGACAACAACAAGAACAATAGCCCTAAGGCAGCAGCGTTTAATGCCAACAACAATAACAACTTAATTTAAAATTCATTATAACTGACACCAACTAGTTAAACAATTGCCAGGCAGCAGTAAAATGCCCCAACAACAAAGGACAATAACTAAAACAGCAGCAGCTACAACAACAATAAAAACAACAACTGGGCGCGCTTGAATATTGAAATGAGCCTCGGTCGCACTTGAAATACGCAAATAAACTTCAAAGGCCAAACTCCAGATAAAGCTGAAGGACTGCACGCTGTGTACTGGCGGGTGCCGCGGCTGCTGCTGCTGTTGCTGCTGTCTCCTCCAGGCAGCCAGGCCTCCTGGCGAGCGCATAAATAATGGCAATGGCCACGGGCAGCTTGGAAGCCAGGCAGCCAGGCAGTCGGCTATATTGTGTAGGGCTCGCGTGGCGTATACTTAATTTTATTATGAGGTGTCAAGTGGGCCGTCGACTTTGCAGCATTGCGCTGCCTCTTGGCCTTTTGTTTGTGTTATTTATGTTGTTGCCATTTGGCGGCAGTTGAGCGACGCCCCCCACCTACGCCCCACAATTGGGCTTGCCCTGGGCCAGGGGCGTATTCGTTAACCACCTGCGGTTGCAAAATGTAAACTTCCTTTGGGCATTCGCTTTTTACCCAAAGCATATTCTAGTTTTGCTAGCCGATTTTTAAGGCTACCTGTCAAATGACAAAAAAAAAACCTGAATATGCAAATGCCGCAGGAAGCGTAACTGCGACACACAGACAGTTGTTCGGCCTGTGTCCTGGCTGAGTTCTGGCTGAGTCCCGCTCCTGTCTGTGTGTGCTGCATAAAATTAACAAGTTTTGTCGCCCCCAAATGCAGAGACAAGACAGGCGAATGCTCAGTTTGGCTGTGCCCAGCTAGCAGATGCCCTGCACCTGGCGACCTTTTCAAGCTTCTTCTTCTTCCAGGCACAGATTATTACCTGAAGGTGTCCAGAAAATAAAATATGATCAATCTGTTTACTTGAGAAACAACTGACCAAGTTTGGCATTAAGAAACCATCTTTTACGATCGATATTTATCGATAATTAGAAAATGAGAGATGCAATCGAGTGGAGATATCGATAGCTCGAGAATATATGTTTCGTGTTTCAAGTTTGGCGCTCGTTTTCCTTATGAAGCATGTGAGAAGCATGGCCGCAAAACTAATATAACCCTTTTTACCGATTTTCCAAAAGTTCGGTGTATAAAAAACACAAAATGTTTCATTAGAGTCATGGCCATGAGCATGTTATTTACCAACAGCTGGCATTGCCAGCCATAGCCCCTGCCCCTGCCCCTGCTCCTGCCCAAACCACGACCGCACCCGCACCTCCCCCACCCGCTGCCTGGCTTTGTTGTGGCGCCGCGTCAAAGGTGGCGCTGTTTTATAATTGAATTCATATGCCTCAATGGAAGCGGCAAGCGGCAGCCACAACTTTTAGTTGGGGGGTGGCCAAACAAGGACTCGCCATGTGTGTGTGTGTGTGCGTGTGTGCCATTTGGTAGCATTTCATTTAAATGGATTTTCAATTGCGGTTTGAACATTTTGCATAAATTGCTGTAATGAGTTTATTTCGAGGCAGCAAGTGGCATCGTTTGGCTCAGCCCTTAACTCAGCTCGTCTCGCCCGCCCTCGTCTCGTCGCGCCTGCCTCGTTTGCAATTGTCAACTGGCTGTCAGGGCTGACAGTTGTATTGACAGTTTGCTTTTGCTGTTAAAATTAATTGTGGCATTTCGTTTTTAGTCCATGACAACATTTGATGGCATTACAAATGGCATGCTACTGTGGCAATGTTATTTGTAGACAAATGCCTCAAAGTGCGACGCTTGGGCAGAACTTACCCCCTAGACTGCCCCTCCAGCGTCCACCGTCCATTAATTATGCTAGCTTAGAAGCTCACCTTGTAGATTCACAAGGTGACGTGTATGTTAAGGATCTGTATATCCAAGCGGAAAGTATGCCGCTCACCAAGTCCAACGGCGATTAGCTACTCTCAATGAGCTGGATCATTCATAAGAAACCAACCACAATATTAGAAATATTTAATACAATTATGGAATATATTTTCAGATCAATGAATCCAAGTCGGGCCTCTTACGTTTCTGGAGAAAACAACAATGATAAATGTATATTCACTTGTTCAGCAAATTATATTCACAATTTGTATTATCTCATTATAATGAGATAGCTGCTTGGTCGAGGGGGGAACATTAAATGGAATTTGGCTTTATTTGAGGGTATTACCAATTGTCATATTAGTGAAAAAGCTTAAAAAGTAAATTATATAATAATCATGTTGAACTAATTGAAATTTAATTGACCCATGCGAAAATTTACTTCATCATTTTTGGATTAGTTATCTGTATCCAAATAGAAAACTTACAGCCGATACCTATCGTTAATTCCTAAGCAAAAAATGGCCAATCCAATCGAGATTGCCCCTCGCTTAACAGAACTTTGTGATATAATTAACTAAAGTATTTGTCGTTCACTTACATCAGTAAAGTGCATCAATATAATTCGGTGGTTTGAACATTAGTTAAATTGTTCAAGCGAAAAATTAAATCGAAAATCAAAATCAGAATATAATACAGACTGTTTGACAATAAAGTGTTCCATTGTCTTCCATTGTCATGGGCGTAAGGTTGTTCAGTTTCGGGTTGCTGTTAATGTTGCTGTCCTATAATGTGAGTTGATATTTTGGAGCCAAGCTGATCGTTTCAACAGAATCCTCTCCCAGGAAGCTGCTATGTTTAAATTTACGAATGTGGTTTGTGAATCATGGAATAAATCGTGGGTGAACGTCGATGACTGCCGACTGAGGGCTGTAAGTCGCAATAAAACCACATTGACCATGATGGCCACTGTTCTACATCCAGTAAATGAGGTACTGATCGATGCCCAGGTTTTCAAGAGAGCCAACGGATATAAGCCATGGCTCTACAAGGGCCAATTCGATGCCTGTCGATTTATGAAAAAGGCTTATATTCCGCTCGTTATTTTCATTTTTAAGCTAATCAAGGACTACACCAACCTGAATCACCCCTGTCCGTATGTGGTAAATACCTTATTTTATTCGCTGGCCTAAGATTCAAATAACACCACATTGAACACAGGGACAGGTATACATGAAGGATATGTTTGTGCCAATGGATAATATACCGCATACTATGCCAACCGGCGACTATATGTTGAAAATGATATGGATACTCCATAAGAAGCCAACAGGCATATCAAAAGTATATGCAACATTTACTGAGGATATAATGGAACAATAAATTTTAACAAATATTGAAACAAAAATAAATTATATATATGTGTGTGTGTGTGTGGTATAAAGCTTATAAAATAATATTTATTCTTACAATGAAAGCCGAAAGCATCCAGTTAAATAGTTTTCCAACTAATTTAAAAGTGTTTTAATTCGATTGAACGCTTCGTTTTTTCGTTGCCAATAAATGCTAATTTACTATGATCACGAATTTCAGCACAAATTGGGATATACATATATATGCAATAATTTGGAATGTTAGTCCATCTAATCTCTTAAAATAATATATATACATATAGTTTCTGCCTGTAAGCCTGCTTATCATCAACAGCTGTGAGAATCTAGTAAGTTAGCTAATTAGTCATAAAAGTGTGCTTAAATGGTTTTTGAACTAGCTTTAAAGTTTTTCAAATACCCCGGCAGCTGAATAAAAGAGTAGTCGGTAATGGACACAGGCCATCGAAATGGACTTGATATCCATCAATATTTTTGTTGGAATATTAGTGCGTTTATTCAAGCGAACGGAAAAATATAAATAATAATATTACCGAGCACATAATAAGCGGAAATTCAATTTCAATTCTTCGCTATGGACATCAGGTTGCTAGTAATTGGAATGCTTATTCCATTGCTGGCCTTAAAACTCAGCTTGAATGTGAGCGATATTTGAATCAATTTTAAAATTAAAGCTAACGCATTTGATATCGTTTGTCACACGCAGGAAGCGGTTATATTTAAATTTACGAATGTGGTTTGTGAAAATCACAATAAGACATGGATTACTGTGCACTGGTGTCGACTGCGGGCAATTAGTCGCAATAAGACGACCTTTAACTTAAATGTAACTCTCAATTATCCTGTGGATCATCCCGTTAACATTAGAGGACAACTTCTGCAGAAGGCGAACGGCTACAAGCCTTGGCTCTTTTCTGCGAATATCGATGCTTGCCGATTCATGAAAAGGGCCTATAATCCCCTTGCCATATTGGTATTTAAGCTCTTCAAGGAATTCTCGAATTTCAATCACAGCTGTCCCTATGTGGTAAGTTTTCAATTGTGTTCTCTACGCCAGTTTTAATTTCATGTTTTTGTCTAATAGGGTCCGATTATAATACAAGATTTTTACCTTCGTGTGGACAAAATACCGAATGCGATGCCCACAGGCGATTATCTATTGGTGTTGGCCTTTTCCTTTAGTAAGAAGCCACAGATAACAACAAAGGTATATTTTGTATTCGTAGAGGATCTTTTATGAGTTAAAATCTATTAATGAATTACAATAATGCTGTCAAAATGTTGTTTAACAATTGTTTGAATAAAGCAAACTTAAGGGACACACTCATTTCTGGCATTTAACTAGATCGAATTGAATCTAATTATTTAAAGCCTTGTTTTACAAATTTTATTTTGAAATTTTCGTTAACAGCAACTCGGCTATCTTTGAAAACCAGACCAAATCGCAATTGCTGGCAATATATCAATTAAATATTCGATTTATAAAGCAATTTAAAAATATAGTATCTTTACGCTTGTGGTTAAGTACAATTGTAATTATGAAACGCATTGATTTGAATAATAATTTGAAATAAAAAAAAAAGAGGCTCATATTTTGGGTTTTGTTGCCAAATCGACGTCATGCGCAACGATCTCTTCCTATTTGGACTGTTTCTAACTCTAATGAGGCTCGGTTTTTATGTAAGTAGAGAGTAGTTTAATATTGTTTATTCGAAATATTAACTGCTTTCATTTTCTAGCATGCCGCAGATTTCAAGTTCACGAATGTGATCTGCAAATCGTACAATGAATCCTGGTTTCTGATACACAATTGCCGCCTGAAGGCAGTTAATCGCCACAAGACCTCGTATAACTTTAATGGCACAATACTATATCCCGGCAATCATATTATAATTAATATTCAATTGTTTAAGAAAGAAAATGGTTACAAGCCTTGGCTCTATAAAATCACCTTTGATCTGTGCCGGTTCCTAAAAAAGGCTTACAATCCAGTTGCCATATTGGTTTTCAAATTGTTTAAGGATTATTCCAATTTTAATCATCCCTGTCCGTTTGTGGTAAGTCACCAATTAATAATATAATTTTAAAAAACTTATAAGGTTCTTGAATTTTTATAGGGTAGACAACTTATTAATGATCTGCATTTAAGCTATGACGCTTTACCTTTGCCCATGCCAACTGGTGAATTTTTAATTGAAATCGATTGTTTCTTTGACCTGAAAATTCTGCTGTCAACAAAATTATACTTTCAAATTCGCGAAGATTTTACACGAAGTTGAAGCATTAATAATATCTGATAATAATAATAAATTAATTTGATTTTATTATAATTATAATTATATAATAAATAAACGATTTGTTTAGCTACTTCTCTTATTTTCTTACAGGAAACAACACTTTTTATCAATTATGAAGCAGTTAATATTCTTGTGTGAAAATCTTTGAAAAAGTAAAGCCTATCCGACTTCTGTATTCTCTATAGAGTTAAACTTTAATCGGTAATGTGTATAACAAAAACACAAATTATATCACGATAGTTAAACTTTTTGGAAATTACCAAGTTTGTTCGAGCGGACAAAATGTAATAATAAATCCATTTAATTTGTGTTTGGCTAAAATATTTGAAACACAATCAAATCAAACTACATCGCAATGGGCATCAGACTGATCGCTTTTGGTCTATTGTTAATATTGCTGGCTCTAAATCTCTGCTATAATGTAAGTGACATATGAACAAGTATAAATACTAATGTAGTTCTCTTTAAAAGGAGGCTGTTAACTTCAAATTCACGAATTTGGTGTGTGGACATTTTAACGAATCGTGGATTGGCGTAAATCAGTGCCGACTGCGAGCTCTCAGTCGGAATATGACAACCTTGAATCTAAATTTATCACTACTGTATTCAACTGGAAGAAATGTTCAGGTCAAAGGTCAGCTCTTTCAGAAAGCAAGTGGCTACAAGCCCTGGCTCTATAAGGTAACCATCGATGCCTGTCGATTTCTGAAGAAGCCCTACCATCCGCTCGCAATACTCGTCTATAAGATGTTCAGAGACTATTCAAACTTGAACCACACCTGTCCCTTTGAGGTGAGTACCAAAGCAATTCAGTTAGTTTTAATTGAAAGCTTACATTTCAGCTTCACAGGACTTTGTAATTGTTGATGGCTTTTATCTAAAGTTGGAGAACTTGCCGCATGCCATACCGACGGGCGATTATCTTCTGAAATTGGATTGGTTTATGAATAGGAAATTACAAATAACAACCGATGTTTATTTTGCATTCGAGGAGGACTTAAAAGGGTTTCCGATTAGACATCGCTACCATCTACACCAGGTGGGTACTCTTGAAGCAGACCTTGCCAGAAGTGAATAATAATTTTAAGAAGTTCATCTAAGCTCTGTTATTACCAATCATATTTTATTTTATTATAGATACTCGACATAACATGTTTGTTGAGAGAAAATCACGATCAAAGTGGACAATAATAAAGTTAATTAACTAAACGCATCCGTGTTTTAGTTTTTATTTAATGCAAGCTGCAATTGCTTCAATCATGTTAAATATTTACATATTATACACAATAAACTAGAAACAAAACGAAAATAAAATACAAAAATAATGTAGAGCCAAACTAAGCCCCTGCTGAGTGCTGGACGTGGTCAGCGAATGCTCGAAGGTATCCAGAACGCAGCGATTTGATAAGGGAAGAGCTCTTGTTATTAACACGGGTAAAGAGGAAAATTGCTTAAATATATGCAATATTAGCAATACGAATATCTCAATTAAAAGCCGACGATTATAATGCTTTTTGGAAATTATTGAGTGTGCTCGAGCGGGCAATTTGTAATATCGAAAACCATTTAATTTCTTAATGGAAGTTATATTTTAAGCAGAATCAAATCAATATCTATCGCAATGGGCATCAGGCTGATCGTTTTTGGTCTACTGCTAACACTTCTGGTTCTAAATATTAGCTATAATGTAAGTGAGAGAGCCTTTTAAAGGATGCGAAACTAATCTGAGTCTCTTCAAAAGGAGGCTGTTGACTTTAAATTCACGAATTTGGTGTGTGGACATATCAACGAATCGTGGATTGCCGTAAATCAGTGCCGACTGCGAGCTCTCAGTCGGAATATGACAACATTAAATGTTAATTTAACTCTTCTGCAGCCGATTGTTGGGAATGTTGATGTTAAGGGACAGCTCTTTAAGAGAGCAAATGGCTACAAGCCCTGGCTCTATAAGGCAACCATCGACGGCTGTCGATTTCTAAAGAAGCCCTACCATCCGCTCGCAATACTCGTCTATAAGATTTTCAAAAGCTATACAAACCTCAACCACACGTGTCCCTACGAGGTGAGTATAAGACTTATATAGCTATCCTGCTGAGCTTATATTTAAGCTTCGTAGGGCTTGGTACTTATCAAGGACTTGTATCTCAAGTTGGAGAACTTACCTCATGCTATACCCACGGGTGAATATCTACTGAGATTGGATTGGTGCATAAATAAGAATATACAAATAAGATCGGATGTTTATTTTGCATTCGTAGAGGACTTATAAATGTGTGTGGATGCGTACTAATGATGTAAATAAAATATTCAAGTAATGCAAATATATTTTGCATTTATATTTGAATAATTTAAAACTAATGCTTGAGTACGTTCAAGTTTCTGCCCATTCGTAGAAACAGGTATGGTATATGGTTATTGTTAATAAATAATATTGAGCAATGCTGTCAATTTGAATAAATTAACATAATTGACTTTGATACTGGCCTAACTCGAGACATCACAGCCTGTTAGCTCAATGGCTTGGGGCCCATTGAATGCATGAATGTGCTCTCACAAATTATTGATAAAATCTTTTAGCAATGTGCCTTGTCCCTTAACTGCCTTCCCACCTGCCTTAAACGTACCAAGTAGACCATTGGCATTGTCTTTGGGCCATTTGCAAATCTCACATAAGCAAAGCATTCATTTTCAAATTATTTATTGATAACTGTGTGTGCGACTGTGTTTTGAGAGCTGGGCAACATCCTTATCCTATGCAATGCCCACCCAAAAATAACTAGTTACCCCTTCGCACTGGCTATCACCTGCAATAAATCTCTGGTCCTGGCCAGGACACAGCTGCGGCGGGACTACAGCCGGCATCTATAGTTGAGCCGGAGGCTGGAGCTGGTTCTGTGGTTGCCCACTCGCATCGAGCTCGTCTGGACTGGCTTGGCTTACAAGGCAGCAGCAGAAGCAGCAATGTCTGGCAGTTGTTGTCTGCAAAATATTTGCATTTTCACTTTTGATTTATTATTGTCATTGCCATGTGTAAATTGCCAAAGCAAAGGTGCCAACAAGCAGCAGCCACAGCAGCTAAACAGGTGTGTTTGTGTGTGCGTCTGTGTGTGTGTGCGTGTGTTACGTAGACAAGGACACATTATGTTGGCCAAATGAATGGTAATTGCGGCACTGAAACAAGTAATTGAAGTGCAACTCAAATAGATACATTGCTGTGGTTGGCTCATGCCCCAAACCAAACCTCCGATCCGACAATCATTTGCGGCTGCTTCTGTTGTTGTTGTTGTTGTCCGAGCGTTGATTTAGCTGGCCGCACTTCGAATTGTGCACTTAAAGTTTAAGTTGAGTTTTCGGCTGACGCTCATTTGAGTTGCTAATTACAACTCCAAATTGGCCTGGCAGGAGGCCAACTTCAGTTGCCACTCCCATTCCAACTGCTACTTTAGCTGCCATTGCTGATTACTTCCGCCTCTATGCAATTTCCGCTTGGCGCTGCCTAAGCAGCTTGCCAGCAAAATGTCAAACAGCGACAACTTTATATGGCCGCAAGACGAGGCAATAATGACAACAGCAACAGGACCGAAAGGACAGGGCACAACATAAGCAGATAATTACACGGCAGCCCGAGCTGCAGAGCTGCTGATGTCCATGCAGCCCCTCGGCAGCCCCTCGGCGCATTCGAAGTGTGGCAGCCACAAAGTAGAAAATGACAAAATAAAAAACCACAAGCGGAAAATTAAAAGAGCAAGACCAGCACAACAATACACACACATTTGGGACACAATGCCAGCAGACAGATAGCGAGTGCTCTTAAAGTCTCTGCCTAGTTAAAGACAACACGGCAACCCATTGGAAACTCTATGCCCAGGGGCAGCTGGAACTTTATCAAGATGCTTATCCGCTGCAAATGCAAAATTCCTGTTTAACAAAATTCCAACTTCGACATTTCGTACATTTTTGACTGTCTGCGCGCGCTGTAAGCGAAACCCAGAAAGAGACAACAACCCAAACTCGGCAATAGCCGGCAGCCACATTTAAATGTGCCGCCAACTTTTGGCTGCGGCTCCACCTGAAACCACCCGGCACCACCACCCGGACACGTGGCTGCTGCTGCCGCCGTCTGGCACTGATTTTATGCTTTATAACCTTCGATATGCGAATGGCAAACAACGTTTAGCGCTTTGCCGGGCCGACAAGTGTGGCTCTGCCACCTGAGGGCTTCAGCTCCAGCACGGGCCGTATACGCAATATTTACGACTCTGTGCGCCTTTTTTTTCCATCGCCTTTCTCCCTTTTTGAAGCGCCGTGAGGGTTGCAAGTGCTCGGCATTTTTGGCATTTCCATACATCAAATATTTATGCCATATTTTAGCTATTGCGACAATGAGTTAAATCTGATGGAATTCAAACTCTCTCTCTCTCTCTGTTTGCTCAGCCGCAGTGGCTGCGATAATAAAGTTTAAAGCTGATAAACGATTTCGCAATCAAATTATGCGCATAACCAGATGAAGGGGAGGAAACGAACGTGTGTGTGTGTGTGTGCAAGAGTTGTGAGTGTGCGTGTGTAAAAGTAGTAAAATTTAGATGAGATTCTGGAGTAAACGCGGGATGGGATGGAGTGCCAGGTTTTTACTTAGGTTTTTGATTGAGTTGGAGGAAATCGAGTTTTGGAAAGGGCAAAAATAATGTCAACATCAGTCAATTTTCTTGAGTAAAAAGCCTTGATTTGAATATATTTATATATGTTTAATATTTTACTCTTAAAAATTCTTAAAATATCAGCTATTCAACTGTTCAATTTTTTTAACTTTGTTATTATTATGTTATTTTGCAATAAAATTAAATTACAATTTAAGAACTTACGACAAATCAAAATTTAGGAAGCTTGGCTCACAAACTGTAACCAAAGGCAGAGAGTTGCTTCGAAATGTGAGCCGAACTAGCGACTTTTAATGTTGAGTACGAAAATTCCGCTAGCATGAGTATACGTCGTATTCATACGCAAAACACGGAAGATTCACAATTCAATTAGTCAAAAAGGCATTGGCAAACTTAAAAGAAGCTCATTTGCGTATTTATCAAGAGTTTCAATAAATACTCGAAAAGTACTCGATGCCCGTTCGTGGCACTTTGTCTTAGGCGCGTGCATGTAGGCATATAACTGAGTTTAACTAGCCACAATTTGTAGCCTGGTAATGGATAAGGACTTAATTCACTTGGACTTAAGCCCTGTTTTGACATTGACAAATTTATGCATTTATCTAAAGCCAAGGACAAATTGAATTTGTGCAGCAAGTGCAAGACAGCGACAGTTAGCTCAAAAAGTTGTTGTTATACTCTGTGTCCTGGCAATCCTTTACACATGATATTGTTATTTTTGTCGTAATTAAAAACCCATGAAAGCGACGACCAAACAACTGGCCACAATCGCATGAGCAGACAGACACATACAGACAGAGGGACAGACAGACAGACAGACAGACACATACGAGTGTGTGGTAAAATAAACATGAGCGTATTGATGGGAGCAGCTCGGACAGCAAAAACTTTCATATCAATTTTAAGCCAAAGTAATGAAAAAGGAAAACGGAAAATGAAAAAAGGGAAATACTAAAAGAAACGAAAAAGCAAACGAAACGTATAGACAAAGCATATTTACACAAGCGCAAGTACACGCAGGACCAAGCAGGACAACGCTGACGTTGACGATGATGACGCTGATGTCGATGATGATGATGAAGATAATATTGTTGATGATGATATTGTTGCTGCCAGCGCACAAAGCAACGCTTATGACAAGCAGCTGCCAAAAAAAAAAAAGAAAAAATAATAAAATGGAGGCCCACATCTAAGGATACTGTTTACACACAGGACTTCCTTAGTGTGGGCGCGTCTGCTGGAACGAACGAAATTAAAAACCAATAAAAAGCTGCACACGAAATTAAAAATTATGTTTTCCTTTTACATTTTACAGCTGCACAACAACAACAATGTAGCAACGCATTAAAAACAAAATATACAAAAATTGAAAAACATAAAGCGCAAAGTTTTCGCTTTAAAACATTTAGAAAATATGCTAAAAATGAAACTTTACGCATTTGTTTTTGTGTGCTGTCTGTGGCGGGCATATTGATGAGCAAGTGTAACGTTAAGAAATTTACTAAGTAGCTATTAAGTATATACGGGTATGCCTGAATAGGTTGACAAGCTTTTTAGCCTTTAGCCATGGACTCACTCTCTATCGTAGCTAGGTTCTCTCGCTTATAACTATATGCTAACCAGTTAGGGTATTTGGTCTTCGACTACTGTACTGTTTGTTTTGAAGCTGTAAACTTTTACAATTAGGCAAAGGAATAAAAGTTGCGCGCGCCCAAATGCTGCTATGCATTTCGATAATTGAATATTTGTGCTAAGCTGCAGCCAGTAAAAAACGTAGCATACATTTCAGCGTTATGTACTCCAAGACCCTATAGCTATGCATACTGCTAGTTTATTACGCTCTCGCAGTCCGTTTGGAGCGTATTAATTTTCACCAATTAAACGGCCAGTCGAGGCGAGACATTCATTTAATTTACTACCTGTGCTACACCTCCCCCCCCACACACACCTCATTCATCCTTTTGGCAGACCCACCGCTTGGCATACCACTGCATAGCTTTGGCCATGAATAATTTAAGCAAATCGCTGGCTGCTTTTTCCGTTTGTACGTGTCGACTGTGCGGGATTAGACGGCATTTGCATATTTTAATTATTTAGATTGTTGTGTTGAGCTACTTACGCGCCGCCCGGTGCCTGACTATGCCTGTGCGTCTAACGGATGTAAAAACGGAAGTGTCGGCGACGCCAGGCAGACACCAAAAACATCCCGAAACAGTCGAAACTTAATTAAAAGCCGCCGTTTTCCTTAACAGCTGCAACTGCAAATCGGTAGCTGCTGCTGTGCCATTTACCATAGATGTATTGGAAATTCAGGACACAGGAATCTGAGCTAGATAAAGTAAGTGTAATTCTGAGAAAATCGAAATAACTAATTGTAGTTGTCAGCTTAGAGCTTGTTTCCTTGAATGTTTTAAGGTCAAGATGCTTAAGTCTTAAGTAAGACGGTTAAAAAAAAATTAATAATATTTCCATCAAGAAGGTCTGAGGATGGACCATGGCGTCGGTCATTTTGAGTTCGTCCTGTTTCCGGTTCTTCAAAGGGTACTCAGGAAATAAGCTACTCAAACTCGAGAGCTTTATCTAGCTTAGAATCTTATAGAAATCGCAACTGTGCCATTCTGATTCCAGTTCCAGTGGGAGATTCAAGGAATATCTCTAGCTGAGGCTCTTTCTGGAAATTGTTCTTATGCAGAAAATTTTTTGAGTAATATAACAATGCATGTTACTTTAATTAAAGAGATTTTCTTAACCAATACGATTCAACATTGTAGTGGCCATTTTAGCCAAAAACTTGCAAAGGTTAAATTCAAGTTAAGCCAATATCCAGCACCCAAAAAACAAAAAAAATATATAAGTATTTGTGGCTGGCTTTGGCCAATAAACACATTACGATGCCAGTTGCCAGTTGCCAGTTGCCAGAGCCAATCATAAATTCATAATGAAATATGAGCAGCGCTGCGAGTGGCCAAAGATACATTGACCAAGTCGGAAGCCAGTCAACAACAACAACTGCTAGTAGACAACAATGTGTAGTAATAAATACGCACTGGAACTGGGGAAGATGCTGTGTGGGGCTTATGGCTGCAGTTCTGGTATTTTGGGCAAGCGTGGTAAAGTGTAGCCATAAACCAGGCGCTGCGACCGGCTGTGGCATTACTTTTATGATTATTTGTGTCGTTTCCTGTTGTACACGCTCATAAAGCTGAAAAGGGTATATTGGTTTGGAGCAATGTCCCTCATGCTGTGCTCTATTTTTTGCCTAGACTGGCCTCATGAAATCTGGAATATATACATTCCTGTATGCCCACGCGAGAGTATTATAATGTCGGAGTCACATCCAGTGAGGTGCACAGTTTTAAAACCAGAGTCCTGCAAATGTTATTGTAGACCACCAAAGACTACAGATTTCATATCTTTAAGGCTAGAGAGATCGAATACTGAATAAATACTATCTTTCCATAAATTGAACGGGTATTACAAAGTCGCTTAAGCCCAACATAGTTACTTGTTGTTACTTCTGTTGACTTTCAGGCAAAGTGACTTTAACAGCACATATGGAGACGCTAGTCTAGTCTAGTTCATGTCCGGGTCAGTAGTCACGGGTCAGCGGGCAGCAGCGGGCAGCTTTAATTAGATTTGCACATTAGACGGCGACAACGAGCAGCAGCAGAGGCAGCAGGAGCGGGAACAGAGGCTGGGGCAGGCTAATGACACTCACATCGCTTATGCGTTGCACGCAGCGCGCAGGAATGAACTGTTTATGGTCATCTTTGTTAGTTAGCAAAGCGCAAAGATGGCCAATAATAGTTGCACGGACTTCCTAGAGCGCCGTCAATAAGGCTTTATTTAATTTGAGCCTCGCTATCTTTGGCCCAAGTCAAGGCAGAGCTGCCAAAACCAAACCAACCACCCAACCACAGCCTGTGCCTGGCCAGACGCGTACACACGTGCGCAGCACATGATTATTTTTATTAGTTATGATGATGTATCCTTTTATAAATGTGTGTGTGCGAGTGTGTGTGTGTGTGTGTGTGTGGTGTGTGGGTCCGGCCTGGCAAATATTAATAATTGTTGCCTGCTCTTTTTTTTCTATTTGCGGCCTCGTCGACGTCTGCGAAACACGCTAAAAATTAATTAAACGTTCGGCAACAAAGCGGGCGTGGCTACATGGGCTCTCACACTGGGTGCAGGGCTGGGGCGTGGCGGGGGAGGTGTAAATAATTTTGCTTGGCCATTTCGTGGTTATTTATGCGCTTGATGTTTTGGGCTGTTTTTACAGCAAAACCCCCCTGCTACGCGCCGCACTGGCCCGCCTGCGCCTTCACTCATAAAGGCAAACGGGCTGCACTTGATTCATGTGCTTTGTTGTTGTTGTTTTTGTTGTAACAGGCTGTCGTAGTTATTGTTATTGTTGTTGTGCAAACAGCACGCACTCCATATTGGCAATTTATATTTGTATTAATTAATGGGCCAGTAAACAATTGCTGCAGGCAACGCCATTAGCACGCAACAAGGGCTAGGGGACCATAGGATAAATATAGGAGTATATGGCATACAGGATGCAAAGGATTGGCCCTCCATATATATATATATATATATATGTAAATATTTTTTTTTGTTTTGGTGGGTTAATAACATTTCTGCTTTGCAATTGTGCAAAATGTACTTTAGTTATTTCATCAATTTGCAGCAGACATCATAAATTTTGTTGGTATTTTGCAAATATTTGCATACGTATTATGATTAAGTGAGGGGAACCGAGCGGAAATAAGTAGATTATGATAATGCAATGCCACTTAAATTTCTGAACTTAAAGCTAGATCATAAAAAAAAATCGTCAAATGCACCTAATGCAAGCCTGTACAGTCATAATTTAATACCCTAACAGCACATGGATAGAATTTGTAATTTAAAGCCGAATCCCATAACACTGTATGCGAAATTTAGTGCGGGTGGTCTAATTGGCGCCCAATCGCTGAGTCACAGGTTGGGCAGGGATTAGTCCTTTTGCTAGCAGGCTGCGGTGTCTCAGTAATCTGTCTGCTTGTGTGCCTTCCAATCTGTTCTTCAACTGTATGCATTTTGAGGTCTTCATGGAGTGTAGTACCGCGTACGTACCAGGGACAGTTGGTTATCTGTCGTAGTACCCGATTCTGCAGTACCTGTATGCGTTTATAATTTGATTTGGCTGCAATCCCCCAAATCTGATCTCCAATAATTTGCCTCTTTCTACTCGTAAGGGTCCGGACAATCGATTGCCCCCCAAAAATCCGCATTCTAGGAGACGACCCAAAATCAGAATAAATGCAATAAATGTCGTTTTGACATAGCTCTGCCGCCCTTAAAATAACCATGCGGCCGCGCGGAGTTATGACGACATAGCTCCGCCGTTGATTTTGATGGATTCTAAGCGCTATCGCCCTTTATTTGGCCGAGATATAGCCATTTTAAGTTTTCCAAAAAAATTCGTGTGGTTGTGGACACGATATTCACGACATAATCTCGCCATGGTCAACGGCGAGGTTATGTCGCTTTGAAACGTCATATCTCCGCACCTCTAAAAAAATTTTGGAGATATGACGTTTCAAAGCGACATAACTTCGCCGTTGATCATGGCGAGACTATGTCGTGAATATCGTGTCCACAACTAAACGAACTTTTTTGGAAAACTTTAAATGGTCATATCTCGGCCAAATAAAGCCCGATTACGGTCAAAAAGGGAGGGTTTACTCGCGTAGGTCCATAGAAACGTTTCAAAGCGACATAACTTCGCCGTTGATCATGGCGAGATTATGTCGTGAATATCGTGTCCACAACCACAAGAACTTTTTTGGAAAACTTTAAATGGTCATATCTTGGCCAAATAAAGACCGATTACGGTCAAAAAGGGAAGGGCTACTCGGGGAGGTCCATAGAAACCGCCAAGATCAACGGCGAAGTTATGTCGCTTTGAAACGTCATATCTCCAAGATTTTTTTAGAGCGGCGGAGATATGACGTTTCAAAGCGACATAACTTCGCCGTTGATCATGGCGAGATTATGTCGTGAATATCGTGTCCCCAACCACATGCATTTTTTTGGAAAACTTTAAATGGCTATATCTCGGCCAAATAAAGCCCGATTACGGTCAAAAAGGGAGGGGCTACTCGGGGAGGTCCATAGAAACTGCCAAGATCAACGGCGAAGTTATGTCGCTTTGAAACGTCATATCTCCAAGATTTTTTAATGCGGCGGAGATATGACGTTTCAAAGCGACATAACTTCGCCGTTGATCATGGCGAGATTATGTCGTGAATATCGTGTCCACAACTACATGCATTTTTTTGGAAAACTTTAAATGGCTATATCTCGGCCAAATAAAGCCCGATTACGGTCAAAAAGGGAGGGGCTACTCGGGGAGGTCCATAGAAACTGCCAAGATCAACGGCGAAGTTATGTCGCTTTGAAACGTCATATTTCCAAGATTTTTTAAAGCGGCGGAGATATGACGTTTCAAAGCGACATAACTTCGCCGTTGATCATGGCGAGATTATGTGGTGAATATCGTGTCCCCAACTACATGCATTTTTTTGGAAAACTTTAAATGGCTATATCTCGGCCAAATAAAGCCCGATTACGGTCAAAAAGGGAGGGTTTACTCGCGTAGGCCCATAGAAACCGCGAAGATTAACGGCGAAGTTATGTCGCTTTGAAACGTCATATCTCCAAGATTTTTTTAGAGCGGCGGAGATATGACGTTTCAAAGCGACATAACTTCGCCGTTGATCATGGCGAGATTATGTCGTGAATATCGTGTCCACAACCACACGAATTTGTTTGAAAAACTTTAAATGGTCATATCTTGGCCAAATAAAGACCGATTACGGTCAAAAAGGGAAGGGCTACTCGGGGAGGTCCATAGAAACCGCCAAGATCAACGGCGAAGTTATGTCGCTTTGAAACATCATATCTCCAAGATTTTTTTAGAGCGGCGGAGATATGACGTTTCAAAGCGACATAACTTCGCCGTTGATCATGGCGAGATTATGTCGTGAATATCGTGTCCACAACTACACGAATTTTTTTTGAAAACTTTAAATGGCTATATCTCGCCCAAATAAAGCCCGATTACGGTCAAAAAGGGAGGGGCTACTCGGGGAGGTCCATAGAAACTGCCAAGATCAACGGCGAAGTTATGTCGCTTTGAAACGTCATATTTCCAAGATTTTTTAAAGCGGCGGAGATATGACGTTTCAAAGCGACATAACTTCGCCGTTGATCATGGCGAGATTATGTGGTGAATATCGTGTCCCCAACTACATTAATTTTTTTGGAAAACTTTAAATGCCTATATCTCGGCCAAATAAAGCCCGATTACGGTCAAAAAGGGAGGGTTTACTCGCGTAGGCCCATAGAAACCGCCAAGATTAACGGCGAAGTTTTGTCGCTTTGAAACGTCATATCTCCAAGATTTTTTTAGAGCGGCGGAGATATGACGTTTCAAAGCGACATAACTTCGCCGTTGATCATGGCGAGATTATGTCGTGAATATCGTGTCCACAACTTCGCGAACTTTTTTGGAAAACTTTAAATCGCTATATCTCGGCCAAATAAAGCCCGATTACGGTCAAAAAGGAAGGATTTACTCGCGTAGGCCCATAGAAACCGCGAAGATTAACGGCGAAGTTATGTCGCTTTGAAACGTCATATCTCCAAGATTTTTTTAGAGCGGCGGAGATATGACGTTTCAAAGCGACATAACTTCGCCGTTGATCATGGCGAGATTATGTCGTGAATATCGTGTCCACAACCACACGAATTTGTTTGAAAAACTTTAAATGGTCATATCTTGGCCAAATAAAGACCGATTACGGTCAAAAAGGGAAGGGCTACTCGGGGAGGTCCATAGAAACCGCCAAGATCAACGGCGAAGTTATGTCGCTTTGAAACGTCATATATCCAAGATTTTTTTAGAGCGGCGGAGATATGACGTTTCAAAGCGACATAACTTCGCCGTTGATCATGGCGAGATTATGTCGTGAATATCGTGTCCACAACTACACGAACTTTTTTGGAAAACTTTAAATGGCTATATCTCGGCCAAATAAAGCCCGATTACGGTCAAAAAGGAAGGGTTTACTCGCGTAGGCCCATAGAAACCGCCAAGATTCACGGCGAAGTTATGTCGCTTTGAAACGTCATATCTCCAAGATTTTATTAGAGCGGCGGAGGTATGACGTTTCAAAGCGACATAACTTCGCCGTTGATCATGGCGAGATTATGTCGTGAATATCGTGTCCACAACTTCGCGAACTTTTTTGGAAAACTTTAAATCGCTATATCTCGGCCAAATAAAGCCCGATTACGGTCAAAAAGGAAGCGTTTACTCGCGTAGGCCCATAGAAACCGCCAAGATCAACGGCGAAGTTATGTCGCTTTGAAACGTCATATATCCAAGATTTTTTTAGAGCGGCGGAGATATGACGTTTCAAAGCGACATAACTTCGCCGTTGATCATGGCGAGATTATGTCGTGAATATCGTGTCCACAACCACACGAATTTGTCTGAAAAACTTTAAATGGTCATATCTTGGCCAAATAAAGACCGATTACGGTCAAAAAGGGAGGGGCTACTCGGGGAGGTCCATAGAAACTGCCAAGATCAACGGCGAAGTTATGTCGCTTTGAAACGTCATATCTCCAAGATTTTTTAATGCGGCGGAGATATGACGTTTCAAAGCGACATAACTTCGCCGTTGATCATGGCGAGATTATGTCGTGAATATCGTGTCCACAACTACATGCATTTTTTTGGAAAACTTTAAATGGCTATATCTCGGCCAAATAAAGCCCGATTACGGTCAAAAAGGGAGGGGCTACTCGGGGAGGTCCATAGAAACTGCCAAGATCAACGGCGAAGTTATGTCGCTTTGAAACGTCATATTTCCAAGATTTTTTAAAGCGGCGGAGATATGACGTTTCAAAGCGACATAACTTCGCCGTTGATCATGGCGAGATTATGTGGTGAATATCGTGTCCCCAACTACATGCATTTTTTTGGAAAACTTTAAATGGCTATATCTCGGCCAAATAAAGCCCGATTACGGTCAAAAAGGGAGGGTTTACTCGCGTAGGCCCATAGAAACCGCGAAGATTAACGGCGAAGTTATGTCGCTTTGAAACGTCATATCTCCAAGATTTTTTTAGAGCGGCGGAGATATGACGTTTCAAAGCGACATAACTTCGCCGTTGATCATGGCGAGATTATGTCGTGAATATCGTGTCCACAACTTCGCGAACTTTTTTGGAAAACTTTAAATCGCTATATCTCGGCCAAATAAAGCCCGATTACGGTCAAAAAGGAAGGATTTACTCGCGTAGGCCCATAGAAACCGCGAAGATTAACGGCGAAGTTATGTCGCTTTGAAACGTCATATCTCCAAGATTTTTTTAGAGCGGCGGAGATATGACGTTTCAAAGCGACATAACTTCGCCGTTGATCATGGCGAGATTATGTCGTGAATATCGTGTCCACAACCACACGAATTTGTTTGAAAAACTTTAAATGGTCATATCTTGGCCAAATAAAGACCGATTACGGTCAAAAAGGGAAGGGCTACTCGGGGAGGTCCATAGAAACCGCCAAGATCAACGGCGAAGTTATGTCGCTTTGAAACGTCATATATCCAAGATTTTTTTAGAGCGGCGGAGATATGACGTTTCAAAGCGACATAACTTCGCCGTTGATCATGGCGAGATTATGTCGTGAATATCGTGTCCACAACTACACGAACTTTTTTGGAAAACTTTAAATGGCTATATCTCGGCCAAATAAAGCCCGATTACGGTCAAAAAGGAAGGGTTTACTCGCGTAGGCCCATAGAAACCGCCAAGATTCACGGCGAAGTTATGTCGCTTTGAAACGTCATATCTCCAAGATTTTATTAGAGCGGCGGAGGTATGACGTTTCAAAGCGACATAACTTCGCCGTTGATCATGGCGAGATTATGTCGTGAATATCGTGTCCACAACTTCGCGAACTTTTTTGGAAAACTTTAAATCGCTATATCTCGGCCAAATAAAGCCCGATTACGGTCAAAAAGGAAGCGTTTACTCGCGTAGGCCCATAGAAACCGCCAAGATCAACGGCGAAGTTATGTCGCTTTGAAACGTCATATATCCAAGATTTTTTTAGAGCGGCGGAGATATGACGTTTCAAAGCGACATAACTTCGCCGTTGATCATGGCGAGATTATGTCGTGAATATCGTGTCCACAACCACACGAATTTGTTTGAAAAACTTTAAATGGTCATATCTTGGCCAAATAAAGACCGATTACGGTCAAAAAGGGAAGGGCTACTCGGGGAGGTCCATAGAAACCGCCAAGATCAACGGCGAAGTTATGTCGCTTTGAAACGTCATATATCCAAGATTTTTTTAGAGCGGCGGAGATATGACGTTTCAAAGCGACATAACTTCGCCGTTGATCATGGCGAGATTATGTCGTGAATATCGTGTCCACAACTACACGAACTTTTTTGGAAAACTTTAAATGGCTATATCTCGGCCAAATAAAGCCCGATTACGGTCAAAAAGGAAGGGTTTACTCGCGTAGGCCCATAGAAACCGCCAAGATTCACGGCGAAGTTATGTCGCTTTGAAACGTCATATCTCCAAGATTTTTTTAGAGCGGCGGAGGTATGACGTTTCAAAGCGACATAACTTCGCAGTTGATCATAGCGAGATTATGTCGTGAATATCGTGTCCACAACCACAAGAACTTTTTTGGAAAACTTTAAATGGCTATATCTCGGCCAAATAAAGCCCGATTACGGTCAAAAAGGAAGCGTTTACTCGCGTAGGCCCATAGAAACCGCCAAGATTCACGGCGAAGTTATGTCGCTTTGAAACGTCATATCTCCAAGATTTTTTTAGAGCGGCGGAGATATGACGTTTCAAAGCGACATAACTTCGCCGTTGATCATGGCGAGATTATGTCGTGAATATCGTGTCCACAACCACATGCATTTTCTTGGAAAACTTTAAATGGCTATATCTCGGCCAAATAAAGCCCGATTACGGTCAAAAAGGGAGGGGCTACTCGGGGAGGTCCATAGAAACTGCCAAGATTAACGGCGAAGTTATGTCGCTTTGAAACGTCATAGCTCCGCCGCTCTAAAAAAATCTTGGAGATACGACGTTTCAAAGCGACATAACTTCGCCGTTGATCATGGCGAGATTATGTCGTGAATATCGTGTCCACAACTACGCGAACTTTTTGGAAAACTTTAAATGGCTATATCTCGGCCAAATAAAGCCTGATTACGGTCAAAAAGGGAGGGTTTACTCGCGTAGGCCCATAGAAACCGCCAAGATCAACGGCGAAGATATGTCGCTTTGAAACGTCATATCTCCAAGATTTTTTTAGAGCGGCGGAGATATGACGTTTCAAAGCGACATAACTTCGCCGTTGATCATGGCGAGATTATGTCGTGAATATCGTGTCCACAACTACACGAATTTTTTTGGAAAACTTTAAATGGCTATATCTCGGCCAAATAAAGCCCGATTACGGTCAAAAAGGGAGGGTTTACTCGCGTAGGCCCATAGAAACCGCCAAGATCAACGGCGAAGATATGTCGCTTTGAAACGTCATATCTCCAAGATTTTTTTAGAGCGGCGGAGATATGACGTTTCAAAGCGACATAACTTCGCCGTTGATCATGGCGAGATTATGTCGTGAATATCGTGTCCACAACCACATGCATTTTTTCGAAAACTTTAAATGGCTATATCTCGGCCAAATAAGGCCCGATTACGGTCAAAAAGGGTGGGTTTACTCGCGTAGGCCCATAGAAACTGCCAAGATTAACGGCGAAGTTATGTCGCTTTGAAACGAAGTTATGTCGCTTTGAAACGTCATATCTCCAAGATTTTTTTAGAGAGGCGGAGATATGACGTTTCAAAGCGACATAACTTCGCCGTTGATCATGGCGAGATTATGTCGTGAATATCGTGTTTACAACTACGCGAACTTTTTTGAAAAACTTTAAATGGCTATATCTCGGCCAAATAAAGCCCTATTACGGTCAAAAAGGAAGGGCTTACTCGCGTAGGCCCATAGAAACCGCCAAGATTAACGGCGAAGTTATGTCGCTTTGAAACGTCATATCTCCAAGATTTTTTTAGAGCGGCGGAGATATGACGTTTCAAAGCGACATAACTTCGCCGTTGATCATGGCGAGATTATGTCGTGAATATCGTGTCCACAACCACATGCATTTTTTCGAAAACTTTAAATGGCTATATCTCGGCCAAATAAGGCCCGATTACGGTCAAAAAGGGAGGGTTTACTCGCGTAGGCCCATAGAAACTGCCAAGATTAACGGCGAAGTTATGTCGCTTTGAAACGAAGTTATGTCGCTTTGAAACGTCATATCTCCAAGATTTTTTTAGAGAGGCGGAGATATGACGTTTCAAAGCGACATAACTTCGCCGTTGATCATGGCGAGATTATGTCGTGAATATCGTGTTTACAACTACGCGAACTTTTTTGAAAAACTTTAAATGGCTATATCTCGGCCAAATAAAGCCCTATTACGGTCAAAAAGGAAGGGCTTACTCGCGTAGGCCCATAGAAACCGCCAAGATTAACGGCGAAGTTATGTCGCTTTGAAACGTCATATCTCCAAGATTTTTTTAGAGCGGCGGAGATATGACGTTTCAAAGCGACATAACTTCGCCGTTGATCATGGCGAGATTATGTCGTGAATATCATGTCCACAACTACACGAACTTTTTTGGAAAACTTTAAATGGTCATATCTCGGTCAAATAAAGCCCGATTACGGTCAAATAGGGGGCGCTACTCGGGGTGGTCCATAGAAACTGCCAAGATCAACGGCGAAGTTATGTCGCTTTGAAACGTCATATCTCCAAGATTTTTTTAGAGCGGCGGAGATATGACGTTTCAAAGCGACATAACTTCGCCGTTGATCATGGCGAGATTGTGTCGTGAATATCGTGTCCACAACCACATGCATTTTCTTGGAAAACTTTAAATGGCTATATTTCGGCCAAATAAAGCCCGATTACGGTCAAAAAGGGATGGGCTACTCGGGGAGGTCCATAGAAACTGCCAAGATCAACGGCATAGTTATGTCGCTTTGAAACGTCATATCTCCAAGATTTTTTTTAGAGCGGCGGAGATATGACGTTTCAAAGCGACATAACTTCGCCGTTGATCATGGCGAGACTATGTCATGAATATCGTATCCACAACTACACGAACTTTTTTGGAAAACTTTAAATGGCTATATCTCGGCCAAATAAAGCCCGATTACGGTCAAAAAGGGAAGGGTTACTCGGGAAGGTCCATAGAAACTGCCAAGATCAACGGCGAAGTTATGTCGCTTTGAAACGTCATATCTCCAAGATTTTTTTAGAGCGGCGGAGATATGACGTTTCAAAGCGACATAACTTCGCCGTTGATCATGGCGAGATTATGTCGTGAATATCGTGTCCACAACTACACGAATTTTTTTGGAAAACTTTAAATGGCTATATCTCGGCCAAATAAAGCCCGATTACGGTTAAAAAGGGAGGGGCTACTCGGGGAGGTCCATAGAAACTGCCAAGATCAACGGCGAAGTTATGTCGCTTTGAAACGTCATATCTCCGCCGCTCTAAAAAAATCTTGGAGATACGACGTTTCAAAGCGACATAACTTCGCCGTTGATCATGGCGAGATTATGTCGTGAATATCGTGTCCACAACTACACGAATTTTTTTGGAAAACTTTAAATGGCTATATCTCGGCCAAATAAAGCCCGATTACGGTCAAAAGGGAGGGTTTACTCGCGTAGGCCCATAGAAACCGCCAAGATTAACGGCGAAGTTATGTCGCTTTGAAACGTCATATCTCCAAGATCTTTTTAGAGCGGCGGAGATATGATCAACGGCGAAGTTATGTCGCTTTGCAACGTCATATCTCCAAGATTTTTTTAGAGCTGCGGAGATATGACGTTTCAAAGCGACATAACTTCGCCGTTGATCATGGCGAGATTATGTCGTGAATATCGTGTCCACAACCACACGAATTTGTTTGGAAAACTTTAAATGGCTATATCTCGGCCAAATAAAGCCCGATTACGGTCAAAAGGGAGGGTTTACTCGCGTAGGCCCATAGAAACCGCCAAGATTAACGGCGAAGTTATGTCGCTTTGAAACGTCATATCTCCAAGATCTTTTTAGAGCGGCGGAGATATAATCAACGGCGAAGTTATGTCGCTTTGCAACGTCATATCTCCAAGATTTTTTTAGAGCGGCGGAGATATGACGTTTCAAAGCGACATAACTTCGCCGTGGATCATGGCGAGATTATGTCGTTAATATCGTCTCCACAGCCACACGAATTTGTTTGGAAAACTTTAAATGGCTATATCTCGGCCAAATAAAGCCCGATTACGGTCAAAAAGGGAGGGTTTACTCGCGTAGGCCCATAGAAACCGCCAAGATTAACGGCGAAGTTATGTCGCTTTGAAACGTCATATCTCAAAGTTTTTTTTAGAGCGGCGGAGATATGACGTTTCAAATCGACATAACTTCGCCGTGGATCATGGCGAGATTATGTCGTTAATATCGTGTCCACAACCACACGAATTTGTTTGGAAAACTTTAAATGGCTATATCTCGGCCAAATAAAGCCCGATTACGGTCAAAAAGGGAGGGGCTACTCGGGGAGGTCCATAGAAACTGCCAAGATCAACGGCGAAGTTATGTCGCTTTGAAACGTCATATCTCCAAGATTTTTTTAGAGCGGCGGAGATATGACGTTTCAAAGCGACATAACTTCCCCGTTGATCATGGCGAGATTATGTCGTTAATATCGTGTCCACAACCACACGAATTTGTTTGAAAAACTTTAAATGGCTATATCTCGGCCAAATAAAGCCCGATTACGGTCAAAAAGGGAGGGTTTACTCGCGTAGGCCCATAGAAACCGCCAAGATTAACGGCGAAGTTATGTCGCTTTGAAACGTCATATCTCAAAGTTTTTTTTAGAGCGGCGGAGATATGACGTTTCAAAGCGACATAACTTCCCCGTTGATCATGGCGAGATTATGTCGTTAATATCGTGTCCACAACCACACGAATTTGTTTGAAAAACTTTAAATGGCTATATCTCGGCCAAATAAAGCCCGATTACGGTCAAAAAGGGAGGGTTTACTCGCGTAGGCCCATAGAAACCGCCAAGATTAACGGCGAAGTTATGTCGCTTTGAAACGTCATATCTCCAAGATTTTTTTAGAGCGGCGGAGATATGACGTTTCAAAGCGACATAACTTCGCCGTTGATCATGGCGAGATTATGTCGTTAATATCGTGTCCACAACCACACGAATTTGTTTGAAAAACTTTAAATGGCTATATCTCGGCCAAATAAAGCCCGATTACGGTCAAAAAGGGAGGGTTTACTCGCGTAGGCCCATAGAAACCGCCAAAATTTACGGAAAAGTTATGTCGCTTTGAAACGTCATATCTCCAAGATTTTTTTAGAGCGGCGGAGATATGACATTTCAAAGCGACATAACTTCGCCGTTGATCATGGCGAGATTATGTCGCTTTAAAGCGACATATCTCCGCCGCTCTAAAAAAATCTTGGAGATATGACGTTTCAAAGCGACATAACTTCGCCGTTGATTATGGCGAGATTATGTCGCTTTAAAGCGACATATCTCCGCCGCTCTAAAAAAATCTTGGAGATATGACGTTTCAAAGCGACATAACTTCGCCGTTGATCATGGCGAGATTATGTCGCTTTAAAGCGACATATCTCCGCCGCTCTAAAAAAATCTTGGAGATATGACGTTTCAAAGCGACATAACTTCGCCGTTGATCATGGCGAGATTATGTCGTTTTAAAGCGACATATCTCCGCCGCTCTAAAAAAATCTTGGAGATATGACGTTTCAAAGCGACATAACTTCGCCGTTGATTATGGCGAGATTATGTCGCTTTAAAGCGACATATCTCCGCCGCTCTAAAAAAATCTTGGAGATATGACGTTTCAAAGCGACATAACTTCGCCGTTGATCATGGCGAGATTATGTCGCTTTAAAGCGACATATCTCCGCCGCTCTAAAAAAATCTTGGAGATATGACGTTTCAAAGCGACATAACTTCGCCGTTGATCATGGCGAGATTATGTCGTTTTAAAGCGACATAGCTCCGCCGCTCTAAAAAAATCTTGGAGATATGACGTTTCAAAGCGACATAATTCCTCCGTTGATCTGGGCGGATTCTACGGACCTACCCGAGTAGCCCCTCCCATTTTGGCCGCTATCAGGCTTTATTTGGCCGAGATATAGCCATTTTAAGTTTTCCAAAAAATTCGTGTGGTTGTGGACATAGAAGTAAAACAAAATATTTCATACTTTTGCGCTGTCGAAATAAAACGTATGAGCCTATTAGTATAGTAGTTCTACTGCATACTTTTGAGCAGCCCATAAAAATAACCATTCACAATAAACACATTGCAGAGAGATTGACTAATATCAAAATGGAAATAACTCGGGTAAATATAGTTCGATTTCAGAGTGATATACTTCTATGTACTCGTCTGGATATCCATTGCCATTTTAAGAGTTAATCCAATTTAACTGTGTTTCCCGGATGTATCTTAAATATGTGCCTAACGATCATATAGAATTGCGAATCTGGAGAGTGCACTTTGCTTATTTGCTTTTCGGTACTCGAAAGAATCTCTGAAATGCATTGCAAACTAAGTTGAATGCAATTGCGTAATAAAAGTGGAGGTGAAAAGCGCATTGGAAATGTGTACAACAATTGCTACCCAAAAGCGCAGCCAAAAATGCCAGTAGCCAAAAGTCCTGCACCCAGCACCAACAATAAAAGTCACCAGTTCGAGTTGGCTGCGGATGTGGTAAGTGTGTGTGTGTGTGTGTGTGTGTATATGCGTGTGTCTGTATGTGACATTCCTTATGGGATACGTAAGTACCTCTGGCTGGGTGCGTGTATGGAGAATTGTTTGTTTGTGTGTCCAGCGCATAATAACTGCAGCTGCACGTTTACAATTTGTACGTGGTGTGATTGTGTGTGTGTATGAGTGTGAGTGTGTGTATGTGAGAGTGTGTGTGGTTTTGGTTTGGTTATTCGGGCTTGATAAAAATGAGCGTCGGAAATGCGAATATAAATTTTGCCATATCTGATGTACAACTGTGTGTAAGTGTGTGTGTGTGTGTGTGTGTCGCAGGATAAACGTAATGGCTGGCATTGCAGCCAGGATGCCGGGCAGACAGCAGACAGTACCCAGTGGCTAGCGGGCAGCGGACGGCAGACCAATCATCAGAAGTATGCAGCGGGCAGAGGAAACGGAAATGACATGCAATAAAACACAAAGGCACACGCATCGGGGGCAACGCAGCGCGTGGTTGGGTGGTGCAGCTGTCAACCGTTGTGGATTATAACGCAAAATGGCAGCTAACAACAGAAATCTATCTGGGCAAATGCAATGCCAAGGAAACTTTTACAAAATTACAATTGCAAAACTTCTGCACTTGGCTAAGGGGCAGCGGGGCAGTGATGGCGGGCGAGCTAAGCGCGTACCCGCAGCTGCTGGCCCAGACAACGCACACAACTGTCAAAGTCCCGTCACCCCACCCGCACTTGACCAGGCATTTGAGTGCGCCTTTTGTGTGCGTTAACGCCAAGTCATTTGGCTTATCAATGCCAGACGCAGACAATTTTGCGCTTATCGTTCGAACGTATCGCGCTCCGCCTCATGCAGGTGCCACAAACAGCTATCGATGCTCATTTGACCATCCCCTCCACCCCACTGACACGCTGGGCAGGGCGTTGCGGCTGTGTGTGGCATGTATTATTAAGCGCCTATTAGCCGGGCTCCATCTTCTGGCGACAAACGGGCAACTAGTTATGCCAAGGACTCAGGGCCCATTGACATGTATGCAAACATTGCTCTAATGATGGTCACCAGAAGTGACCACTAACCGGCGGCAGCAGCAGCAAATATTGCCCCCTGTGCCTGCGCCACTTGACAAGAAGTGCCTTGCTTTATTGGCTAATTACGCCCTGCAGCAAAGCGTTGCAGTTGAATGCCTGCATGTGATTGCTTGTTGCACGTTGCACGTTGTTGTCTCAGGCCCAGCTCCAGCCCCAGCTGCCCTGCCATAATTTGCCGGCAAGTTATTAGCAGAGGCACAAAAATGCCATCGTTTTATTTTCGATTTTAATTCCCATGTAGCTGCCGCTGCCTCTGGTAGTTTTTTGCTCGACATGCGCCTAATTTATATTCATTATCTGATGCATAATTATAGATAACCTGCTTGTATCAAGCGAGAGGCAGCTCCGCCAGTTGCCACAACTTTTGCTGCCGTATTTCGTGTTTATCCTTGAGCTTAAATGTAATTCGAGCGTTTGCTGTTTCGCTGTCTCAATATTTGACTAGCGCATTTGACAGCAGCTCTGACAACCACCCCCGTTTTAGCCCACTTCTTAATCTGGTTTAAGCTTACCTCAGTCTGCTGCGCTGCCGCCCTCCTCCGGATTGATCCAGTTGTTGGCTCAAATAATTGGCATCAAGGTGCGTGTGAAAGCTTGGGCGAAAGGTTGCGCAAATATTTGTCGAGTAAATCATGAAAAAAAAATAAATTTCAAAGGGAATTCTTAAAGCAAAAGGTGGGAATGTTTAACAAATAAACGAATTGCTGTGAATTGATAGGAAAATGAATGGGTAAAAATGTTACAGATTTTTGTCTAATTCTAAATAAAATATAACTAAATATTTGGCTTAAATTAATTTTCATTTTTAGACAAAATATGGTCCAGGGCTTCGTGCATGCGGTCTTTCATATTCTCAACAGTTTTTGCTTTGAACTGTTTATTCATAGGGTCTTGTACAAATTAGTTCTTAGTCTAGAATTATTGTAAGTTTCTTTAGCCAAATCTTATCGCAACGGCTTTTTCCTACTGAGCCAAATTTCAGTTAATTAAAAGTTTATCGTGTGTAAATAGTTGCTGCATAAAACTTAATTTCAATAAATACAAATCTGTAAATATATGTAGTAAATAATATACATATAGTGACATATCCATAGTCGCACCCACCCTTTAACATAACTTAGCACATAAGCATAAGCACAATTATAAACATTTCTAATATTGTAAACAAAGAGCCTGGTGATAACATCGACATTGGTCAAGATCAAACTGTCCCCCTTTGGTAGACATAAACAATTCACCCTAAATATCACGCCACTGTCAATGTTCCCATCAGAGTACTATCCCACGCATAATTGCTGACGCAGCTCAAACTTCACTCAATTTTGACTCAAACTCTCTCAAAGCGAAGTTTGCTAAGCGACCGCAACAGTTAGATAAATCAGTTCATATTCGGGAAGCAAATCTGAATGTACTCAACAAAAGTAGCCGTTAAGTGAAAATAATAAATTGAAATATATTTTTTTATAGTAACCTAACGTGTAAAACTTAATTGGCGCAGTCGGTAGGATACGTCGGGAAAAATTAAAGATCGCTAAAGGATAATTAATTCCCAGATCTAACGCACAATCGCGACCGAAAGTGTTGTCGGAGTGTAATAAAAATTTTCTCGAATACGTATCCGCACAAGAACCTTCGGGTCACTAGTAGCTTAATAATATTGACCCTTTGGGCAATAAAGCTACTACAGTTAATAACGACTGGCTTTGCATATCGTTTGATCCCTGCAATACGTTATTACTGAGTCTTTTTAAGACACACACACAAAAAAAAAAAAACATTTAACCAATAATCCATCACAAACTTTAACCTAAAATAAAAGTGCAAAATCAAAGAACAATAAAGTTCAAACCTACAAACTCAAAACTATTCAAAAAAAAGTGTATTACACCAAGATGACAATGGAATTATCAGAACAACACCTCAACCAGGCCCTTTCACAACTTAGACAGGTGCCAAGCTTTGACGGATCAACGGATCAACTAAACGCCTTCATTAAAAGGATAGATTACATCCTACACCTGTATCCAACCCGAGATGTTAGACAACATAGCATCTTATACGGAGCCATCGAATTGCAAGTCACAGGAGATGCTCAGAGAATATCACAAAGGACAGCAGCCAACACTTGGCAGGAGCTGAGAAACGCATTGATTGAAGAATACAAAGTGCAGACACCATTTGAAGAACTCCTTCGACGCTTATACAACACGAATTACCAAGGAAACGTCCGTAAGTTCATCGAGGAGCTCGAGAATAAATCTTTTGTTATATTAAATAAGTTAGCACTAGAAAATATACCTAGCAATACAACCCTTTATACAAATGCTATGAATAACACAATCAAAGATGTTATTACAAAAAAATTACCAGATAGGCTTTTCATGATGTTAGCCAGACACGACATTACGTCGACACAAAAACTAAAGCAAGTAGCTCAAAGAGAGGGATTATATGAAAATAGCGTTACTGAAAAACCTAAAAATAATAATGTTCAGGGAAATCCAAATAACAATCGTAGGAACATGGGAAATTATCAGCAAAATGCTAACCCAACCACCATTTCAAGTGGTTATTCCAACACAAATCAGAGTTATCACGCACAAAATAAACAGCACAGTAAGTCCGAAGACAATCAGAAAGCTCACCACGAGTTCCAACAGAAATTAAGTCAAGGTAGATACCAAAATCCCTTAAACTACCAAAATCAGTCCCATTCACGCTTGAATGCACCAAACCCTCCGACTAAACGTCAAAGAGATAGTAACAGTGGGCAGATGAAAATGGATACATCCGAAAATTTTCATCAGCAAGCCTCGGAACAAACAGAAGAAATCCATTCATAAAATTGATTATGAATGACGAAGTTCTAAAATGTGTCATCGACACAGGTTCAACCATAAATCTAATGAAAACAAACCGCTTAAATTTTCCAGTTTACAACGAAACATTAAAGGTTCACACCATAAATGGTGTTATTGAATTAAAACAAAGTATACGCTTAGGAGCAAGCAAAATTTGTCCGAGCAAACAAAAATTCTATATTCACGACTTCTCAGAGCATTATGATGTTCTGATTGGGAGAGAATACCTTGAGGCATGTCAAGCAAAAATAGACTATGCACAAGGATCCGTAACCTTAGGAGAATTTAACTTTTGTTTTAGATATAACGACGAAGAGGTCGAAGAGGACATGACCGCACAAGAGTGCCTTGATCCACCCTCAACAGAGGACAGACCATTTAACTTCGCTATTAATAATGAATTAATAGAAAACAATGAGTTTAGGCTAGAGCACCTAAACTCAGAAGAAAAAGAAAAAATAAAAAAAGTTTTACATGAATTTCGTGATATCCAGTACCATGAAGGTGACAATTTGACTTTCACTAGTACAATTAAACACAAAATTCTAACAAAACATGAGGACCCAATTTACAAGCGTCCATACAAATATCCTCAAATATACGATGAGGAAGTAAATAAACAAATAAGCGATATGATAAAACAAAATATCATACGTAAATCCAAATCCCCTTACTGCTCACCAGTAATAATCGTTCCAAAGAAAAACGATGCATCTGGAAAGCAAAAGTTCCGGTTAGTCATAGATTACCGCAATCTCAATGAACTAACTATTAATGATAAATACCCTATCCCGATCATGGATGAAATATTAGACAAACTTGGAAAATGTCAATATTTCACAACCATTGATCTAGCCAAAGGCTTCCACCAAATCCAAATGGATCCTGGTTCAATTCCCAAGACCGCATTTTCGACTAAACATGGCCATTACGAGTACACTCGCATGCCATTTGGTCTTAAGAATGCACCTGCAACGTTCCAACGTTGTATGAACAATCTCTTAGAAGATTTAATTTTTAAAGATTGTCTGGTCTACTTAGACGACATTATTATTTTTTCCACTTCATTGGAGGAACACATTTTGTCGCTACAAAAGGTATTTAAGAAGCTTAGAGAAGCTAACTTAAAACTACAGTTGGATAAATGCGAGTTTATGAGAAAAGAAACTGAATTTCTCGGTCACATCATCACAACTGAGGGTATAAAACCAAATCCCAACAAGATACAAGCAATTGTCAAATTCCCAATTCCAAAAACCCCAAAAGAAATTAAGTCATTTCTAGGATTATGTGGTTTCTATAGGAAATTTATACCAAATTTCGCTAATATAGTAAAACCATTAACACTTAAATTAAAAAAGGGAGCAAAAATCAATATAAAAGACAGAGACTACGAACTAGCGTTTGAAAAGCTAAAAGTACTCATAACATCCGACCCAATTTTAATATACCCTAACTTCGAAAAACCATTTTCATTAACTACAGACGCGAGTAATATGGCAATAGGGGCCGTCCTTTCGCAAGAGCATAAGCCTATATGCTATGCAAGTAGAACTCTCAACGAGCATGAGTTAAATTATTCAACGATTGAAAAAGAATTATTAGCAATCGTTTGGGCCACTAAATACTTTAGGTCCTATCTCTTTGGTCGACAATTTCAAATCCTTAGTGATCACAGACCACTCGTCTGGTTAAATAATATGAAAGAACCTAACATGAAATTACAAAGGTGGAAGATCAAGCTAAATGAGTTTGATTTCCAAATTAAATACGTCCCAGGAAAAGAAAATTATGTGGCAGATGCTCTGTCCAGAATTCAATTAAACGAAAACTTCTTAGGCGAAGATACAATTAGCACAAGAGCAACAATACATAGTGCTCAAGAAGACAACAGTAACCATTTACAAATCACAGAAAGACCACTTAATTATTATAATCGACAAATAGAATTTGAAAAAGGAACCGAGAACGAAACAAAAGTTACGAATTACTTTCACAAAACCAACATAAAAATTACGTACAAAGACATGACTAATACGCATGCCAAAGAATTAATAAAAGAATACTTATGCACAAAGAAAAGTGTGCTATACTTCCACAACGAAGCAGATTTTCCAATTTTTCAAGAAGCCTACTTAGAAATAATAAGTCCAAATAATTCAACAAAGGCAATGAAAACTAGTACAAAATTAATAGACCTTCAAACATACGCAGAATTCAAAGAATTAATATTAAAAAAGCACAAAGAATTATTACATCCAGGAATTGAAAAAACTATCAATTGGTTCAAAGAAACCCACTATTTCCCAGATTATCAAAATTTAATTCAAAATCTAATAAATGAATGTGAGATTTGCAACATCGCAAAAACAGAACACAGAGATACAAAATTAACTTTCGAAATAACTCCGGAAATCGCTAATATCCGAGAAAAATATGTAATGGATTTTTACATAGTAGGAGATAAACAATTTTTATCTTGCATTGATATCTATTCAAAATTTGCATCATTAATAGAAATAAAAAGTAGAGACTGGCTAGAAACCAAACGAGCTATATTACAAGTGTTCAACCAAATGGGTAAACCCATCGAAATAAAGGCAGACAAAGACTCAGCTTTTATGTGCACAGCTTTACAATTATGGCTAAAATCAGAAGCAGTAAATATTAATATAACCACTAGTAAAAATGGTATATCCGACGTAGAACGATTTCATAAGACAGTTAACGAAAAACTAAGAATCATTAACAGCGACTCAGACGTCGAAAATAAACTTACAAAATTTGAAACTATACTCTACACGTACAATCATAAAACAAAGCACAAAACGACTAACAGAACACCAGCGGACATATTCATATATGCAGGTACACCAGAGTATGACACTCAAGCTAATAAAGAAAAACTAATAAATAACCTCAACAAAAAACGAACAAATTATGAAATTGACACTAGATACAAACACTCACCGTTAGTTAAATCAAAGACGACAACCCCGTTCAAGAAAACAGGAGAACTAAGACAAATCGACGACAAACATTTTGAGGAAACTAACAGAGGCAGGAAAATAACACATTACAAAACCAAATTCAAAAAGAAAAAGAAGACTAATCAAAGCAAATATAACAATTACAGGTCAACAACAGACAGCGATCAAAACATACAAGCACCAGCTTAAATTAATTATTATAATATTACTATCAATAACTGTAAACTATATAAATGCACAGAGTATTGAAATTAATCCTATCAAAGCCCATAACGGATATCTCATATTTAAAACAGGAACCATAGACATTCCGACAGATTACGAATTCCACTGTTTAACGGTTAATATAACAAAAACCGAAGAAACTTTTAACAATTTAATTGAACAAAGTAAAGAATTCAATAACCTTATACAAATCGAATACCTAGTAGAAAAATTAAACAGAGAAATAAACGGCTTAAAAATAGCCAAACGCAGCAAAAGAGGTTTAGTTAACATAGTAGGAACAGCATATAAATACTTATTTGGAACATTAGATCAAGAAGACAAAGCAGAAATTGAACAAAAAATAAGCAACTTAGCAGAAAACAGCGTCCAGGTTAACGAATTAAATTATATAATAGAAGCTATAAACAAAGGAATAGAAATCATGAACGAACTAGATCAAGAGAAACAAAAAGGAAAGAAATTAGATATCCTTATATTTAACTTACAACACTTTACAGAATATATAGAAGACATTGAGATGGGAATGCAGCTCACAAGATTAGGAATTTTTAACCCAAAATTACTAAAACATGACTATTTGTTGCATGTTAATTCTGAGAAATTGTTGAATACAAAAACTTCCACTTGGTTTAAATCAGATACAAACGAAATACTGATAATATCCCATATTCCTCGAGAAATAATAAAAAGCCCGGTATTCGAAATAATTCCATACCCGGATGAAAATAATAATATTTTGACAGAAATAGCTCATGAAAAATATTTTACCCAAGATAAAAAAGTTTATAGCAGAGAAACAAAAAAATTAATTAATAATGAATGTTTAACAGGAATTTTAAACCAAATAACATCAGAATGTAGTTATACTAAAATTTTGCAAAATTTTCAAATCAACTACATAGAACCAAATATAATTTTAACTTGGAATTTACCAAAAACTATATTAAACCATAATTGTATAAATAACGAAATAACAATAGAAGGAAACAATATAATAAAAATCTTTAATTGTTCATTGCAAATTAATGAAATTTCAATTTCAAACAATATGTTAGATTATACTCAAAGCATTTACGTAAGCAATGATGTTATAAAATTAGAACCACTTTCGTTTGTACAAACGAAACAAATTATAAATGCACATACAAAATTTAACAATGTATTCCAGATAATTACAATAACCATATTTGTAATCATATTAATAAGTTTAACACTGTATTTGACATATAAGTTCAAAAGCATACCTAAGAAATTAATTATAAAATATAAAAAACCCAAAGTAGAAGAAACACCTACAATAATAGGAGATATACCAATTGTAAAAGAAGAAAATGTTACACTATATCCAAACTTAAACACCTGAGGACAGGCACTTTTCTAATGGTTGGGGGAGTGACATATCCATAGTCGCACCCACCCTTTAACATAACTTAGCACATAAGCATAAGCACAATTATAAACATTTCTAATATTGTAAACAAAGAGCCTGGTGATAACATCGACATTGGTCAAGATCAAACTGTCCCCCTTTGGTAGACATAAACAATTCACCCTAAATATCACGCCACTGTCAATGTTCCCATCAGAGTACTATCCCACGCATAATTGCTGACGCAGCTCAAACTTCACTCAATTTTGACTCAAACTCTCTCAAAGCGAAGTTTGCTAAGCGACCGCAACAGTTAGATAAATCAGTTCATATTCGGGAAGCAAATCTGAATGTACTCAACAAAAGTAGCCGTTAAGTGAAAATAATAAATTGAAATATATTTTTTTATAGTAACCTAACGTGTAAAACTTAATTATATATATATATATGTATATGTTGTTGTAGGTAAAAGTTAATTTTATAGTTCTCTTGCCTTAAGAGTACTCATCGCATATAAAAATAGGTATGCATATATATATATATATATATATAGAACTTATCTTAGTTTGATTCGCTTAATTAGGGATGTGCTATATATTTTTGGAACAGTATTGAGGAGAGTCCTTCCTCTCGTATTGTATCTCATTTGTAGTTTCCAATGCTTAACTAGGGGCGTCTTAAATCTCAAGTTGAACTTTATTGCTTTGTAAAAGTGCGGGATATGAGTTCTGCTCTCGGCTATGCTCTACTCTCTATATCGGTATGAGTATGTATGTGTGTGTGTATGTGTATATATTGAAAATTGATGGCCACCTGGTGGCTGCTTCGTTAGTAAAGGGCGCTTGGGGCGCCTCATTTATTATCAGGCAGGCGCGCAATCAGCGCTAATTAAAATGGCCGCCGGCTTGGATCACGAGATGATGCAGTTTTTGTCCTTGTCAGCGCCGGCCAGGTCTGTGGGCTTGCGTTTGCGATCGTAGGCCAGGGCGTCGTTGGGCACATAGCTGACGCGCACGCCGCCATAGTGGCGCCTCTGCGGCAGCTGGTACATCATCATGTAATCCTCGGAGCTGGATGAGCTGGACGAACAGGTGGAGCATACGTCCGATTCCTCGGATTCATCGCGCTCCCGTTCACGTTCGCGTTCCCGTTCACGCTGCTGGCGCGGGGACTTGTGCGGCGACTCGTGCTCGGCTAATGCGCTGGCCTGCAACACCGAGGGCGGGCCCTGGTAGGAGGAGGACAGCGGCTGGGCTGGCGCATAGGTATCGGCACGCGTGGTCGAGTGCGAGCGATGCCCGCTGCCGCTGCGATGGTGGCTCGAGGACTTGCGACGACGGCGACGGCGCGAGGAGTGCCCATGTCCATGTCGATTAACATCCCGCTCCCTGTCCCCGCCCCTGTCCCTATCCCTATCTCTGTCTCTCTCTCTGTCCCGTTCTCGGTCCCTTTCGCCAGCGCCGCTGGTGCCGGCGCCATTGCCGGAGTAGCTGCGCGAGCGGGGCAGCGTATCGGGTATGCCCTCGAAGCGCACGCCCTTCTTCTTGGTCGGCTCACCGCTCATGGGCGAGGAGGAGCTGGCGCCGCTGAGTATTGAAACGGGATGCGTGGGCGGCTGCGTCGCCGATTGCGTCGACAGCGGCGTCTGCAGCGACCGATCGCCGGCGGAGTGCGTGGGCGAGCCCATTAGCTCGGACGGCAACGCAGTCGAGGCCACACTTAGATTGGGCGTGGGCAGCTCGGGCAGCTCACCGACCGGCGGCGGTGCTGGCGGCGGATGCAATATATCCGCATACTCGTGATGCGACGCATGGAACTGCTGTGCGGAAGCGTGCAACGGCGGCGCCGGCGGCAGCTGCTGTGCAAAGTGCGCCAGGTGCTGAGCCCCGACCACGCCCAGCTCCGGCATGCTGGAGGTGATGGAGTTGTCCATTTTGGAAACCTGTTGCAGCTGTCGCTGCAGCTGATAGCTGTGCGTGCCGCCCAGCGGCGGCTTGGCCGGCCACGCTGCATCCAAATTCGTAGCCATCTCGTTGAAGTTGTAGACACCGTCGCGCTGCAGTTCCATGGGCTTGGGCATCAGATGCGTCTGAAAGTCGCCGGGCGAGTTCAACGGCGACATATTCTGTGAGCTGGAAAAATCGGTAAAATCGCCGCCTCCCCCGCCGCCGTCGACGACCGCACTATGCCCGACCTGCTCCAGATCCTTGACAACGCCCGCGTCCGAGTCGGAGGTGGCATAGCTTTGCTTGGCATGTGCCACTAACAGGCCGCCCGGCAGCTCATTCCCGGCCACGCCCGCGGCCAGCTGTTGGCTCTGCAGCTGGTACATGGCCTGATTGAAGCTGGCCTGATGCTGTTGCTGCTGCTGCGGCGACATGGGCGGCGAGCTGGAGGCGTGGCTGCTGGGTATGCGCGTCTGTTGCGGTCGCACACGCTGCGCCGGCGGCGTCGGCGTGGTATACATGCCCGTGCCGGAGCTATCCGACGGCGTCGGCGGCTCACCCTTGCTGCAGGCTATCGAACAATAGATGGCGCCACGGCGCGGCAAAAAGGCGCGACCCAGCAGCGAACAGCGACAGGTGTTGCACGAGAAGCACTCATCGGTGGCATGCCAATGCTGGCCATCATGACTCATCTGCCCCTGATCCACGCCAATCGCCTCGCCACAGTAGTCACAATATTCGGCGAACATCGCATCGAAGCAGAGCAGACAGTACGGCTTGCCCTCTCGCATTATGTACCGCTGGCCGCCCAGCTGCTTGTCGCACTCGTGGCAGGCGAAGTGATTCATGTGCCAGGCACGTCCCTCGGCCTCGGTGCACTCATCCGCCAGGATAATCTGTGTAGAGCGTGGTATATGGAAGGCAAAGTTATAGAGCGAAATGTGCCTGGGGTCAACACGGGTCGGGAGACTCACCTCATCACAGGCGGAGCAGCGCGGCTTCAGCGTCTCCGCGTGATGGCGGCCGCAATACATGCGTCCATCCCGATGGAAATATATGAGATCCACGAGCAGCTCGCGGCAAATGCAGCACGTAAAGCAGCCCGGATGCCAGCTGGCATTGGGGCCGAGGCGCGTGGCAAAGACCGCAATGTCGCCAGTGGAAATCAGCTCGTCGCACTGCAAGAGTTTTCAATTGGAGCTGATGGGCTGGGGGGATTAGAACTGGGTTAGGTACTTACGCCATCGCATGGACGTGCGCTCATCAGCTGTCGCACATTGCCGCGTCCGAGTGCATCACGTTTGCGCTGTGTGGAAAACAGACGCAGCTCCTTGCGCTCCTCATCCGTCAGTGAGTGACAGTAACGAACCTGAAATGACAGAAGAACCGTTTGTTGAGACGACAGACAGACAGACAGACAGACAAAAGACAGAGGTACAGAGGGACAGATAGGCAGGGAGACAGCCAAATCATATGTTCAAGTTGATGCTGGTGGGCAGGCTGAAGTGATCTTTCTAAGAAGTCAACTTGGGGCGCAGATTGTTTGTCTGCAACAACAGCCATGGCCAGAGACAGCCACAGCCATAGCCGCAGCTCAAGTGGCCAGTGGGCAGGGCAGACGACCGCAGACAGCGAACGGTAGCCAAGGCTGCCCATCAACTGGGTTAGCTTCTAGTTCCTTCTCCTACTCCTCCAGCAAGCTCCAGCTCATCCTGCTGCTGGCTGCGGCCAGCGTCTCGTTTGTGTTGTATGCAAATTTTTTGGCTGCCTCTTTTTTGTTGCCCCAGTGCACAATTTGATTTGACTTTCGGCTTGGAATTTGGGCATTTTCCACACACACAAACACTCACAAATACACACGCAGGTACACACGCACGCCCATTGCCAAAGTCCGGCCAGCTTGGATACTCGTTAACATGGCAACCCCCAGTTAGTGGCAGTGGTTAAAAGTGGTAAATGCTAAAATGCTAAAATGGTAACTGATATCCTCCAACTTAAAGCTGTGGGAATACGTTCAACTAGGGTTCCATACCCTAACAGAGGATATTCTAATTTCGATGTTGATGATAATCATAATAATGATTGATAATAATAATAATAATAATAATAATAATAATAATAATAATAATAATAATAATAATAATAATAATAATAATAATATAATAATAATAATAATAATAATAATAATAATAATAATAATAATAATACTTTATACTCTGTAATAATAAGCTCTCAGCTAGTTCACTTATACCTGATTACAGTCAGACTTAACTTATGTAGGGTATATGTAAGGGTATTAACGCCTCAGATAAACCAAATTGGATTTTCCTGTCTTTTTTTTTTGCATTTGGTTTTTGTTACTTTCATTGTAGTTTTGTGGTTTTTGCCAGGGGTGCCAGTTCAGTTAGTTGCACTTGTTTCCTTGATTAATTAAAAGGCACAGGAACAACAAAAGCAACAACAATTGGTCTGAGAATGTGTGGGAAAATTGCTGGCATTGACTTTGATATGCCGTTGCCGTAATTCGAGTTGTCGTTGCGAGGACACGAGGCCATTCAATCACGATAAAGAGCAAAAAAACGCGCACACATTTGAATAAATACCACGAAATTGGCAGGGCCAGTGTCACCCCAGGAACGCATCGTGGAATGGAGTGGATTACAGCGGGATATAGGAGACACTGGACTACACTCACCTCGTTATCATGCGGCGGCAGTTGATGCAGCAATTGTCGCACACGATACTGCTCTCCGGGACTGTTGACGTATGGCACTTTGTCGTCGGGTATTTGCGAGAAATACAAGCGAACCTGGCGAAAAAAAAAAGAAAGAGAAATCCAATTGAGAATTGAGTTTGGCTGCAATGGAATGCGCAGGGGTCACACACTCAAAACTAAGCTAAAACTAAATGCTTGCAAAAAAGGGGTTCAGGCTCAGCCCCAACGGATCATCTAGCACAACAACAACTTCATGATCATCATCATCAGGTTGGGGGCCTGTCAAATGCTGCGCCTGACTGCGACACAGCAGGTTGCTGCCCAAAGATTTTTCTTTCCTTTTGATTTTATTACGTTGATTTGGCCATTTTGGCCAGGTTGAAAGGTGCGCAACGTGCTGCCACGGTCAACTTCTAAGCCGCCTCAGCTGCTCAGTTTATTGGCCACGTTTTCTATTTTTTGTTGTTTTTGTTGTTTTTTTTTTTTTTCAAGTGCGCCGATTGCCGTGAAATTCAAGCATGCGATCTGCCAGCAAGTGACCACAGTCTGAGGCAGCGCGACGCCACTCAGCCAACTGCCTGCCAAACAACTAACCAACCAAGCGACTGCCAGACGGACAGACGGACGGACGGACGGACAGAGGGACAGAGGGACGGACGGACGGAGGGACAGAGGGACAGCGGGACGGACGACTGACTGACACATGGCTTATGCTGCGTCAACGTAAATGGCTGTAAATAAATTTTCAATTCTGTTTGTAGCGTTTGCCAAAAATACTATATGGCATTGGCAATGGCAATGGCGGCCAGCTGGGCTGGCGTGCTTGAATGGGAAATACCCTGTAATGAATGTGAGCAGACGCTATTACTGCCTAGCTTACCTTGATAAGGCTTATGTGTGGCCTTTATCTGTTTGGAAAGCAAGTTTTATATCTGGAATCAATGACAACCTAATATATTTCAGAATGCTTAATGTATTTCTTTTATTATTTTGATATAAAGTTAACTATTTATTCAAAAATAAACTGCGTATAAAATAAAATAACCTACATCTCGCCATGAGTCATCTGCTTAAATAACAGACTCTGAGTACTCTGAGGCTGCAGGTGGTTTTGAGTGGTTACCTTAGAACTCAAATAAGTTCCGCTAGAACTACCCGAATTTCAATATACCCACTATCAAATATTTTTTGTTTATAGGACATTTAAGCGTCTGCATGCGCGACATGTGATAGGCGCTGTCAGTTTGAGCGGGATTAACGCGACCCTATGCATACTAAAAGAAGACTGAGGCAGCATGTCAAAAAGTTGCCAACGTCTCCTGTGGGCCTGGTCCAAGCCCAGGCCGAGGCCCGGCAATAGTCGTTATAGTCAGAGCTAAAAAATGTCCCTAAAAAATGGTTAGTAGCGCGCTTTTGGGCGCGTCGGCCGCTGGAAAAGATTGCGCAAGATTTATTTGCCATTGGCGCATATTTTACGCAAATAATTTATGTGGCGTTAACGGCAGCCAAAAAATAATTGAACAAAAAATTCGTTCAAAATGCCGGCAATACTTTTCTTTTCTTCTAGTTTTGTGTTTCTTTTTGTGCATTGAATTGGCCATAAAAATGGCTTTGAGAAATGGCCAACAAGCGAGTAGGCCGCAGCTGGACTTTGGGGTTTCATTAGCGCAATCTAATTTCCAATATGCAGACAGCCTGCGAAATGACAGTCTAGAACGTGGCCCACACGTTAGGCAGCCCAAAAGCTGTCCACGGCCAGATTCCAGACTCGATCGCAGCCCAAAGATGCGAGCTGCGTGCAAAGTTCCCGTTCGCTATCGGCTCGGAGGTAAGCAATGAAGCCTGACTGATTTATGGCCTGCTGATGACCAGCTCTGCGGTCTCGTGGCGTTGGGCTTAAGTGACAAAATCACGCACAATAAGTCAAGTCAAGTCAAGTCGAGTGGAGTCGAGTCGCGTCGCGGCGAGCTTATCTGTGCACACAAATCACAGATCAAGCAACTCCCAAAGGGCCTGAGAACTCACCTGATCCGGTCGCAGGCCAGGCGGCACCCATGTGTACTCTTCGAGCGCACAGCCGCTGTCATCGTCCGAGTGCGACTGTCGCTGCATGTCCATGTGCGGCCCGGCCAGAAAGGGCGCATGCGCTGCCGCTGCGGCCGCTGCTGCCGCCGCCGACGATGAGGAGGAGGAGCAGTGGCCCGCTGGATGGTGCAGCAGTGATGGCGGTGACGGTGTCGACAGCGCCGGCGACAGCTGATGATGTGGATGTGGATGCTGCTGCAGCTGGTGTCCATGTTGCGCATTGGTATACTTCACATTGCCGGAGCAGCCCGAGCCGGCGGGCGAATACTGTCCGGCAACAGCTGCTCCCACGGCTGGCGGCAATTGCATGGGCAGCTGCTGATGATGCGGCGGCAAGTATTGCTGGTGCCGCTGCAACGGCAGCGGCGATGTGGGCAACATGCCCGCATTCTGTGCCGCATACAAAGCGCTCGCCGAGGAGCTGCTGGGCAGCCCGAGATTGCCCAGCGCTGGCTGGATCGCTGGCAATGTGCCATGTCCCTGGCTGGGCGAGAAGTGGCGCGGTAACGTGGGTATCTTCTGCAGATAGGAGATCTGCGTTAGCGGCGTGCGACTTATGGGCCTAGAAAGAGGCAGGGCGAAACAGAGAGAGAGAGAGAGAGAGAGAGAGGTTACATTTAGATTGGCTTTTAGTTATTGGCATTTTTGTGGCGTGGCTAATTTTAAACTCAATTAAAATATTTTCACAAATTACATGGCGGGTTAAAGGTTCTACGGGCTGCTGCTGGGAAATTGTGGTAAATGATTTAAGTCCCACAGTACATGGCCAAATCATATTTATAATGTATTATGAAACCGCATACAAAATGTTTTTTGCGCTTATTCCTTTGTAATACGCGGGATTTATGCGGTTTTGCACTTCCTATATATATCTATATGGACATGTAGACATATATATATAATTTTTTTCAATTTGAACAAGCTGTCAATTTAAGTTTGTTTTTTAAACGGATTGTTTTTTTTTTGAGCTGCACATCAAAATGAAAATACAAATGCGCTTCACAGAGTTTACACAAACAAATCGACAGCTCATAATGCTCTTGTTGTTCGTTTGTCTGATATAAATATATATATAAATAAATATATATATATATTCATGTATATATTTGTATTCGCATGTTTGCTGTTGTCTGCTTTCCGGGCCCTTGGGCTGTCGCTTTTTGTCAATCTGTTGTATGGCTGACATTGTTATCCTAGCTGTGCCCCGAAATGCGCTGCAAGCAAATGATGCGAGCTTTTCGACTGTGTTGGTTTAGATTTAAGGCAATAACTGTTCTAATTATTAATGATGTTTGTGTTTCCTTTTATTATTAAAGTTTCAAATGCTGCGAAGTATGTTTGAAAGATTTCCTAGGTAGTCGAAATCGATCCTAAAAATAAATCTTTTGTTTAAACTAAAAGCTGCTAAAATGAAAGATCGTTAGCTCCACATGATTAGAGTCTATTATTTCCATGCTCAACTTTTAGAAAAGTGTTACCTAACGTTTGCTTTGTATAAGTTGACAGCTATTGTAACAAAGACACTCAAAAAGATTGTTTCCACAATATGATCTAGGATCTTTTATTTTCGGAGCACGATAAACATTCAGAAAACTTGTAAGGAGACGTTTTATCTGGCAAAGCTCTATCTAAAAACCTGGCAACTGAACTAGAATAAGAGGCAGGTGTCTAGGAAATATGTTTTACCACAAATCCCAAATGACCTACGATTGCAATTGTAGGGGATTTGATGCTCGCCTTATATCAACCGCGGCACGCACCATTTCATGCCATATCAAAGGATAACTGCGCATTGTCTGCGCATATGTAACTGTATCTGTGACTTTGTGGGCAAGCGGTGGGTGGATGGGCGTTACCAGCTACGACTTCGCTTGGATATATTCAGAAATGTGGTTGTGTGTGTGTATGTGTGTGTGTGTGTGTGGGTGTGTTTTTGTGTGCCCATGCGGGCGTTTTATCAAAACAATGTGTCCGCCCTTTTGTTGTTTTTTGCGGGCCATGATGATTTAACCAGGCGAATTCATTCTTTTTGTTTCCGGATCCGCATCCACATCCGCGTCCGCTTTAGCGATTGCAATTCCATTTCTAGTTCGCTGACTGCGCCGCAGTTGCTGATGTGTCAATATTTTGTGGAAGGTGGCACGACGGGCCAATTCGAGCGGTCGTTGCGGTTTGCCCCGCAAATTAATTGCGCAGATTTTTGGCTTTGCCAGCCAGTTAAAACCAGCTAAAATGTAGTTTCAGCCATTGTTTTATGGAGCGTCGACATTTGCATTTTAAAGCGCAAAACGCTATAGTTGGCCGCTGGTCGCGGCCTGCGGGACGGGCAAAGAATGCGTCGCTGGCGTGGGATAGCCTAAAGGGGAACCAGTGCACGTGCAGTCACAGTCACAATCGCAGTCGTAGTCGCAGTCACAGTTGCAGTCGCAGATGCAGTCACAGCTGGAGACAGATGCCAACGGCGGACAGCCAAAAGTGTTGGCTGCTGTCAAATCAGCTGCATTCAAACTCAAATTACAAGCCAAACAAATGGCTGAGGGGGGAGAGTGGGAGTGGGAGTGGAGCAGGAGCTGGCACTTTGGGCATGGGACTGGGAGTCTAGACCACGCAGACACTGTTCAACTGGGGACCGGCTTGGTCTGGAAACGAACAAATGAAAAGCGAAGCAAATGCAAAAACTGTGCCTAAACAACAAATTTGCTGCAGCCAGGAAAATGAGAGGAGGCTCCAGCTGCAGCTGGAGTGCGAGCAGGAGTCCAAGCTGGAGCTGGAGCTGCACAGTTGAGGTCTGTCTGTAGTCGGAATTTATTGTGCGACCAAATGGTTGGCTATGCTGTTTGGCGACCTGCATTTCTTTTCATTTGCGCGCCGCATTTTTGCAATTTGCAAATTTATTGTTGACTGCGGCGAATTGCGTAAAATTGGCCAGCAATTGTGGCCAAGTTTCAATTTGGAGCCAGCCTTTATTAAGCCATTAAAGCAGCGGGCTGAAAATGGAAAGTGCCCGCGGGCTAGGCCAGGCCAGGCAGAAGCTAGCACAAATTCACAACTCAAATACGCACAAATTTGCAGCAACAATGTTGCTGGCAACATGTTGCCAAACTGGCTGCTGCTATAAAACGCAACATTTTTTATATTGCGCCATAAAAGACCCTTGAGGCATGTGTGTGTACAATAAATGCGGGCATATTCTGGCCTGCGGGCAGCTGTTGCCAATATTTGTATTTGCATGGCCAAAGCATAAAGTTGAAGAAGAAGAAGCAGCAGCAGCAGAAGCAGCAGCAACAGTTGAAAGGGTTCAGCTTGAGGCTGCGGCTCACTTTGGCAGTCGTTGAACCAAAAACAAAATGCCAAAACTGGTTTTTCCCACTTGGTTTTCATTGCCTCCACTTCGTGCTAGGCTCATGCTTTCGCGCCCTAAAACTAGTTCAAAGCGTTGCCATTGATAAACCGCAACTGCTCCGCTCCCCCTCCGCTGTTGCCGTTGCTGCTGTTGCTGCTGTTGCTGCTGCCTCTTGCAGCTGCACGACCGTGTCAAGTGGTGGCAACATCAGCTTAAGCACTCGCCATCTCCATTATATATGCTCGAATATAGTTTTGCAGGCCCCAGATCGTCTGTACTATATTTAGCTGGGCCGCTTATCTGGCGGCTGGCATCTAAATGAATGATCATTATATACGCCACAGCGAACGCGTTGACAAATTGCAAAGACGCGCCGATGGACGTCTCAATGGCTGCCGCAAGATCTGAGCCATGGCCCAACATCAACAGCAACAACAACAGTGGCAACAATTGGCTCACAGTTTATGCGGTTAGCTGGGCCCACAAATTTGGGTTAATGCTTTGGAGGCGAAAGTTTCCACATGCTAGTTTTCCATAGCTCAGTTTCAACTCCAATCTCCTCTCCCCCTATTCCGACCGACAGGTGGTCCCTTAAATGACGTTTCTGGAATTTGACCAGTGAGACTTGTTTAGTAAGTTTTACGATGGGCAACAACAACAATTATTGTCCAGGTTCCTTTGCGACTCCTGCGAACAGCAGCGTCTGTTGCGTTTTATTGTTTTACAGCTGCAGGCATAGTTAGGGATAACAGACCAAGCGGTTGTCGACTGCTTAATACCCTGTGGCAGGCTCAACGATTAACCATAAACCATTTCAATATAAAAATATGACAAGACAAGAGGCAACACTTCAATAAATGTCAACTCTATCAGCTGTATTTCACATGCTGCTAAAAGAAAGTACCCGGCGTCGTTCGGCTTAAGTATATTGTGTTGAAAATGTAAGTGTTCGGCAACTGCTTGTGTAATTCGCCCGTAATTGGACGCTGTCCATATCTATGCATTCGCACGAATCGAAGATCTCAATTTCATATATTATAGAAGTTAAAGTCAAAACCAAACGAGCATATATACAGCTTCTAACTTGAACAAATATCATATTACTTCGCTTTTACTTTAATCATATCATGCCCAACTGCATCCAGAATCTAGGATATATATGTACATAGGACAACTCCAACTACAAGTGTCTGCCCGGTCAGAGCTTTATTAAAAGCCATGCAGCTAGCTCACAACTAGTGCGATTGTCATAAACGATTTTTGAATTGTCAATAAAAATTGCCGTAAACTTTATGGCTAACATGGAGGAACACACGTAAACACGTACACACACAAATCCTTACGTCTAAGCTCCGTGGGCTTGCTCCATCTCCATTCCGTCTCCATCTCCTCCTGCCATTCCCGCCCAGTTGGAGCATTGTGTCTGGCTGCCCAACTACAGCCTCCCAGCGACAGTCGCTGTCTGCCGCTGTCAACATGACATTTGGCGTGTTGACATTTTTATTGACTTTGGCAGCGACTCGTACTCTTGCTCGTACTCGTACTACTCATGGCTGGTAAAAATTCCACTTTGTTGTTGTACTCTTTATTTTTTTATATTCTTTTTTTGTTTTTTGTTGCAGCTAAAAGTTGATTAAGAATGTCTGCGCGCAGCCAGAGAGCCCATGCTGAGGCCCATTCTCTGGCTGCGTGTGGCCAGGCATTGCATTTATTGCGCATACGCCAAGTGCCACTAATTGCACACACAAACACAAACACACACACACAGAGGGAGAGAAATCAATTAAACGACTAACTGTACATGAAAGGCAGCTGTTAATTTGTATGTTCAATTTAGAAAGTCGCGCATAAGCAAAATAATTGCATAATTTTTGCAGATCACAACGTGAATTTTCACACCAATGCCGCAAGAGAAGTGCCCGAAGAGAAGAAGGAGGAACAGCAGCAGAAAGGGGGGGCGCAGCCAGATCCCAGGCAAGCAAAGAACAAATTGTTTGCTTATCTTTTGGTAACAAAGCTGATGACCAATTAATGTTGTTGTTGTTGTTGTTGTTGTCGTCGTCAACATTTGCAGGCGGCAAAAATGTTGCTGCAACATTTTGCTGCGGCTTTTAGCTTTTAGCTTTGGCTTTTTGCTCTGCTAACGGCAACGAAAATTGTTTTGTGAGCGTGCAAATTTTCACAGCTGCTGCAACAGCAACAACTATGCCAGCAATTTGTGCCCCTCTCCCTCTGTATGTGTGTGTGTGTGTGTGTGTGTGATGTTGCGCGGCAAACATCGAAGCAAAGATGCCACAACACTTCAACTGCAACAGCAACAGCAACAGCAACAGCAGCAACTGAGGCGATCTTCGAGTGTTAGCTGGAAACAAAAGCAGGTTTCAGAACTCTGTCGGAAAATGCAGGGAAACGTTGTTTGGCTGCCTGCACTTAGCTCGACTTGCAGCTCAGCCCGCTGCGCTGCTGCTGAAAATTGCATCATCAATGCAAATTTGGCGCGCTAAATGCTTGTCGCGAGAAAGAGGGAGAGAGAGAGAGTGAGAGCAAAAGAGACTGAGGCATCGCTTGTGACTTAACGGCCAATAATGTTGACTATGGTAATTGATTCGACGCGTTAGTCTTTTTCTCTGTTGCGGCCAACGAGCTGCTGCTGCTGGCCAGCTTCTAATTAATTTTTAACTCGCTGTAAATTCATCAAAAAATTGAAACGCATTTGTTTCGGGTCGCCTACTGATTGAATCTAGCCATGAGCGAGAGGGCGACACTGTCGTCCACTCTATTGGCTAGCCTGTGTGTGGCTTGGACCACAACCACGACCAAGAGCAAGACCACGACCAAGTCCAAGTCCAAGTCCGAACAGGCCCACGGCTAGCCAGGCAGCCAGGCAGCATCCATCCATCGAGCAAACGGTCGTTGTCTTTGGTCTATGAACTTGTTTTTTCTCATCTGCCGCTCGTTGTTTTTAATTGAAGCCGTGTCTTTGCTTTTTATGCTTTTTGTTCATCTTGTCTTCCTCTTTTCATTTTTTTTCTTCTCGTCTTCGTCTGGGGCTATTATAAATTATGCGGCTGCTTCGATTTTCATTTTGATACATTCATGTTTCCTCAGTGCGTGGTGATTATGCTCAATTTTGTTTTTGACCATAATTACTGGACGGCCAGCCATTCGGGCATTTGGGCCAACCATTCCGTGTATCCGTTAGCTTTTAGCATTTCGTTGCGGCTCATCTTATTATTTGTTCGTGTTTGGACTTTTTTGCCGTTTGCTAAACAAATTGGCATTGATTGATATTTATTTCACCTTTGGCACTCGAAAAAGCCAAATTCAATTGTAAAATACATCAGTCGAGACATAAGCACATCATCTTGCCAGTTTCTGGGGATAAATGTTTTACTTATTATCTCATTGCAGACCTTGGCCTGGGGGCATTTCTTGAGTTCTGTTTGAGTGTTTTGATTGAATGTGTATTCAATGCTTGTGCAAATATGTATTTTAATTGGACTTTTAACATTTATTTATTATCATGAAGAGAGGAGGTGGCTAGTAGCAAAGTTTTGGGAAGCTTGTGTTGGTTGAAAATGAGTCTTGTTTCTTGACTCTTGACAAAATGGACGTAGGCGCAGATAAGACTCTGCTCTATGTGAATCTCAACAGTTGTTCTGGTTGCTCCACTCCATCAATTTCTTCCATTTTGTGCCTCTCAAAAGTAATCTCAATTGCTTTTAAATATTGTCTAAGCCACATTAAGATATGTTATTCAACTGTGGAAAATTAATTCATATTCCTAACACCCCAGAACCACATTTGAGGCACATAAATCACTTGATTAAAGCCTTGGCACCTGCCTTATGCGGGCAATAAAATTTAAACGCAATTATAAATGACATTTGCAGACGCTAAACACGTCCGCCCCAACGTGGTGGGGGTAGAGTTGTCGTAGGGGGGGGGGCAGGGTGCGGGGGCTTGTTGCAACAGTCAATGAGGATGATTTATGTGCGAGGCTTCTTAACAAAACTGTTCACAAATTAACCGTAATATGATTTACAGAAAGCCGCTTTGCTGCCGCTTTTTTTCCCAGAGTGCAAGTTGCGCCTGGCCATGATTTATGGCCAACTGCAATCGGAATCTAATTTCTTGGCCATTAACAAAACCAAAGCAGAGCAGCAGCAGCAGCAGCAGCAGTCAGAGAAGCTGCTGCCTACGCAGCCGGCGCAGCATGTTGGCCGCTGCTTCTTTTGAAATCGAACTCCAACTGCGCCGCAGCGTGTCTGGATTTGGGTTCTGGCTGAGATCTTGTTGTGGTTGTTGCCCCCAGTTGTGTTCTTGTTGTTGCAACAACAAGTCGACAACTGGCTCAAAATTAAGCGCAGAACTTTTGGCAAATGTTGACAAAGTCAAACGGTAACTGCACGTAAGAGAGCACAGCATCTTGGCTGACTGTAACTGTTCCCTCTGGTATGTTGACAACTGCAGCCGGGCCAAACATGGCAAATAATTAGCTGCTAATTGCTTTTTATGAGTGCATGACAGTCGATAACATATGCAATTGATGTCCAGTGATAAACGGAAACGGCTAAGCGCAGGATTGTCGGCGCCGATGATAAGCAGTTTAAGGCTGCTGACAGAGAGAGATAGGGAGAGGGAGTTTAAGGGGGACGTTGAGAGGGAAAGAGGGAGGCATTATGGCATGGCTACAACAGTTGCACGGCATAAAAAAGGCAGATTTGTCATCAGCATTAATTTATTTACATTTTTCTAGCTCTCAAGGAGTCATTGTTTTGATTACATTGAGAAAAAAGAAAAAGAAAAAAAAAGCAAGCAGTTAGTGCATATATCATATTGATATTTGTAATCAGAACGAGATTTTCCAGTTTTACCAAAATTCAAAATGTTGAGAAGAAAAATAAAACTGTTTCTTCCATTTTTTCCATTAACGGGTGTTTGTGCCTGGAGCCTAAGATCTAACTGCTTCTCTGGATTTGGGCACAGTCTACCTCTCACTTCGTGTATCGGATCCGATATGAATATGACAAAGATTTTATTTGGTTCATGCGTTTGTATCTGATTTCGATTCTAAGCCATTTTTATTGCTTCGTTTAGGGACCCTGACAATTGTCATTTGTTTTCTGAAATTGAATTGTTTCTTGAATTTGTTCTTGAAATTCAGAACTGGCAGCTGCTTCTGTTCCTCTGTCATCTGATAAAAAAATCGTCATTTCCAGTTTTCATTACGAAACATCGCAACAGACATCAATAGTTGTTGTTTTTTTGCGGTGTACTCGGCGTATTCGACTGCTCGAGAGGCTGTTCTCGATAAGGTCTACATAATATCAAATGCACACAAACAATGATAATGCGCAACGTGTCGTCGTGTTGCCGGCCCCAAAAACGCTTATCATGATTAGAAATGAACGCCGCCTTGCCACTTGCCACTTGCCAGTTGCCACATTGGTAGGAAAAACCAGAAAAGCCTGGCCACCAACTTGGGCTGGCAGGCTGGCAAGTTCAACAGCTAACGAGGCAGGAATGCAAAGAGTGTTAATGCAACAACCAGCTCTCCGCCCTGCCACCGCTCTGCCGCTCCATCCCTCACACTGTGCAGCAGGTAAGTGCCTCGTCGAGTGGCATGCAGGCAATTTAAATGCAAAGACTGCGAAGGCTGCGCCTCGCCAAAGTGAAGCTGTCAATGAAAATTACGCGCGGTTTTTTCTGCTGCTACCCGGCTGCTGCTGCTACCCGGCTATCAGTAATAAATTTATAGGCTGCATGTTGTGCGTGTGTATGCGCTAAATGTTTAATTAATTAGCGAGAAATGCATTAAGTGATTTGTTGCCGCTTAATATGCGGCTGCCAACTGCGTGCCCCTCGGCTCCAAACAATGCTCCAAAATCTAACAATGAAGTGTCTGAGCGCGGCGCATGTCATTCAGCTGTCAACTTAGGCAACAAAAGACAGGCACAGATCTGCATAATGCCAAAATACGCACCAAATGAGAGTGTGCGAATGTGTGTGTGAGTGTGTGCGAGCTGTGTGTATCAAAAGGTATACATAACCAATTGGCTAACGTGGGCGCAGACATGCTGTGGCTAAACAAAATGTATCATGAGTTGGCAGAATGGCAGGAATTCTGTGAGCTTTAGTTAGTGATGGACACGTGACACGAGATGGCACAATCTGGCACGATACATTCGTGTAAAGATCAGAGATGCAAAGTAAGTAGGACTGGATTTGAGTATATTCCAGCATGGGATTTGTTCTACAGAGAGAAGGTAGCATATCAGATATATATATCTACTTATACATCTACCCTATATTCTTTGTATATTTCACTTCCAAAAGAATGGTCTTGCATATCACATTTTTTGCATTGTGTAAGCCGACACGCGCCCATCCCCAAATCTAAAAACGATTTCAATTTCTTTTGGGCCATGCTGGTATCTGGCAATCGGACATGCCCCAAGTGATTTGCGTTTGGACACTTTGACAGCTGCTTAAGCGCTTAAGAAATGCCTCAGCGCGTGTAAGGGCAACTGGGCTGGCTTATGGACATTATCGCGGCTCAAAATCACGCTTTAACAGAATACACAATTAATATGCGGCGCAATTGTTGGCAATAAACAAAAATGTATGCGGGCCAAAAGCCCTACCCTGGCAGCCCTCGACGCGCAGGGCTTTAGTAATTAGCATGGCGAGCATGCGCGAAAGAAGAAGAAGACAGCGATGAAAAAGAGTTAAACCTTAATGTTAAGAAGAGAAAAACATTACTTTAATGGCCTGCCTTATTTTTATATTTTTTATTTATTTTTCTTTTTTTTTTTCACAGGGACAAAATCATATTTTATGGTTTTGCATAAATAAATCACAGAGGCGGCGGCTCACTTGTTGTTCGTCTCTCGCACTTGACTGGCGCCGTCTGCCGCAGTCTGGCTCAGGCTCCACCTCTGCAAATGGCACTTGGTAACTTGGAGAGTTGGCAACTGGGCAAGTTGGCCAATTGTCTGCCTGGCAGAGGCCGTGCCAGTTGCATGCACTCACAAGATTTGTTGCGTTTTGTTTTTGTAATTAAGTTGCATCCACACAGTGCTGCAACAACAGCAGCATCAGCCAAGTCACACAAATGCCTCGGTAACGCCCCAAAGTCATTTGTCAGGCGCTTTTGGCTCAAATGGCAAATGTGGCAGTGGAACTTGGCAGAGTTGTTGTCGCTGCTGCCCAAGTGCCCTTAATGGCTTTCTTAATTAAAAACAAAATCAATATAAATGTCGTTCTCGCATATTAAGGCGTTTGCATTGACAAATGCGACAAGGTTTCCAACGATTGTTTATTTAAATCAATCGACAAGGGAATTGGAAAGACATTCGCAATTGATTATTGCATTTTGTATGACAGAATCAGCTGTAGCAAATATCTGTTGAATTCTATATCTAATTCCGAGCCTTTCGCTTTTTCGCGTTGAGTAAGTCATTAAAACAACTGGCTGTAATCTTTAGCGGGCCTTGATAGGAACGATGTTAGCAAGTTAAGTTCAATTCTTTTTTTAAATACCAAAAATACTAAAAAATGTCAGCCTTGTCTGTCTACCATGTCTGTCTTTATGAACTTAACATGTCTGATGGCATTCTATGCATTTAAGAGGATATTTGCTAATCGAGTAATCTTATTTATACTTCTCGTACTTAACTTTCTCATTAGGCAAATGTGTAAGCACTGTACATTGGCTTCCAGCTAATAATGTTTTGAGAGAGACATTAGGCTTGTCATTAGAACAGAAAAAAAAGAGGCAGCAGCTAGCTGCAATTGTCGTAAAAAGTCAGGCTTGAGTAGACTCTAGAGCCCTGCTTTAGCAACTGCTGCGGCTAGTTTATGTAGCGAGAGCAACTAGAGTCAAGTAAAGCTCAAGATTTATGCAACTGTCGATGGTAGTTAAGATTGAATTGAATGCTTAGACACGAGCTGAGCACACAGCTTCATTGCGCAGCGACTGCTGTAATTTCAGGTAAAACCTGCAGCCATTAAGTACGAAGACGACGTTGGCAATGGCCATGGCCATTGCGACTTACGGAGTTGCAGAGATGCTGGAGTCCAGCTTAAATGATTGCCGGGCAATTTTTTAATAACTTCATTAAGCGTCGTGAAGAGTTGCAATTAAAATGCGCCGTATATCAGTGGGTGCATTAGGAGCTGTTGGCAAACGATTTGCCAAATCCAAGTCAAGAACTAGTGAGAGAGGCAGACAGTCAGATAGTGAGAGGCACAGACTGGCTGCGGGGCTAATTTGCCTGACTCGCGTGTGGCAAATGGCGGCTACTGAATTCCGAATATGAAATTCCTTTGCTGCTGGTTTCTTTGATTTTTTTTGCAGTTTTTGTTTTGTTTTTAGCTGCTGGCAGTTGGCTGTCAGGCAGCATCAAAACGGCGTCTGTTATTATTATTAATTATGCTTTCGAGGTGCGTTCTAGGTGCTCTGGGCTGGGGCCCTTTCCTGTTGTCAGCCCATTTGAAATGCATTGATTTGAGCGCTGCTACCTTCTATGTCGCCTTCTGTGTGCAGCATAATTCAAAAACAGCAGCAGCTAATTGAGTTGTGTTTTTGCCCCTGTTTTTCTTTTTCTTTTTTTTTTGTTTTTGTTTTTTGCAACATTCCATTTGGCTAGGCTTAGCTCTGGGCAAGTTCGTTGCCTAAGTCTTTTGTTTTGCGAGTGCATAGTAAATCATAAAAATGAGCGCTGAGTCTCTGCACAATATATGCAATATTTTAGCGCTCGACTGCAGCCAAAAAGGCAATGTCATGACACTGCAGAACAATTGCAGCGCATTCGGGCCCCCACTCTAATGGCTGAATGTGTGCGCTTCCTTCAGCTTGAGGCAAGCCTTTGAGACCAGACGGTCAGACAGCCAGACAGACAAGAAGCCAGCCAGCGCCCATATTTCATAAGCTGCGTGCTGCACAAACACAATAACTTAGGGCCACAATATTTGCATGGCATTATGCACAATCATGACATGAGCCACAGCAACAACAACAACAACAGCAGCAGCAAGCAACTGCTGCTCATGTTTATGTAAAGCGAGCCGCGCCAGACAAAGGCACTGGTAAATCACACTTTGGCAGTCGCTGTCGCTGTTGCTGTTGCTGTTGCTGCCGGCATATGCGGCGTATGCGTAACCCGAGCATGAGATGCCGTTGCCGTTGTCGTTGTCGCTGTCGCTGTCGCTCAGTTGTTGCTGCCGCTGAGTGAGTGATGCGCATGCACAGCAACAGCAGCGCTCAATAAACAAGCGAAACCGGCCGGCCGGCCAGTCAGCCAGTCAGCCAAGCAAACAGCGCCCAAGAGCTAACAGCTAACAGTCAAGCGTTTCGCATCGGTTTCAATTTCAACAGCAACAGCAACAACACACAGAACAAGTTGTTGTTGCTGTTGCTGTTGTGCGTTGCTGTTGCGTGCAGTTTTGCGGTTTTGCTGCAGAGAGAGAACACGCAATGTGTGTTCATTGACTTCTGGTGCTGCCAACTTGCGCAACAAGTTGTTGCTGTCGCTGCTGCTGCCGGGTAATCAATCATTATTTGCGCAGGGCACCATCAGCAGCCACCAGCAACCGCCGCCAACAGCAGCAACCGCAGCAGCAACCACTTGAAAAGTTATGCATTTAAATTGTCAGCGATATTGCCACTGACAAATGATCAGCAGGAGTGCAGAGGGGGGGAAAAAGTTACTCACTCATTTGACTCCTGCTGTGTGGATGCGCCTGCTGCTCCTGCTCCTGCAGCGGCAGCTCCTGCTGCCGTGTCCATTTCAGCCATGCCGACAACCACTTCCGGCGGCTGTGCGTTGCTGCAGTTGGAACTGTTGAGCTCATTGAAAGTGAAACTGATATCGTGCGGATCCTTAAACGGCTTCATGCTGCGTGGCAGGCTGCGCTGGCGCAGGCTCAAGTTCAGAAACTTTAGATCGCTGGCGGTAAGCGGCTGCAGAGCAGCAGTGGGTGCAGGAGCGGCTGTGGCTCCAATTGTGGTGCGTGCGGGCGGCGGCGGTGCAGCGCGCTGTTGTTTCTGCTTGGGCGGCAACGCTGGCTTGGGCTCCTCCTCGAGCAGTTCTTCCTCGGACTGTTCGATTATCTCCAGCACCTGAGCGGTGCAAGTGGTTCCAGTGTTTTCCAGCTCGGCCTGCGCCTCAAGCTGCATGCTATAGTACTTGGCTATGTGCTCGGTGGCATCCGCCGTGCTGTAATGCTTGCCGCGAACCAAGTCGCCCAAATGATCCGCATCGATGCCAAACAAAAAGGGATCGTCTAGCACAGTTACCTTGGCATTGCGCTTGGTTTGCTCTTCTGGCGGCGACTGTTGAGGCATCGGCTGTTGTTGCTGCTGCTGCTCCTTGTGCCTGGCCTCGCCCTTGACATGAGCACGCAGCGAGCGTAGCAGCTTTTTGCTGCGACGCGGCGTTGTTCCCGACGATTCGCATTTGGCGGGAAACAACGGACGGCTGCTGCTAGCTGCTGCTGCATTGTTGCTGGTTACTGGGCGCTTTCTGCCGGTTGTTCGATGCTGCTGCTGGTTGCTATCGCCCAGATCGATGCCATCGTCCGCATCTTCGCTGGCATCTAATTGCACTGCGATAAAATCGCAATCGCCAGTGCCAAAGCCAACCGTATCGTAGTCATCGCCCGTTCCCGTCAATTGGCAGTTATTGTTGTTGTTGTTGTTGTTGCTGCTGCTGCTGGCATTGTCATTTTCATGATTAGCCTCGTTGGCGCTGCCGCCACTGGCCGCCAGTCGCTGGGCAGCCGCCTTGCTATAGAGCTGTCGATAATATTTCTGCTGGTCGCCATACAAGAAGCAGACGCGCCACCATTGTTTGCATGCCAGCAAATTGGCGGTACGTGGCACCACCGCCGGCTCCAGGCTGCCCGTTGTTGCCGCTGCTGTTGCTGCTGTTGCTGCAGTTGCTGCAGTTGTTGCTGCTGCGGCTGACAGGCTGCTCATGTTGCTGTTGCTGCTTATTATTATTGTTCTGGGCTTGTAATTATTTTTAGTGGTTCAGTGACTCTTTTTATGCTCGCTGCTTGTTAGCATTGACATTTTTTTTCGGGTTTCGTTTAATAAATTTTCATGTTGTGTTTTTGTTGCACTGGAATTTATGTATTAGCATTTTCGTTTTATTTTTATTAGTTTTTTTTATGGCTTTCTTTTTCGTTTTCAAATTAATTGTCTACATTGTCAGGCGCTACACTGATTGGTTGGGGGGGCTGGCTGCACAATTTATTGATTGAGTTTAGCCACTTTCACAGCTGAAAAGGAAAATGAATGCAATGTTGATCGATCGGCCGGCGGCTGCATCTAATACTCAAGACTTTCCCATTCAAAAGGCTCATTTCGTATGCAGCACAGAACAAAGAACTTGCCACAGCAGCAGCAGCAGCAACAACAACAAAGAATCTAACACTTAAAAGTGCCTGCGATAGCATCTCGGCTGCAGAAGAACAACAACACGAAGCTGTTGCCACTGTTGCAACAGCCTCACGGAAGCATTGGATCGATTGAAGCTGTTGCCGCAGTTGAAGCTAATCAAATTTGCGGACATTGCCGCCGTTTACACATCGAATAATGATGGCGGCTGCTGCTGCTTCTGCTGCTGCTCAGCAAATAGCGAAGCGTACACATTTACCACTAGACGGGGTCGCGGGCTGGGGGCCGTTTAGTCACGCCTCTAATAAAGATAGCTGCTGCTGCTGCTGAAGAACTCCAAGCTAAGTGCAGCTAAAGCAGTCAGTCTGCCGTGCGCTGATGCCCTTGTCAGATAATAATAACTTCATCTTCATCATCATCAGCATCAGCGGCAACTGCAACTGCAACTGCAGCCCATAAGTTGCACTGGCGGCCACTTTGAGTGGTGGCCAAAGCCTTGGCAGCAATTGCAGCTTAGCAACTGTCAGCCATGTGTGTGTGTGTGTGTGTGTGTGTGTGTGCGTGCATTAAGCCGCTTTACGCTCTGTGCTTTTAGCCTCACTCTTTCTCTCCCTATCTTTGTCTCTCTCGCACTCGGTGAGTCAACAGCGCAGCAGGCGTTGTCCAAGCGGCTAATGGATCCAGCTTATATTATTGGCATTATCTTGAAGTTATGAATGCAGCAGCCGCAAGCTGCTGCTGCCTCAAAGTGTGTGTAAGCTGCATGTGAATACGATATAAAATAGGTTTGACACACAGCTGTCCATCAATATTGAAGCTAAACACAATAGAAATATGTCTGCTGCCTGACAAGTGCATCAGAAAATAGTCAAGATTCCATAACATAGTCAAAAGTGAACCGATTTGTATTATTTAATAGTTATTTAAAGCTGTCTGACTGTGAAAAAGCTGTGATACACGGGGTTGATTATTTCTTCGCTCTGTCTTTGAGCTACGCGAATTGACAGATTAAAGCTATTTTCTAGATTTATGGCTTCTAAATTTATGCATTTGTGGAAACAAAATATAGTTATTATAAACAAATTTCATGTACTCCTACCTAATAAATGTATGGCGCCATTTAGATTCCAATTATTTAAACAATTGTTGTTTATGAAAGTATAAAACTATATTTCAAATTGCATCGAATTTCGATGTGTTCGACTTTTTGAACTAGTTTTTTAATTTGACTTTTAATAATTATATTAATAGTTAATTAAATTCGAATTTTGCCAGAGTACAGCTAAATGCTCTTTCTAAGCCTGTCGCAACCCCAATTTCATTCTGAACTAGCCTACCGCATGTGACTTAATTGCACTGAAATGCACTCAGAACTAATACACAAAAACATACACACATACTCTATGTATCTGTGCCTGCCTGGCATACGTGCACATAATTGAATTATAAAGAACAACTAGTGGAGCAAATGCAATCATAACTGGACGCCGCCTACATAAACAAACCAGAAACTGGCATTTGGCTTCCGGTAAAAGAACAGAAATGAAGATGATTTCCAGCCAAACAACTGCCGCTTGCCACAACAATGTTTGGTTGCAACCAAACAGCCAAAGAAAACCGCAGCACGCGATGAGAATGTGGGCAGTGCAGAGTGATCCGCAGTTAGAAGCCCCAGTCCCAGTCAAAGTCTCAACTGGAGATGGAGCTGCGGGTGTGATTAGCTCTGGCAAGCAAGCGGTGCAGCAAACCCGTTCAAGGCAAAGAAATGCCGCACTTGGCCATCTTTCACATGTGCCACTAAAGCTTAGAGTCAGCTCCAACTCTCAACTTGGTTCAATTGCATGTGATTAAAACGCGATCACACAATAATCATAAAATGCAACTGCTTTGAGGGAGCTCGGCAACGAAACCGAAACACTGATACGCTTTAAACAGTTATATGTTGTGTGAATGAAGTCTCTTAAAAAAAGGAATTCCTAAGAAATATTTCTGGAATTTAAATCTCAATTTAAGCGAGATAGCGGAAGAGAGATCAAAGATCTGGGTTAATTGAAATAGGCGTGAATATTATTATATTTGCAGATCTTTCATTAAAGCAACCTTCAACAGATCCTTGTGAAACTTTTGGCAGACTCGCCAGTATCTCCTCTTCATTAATTAATACCCCAAGCCAACTTTTACTGCTGGCCCGTAAAGATTTCCTCTGGAAATAGCCGCATTGAAATAATTTCCGCTAGTTTCTAAAGAGCAGGCCCCATTTGGGAAAATGTGAAACAGCGCTTGCAGCTAAAACAATAATTAAATAAAATAATACAAAATATAGGTTATCCGGTATGAAAGTTGAATCTAATGTGTTACCAATTTAATGATACAGTTGTTATAACCTAGCCTGGTCTGAACAACTAAATGAAGTCGAGTGTTGCAACAACAACAATAACAACAACAACATGAGACAAACAAAAACCCAAGAGACTTAAGTATTTGCCGCACAAAGACTTCCGGCGAGGCCAAAGCCAACATGATGGGAAGTTGTGTGCGATCGCGAGACTTAAGAGAGCTGACTAGAGAGAGAGAGAGACCAGGAGAGTGAGAGGTGGGGGTATTCTCTGTAGACTGCAATTACCGTTAGTATTTATTGATACACAAGCACGGACATGTGTAAGCGACGCGATCGGTGTCGCGATAGTCAGCGCATAATTTATCAATAAAATACGATAGTCTATTGAATATCGACTTGACCCAATGGCCGAGACAAGAGCAACAACAACAAGAACAACAGCAAGCAGCTAATTGATTGGAATCGCAGCAGATGCTGCAGGCAACACTGCGATATGTAGTCAAAACGGGCATTTGCATTCTGACTGGCAGTTGCCTTTTTGACAGTCAGTCAGCCCTGTCTCGACTGACACTAGCCTGGCTAAATTGGCAGCAACTGTTGCTGGCGTTGTTGCTGTTGCTGCTGCTGTTATTGCTGGCGGCGCTGCCATCAATCAGCTAGCTGCAATTGCCTTGTCTAGTTTTATGCTGCCTTTTATTATGACTACTTTTATTATTATTTTTATTTTCTTACGATTTTATTGCATTGCAACATTTGTCAAGTTGCCAACTTTTCAATGCTGCCGGCACTTTTTTGCTCTCCCCCCTCTCTCACTCTCTCTCCGTCTCTTTCTGTCTCTTTCAGGAAAAATTGCGTGGAAAATGCAGCCAGACAGACTGGCAGGCGGGCAATTAATTTGATTGTTATTTATGCATATTTGCTGCAATTGCAGCTGTTAATTTGCAGCAATGCGGGTTAAAAAGTCAATTGCTTTGTCTTGGTTTACTTTTGTGTGCAACGCTTATGCCGCTGGCCAGGTCAGTTAGCCATTACGAACTGAGCCGGAAATTGTTGGCCAAAATTGAGGGTTCACTCAACTGGCCAACAGTAAGCCGGAAATCTGCGCTTCTCTTTATCTAGGACATCTTGGAGTATCTGCAGCATTTGGCCCACGCCTGTGCACGACTTTGAACTAATAAACGCCCTTTTGTTGTTGCCGTTGTCTAGGACGCCCACATGCCATGGCTACATGGCTACACGGCCACAAAGATATACAGAAGCCGCTCTACAGAAACCAAAAGAATCCGAAAAGCCAACCGCAAACTGAAATTCTTGGTAAGCAGCATGTGAAAGCCGCACTCAAGTATATTTGGTTTTTTTTATTTTTTTTGAAATTGTGTTATCAAAAATCTCAGACAATGCCCACAAGCCTCTTTGAGTTAAGTCATCGCATAGAAAGCCGCTGCAGACAACTCATTTAGCTGCGACCTCTGCGGATGAGAACTGTAAATTATAAATGGTAAAGATCATAATTTTCAACGTGTGGATCAAAGTCAGCAGCAGCTAGCTGACACATATTCGATATTAGCATACGAATGAGGAGCGTACAAAGCGAGCTATGTAGCTTTAATAACAGGCGCTACAATATACGATTTACCAGTTATAACTGTAAGCTTAGCAACAACTTGATGCTCTTCTTGTTGTTGTTGCACGTCAAGTGCCACAGCAGCAGCGACGGCGGCAGTGGATGATGATGACCGCGCCCGCTAATGGATTAACTTGTTTGTATATTTTATGTGGCAGCCTCAACTATAATTTAGACACACTCTCTCGTCTAAGGCTGTGGAAATTCTAATAACACAGTTTAACCACAGATTTGAGTCCAAGTGAAAAAACCAAAATGCTTTTAAGCAGCACAGAAAACAAGTTTTAGCCTAAAAGTCTTAGCCCATTCTAGGCGCTCTAATGAGCCATTGTCTAGCTGCTGCTGTCTCATATTTCATTGAGCCCGATAAATATCTAACGCCTCGGCTAATGGCTGCTGGGCTCCGGGTCGATCATTAAGCTGTTGCCGGAGTGCAAAATGTGTCTGTTTTCTTTGTTTTTTTTTTTTTTATTATTGTTATTTTTTGTCTGGCAAATTGATTGGCTTTTAAATGAATTTGCTGTCATACGATGGAAATTTAATTGCATTGAACTGCGCACAGGCAATGCAAATGCCAAAAAAAAAAATAAATAAAAAATTAAGAAGAAAAAGAAAAACTTAAATGAAAGTCACACCTACTGTGGGCGTGGGCGTTCGGCTGGTTGTTGGTTGCTTGGCTGCGCTTTAATTAAAAGCCAGTCGTGTCTTATCTGCAGAGAGACGGGCTGTACGTGTTGTATGTCAAATGCAATCAAAATACAGCGTTTGCTCCATTTACAGATTGGCATCGAAATCGGCACAAGCCGATCGCCCAGAGCGATGATGGCTGTGAACCAGTTGTTATCTATTGCAAAGATGATTTGCACGCTAACGCGAGCGGACAGCTTGACAGTTACAATTGCGCAGCATATCGATAATGATGTTGTGGCTGACGATGATGATGATGATGATGATGCTGGTTGCATGCATGCGCGGTCAGGCTAGGCAATTGAGGCAACGGCAACTATTTCAAGCTGACTGCACTATCATTTATCACAGCGTTTGCGCCCATTCTCAGCAACTGGCTCAAACAGAGCGGCGATCATTAGCGGTCATAAGCAGAAACTTCCTCATTTAAATAGTCGTAATGTTGCCTAATTAATTTACGAGCAGCTTTTGGCCACTCTTTATGATTTATGGGACTAGGCATGCGCAGGCTTATGCGAGATTTGCTAACACGACAACAAAAGATACAACAATATTTGGCTAATTGCGTGCTGGCCAAAACAAAAAAAAAAAAAATCCAAAAAAGACGCGCTCAATTAGCGTCGAAAAAGGCATAAAAACATTTCTGATATGTAAATGATTAATGCGCCACAATCATTTCAGTTGCCAAAAAAGATAAAAATGTTCCGTAGACATTTCTATAAAAATTGCTATGGCTGAAGGAATGCGCCCCAACGAAAGACTTAGGCAACGAACTTGACTGATGCTGATGCTACTACGAGACGCGCTGCTGTTAAACGGTTGTTGACCCACTCTAAACATCGCACACAACATGACACACACTCAACACACACCAACACACATCCAGCTCATGTGCTTTGTTATGCTAAATCTATAAATAACTGTAAAATGTTTCGATTGTTGTGTGTGTTTTGTGAGGCGTTAGTAATAAATCTGTGCACATTAAAGCCACGAACAGTGTTTACGCTCTGACAATTGCGTGAAACTAACAAATTAACACAGCCAGCAATTGGGGGGGAGAAAAACTTAGCCGTAATTGCCTGTTAAGCATTTGTGGCCATAAACAACAGTTGTTGTTTTTGATTTCGGCCGGCGGCTGCAGCAGCCGCTGCTGCATAATTAACGCCAAAGCGAAAAGAATTTTGTGGCCAAAAAAGGCGCAACAACAAATTTAGTTGGTGTTCGGCCGCTGCTGCGTAATCATAAAATATGGCCGCAAATTGCAGGCCAGCTGACGCTGCCTTGGCACTTTCCTCTGGCGTCGTCTAGCTAAATGGACACAATTAACCTGTATCTTGGTTAGTTGAGCCTGCCCCGCCCCCCAATCCCCCAACCACTCCGCTGATGCTACCAGTTCCGCTTGTCAATCAAATAGACACCAGTTGCGGCTGCTGCTGCTGCTGCTGTTGCGTCTAGTTTTAATTAAAAAAGCTTTTTTGCTGCGCAGAAAATGGTAGCATCCACAGTTGCCAGTTTTAATTAAGGCGTTACGGCCTGCCCGCCAGAAGCTGCGTCTGCATAGCCAATGAGTGTATTGGCAGCGGCTGCATTTAACACTCTCGCTTCAGTTTATGCGTTGGGGCAGCAAGCGCTTTGGCAGCAAGCGCTTTGGCATTTAACCCAATAAAGCGCCTGCCATACACACACACACATACATACACATTAATTGGCATGTCAGGCAATTAGAAATCACAGATAATTTAACAACCAGAGCGCCCACACACGAGTCGAGTTACAGTCGGATCGAAAAGTTACATTGCGCTGCTTGTCAATAAGGTGTACCAGGTCTTAACATGTTTTTTCGCAGCAGCCCACACACAGTGTGTGTACACACTCACACACACACACACACACACATGTCAATGGCTGCTGGGCTAACAAGCCATTGTTGACACATTGCAGCCATGTTAGAGCCATGTCATTGCAGTTGGCTTGTGGGTGTATTTTGGACGCACGTAATTGGATCAGAAGCTGCATAGAGAAAGCCGCCGCCAATAATCAAATTATTTGCAACTATTCAGCTGACTTATAAGGCTGTACAAGTGTGTGTGCGAGTGTGTGTGGCTTTAAGTAGTTTTTATGGCGCTGTCCAGCTGGTTGGCTTATTTGGTTATGACTTCATTTGCAGCGCTGAGCGTGGTGAAAGTGCGCGAGATGCATCAAAAATAAATCAAATAAAGTGCGCTGACGTTGCGCTTAATGTGGCATGGCCTTTATGAATGGCCATTAAGTTGATGCTGTCTCAAGTTCGTTGCCTAACTCATTCGTTTGCGCACATCAAATTTCATAATGATCGCTCGATTCTCGGCGCGCTGATAAAGACAAAACCAAAAAAAAAAAAAAAAAACGCACACAAAAAGTCGTTAAGCCAGCCGCAGCGACGCCTGTGCTTGGCATTTCAAATAAGTTTCGAATTTCATTTCAGTTTTTTATTAATATTTTTTTTTTGTAATATCTTATGTGAACCTTTTTTATAAATCATTTTTTTTCTCGTGTTGTGTATCGCACTGTTGACAATGTAGACACCGAACGACGCACCTTTTGACACTTTGCCGCGCTGCTGAGCGGCTTATCCATGCCGTCAGCGAACTCGAGAACTGGATCGGCTTTTTGTTAAGCTTTGGAAACGCAACTTTTTGCTTATCCTTTGGAACCGCACTGGCCCGCTTTATGGGCGGGATTATTGTGATTGTGGGTTCGGTTAGACGTAATTCCTGCGCGTTGCTTTTATATCCGTAACGCAGTTATGCTGCTATTCTGTTAAACTTTGGCACTCGGCAACGGTAAACGACAGATCTGGCGCACGACAAACTTGAAGCGGGATCGACCCCGGGGACCCGATTCACAATGACAACAACGATGCGCGCTGGCAACAGGTGCAAACCGTTCGCGTTCGCTGTCGCTCTCAAACTGCGCAGTCGCACATGCGACGAATGTTAAGAAAGAAGCATGAGCTCTCAGTGCTGTTAAATTAATTGTTGCATGCTTTTAGGCTGCACTATACGTAATGCACAATTCTTATAATTAATGTTTGCCCAAATCTTAATTCTGTTGAATTAGTCTCTTTTAATTAATTGGAATCAACAAATTATTTTTCTGCATTTCATTTGTTTGTGACAAGCTATATGTGAACGTTAAGTAAGTGCACTGTTAACCCAATAACTGATATGGCTGTTGTCGGGCTAAGTATGCGAAATGTGATCACGAACGCTAGATGGCGCTACAGCTTCAAAAGCGCCTAAGAGATGCAACACTTTTTGAAATTAACATTTTAGCTTAAATAAAAATAAATATTTTAATCAAATTTTCTTTATATCAAGATACCCATAATTTACTTTATAATGAATGGGTATAAATATTTTTGGGTCGCATTTTAAATGAATTTCTGAATTTGCTGAGAGCTGAAAAGTCTTTCAAGATCCGAGAGATTAACAGCTAACCGTCTAGCCATCACGCGATTGTCGCCCAAATGATACTGATATTCTTAAAATTGTGCAAACTATGCGAAATTAAAAAAAATCTCAATGTGTCTCTACATAAGTACATGTTAATTAGAGTAGGCAAGAAGTTCAAGGTCACTTGCATTTCCCAAGACCGCATATTGAGCATAATAATGCCAGTTACTTGGTCAATATGTGTGTGCCACAAGAGGCCGACGCTGGCCGGTCATTAAGTTGTGTACGACATTAGCGCTTGATGGTTTGTTGCGGTCTGTGGGTTAATTAGGGATCAAACAATGCGAACGAGAGCGGAAATGTTTGCTCTTTTTTCCGAGCATTGACTTGTGATTTATGAGCGAGACTTCAAAGAGCGCTGCAGCGTGTGAAGCTGGCGCCTGGGGGAGCCCCAAAAGACACTTACCCAGTACATGTAACAATAGAATAAGGAATCTACGGTCGGCTTACCTGCAATAAAAAAATCAAATTAAATGCGTATTAAATGTGGCATATAACTAATATAGGTTAGCTTAGCGTATGCGATGGGGTTGCTATCACAAAATCAATTTGGCTAATTGCAAACATAATAGCCTCGTTAGTCGACACATTTCAACAGACACCAACGATGCGCAGCAACTGGAACCAAATGCCAAATGAGCAGCGGCAAATGTGCGGACAACTTTTTGACACGCAATCGGCGTGGTGGGAGCGTTTATTAGCCAAATAAAATAACCCCCAAAGTGTCATCAAATCAATGCAAAGTAGCTGAAATCGAACAGCGGGACCGCCCACAAACTGGGCAAAATGGGAAACTTTTCTGTGGGCAACATTTGCAACAGCCATTAAAGTGCTTTGCCCGTAGCCAGGCACCACAGTACTCAGGGGCCGTCTAAACGAAAATGGGCAATTCTGTTGCCCATAAAACGTCGTAATAATGGCTAAAGTTAGCGCCCAGGCGGAATAGTAGGACACAGGTGTGTCCTTTGCCATGAAATAGTTTTCCACTGCCAAGTCAGGCTAATAGATTTCTTGTGTCTGGCAATCAATAGACGTCTATTCCACGGGGAGTGTAGCCCAATGCATAAATAAGTTCGATTTAAAGAGGCGTTTTCTTGTGTGCTTATGAAAACAAAAGATATTAATTCAATATAAAAAAATTAGGTCGAGTTGTTTAGAAAAACACGTGTTTTTCAATTGGAGGTGAAAATTGTCCGCATTGTATAAAAGAAAAAACGACTTTATTAGAACAACTAGCAATTTATGCGCATGACATCCAAAAGTATGCCGACCTTCGGATCGTCTCACATGCAACACGTGTCTCATAAGAAACTGTTGCATATCTCCTTTTGTTACAGTGAACACTCGAGCGTATGCTACAATTTTGTTGGGAACAACTGCAGTCCAGCAGTTCTGCCTAGAGTAGCAGAAGCCACTTAAGGTGCCACAAGAAATCAGCCAAAATGCCACAAAGCTGGCGACTAAATATACTCGGTGCTCTCGATAACGGATACCACATTTTCGGCCATGTCGCAGAGCTGAGTGTAGGTGTGAATATAGAGCGAGTCCCTAAAGTACTTTTTGCCACGCATTGTTTTAAGTACATACACCTCAGGCTGCCGATATTTTAGCTGAAGACGCCATGGCTTGGTCTCTTCCTCATCGGAGGAGCCATGCTCCTCTGGTTTCGACTCCTTGGCGAGCTGTGCATAGAAGAGGGCCAGCTCCGATTTGAAGCAGCTTTGCTCCAGGGAAAGCATCAGGTCCTCCCACTCCTCGATGCCATTGCCAATGCATCCGCGAACGTATATTAAACGCGATCTTTCCCGTTCGCTATTGTGCTCGAAGCGGGTTAGGGCCGCATCGGTGCTGCAGAAGAGCGGCTCCTGCATGCCGAGAAAGATCTGAAAATAAACCTTACGCTTCTTCACCTCGGGCATGCGCATTATGAGCTGCTTGATGGTCTCCAAGCGCAGATCCCAGGGCGGCTCACGTGGCAGCTTTAAGACGTTGTGTAAAACGCGCAGCGCCTCGAGATCATCAAAGCGTTCGCAATGGTAGCCCACATTCAGGGAATTGAACACCTCGCGGTCATCAAAAGCCCGCTCATAGGGACACACGCGCTCATCCGGCGTTATCAGTGGCACCAGCTCCGCTTGGTGGGTAACCAGACTTTTGAGTGCCTCATCATTGGCCTTGTCGACCACCTTCCGTAGCTGCCTGTTGATTTTCTGCAGGTACTCCGGCGGCGGCACGCACTTGCCGTACATCTGCAAGATGACCGAATTGCGACGGCTGCAAAAGATGTTCGGAAAGATTTTCAGCTCCCAGCGCTGTTTGCGTGAAAAGACCGTGTGTGGATTGAAGAGGACATTGATGACGTGCACTTCGCCTGGTAGAATCTTTACTCTGCTGTGATTAAAATAGAAGCAGGCGGTACATGAGTTAAACACCTTTAAAGTACGCTTATGTACATCCATTGCCTGCCATTCGCAAACGAGGACCCGACGACCAATGTTCTCAAGGCGCAGCACTTGCTTCATTTGGCGATCAAAGGGTGTACATTCAAAATATACCTTCACTTCCATATTGTACGAGGGTCGATCATTCATAATAAATGTCCGCTCGTTGATCTTTAGGCCAATGTTAATGGGTGCCGGCTCGAAAATCAACAGGGAAGATGGTATTTCCTCTTTTTCCTCTTTTTCCTCTTTTTCCTCGACTTTCTGCTCATTCAGGCTAGCGTTGTCGGTTATGCTGCTTATGGAAAAGATTGACTGCTTGCGCACTAGATCTATATCCGAGTCGTGCTCCCATTTGATTTCTGCCAGAGGATTATTGCCAACTACTTCTAGGTTGTCCAAGTCCGGAAAGTATTCCAACACACGCTTAATATCCTTAGCCTTTTGTTCGATGCTCTCTTCCAGCACCTCAGAGTTTAGCCATTTGCTGCGATCCTTCATCTTACGTGAATTCACATCGTGCTTGGAGCCAAGTATTTCCCTTTTCGTAGTATTGGTTAGTCCAGTTATTTCCACATTAGCCTCACCCACCCGCTCCGCTCTGGGCACCGTCTCCCGCACCTCCGAAATACAGACGCATTGCTCCTCATTATAGTGTCCGGGCAGCACGCCGTATTGTTTCTCCTTCTGAGTAATGGGATTCAGGCGAGTAGCATAGTCCATCAAACGCTGGATGGTGCCCTTGTCACGCTGTTCCACAGTAATGGGCATATTGAAGAGCATCTCCTCGGGCCGGCGACCGGTCTTACGTGATATTTTATCCTGCATTCGGGCACGATCACGCAAGGTGTCCTGCCAATGCTTGAGGCGTTTATCCATTTCCTCCGAATCTCTGAATTCCTCACTGATCGAGCATCGCGAACTTGAGATGTTAGCCATGCCTTTTCGGCGATCAAAGATCCCATCGACAATCTCATCGACCATTACCTTCCCATCGTTCGGGGTAACTTGCTTTAGCTCACCGATTTGCTCAAATACTTCCAATGTGTTAAGCGACTTGAGCGAAAATGTGTTGGCCTTGCTGACATAGTTTTCCGCCTGCACCGACGTTAGCATAGACTCAAAGCGATTTATATTTAACATTGTGCTCTATTAATGTGTGTTCATGTGTTTATATAAATATTTTCTTTTTTGTTATTTTTTTATTCAGTAATTCAGTATTTGGGTCGAATGTTAATTTATGTCTAGACCTGCTCAGTGCTCTCAATAACAGAGACAATATTTTCGGCAACGTCGCATAGCTGATAGTAGGTGTACATATAAATTGAATCTCGAAATGATTTCGAGTCTAGGAGCTGGCTCTGTCCCCGGGAACCAACTGGTTGCTTTCGGTGCTCGGCAAGCTTGCGCATTTGTGCGGACAGCGCCCAAATCTTCTGCTCCCACAACTCGATGCTATTGGATATGATGCCACGCACATATATGTATCTGGTGCGCTGGCGTTCCTTTAGCTTGGTTGGGGCATCGCTCAGGCTGAGCGGCGTTGTGCGGCCGCGCAGCTCCGACAGCAGCAGCTGCAGCTGCTCGAAAAGATCGACCCGCAGCCGCTCATCCTCCTTGGAGCAGACCAATTCAATTAGCATGCTTACACTGTAATCCCATTCCAAGTTGCATAGATTTGGTCGAACCAGGTAGAAGAATTTTTTTAAGCCCTCAATTTCGCTGTTGCGCTTGCAGTGGAAGCCTACGTTGCGCCGATTAAAAGCCTCGCTCTCCTCCAGCTCCCTGACGAACGGGATTAGAGTCCGTGGCGCCTTCAGTGATGTTAGAGACCGCAATAGTTGCGGTGAAGTCGACCCTCGGCAATCTCGTATCGTTGGTTGCATAAACTCTTCTATCAACTGTAGATACTCCTGTGGGGGTGTGCATCTGCCATGCATGTTTAGAGTCAGGGCGCAGGGACATCGAAAGAAAATAAGCGGATAGGTTTTGAGGAACCAGCGCTGCTTCACAATGCCCACCTTGCTGGGACGGAAGAGCACCGAGACCTCACGCACATCGCCTGGTCGCAGCAGAAAGGGTTCCGTATCGAAGACAAATACCTCGTTGGGCGAATTGAAAAGTGTATTGTTGTAGGCAAAAAACTCAGCGCGAATCCAGCTAAAGTTGACTGCCTCTTGGCCATTGTTCTCGATGCGCATAATAGTGCGCAGGCTGCGCTCGTAGGGATTGCAAACGAACCTGCGCTCTAGTATGGGCGAATATTCCGGCCGATATCGGCGGTAGGTGGTGCCATTGATGAGCAATGCCAGCTTCGAGGTACAAGTCGGCTTCAGCTTTAAAGATGAGTTGCTATCTATCGATCTTTCTAAGGCACGCTCCGACAACCCAGCTGGCGTTACCATGGATATTGTATGACCAGATAGACGCTCGCAGGGCTGCCTTAGCCAAAGATTCTTGCCGATTACCTCGAGCTTATCGATTTCTGGACAATACTCCACCACCTTTTTAATGTCTGCTTCCTTTTCCAGCAAGCGGCTAACAAGCAACTGTGAATCGCACCAGCTTCTCCTTGTGCACACGGTGCCATCCACCTCAAAGCTAACCTTTTTCGGTAGTCCCACAATCTCAACGTAGTCTTGTTGCTTGGCAAAGGTAACCTCCATAGGATCCACAGCCAGCCCAGATATTGTTGTGCAGTGTTCCTTGCGCGAAATGTGATCCAGAATGCGCTTGACGCTATGCTCCTCCCGATTGCTCACGTTGAAGAGCAGCTGCTGCGGCTCTCTACCCGTGGCCTGGCACAGTTTTAGCTGCTGGGCACGACGCTGACGTATCATGTCCTTCCAGTACTTCAAGCGCCTGTCCACAAAGCCTGGCGTTGAGCGTAGAGTTGACTGCAGCTCCGGCTGGGATTCAGATTCCTCGTAATGACATTGCTGCAGCTGAAATATGTCATCTACGATTTTATTGATGAAATGACTGCCATCATTTATATCCGTGGTCGATGATTCGTGGTTGTTGAGTAGATTTGTCATGAAACCAGAGTGTTTATTCAATGCCACCTCAAATGCTTTACTAAGGCTAAAAATTTGCAGTATCGTGTTACATATGTGTCGGCTATAGAACATTAAAATGACAAGTAATCAAGTGAAGAAGAGAGACACTCGACGTTCTTGAAGTAAGTATATACATAAAATAGAAGAGCACTGATTGGAATCTAATCAAGAAATATAAATTCGATTGCTTTCTTAGGAATCTTTGCTAACGGATTAGTTTTTGTGGCTTCTAAAAACAAGAAATTTCAAATAGTCTTGACAGTTGCGTTTGACCAGAACTTCAAGTGGGCACCACATCGGTGCTCTCAATGATCGAAACAATATTCTCTGCCATGTTGCACAGATGCGAGTAGGTTTGAATGTAGAGGGCATCGCGAAAGTATTTGGAGCGATGCAACTTCTTAATGACGGCAGCGGAGGTCTTGCTATCGAAATAGCTTTCAATCTGATTGATGTCGATTTGGGAAAAATCAATTTTGGTTGTTGCCACATTCAAATCCTCGCCATCCTCTTCGGCCTCTTCCATTAGTTGGATATAGTAGCGTCGCAGCTCGGGTTTGTAGTAAGATTCCTCGATAATAGAGACCAAATCCTCCCACTCCTCGATGCCATTGCAAATGGCGCCACGTACATAAATAAATCTGGTTCGTTGCTTCTGCTCATTCAAGCGATCTGCGCACTCCAGGCTAAGGGAAGTTCCTTGCACAGATTCCAGTATGACCATCAGGCTACCAAACATTTCCTCACGTTCCGGCAAGCTTTCGATGCGCATGATGAACATCTTGATGGTGTCCAGGCGCAGGTCCCAGTGTGGCTCGCGTGGTTTCTTCAGATGCTTGTGCATGCTCTTAAGCACCTCCAGATCATCGAAGCGCATGCAATTGTAGCCAGGGTTTAGGGAGTTGAACACCTCGCGCTCATCCAGAGTACGCTCGTAGGGACAACAGGCGGGCGGTGGCTCAATCAGCGGCACCAGCTCCGCCAGGTGGCCCGTCAGCTGTTTCATCATCAGCTCATTCGCTTTGCCAATGGTCATGCAGTGTAATTCCTTTAGCCTGGCCATGTACTCCCTGGGTGGCCTGCATCGTCCATGGAAACGCAGCAGCATCGACTCCTGGCTGCCACAAAAGATACGCGGCTCCACCTGCAGACGCCACAGCTCGACGGCCATGCTAACTTTGCGCGGCTGATACATAACAATCAGGTTATAGCTTTCGCCGTAGGTGAGGCGAAAGTTGTCCGTGTCGAAGAGGAATTCATTGTCCTGGGCGAGCAGCAGTGAGCCGCGATTGTAGTAGTATACGCCCTGTGACCATTTGAAGGACAGCGCCTGCTTGCCAATGTTTTTCAGCTTGAGCACATGTTTGATGCGCCTCTGGTATGGATCGCAGTTGAATTTGGTGAGTAACTCGAAGCATTCGGTAAAGGGCTTGTCACACACAACATACTCCTTTCCATTGACCATGAGTCCAATCTCTGGCGGCTCAGGCTCCGGTTCGGGCTCCGTCAGCAATGCCTCCATCCAGGACTCGTATGGCTGCTCTTCTGAGCCCATATTTTCCGTACTGGTCGTTATTGTGACGATTTGCTCCTCATGGAGCAGCTCTGTTCTTGCCTTGGGCTGCAGCTTGGCTATGTTTGTGCCCTTCACCTGCAGCTGTTCTAGGTCGGGGAAAAACTCGAGCACTTTGCATATACGACGGAACTGCTCATCGATGCGCGTATCTAGCACACCTGACTTCATCCAGCTGTGCCGCAGCTTCCGACTGTCAGCGCCGAGCAGTTCCTGCTGTGTCACCTCGGGCAGTCCAATGATTTCAACATTCGTGGCACCCTGTTTCTCCGCTTGCGGCCAGGTCTCATCAATGGGTTTGATGAGCTCACAGGTACAGGGATCCTGCAGTTCTTTGAGAGCACTTATTGGCTTGGTCACCAGTTTTTCCGGACGCAGGCGCTCCGCATAGTCCATTAGCCGCCGAACCGTCTCCTTGTTGCGATGGTCGAGCGTTGAGCGGCGATTGAAGAGCACCTGCTCCGGACTCTTTCCGGTCTGCAGTTCTACACGTTTCTGCATTTGACGACGTGTCTGCAACATATCACGCCAGTACTTCAGCCGCTTGTCGACATGCAGTTCAGGGGCTGGTCTGGACAGGTTAACTTTGCTTGGGTGACAGGACGAGGATGTTTCGGGAAATTGGCCATGCCGCTCCGCGAAAATCTCGGCCAGTATGTCCTCCACAATGCGCTCGCTATATTGGGACATGCTAGCGCCAGCCTGCAGCTGCCCCATTGCCAGACCCTGGAGGGATTGCCTTGTGGATGGCGCATTGCTGGTGAAGTTGACCAATGTCAACGGTGTGTACAAGGTGTCGAATATTTTCGGATCATCCTTTTTGGTTTGGCCGATCGGTTCGGGCACCATGATTGATTACGATTGATATATGTATATATAGTGGAAATATGAATACTTTCCTAATGCATTGAAAAACTCAAATGTAGTTTTTATATTAAGTAAACGATTTTGATTTGGAATTGCTTTTTGGCAAGTCAGGGGGGGCACAACAAATCTCTAAAAAAAAAAAAAGTACAAATATTCGAATTCGAATTGAAGGACAAACGGAAACTAGATGTTCACTAAATCCGGGACAAGCAAATGTTTCACAGATTCCCAGTACTCTCGATGGCAGACACAATATTCTCGGCGGCATCACAGATCAGCGTATAGGTTTGTATATAAAGCGCATCCTTAAAAAACTTGCTACTCATGACCTTCCTGGAGACCAGCCATTCCACATAGCTTGAATCAACGGGCAGCTTTTGGCTGTTCGCTTCCATATCATTGACATAGCGCTGGAGCTCACACTTGAAAAACTGCTGGCCCAAGGTCTCGCTCAACGCCTCCCACTCCTCAATGGTGCTGCACACAATGCCTCGCACATAGAGAAAACAAGAGCGTTCGCGATGCAGATTGAAATGATAATCGCCGAACGAGTCATTCGAATTGCAGCGCATGGGTCCAAGCAATTCGGTCAGAATATTTTGTAATGTTTCGCGTTGCTGAGCCTTGTGCTGGTAGATGCACTGGCGCATAGTGTCCAGGTGATAATCCCAGGCTGGCTGACGCGGCTTTTTGACCAGCGAATATAGCTCCTTGAGCGTCTGCATATCCGCATAACGTTCGCACTTGAATCCCGGATTTAGTGCCGAAAATAGTTCACGCTCGTCCAGGGGGCGCTCATAGGGACACTTCAATGTGGGGCAATCCACAATGGGCGCCAGTTCGGCATGCAATTTAGCCAGTCGCTCGGTGACCTGACGATTGCGCTTGTCCACGACCCGACGCTGATCCTGATCGAGTCGCTCGCGATGGGAAACGGGCAGAGTGCAGATGCCATGGAAGCGTACATATAGACGACGCGCGCCACAGAACGGGGAGCGTAACATGTTCATGCACCAGCGCTGCTTCTTAATGCCCACCCTGAGGGGCTGGTACATGACATCGATGCGTCGCTTCTCGCCGGGCAGCAGCACAAAGGGTTGTGTGTCGAACATGAATTCCGCGTTCAAGACCATGTGCTGCTGCAGCTCCCTATTCTGCAAGCTGCTCTGCTGCCAGCGCACTTGGACGAACTTGGTGCCAATGTTCTCCAGCTGAACGATGGTCTTGCACAACCGATGCATCGGTTCGCACTGGAAGTACAGAAGCAACTCATCGCTGAGGACGCCGCTGATGTCGCCAAAGCCAAAGGCTTGACCATTGATTCTGATCACATTGTTAACGGTCCAATCGGCGCTGTTGTCACTTTTGTCGGCCACCGGCGGCGGCGGCGGAGGTGCCTGCTCTTTGACAGGTTCAATCACGGGGATTGCTGCCTGGCTTGTCTCGGTCGATACTTGGAACATCATTTCCTCGCCCATCCGCTTGCTGCCTATGGTTGGCCCCTCGGGGGGCTTGGGCAGCGATGAGACCTGCAGCTCTTTTATCTCAGGGCAGTATGTTAGCACACGTTTAATGTTTTTCGCCTGTGCCTCCAGCCGCTCGCCCAACACCTCCGAGCGCTGCCATTGACTCTCGCCCGGCGTTATTGTGCCGACCAGTTCCAGCTGTGTTACCTCTGGCAAGCCCACAAATTCCAGTGGTCGCAGTTTGGGCTCCGTGACGAGCATTTCGGGTAACTCACGGCACAGCTCCGGTTGCTGGCGCATTTTAAGCGCACCCCTGACCCGGGTAGGGGGCACACCTTCGCTGCGTGCGGCTGAGTCCATGAGACGTAGGAGCATCCGCTTGGTCTGCTCATCGATGGTGGCATGGCGGTTGAATAGCACATCCTCGGACCGCTTTCCAGTGTGCCGTTCAATTCGGTCCTGCAACACTTTGCGCTCGCGCAACACCTTGTTCCAGCATTTGAGTCGCGGATCCATATCATCGTTATCATTTTTACAGATTTTCTTAGGATAGCTGTGGCAATCACTGCTGGAAATTTTGGTGTGATATGTTTCATCCTTCTTAATTACTTGGAAGACATCATTCACCAATTCTTCGGTTAAATATTTTGGGAACTCAGTTTTGCTGCGAGAAGTGCCCTCGATTGTCAAGTAGTTCCTATTGGTTGCGTCTGAAATGATTTCTAAATTCTTGCTCATCTTGTTGCTGTTTTTCAATTCGAGTTTTGAATATGAATCAACTGATTGTTATCGCAGAGTTGTGCTTAGTATTTGACTACACTATATACTGGCTATACTGTGGTTCGTAGCTGATCTAAATATTCAACAGACTAATTGCCATTCCAGAGCAATCGATTGAAGTGAGCAGAAATTCTGGTTTTCCTTTGTTTTTAGTAATACACGATCTACGCAGAATCTACAAATCCAGCCATTAAGGTGGAGGCAGGCGTTCTTGATTGTATGCTAGTAAAATTTTCTTGCTTACAAAACTAATCGAGTTTTCACATATATGGCAATTTCACCTGTAGGGACAAAAGTTTGATGAGAAAAGCAGCAATACCCTCTTGACATTGGGGTAAAGTAGCTGTCATAGTTGGAGCTTATAGTTTATGCTGTTTACGTGTGTTTTGATGCTATGTTACAAAGTTGACAGTGCCCAAGTTGTGGCTATAGGCAAATTGGAATTTATGCAGGAGAATTTGTGCTAATTTGCTAACAATCCACTGAAAGCAAATTAAATTCACGAGCGCGCGCGCTCGTCGTGTGACAAGTCATCGTAATTTTCAACAACATACCCACAGGCAGCACTCCTGCCATACCCCACAAATCCTCCATTTCCATTCAGACTCAACGACATTGACGTGACGCCTTCACACAATTCAAAATTGCCAAAGTCTCTTTTTGTTGTTGTGTCTGGCCACAAAGTGAAAGGAGTTGTCGTGGTGGAAAACAAATGAAACTTACCTGCAACGAAAGAAGGGCGAAAATAAAAGCTGATTTATAGACAATGCATGATTCGTTTGATATAATAGTATTCAGATATATGTATATATATTATGATATTTATGATAGTCGCAGTGCTCATTAATAATTTTTAAGGACCCACGCAATTGGGTGCAAACTTAATGCTGCAATCAAAACTCCAGACTTTTGTTGCCATTGTGCGGCGCAGTCTTTGTGGTTGTGGCTGCAACAATACAGAAAAAGGCAACAATAGAAACGACAACTTATAGAGCTTACAAAAAACAAAGCCATATCAATTACCCAGGCAACCAGGCAATAACAACAACATTAACAAAAGAAGAGAATAAAGCAGAATAAAGTAATTTAGTCCTGGCAAAGCCAACTAACCGCAGTAGAGGAAACATGCCCCGCTGCAGCTCCTCCGGCGCAGAACTGGCCGCAATTTTCCCTTGGCCGGAAATGCTGGCATTGTGCATGTGCTTGGGGAGCTTGGGAGCAAATGTTCTTGGAGCATGTGGCTCATCTACGTGCCTTGGCGAAATGCAATCAACATATTGTAATTCTGAAATGCATATTGAGAACGTGCAACAGATACTTGCAACAGCAGCCGAACCAGCAGCAGTACTCGCACAATGCGCATGCAATGCGAAACTTTGGGCTCCACTTAACGGGCCGCCAGACAAAAACAAAACGCTCCAAGCATGTGGCAGAGGGGCAGATTGGCGGAGGGGTTGACAAGGGGTGCCACATCGTCATCGACATCGACAACTGCGCGGCTGCACTTGATGCCGCAGCAGTGGCAAAAATCTGGCAGTGTTTGCATTTTGATTTCCATTTCGCATGCACTCAAGTAATGCATTTATTATTTACCAGCCATGCAAGAGGCGAGGGTGAGGCAGGAGGCGAGGGGGTGGAGGCAGCTCAGGCAACTCAATTCAATTCCGCAAATTCATGTTGCAGTTGTCAACGGCGCAGACGAAGACACTTGTGGACGAGCTGTTAACCCCGGGCTCCCCGCTCCAACTCGCGCTGCTCGAATGTTGCACATGTTGCATACCACTTGGTGCTGTTGACAGCCGGCAGCGGCAGCCGGCAGCAATACTCAGACTGCAACTGTTGGCGCTTCTTGAGTGAAGACAGACGGCCAGGACAGTCAGACAGGCAAATATACTTATCTATCTCTACTTAGGGCATATGCGATTTACTATGGGATTTGTTTAAGAGTTCATAAATATAAAGAAGAAAACACATAAGCATATGCAACTAGTTTCTCAAGCTGTTTTAACTTTACTTTAGTTTACTTAAGCGGTGTTGCAAAATGGTGCGTAAGTGTTGCCATTGCGCAATACTGTGTATCATGGCGAAATCTGCTTAACGCAGTGTTGCAAAATATTCGCTGTAGTAAATATATGTGTTGGTAAAGTCGAAAAAAGGGTTGCTTTTACTTATTAAAAAAGTCTACATACAGAAACTGTATCGGAAGAGACTGCATTATAGTGGAACTGTCTTCTCCCTCTAAATTTGTAACCTTCTTGGCTCTATAGTTTGCTCTCACTGCAAGCTTATCAAAATGTTAGGGCATTTCTGGCTGCGACTCAGGCGCAAAACCAGTACTTTCATCTTGTTATTCCATAACAAATACCGATTTATACATACATATGTACATCAATTTTTATACCCTTGCTGCATGTTGCGGCCGTTAGCATTTTTTTTATGCAAACGCTGCATTAGATGAGGTCCATAATAATCAAATTTTTATTGAATGAATTGCGAGCTGTAAACTTGCAGCATTTATTCAGAATTAGCTGGACGCGAGGCCAAATCCATTGAGCATCAAATTGCCAGTGGCCAGTGGCCACTAACCAGTTGCCAATTGGCAATTGTGGCCACAAAAAGTGCGTTACAAATAACTGCACTTTTATTGAGCGGTACCGTTAGACGTAAGACGCCTAATGCCCGCCAGGGCGATCGAGTTTAAAATCGAGTTCGATTCGGATTCGGGTTCGGTTCGAGTTGACTCGATTTAATTGCTGTGCAATTTGTGCAGTCACTAGTGGAATGTGCTGTCAAATTGTGGCACTTAATTAAAACATATTGAATGCCCAGTTAAATAAGCCAAGGCACTTGGCGTTGATCGACTAGGAGATGCCCTGTAGGGTCGGGTTAAGATAAGCTTAGTCTGCATCGACGCATAGAGAAAAGGTAAGTTTAATATAAATTTGCTAGCAAGCAGAATATTAAATACGCTTCAGACATGTGACTAGGTTAGCTTCCAATAGGAACAATATGATATAGTAGTCCGATTTGAAAACAAAGTAGATGTGTTAAGAGCTGAGTGGACCCCATAATTGATCTACAAAAACTCACTGCGTTCTCTCCTCCTCTTTTTTTTCTAGATGCATCTCTTTCAGTCCTCTCTATTTTGATTATTTATATTTTATATCCAGCGATTTACCTATATTTTTCACATTTCGCCATAATTACTGAAGGCGAGCTATTGTAAATCGCTCGTTCAATATATATATTTAATATATATTTTTATTTTTAGATTATAGACTCCCATTGCCTGCCACAAGACTACCTTCCTCTATTTACATTCAGTGCAGGGTATAAAAACTGCGCTTTTTATTTTACACGACCAAATCGCCAGCAGGCTGCCGCATTTGCGGCATGTTTTTGAATGTTGCAGTTGCAACCGTTGTTGTTGCTTGGCGTATTTGAAAGTTTCGAATAATTTTGTTTATTTACCTCACTTCAGCCGATTTGATTATCGCCTTGGGCGGTGCATCCCAATAGTTGGGCGCGGGTGGCACCCATTGGCGCAGCACTTGATAGTTGCCTTCGAGCAGCTCCATGCCCTCGATGACCTCCACATCGGAGTCGCCATCGTTATTGGCAGCAGCAGCAATGTTGTTGCTATTATTATTGTTATTGCTATTATCGGCATGTAAATTATCAATGGAATCGCTCATTGTCAACTCCAGAGCTGCGGTTTTTGGCGCTGCATTTACTAGTGGCAGCGGCGCTCAGATGTGGCAAGGTAAACAAAGACGCGCACAGCCATTTGCGCTGAGTCACAGATACACACACACACACACACACACACACACTGGCACAGACACAAAGAACTATTGCGAGAAGAGGAAGCAGCAGCAAAACAATAACAAGACGCAACTCGACTGCTGCTTGAACTATGCCGGGAGATTTCCTTAGAATAAAACTATTATTTTATATATTTTTCCTAAGAATTTGTGTTGGGTTTTAGCACAGTTGTTTTTTTTTTTTTTTTTGTTAACAATTATAGAAATTTTGTTATTTTTATTAATATTATCAGCGTTGTGACAGCGCTCTGTTTGGGCTGGCAGCGGCGCGCGGCGCTCACGTTGCACTCACGAATTGTTTCTTTCTAATCGGCGAAAATGTTCGTTGCGTTTGTTTTGGCACGAAAAATTGACAAGCACGGCGAAAACACATCGCACAAAAGCAGAACGCAACAACAAATACACACACACAGTCACACACACTCGCACACACACACACACACACAGACACACATACACTCTTACGTGCAGAGCGGGGTTAATATCTGGCATTTGCGTTTGCATCCCTTGTGGCACAGAGCTCGACTCGAGTCGCCCCTTTGTTGTGCCGCGTCCTTGGTCCTTGGTCCGTGGTCCTGGCACGTTTCGCTGTTTCAGTTTCAGTTTCAGTTTTGTGTCTCGGTTTTCGTTCGCCTTCGCTTTGCCGGCTTTTTCTTTCATTCTTTTTTTTTTAGTGTGTAAAATAAGGGTTTGTAATTTAATGTTTTTACGTCTGATTTCGTTTTCGTGTGCATTTCGAGGGGTTTGGGTGGTTGGGTGGTTTGGGAGTGCACGGCAGGGAGGTGTTGTGCTCAATGCACGCATATTGTTGAAATTATGTAGCCAAAGACCTGGTCAGAAGGGGCGGCTGTTGGCGGGCAACGCTCTGGCTGAATGTCTGTGAGTGTTCACCTTTTAAGCTCTTGAACGTAACTCGAAAGTGTTTTGCACAGTGGTAAATGATAAAAAAAAATGAGCATCACCATAGATGGAAATATCTACAAGTTTATTTCATTAAAGCTAAAGATTTCCTTTCAAAGTTCATTTGGATTTACAGAATATGAATATAGTCATTATTTTGCATAAATTATGATAAGTGTGAAGATCTTTCAATATGTGCTGGTCGAATCATTTTCCACATATTTTTCACAGTTGCATATAGAATATGCTTAAATTGCCGATTAAATAAAATCTGGAATAATATTTGGGCTACCTTGTGTTAAGCTATTCGCTTTCGCCGCATAATTCTGCGGACATTCAAATCGCGCGTGAACCACTGTGCGTGGCCGTTCACACAAGTCTGAAGGCACGATCCCCGTGAACTCACTCACTCACACTTGTGCTCATGCACAAGGAGCACAACCTTTTACGGCCACTCACTCACACTCTCTCTCTCTCGCACACACACTCGCACACGCACACATTGCCAGGTCGAACCCCCAAAAACACAACGCAATCACAAATAGCAAAAGGAAGGAAGGAAGTGAACGCTCGAACGTATGCTCATATTTTGCAACAAATATTTCAAGTGAAAGAACGAGAAGGGGAGAGAGAGAGTGAGAGCAATACAGGCGCTCTCTTCTAGCCGCACGTGTGTTCGCTTTGGGTTCTCTCTGCTGCGCTGCTCTCTTTATTGCCCAGGTTTTCTTTTTTAATTCACTCACTCGATTTGAATTTTTGGTTCTGTAGAATTCACCCCTAAGCGTCTTCACGGTAATTTGAACACGTGTCTGTCGAGCAGCTGAGCGCACAACTGTGCCAACTTGGGTGGTAGCTGCCGGACAACAGCCCAAGCCGACCAGCCCATCAGCCCACCAGCCCTTCGGGGTGGTGGTTGTACGGCGCCAGACGCGGCAGCGATCGTAAAATTTAACGATTTCATATGCTTCTACATCTGCACCGGAAGCTTTCCGGCTTTGAGCTTTTGTCAGCAATTAGCGGGTAAGTTTCTTTTGCAGCGTGGCTCAACTGTACGTCGAGTCCACCCTCGGGCGCCGCAAAGTATGCAATGCACTCGTAAAAACAATCAGCTTGGCAACACTTACGAGCGCCCAGGGAATAGGAAACACTGCCAACGAAAGTGAAAGCTCGGCTCGGGCAAACGGGCAACGGGTGACGGTATTTAATGTGCAAATAGCTCATACTACCCGCTGGCTACCCACCATGGGGGAAGTCCGCCATTCCACGTGTTATTGTTGCTGTCGCTGACAACAAATTGCGTCGTTTGCCAAATCAACCCTGCAGACGGAAAACATTCCATGCCCCGGCTGGCTATAACAACAACAAACAACAAACAACAACAAATATGCACAGTGACAAGAAACATAGGCAAAGGGTGTGGGTGACGGGCAGCGGCACATTCAACGACACTTCAATAGCCGCACACAATATCCGTTAGAGCCTTTAGCTTATGGGGTATCCACTGGATACATTACACTTTGTAGATTTTAATTAAAATGCAGCTAGCAACATGTCAGCGACTTCTAGCAACATGTTGCTAGCAACACATTAGCGAAGCAACAAATGACATTTGACATTCATAATTAAATTTATTCATTGCATTATGAATATAGTTAGCAGCTCAAATGGCTGAAAAGCAGCCAGCCAAAGGTCTATTCACATCCCAGGAGATGCACACACACACACACACATACACACACGCTGGCATGCACACCTCGGCACACTCCTCAGTTATGGCATAAAAATAATTATATAAACTTGATGCCCATTGCCGTCTGTCTGGCAATTCTTTGATTGTTAACCAAGCGACCGACTGTCATCCATTTGCAACCCCTGATAATGTTGACGCCCACACACACACACACACACACACACATCTCCCCACTCGATCCACCCATTAACCGCACAGTTTTCAAAACAGCCAAAACCAGAGAGCGGTATAAACAGTTACGCCTGCCCGCCGGCAACGTGGGCCCTTGTCTTGCTTTGGGTCGGTTTTAACATGATTTGTTGAATTTACCAAGATTTCCTAATTCCATTCGTTAGCCCTTGCCTGGCAGGGTTGGCGACTCAGCTGTTCGGGCTTTTTCGAGCCGTCGCGACGGTGGCTGTTTTCCAATTTTTTGGCTGTTACGGCATTGCGATTTCAAGTGTTGTCAAGTGGGGGGTGGAGGAAGGGGCGCAGCGCTTAGTCAAGTTAATGCATTGGAACATATGTAAAATTGGTTATTATTCTAAGAACATGGTAACAAGCTATCTGCCTACTTCTTGACTAGCTAAGACTATGCTACTCTAGACGGGGGTTCGAACCCTAAAATTTGTCGTCTACCAAGAACTGCCTTGTTTTCGACATATAATGTGGCAGATGTCGGAGAAAATTTGATTTCTCATGAGTATATCTAAGATTCACGATCCTTTTATAAAAGTAAGATATTTTTTTAAGACATTTTTCAGATATTATTACAGATTAGTTTTAAGACACGTCATAATGGAGATCTTTTGAAAAGATGATTCCACTTAATAATCAGTAAATTAGGGTCAGGGAAATGCGTAAAGTAGGCCTATATTCAGTTTAGTCTCAGGTTATGCTAGTCACAAGCAAGTGATAGTATAAAGACATTAGACGTCTGGGCATTTCCGATCCCAATTGCTAGTTAAATAGAAGCTCTGGCATTTCCGATCTCAATTACAATTTGTTTAAAGTTCATTTACCTTGAGTAGCATTTACGCATTTGCCGTTGCTTCTATTTAATTGCGTGGCATTATCAACAATTTAGCGATGTTATCTGGAGACGGAGAGCATTGCGGCAATGCGTTTAATGGGCTGAGTTGGAGCTGGGTCTATTAGCCGTATTGCTTGGCCCAGGTGTAGTTGCTATCTTGACATGCCAGTTGGCATTTTCATTAGCAACCCGTCCGCCTCATCATATTGCTTAGCACTTCATTATGGGCGGCTATTAGCGGGTCGCATGACTTTGATATGCCCATTGTTGTGTCGCCCGACTTGATGTGGGAACCAGTTGCTCTGCGAATAGACCACAACGGCAATGGCCACACAGAAGTAGCTGCCATAATAATAAAAAAAAATTCAACGAGTACTGGCAGAGTGTACTTTTTGCATACTCTGTAAAGGGGTATATTAGCTAGGGTACACAAGTCTCCATCTAGCAAGATAGTTAAATATTAATTCCTCAACAAACGACAAAAGAGTAACTAAGCCGCACAAAGAAGACGAAACAGAGTATTGCACAGTCGGTGGCATTTGGCGTGAAAGTTCTTATATATGCCTTTTTAGCTTTTCGTCCATTTAATGGCGTACTGTGGGTCGTTACACTCGCGGCTGAAACTGTTGTGTGCCAAAAAAAAAAAGAAAGAGAAATAGATGCCATATGCAAATGCTCATACTCCTAATAGTTGTTGTTGTTGTTGTTGTTGTTGCTGCTGTTGTTTGGCAACTTCCTTTCCGGCTGTGTTGTTTATTTAAAGACTTTCTACGCGTCGTTAGACAGCACAGCCACATGTTGATGTTACCAAATCCCACAGCCACATCAAAGGCAACTCGCTAGTTGCCCCCAACCCCCGCCTCTTCATCCTACCTTAAACAATCTGCTGTAATTCCTGCACCCTACCCCCAGGCCCAACCCCTTTCCGTGTTTATTACGCCTTTTAGTATGACTTTTAATTCGAAAATGTGCGACGACTCGCTGCTGAATTCCAGTTAAATGTTTGTGTTGAGCCCGCGGCGCAAATGAAGTCAAAGTCAAAGAAATTCTTGGCCACCAAAATAGCTTAGGACTTGGCCAAGAAATGCGCTGGCGGGCGAGCAGCAAGTCAAACAAATGTTACACATTTAATGCCTATTTGTATTTATGTTTGTTTATTATTAAAATCAGCCTGTTTGCACTCACTTTCCAGCGTGGGTCTGCAGCTCATAAATATGCAAGTCATTAATAGAAATATGATGTACCCGAGGCCGGAGCCAAAGCCAAAGCCAAAGCCAAAGCCAAAGCCAAAGCCGAATTCACAGCCACATCAAAATCCACGTCAAAGTCAAAGCAACAACCCCCAATGGCTGTTGTCAGTTCATAAGTGTGTGCAGCGGGGGCGTGGCAGTTGGGCTGCTGAATTGACAGCCTAAGCGTTCCACGGGGATTGGGGTTACTAACTGGTGTAACTGGCACTCTGCTGCCGCCCCCTTCTCTACCTCCCTCTCAGCCAAGGCTGCAGTTTGCCACATAAATTGAGTAAAAATTACGCTTCATTTGATTTAACACAATCGAATTGTTGTTGCTGTTGTTCTGTCAAGGCATGTGCCATGTTGACTTCTAACATGGTTACCGGTCGCTGGTTCTGGGCTCTGCCTTTCAGCGACAATTGGATTAGGACATCATGACCATGATGAGCACCAGTAACGGTTAAACGATAATGGGGTTGGCATCCAATTGAGCATATTTTGGGGAATTTCTTGTTAGCCAAAGGCTAGAAATGATGCCGGAAGTGAGTTGCATGCCAAAAAGGCAACCCTAAATGATTTCTACATACTTCCAAATGCAATTCAATTATTTTATAATGAAACAGAATATTGTCAAGCAATTTAAAATTCATATATATATTAAATGTGAACCCTGTTAAATATGTGCATTAATCAAAAGTATGCCAGATTTTAGCTCATGCCTTACAAAATTGGCATATCCTCTGCTAGGCTATACAAATATTAAGACAAGAGATTTACCTAAAAGATGAACGCACACATTTCACAGGCACTGAATCAGTTGCTATTCTCGATTTTTAACAATTAAGGCAATTAAAGCATTCATAATATTATTTTTGGTCAACTAATAAAATTGGTTTTAATATGCGCAAATAGCGTGCGATCATTTGGGCCAAATATCTGCGTGCATTTCGCCAGGTCTCAAAAGCAATAATAAACACATTGTCTGCTCCTCATGCTGCGCACTCCTCCTCCCACTCCCACTCCCACTTCCACACCCACTTCTGCTTCTTCATTATTATCATCATCTGGGCTGTATTTTTTATGGGCTTCTTTTTGCTGCAGTTAGCCGCAGCTTGCGCGCAGTTTGGCAGCCAAGCAGAAGGCTAATATTTCCGCTATTGGCGGCGATTTCTTTCACTTTGCCGCGGGCCACTGCAACTTGCACATGTTGCGCCTCACTTTGCTTTATTTTCAACCGGGTTTTGTTGTATACCCTTTCCAAGGGTCGCTCTAATTCGCAATAAAGTAGCAGCATGTAGCATAAAGCTAGTTCCCTTAGTTCATCTGTCGGTATTAAAGCTTAAGTCAGGAATATGTGCGTATCGGTCGAGTACCGAGATAGCCACATCCTATCAACCTCAAAGAAGAAATCTAATATACAGATTGTGCATGGAAAACTCTTTAGGTTTTTGTGTTAACTAGAGCAAGCGCCTCAATTGCGTCTTTCTCTATTCTTACTAAGCATCTGTGATATATCTATAAGAGTATTTCATCTTCGACGTGCAGCTTCAACCGATCTAGTTTTCTTTATTCGTTTCTTTTTTTTTTGTATTGACAAGCAGCGCCTGTTACATGGCACAGCTCTAGAGCGCTGGAGCAGCTCCTGGACTGTAAACTGTCGGCTGCCAGCGGCAGTTGCAACATCCGCAGCATCCGCACATGTGGCCTGGCCATGGTTTCTGGGGTTGGACTTGTTGTAGATCTTGGCTAGCTATTGCTGCACCGAGTATATTTGGCGTTTTTCCTGTTTTGTGGCAGCATTGTTATTGTTTATTGATGCACTACTTTGCGCTATTTTCGTGTGGCCAGGCAGCAGGCAGCAGTCAGCAGGCGTAGAGCAGAGCAGATGGCGCACGCTAGTGGGCGTTCGAGATGAGAACCAGAAACAGCTAAGAAATGCCAGCAGCAGCGGCAACAGCCATGCAGCTTGTGTTGCAGCTAAAAATACATAAATTGTTTCAAACTACGCTACACAGATTTCTACACGGATCTGGCAGATGTGGCAGGGGCAGACGTAATGAGCCTTATGTGCAGAAGGAGGGACGGGGGGCCATGCAAATTTGTTAGCCAAGTGGAATTCAATTAGTTGCCACAGTTGGCAGCTAAACTTTTTGGGCTTAACTGTAAATGCAACTGCAACTGCTGCAGCAACTGTTGCTGCCACTTGACAACTTTCGCCCATAAAGCGCGCTGTTTCATTAGCTAGCCAAAGCCTGACGCTGCCCCCCTACCTCTCTCAAATTTGACAATGCCCCATCACATAAACACAACGGCATAATTAGGATGCACCCAGCTTGCAACTGGCAACCTGAGCTGCGGCTGCGGCTGTGGCAGCTTCGGTAGCTGTCTAACTGTCGCAGTTTTATTGAATTGTCAAGACTGGCGGAATATATGGCCGAGAGTTCGACTTGCTGCCTGCCAATTACAGGCAGACTTTGTTGTTGTTGCGCCTGTTGTTTGGCAATTGCATTTACTTTTGCAGCAGCTCCGTCTTTTTTATGCACTGAACCCATTGAAAATGCGCTAAAAAAGGGTAAATTGGTTTTGTTCAAATGTTTGCAACAGGCAGAAGGAGGCCTACATACATACTCTCAATCAAGTCAACTGAACGAACTGAGTTGATCTAGCCAGGCCTGTCTCTGCTTAGGGTACCTGCTAGTCGGACATTGACGAGAGGCTTTTTTGTTGTATGTGGCAACAATTACGTATGGGAGAGCCTGCTTGGCTCGACTCGACTTTGACTCCTTTCCTTTTGGCTTTTATGTCGCATGTAATTAGTCACGATCTTGGCAGACATACTGCAGGCCACAGCTGATGTTTGTCGTCTCGATGAGCTAACGCTTGGGTGCCGCGATTCTGGCCTGGCCAACTGCCGTCTGCCGCCTGCTGCTGTGTGTTTTGTCTCAGCCTTTGTTGTTTGCCGTTAAGGCCAGTCGAAGGTACATGGCAGAAAGAAACCAACTCAAATGCTGCTGTTGCTGCCTGCAATTGCGGAAGTGTGAATTGCAGTTGCAGCGCGTCGCTTACTCTGCAATTTATCGTCTGCTGCTGCTCCTGCTGCTGCTGAAGTTTGCAGTGTTTAGGCCGCAGCAATAATTAGGCCAATTAGCTTTGCAAACTGCCCATAAATAACTCGAATTTTAGCTTAAAGCGTAGCCAGTTGCTGCCACAGCTACCATCGATTGTTGCAACCGTCATTTAACATATTCATTAGAAGTTTAACGCCGACTCGATTTATACACTCCCCAACACACAGACACACACACGCACACACACTCACACAGTCATGCACAAAAACTAATTTATAGCCACATGCAGCGCTCAATAATAGTGTATTAATCAAAACACAGTTAATTTTAAATTGGTTAAAACGCTTTGGCACAATGAGAACCGGTTTGAGGCTTTTTGTGTACACTCTCATTACCTGCTCGGCACCACACGGTTGAGAGTTGAGAAATGAAACAAAATTTCAGAGTTTCAAAGTTTTTGTAAGCACTTGAAAAACTTGGAATTGCTGCGTAATGCTGACAACAACAACAGCAACAACGAACACATAAACACATAAATCTAAATGTGTATTAACAACATGAGAACAGCAACAACAAGAGTTTTTCAAAAAAAAAAAAGAAACAAGTTAATTGCGCGCGTAGATGCCTGACTAGCAGTTACCCTGTAGAAGATAATGAATCTAAGCTAAAATAATAATATGGAGTATAGTATTTTGTATGACTTGCATATTGATAAGTATACAAAATATATAGTCTGAACGAATCTGAGAAATATGACAGACTTAAAAAAGATTAACGAATTATTCGAATAGCTGTTAAAAGCTTTTAATCTCATTTTAATACTTTAAAGCCCTTTAGGTAAAGTTTCTCTCTCTAGATTTTATATATTTAAGAATCTGGAGGCAACAAATATAAAAGTCAGAGCCTTAAATAAGTCTTAAATGTAGATTGACGATCTTCACAGACAGCTTTAGCTCTTACTAGTGCGTCGCCTTTCTCTGCAATTCTCAGATGTCTGCCTCTCCCTCTGCCCGTTTCACATATAAGCACAAATGTTTATACTCTGCACAAATGTTAACTGGCTCTAGGGTATAAACAGTTTGCTGATGACTGGTTGTTCGGATGTGCTCGCCGCGCACTTGAGACTCTCAACTCTCCAGTATCGTGCACTTGAATCTGTTACGCAAATGTGCGTAATGCGCATGAATATGGATGGATACATGGTAGCCAAGTATGAACACGCCGCTTTAATGTGTGTTGCCCACATGCAAAAGGCCAACAACAGCAACAACAACAACAACAACCAAAGCTTGAGCAACGGTAAAGCGTTCCGCTTGGCAGGCCTTCAGCTTGTGGCTTTTGGATAGGCGCGTGGGCCTTGGCTAGGAACTTGAGCTACTGCCTACAAAAGAAAAAGGTCTCTACCGGGCTCTGGCGAGCTTTTGGGACCCCTTGAAGTGGCCGCAACAAATGTTACGAAAATGCTGGCCCATAAACTTAGGCAATTTGTTAAAGTAATGCTTTAGACCAAGTTAGTAACGTGTGCAAACACGACTTGGCACACAACTCACAGTCTCACCCCAGATCGTATACAAAGCATAAAAACTCATTATGATTATTGTATGCATGACATGGTCTATTAGTTCTGTAGAATTGCAGATTTTTATGTACAAGCATTTTGTTGATGGCGTAAGTTCGAAAAAGTTAAAAATAAAAGCATAAGCGAACTTTTAACTGGACATTATTAATTGAGGTCCGACTTCAATTGATTTGAACCGAGGGGTTAACTTGCACAACATGTCCGCCGCTTTTTATTGGCTGCCACTCTCAAATCACAGGGTATCAGTTGACAAAAAAGCTGTGCTCGGTTGATTGTGCGCATGCGCAGTCAATCAGGCGCCTTGAGCTGCGCCTGCACAATTAATCCTTTAAGCAAGTGCCGGCTGCGGAGTACATAAACTCAATTTAGCGCACACACACAACACGCTGTCACACAATTCGCAATCAGCGACCAAGTTGCCAAGTCTCAGATACTCAGATACAGATACTCGGATACTCGGATACAAGTTGCCAAATGACCGGGCCGGGCCTAGGCCAACTATATAAGCAGCGCGACATTGCGCGACGTGTTGGGTAATTTGGAGAATTTATGACAAGCATTATGGCAACACTGGTTCCACTAGAGCAGCAGCGTCTAGCTGCAATTGTATCTCAAGCTCAAGCTCTAGCTCCAGCTCTCGCTTCGTCTCTTTATGCTGCTGTATCTGTATCTATGCCCATTCCGACCGCCCAAACCAGTTTCATTATTGTACACACTTTTTTCTATACTTATGCAATGCGCTTGACTTTCTGATTACTCACGCTCAACTGGCCACAAAGTACAAGAATCCGCTGCTGATCGTGAATTTTGCGGCCAGCTACCAACTCCCATAATGGTCAGCGGGGCGATTCCCAATGCGCTTCGTTGACGTCGGCGCATTTTGAAGATTTGATAAATTAGAAATGCCAATTATACAAATAGTCAGAAGTTGCTGCTAAATTGTCAAAACTGTTGCCGGTCACAGCAGCAACAGCAGCAATAGCAGCAGCAACAGTTGCTGGTTTCTTTTTAGACCATAGAGCGGGGCGCGTGACACAACAGCAGTCGATGTATTCGTGTTGAGAGAACGAATTTGGCGTGGACATTGGCTATGCGATATCACGAAAAACACGAGTTAGCACGATTAAACGTGGAAAAGATGACCTACTTTTACAATTATATTATAATTTCATCATGAAAATATAAAGAGTCGCCTCCGATCCCATACGCTATATCCTCATGATCAGTGTCAATAGGCGACTGCCTGTTTCTAGTCGAACAAGTCCCTCGGCCTTCAAGTCATTGTCATGAAACTTTACATGGTCCGTGCTTCTGTTATATCAGAACTGACCAAATCGAATCGCTATATAACTTAGCTGCCATTGGTGGAAATTTAATTACAATTTTAAAAACAATTTTTGTTGCCCAAGACGGCAAGATATCTAAAACACACCAACAAGGTAACATTTCTTAAGCAAAGATGCCGAATCTAGATAGAAGATAGCGAAGATATTGATATTCAACTCCAGTTGAAGTTTGTGCTTCGTGCTATCGAACACGCGAGCATCTCTAACCGACTGAGTGGCCAGTTTGACAGGCCGCCAAAGGTGCGGCAGCGAGTCAGGCCTCAATCTCAGCGGCCTTAATACAGTTATGGCCAAATCCCTGCAGCTTTTAAATTGCTTTTGCTCTCCGCCAGTTGCCAGTTGAGAGTTGCCAGTTAGCCAACTCGCTAGCTGCCAGTTTGCCAGCTGCCTTTGCTGTTTGTCTAAATGTCAAATGCAATTGCAGTCCGCTCGGATGCACATTGGCGAGCCGCCTTTTTGGGCCGTTGCCCCAGCCAATGGCTTTGCCTTGCTCTTGGGCGTTGCTGTCGCAGTTACAGCTCCAGCTTTAATTGCGCAAAATCTTCGAAACTGTGGCAAAATGTTAAAGTGCAACAACGCCTTGTTGTTGTTCGTTTTATTTTTGGGTGTGCCGCACCAAGCTGCAACTGCAAAAGAGTGCGATTTGGGGCTGCGGCATATTCGCATTGCGTATACGCCGCGGTGTCTGTGCAGAGTTTCTCAGGGCCTAATTCAATTAAGTTGTCGCGGAAATTGGCCAGCACTACGTGTCGCCCATATTGCTGGTTCTTTGAAATTTAAATAAATCATCAACGCTTGCCGTGAAGAGAGTCGGCGCATAAAATTCTAGTTACAATTCCTAGTTTCATTTGCTGTGCTGTCGATGCATTCTGAGTACGTGCCGCATGCCTCAGACTTGTGTGTGGCAAGACCTTCGTGTCTCTGGCTCTGTCTGCCAATTTAGTTTTTGGCTCTTGGCCTGAGCCCGGGCCCATGCTGCACTTTCCAATGTTCGTGCGGCTGCTCCAGTTTTTTTACTCGCAGGGAATTGATGTTGTTTTTGTTTGTTAGCTGTGCCTAGGCCAGGGTATTACCGTGCGATAATACCGCAATTCATCATTATTATATTGTGTCTGCAACATTGTTGTTGTTGTTGTTGTTGTTGCTGCTCTCGATTTTTTTTTTATATTGTTGTTGCTCTTGGCCCATGTTTGCACGTCAGTTGGCGGCGTTATAATGAACGGGTTCCGCATTTTGATATATTGACACGAAAACAAAAAGCATAAAATAATACAAAGTACATCTAGTTCTGCCGGCTAATCGTGTCTAAAATTCCATGTACATAAAATGTATATATATGTACATATGTATGCACAGGCGTTGCATGCCGCTGGGCGTGGCCAGCCAACGCCTCAATTAGGCGTTAACTGATTGCAATTCTAACGGCCATTCCACATGATTGCCGCAAATCTGTTGGGCTCATTAGGCGGCGGGTTAACAAACTTGGCTGCCAGCTTGTTTATTTAAATCTAAACATTAGCATTTGGCATCGGGCATCGGGCCGCAGTCGGAGCCAAACAAAATTATAGCAATTGGCCAAGCTGCAGGCTGGACACGGGCCCGCACTCTACTGGACTTGAAAACCAAATGCTAAAGAGGCTGGGCACCGCAATCATTAGGCTTGCGCTTAAGCCAGGGCTTACATTTCGGAATGCTGGCGATAAGGAAACGCTCAGCTAACGAATTTACAACCTTAAATTTAGATCAATAAAAAAAAAACACGCAGCCCAAAGAGACCACCAAAAATGAGAGCAACAAAATGTTGAGGCCGAAACTTTGATATACTCTTGCAAATAACTTTGAGAGAAGAATGTATTTATAGTTAACAAATAACTAAGCAATTGGATAATTAACAAAAAATATTCACACAAATATTTTGCGCAAATTTTCGCTGCTTTATCATAAAGAGATCCGTTTTTAAGATTACAAATTAAAAACAAGCTTCCTTCATTTTGCAGAAATATAAAATATAGATATTGCATATTTATCTATCTATTAGACAGTTTTCTAAAATTTCTTATATAAAGTCAATAATGCCGAGGTGTAATCGTGCGACAGGCATCTCTTAACATTCCCATACCCTACTTACTTTGTATTTGGACAGTACTTAACTATACTTTCTAGGCGCACTTAAGTGCACTCGTGAGTGTCATAACAAACTGCATATACCCTTTCTCAATCGCAGACACACACAGAATGGCACTCTTTTGGCTGGCGGCGCAGTTGGCCAGAGACCAACCCAAAAAGCGCACAGAACAATGGCCAAAAGCGTAGCTGACCTCAGTGCGAGCATTTGGCCAAATGTCTGTGTTGTGTGGGTGTGCATGCAAGTGTGTGTAAGTGTGTGCGATTGTGTGCTAAGCTTAACCCATTATGGCGCCTAACGTACGTGCAGCGCGGCAAAGAGTGAGAGAGAAAGAGAGAGGGAGAGACGAGATGGAGGCCAGGACTGGAACCAGTTCGAATGAGTTCCAATGTGGCTGCTGCATCGGATGCTCATCAAAATGATTGCATCACGAAGAACAAATTTAAACGGCGATTACCGTCACAGCCGCCCCCTTCCCTTCCACCCGCCACCGATCCCTAACTCCCCCCCTGGCTGGGCTGCTGTCAGTGCGAGGCTGTCCACTTTTGGGGTCCGGGCAATTTCTATAAATGCAGCTAAACGCATAAGCACAACAACAACAACTATGACTATGACTATGACTATGAGTCTAAGTATGAGTCGGACTGGGAATTGCTAGAGCTGTTCAGCTTGGCCCCGGATTTATGGGCTTTCACAAAATGCCGCTGTGATTAAGTTGCATGAAAATTATAGTTTCCCTAGAACTTTTATGTCGCTTTAATTGATGCAACTCCGGATGCGGTCCAGCCGAGTCGAGAGCCGAGCTGTTGCCAAGAGGGCCACATACTTGGGGCAGTTATGATCTTCTATGAGGCAAGTTGACAGATGAGCTCGCAGCATGCAGCGTGCAGCGTGCAGCGTGCAGCGTGCAGCATACGAGTTGCGGCCAGTTGGAACAACTTTCAACAAGCTCGTTAAGACGCAAGACAAAAACATTGTTCGCTCAGCCAGTTATGTACTTATACATATTCAATTATATTTATGGACAGTTCTATATATATATGTAAGTGCATGTGTGCATACATATGCAGCTGTGGCACGCAAGCCCTATGCCGCAGGAACAAACTTTTCCTGTGAAATATGAACTGCACACGCTTGCAGCACGCCCAACTGGCTAAAATACGCATGAAAAAATAATAACACGTTCTAATTTCATTACTTTGGCAGGCTAATTGGCAGCAGTTCAAGAAAATGTCGCTGCAAATGCAAAAAAAAAAAAAAATGCTGGTAGCACATGCAAGCAACTGACTTCTACAGCACATTCTGGCAGTCATGAACTGCGACAACTCTGGCAGTCGGCTGGTTGCCATTGTTGCAACTTGTCCGCCCGCGCAGCCAGTTTTGACCGGGCGCTGTTGAGGGACAAGTGTAAATATTGTGAATGCAAATACGCTTTCTGATTTATTGCCGTAATTATATGCACATATATGCACACATGCACACATACGTATTCATATGCAAAATTAAATCGTGCGGCAAACGTGTAATTTAATGCGATTTTGTTGTAAGCAACGCCAACAACAACAACTGCAGCGCAGCCGCCGACTCTGACAGAGCTGCAGATCCAGATGCAGGGCGAAGTGAAGCGGGCAGTGAGGCTATAGAAAGGAGTAGGGGGGGGGGGGGGGGGGGGGCTGCGGCTGACGTTGCACAAATGACAAAGTTGGCCGTCGCGCAAGCGCAAAGCTTTTCGCGCCTTTTCTTGTCGACCAGTTGTTGCTCGAGTGGCTCCCACTGTGCCCACTGCCCGGCCAGTCAGTCCTTCAGTCTGTCCGTCTGTTCGTCTGTCCGACTGTCAGTTTAATGCTCGACTGACTTAACACGCAAATTAATTAAGTGCGACTGCAGCGGCAACTGCGACTGCGACTGCGACTGCGACTGCGCCGGCAGTTGTGGCTTTGAGTATGTGTTGCCAACAAATTGCTTTGTGGTTGATCAGCAGCAACAGCAACGGCAACAACAACAACATGTTGCATACAAATTGTGGCAACATGCATGCATGTACTTGTGCCACAGCGTGACCTTGGCCCTGACCCTGCCCATTAAGTTGTTATCAATTCAGCTACCGAATCACATTCGCATTCGCTTTCACATGCTCATATTTATATATGTACGCCTATTTGTGCAGGGCATCTGACAGTCGTGCATTATTTGTCTGACCCAGCCGATAAATGTTCATTTGAATTTAGTGCACACAGTAATGCATTTAATGGCCGACAACTGACTGAAGGAACAGTTAATTGTATTCGAATTTAATGTGTATTTAATATTATTTATACGCCTCGTGCCCATAAAATAACAAAGGCTAAATATTTATAGAGTTGTGCAATGATTTGTAACGATGCATGCATTCATAATTATATTGATACTCAAATATTGTAAGAGCTTAATGGAGCGACCATATGTGGTATGTTGATTGAGGCATGCCAAAGGCAGGCATTATAAATGGTTAACAGCTTGCCTATTATTTTGACCATGACTGTAATGAGTTCATTTAACATTTCACTCGCTCGTTTTGCTGCATTTAAAGACAGCTTTTATAATCATTCAACTGTCGGTCAACTTACAAAATATGACAGAGATGACAAAAAAGGAAGATAATACAAAATTGATGCATATCGCATTTTTACAATTTTTCCCCCAGCTATGCAAGTGCACTTCAACCATCAGGTTAACTACTATTTTCTCAATTTTTTTTTATTTTTATTTTTTTTTTTAATGTTTTTCCTCTTTGTACTTCTTCTGCTACTTCCACCTGGTGCCTGGGGTAATTAACACAACCCGTTCCGAAGCTCCAGAATTTTACAAATTTATTGATTGCATTTTATGGTGCTCAGTCTGATATCAGCTCTGTTCTGTGTACACGTACTCCAGTTCCCGACTCGTAACTCTTGCCCCAATTTCGGTACGGACTGCGGCATGTGCCTGACAGAGTAGGCGGTTCGTGCTGGGGAGAGGCGTGGCACTGCACACTTAGGCCGAGAAGACGTCATTGGCTTTAATTGGAGTAAATTATGTTTACACATTTAGCCGTGCAATTAGGTCAGAGTTGCCTGTGGGTGTGTGTGTGTGTGAGTATATATGTCTGATATGATATGAAATGCATACATAACTCGCTTTTACATAATTAAGCAAAACATTCGATTCGAGTCGAGTCGAGTCGCGACGAGACGAGACGAGGGTCGTGTGAGGTCTCGTTGCCTGGTTTTATCTTCCATTTAGATTTTGGAATATTTAATTAGTTCTCGCGCTACAATTTATGTAGAACTCTTATGAATGGTTAAGGAAATGCATTTAGTAACCAGAGAGAATAAATGTCGACTAATATATCTAATGGCTGCATAAAAATGTCAACAGGCGGCTATGGCATTTGACGTCGTTTGTGAATAGCAGGAAATCGAGGAGCTGATATTGAATTTAATTTCTAAAAATAAGCATCATACAGCTGGTTTTTCTTATTCTTCGACATTCTCCGGCTGACTCAGCTAGTTCGGTTAGTTAGTTGGCCGTGGAGGACCGCACGTGCATCAAATGCAAATCGTGGCGAATTTGCATTCATAACGGCTACGCCCCGTTGGCAATTGAAAAACCTGTAGCCAGAGTATTGTGAAAACCGAATGGTTACGCGCAGGGTAGCGCATATTTTCCTTAAGGTAATTACATTTAAAAATACGCGGGGATTTTCCAATCGAGAGAGCGCACCCAAGCCAGAGAGACAGCCAGAAGATTTGCTCAACTGGTTTTTTTTTTTTTTTCGTCTTTTCTGCTTGTAACTTTTGCTCGCTGCTCTTCTTGACGCACCCACTGTGCCTGAGCGAGGAGCGAGCAGCGAGGAATGTGTGGGGGGCATTGTTCTAGACCGGTTATCTTGCGGCAGCTCATCGGTGCTCGGTTGTCGTTAGTCGGTAGTCGGTTCTCAAAGTCGCGAAACTTTTTGCCAAGATCAGTTTTGTATTAAAGCTACGCCAGAGCTGAGCTGCTCACCAGACGGCCGGAGCCAAACGACCGCAGCGCGACGCAAAAGAAAAAATTACACAAAATAACAAGAAAATATTATAATTACAAAAAAAAAAAAATTAAATTAAAATAAAGAGTAGCAGTTAAACAAGTTTCCATCCGTCGCAAGTAATTGGCAGCCATGTCGTGCAAATATTGTAAGCTTAGAACAATTGTGGCAACTGCCCGAGCAGAGTCTTAACCCGCTCTGAATCTTCACAGCGTCAGCCATGCTGCTTCTACTGAGCAGCTACCTAATCCTCAGCCTAAGTCTGTGCCTCTGCATCGGACCCGCCGTCTCCAGCAGCATTTTTGCGGGAGTTATCATAAACTCTAGGCTGCCCTTTTCTATACAGAGTCGTTCCTATGTGGGGCCACCTGATCTGCATGATCTGCAGCGTCCGCAGGGTGAAGTAATGCCTTTGGCTCAGGAAACCTGGAGCGATCAGCGCATTGCCGCCGCATCGCACACGGGTCAACAGACCTGGAATGTTCAGCGGAATGTCGCGGAAGTGCCTACTGCTCAACAACAGCAGCAGCATCAGCCGATACCCGCGTCCGCGTCCGCGTCCGCCCCAGCTGCAAGTCCCGAAGTAATAGTGAATGGCTTCAATCAAGCAGCCGGTCGTCCGGCCAGCTCGGCGGGCCCCACGCGCCCGCCGGCCCAGTACAACTACCGGGAACGCTTTAGCTCTGTGCTCTTTCAGCCGATCTCGCGCAGCAACGGGCAGCAGAATGTGGTATATTCGCCGGCCACGATGCACGCCATGCTGGGCCTGCTCTACGGCGTCTCCAGCAATGAAACTGCCGCCGAGCTGCAACGCGTAGGTCAGTTTGGCAACAAACAACTGGATGTGGCCATCGAATTTGAGCAGGTGCGACGGACAGAGAGCCAGCTGCCGAATGCCCAGCTGATTGTCGCCAATAAGCTGTACTATAATCGCGAAATCGACGAGCTTAATCCTCGATACTTGGCCTTCGCCAGCCAGTACTATGGCTCCGAGACCGAAGCGGTCAACATGCGCAAATCGCGTGATACGGCGGCCAAGATAAATGCTTGGGCCTCGGATGCCACACGCGGCATCATACGCGACCTGGTGCAGCCCAGCGACATTGATGAGCAGACGCAGGCGCTGCTGGTGACGGCCATTTACTTCAAGGCACGCTGGGCTAATGAGTTCTCCGAAATGGACACCACGGCGGAGAAGTTCCGCATGGGCAACAATGCAGCTATCACCGTGCCCATGATGTACAATGACGATCTGTTCGACATTGCCGAGCTGCCAGAGCTGGATGCCACCGCGCTGGAGCTGCCCTATGCCGGCACACCCATTTCCATGCTTATCATATTGCCCAACCAGGTGAACGGTCTGGCCCAGCTGGAACGGCAGCTGGAGCGACATGATCTCAATCAGATTGCGGCACGCCTGCACCGCGACATGGTCACCGTGCGGCTGCCCAAATTCCGCATAGAGTTCGAACTGGATATGACGGGTCCGCTGCAGCAGCTGGGCGTGCGTCGCATGTTCACGCCCAAGTCCCAGGTAGATGCGATGCTGTTGCAGCCGGTGCGTGTGTCCAAGATACTGCAAAAGGCCTTCATCGATGTGAACGAGGCGGGCTCCGAGGCGGCAGCAGCTTCCTGTAAGTGTGCCCAAAATCCTGCCAAACGCGGCTAATCCTAATGCACCATCTCTCTCTCTCTCTTGCTTTTTTCTTAAATAGATGCCAAGTTCGTGCCGTTGTCGCTGCCTGTCAAGTCGCGCGAATTTGTTGCGGATCATCCATTCGTATTTGCCATACGCACACCCGATTCGGTGCTCTTTATTGGACACGTAGTGCAGCCGCCCCAGGTGTCTGGGAGGCAGTGAATCCCAAGCCAATCTCCACCTCCTCGTAAGCAGTTACACGCGCCCGTCCCTAGCTTTAAGTTAAGTGTACGCATTTGCTACTTGTAAAACATACTCGTAATTCTCACTTTTATAATATTAAAAAGATTTTCAACATATTCTCGTTCGTGTTTTGTTCTGTGATAACCTTTGGGCAGCGCCGATTGCTTAGTTTTCTGTTTTCTGTTTTTTTTTTTTTTTTCATTCTTTCTGTACGTTTTCCCGCAATGCACACGCGAATGTTGGCAAACCCGTTTCAGGGAGAGAGACCCCTCGGCAGTTAACATTGTAAATGCCCCTCCCTAATGGGAGCTCTATCGAACGCCAATGCCCAGAGCTGGCACATAAACAAATACAAATCGAAACTTCGTCAATTGAACGAGGTTCACAACGGACACTGGAAAGTCCAGCTTTATATAGAACTGATGCTCTATGAGTAATGCAAAAATCCCGTTTAAAAAATATAAAAAACACAAAACATAAACAAAAAAACCAACAATTAAACTAATGAAGCGGCAATCAAGAAAATGGCATCATATTTTATTTGCTACTTAACGCAAAATGCAACAAGTAGCTGAGCGGGGGGCGGCTGAAGAGACTGGGGCTATGCGAACTTGAACCATTTATCGCATAAATATATTTGTTTATTCGCAAAACAATTGATAAGAAAACGAGTATCTCGTGCAATGAAAAATGAGAGTGAGCTTCAGATTGTCACAGACTAAATAGAAATACGCTTATGGCAATAAATCGTGGTGAAAATCTCAAGCATTTAGCTGAAAATAATGTTTTAAGCTGGAACTGAAAATCAGTTCTGTAAGATATTAGTATATCAGACTTAGATATATGGCTAACGGACTTACAGATATCTGCGAATCGGAGAGAGGAGAAAAGCTATTCGTTATTTCTGTACTTGATGAATACTTATATCTTGAACTAGCTTCTCGACAGGGAAATAATTAACTTGTTTACTTTAGTTTTATATGCATATATGCTGTCTATTTCTTAAGGCAACCGATAAACCTGCTTTATAGAGTATTACAATGAAATTCTTATGTTCTCTCTTGGAATAGATTATATTTATTTATTCTTCTAATGTCTCTGAGCTTGATTCTGGGCACGGCTGCCAATTAGGTCAATCGATAGAGAATCAACCAGACTATCGTTTAATTCGTTTCATTCAGCTGTCATGGTCCGCCCCTCGGCCTCCTCTCTCCTACTTCTACTACTACTACTACTCATATCAGCGAAGAATTTCAATTAAAAGCATCTTCGAGTGGTTTTTGTGTGTATCTCTAAAACCGGCTCAATGTGATTGTGTGTAGATTTTCCAGCTTGCTTGTGTTTTGCTTTTAATTGAGTGTGAGCTCTGGCGGCAATAACAGCCGCTGCTTGAACTTAGTCGGAAAGCTTGGGAATACCCAAATAGCCGGGAGCATGATCTACGACAACTGGAGACAACTGCTAGTCGCAGTCGCCGTGCTGCTGATCAGTAGCCGTGCGCGCGGCAATCCGGCAGCAACAGCATTGAGCAGCTCCAGCGAACGCTTCGGGCTGCGCCTGGCCAGCAGCTTGGGTCTGGCGCAGCCGCACAGCAACGTGGCCGTCTCCCCGCTGCTGCTGCAGGCGGCTTTAACCCTACTCTATGCTGGGATCACGCCCGACTCGGCGGTAGCGGCGCAGCAGCTGCGCGTGGCGCTTGAGCTGCAGCAATTGGGCAGCGCGGAGCAGGCACAGCGCCAGTTCGAGCAGCTCCTGGGCGAGCTGAAGCAGCAGGCAGCAGGAGGTGGCTGCCATCTGCATCTGCTGAGCAAGTTCTATACGCAGCAGCGCTACACGTTCAGCTTTCGGGACGAGTTTGAGGCGCGTGCCGCGGCGCTGGGCATAGACGTGCAGCGTCTGGACTTTGGCAACTGGGCGAGTGCGGCGCAGGAGATTAACTATGAGTTTCTCAGGCGCAGCAATTACAGCGTGGGCGAGCTGGTCAGCGTTGGCTTGCTGGAGTCGAGCAGCGGCTCGGACACGCCCTTTTTGCATGTCTCGGCGCTGACATTGCGCGCACCTTGGGCGCAGGCTTTCGATCCGCAGCAGACGCAGCGCATCAACTTCTTCAGCTCGGGCCAGACGCCCAAGCTGGTCGATGCCATGTTCCTGCAACATCGCTTCCGATACGCAGAGATGCCCGCACTGGATGCCAGAGTGGTTGAGCTGCCCTTTGCCACGGCCGGCTTGAGTCTGCTCATCATTTATCCCAATCGTTTTCAGGGATTGGCCACATTGGAGAGCCAGCTGCAGCGCTTGGATCTGCAGCAGCTGCGTCGTCAGCTCACCGAGCGCAAGTTGTCTCTGACGCTGCCCAAGTTCAGTTTATTGGCGCACACCGAGCTGCGCTCCATGCTGGAGCAGGTGAAGATTATCCGAACTAAACAACCAAACGGAACATTCTAATTTCTAGTTTCTCTCTCTCTCTCTGTCTCTCTGCTTGCAGCTGGGCCTGGCCAAGCTATTTACGCCCGAGGCTCAACTTCACAAGGTTTTCAGCTCGCTTTTATCCAGCTCGGCGCCACATTTGACAGCCGTGCCGCACACGGTGCTGCTCGAGCTGCAGGAGGCGGGCGGCGAGGCCGAGCAAACTTTTGGTAAGTCGTCCAAGTTTACGGATTGGAAGCTCGCATTAAACAGCTGCACTTTTGTGCTTGTCTCCTTACAGTGGCTGCCTTTACCGATCTGTTTCGCAGCACCTTGTCGCTGGTGATCAATCATCCGTTCTTCTATGCCATCGGCAATGACAAAACGCTGCTGCTCGCCGGCCATGTGGTCGACATCTAGAGCCGGGGAGGAGTCTAATGCCTGCATCGGGCAAAGGTTGTCGGCTTATCAGCGCCTCGCCAAGGTGATAAACGATCGGTAAACAAAACTACAAAAACGAAAACAAAATAACACTCAGCCGCCCAGCTAAGTGGAGAATCCAAGACGTAGTCGCAGCTCCAAAGAATCTCACAGCCCGCCGCAAATTCAGTACACATTCAGACGCTCAACGCACGACGACGCGAATTATCAATCAAGCAAAAAGTTTCTCTGTATATATAATATATGTATATATAAATTTAGACAATCATGTCGTTCAAAGCAGTGCAGTGCCTATTACGTAAGCCTCAATTATTGCCTATATATGCTATATACGATCTTTATAAACTTGTACTCAAAACTCATAAATAAACAAAAAACCCGTCTCAATGGCCTACGAAAACCGAAGTGACAATATTTATGGCTCGTTTGATTGATAAAAATTACAATAAACCACAAAAAGAACAGCCAACAGCTAAATGACGACGAAGTTCTGTTACCCTACTTAAGTTATTTTGAGAAGTTTAAGGCGCAATTCAATCGTAAGCTGATAATTCAAATGCTATATACATGCTATATACATACAGCAGCCCGATCTGACGGACTTGTCCGAACTTTCCGCTCTTCCCCCCGGAGCATATCTCAACTGCGAGATCAGTTCGCTTAGTCAGATCAGCTAAGGAATCAGTTGAGATTAGATGCGGTACTTCCCGTTCAAAAGATAAGAAATCAGTTCAGATAAGATACGTCTCTTAAGGTTTATGGACTCGCAATTGTGTCTTTTGTTTTTTTTTTTTTTTACTGTGTTACACACTTCATGACACATTTATAATACCTTAAAGCTAGGGCATACAGAATTAATGGGCTGTTTATAGTCTGTCACAACAGAATCAAGGTTCTCAATAGACAAACAGAACACAAGCACACAATTAAATTGGATTTTTATTCCGAAATATTGGTTCAATATGCAGATATGTGACAGCTGCTGTTGATGATGACAACTTCTGTCTGTCCGAGAGTTTAAGAGATCTGCAACTAATTCATTTACTATACAGAGTATCTAATATGTTCAAACAAATATATCTCATCAATCTGATTTGTGGGAATATCTACTCACTTATGAACGAAATATTTCTATCTCAAAGAAATTTCTTCTATGGATGCTCTTTATAGCTACAATTTGTAAGATATTTGACTGGAGTTTATTTCACCCAAATTTTGTTGAATTTTCCACAAATTTGCCTTTGTTGCAATTCGTTTTTCAGTCTTCCTGGCAATCGTTGGCTGTTGCCAGGCAAAAACCTTATCGGGCGTGGATGCCGCTCGCGATCGCAATCTGCTGGCCGCCGATCTCTACAATGCGGTGGGCGCGGAGCGGCTCAATGAGAACATTGTGATTGGCACCGCGGCCATACAGAGCTCCATGGCGCTGGCCTTTTACGGGGCCAAGGGCCAAACGGCCATTGAGCTGAAGGAGGGCATGTGGCTGGGCATTGGCGATGCGGATCAGGTGTCGCAGCGGCATGGCAGCTTCCAGCAGGCGCTGACGCGTGACAACAATCTGCGACTGGCCAACAATATCTACATCAACGAGAATCTGGAGTTTAAGGGCGGCTTTCGGGATGTGGCGCAGCGTCAGTTCGACTCGAACATTGACAAGCTGGACTTCCATCCGCCCTATAACAAGCGCACGGCGGATAGCATCAATCGGGCGATTGCGACCAAGACGAACAATCAGATTACGGACATACTCAAGCCGGAGCTGCTCAACGATCGCACGGAGGGCGTCATTGTGAACGGCGTCACGTATGCGGCGCCCTGGCAGAAGGCATTCAAGCCGGACAAGACCCAAAAGCGCTCGTTCCGCACCGGCAACGGGCAGACCGTTCAGGTGGAGACCATGTGGACGCTGCAGAACTTTAACTATGCCGAGGTGAGCAGCCTGGACGCCAAGGTCCTGGAGCTGCCCTATCAGAATGCCGACTATTCCATGATTGTGCTGCTGCCCAATCGCAAGGACGGACTGCGTGCACTGCAGCAGAGCCTGGTGGGCAAGAACCTGCTCAGCGAGATTGGCGACATGAGTCAGCACAAAGTCGAGGTGGAGCTGCCCAAGTTCAGTGTGACCTTTGGCGTCAGCCTGGAGCAGCCCTTCAAGCAGGTGAGAGATTGAGGAGAAAACTGAACTAGATATTTGGAAACCTAAGACATTCATCTATCGTATATATTTTCTATTGTCCAGCTGGGCATTACGACCATGTTCTCGCGCAACGGCGACTTTGGTAACATGTACCGCATGTTCGTGAGCCACTTCATCAACAGCGTGGAGCACAAGGCACATGTCGAGGTGTCTGAGGCGGGCGTCGAACAGCCTCTAGAGTCGGGTGGTAAGCTACAAAAACTGTCCAGGTACTCGGACCATATAAATATAAATCAACTCTTTCAGTTCTGAAGAGCTTCTTCTCGCGCACCAAGAAATTCGAGGCGGATCATCCGTTTGCCTTTGCCATTAAATACAAAGATTCGATTGTCTTTATCGGCCACATCGCCAACTATGCCTATGTGTGATGCGGCCTGCCTTCCCCCAACCACAACCTTCGGTTAATTTGAGGTGCAAATTAAATATGCGATTTGTTTGTTTTTGTTTAATGAATACAAATTTGATCAACACTCAAATTAAAACAAATAAACTTTGATGGCGCAAGCTAAAACAAACATTAATTGTACAATTTATAACTATACTAAAATAAAGAGAAGTTTGTAGCTTGCAAGTCTAACATTAGCTATAAATACCCTGTACGATAATGAGTACAAATAAGAGAAAGGTGTGAGTACAAGATAAGTATGTAATGTATGTCTTGGCATATGGTATCACAGACAACGCAGAACAAGTTAACTGCATATTTTGCAGATTTGAAAGGCTACTCTTCTATGCGATTCTCATAAATTCAAGTTGCCTTGCATTGCTTCAATAAGTACAAATGGGAAGAAGGTATGTGCATGTGTAAATGTATGTGTTTGCATATGTTATCTTAGATCAAACGCAGAACAAGTTAACCGATCGCTGCGCTATAAATATGTTTCCCTTCTATGCGATTCTCATGAATTCAAGTCACCTCGCATGTCTTCATGCTCTACTCTTAAGTTAAGTGTTAATTCAATTTAATAAGCCCACTTTTACACGGACACAAAACGAATACCAAGTTGATTTCCGATGCACTGCAATATGTCTGTTTCTCCTGATGGGATTAGAATATTCGTGCGTTTGTATTTTAATTATAAGGTATTAACATAATTAGATACACACAGGTATGCTTTTACATAAGCATCAGGCAACCCGCAATCCGTATTAAAACAAGTAGAATGCACTTTAAGCTAGCTTATACAGAGTATCTTTCTGTCAGGCTCTTTCTGTATAAATTTGAGAATGTTTAAATGCCAAAAAAAAATTCTGATAATTCTGATTCTGATCGAGAAGTTGGGATTTGTTGATTGCCCATTTATACATAAATAACAAGGGAGGACAAAATTCGAACCCTCTTAAATATATTGCAAATATTTTATAAGCTTAAATATTTCAACGAAATTTGAACAAAACTCAAAGTTGAGATAAATAATAAAATCATGTTTTTAATTATCAGCATTCGAGATCTGTTCGACTCACCTTTCGAGCTCCAAATGCATTTGATTTGTTGTATCCATAATGTGGCCAAGAAATGAAGTATAAAATCCTTTTGAGACGTTTTGTTATCTGCTTTGTTTTCGCTTGATTTGTATTTATATTTCACTCAGGCATACATATGTGTGTGTCTGTGTGTGGGTGTGTGTGTGTATGCACACATAAATTAGGATTTGAACATATTTCGTATTAATTTGCCAGCCAGAGGCGGGGGTTAGCGGGGGCGCAAAGGGGTTTGGCAAGGGAACCAAACGCAGGCGCAGCCTTTTTTTTATATTTTTTATTTTCGCTATAATTTATTTATTTGTCGCGTTTTTTGTAATCACACATAAATCAAAGCGTTTATGGTTAGATTTTGCTTGTTTTGTTTTTGCTCTGCTTCGTTGTACTTGTTGTTGTTGTTGTTGGTGTTGTTGTTGTTGTAACACAGATTCCAATACAAATTTATGTGCAGTTAATTTGGTTCAATGGAAAACTGGTTCGAATCGCACTCGCCATTTGGGCTTTATTTGTGGGGGGAAAAGCTCAACCAAGTGGGAAATTTAACGCGTTGAATTAATTGCAGCATTTTCCTGCGCTTCAATTGATGCGAAATTGTCGCACTGTGGGCCAATCGTGCAGATATTTAAGAGCATTTAATTTAATTGATGCGCGTTTTCCACTTTTACTGCTGCAGAAACACACACACACACGCACACACAAATGCACAAACGCGCACGCAACGAAACAGAAGCAGAGCGCGTAAGAGAGAGGGAACGGGAGAGAGAAGGAGACGGTCAAACTGGTCACTAACTATTTCTTATTTTTTTGCTGCATTTAATGACAGACTGGAAGGCTGGCAGGCTGGAAGACTGGAAGGCTGCCGTTTCTATAAGGTAGCCTGCGCCAAAAACAAACAAGCTACCGATTCTGACGGCCAGATAAGCATACACACACGCGTGGGCGACAATGGTAGAGTACGGGCACGGGGCACGGAGTACGCGGCATGTAGCGCGGGGATTGCGACGCAGACAGCTGCGCAGATCGCGCTGCAGTTTTTCGCGCAGACAACAGCTAAATACGTGAAAATGAAAAAGACGCGTTTATTCTGCGCACGCCGAAATTCGTCTGCTCCGCTTAACACCAATACACAGACTGAGCGATCCTCGACCCAACCAACAACTGTGCACCTTACGCATTCACAAGCGACAGCGCTGGGCTCTCTCGTTCTCGCTCTCTGGCTGGCTCCAACGACGACGCCAACTCCAAATATCAATGCAACTTCAGCAGCAACGAAATGCGCGCTCGCGCTCACGCTCATGCTGTTGCTCTCGTGAGCGAGAATACTGGTTAACAAAATACTGGGCACGCTTGTGCTGTGCTGTGCTCTGCCGCAGCGCTGCCTCTGTTCGCGCTGCCTGTGCATGTAATTGTCGTTGTAATTGTAATTCTTGCAGCGCGCCCTCGCTTCGTTTGTGGTCAGCAGCAGCAGCGACGGCAGCAGCGACGCCAGCAGCAGCAACAGCGGCGTCTGTCTCTCGTCCCTGATGCCACCAGCTCTTTGCTGCTTCTCCTGTCCCTTTGTTAGATTTGTTTGCATTGCTTGACAAGTTTTTCTTTGTTTCATGTTGGCTTTGCGACTCGACTGGAATTTCAAGTGGGCACAGTCCAGCGCCCTATCCCAGTCCCTGACACCGTTCCCCTTCCAGGCGACGCAGCAGGTGCAGCTGCAGGCGCAGACCCAGGCGCTTTTAAAACAAATGCCACAAATGTCTTAAGAGTCCCATTATCTGATCGATCTGATCTCGAGTGAACCCCTTAAGCTAGGCATAAGAAGCGACCGAAAGGAATGCGCTCTCGAGCCGCACTTTTCAACACTGTTTAACCCTAAAAGGAAAAAGAGAAAATTTCCATGTTAGGTTTAAGCAGCAAAAGATACATAATAATATTTTAAATATTTTTACAATCTGCTCTTAAGCTAAATACGAAATAGAATATTTAAATAATTCTTAAATAAAATTCCTGACTTGTGCCTCAAATTTTTGAAGTGTAAAATTTCAAATGAATTTTTAATTCTCAGAACATATTTAAATCAGTTTGAATATATTGAAACCTTTTAATATGTTGCATGCATAATCTAAAAGAGAGCACATAACTCTTAACTTGCTGCTTATCTTTGCTTAAGTTTCTTTCTTTTTACCTTTTGGGGCCTCTGTTTTTTGGGTCACACGTAAACCGACGACGCATAATTTAAAACAAAATTATGGCTGTTTGTATTTATTTTTAGCATGCCCAAAAATTAAACGTGTGTGTGAAAAATGCAATAGCCGTACATGGCCCTTGAAATACCCTAACCAGGCGTGTCACATCGATTTCAAAATAATGTCAAAGCATGGAATATGCGTTATATATGCGGCAAACCTGGTGGGGTTTTCGAATGGAGTTGCTCAGAACCAACCGCAAGATGATGAAGTTCATATTGTTGCTGCTGACAATTCTGGGTATGTGCAGGCTAAACTTGATCCGGATCATATATTAATGGATAGCACTCGCTTTCTAGGCCTGACAACGGCTCTGAGCCCGATATGCAGAAGCGAATTGCCGCCGCTCAAGGTCTGCGCCTATTTTGGATGTTTTTTGAACATATCGCAAGACGATCTGGAGATTCTAAACTGTTCGCGCGAGCAGCGCGGCTTGGGACGTAAGTTATGGAGAAAGTTGAGAGTGTTTCAATTGCGCAATTTCACAAATTGTTCGAACTTCCGCACAGCTCTGGTCTTCTATTCGGAGGGAAAATGCCCAGCACTCGTGGTGCCCAAGTGCAAAACATTTGACTATTAAATGAAGTTCATAAAAAATGGGTTTAAATTTTATTCAATTTCAAGTATATGATAAAATGATATGGTACTTTAAGAGCTCTGCATAGAGAGCTGCGGGAATATACGCTTAGGGCTAACTCTAAAACTTGACAATGTGTCCGGTAAAGTAGACCGCATGCTGATCGCGTATGATGAACACGAACGGATGATCGGCGACAAAGGTCTTGGGATCCAGCGGCAGGGACATGGGCACGCCAGCGGCATCTAGAGGGAACAGGATTTATAGTGTGTACGGCTAGATATAAGGGTGTGTGGTAGGAACTCACAGCTAATGCCGGCTGCCTCGCAGCCGATCTCATTCACATCGATGAAGGTCTTGTGCTGCACCTTGGTGATGCGCGTGCCGATGGGCGAATCTTGGAAGATGTTGCTGAAATCGGCCGCATCCGAGAACATGGCATTGATGCCCAGCTGCGGGATTGGCAAAAATTGGTTTTATAAGGCAGCGAATCTCGAGCAATCCCTGACAGAACTAACCTTATTCAAAGTGGGCTTCAGATCGGTGTCGAATTCGAACTTAAACTTGGGCAAGTAGACGGCCACGCTCTGCCATTGCCAGCGATCCTCCAAGAGCTTGAAGTCGACGCCCTTCAGCTGCTGCTCCAGCTGCTGCAGGCCCGTCCGCTTGTTGGGCAATATGAACCACATGGTCATGTTGATGTTCTCGAAGAAGAGCTCAATGGCCTTGGCGTCCAGCTCCGGATAGTCGGCATAGTAGTACCAGTTGTCCGCGAACATGGTGGGCACCTGGATGGCCTGGCTCTCGCTCAGCCAGAAGTCGCGCTCCTTGGTGTCCTCGTCGTTGAAGGGGCGTGCCCAGCGCGCCTTGAAGTAGATGGCATTGATGAGGGCCACATTTGTGTCCGGCTCCAGGTTGTCCACCACACGCTCGATCTTGCCCTGTGTCTTCTCCTTTACCCAGTTGTTGATGCGCTGCACCGCCTGCGCCTCCTGGTCAAAGTTGAGGCCCTCCACCTCCGAGTCGAAATACTTGTCGGCCACCTCGCGGAAATGCGGCGCCACCGTCACGTTCTGTCGGGTATACACCTTGTTGGCGATTTCCAACACTGTCTTCGACTTGATGTACGAGTGCAGCAGCCGGTGATAGCTCTCGGCGAGGCCATCCTTGCTCTCCGTGGCCGAGGCGTGCAGCGTGCGCTGCAGCTCGCTTGCGGTCCTGCCCTCCGCCCCGTAGTAGGCCAGGCCCAGGGCCAGCTGCACGGACACCGGCGAGATGATCACGTTCTCCTGCTGGCGTTCGGTGGCCAGGGTCTGAAACAGTTCGGTGGCAAACAGATTGCGCTCCTTGATGGTATTGGCCGCGGCCAACAGCGGCAGCAGCGCCAGCAGCAGAAACAGAACTAGACAAACAGAGATTAGTCAACACTGGCAGCTCCTGCCGCAGCTCAACTTACAGCAGTTCATTGCGCCTGCGTCAACAGCTCAAGACTAAAAGTGAAATGGCCATAGAAGCTGTCATTTATAGGTGCGCCAGGAATCGGAATCACGACGCGACTGCGCAGCAGCAGCGGCAGAAGCGGCAGAAGCGGCAGCGGCTTATGTGCTGTGCATGCCAAGGAGCCAAGGCAAACAAAAGAACAAGAATAAGAAACGAAGAAAGGAAGCAACAAAGAAAAAAAGAAACAGAAAAAGAAAAAGAAAGGCCGGGCGCAGGAATTGTGTGCGCTGCTTCTGGTTGGTTCTGGGCGTGAGAAATACTGGGAACACCCGCAAGAGAGCCGTCTGCCGTTTGCACTTGTTGCCCTTTTGTTCGGCTGATGTCGCCGTCGCCGTCGCCGTCGCCGTCGCCGTCGCGTAGGCCTCAACTTTGAGCTGCGCGACTCGCCTCGTCAAAGTGGAGCGCGCGCGCGCTGCGCACAGTGCCAGTCGAAAGTAGACGAACGCGCATTAACTCTAATTTCGTGTTTTATGTGCTGCATTTAATGCATTATTTTCGTATTTGTTTAGATAATGCGTACATAAACAAAGCAGCAAAGCAAACAGTGCATTGCGTAAATTGTTTATCGACTTATGCACAACTTCACGCACACACACGCACACACACAGCGTTCCAATTAAACGCAACACGCACACATAAATTTCATTGGAAGTGGAGACGCGGCTCTGGTTTGGCCTTATCCAATTTTTTATCATTAAAGGGGGGCCACTGTTTTGATAGAGTATATGGAGAGGGTATAGTAATTTTGTCAATCATTATGCTGGCCATGGAAAGCGACTTCTGTGAGCACAAATATATTCTGAATCAGTATCAAGAGACTGAGTCAATACGGACATGTGTGTGTGTGAGTGTGTAGTTATACATATAGGCATGGCTGCATGTATGCATGAATGTATGCATGTATGTCCATACGTATGCATGCATGTATATATGCATGTATGCATGTACGCATGTATGCATGCAAATATGTATGTAACTTTGCATATCTGCATGTATGCACATGTGCATTTATTTATGCATGTGTATTTACTTGTAAACATGTCTGCATGCATGTACTAATTAAGAAAGTTCCGCAATTGCGAACTACACAAATCATTTCACAAATCTGTAAGGGTATTAAAACTTCGGCTTAGCCGCTTTCTTGATATTTCTTATTTTTTTCTTGTTTTGTGTTCGTATCAAAGTACCGAAATTTGTTATTTATGCAGAGTTTGTGTGAAATGCTAATAAATTTTAATGGAATTTTAAAAACATGCTTTATGGCCAAGCTCGACGAGGTGCATAAATAAAAAACCGAGCTCCGCAGAATGTCCAGACTCCTTGGCCAAATTGTGGACGCTTCATTTGAGTTCAGTGTGTGTGTGTGTATGTGTGTGTGTGTCTGTTTTTTGATAAAGTATCATAAATGGCTTTGGCTACCGTGTGCAACAGTTTATTAATTGTGGGTGAAGCTTTTGATCGTGAACACTTTCTGAGCGTAGAGAAGAGTTGTTCAACCAGATTCTGGCTTAGCCTTATATAATGCGGCATGACGTGTATGTGAGTGTGCGTATGTGTGTGTGTGTGTGTGTGTGTGTCCTGGCAACGACCGGAGCTGCCAAAGCGCTGACCGTTCTGATTGAATGATTTCACTGATCGAGACAAAACATGTTAAAGATCGTGATGTTGTTGCTGCTGGCCAGGCTAAGGAGTCCGTTGTTGTCTTTATAGATACACAACACGGCAGCCCAGAGAGGCTTAAGACAACAACAGTAAGGAGAAGGTATGCCGATAAAAAGCGTCTTGGGACCTTTGGACAGCAGACACAAGTCTGATGCGGCAGCTCGACAGGCGACAAGGGGCAGCTGCGGCAGCTTTAGCGGGCTCAGCCTCTGGCATTGGCTGTGCTGCATGCAACGGCAGCAAAATGCTGCTGATAAAAATAACTTGCCACAAAAACAAAAAAAAAAAAACCGAAGACTTTGAGCCGTGCGGAAAAGCACAAGAATGATGAGCCAGCCTGCAACAACAACAACAACAACAACAACGAGAACAACACGAATTATGTGATCGCTGCAGCATCTCGCGTAGAGCTGTGTGGGTTTCGGTTCTCTGCGTGCACGTAACCCAAAACCAGTTGATGATAGAGCAAAAAATCAGAAAAGTCTGCAGAGAAAACAAAAGGCCCCACAGCGTCCAAAGTGAAAGAGATTCCAGCAGCGAAAAATGAAGACAATGCCTGCCAAAGCGCAGCTCAAACTTTTGTTCTAAGCATAAACAATAAATTTTCACATAACTACACACAAAATAATTGCAATTTGCATAGCAACCGCTGCAACAACAACAACAACAACAACAACAACGACGACAATGTTCATCTTGAAGATCATCTTCAGGTAACGCTGCGTGCACACTCAATGGGAGGCACAGTTTGCCTTGATTGGGACCGGAGTATTTTACAAATGTGGAACTGTCCCACTTCGAGGAAGGCAACATTATTGTAGTTCAAAAAGATTCCAAGACCAAAATTGATGTATTTTAAATAGGTTCATTTGCAACATAAGTAATATAAAACGGGATAAGTGAGAATATCTTCGGCACGCCGAACACTAAATACCCTTTTAGACGCTGCCCTTGTGAATGCTGCGTTTGTAATATAAGAATCTACTGATTGATCTTCCCTAAGGCAGCTATATGATATACTGGATCGATGTTGAGCACATTAAATATATATGTATATGATTCTATCTTACAGGTTCTGAGATCTTTGCGTTCATACATACAAACGGGCCGACAGACAGACAGACAGATAGATGGAAATGGCCAGATGGACTCAGCTATGGATGCTGATCAAGAATATATATAATTTACTGGGTTGCAGATGTCTCCTTCTGTGCGTTACACATTTCATGACACAAGTATAATAGCCTCTTTAAGGGTATAAGCAAATATGTAAAGTCTAATACAGTATAGTCGACTTTTTATGAGTACCAAATTCTTAGAGTATTCTTCACAGTTCTAAGAAAACTGTGAGATAGTTCAACAAGCGTGGGATATTAGTGTAATTCTGGCAATTAAAGAAGATTAGGACTTGCTAAAAGGGAGAAAAGAAAATCTTTATTGGATATCTTTCGACTTTACGGAGGCTCGATGCCTTAATGTCATGTGCTATCCGCGCCACAAGCTACACCAGTTTTTTCCTTCTAACACATAAGAAATCTTTGTAATTACACAAATAATTATGTATTTGATTAATTAACCTGTTGCTCAGGTCTTGCTGCCATTAAATTGGCTTGGCCAGGCGCCTTATCATATTATTAAGCCAATTAGAGGCTGTTATCGAGAAAATGAATATATGCATATAGCTTAATTTATTTGAGCTTTAAATACAACTTTCTTAGAGCTTGTTATACAAGCTGCGTAATTAGCTAGTTGCAAACTAATCAACAGTTTGGCCAGCACTTTGCAGTGAAAACGAGGCGAACTTTCATTCAGTTTCAACAGCAATATTGACAGCAGCAACAACAACAAATGGAGTTTATGCAAAACCAAAACTCGCCACGCTTCATGACAGGGCGACAAACACGAGACCGAGACAACAACAACAACAACAACAGCAACGACAACAACTGAAAAAAAAAACACTCAACCACTTGACCAGAGAGCAGACGCTGACAAGCACAACAACAACAACGAGGAACAACAACTACACAACTACACGACAACGCGGATGACACAAACGACACGTCAATCTAGCCGCTGCCCACATGCGGCATGCAACATTGAAACTGGATTTTCCAATTCGAGACGTTGCCGCGACAAATTAAGCTGGAAAAATGCAAGTACAACTGCAACAACAACAACAACAACCAGAACAACAACTTGATGCGTTTTTAGAACTTGTTGTAGTTCTCGTTAATTAGCACTCGAAATAAGCGAGATCGAGAGACCTTTAAACGGGCTCCTTGCTCTGCAAGTCGGCGGGGCGCGCCTTTCAGTTTCTACGAAATATCGGCAACATCTTCGTTTTGGCATCAAATAAGGCGCATTGCCGCATCGCGACATGTTGTTAATGTCCGCTAAGGCAGCATTGACAGACGCCCAGTCAATCGATATAGGCACCATGATCTGCATGACAAGTGGGCGCAGATCGCGAATCGCGAATCGCGAATCGCAGATCGCAGATCGAGAATCGAGCAGCCGAACGCAACGCTTCAATTTGGAGCATATCGAGAGCGTATCTACAGCCGAAACAAATCAATTTGATTGGCTTTTTCTTTTTTTTTGGCTAAAATAAACAAACATTTGATTTGTCAACGCAACGATCTAGCGTTAGATCGAGCGCTAGTACACTCAGAGAAAAACGAAGTGCGTTCGGGTATAGCATTCGCATTCCATTCTGCTTAAAAGTTTATAGTTGATTAGATTATTGAACTTCACATGATGCATAATTTAAATATGTAAAAGTAAACAAAGATCGTTGACTTGTTTATGCACTCAGAGAAAAGTCATGCACTTTAATAGAGTTCAAGCGAGTTCGAGGCCAAGTCCATTTCTTAATAAAAGCTCCCAGTTTTTTAGCTTAATTATTTATTTATATTTTTATGTCAAATTCATCCCTTGACTTAAGTTTGTAAAAGAATTAGTGCTTCAACTTAAACGCATCTAACTCTTGTTTTAAGATAGCTTGGCATTAAATAAAATTTCCACAACAAGAATTTCGATGTCGGATTTTGATCTAGGCTACATTTTGACAGCTTATCTTTTGCCAAGTGTAGAATCGTTTGATAAATATCGCAACTCACACACACACACACACACACACACACACACACACAAACACTCACACGCACACAGAGCTAAACTGTCCATCATAAAATGTCAATTAGCTGATTGAAATCAAGCGTTATGCGCTATTATTTCAATTTATGGCCAACGGGAAATTGCAGCGAGAACCACAGCGAAATCAAAAAATATAATAAAAAAAAAAAAAAAAAAAAACCAATGACAGAGATCGGGATGTAGATGCAGTTGCTGCTGCCGCTGCTGCACAGGCTGCGCCTACTTTGTGTGGTAGTTTATGTAACGATCAGCCTTTCTCAAACGTCTCCCGCTTTGAATTGCAAATGGAAATGTTTGTCCGATCCAGCAGCAGCAGCAGCAACAACAACAACAACAATGGCACACGCGATCTGAGCTGAATGGTCTGGCCAGGGCCCCGAACAAATGATGCTGTCTGCTCGAGTGGAGAGTCCCCGTCTTGTGGTAGGTGCTACGGCGGCAGCAGCTGCCTGGAATTTCATAGCATTTCTGCTCGCTGCGTATGCTAATTTTCTTGTCAAAACATCGATCAGCGCAAGGAGAGCTGAAGAGAGGGAGAGATGGGAGGACTGCAAGGTGTGGCGAGCCACAGGCGCTATTTAAGCAGCGCGCGCAAAAGTGGGCAACACTATTTGACGTGCTGGTGCCTTATCTAATATAAAAAGCACTCAAAAGTAGGCAACACATTTTGCCGTATTAAAGGAAAAGTTTATAAGTTTTGTGCGATATATATTCTGTATACCCTGTGTTTTTATAAATGCAGATTATTTCCGACATAATTGAAACTACAGAAATTTGGTATATAACCCCTCAAGTTAGCGAAAATTCTGCTTCTTTTACAGCATCCACATAAAGTTTTAAATATGACAAACTAAATGTTAAAGCTAGAGAGATCTAGACAAAGCTGTGCTATTCGCATCAGATAAAGCGGTATAATTTTGTGACATCTGATCCAAACACAGCACATATTCACGTCAAAATGGGCAGTTTTTTTGCCTTGGGTTGAAATGGGATGAAAGTGCAACGAGTCCTGGCCGAAGGGCAGACAGTCATGGGCCAGTCGGGCCTGGAGACAGGCAATTTGGCGAGCACTCAACTAGCGCCTAAAATTGAACTGTCAGTTCACATTTTTCACACACACACACACACATGAAAATTTATTGACGTATTGACAGTGCTTTTAAGCGTTGGCAGCGGATTTTGGCACGAGTTTAGAACGATTCTTAGGCTCGGCGTGTGAACGCCAGCAGCAGGCAGACGGGACGGGGAAAAGGGGGGGAAATGTGTCGCCCCCCACTTAATATGCAAATAGAATGAAACAAAAGCCGCCCTACTATGCGCACATGTGCGTTTTAAAAGCGGATTTCCAAAAATTGCCGCATGCAAAACGCAAAGTTGTTTTTTACGAGCTTAGTTTTTGCGGGCGAGGGCGAAGGCGAGTGAGGGAGGCGCAAATTTATTGTACGACACGCCCGCGAAAATAGTTTTAGAGAGTGCGTTTTATGGGGCTCGGTTGTTGTTGTTGTTGTTGTTTTTGTTGTTGTTGCCAGCCGCGTTAAATGTGTTAATGTGCGAGATTCGCTTTGGCGACTTTTTGAAGCTCTGAATCGCCCGCCTAGAAGTATGCAGCAAAAATGTTGCCTGCCTTTGTCTGCAGCTGCCTGGGCGCCTGCTGCCGTGGGGCGTGGTCCACTCACACGCACACATACACGCTAGCCCAAACAATTGCAAAGTGTAAAATGTGTTAAGCCAACTGAAATGGGATAGAAAATAAAAAAAGAAACGAAACAAGAACTTGGTCGCCGCCACCCACTTGAAGCTTAGCAACTTTTGTTGCTGCCCTGCGACTTAGTTTTGCTTTGATGGATGTAAAGCTCCATTGTGTGTGTGCTTGTCTGTGTGTGTGCGTGTGTATTTTCTTGTTGGATTTATTTGTGGCAACACAAAGATTTTTTAATGGCATCTTTTGTAGCTATTTTTTATGCCCTACCAAAAGCCCCAAACCCATTTCATAAGTGCTCATGTGTGTCTGTGAATGTGAGTGTGAGTGAGTGTGTCTATGTGTGTGTGTGTGCGTGTGTGTGTGCGAGTTGATATGGGTGCTGTAGCCCAGTTAGAGGGTGGCTTGAAAACTCTTTTAAGCACACATAAACTTGCCACATTGTTGCCCTTTCATACAGTCGCCACCCCGCTGGCTTCTTGACGCCTGAAGAACCTCCGTTCGACGCGGGGGGCTAGCGGGTGGGCGGCAGGCGCACTCAAGCAAGGTGTTTGCCTGTTAAATTATATAACAATGCAATGAACTGTAAAATACGCAGCTAAGTGCTGCTGCTCAGTGTGCAGCACTTCGAAATGGAGTCGCTGCCATAAATGGACAGAAATCCCATACCGAAATCCAACTCAACCCCCGACACCCTCTGGAGAGGCTGTTGAGTGGGGTTGGCTGTCACAATGGCATTTTATATAGCTTAATTATGGCAAAGGTGAAAAGTGCTAGCAATTTCTGCAAAACTAAGCACTAGAGAAGTTGCCACAGTCGTGACTCGCTAAGAGAACTGGCTAACAAAATAATTGACTTGACGTGAAGCTAAACTTCTTTTTGCTGAGCAAAGTTTCACATCTCTTCGAGATCGAAGTATTTGGAAAAGCATTTCTCACAGCATTTGCCGCTCTACTATCTGCCTAATGTCAAGGTCAACCACGCCCAAAGTGTGAGGAAAAATGCTCAAAAAACACGCCACCAAATTGTGTTAAATAATGAAAAACTAAATTTGCCATTTAGATAAAAGAAAATGTAAAAATTATGCAGTGCCTGTGCGTAATTTATAAAACAAACAGCAGAGCATAGAAAAACACACGCACATGCACACACACACACACGCACACACACACACACACGCAAGTGCTTAAATGTGGGCTAAATATGAATTACCGAGAAAATAGTGCGCAGTTAATTAAAACATAATGAGCATTTAACATGCAGCCAAAGAGCCGCAGCCTTAAAATCAATTAAAGCATAGCTGTGGGCGAGTGTGTGTACGTGTGTGTGTGAGTGTGTGGAGCTCTCTATGTGTGCGTGCTGCCATAAAAAGTAGCTCACACTCGGCTAACTTTGCGTTAAATGCTTTAATGTGCCTACGCAAAAATAAGGAAAAAAGCAAATAAGCGTAAAAGGAAGCTCAAGCTCGCATTTAGCAAACATTTAATACTCTTTATGTATTAAGAGAGAGTATGGAATAAGCTTAAGCTATTAAGAAACAGAACAACATTTGTTGCCAGTTTCAGCAACATATCCAAGTCCAAGAGTCCAGTTCATTTCAAGCTTTTACAAGCTCGAATATATATTCTCCAAATCGCTGACAAAATCAAAGTACCCGCTGCTGGTTCAATTTGGATTCAAATCGAAATGAAATGACTTTACTTAGATCTACTTATGTGGCATGCATGTGCGAGGGGAGCAGCCCCAGCAGCAGTCCCACTCCCCCAAGCCCTGGCCATGCCCAGTTTAAGGGTCTTCCCCCCCCCAAAAAAAAACCTTCCCTTAATTTAAAGATTACATTTGCCCGGGTTTACTGTTTGCGTTCAATTGTTTTTATCAGTTTACATTTAAAAACAAAATAGGAAAGAAAAAAAAAACGAATACGACAAACAAATAAAAGTCTTGATGGTTTTTTTTTTTTATTTTCTCGCAGAGATTTAGCTGTGATTTAGCCAGCAATCGTTGGGAAACACATAAACTTTTTGCCTCCTTGCTTTCAGTGTTATTGGCAACCCAACCACCCCCTGCCCCTTTAAGGGGGGGAACAGTGAGCTTTGTTTGTATTTGTATTGCTGCGATTTGTTTCGGCGGAGGCTTAGACTAAGGCAAGTGCAAAGCTTCGATATAATTGAAACTTTGCTCATTAAATCTGCACTGTAAATCGAATTGATAGAATGTAGAATAAAGGATGCAAATGCTCTATATAATATCTAAACAGTAACAAAGGGGAAGGGGGAAGAAACATCAAATATTGAGAAAGTATCTTCCTATAGATGAGTTTTCAATATAATTCAACATACCGACAAACTCTGGACTGATAGTGGTAGGGAGAGAGAAAGGGAGAGAGGGAGAGCGAGAGAGAGAGAGGGAGAAGAGAGATAAGCATCGCCTTCAGAAAAGCAAGCTTGAGCCTGGCTGAGATGAGAGTCTAGAAAATGCATTAAAAGCCAGACAATTGATAAAAAAGTTGCATACAACTGTCTTTCACGATTATTCCACACTTCTGTGTGGATTAGGCCAAAAACGTGTGCAAGTGTGAAATGACATCACGTAAAGTAAGCACAGTAGAAATTTCAGCTGCCAAAGCTCCCACTGTTTGCACTGTATGTTGAACAGCTGTGAATCAATCAGACAATCAATCAATCAATCAGTCAGTCAGTCAGTAGCGATAAATTGATAATGGAGCAACTATCGCTTGTTGTGCATTATATCGAATGCTTCTACTTGCATCTACTTTGCATATTTTTCGAGCTACTTAAGCAAAGGACGGCAACACATACACGTTCGTCTGAGCTCACATATTCATAATTTTTGACAGCAGACAGAAGCTGTGGCAACATAACTCAACTGGCAGCCCGGATGGAGCTGCGGCAACTCTATAGGGTTGCAGCAATGAAATATAATGAATGATTGTGACGAGGCGAGACGTCTGTCAGAAACAGCTGAGGTGCACACACGAGTGCGACACACAGCACAAACTGTCAAAGGGGAGCAGCCCCTGCTCAAAGTAGACAATGATAATGATTGTTGTGTTGGAAAGAACTGCCGTCTAACTGTTACTATACAGCTTGCCGGCGCATCCCGAGACGAATGAGACTATTTGTCATTTGATGCAGAAGCGACACGGGGACACCAGGCACACAAGGTACGAGGCAGCGATAGCAGCTGAAAGCTGAGGCAGTTGCTGACAATGGCAAACAACGAGACTGCGATTGCGGCACATGTGTGTGCGTCTTTCGCATTGATTGGCAAAGCTGGGCGCAGCTGTTGCAAAAAGTAATAACAGCAACAAGCGTAAAGCTATGCAAATAGCTGCGAGTCGTGCGTCTTTTTGGGGTCGGGGAGGCGGCTTGAAAGCGGCTTTAATAACTGCCCAAATAGCTGCAGGCTGCACAGGACATGGCCACAAAGGCGATTATGCGGGGCAAAAGCGCGTACTGAATAATTATAAATTGTTAAGGCCAGCACATACACACACACACACACGCACACACAAATATATAAAAATGTATAATGGCATTTAAGTGGACGTCGGCGTCGCCTTTTTATTTGGCCACGGCAAGTAGCAAGGCGCAATTAATATTATGGCGTGGCAGCAAAAGTTGATGTGCCACAACCACCTGCTGGACCAGGAGTGGAGAGGGGTGCCTGGCGGCGCAGGAAGCACTTAGCGTCGCAACATGCGAAATGAAAAATTGTGTTGCCTGCTTTTTGGGGCAGCGAGCGCAGCCATTGAACTTGGGCGACAACAACAACTAACGGCAACAACAACAAAATGAAATGCCGCATAAATAATAAAAAGCGCTCAAAAATTCATAAGTGCTGGCCATAATTCACAACCTGCCGCCCATTGCCCAATTTACCGTGTCCGGCAAATTGCCTTTGTTCGCTCTAAATTGTTATCAGGCAGCGCGTTTATCAAAGCTGCATACTTAAGCATATTACAGGGTATACGGCATATAATACATATATATACATATATAACTATATATATTGTTTGCATATGGCAGCAACAGCGACATTCTAATTGAGCTAATTCCCTTGCCAAGCCGGAGCTGCGAATTTCCAAAGCTTATGCAAATAAATATGCGAAATGTACGTGACCAAGTGCGTAATATGCAAAAAGTTGAGCAGCTCCAACAGCAGCTCCAAGTCATCATTACGCTGTGCGAATTTCAAATGAATGTCAGCCAAAGGACACACACACACACACACACCAGCACGCACACACACACATTCATTGCTTGTACAATGCTTGTGAGACAAGGCAAATAGCGTGGAGTATGGCTGTCATGTAGGCGACAGCATTTGAATTCCTAAACAGACTGGAGATGAGCCCGTGACAATGTTAACATTATACGATATGTATACGATGCTAGGCAACTAGACACAACAATCAGAGAACCTGTTTGGTTGTGCCAGATCGTACTTACTGGCAAGAGTTTGAGCTTAGATTCATGCCCAGAGTCTAGTTAGGTCGTGTTCATTGATTAGGCGTGTTACCTCGTGCTAGGTTGTATTTATTCGTGTTTTGTCGTGTAACCTCGTGCTCAATTGCGCCGAAAGGCCTGCTTTAATCCGACTAGGTCGTTCTTAAGAACTTCTAGTGTGTGTGTGAGGCCTTGTAAGTCGTGTTAATTGGACTGTTACCTCGTGTTTGGTCGTGTTAACTCGTGCCCAGATTCATGCAGTGCTCAGGTCGTGTCAATTGTTATATCATAAGACCTCGTGCTATGCCAAGTCGTAAGGTATGCCTGAAGTCTAGGTAAGTCGTGCTTAATGTTTTCTTGCATTGAGTCGTGTTAGCTAAATCGTTTTTAAGGGTCTGTTAGGGTTCTACTAAGTCATATCAAGACCTTGTATTTTCGTACTCAACTGAATGCTTGATCGCATTTAGTCATAAAAAGAAGTATACGAGAAGCCACTTAATGTCGCATTTGGTCACATTTACTCGTGTTTAGCAGTAGCTAGTCTTGTTTAGCTAAGTCTGGTCGAGCGTAGTGTTTCATTGTGTTCTGACTTGCTTAATCGTGTTGTTCGCTTTTGTATTGCTAATTTGAGCACGAATAGGCACGAGCATGCACGAAATCAGATCAGAACCCGTTTAAGTTTGGCGCTTCACAGAGCCAGCTACGTGCCCAGCTCTAAGCACAGACAAACAAGTTGCGAAATTGTAAGAAGAGCCACGCCCATATGTACAGCTCGTATGCGTCCCTCCCGTTCACCTCTGTGTCCTACCTCTCGCACTGGCTGCCTGCCTGTTTGTCTAGCAAAAGTAAAAGTTTTGCATTTAATTTCACAATTTATTTTAATTTGCAGCAAGTGAGTGACTGGCTCGTGGCCCATGCCTCTCTGCTGTCCTTCAATTAGCGAGGAGCGTGAAGACTGCTCAAAATAATGTGACTTGCAATTAGGCGACGCATTCAGCAAATGGCCAACGCTTGAGGACAATTCCCAAGCGTTGCATGCATCATGGAGCCAAATGCAAAAGTCGCGTTCCAGGCGCAACACGGTGCGTATGATTGATGTGGCTGCCACAGGGCGGGCGGGCTGTCGTGTGTGTGTGTGTGTGTGTGTGTGTGAGTGCCCGCTGTGCTGCAGACGCCGCAAATGTAATTTGTGCGACTCTTTGGGGAGCTGAACTTGTGCCCGGCAACGACTTTGACTGATGACAAACTTTGCATAGTTTTGCACGGCGTCGACGAGGACGACCTCGGCTTAAAGCTGGTTTGCCGACCAGGCGCGGCTAGTTAAAGCCAGTCGGCGCATCGATCTTCATTTCATGGAATTCAATCAAGTTTTTCCATTTGCTGGCAAATTGAAAACATATGTTTCCACACACAGAGTATTTGGCTCATATGCTGTCGAGCCAAGTTAGAACAAACGCTGCCATAAAACAAACAGACTTGAGGCAGAGGAGCTTGGCAAACACGGAAAGAAAAGCTACTTAAAAATGTTGCACACGTACGGCCAATTGTGAGGAGGCCAAGACACACACACACACACACACACACAGTGAGAGTCAACAACTTTGCCGACAACGTCGCCAAATTCCCCAGAGCCGACTGGCAGGCAACTTCATCAGGCGCCTTCTTGTAGCCTCTGCCACAGCTTCATCATCATCATCCTCATCATCATCATCATCATCATCAGATTCAACATGATGATGATGAGTCGCATCAGGAGGTACATGTCTGAGGCGTTTTGCTCCGGCTCACATCATTCACACAGAAACACACATACACACATACAAACACACATGGCGCCAAACACTACTAAATTTCACGCAATCACGACTACACACACACACACACAGACGTTTATGCCCTGTGTGCTGTTTGTCGACAGCCTAATAAAATATTTAGTTGGTACTCATTGACAAGTTTGCAGACACTGACAAGGTCCTTGCCACAAGCACACACACACACACACACACACAAGCGTTTCTTCTTGGTCGCAGTGGCTTTGTGGTCTCTTTATGCCCGTGTCTGACATTTGTGGCAGGTGTCATTCACTCGCTTAGCTAATGATTAACATGCTGGTAGGATATCAGGATTTTAGCTGCTGCTGCTTTTATGCGTCCATCAATTCTATTAAACGTCCATAAAAAAGCCCTCGCATCGCGGCAATAATGAAAAATGCAAAACCAATATTTAAAAGCCCATCAAATCAAACAAAGTGCAACAATGTGTGTGTGTGTGTGTGTGTGAGTATGGGTAGGGGGTGGGTTGGGTTAAATAAATAAGCCGAATCCCTCGCTTAGCATCCCTTTTAAAGTGTGCGTGTGGCGCGCATAAACAACGTTTAATATCTCATCAAGTGTTACGCTTTACGACTACTTAAAAACACATAAAAAATGCCAAACAAAATCAACGTTGAAAGCCATAAATTCTTGTGCATAGAAATGAAAAGCCACTGAAGCGAAGTTCGGGCCGGCCCGGACCAGAACAAGGACCAGAACCAGGGCCACAAAAAACGAAAGCAAATGTAAAAGCGAAACGGGAAAAAGCAGCAACAGCAACAGCAACCGCATCCCTCACACAGCGAACAGATTTAATGATGCAGCATGATTTGCACATAAAAAAAATATGTATATAGTGAAAGAGAGAAAGAAAGAGAGAGACAGAGAGAGAGAGAGAGAGAAGCCAGTAGCCAGGACTCGGATGTTGACTGAGATGGAAACTGACAGCCATTGGCAACTGCCAACTGGCAACTGGTCGCTGCCCTGCTTTGATAAACTGCACTCACACAGACAAGCACACACACACACACACACACAAGCACCCACACAAGCACACACACTCACACTGCTTACGCTATAGCTCGCGCATAAAATGTTAAAGGCTTTTGCTTAACAGCAACAACAACTATTTCTCAAAATGAAAGTTATGCGAGAAAGGTTGAATAAACCCTGTGTACATCTAGATAGCAGTACACTCCGCGAAAAAAAAGGTAATGCAATAATTTGTAAGTGTTGTAGCTGACAGGTGCAGTACTGTTTACATGGCAACTATTAAATGTGCATAGAACTAAAATCTGTCAGTTTGCAGAGCTGCCAACTTACACAGAATGTTAACGCACACTTAAAATGTAAATGTTAAATTTGCAAAGAGAGATAAGGAGAGTGCAGTGAGCAGGCAAAATAACAGCGGCTCAAGAGCAAGCGGTGCTATGATGCAGGCAGCACGTTTGAGCAATTGAGAGATTGGCAAAGCGCAGCTCGCTCAATATGACAAGTGCTGGAGATTAGAAATTAACAATCGGCAGGTAAAAAGATCTGACATAAATAACGGTTGTTTGTGTCCGAACATGTTTAGCCAAAAAATAAAACAAATTACGCGTATTGTGGTCTTCTAAGCTTCATACTTTACACACATTGTAAATTAGAAGAAAGCAAACTCAGTTTATTTTCAGCTACGGCATTTGCTCTGCAGCTACTGCAATTATCTTAACCGAATAGAACAAAAGAAAACGAAAACAGGTAAACAGTTATGCATGCTTACTTACTTGTGGTTGTTGTTGCTTTTGCCTGTGCGTCGCTGTCACAAATTCAATTCTTCCTCTTCGCGATCCGTTTTATTTTACGCGCAGCCCGTACAATTTTTACACACTTTTTCGTTTTTGGCACTTTATCTTAATTTACACGCCCGCACGAATTTTACACTTTTTCGTTTTCGACAACATCTTAAAATAGGATAATTAAACCTTCGATTCGACTTTTAAATTCGGATAAGTTTAAAAGTGTGTACCGACGCGACAAATAAATGCAGACATCTGTGCCTCGCCACAATTAATTACTCAATGAACCATGCTATAGTTACTTGGTCAAAGCATGCACAAAGAGAGATGGACAGAGAGAGAGAGAGCGAGAGAGTAGCGATAACAGCGCTTGGAACAGCAGCTTAACAGCGAAGAGAGCTGAGCTAGGCTTTTAAGCTGTAAACAAGCATGTTAATTAACAGCAATAACAAACACGGCCCTTTACATTTGCATTTGTGCAATCGAGATAAATGTATGTCAGAAGTATGAAATAGGGAAAATTGGATATAGGTCAGGGTTCCATTAAAATTTTATGTTGTCTTGTTAAGTAAAATTTTATGTTGTCTGAAAAAGTAAATGGTTAAATCGATTTACTCATATCATACGCATTGGTTAACACAGTAAAAAATCGAAATCGAAATTAAAAATTTAATTATAAATTAAATTCATCTTTCGATTAACCGAGCTTGAATCCCAGACAAGTTTATCGATGTGGCTTTCTCTTGGCCAAAGAACTTAGTAATAATAATAGAATCAAATGTGTGTTTATTTATACCCCACATTATACAGTTTCAAAAGTCTTAGCCTGTTGAGTTTAAATCCTCCTTGAAGGTATAGTAAAGATCAGTTTTAAATTGTGGTCTTTTATCAAATAGCCAAAATATTTTCAGTAGATAGTCACCAGTTGGGAAAGCATGCGGCAAGTAGTTCAATTTTGGATAAAACCCCTGAACAATTTGGGGGCCCTTAAATGAGAGGATGCAAATAAAAATATGTTCGGCAGATATGTCAAGGTGTTCTTTGATAGTTACCAAATAGGGACATGAATGATTAAAGTTAGAAAACTCGGCCAATAGCTTATAAGCCAGCATTGCGAATGCATTGAACCGTTTTTTAATAAAACGACAGCCATCAACGGTAATATTAACTAGCCATGGCTTGTAGCCACTCGCCTTCACAAAGAGTTCGAATCGAACGTGAATATCGTTTGCAGGATGTAGGACGGTTCCATTAAAATTGAATGTCGTCTTATTGCGGCTCACAGCTCGAAGGCGACATTCATGTATGACCATCCACGATTTGTTGTAGCTCTCGCAAACCGCATTTGTGAACTTGAATTCGATAGCCTCCTGCAGTCGATAATTGTATTTATTCTGTATGTCAGGCATTATCCTCAGGCCAACTTACATTGTAACTCACGAACAACCAAATTGGCAATAATCCGATAACTTTGAGAGGAATGTGCATGACCACAATACTGAAATGACTTCGAAGCATTCCAGAAATCCACAAATTTTATATCAATTGGTCTCTTCGCCTGGGTACATCAATAAATTGTTTCAATTAAAAAATAATTTACATTTGTGAAGAGTCTGCAAAAGTAATTTGTTAAATCGATTTACCAATCAAATTCTCATTGCGTAGCATAGTCAAAAGTCGAAATCGAAAACCTGTTCACAATAACACATTAAATTAACTAAAATAGTACGAATAGCCGGAACGTACATGGATGTTGTTTCTAAATAAATAACTTTCTAAATAATAAATAAATAAATAATTGTATATTCCACATGGAGGTGCTCATTGACAACAGATGGCCAAAAATCTGTGGGGCATGAGGTAAATACTTCCATTTAAGGTAAGACCCATCAACAATTTGTGGACCCTAAAGCGATAAAAGGCAATATAGCTAAAAGATATAGCTTGATACTTGCCACATAGGGACACGAGTGATTCGAAAGCTGGCTCAGAGGTTTAAAAATAAGCTTGCGGGCGAAATTGGATACTTAAATACCTTAAAGAGCCATGGCTTTCTGAAAGAGTCGCAATTGCACGTCTGTTTTATATGCGGAATAAAGGACTCTTAGATTTAAATTAAAAGTCGTCTTGTTTCGGCTAATGGCATGCAACCGACATTTGTGTATGACAATCCACGATTTGTTGTAGCTCTCGCAAAGCGCATACTAAATGATCTATTCGCTTGAGTTAATAAATCATGGTTTGTATTAAAAAGTACTTAATTATTGTGTACGCCTGAAAGAGCAATTTGTTAAATCGCATTACATATCATATTGTTTTGTTCGTTTCGATAAATATTATTTGTATTTATTGTACGATAGCTTGAACATCTATGTATATGGACCCTGGTTGGCTTTAAGGATTCGCTTACAAATCCTCTTTGAAGCTAAAGTAAACATTTGTCGAAAATTGTCGTCTGCCATCAAACATCCAGGTTAAGGCCAAGAGATAATCACCAGTTGGTATGGCATGCGGCAACGACTTCCATCTGAGATAGAACCCATCAACGATCTGTGGGCCCTGATGTCAGGGAAATTGAGCCTTGAGCCAAATGACAATTACAGTTGAATGCTTACCAGATAGGGACACGTGTGATTAAAGTTGGTGAATTCTCTAAAAAGCTTAAAAACAATTATTGCAATTGGATTGTAAGGTTTCTTTATAAACCGGCAGACATTGATGGTCACATTTGCTAGCCATGGCTTGTAGCCATTGGCCTTCAAAAAGAGTTCGCCCCGCACGCCAATATTGTATGCAGGATGCAGGACGGTTCCATTAAAATTAAATGTCGTCTTATTGCGGCTTACAGCTCGAAGGCGACATTTGTGTATGTCCATCCACGATTTGTTGTAGCTCTCGCAAACCGCATTCGTCATTTTGAATTCGATGGCTTCCTGTTCGAAACCAAATTGTTACACAGCCTCCAATTTGAGCTGGCGGCTAACTTACATTGTAACTCAGCTTGAGGACTAACCAAACTTGAAATATTCCGCACACAATGAGGGCACTGCGCATGGCGATGGCTCTCGGATGACATTCAGAGACTTAATAATTGTATGCATACTAAATTTGTATATTTCGGCATTTTCGGTTCAATGCGTACATAATGAAAGAAACACTATCGGATTGTTCGAATCGCAGCTTTGGGCATGGGCTTTTAATGACATTGATTAAGATCTTTTGCCTGCCCAAAAGAAACTAAAAATTCTGTTTATAGTTGATGAGATAATAAGTATTTTACGCATATTATCCTGAAATCCTTGAATGGCAATAGCTACATATTGTTTATGTAATCGAAAAGCACAAAAGGTTGCCTTTTCTGGCTCATGCATCTATTGCCATTTATTCAACTAAATATCAAAGGAAGTGGACCTCCATATACCGAGCTATCTTTCAGGCGCACACACTTGAATGCATGCACCCCGAAAGTATGCAACGAGAATCGCAGCTGTGATGAGCCACAAATTGTTTTTAGTTACCAATTTTTTAAATTCTCAGAGTTGTGAATTCCATTTAAAAGGAATGTTAACAAAAAACAATAAGCTGAAGAAAAAGGAAAATAAAGCCAGCAAAAATTTTAACATATATGTATTATGTCATATATTTTGTCGCTTATATAGATACATTATATTAAACGCTTTTAATGCTTCGACACATCAACTAATTATTCGCATTCAGAAATGCTTATTTAACGTTATTAGTTTAAATAATTTATTTCTAGTAACGATTAATATCATTTGGCATAAGCTTTAGTAGTTGTTGATGTGGTTCTATATTCAAAAATGTTTGTTTTTATTTGATCAAATTCTTACAAATCCTCCTTGAAGGTGAAATAGACTTTCGTTTGAAATTGTGGCCTCTTATCAAAATACCAGTTCGTAGCCACTTGATAGTCTCCTGATGGCAACATATTTGGCAAAAACTTCCAATTGAGATAAACTCCATCCACAATTTGTGGGCCCTTTTGTGGATAAGGAAAGTGTTAATTTTGGTTGGCTCACATCTACCTTAGTGTCCGACAGCAATACTTACTATAAAGGGACATGTGTGATTGACGTTGGAAAACTCTTTGAACATTTTATACATAAGTATTGCAATTGGGTTGTAGGGTTTCTCCATGAAACGACACACATCGATTTTCACATTGTAGAGCCATGGCTTATATCCATTCTCTTTCTTTAACAGTTGCACTTTAGCCAAAATATCATTGGCTGGTTGCAGAAGAGTTGCATTCACAATTAAAATTGTTTTATTTCGATTAACTGCCCTCAGTCGACAATTGTGCATGACAACCCACGATTTGTTGAAGCTTTCGCAAGCCACATTTGTCCACTTAAATTCAAGGGCTTCCTGTTGAAAGTTTTGTTCAATCACATTGTTTTAAGAATTTAGAATTTAACTTGAAGCTAACCTACATTGTAACTCAGCTTCAGAATTAAGCAAACTTGAAATATTCCCCAAACAATGAAAGCGATGCGCATGGCGATGATTCTCGGATGACTTTTAAACACTCAATACTTGTATGCATTGAAAATTTGTATATTCGCAGCAATTTCCGCTTCAATTCACACATAATGGAATGAACACTATCGGATTGTTCGAATCTAAGCTTTCGGCTGGGGCCTAAAAAAAAAACATTGATTCGAGCTTGAGTGTACACACAAAAATTGGCCATAGCTCGGTTGAATCCTTAAGGATCCCAGCGAATGCGTTGTCAAAAAAATTGCATTGGCAAGAGCTCTGACCTGCCCAAAGGGACAGAAGAATACAAGTTCAACGAAGATATTTTTATATCATATGTCATAATTAATATCTGTTATAGATACGTTGTATATTATATAAAACGGGCTTTATGCTTCGACACGTCAAATAATTATATCCGTTTAAAAAGGTTCAATTATCGTAATTATCTTAAAGAATATATTTTTTTGTTTTTGTATCGATTTGAAGTGGAAATAATGTAAGGCTTACCCAGATATTGCTGTGGATTTTTGTGTTGCTTTATATAATAATACTCTCACAAGTCCTCCTTGAAGGTAAAGTAGATGTTCGTCACAAATTGTGGTCTCTTATCAAAGTACCAGGTCATGGCCAATTGATATTCTCCTGTTGGCAGAACATTTGGCAAAAATTTCCATCGCAGATAAAATCCATCCACGATTTGTGGGCCCTTTTGTGAAAGAGAAAGCTGGATTTTAGAAAGGGCCACGTTTTGGCTGGCTGTGCGCTACTTGAATATAGCCTGGCCCAATCGAACGGGATGCAATACTTACTATAAAGGGACACGTATGATTAAAGTTGGTGAACTCCTTGAACATTTTAAAAATAACTATTGCAACTGGGTTGTACGGTTTCTTCAGGAAACGGCATACATCGATGTTCATATTGTAGAGCCAGGGCTTGTAGCCATTCGCCTTCTTCAATATTTGCGCCCTAACAAAAATATCGTAAGCTGGATGCAGGACAGTTCCATTCAAATTCATGGTTGTTTTATCCCGATTAACTGCTCGCAGGCGACATTTGTGTATGACAAACCACGATTTGTTATAGCTCTCGCAAACCGCATTCGACATCTTGAACTCGACAGCTTCCTGTGGAAGAAGCTGTTATTAGCTTTAAATATGGTCAACTATCGACCACTCCACACACACATTGTAGCTCAGTTTTAGCGCTAGCCAAAGATGCAATATGCCGTACAAAATGAGAATGTTGCGCATGTTCAAAATACGGCAATACGAATGGCTTTTTAATACAGCGCACAGCATTGCCATTAAATGAACTTGCGGTCTGATTACTTTTAACAATTATATTTGCAATTAAAAGTGCTTAGTTAGGCTGAAACCATTTTTTTGCTTCTTGAATCATTTAAGTAATAGCCATTGAATCTCAATATATAAAACTGCCAAAACAAACGAATTGGTGAACAGCGCACAGCCTAAACCGTAAGACGGAGTCGCGGGAAAAATCCACCTGCATATGTGGAAAAATCGCAAACAACTTTTTTCTTTACCAGTTACGCAGTTTCAAGCTCATTTAGATAAATGTTCTCCAGATTTCACTGTAGACTATTTTTTTTGGTTACTATCATCTTTGTAACTATAAATTGTGTCAGTGTACGGCAATGTGCATACACTGCTTCAATTCAACCCCTACATTTGTCAGTGTCTCCCGCTCGCTTAGTCTCTGGTTGTATTTCTCTACCCTTTCACACACAATATATGACAAACAGTTTGCAAATTTCTAAACTCGAAAAGTGCCAGTCACAGTCTGACAATCAAACAAGCCAACCAACTAGCCATTCAGCCATCTACCCGTCTACCCAACCATCCATCTATCCATCCGTCCATCCATCCGACTCTGCAGCTAAACAAACTGACTAAATATTTAATTACAGGCATTTTGTTATAACGCTCGCGGCTAATTTGCTGTTTAACTGTTTGCTTCTAACTTTTGTGTGCAGTATTTTGAGCCTGAGTCAGAGTCGGAGTCAAAGTTAGCCCAAGTATCGGTCAATATGCTAAAATATTCAAACCGTAAACGTAAACAAAGCGGTTTCTTCGCAACTTGTTTCATAGTTTTGCTTGTCTTCTTTTTCCAGTCATCACAAGTTTATGTCATAGTTTTTTGCCTTTAAAGTTTGAGGTTCTCAGAGCTTGCATAAGCGCCAGCATTGACATCTCAGCTCTCCACTTTGTCTCAAGAATATGATCAATTTATCAAGTTGACAGCTCACCAAGATCATTGGGCTTAAATCTGTTGAAGTCATTTTAAAACTAGTATAAACAATGTATATTTTATTATTTCAATTATATCTGTTCAACTTGCATTATATATGTATACCCTGTAATTATTAGAATTGGTAATCGGGGAAGAGTTGCACATAAAGGCCGATACCATATATAATATGTTCTGTTAAGCTTCATCAATATATACTCCAACTATTATGGCAAAAACTGCCTGTGCTTTTTTTATTCCTTTAGCTTGTTTCCACGCCATTCCAGGTCAACTACAAGTCTGGCATACTGCTACGTTTGTCTGGTACTCAATAAAACGAGCCGCTTTATCAATTAGTAATCAGTCCCTTTCCATCACAACATTGGCTAATCAAACACAGTCATAAAATTTTCTCCAACAAATCCCCAGTCAAGCACCTTTATTTAAAAAATTCTCCCTATGCATTGCATCAGCCGTTGCCCATATCAACAAATAGATATGAATAAATTCAAGTGGACGAGTGTTAATATTTGTATCTCTCTCACTCTCACTCTCTCTCCATCTCTCTCACTCTCTCCCACTCTTTCTCACTGCCGCTCTATGAAGTCTCCTTTGTACATCTTTGATAATAGGCTCTGATAACTATCAGATTATAAGGGAATATTTGCTTTATATGCGATAAATAAATACTATAAAATTAAGTAATTCAATCAAGCTTTAAGTAGTTTTTGGCAATATTGTTGCTATCTTCTTTTTTCTCAATACTCTTATTAATTATTTAGCTCTTTAGGGGGCTATTATGAGCTACATTCAGCAAGTTGTAAAGGGTATCTGTCAAAATGCCTCGCCTAGAGCATGCCATATAGGTTGTTATACTTAGAGAGAGAGAGCAGTTTGCCGGTGAATGAAGCAAATAGCTAACAACATTTAAAAATTCTAAACGTGCTTATATGCGACTCTTATTTTGTTTTTGTATTTCGCTTGCGCGGCTGGCATTATCGCAACAACTTTTATCTATCGGCAATTGCACAGAGTACTTGCCATATGCCATATGGAGACCGGGGAGAGCCGACATATAAAAGCCAGATCGCTTAGTAGCAAGAGTTTAGTTCCAGTTGAGCATTGTGGGTGAATAGAAGCGTTCTGTACGCATTTGTCACGGTCGAGTTCAATTGGGTTTTGTAATCGAAAATGGATCTGATTTTATTGGTGGCCCTGGTTGGGCTATTGCTGTTCGCCTACAAGTGGGCCACGGCCAGGCAGAATGAGTTTGCCGAGCGTGGCCTGCCCTTTGAGAAACCCTGGCCATTGCTCGGCAATAATGCGGATGTTGTGTTGAACAAGGCCTCGTTTCAGAAACTGGTCTCCGAGTTTTATTTACGCACCCGACAACAGTGAGTAATCGATCCGGTTTATCTTAAGTATTCCCCAATGGTTGAAGTACATTGATATTGCAGCAAATTGGTGGGCTTTTTCAATTTTCGCACGCCCATGATTCAAGTGAACGATCCGGAGTTGATTAAGAAGATAACTGTCAAGGATTTTGATCACTTTCCCAACCATCAGCTGTTCTTTACCACCGAGGAGCGTCTGGTCAACGATATGTTGAGCGTAATGAAGGATCAGCGCTGGAAGCATATGCGAAACACTCTGACACCCGTTTTCACCTCGGCCAAGATGCGCAGCATGTTCGGCCTGATGAACGAGAGCTTTGCCGAGTGCATGGAACATCTGGACAAGATGGCCAAGACAGCCGTCAAGCCGGGTGAGGGCTTTGAACTGGAACTGAAGGAGGTGTGCAATCGGTTGTCAAATGATTTGATTGCCACCACGGCCTTCGGACTGAAGGTTAGCTCCTACAAGACGCCGAACAACGAGTTCTTCCAGATTGGCCAATCGGTGGCCTTTTTCCGCGGCAAGTCTTTGTACAAATTTATGCTGTCCACCACGCTGCCCTGGCTCTTCAAGGTGGGTTTACTACGGAAATTAATTGAAAGCTCCTCTATATATATGCATATTGCCACTCCAGTTGCTGGGCTTCAAGATCTTTGACTCGGAGAAGACGGAATTTTTCATACGCCTTGTTGTGGACGCCATGAAGTATCGCGAGGAGCACAATATTGTGCGGCCGGACATGATTCAGTTGCTGATGGAGGCCAAGAAGGACTCAACGGAGAACTGGACCGACGATGAGCTGGTGGCCCAGTGTTTCATCTTCTTCTTTGCGGCATTCGAGAACAATGCCAGTCTCATCTGCACGACAGCCTACGAGCTGCTGCAGAATCCGGAGATACAGCAACGCCTCTACGAGGAGGTCAAGGAGACGCACGATTCGCTGAAGGGCGAGCCGCTCAGCTATGATGCTGTCACCAAGATGAAATACATGGATATGGTTGTCTCTGAATCCCTGAGGAAATGGACGCTGGCCGCTTCCACAGATCGCCAGTGTTCCAAGGATTACACGCTCTACGATGACGACGGCTCAAAGCTGTTCGAGTTTAAGGTGGGCGATCGCATCAATATACCCATTGTGGGTCTGCACCTGGACGATCGCTTCTTCCCCGAACCGCACGTATTCAAGCCGGAACGTTTCAGCGAGGAGAACAAGAATCAAATCGTGCCCTACACGTATCTGCCCTTCGGCGCAGGTCCTCGCAATTGCATAGGTGAGTGCGAACCTTTTCTTGTTTATTTATGTGTAGTATTTATTATTTTTGATTCCACGCAGGCAATCGTTATGCTCTGATGCAGGCCAAGGCCATGTTATACAACCTGGTGCTCAAGTACAGAATCGAGCGCTCGCCCAAGACGGTCAAGGATCTGCTGAGCGATGCCCGCGGCTTCCAGCTGACACCACAGAGCGGCTACTGGGTGCATTTGGTGCCACGCCAGTGAGACAATTGAACAAAACTCACACACATTGTTGTTCTATATGATACACATATGTATATTATATATATATATATATATATATATATATATATATATATTATTTTGATTATGTTTCCATATACACTGACTTAAATGATATACTTAACAAATACTTAAAATACTCATATGTATGCGTTTCGTATATAACTTTTAACTTTACCCTCATTCGTTTGATTGGCGCAATAAATTTCGCTGCTTTTTATTATTATTACACAAAACTTTCGCAACTAATTCTGGACACAAAAATTCCTTTCTTTTATAAAACTCTTTCACTTTCGCGCGGCGGCGAAAGCTGAAACATTGCATAAAAACCGCGCAGATAAACAAAAGAATTTTCGCTTTAACTGAATGAAAACCAATTTGCATACATATATATCTAGATATATGTTTATGTATATATACATATATATGCATGTAAAGAATTGTGTATATAGAGATTTGGAGCGGGGTGAGTTTTCTTTATAACTTTAGCTATTGCACATTTGCTAGGCGAAAACTTTCGCTCTTCTTTCGTTGTTTTGTTTTTATTTTTTTTTTTCTTTCATAATTAATTATTTTATTAAAAAATTCTTTTGTTGGCAGTTGCTTTATTTAACAGTTTATTGTTCGTTGATTGCGTTTTATTTTACTATCCTTTGTTTCTGGCAGATTCTTAGCATCGACTTATCTATACTATATACTATATGCTATAATATATGTGCGTATATACCTATAATATGTGTGTAAATGCTTGATATACTTTTTAGCTTTGTACAAAGTTGTAGATAAAAAACAGAGTGACCGAGAGAGAGGGGAAGGGAGTCTCTCATCATCTCCATTGTATACCCTATATGTATATATCTATATGTATGTAGTTTGGAATACTTTGTGAGCTAAAGTATGTGAAATAATACGTGTTGTATGCGGACAGCATGGATAAATGTAATATACAAGAAGGAAAATGAAAAGAAAAGAAAATATGTGTGTGTTTTTTCTTACCAGCTCAATTTACAGCTAATCTAAATGTCCACCAATCCTTAGTTAATATATGTTGTATTAGTTTTGCATATAATATAGTATTTATCGATATGTCCATTTACAAAAGCCCCGATATCCAGTTTTAAACGCTATATAGACGCTGTGCATTGCCCGGACGTGGCTTGCCCAGGCCAAAGAAGTTCCAGACACGCCTCAAGCAGCCGGGTTTCTTTTCGGGCAACAGACTGAGGCTCTGCTCCTCGAGTATGGTGTCCAGTATGTAATAGCTGCTGAGATTCAGCGGCGGCGGCGGCAGCATCGGAGGTGGTCATGATATCGTGCAATTCTTGCTCTCGTGCATGATCGCCGGCAAGCTAGACTGGGCGCCACCCAAGCAGCTGCCCGCGGAGGAGCCGCCCAGAGCGTTGGCATCGCCCGCCTGAGCCAGCTTCTTCTTGCGCTCGTAGGCGAGTGCATCATTGGGCACATAGGCGACACGCACGCCGCCGTAGTGCTTGCGCGCTGGCAGCCTGTAAACATAGTCGTCCATGTCGCTGGAGGAGCTGGAGGAGCATGTGGAACAGATGCTGGCCACATCGCAATTGTCCAGATTGTTTAGCAGATTCAGTGCGCCGCCGCCCGCCTGCGTCTGGGCATTGTGCAGTCGCAGATTCGTCTGATTGATCTGCATCTCGGAGGAGCTGCGCGATTGATTGCGCCGCCGGCGACGACGTCGCGCATTCGAGTTATCCGTGTAGCTCTTGGAGCGCGACATGGTGTCCTGCACGCTGTGAAAGCGCACCTCCTTCAGCGGCGGTCGATTGTCCAATTGATGATGCTGCTGCTGCAGCTGCTGCTGCTCCTCCTTCTCGTCCAGATTGCTGCGCTGCTTGGCGGCAAAGAGCTGCTCGTAGCCGTCGTGTGGCAGCTCCAGCTCGCGCACAGACTCATTGTCCAGCTCCAGATCGTTGCCCAGCTCCTGGGTGCTCTGCGTCATGTCCGAGTTGCTAGGAGAGTTCAGATTGATCTTGTCTATGCTCTGATAGCTGTGCGAATCCTCCGCCTTGGACAGCAGCATGTCCGGCATGGAGGAGGTCAACTGCGTGTCGCCAAAAATGGACTTATCGCCGGCACAGATGTTGTCTAGGCTTATGCCCAGCTCGGTCAGGTCTATGGGCGGCGGATGGGCGGGTCGTGGCATGCCGGGCACACAGCCGCCCAGCAGCAAATCGGCCACGCCTGCTGCCTCCATGCGCTTGCGCTCCTGCCGCTCCAGCAAATCACCAGCGCTGCCCGCGCTCTTGCCCGCATGTCCATGAGTGCCGCCCCCGCTGCTGCTGCTCTTGCCACGCCCCGTCGACTCGGCCGTGCGCCGCGGCGAGCGCGCTATTTGACTGGAAGTGGAGGCGCGATGTGTGGGCCGCAACTGTGGGCCAGAGCTCGTGTCCGACGGCGTTGGCGGCTCACCCTTGCTGCACGCAATGGAGCAGTAGATGGTGCCGCGACGCGGCAGAAACGGACGTCCCAGCAGCGAGCAGCGGCAGGTGCAGCACGAGAAGCACTGATCCGTTGCATGCCAGTGCTGCCCGTCGTGGCTCATCTGGCCCTGGTCGACGCCAATGACCTCGCCGCAGTAATCACAGTACTCGGCGAACATGGTGTCAAAGCAGCCCAGGCAATACGGCTTGCCCTCACGCATAATATATCGCTGGCCGCCCAGCTGATGCTCGCACTCCTGGCAGGCGAAGTGTTTCATGTGCCAGGTGCGACCTTCGGCCTCCGTGCACTCATCCGAGAAGATGATCTGCAGAGGTGAGAGGGTAAGAAAGATTGCGGTTTGTTAAGTTGTGAAGCGATAAATTTAAATCTCTTCTCTCTATGTATTCTGCTCGGAACCAACTGATTGCAATTATTAATATTTTAAATATATAGAATATTCCTTGCGTTTAACTAAAACAATGATTAATTCATCTCCTCAAACAGTTAACTAATTAAATTTCAAACTGAACTAGTTCTATTAATCAGCTCTTCTCGTACTCACCTCATCGCAAGCGGAGCAGCGCGGTTTCTGGGTCTCGGCATGATGGCGGCCACAGTAGAGATTTCCATCGCGCTGAAAGTATATCAAGTCCATGAGCAGCTCCTTGCATACGCTGCACACAAAGCAGCCGGGATGCCAACACAACTGGGCGCCCAGGCGCTGGGCAAAGACCACAATGTCACCGCCGGAGAGCTGCTCCTCGCACTGTACAAAAGTAAAAGAAGAGAAAGGGGGCATTAGGTAAACCGTGTATAAATAACAGAAATATGCTGGGGAGACAGCGAGGCGATAGAAATCTGCAGCGTCTGCTTTCGGCTGGGCGAAAATATTTAAGCGACTATAAATGCTAAATAACGGTAATAAAACGCTTAAGCCCCCCCGAGCGAGGACAACAGGGCTACAACCGGCACGAGAACAGAACTAGAACGAGAACGAGAACGAGAACCCTCCGCTCAGCTCCTAACTTTGCGGTTTTCGTTTTTTTCTCAACGGAAATCATGCAAAAATAGCTGCCGGCCATGTGCGCGGCCTCAGCGCCCAAGTGCTCCCCAGAGAGCGAGCGGAAAAACTGGGAGACTTTAAACTGTTGGCAAAACACGAAACGCGAAACACGAGAAAAGGCCGCAAGGAAAATGCTGGTGTCGGTGTCGTAGTCGCATTCGAAGGAGGAGTAGGAGTCGGAGTCGGTGTTGTAGTCATAGTTGGAGTCGAAGCTGGTTGTCACGGAGCCCGCACGGAAGCGCAGCTTTTAATGACTCAACCTCAACTCGTTAATGCTGTAGCCATTCGCATAATGAACTTATTTACGTAGAGCGAGGCACCTAAATAGGGTCAGGCGAGCTAATGTCTTTGTGTTTGGTTTGCCTGAGGAACTCAAGCCGGTTATGTGGTTAAAACAGTTGCTAGGTGGCGAAGAAATTCAGGAAGAACATATGCTTCAAGGCAGTCAGGAGCAGCTAACATGGAGTTGCGGAGACAAAAAGATGGATGTTTTCTAGAAGGATACTTAAGACCTGCATTGACAGACTCGCAGACAGTGCCTGGAGTAGATACAGAGCATAGCAGGGAGTTTAGATGAAGCTCATCCATTAAAAGGTACGTCTGCGAGTAGGTTGCCTGAATGTCAATAAAAGCTGAGCCCGCGTTAAGCTGATTAAATTCTTCGTAGACCTCCCATTGGCTTTGTATCTACTCCAGTCCCTATTGGAAGATGGTCCTGAATGTTTTCTGACATTGAATCCAGCACATTCTAAAAGAAACTTCTGAGTTCCTTAAGTAATTAAAAATTATACCAAAATATCTATGACCTATAGTATGCTCCACCTGGGTACAAGGGCGGTTTGACGCACCGGAAGAAAGTTCTGTCTTCTTTTATAGTCAAGACTCTTTAATATAGCTGAACCACATCCTGAATATGGCATGTGTTAGGAAATCTAACGTATAACCTCTAATATAGGTAGCTGTAGTACATCAACTGTTTATCCTAAAAAACTTTGCAATTCCTGTGGTATTTAGAACATATTAATATATGACATACATATCACGTAGACAATCTATTATAACTTTGTTTGTATATAGCAAAAGTTCTAATAGGGTCTATACTCTGCTCAAGCTTTTCTAACTTTTTTAGGAAATCTATTTTTACCCATTTCCTATAACCTTGCCTAGGAAAAGACAACTTTGCAACATTTAATGTGCATGCAAAGCAATTAACGCAATTGCTTTGATTTATGAATGCCATTTTTGGGGGCACCCAAAAAGTTGAGAGCACATGCGACGCAAAAAGCGCTGCCATTTGTGGGCAGCCCTATGACCTCATGCCCCCTCCAACACGTTTCTATCAGCCCTCAGTCTCTTAGTCCTGACAAAGCCGACGCCAATTTGCGCCATTTTCGTTTCAGCTTTCAGCATTTCCTGTTGCCGCTTCCCTCCCAGCCCAGCTACCGTGTCTTCGTTTCGCGCACGCAAATTACCCGGCAGCGCCACAAAAGCCACAAGACGTTGCAAGGACCTCGCTTCCTGCAGCTTCTTAACTTTCCAGGCTATTAAACCTCAGTGGGCCGCTCTGCAATGTCCCCCCGCAATCAACATTTACTTTTGCAAGCCATTAAACATTGACAGCCAGTACCTAGAACCCACGCTCCTTTACAGGGCTGATAATTTCCATAGTCAGGCTTAAGTAGCTACCAGTTTGGCCCGCTGCATGCGTCGTTAATTGTTACCAACTTCTAAAAAAAAAAAAAGAAGCAACCACCACGCACTTTAATTAGGCTCTGCAGAGCAAGAGAGACTTTGTCAGGCGCTAATGATGTATTTTTGTAGCTGCTGCGCATCCTGTTGCGGTCAGGACTTTCTGCTTCTTACTTCCTTTTTTTTTGGCCAGCACTTTGTTGTGGTTCAGACTAGAAGTTGTGCCGGAAAAGCTCTAAGTAGTTTCTGTGGTGACCAAATTGCAAAAGTATAAAAGTTTTTTTTTTTTCATTGCTTGGAGTCCACTTAAAAGGACATTTTTCAGCACTTCGCCTGGTGCTGCTGTTGCTGCTGGTGATTTTGGCAAATGTCATGTGTTTAACAGCAATCGCTGTTCATTTATCTTATCAATCCAATTAATCCCAGTCGCATGCAGTCGCTGACTCGCAGCCGGGCTCTGCTGCAGTGCAGACAATTATGCTATTGACAAATTGACGCTGGCTGCCACGCGGAGGCGCCACCTGACCTGGCTAACCCATTTCGTGTCGTCCGCCCTAATCCAAATTTGGCGCTGCGCCCGACAAACTTGCCAGCAGACAAGCAAGACAATTTCCTGCCCAGTCGTGGCCCAACCCCCAATACCTAAGCCCATCGCTCTCCCTCTCTCTTTTCCTCTCTATACATATATCTCTCTCTTTCTCTCTTGTTCTTTCGCTCACTGCACAGTGCCTTCAAATTATTAATGACGCTCGTTATCGTGCCCTTTTCAGTACATAAACTTTTTGCTTAACAGGCTGCAGGCAGCAGGCAGCAGGATTTTCAGCTACCTTCCCTTTTTTTTTTTTATGTTGCGCCAACTTTTTGCTGCCTTCACCCCTCCGCAGTTTTGTGCAAAAGTATATGCCCTGGCTTTACTTAATAATTATTTTGTATTCCATCGTTGCCAGGACGACCTTTAGTGTCACATCCTTGTCAAGTTCTGCTGTCACATCCGCTCAGCCCCAGTACCAACGCCAACTGTCAGTTCAGCTGACTCCATTGTTGTTCGTGTGGAAAATCTGAGCTGGCCAAATCATTACGAGATGTGGATCTGTCTCTGACTCCGACTAACTCTGACTTTGACGCACGTTCCTCTGGCCATGCGACTCATTTACGCTTGACTGAATTTGAGTGCTTTTTGGCAGCAGCAGCAGCAGCAAAGGAGAACCGGGCATCATTCAGGCTCATTGAGCGTTTTCATAAATTTCCTTTAAGTATAATTTCTGCTTGGCTGTTCACGCTTCCTCCTCCTGCACTGCCCTGCCCCCACAAAGCTGATTCAGTGGGCGGCATTTGCTTTGTTCGCATTTTAACCTTCGTTTAGCAGGTCTCAGTTATGGTTTGTGAATTTTAAGTAGCACGAGGGTCAGACTGAGGAGTGGGCTCTGCCTCGTCAGTTTTGCTCGTGAACATCAAATCTGACTTGACTTATCAGATTTCATTAATAACCAGTTGAACTTGATCGGGCAATTGAATGCTGCTCAGCTGCTTCGACTTGGTTAAATACTATTCCAGAGAAGGACTAACTCAAATTGTTAGAATAAAAAATTTTTTAAAATACATTAAAACATGGAAACTCATCTGAAGTATGTTAGAATCTTTATTCGCTTTAAGTTCAAGAACAGTACGAAATGCTTAATAGCCTTTGATTCTCGATTCTAACCCAGTTTTATACAAATTGTATTGTTATCCTTTGACAATTTGAACAAAAATTTGCCAACTCTTGCAACTGATAACATTAGTATTCTAATAAGTTACATCATTTAATAATCGAACGTTATTTACTCGAGTAATGCTCTTTTTTACAAAATATGCTGCTGGCTTAAGATTAACCACAGCCGCCTGCCTGTGGCTTAGCGTAACAAATTTCTACATATATGAGTTTTCATTCTATCTATTTCTTCCATTGCTTAACACAGACAAAAATAACGTATTTAGAAAGATAATCTATTCTATAACTACAGAAAATTCTTGCTATAAATTTAAACAGTGCTTATTTTTCGTATAGTTAAACATCTACTTTAACTTGTAAATAACAAACGAGCTGCTGGCATCGTGCCCCACGCCAACTGAAGCTAACTTTGAGCAATATAATGTGCAGAGTTTTGAAAGTCTTTGCGAGTGGCATCATAAATAACTGAAGTATCATATGAGGTAAGCCCTTGGCATCATTGATCAAAACATATGAAATCAAATATGTAACTGCACTTTGGCATTAAACATGAGAGGACAAACTTATTGAAAACTTCGCACGCTGTTTGCGCGCCTGTCTCTAATGAACTCTGAACCTGGACCTGGACCTGGTCTTGGTCTTGGTCTGGCTCTGGCCTGGCCAGAGCGCTGCCCCTGCTGCCTTATAAGTCGTTGTGGTGAGGCGTAATAAATGCAACTTGGCTGCCAATTTGGTCGTCTCTCCGCAAAAAACCCAAAACCAAAGAAAATCACTGAGAAAACTTGGGCACAACTTTAATGCCAGGGCAACACCTCCGACGAGCCGCAACGCCCACGCACGTAGCAGACGGGCGAGAGGCACTGTGAATCGGCGAAGTGGGGCTGAAGCCAGTGCAGCGCACAAATGCTGGATGCTGGATGCTGTTGAATGCATGTCCATGTCGTCCAAACTCGACCGGTTGCCCAGACAAGACACGCAGCGCTGCGTGGCAGCATGCGGCATAAACTTTTTAATAAGTTTTACGAGTGGCGAATGTGAACACAATAAAATCAAGCTCCAAACTATCTGCGGCAGGCAGACAGTGGGTAGCCATGGATCGGGTATATGGATTGTAGCTGTACAGACAGGCCAAGTTGAAGCTATAGAAGCTCCACTTGCCAGTCGGTTAGCCAGCGCCACGCACAGACTCGAGCTCGAACTCCAACTCCATAGACTGCCAGCTAATAACAATGCAAATTTTTGTTTAAGGTACGGGGGCAGGATGTGACCTACAACTCCTTGCTACTGCTGTTGCTGCTGCAACTGCTACTGCTACTGCGACTGCTACTGCTACTGCTACTGCGACTATTTTATGCTACTAGCATTGTGCTTTAGTGCCATTTCACTGCGTTGCGCAGCTTCTCTATATATGCACACTCACTTTTCCACAAAAAAGCAAAGGCAAATGGGCTAAAATCCAAAATGCTCGACAGCCAGATGCCTTGTTAATTAAATTATAAATCACTGCTAATGTTTATACAGATACAAACATCCTAAAGCAAACAGTCCAGAAATAAAAACTTTTTTATTTAAATATATGCTTGCAGCTCGTTTTCACTTAATAACTGAGGAGCTTAGCCAGTTCTTAAACAGCTTTTTTTTAGTTTAAGCTAGGTTTGCCATATAAGAGCCTGCATACCAAGGTATCAGCTTGTAGAGCTTATAGTCCTCGAGTTTTCTTAGCACAAAGAATCTCAAAGAATCAAAGATATCTTCCGCTTATTGCACATATTTTAGCCCTACCCCAAAACAACTCCGTTCACCCTTTACAGGGTACAAAAATCAACTTGCAGCACTCGGTTAGTTCACAGCAGAGTTCCATAGTCCGTTGTCCGGCGCTTGGAGCTGGCTGTGGCCCTTTTGTATTGCTGTTGCAATGGCAGTTGCTGCAATTGTTTTTGCAACAACGTTTTTCATTTGCAGTTTTTCGCCCGTTGTTGCAGCACTTTGCCGTTTGCTAAAAGTGTACTTAATGAAATCTTTTTGTCATCTTTTATTTGAGATGCTGCCAAGTTGCGACGTCGCGACGTTTGAAAGTTAACCGTGTTCGCCCGCCTCGCCCCGCAGCAGCCCTTGTTGTCCCTCGCTTATTGTTTCTGGCAGGCGCCATTGTCAATTTTTTTTCGCAAGCCCCAGCCACCCACACCCGGCCATTATTCATAAGCAGTCCTTGGGAGCCGGGCGAGTCCTGTCAAAGTTTTGCGCACAAACTTTGCCCGGCCATGGCAAAAAAATGAAATCGAAACTCGCCTTTTCTTCGGGCTCATAATAAAATGCAAATTTCTTGGCTCACAATTAAGCTGAGCAAGGGTCGTGGGGCAGTGCAGGATAGTACTTACCCCCTTGCAGGGCCTTTCGTCGGACAGCAGCCGCACCGCGCCACGTCCGAGCGCCTCCCGCTTGCGCTGCGCCGAAAAGATGCGCAGCTCCTTGCGCTCCTCGTCGCTCAGCGAGTGGCAATAGCGCACCTGGAATGGACATGGCCATGAACATGGTTAATGGTTAATGGCAATGGAAATTGTGATGGTATTGGTATTGGTAGCCAAGCCAGCGAGAAGCCAGCCAGTTTCTTGCATTGTAAATATTAATTAAAATCTCCCTCTCTTATGGGCGCAGCTCAAAAAAGGCAATGCCAACTTTTTTAATCTCGCACTGACTATGGGGGGCGTGGCCTTGATTTTTATACAAATTTATTTGCCTTTTCCTTTTGAAATACCCTTGCAAAGGATGCTGAAACTCTACTGGCAAACTTGCCGCTAAAAGGCATATCTAGTGCTGATCTGTTTGTCTGTCCATCTGAACTGAACTTTGAGCTGGGATGGATCCTTGCTTCTGTTGCAGGCAACAGATTTACCGAAGCCCATTGAATCGAAGTGCTATATCATGGAGCTGACATAGATATTGTCGAGAAAAAGTTAAATGTTGATTGGAAAAACAATTGGAGCTTGCAAATGTTCTGCCTAAATTAAATAATGGAATCTATTTGCAATATTTTCATATGAGAAAAATATTAATACTTTAGGTAATTTCAAGCAGTTTACACTAATGTCGTACACAAGTGGGACATATATAATCAAAATCGGATCACTATCTATGCCATATATAAAGCTGTCATATCTGCGCTCTCCTTTTTAACAATTTGTCATCAAAACGTTTTTTCATAGTTTGAGGGTTCGCAGCGCAGTTTTCAGTAAGTCGAAGCATTTGTTTTGAGGCTACGATTCCTAAGCTTCAGTTAGGCTAAACCTAGCTTACTATGAGCCTTAGACAACAGTAAGGGTATTAAGTCTTCGGCAATGCTTGGCTGAATATTCGCTTCTGTTTTCATTTACTGTCATTTTGGTTGTTGCTTTTCGAAATTCTCAAAAGTTGGCAATGCTGTAGCTGGCATTAACTGCATTTTTATGATGCTTGAGATCTTCTTTTTTTATTTTTATATATTTTTTTTTTGTTGTCGCCAGGGCCATTGAGTGCTTCCTTGTGCTGGCAGTCTGTCTGATGAGCTGTGCTTTCATTGCTTCTGCTCCTTTTGGCTCCTTTGGCTGCTTTGGCTAATACTCACTTCGTTATCTTGGGGCGGCAGCTGGTGCAGCAATTGTTTCACGCGATACTTTTCCCCGGGACTGTTGACGTAGGGCACTTTGTCGTCCGGCAGTTGGCTAAAGTACAAGCGAACCTGTTAACGAGCAGTTAGAAGAAAGAGAGAGAACATCAGATGTAAAGTAAGAAAAACTTAAGCACTGCATTTATGTATAAGCCATAAACTTTGGCTTAACGATTGGACAACTGGCTGGGCGACTAATTTCGTGGGAAGCAATTCATTAAGGACCAGTCATAACGAATTAATCAAAGTCCAGTGACAAATCGCTTTCACCAACTTGGCCAAAAGCACAAATAACAACAATGCACGCCCACAGCTCTTTTTAGCCACACGAATATCGGCAAAAAATTGAACAACAAAGAGTAAAAGCAACGAAAACAACAAAAACTGATGTGAAACGTGCGAAAGTGGAAAATGTCGCGAAAAAGTCATGACGCCAGCAGAATGAATGGCAGAAAAGCTGCCAACTCTCGCAGTTGGTTTTTCTTTTAGTTTTTTTTTTTTCCGCCGCCAGTTATGTAAGCATTTGGGCCAGATTTGGCCCCAGCTCTTGACCGGGCTCTCTAATTGCAGCCAAATGCGGGCAAACGAATTTAATTACAAAACGCTTTCGCTTTTTATCGATTGCCAGTCGATTGAGCGATAATTTTCCACCAACCAAAAAAAGAAAGAAAAGCCGCTCAGCGGCAATTAAAGTGCTCGCCGCATTTCCTTAAACGTGCCGTTAGACATTGAACTGGAGCTGGAGCTGAGGCTGCGACTGGCACTCGATTTGATTTTGGGCAAACGAAAGCAAAAGTCCAAAGCCCCACAGCAGGTGGCCAGAAACCACAAACAAAAATAAAATCAAAAACCACATGGAAATCGACCAGCGAATTGCCAGCGAAAAATTGCCCGCTGGCTGCTTTTGTGATTTCACCTAATTAGCTGCGACAAATTGGTGTATGTGTTGGGCTACGCCCGCTTACCTGATCTGGCCGCAGACCCGGCGGCACCCAGGTGTACTCCTCGAGCGCACAGCCGCTGTCATCGTCCGACTGTGAGTTGCGCTGAAAATCGAGCTGCTGATGGTGGCTATGATGATAGACACTGGCCGTGGCCGCCGTCTTGTAGCTGGCGGTGCGCAGCGGCGTGGCCACCACCGAGTTCAGTGGCAGATGGTTAGGCGGCTGGCAGTGGCGTCTCTGCAGCGGCGACACAAAGTGCGACGGCGTCCCGCTGCTGCTGCCGGCCGTCGATGGGGCATCCAAATTGTTGTTGTTGCATGTGCCCGTCAAAGTTGAATGGCTGCTGCTGCCACTCGCTGCCTGCAGCTGCTGCTGCTGCGGCTGCTGCTGCGGCTGTTGCGGCTGCTGCTGGGCTGTGTTGCCGCGATGCGGCGGAAAGGGCGCACCACCGCCAGCCTCCAGCTGCAGCAATTCGCTCTCCGTTTGCGTGTAGTAGCTGCTGCCGGGCTGCTGCATCTTGTGGCTGCTGCGTCTCGTGGCGAATGCGGAGCTGCTGGTGCGCGGTGCGGGCGTGGGCTTGTATTTGTGGTTCGACTGGTTGCTGCAAGCACAAAGATGTGGAAACTAGGATTAGTTTAACGTTGCCAAACATGAGCCTGCAGCTAATGGAATAAGCTGTGAATAAGGATTTCCTTCCAAAGATTATATATCAACTTTAAAGAAGAATGCTTTATAATATTTGATTAAACAATTTGTATAGCTTGTGTAATATTTGAAGTCTTTTAACTATAATAAATCATTTAAAATAATTAAAACCGTCGACTTCCATCTTCACACAAAAAATTTCAACACTGAAAGATCTGCTGTAACCAAAGTAAGCCTTAACATACGATTTCTTAATTATCTTATCATAAATCATTGAACTTTTCGCAATTTAAACCCACCCAATGTTGCATAAAAAGCTGTACTATTATTAATAATACCACAAAATTACAACCTGCGTTGAGTTAAAGTCGCATTTTTAACGCACTGCCCCAGTGGAGGGAGACAGAGATTTACAAGATTTGCCGCAAATCCTGTTGCATGTTAATTTGTTGGCATGCGTTTTTTGAGACGTTGAACATGAAAATTGCTCATACGTAATGTTGCACCATTTACTGAACGATACTCATATTCATATTCAGATATGAATATTCATATATTCACATATGCACATGATGAATGCTGACAACCCCAATTTGCAATTAGCCAGCTGAGATATAACAAAACTCATTTAAATTCAACGCGCCGGACATTTCTAATCTGTTCTGACTGCAATTGCGGCCGAGCTGCAGCTGCTGATGTTGCTGATGTTGCTGCTGTTGCTGCTGCTGCAGTTGCAGTTGCAGCTGCTGGCGCATGCGTGTTGTTGTCCAATTTATGAAATTTCGAAATTGCCAGCGCATGTCGAGCCATCAGCATGTGGCCATCACCATGGCCAGAGTCATAAACTTTTGGGCCCGGACTGACCAGCTAAGGCAGCTCGCGTTGTGGAATCTGACGCTTCTTTCTGCCGCTTTCTGTGTACTTTCACTCGACACACTGTGGCACACTCGCCGATTATGCAGCCAAGCGGCAGCATCAGCAGCAGCAGCAGCAGTAGAAACAACAATTTGATATTGCTTTAGAAATTCCAGCGGCAGCTTTAAACTTGTGTTCATATGGCACCCAGCCTGGTCATGTTTCAGTTTTAATTTGCTTTTAAATACCCCGTGCACAATTGAAATGCTTCAAGGCGGGCGTCTACAACAGCTGGCAGCAGACCTATGCCAAACATGGTATATATTAGGTTTCTTGAACGGTGCTCGAATAACTCAAGAACTGTATACGCTAAAGACATTAACCTCGTTATGTAGGTACTCGTAAATCAGGAGAAGATACAGTATTCATCCAATTTCTAATAACTATAACTTCTAACCAGTTAACTGAGAAGCAAATTATCTGTTGACAGCTTAAGTTTGATTATTGTATGAGCATATATTGGCATATTGCCTTTATTTAGCCCGCACAGTTTTCAGCAAACTATTTCCTTACTTTGTTTACTCTAGACTGCGATCTACAGGGCATCTGTATAGTCGAGCCGACTGCCTTCACGCATTCTTACATGTTTTCTCTGGTAATCTTAGCTTGCCCGCTGGCTATAATTTTGTTTTGGTATTTTTGTTTTGTTTTTATGTTTCTTTAATTTTTGTAATTAAAGTCATTTGTGTGACTTAACGCCAAGTGCTTTATGCGTTTAGCTTTCGGAAATTAAGCGACGCGCTGCAGTTGCGTGTCATGCTGCCTGCTTTTACATTCTCATTCATAAGCATTTTCGATTTGTATCAAATTGCACAACATTTGGAGCATGAATGGCACACACACACACACACACACACACAAACACACACACACTGACAAACAGAAACCAGCTGTCCCACGTTGGGAGCCTAATCAATGTGAGAAGATGAGCGCCATGAGCGGCAGCTGAAAGCAATTTGCCAGCACGCCAAGCGATTTATCTGAATAACTTGTAAATTTATGCAAATGAACGATAACAACTTGACCAAGTCCAGGTCCAGAGTCAAGACAAGTTAACCTTCCGCTAACAAACGCACAAATTTCTGCGGCTATTTAGCAGCGCCCACAGATAAAGCCTGGCTAAAAACCCTTTCGCTAAAGCAAATTAATGGGCCCCCAACACTCGCGCCATTACTTGGTTGCATGCAAAAGTGAATGTCTCGCCAGTTGAGGCAGGCAGTCGGCAGCAGGCAGCGGGCAGCATGTTGCATGTAACTGATGGGCATTGCTATTAGCATTAACACCATGTTTTAGTTCAGGCTGAAGATCGGCGGCGATAACATTAGACAGATCGTTAAAGAAAGAAAATATACGATACAAGCGGCAGCCAGTGAAAGTTTTATGTGCTACGTTTTATGGTTTACCAATGCAAATTCCATTTGTTTTGTTGGACAGTGCCAAAAACAACAACATATTTTGTGGACAAATCTGCGTGCGATCAATCAAAGGGGGAGCTCTAGAGCTTTGAGCTGTGCTTTCTAAACCGAAACGAACGCTGATCTCTGATCGGCAGTCGATCCATTCATTGCGATTGTCAACTGTTGCCCAAACAAAGTCAAGGCATAATCTGTCACAAATGAATTGTGCGCCTGTTGATTGACTTTGATAGCCAACACCAGCGTCAGCCCAATTCAAATCTAGCCAAAATCGAAAATATATATAAAAAAAAAAAAAAAAAAACAGTTTGCCATATATGGCCAAGACTGTTGACATACTCGCAGCTGTCCGGCAACTCTCAACTCTTGGCCAGGCTGGGGCGGTTTTCTCTTTTCGGCCAAGGCAGGCTCTTGGTAAGAGTCTCTGACTAAGACATGCTCTGTATGCAGCTCAAGTGTTTTGACAACAAAACTTTGCATAGTGTCTTTAGTATTTATTTCATTGAATAATTTCGGACATCGTTTTGCATGCAAAATTAAACCTTAGGCATATTTCTTCAACTTCGAATTCTGCTACATCGTATCCCTTTCAAATTTTACAGGGTATTGCAAACCAGTTGGATCTTTGATTTTTCTAAGCGGCATGCAATTTTATTTGCCATACGCAAACTGCCAGCGCTTAAAATGTTGCATGGGAATTGACGTGCATCTGACCAACTATGGTGCGATCTCTGACACATGCATAAATTTGGGTTAAGAAGATTTGAGCTTCGAGTTTGAGTTTATTTGGTTTGATGTTTGTCATTTCCTTGATGTGTGTATGTCACAACTGCCCAGACGAGTACTCGCGCACATATGAGCATAATTAAAAATAAAGTGCTTGACACATATTCCAAATGGAAATAGTAAATTGGAATGGCAAGACAAGTTATTAGCACAGCGCGGAGATAAACTAGGTTACAAATTAATGTCAATTTTGATGTTCTGGCCACTTTTTACAAATTTTCAGATTTATCCGACTTATCCAGACTTATCCGACTTTATCCGAATTTATCCAAAAATTCAAAATAACTTTCTTACCAATTGAACACAACATTTTGCATTATTCTCCACCCCTTTCTATTAAAGCATTAGTTATATGCCCATTTCCACTCTATTTACCCCAATTGATATAGTATCCGATTTATCCGCAAGACTAAATTACTTATCCGCAAGCGCTACATGATACCGATTGCACTCGAAATTGGCTTGGCTGCTTGATTCGTATCTCTTTTGTGTTAGGCAATGCAATATACAGCTCATTAGGCAACATTTCAGCAATTGCGGCACGTTTAATTCAAATGCCAATGCCGTGCCACTTGGCTAATAATATCTCAATTATCCGCACCACCAAAGCTGATTGGCAGGGGCACTCCGCAGAGTGCAGTGCTGTATAACGAATGCATTTCAATGTTGCTTTCTTTCCTATAGAAGCTGTATGTCTGCGATTTCATTAAATTTTTAGACACGCAGTTTCCACAGAACTGGTTCAAAAGCATTTAGGCACACACCGAGACACACACACACACACACACCAGTTTATATAGTTGTTGCTTTTGTTGTAGTTGAGTTGTTGTATCCCAACCAGTTTCCCAGAAGAAGTGCACTACGACACGCCGACATTCGGCTCGGGCGGGCAATTGAACTACGTGGAAATTAAAACGAAACATGCAATTCTTGGTAATTGAAAAATGTAGAAGAAGAAGAAGCAGAAGCACTGGATGCTGAACCGAATCCGCATTAAATTACTTTCACAATTGGTCAAAAGATAAAACATCAGAGAGCAGACTCTCGATCACTTGGCCGAATGCCTTGAATTATCTGGACACGATCTCTGGATCTATAAATTCGCGTAGCCTGCCATTTAAGCGGATCGCACAAAGTGTGGGGGCTGCTGCTCCAGAATCGAATGCGATTAAATTAAAATGTTGCCCATTGTTGGGCGTGTCACACAGTCTCAAGGCCCCCACATACATACATACACACACTCTCCGACTCTTGTGTTTGCCAGTTCCCAGTCCATTACGAAATCTTTTGGCTCAGCCTCAACGTTTGCCCTGACCTTGTTGCGTGCTTTCAGCGTTTTATTGTCTTGGCCTGGTCCAAAAGGGGCGGAAATAGACGCAGCTCAAAAGCGAGCATATTATATTGTTTATAAATACTTTATTATTTTTTCTCTCTTTTTTTTTCTTGGTTCAGGCCAAACGGCTGCATTTGACACGAGTTTGCGTCACACGAGACAAAGGCCAAAAGCAGCAACAGGCCATAAAAGAAGAAAGCAAGGCAAACCGAAGCTTAAATACTCTACCAGACAGCTGAGTCGAATGGAAGAGCTTGTATTTGAATTTGTTGAAGATATCTTGAATAAACACAAGTGTTATGTAAAAGGAAATGTTCGCCCTGATCCTATATGCAAGACATTTGTAAGCCTGTAAGAAGATAGGTCATAGAGACAGGCAGCGATTTTTGATACTGATCAAGAATATATATTTACATATATACTTTATGGGGCAGCAGACATCTGATTCTTTCAAGTCATGACAAAGTTATAATACCCACTGCTAGGGTATTCGAAGCAGACACCAAGCATGTACCGTGTGTGTATCATGTCGCGTGTATGTGTGTGTTTGTGTGTGCACAACACGTGTTGATGTCGCTCAAAACTTTATGCATTTTTTATGAGCATGCACAACAAATATACACACACAGACACACACGACAATAATGTGTGTTGTTTGTTGGCCGTCTGCGCGCCTTTGCAGCCATTTCTTTTGAGTGCTTCATGGGCGCAACCTGTGGCAGCGCCGGTTAGGCCCGTTGCACAAGTTTTGCAGCGGTGTGCAACGCCTCTTTAAGTACCGCGAGTGATTTAGTGCAATAGTGCCGTTAGACAGGCAAGGCTAAAACTGTTGCTAGTTGCTGCCGCTGCTGCTGCCACTGATAAGCTGCAGTTGTTGCAAGCAGCAGCAGCAGCAGAAGAAGCAGAATTAGCCACATCAGATGCCAGCGCATCAGCATAGTCAACAACATGGTCTCAAATGCATAATTAATCGAACTTGCTGGCCCGTGTTGAGCGTCTTTTTTTCTTTCTCTCTATATTTTTTGTTTGCTGCTAATGCTGTGTGGCATGCCACATGTGGCATATAGCATTTTCCCCCCATTGAGTCGTTTCGCCTGTTGAGTTTGTTTTGCGCTTGAGCTGATTTTCGCGTTCCATCATTAACAGCTTTTGAATAATTTTATGCTAACCGGCAATGCAAATGCATTTCCAGATGTTTGCAACAGCAGCTGCCCCTGCCACTGCCACTGCCCCAGCCACTGCCCCAGCCACTGTCACTGTCACCGTGTCTCTGCCCTTGTCAGCGCGTTGCCTTGTTGCATGCAGCACAGCTTTAATTTATGCAAAATGCTGTTGTTCTACTGTTATGCAATACCCCGCCACACCGCCTCTTAGACTCTCCCCTCAGCTCTTGCTCGTTTTGGACTTTTTCATCACGAAAATTGTTGCTTTCAAGTTCACATTCTGCCTTCATTAGGCCAAGTTGTTGGCCAAGTTTATTGATTTGGTAATTTTGTTTTGTTGTTTTGTTAACTGCATAATAAAACAAAATAAACAGGCTTTTAACATGGCACAGAGAATGGCGACTCTTTAAAGCACATAAATTTGAAAATCAAGTAAGTATTTGGATATTTAATCGGAAATACTTGGCCACAGCTGTGAATTAGTTGGCCAATTAGTTGCCAATTTGATTTAGTTTTTTTTTCTCTCTATTTCTTTTGTCTGCAAAGTGGCTTTTAGGTCTTATTAAGCTAATGGGGTAGGTACAGTCAACAGTTGCCTGTTGCCAGTTGCCAGTTGCTCCCATTCCCAAACACTGAAAACAATTGGTAGAGACTTCTACTGGCAGCCGCTTAGCTTGGAATGTAATTGCTGCAGATTGGGTGCCGATGATATGCGAGTGAGCTAACTGGAAAAACTCCCACAGTTCTTAGACATAAATTACATTTTTTTTCTCTATTCAAACTTTAATTTCGAGGAGCCGCTCAGTTATGAAGATCATGAGCAGGCGGATGATGATGATGTTGTTGCTGCTGATGCTGATGTTCAAGATGTTATAGCTGATGATAAATGTAATTGCGTTGGCTTCACATCAAATTAAGGCAACAGTGAACACACATCAAAAAGATTACGTTTTAAGACGACGAAATAAAAAAGCGCCATAAGTTGATTAAATTAAGAGAACCGAAGCAGAAAGAAATATATCTAAGAAATAGAAACATTGTTTATGAATGACACAAAGACAGAAAAAAATAAACCGAAAAATAATTGACACAGGGCGCGGGTAAATAAGAAATTTTCGTAGAATAAAGCAGACAAGAAAGAAGCAGAAGCAGAGAGTCGCACAACAAAATGTCCATTAAATTTGATTGTCTGGTCGCGTATGACAAAAAGAAATGAAATCAACGAAGCATGTAACATGGCTGATGAATGTGTCTGCAACTGGACTGGGCTGGGCTGGGCGTTCAAACAGGTGGATGGAACTGTTGAAACGTGGGAAACTAGTTGCAGCGACAATTACCAAAATACGTAGCAGGCCAGCCAGAATCTCGCCTGAAGCAACCCTGTTGCGGTGGCAAGTTGCACGTTGCAAGCGAGTCAGCTGACCATGAAGCGGCAGCGGGGGCAGCCAGCTATGACCGAATGGGATGCACAGCAGAGGCAACAGGCAGCAGAGTGCAACAAGGCCAACAAACCGGAAGTGTGGCATATAATTAATTGTGGCATGTGAATCATCACGCATCAGTCGTACAATCCGTCCATCTATAAACAATATTTTCTCACACACATGGCAATTGGCCAGTTGGAAATTGGAAATGTGCGTGTGCATTGAGCCGTAAAAGGATTAACTTTGCATGTGGCACAGACCAGAGACAGACAGGAGGCCAGACTTTGATATGCCGCTTGTTGCAGCCACTTCCCTGTTAACTGTTAATGTGCAACAAGCTGCACTCGACGCAAGCAAACTGACAAACGTACAAACAAACCTCAAGCAAACGGACAGCAACATTTCAATTAGCCAAAAGGCAGCTGACGAGAGGGAGAGAAAGAGAGGGAGAGAAAGAGAGGGAGAGAGCAAGAGAGGGGAACACGTCGTCTAATCGCCGCCTGTCACAACAAAGTTCTCGTTGGACAAATCACCGCTCAGACAGGCGTTTGTATCTTCAAAATGTATCTGTATCTGTATCTGTATCTGCATTTGTATCTGTAGCTGCAAGGCTTTTTCTCCCCCCGCTGCATTTATGTGCCCGCTGCTAAAATGCGCAATTAAGTCATCATATGCGTTGCAAGCGTCTTGGTTGCAAGCATCAGACGCCAAGTGCATTAGCCAAATGCACACTTGGTCAGGCAACCAGGAAGCCAGCCAGCCAGCCAGCCGGCCAACTAGTCAGAACTTAACTTTTACTATTAATACCCTGTATAGAAAATAGTTTGGAATTGGGTATTGTTATGCTGAGCAAATTCATGTAACAGTTAGCTAAGAACATTTGCTAACCACATATTAAGATGTGTGCAAAAGATATATACAAAAGATATATATATTTCTTTTATAGTACAAGATATTTAATGAGATCCATCAGAGATACGATTTGTAGTGAATTTCAGTTGCGTAACTTGGTGGGCTAAACAAGAAAATTATTCTAGAAATTACGCAATTTGTTTATTGTCCCATGACAGATTGTAAATTATATACGAGTTCAAATAAAAATGACTTATTTCAGGAACAAAAATCTAGCACTTAAGGCCCACCCAACAGGGCATCCGAAGTTCAAGCACATTTACCTGAAGAGCCTTAACCCACACAGCTGAGCAAGTGGAGTAGGCTTTTACTGGGAACTGGGAACTGGGCAACTGTTTGGCTAATGAAGCTTGAAGCGCAACTCGAGCAGTTTCTGAATTGGGATTAGTGAACAGGATCTTGTTAGCGTTGAAAGAGCCGTTAGTTGTGGCAACTTCCTCGCCCAGTTCCACGATCGGGCGTCGAAGTATGTGTGTTGGTTCATAACACTGGGCGAGCAATTTATCAAAATGCAATTGTTAAGGCAACTGGCGGCTCATTAACGCGCCACTTGCCACTTGGAACGCTTGCCGCGTGGGCGACCCCGGGGCAGGTAAAAAAGAGCTAAACACGCTGTTGACCTGGCTTTTGGGCATGCCACTCACGCCCCAAAATTGTAGCTACACATGTTTTTTCAACTTAATTGTGAGGCACAAGCAGGCACGGACATGAATAACAAATGCCACAGTCACAACCACAGCTCCAGCGGTGCATTAGGTTGCACTTTGGAGAAGGAGCAGGCAGCGAGACGAGGCGAGGCGAGGCGTGGCACGGCGCGGTGAGGCGCGGCGCGAGTGCTGTTTGAGAAGACACTTGTGTGCAGCTGGCTGTTAATAATTTGCGCGAATCTTGGCCAAGTCAAACACACAGCTCAGTCTCAGTCAGCGCCAAGTGGCAGAAATATTTCAAGAAAATCACGATTTTCAACTCAAGATCTCTTTGGCTACCAAACACGAGACGAAGTAGCTGCCAAAGCTGTGCGGGCGGCGGGTTTCGCTTGGACACTTTCACAAAAAAAAAAAAACACACACAAATATAAGAATAAAATACGCTTTAAATTAGTTTATCAGAAATTTGTGCTCGATTTTTCGGTGAGAGTCGCAGAATTAGCATGAATTTCTAAACGAGCTACTTTCATAGTTTCATAAATTCATAGATCCATGCGGTTCGAGTGGAGTTTTAAAAGCAATGACAAATCAATTTGTGGCTCGCGGGCAAAACAATTTACCGTCTGCAATTATTTTCAGTTAATTGTTGTAATTATTGCCACAATTGTAGCCGGCAATTTTTTGGCCGTAAGTTGAATTTGGGCAACAAAGCCCAGAAACACTTTGAATTTAGACAACAATTTACGTGGGCAGCGGGCGCCTCCTAAGTGTGGGCACACAGCATTTTAATATACCCTAACTTTGTTTAATTTTATTTCTTTAAGAAAATAAACGTTGTCCTAACGTTTTGTAGCTTAGTCAAAATATTTTATTGAATAGGGGTTTTCTTAATTTTAGCTCTGCGAAAAATTTCATCATTTCGAAACAATCCTTACTCCAACTATACGTTGTTCATCCCGCACCTTGACCCCTAGTTGCTCGTGCTCATTTGTAATTTCCTCAGTTACCTTGCGTTCCAAGCACTTGGTCCCAAATCTTGCCTTTCAAGCATCTAGTTACATCTAGGGTCCATCTTCACCATCGGACGGCGCCCAGGCAGCACTCCTCTTGCAGAACTACAGCAGCTACCATTCCAGAATTTATAAATTAGCAAAATTAAATATTGTGTAAATTCTTAAATTCAGAAGCCATACAAAACCAGACATGAATTGCGAACAATTAAATAGTTGAAGAATGATTTGGACAATATTTTTAAGTTTCTTGGAATAAATAAAGGCAATAAAAATTACAAATTAGCAAAGTTAAATATTGTATGAATTTTTCCATCTATAAGGCTATACAACCCTTATAATCCTTATAAACAGAATTAAAGTAATGCAAGAGATTTGAATGATTAGGTGTGCTTGAATTAATACAAGACAAAATGTTGCTCAAATGTAAAAACCAGAAACATTAATTTTTTTGAAGGTAAAGCATTCCTTGTAAAGCCTCAAATTTTGTATGTCTCGTCTATAACTAAAGTGAAACAGTTTTTGAAAAACTAGAAATTTAAAACAAATTCAAATAAAATAAAATGGGAAAGTTGATTTCAGTTTCAGCAAGAAATCTTTGTTGCGAGTTCATAAAATAAATTATCAAATATAAACGTAAAAGGACATCGGTAAATACTCAAAATAAAAGTTTAATTGCCAAATACACAGGGTATACATATACAGGGTATTCACAATATACACATTTAAGGTCATTCAATAGCCCACACTCCGCCGCCTTTGGCTTTTGTATTACAAAATGATGGCCATTAAATTAATTAATTTGCGCCTTTCAAGCTTCAGCTTAAATTTCAATTAAATAAGAAATACACAAAACACATACAGCAGAAAAGATTGAATTGGTTTAAGCAGAAACTTACAAAAGACCGCAGCAAATATAAAGTGTACAGATAGAGATACTTTAACGCACAGTTGTAGATACTTTCAGATGGGCCACGACCCACGACTGACCCCATCCATCGCCAGTCGAGGCAACGAAATGGCTGAACATGGTGGTTTTATAAATTTACAACAATCAAAGAACAGAAAACATACGTCAATACAAAAATCACGTCTATATGAGGTAACAAAAAAGATGACGAAATAAATGAAGAAATAGAAGAAAAATACACGTCAATAAAGCCCGCTCTTGGCTCCGTCTTGGCCCCGTCTTGGATTTTGGTTTTACGCTAATTTTATTTGTGGTTTTTCCGCTTTGATTTTATCAACACATTTTATTGTAATATTCTTTTGGCCAATTATTGTTTGTTGCTGCTCGAGTGAATTTGATTTGCGCGTTTTTCAAATTCAATTTTCTCGCAGCCAACAAAATCAATCAAAACTTTGTTTAGCTAATGTATCTTACGGGTTCTCCTCAACACACACACACACACACACACAACACCTGGCCCAAAATAACAACAGCAATGACAATCACATTAGACGTTGAGCCCAATTCGCGGGTTCAGCTTTGGCTTTTCTGTTTTAGCTTTATTATGAAATACGCGTAATTAATTTCTTGTTGTGCCTGCGCCTGCTCCTGCTGAAGAGCCGCCAATCACCTCTGATAAATGGGAAGACAGTTGGCAAGGGCCACGCCCATTGCCGTTTGGACATTTGAAGAAATTGCATAAAACGCCTCCCGTTTGAAGAGGAGAAAATAAATGAATGAAAAAATTAATTACAAAAAACTATTTGCGTTACGCTTCTTTTTTCAGGGGCCGGCCATTTGATACGACTGCAAAATCAAGACTTGGCAACGCCTCTTGCCTCTTGCCTTTCCCCCCATCCACCCTCTTGCGTCTCTCTGGCCATTGCCACTTCAATTAAATGGCTATATATCATGGCAGAGCTTTTGGCGCTCACATCGAATGCAATTAAAATCAAATGCTTGCCTCCATTTATTTTTCTCCTTTAAATCCAAGCAAATTGTGAAACGATAAGCCTAGCCGGGACCACCCGGGCAATGTGAAGCTGAGCTCCGCTTTCTAATTGCCATCAACTGTTTTCCGTATCCAAAATTAAGACATGGTACATATATTGTGTATATTTTTCAAAGGGAAGAGATATTTGAATTTGAATATTGGCTACTTTTGGGCTGATGGAAATTCGCCAGATCCCTTGGCACACTAATTTAGAGTTGAATATGAATAACCAAATAATCATATAAAGAAGTGTGAAGCATTTATTTATTTTATATATAGACATTTTTTAGAGCTCTCCCGTTTAACAATTCGAAGCAGCAAATACTTTTCTCTATAGAAATTTCGCATACTTCAAAATTAATGTTCGATTTATTTGTTAATCGATAAGACACGTCGAGGGTCACACGTCGTTCAATTAAGCGAATAGATATAGAAATATATATTTTATATAATTTGCATGATAGTAATATATAAAACACATAAAACCGATTATATATATGAAAGAAATACTTTTACAACATAAAAATCGACTTGTCAAAGCTTGCAAAAACAAGCGCTACTTGTTATAAATAACAAAAATTAAAGCTGTGCCCGTTTCTACTTTGTTTAACTTTGTTATTTTAATACATTTGGCATTCGAGTTTGGCAAAAGGCTGTGCCGTATCTGCCAGCCGTGCCTTCCCCCGTTTTTAGCTACGTTTTAAGTAGCCGCAGTCAATATTATGTTTGACTGATTCAACTGGAAAGCAGCAGCAAGCAGTAATTTAATATTTTCTTAGCAGTTCATTTGAACTGGAAATGTGTTCGTCTCACGACACATATTCCCATCGGACTGGACGGCGTATAGGTTAGCCTTCAGCACGGTTAATGCCTTACACAAAAGTCCAGAAGTTAAATCTCCGATATAATTAAATAATCCACGATCCTTTAGTTGGCGGACTGATCTTAAAGATCAAAACGAAATACGATAAACCCAATATAGTTAAGAGGAACCCAAATGAACGAGTCCGAAGCTCTGGTAGGTGAGGGATTTAAATTCTCGAGTAATGTTCAATAAATTAAGAAATTTATAGTTTGCCCAAAAAATATTCCAATTTAACAATAGATGCAAATGGAGTCTTTTTGGTTGCAGGATAAGCAAAATATTGTCACATTCCCAATATGTATTTAAGTCCAATAAAAAATCCTATTATAACAACCATAACGAAAATGAAAAGGCAAAATACATTCAAATAACGAGATTTTAAACACATTATTTAACTGGCGATCAAGTTCGAACCGTCGTCTCCTCTGGCATCAGTTCATACAAACAGAAATATTTCCAAGTTTAAATCCGCGCTTTGCAGTGGAACAAAGGGGAAATTGGAAATGCTTTCGTGGAAACGATTCGCCAATGGCTCCTGACGAAAAATTCAGTTTATAAAATAAAACAAGCACACAATTATGAAATAAAACCGAGATAAAATAACGAAAACAAATATCAAAAATACATAAAAAAAATTTAGAGAGCAAAACGAGAAGCTTTGCTAACATGAGCAGGACTTATTAGGGAGTAGTTAAGCAGCGCGCGCTTGAACCATTTGAGAATTTTAAGCAATCAAAATGTGAACTTCATTTGTGTGTGAATTCAAACCAAAGTAGGCACAAAGTGTTCAATTTTAAGTTGCATACTTAGAGGTATTTTATATGTCTTAATACAGAATAATTTAAACAAGTTCCAGGACCGGGTTTTCTTTAAGTTTGACAGCAAAAACTGCCTTTTACAGCCATGCAAAATAGCTGGTATCAATTAGTTTTCATTGTTTGGGAATTGAGTAATTCGAAAGATATAAAATTATGACTCCAAATTAGGCATCAATAAACTTTCAAATGTCTATAAAAACGTACGCATTCCTTGAGCCCACAACTTTCCGGACATTAGAGCACGGTTGGATTGTGGCACAAAACTCTCAACACTTCGGCGTTTGGTTGAAGCGCTTAACGAGCATTCAGAGCGGCGTCCATATAAAGCTATTAAACAACCATTAAACTAGCCCATAAAATGCTCCATATGAACTGGCCCATTAGACGGGGTCTCTCTCTATCTGTCTTTGTCTCTCCTCTTGCTCATTAATTCCATTTGCTATTCCCACAGGTCGCCCATCAAATTGGGAATGTAAAACGCGTCAAACGCATTTCGAATTAGTTTTTGGCTGTTGCCGCTCCAATTAGGTGATGCTCCCCCTGCCCCTCGCAACCACCTGTCTGATTTTGGGTCTGGGTTTTCTTGGGTAGAATTATGGGCATTGCGATAGGCGCGGATGCTTTCTAAGTGCTCTCGAAAACTTGAACTCACGTTTTGGCAGCTTTGCCATGTTGTTGCTGTTGTTGCTGGCCATCAAACTTGGCCAATTGTTCTTCAATATCGCTTAATTGCATATCATCGGCAATGGCCGCATTTAAGTAGCAGCCCGCTTCGGTATTGGACTGCCCTCTGCTGCTGCTGCTGCTGCTGCCACGCCCACCGCCCAGCAGCTGCTCCGTGTCCGCATTGTGCAGCCAAACGGTGCTCCGATTCCGACAAACATTCAAATTGCGTAGCTCGTTGAGGGGCAAATGTCGCGGCAGAGTGGGCAAAGTGGGCATGGTTCGCTTCTGCTGCTGCTGCAGGCGCTGCAGCTGCGCTGGACTGAGGCTACCCGTGAGCATGGCCACCTCGACATCGTCATCCGTCTCGCCATTGCAGGATATGCCCGAGGAATGAAAGTGCTCCTCCTGCAGCTTGACGGGCACATTGTCGCCGGACAAATCGCTGCTTATCAGACTCGACTGCTGCGAGTGCAGCGCCCGCGCCAGGCTGGGCGTGCCCTCGGTCAGCGGGCAGCTGGGCGCCGGCAGCTCCAGCGCTATGTCATAGGGCGCCAGCGTCAGCTGCTTGGGCTTAGTTTTGGTCTTGACGGCAGCCTTGATCGGGTAGCCGGCGCTGGGCAGCGCGCGCTGCTTGGAGCAGTTCGTCTTCAGCTTGCGCGGCGTCAATTTGGCCACTGTCGATTGGCGCGACTGATGGGCGCTGCGCTGCGGCTGCTGGGCGGGCACAGACAGAGTGGCCGCTGCAGCTAGAGCTGGAGCTGGCGTTGGCGCTGCAGCTGGTTCCGGTCGGCGTTCGGCGGAGCGTCGCCGGCTGCGCCTTATGCTGGGCATATTGCGTGGAAACAACTTGCCCGCATCCGGCTGGGAGTTCTTCGAGACGCTGTCGCTGGGCGAGCCGCTGCTGGCGCTGGTGCTGCTGCTGTTGCTGCTGCTGGTGTCGGTGATGGCCAGCACCGAGCCGCATTCGCTGTGCATTATAATCTCGCGATAGTTTTTTGTGGCATCGTTTTGCGTGTGTGGCAGGCAGATTTTCCACCAGCGCTTCTTTGCGAGCAGCTTCGACATGTTTGGGCAAAATTGGAGCTGTTGCCAATTAGCACATGTCACACACACGCACACACACACACACACACACCCAGGTACACGCACACCTGCTCGCCGTGACGCGTCAATCACAAATCGCCAATTGACACATTAACGAGACACCGTTGGACTGGTATGCAGGCTGCACAGCAATTACTGTCCACTGCAATTAACGGCCAATCCGTTTGTTCTAATTACGTGCGTAAAATCAATGAGATTTCGCTCAATATATCAATTCCCGACTATGGGCAAAGACACGCGCGCGATTTGCAAAAACCACAACAAAAACCGCGCTCAATTGTATCAAGCGTCATGCGAACCGTGCGCCTTGAAGTCGCGTTCACAACTGAAGCGGCTGCGCGTGCGTAGAAAGTTATTTGAGCTGAACGAGCAGCAGCAGAGAGTTCAACAGAGCAGAGAGAGAGCGAGGTTGATGCAGGTCAAACTCAACACAGCTGCTGAACGCCGGCGTGAACTCACCACACGATCAGCGCTCGCTCCGCGCTCTCTCTTATACGCTGAGCAAGTGCAGCATTGCGCATAACAGGTGCCGGCTGCCGCTGTTAAGCGAGTGTGAGTGTGAGTGGAGGGTAGCAGGCATGGTTTGCCGCATTTTGAGCGGTTTTTCTTTTTTGAGTGACTTTGTGATTTGTGGCCGCATTCTGTGCGCTTATTAACAAGCTACTGGTGTGAGCTGCAGTCAGAGCCAGGCGCTACTGGTTGCCTGATTGGCCGCAGGCCATTTGACACATTTCAAGCACTTTAGTGACTGACCCATTTCAGAGCAGAGCAGCGGCAGCGGAACTGAGCACTTAACGATTATGACTGAGCTCGAGTTTGAGCTAAAGCCCGCGAGCCTTTGTTGTTATTATTGTTGACGCATTAGCGGCGCGCCACAGTCGCCGGCATTAGTATGTGGCTAAGCCGGAAGGGTTGCATTTCGGGTGGCTAAAGAAAATCAAAGCTCGAATTTCACTCTTGATTGACAGCTTAAAATGCTGACGAGTGAAATTTGCTGCAAATGTTTTTCCGACTTTCTAAACATGCAGCGCATCATGTTAAATCAGTTGAATTAATGCGCCCAAAAATATTTTCACCAATTTTGTTTATTAACTTTTTCAACTTACATTTAGAATTCGCCAATAGGGGTCTCCATTTTGCTGGCCAGCACTGTAAATGTTTCACAAATTGTTTGCCAGACTGTAACGAGAACAAAATATGCCAAAAAGCAAATAAATTAGAATGCGCTGTTCAAAGTTAAATATATGCACAGAGGCGTAGCCAAAAGAGCGGGTTGCGGCTTGCGGAGGGTTAATGATACAAAAATGTGCAACTAATTGCGAACAAAATGGAAACAACAAAATAAACAAAAGCTCATGCAAAAGTATTTTAATTACCAGCATTGCAGTGTCAAAAACACGCCCCCAACAGCAACAGCAAGAAGAAGAAAAGTGCGTCAAAACTTTATTTGACAGTTACAACTGAACAATTCATGAAGTGAAATGCGCAAAACGAAACAATTTTGATTAAAACTGCGACACGCAGTTGCCAGTTGGCAGTTGGAAGTTGGCAGTTGGAATGTCAGCCAAATGTAGTTGGCAGTTATATGAAAGGGGCCTGGGCCGGCGGGGGAGGGATTACGTGCAGAATCTCTGACAATTGCCATTTGTGCTAAGTGCAGCAAGCGGGCAGGGCAACAGGTAAGAGTCAACGTCACATGAAACATTCCAAAAAAAAAAAAAAAAAAACACAGAAAAAAATAAAACTTGTAAAACAAACGACACGGCGAATGTCCCCAGCGACTGCGACGCCGCTGCAAAGGTCGTAAAAGTTGAGATTTTAACGTGCGCTCTACACGTGTACTCTGCACTCAGAGTGCACGAGTGTGTGTGTGTGTGTGTGTGTGGGAGAGTACAAAAGAGAGAGTGAGAGTCGGTGTCAGGAGTCAGATGCGGCGCACTTGGGCGCAGCTGATGCCAGGCAGCGCGGCGCGTATCGCTGCCAAGATGGCGTCATAAAGCACTAAAAAGTATTAAAACAATTTACACTTTGTAAAAACAACAGCAGCAGCAGCAGCAGCAGCAGCGCAGCAGCAACAACCGTTGTGTGGCTTGTTGTTGCCTGCACGTGTGCGCGCCTAGCAGGCAAGTGCGAGCGAGACAGCGTCTGTAACAGGGCACTTACTTTCGTTATGTGCAGCCGCTCGCACTCGATGTGTTATTTACATTTTTTGTTTTGTTTTGTGTTGTGTTCTTGCTGCTGGCAACTGCACAACATGGCGTCAGCAGCTCCTGCCATGCGTTCGTTCTAACTGTCATAATCATAACGGTGCTCGCAGCTCAGTATTACGAAATGGCGGCTGGGCGAAACGGGACGTTGACAATCGCGTTACCATAATTCTTTTTTCGCTAAATTCAAATAGCATTTGGCGCTTATTTGCATAAACAACGCGAAAGTCATAAAGTGAAAAATTGTATAAAAATATAATAAGAATGGGAAATTGAAGTGCAAGTGGGCGAGAGGGTGGCGGGTGGCGGGTGCCAGGCTGGCAGAATAAAGCTGCAGCAATTGTTAAGCGCTGAATGGCAGGCACTGTGGAGTAAATCTAAGCAAAAACTGTGATTGAAAAAATATGCAAAATTCTTAAATTGAATTTAGGAATGTAATTGGGCACGAAGATACAATTCAAGTTATAAAAGAGCCGACAGTAGCTTAGCCAGCTTGTCAATATTTATATTTATTGTCAATTTAACAGACTTCCGCAGTAGCTCATGTATACCAGAAGCAGAAGAGCTTAGTTCAAGGCAACTCTCAAATCTATGTACCTCAAAAGTGTGTTTTTTATTATTTCCAAGAGTTCTATTTGCAATTGTTAGCTGCATTTGACACCATGGTGCGTCATTCACAGTTATTTATTTTGAATCTCTCTACCGTTATATCCGCTCGACAGCCATGCCACAATGTGCCATATGCGAAGCCCTCAACCAATCCCCAGCTATATGAAAGCGACTTCCTCTTAAGACAATAAGCAGCGAGCGTTAACAGAGGAGCTGGAGTTTGAGTGAGAGGTGGAGTGGAGTGGGAGTTGGAGCTGTGGCAATAGCAACGGGGAGCCGTAACAATTGCAACCAGCTCAAAGAGGCAGCGCCTGTCGCTCAGTTTTTTCGAGTTTCCTGCGTGGGCGGCCCTAATGATGATGTTCTCCCGCTGCTGTTGCTGCCGCCGCTGCGGCTGCTTCTGAATTGTTTTTGTTGTTGTTGTTGCTGCTGCTGGGGAAATGTGGCGAAAGTCTCAAGTGCCGCCTGCCAGCCCAAAGTCCCGTTATATTTATGAAAAATATATTTTCTTGTTGTTGTATGAAATGTGATGACAAAACAAGGAGGCGCAATCATTGCGTTGATTTGCAAAATGGCGCTGATGACAGTCGTCTTTGGGCGCCAGTCGGGGCGAAGGCAGCCAGTCTAGAGGGGCGCTTGGCTGCGTGGGCTTACTGATTTTTAATTAAAAAAGCAACAAGAAGCAGAGCTAGAAGAGCGCCATAAAAAGCAGAGCTCAAAGTGCGCGTCAGAAGGTTTCCTTTTGTTAATCGACTTGATTGTAAATATTTTCTTGCCTGACAGGGGCGTCCCCCTGGCCAGGCGCGCCCCCTTTTTACGGTGTGTGTTTGCTGTTGTCATGTTGCTGTTGCTGCGCTTCTAACGGCACATTCACCCAGCCTGCAGTGACAGTGCCACAAGCTAGCACAAGTCACCCCCCGCCTGGCCGCACCTGTCCGTCCCTGCCTAGCAGCCGCCCCTTCACGAGTGTGTCGCAACATTTGCCTTTGTTATTTATGGCAGCATTGTTCCTGTTGCTGCTGCTGTTGTTGTTGTTATTGTTGTTGTTGCCGTCGTCCCTGCTGATGCGTTGCGCGTTTTTTCACGCGCCCAAATTGTGAAGGGGCGCGTCTGTCAGGGGGGAGGACGGAGGACGGCGGCACAAGTTTGTTTTTGTCATTCGCGTTTTTAATTTTGACTTTGACGCTGGGCAATAACAATAATGTCAGCCACGTCTGTCAGCAGCAGTTGAACCAATTTTTGGCAACAAGTTATAGCGAGAAGAAATGGTAAGAGAGAGAGAGAGAGCGAGACAGAGAGAGGGGGAAAGAGAGTTTAAGTAACCAAAGGAAAACCCTCGTAATATGAGATAAATACATATAAACAAATAAATATACAAGATATTTAGTATTAATATACTAGATAACGCATACAAGGAAACATCTTGGATCCTAACCAAGTATATATATATATGCTATAGCCATGATCAAGCCTATATTCTATATGGCCTTGTGCGACTGTTCGTCTGTTCCTACGTCTGTCCGTATGTCTGTCTCCATTGTCGAGATATTGTCTTGAAACTTTGCATAGGTTTATCTTTCTGTTGCTGGCGAAACATAGGCTGGAACCGGCCGGACCCGGTCATTATATAATGCAGCAGCCATAGGAACAATCGGTGCTTTGATAAAAAAACTTGTTTGTTACCAAGATATCTTAGCCAATCGTAGAATAGTAGGATCTTATATTCTGTTCTTAAGAATATTTTAACAAACTCAGCTTTAAAATTATTAGCTGCGTGATATCATTCAATAAACATTTACCAACAGCTTCTTATATTGTTTCATTTTGTTTAATTATTTGTATGTCAACTTAATGATTTTTTCTATATACATTTAAACAGAATTGTGCTTTCATAGCATATATTAATATTTGGGGCATTGAGTAGTTTTGAACAAGCATAACTATTTGCTTTTAATTTGTATTATTTAATTTTATCTACATCGTTTTTGGGGGCAGCTCTCATTAAATTTCAATTAATAAACATCCACAATATCGCTTAAAAGTCCAGATTATATTCTAATAAAAGCAATATCCAAGCTTTAGTCTCAGTTCTGTACTGCAAAAGCCAACTTCGGGGTTCGGCTACGAGCATGTTTAAAATATTTCTGCTGCTTTTTCTGGCTGCCACGCCCACGGACAGCGTGCGCTTTACGTTAACAGGACTTGAATGTCAAGTGGTGGATCCGAAGTTTTGTGCCTTCGAGAATTGTATAATAAAACCAGTGAGTCGAGGCATCAAGGAAATCAACGGAAAGATCATATTGCTGCAGGTGCCGGTGAATAATATATCGGTATGTATACATTCTAGTAAAAACCTAGCAGGCTATTTATGTACAGCGGGGGAGAGCTCTCCGCAGATACGCCTTCAACTGACGCGCCGCGGCTATATAAAGCACATGTTATACGCCGTCGATATCGATGGCTGCCGGTTTTGGATAGGTAAACGCCGCAATCCTTTTGCCAGCAGCATTTACAAGTCCTTGCGCCTGGACGTCTTTACCAATATCAATCACTCGTGTCCCTACAATGTGAGTTCTTTCGTAATTGAGTGAATGGGTATAATAATAATGGGTTTTCAGCACGATTTAATTGTGAATCACCTGCGACTCGACGAGAATCTCAATCTAAACCTGCCCATCGCTGTGGGTGAATATGTGATTAAGCTCCATTGGAAGGTCCATAATGTTCTGCGCGCAATTATTAGCTGGAATTTTCAAATCGAATAAGGCTTAGAGTGTCGGTGTTGGAAGAAAAGGGTTCAGGGTATTCCCTAGTCGGCATTTCCCGATTAGCGCCTCTCGCTTGTGTATATTTTGGTATTGAACAGCCATTAAAACGCATTTGCTTTTAATTTGGTGTATTTAATTTTATCTAGATCGTTTTTAGGCGCAACTCTCATTATTTTCCAGTAAATAAATATCCACAATATCAGTCTGGCTTCCATTAAATTCAAATTCAAACAATATCCAAGCTTTAGTCCCAGTTCTGTAGTAAAAAAGCTAACTTCAAGTCTCGACTAAGAGCATGTTTAAAATATTGCTGCTGCTTTTTCTGGCTGCCACGCCCACGGACAGCGTGCGCTTCAAGTTAACAGGACTTGAATGTCAAGTGGTGGATCCGAAGTTTTGTGCCTTCGAGAATTGCATAATAAAACCAGTGAGTCGAGGCATCAAGGAAATCAACGGAAAGATCATATTGCTGCAGCTGCCGGTGAATAATGTATCGGTAGGTTACGATTCAAGTAGAGCCCAGCAGCCTATTAATGTTTCTGCAGATACACTTTGAAGTGACGCGCCGTGGCTATATAAAGCACATGTTATACGCTGGCGATATCGATGGCTGCCGATTTTGGCTAGGTAAACGCCGCAATCCTATTGCCAGCAGCATATACAAGTCCTTGCGCCTGGACGTCTTCACCAATATCAATCACTCGTGTCCCTACAATGTGAGTTCTTTCGTAATTGAGTGAATGGGTATAATAATTATTAGTTTTTAGACGGATTTAATTGTGGATCACCTGCGAGTCGACGAGAATCTCAATCTAAACCTGCCCATCGCAGTGGGTGAATATGTGATTACGCTCCATTGTAAAGCCTACAATATTCTGCGCGCCATTGTCAGCTGGAATTTGCAAATTGAATAAGGCTCACATTCGCAAGCTTACAACTGTTTAATGAAGCCTGCATATTATGTTATATGCCCAATTCGAACAGAATTCTTTCTGAGCAGCAGAACTCGCTCTCGCAAAACTGTGCACAATTAGAAATAAATAATTATTTTGCCACAATTAACCTTAATTTATAATTTCAATTTGATTGTTGAAAAAACTAGCATCAACTGTTATTTAGCAACAAGCTAATGAGGTACTTTAGTCTATTGTTTAGTTGGTAGAGCTGCCGTCCAGTTGGTTGGTGAATCGAGCCCTGATTTCCTTATGGAAACAATGTTTATAGTTTTGCTTCTTGTTGCTGTGCTTGCCACACCCACACGGAGTTCACACATTAGGTTTAAGGCACTTGACTGTCTGGCCGAGGATCCGGCATTTGTTGTCGTCCAGAGCTGCATTATGAAGCCGATAGGTCGTGATGTCAAGGATGTTTCCGTAGTTATTAAATTGCTGCAAACACCGGTGACTAACATAACGGTAGGTGCATCTCATATAAATCTATATTTTTATATATATATCTATATACAACCATATTCCACGGCAGATTCGTGCAGAAATCATGCGACGCGGCTTCTTCAAGCCGCCGTTATACACCTTCAATGTGGATGCCTGCCGCTTTTTGGAGTCTGAAAATCGCAATCCCGTTGCCAATGCTCTCTACAAGTTCCTGCGCTTTGACATGTATTCGAACATGAATCATACGTGTCCCTTCGATGTGCGTGAGCCCAACTAAATTAACTTAAATTAATGCTATAGGTCCTATTTATTACAGCACGATATTATTTTGGATCACATGCGACTAGACGAGACCTTCTATTTGCCGCTGCCCATCGGCCTGGGCGAATTCACGATCAAATCCTATTGGCTTGCGTACAATGTCCTGCGTGCCAAAGTCAATGTTAACATTGAGATAATATAAGGCAACAAGGATTTCAGCTATATATAGATATATATACCAAGTATACAAATCGGCAAATATAACTGTTATGATAGTTCATTTGACAAAATACAAATTGATGGAAGTCATGCGTAACAAAATATATGCCCGATTATAATATGTTTTGGTTATTAGGGAATACATTTTGATCGATTTACTTGATTTTACTTGATTGGGCTTCATTTACATAGTATTTAATATTTTTATATATATATGGAATAATAATAATAATGAGTTGGCCGCTTAGTCAATTGGAAATTTGGACGTATACTGCGCTTTAAAATATATTCTGGATTTAGTGCGCGTTGTAAATGGTCCAAATGAGATCCTGGAAAAATTGCTCACAATTTAGCATGTGATGGAACTCAATTATTTATATCTTTCAAGTTCAATATGGGCTTAAATTTTGACTTAAAAATAACTGGCCCTAATTTCAAATGGGGTTTGTTTTCCAGAGCTGCTTGGGCTCAACCTACGACGTCTTTTCTTTTATAATAAGTCGAAGATAAAGATAAAGTTGAGTTAATTTTTTTTTAATGAGTCTTACGGGTATTTAAGTACAAGTTTCTCGACTTTTTCTCTCCATGCAGGCCTAGAGATTCTTTGAAATATTTAAAACCAAAATGTCGGAAAAGAAAATGGGTTAAAATGAAAGTATTAACAATATCTTTCCTATTAGCTATTTATGGAGCGTGCTGAATATTAAATACCCTTTTCACTAACTTTAATCCTATCTATGCTGTGAGCACTCTCTTGGGCGGAGAGTCCGCCTAGTACAGAGTGAAAGCAGCCTGAGTTATGATGTTAAGAAACAAAATGTGTGGAATGTCCGCCTAACAGGAGTGTCCACTGTCGAAGTTATCTTCTTCTGTGCCTGTCATACATTCTGCAAAATTAAAAGCAATTTAATTGCCTATTTATTTAAACATTTTAATGGGCACTTTATCGAAACTTTTAATCAGCCGGTTGAATATAATTCAAAACAAATAAATAGCAACAATAGCGAAAAGCGGATGTAAACTAGGTGGCAGTTGGGTGTGGAGATGATCAGTCAACCTTTTCGTGAAATGCGGTTCACTTGTTCAATGCAGATATTGTGCGTGGCATTCTCACTGCTTGCCACGCCCACTTTGGCGGCGTTCATAAAATTGACGGGCTTGGAATGCCTCATCGTCGATCCGAGCTATCTTGTTTTTCAGAACTGCATTATAAAGGCGTACAATCGCGACGTCAAGGAGGTATCGGTAGCTGTCAAATTGCTGCAATTGCCCGTGACAAATGTAACAGTAGGTGCTTATATATCTGTCCATATAGACAGTATTTATATATCTATATCTTTTCGATCTGCAGATACGCGGTGATATCAGGCGTCGCTTCAAGCTACCATTTTACAGCTACAACATAGATGGCTGCATTTTCATGCAGAGCAACAGGCGCAATCCCATTGCCGATGCCGTCTACAAGTTCCTGCGGCTCGAATTCCATTCGAACCTGAATCATTCATGTCCCTACAATGTGAGTAGTTCGAGAATATATGGCCAATAAATTTATAATACTAAAGCTTTTGCTATCTAGCACGATGTGATAGTCGATCGCTTGCGCCTCGATAAGACCTTTAACCTGCCGGTGCCCATTGGCACGGGCGAATACGTGATCACAACGCATTGGCACACGTACAACAAACCGCGTGCTATTACACACCTAATCTTTATGATTTCCGGATGAGTACAAAAAAATATATATTACTTAATTTGCAGATGGCTTGTATAGCAACAAAATGCAATAAGAGCACAAATGATAAACGTAAAGAAAAATTCGTTCTTTTCTTTAAATGGAGCAAATATTTTGGTTACAATGTTCAACTATTTGAAATATTTCAGAATTTTCTTAATAATCTGTCAAAGGAACAACAGCTAGAGGTAGTTCTCAAGCAAATACTTAAAAATTTCCATTTGAAAAGGACATCAAAGAAAAGTTTGATTTTTTCAAAGATATAATAAAACTCTTGCTTGTCAGTGCCTTGTTTACATATTCTGGCATTCTGCCAGCATACTTGGGCAAGATTAAACTCTATAAGTTCGTAAACTTACAAAAAATGTACCATCATTAAACTGAGTTTTATTTTTATTTAAGAGCCTCTTGACCGTGAGTAACAGCTTGGGCTGGCTCATTTGTCAGCAACTTGTTGACAGGCAGTTAAAGCATTTTTAGTTGCTGCCACAAGTGAAAGCAAAAGGCAGCAACACTAAAATCAGAAACACAACAAAACCTGAGCCAAATGCTGGCCAAGCTCTTGTGTACATAATTAAATGGTGCTGCATGTGGCAGATCGAGAGACGTGTGACTGAATGTGACTGTGAGTCTTTCCCTGCCCGGTTCAATAAACAGCCAAACACACAGCAAGGCAACACCCTCAATTAAGCAAACGATGACAGCAAACAAATAAAATGGGCACCAAACTCCGAACGTACGTTTAAGCCCCAAGGCAAACACAGTTGTAGCTGGACTCGACAACTGCAACGCATAGCCTGCCTGCTCCGCCCACAGGTTTTATGTGCATGAGGAATTATGAATATTGCATGCGGCCTGCCATGCTCTAAGAAACTTCTCCCAACTTCTTTACAGAGTTGACATCAAATCAGTTCTAAAGACCCTCTAAACAAGCGTGTGTTGTGTTTTGTGTCTAGGCTAATAAATGTATGTGCCTGTTCGTTGTTCCTGTGTTTGTGTCTAAATAATTAAATTCTTAATTATCTCATGCCACACACTCAGTCGTAAACTCTTGTTTCAGCCTGAAGGCACCTGATTAGCCACATTCAACTTCATTTGCACTTTGCCCAAAAACAACACAAAAAATAAACCAAAAACAAAATCTCATTTAATTAATTTTAATAATTCATACGTCACAAACTCACACGTGAAGACTTTTTGGCTTTAAAGCCAACAACTAAAAGTAGAATAAATGTTTTCTCGCAACGTGTCAGAGCGTTAATGAGCGAATTAGTATTCATTATTAGGTGTCGCTTCGGGGCCTTGTGGTTTTTCCATTGCAATTTGCATAATGCTTCGCTTATCTCTCTTTCTTGCCTGTCAAGTGGGCGTGGCAGTTGCAAGCAGAGTGAGTAAATTAATATAAATGACGCCAAACATTGTCATTTTAATGGCCATACTTGTAGCTGGTAAGTGTTAATGTTCAACTGGGAATTTATGACTTTTTATCCTAGTTTGGAATAATTGCGTGTTGCAATTGTCTAGGGAGCATATCGTATAGATAAGCATGCAGGTAATAGCTACTAATACTAATGACATTATAATTTTAATTCAAGTTTCGAGCTTCGAGAATTTTACATTAATGTTATTTATTTAACATGCATGTTAGGATCAAAACAGCTTAATACAACAAAATCTAATTCCTGAGGACTTTTATTGAAGCCTGCAATCGTTGGAGAAATTTAACATTAATGTTATTTTCTTAACAAACATGTAAGCAATGAAAATGAGAAGTTTCTTTCATCGCTCGTAAGACATAAAATTAATTTTGTTCAAGTCCTCGCTGAATCATTTGCGGAAACTACATTTATCGTAAGTCTAGCAGGTCCATAGAATTTGAAGCCTGGCTAAATTAGGCGTTCATATCATAAAACACCTGCCCTATACATTTCAGTACCTCAGAATGCTATAAAACACAGAAAAGTTACAAAATCAAATGCCTTAAGAAATTTTTTCAAGCCTGAAACCGTTTGGGAAATTTAACATTAACATTATATTCTTAACATGCATGTTACGAACGTAAAAGAGAAGCTACTTTCATTGCTCGTGAAACTCAAAACGATTTCTGCTGAATTCTTCGCTGAATCATTACCGGAAACTACACTTAGTAAAGACCTATCGAGTGTTATGGCTTTAGAAATCGGAGCCTGGCAAAATTAGGCATTCATATCACATGACACCTGCCCGACTCATTTAAGCACCCCGCAGCGCCCTGGCGCAATTAGCCGCCGTTCAACCTTGGCCAAGCTTTTGTTCATGCAACACGGTCCACTTGACTGTCAGCTGGTGAAAGGCAGCCCAATTGGTCGTTTGGAAGTTCATGACGCTTACCTTGCTGGCGGGTTGATGACTTCTAATCCAATTAGAAAATTTACTAGCAGCACGTAGTTGTCTCTACGACTGTGACTGAGACTGCGGCTCGTTAAGCAATTTACTTGACAAGAAGCGCGGGTCCTAAGACCAGTTTCTTGGGCAATTTCAATTGACAGCGACCCGCTGACAGTTGGGGTGTACGGTTAAGAGTGCAAATTCAATTTGTTAACATTTCAATTTTCACCTTCGTTATTCAATTATGCATAAATGCGAACACACGCACACACGTACACACACTCGCACACACTCAACGTCAACGTCATTAGAAAATCAGCACGCGTAATGATATGCGAGACGACAGTTCGAGTCCACTTTAACCCTTTGGCCCGGCGATGCACTGAACTTGAACAAATTTAGCACAAAGCCAAAATACAAAATGCAACGATGCGGAAATTTGTCGCGTCCTGTTGCAAAGTACAAACAAATTTTTTTTGTATGTCAGGGCTCGATTGTCCAAAACAATAATAAATAGCACGCGAACTCAGTTAGAAAGCAAGGCGATACTTTTACGTTCACGGGAATGCGCCCCAAATTGTGGCGATATCCGCTTGCACGTTGTGTTGTGCCGCGTCTGAAAACCGCAACTGATTTGCCGCTGCCAGAAGCCGGAGACAAGGACACGCTGTCTGCCAGTGGCAACATGCCTGGAGACGCCAAGTCTGGCATCGAACAACGCGCGCGTGTGTGTGTGTGTGTGCGTGTGTGGGTCTTGGCGTGGGTGTCTGAACACTTTGTTTTGGTTTGGCTTGCAACCGGCTTCAAACCGCGTTGCATACGCACAGGCGCACTTGGAAATTTACTCTTCGCTTGCGTTGCGTGCGATTTGTCTAAGAGAACATCTTGTATTTGCCGCTCTCTTTCATATTTATTTTGCGTTTTTAATTGTTGCGAATTTTATTCTATTATAAGAGTAACTTGATGATGATAATGAGTCTAAAGCCAATAGAAATATTTGTGATTTTTTTTTAAATATTAAATAAAATGAAGCTTGTATGGGATGCATTGTACTATGAATAATTTTACAAGTAAAACTTAGTAGCAGTTCGAGTTTTTAAAAATTAAATTATATTAAAGACATTTTAAAATATAATTTGTAATAGATTGCATTTAGTTTTATGGCTATTTTTTGTGGGAATTTTTAAATATTTATAATTGAACAACTTGGCAATTACAATAAAAATTACTGGGATCCGTTGTAATGTGAAGTTGAGTTGAGGACAATTGGATATTTTAAAAAAATGATTAATTGATCATTATAATTTTGTTATTATGAATAGGAAAGCGTGCTTTTTCCACTTTTAATATTGATTTTATTTAAAATTGAATTAGTTTTGAATGCATATTAATTATAATTTCAATAAAAATCGAAAGCAATTCATCAAGTAGCCAGCGCAAAGGGACAGTCAGTTCTTGGTCAATGAAACGTAATGAATGTAAATGCATGAGAATTAAAATCAATCAGTTTTAGTGTTAGTTAAGCCCCGACAATAATGCAGCCACTTAAGCTATCAGCCAAAACAGCGACAAGAGGAACTAGCTGGAGCGGCGAGAAAGACGAGCCAAGTTGAAGGACAACATTTATGCCACCCTTGAGATTTGGCATTTACGAGAGGCAGCGGCAGCGGCGGCGGCAACGGCATCGTTGTCCTTGCGGCTACGCCACGGATGTTGATGACGATGCTGCTAGGCATGAGAGGGTGGTGAAGTGGCCAAGTGTCCTGGCAACGGCCTGGCAAGAGGTGTATGGGGTGGCGACTTGTGGCCAGCACAGTTTCGCGGCAACTGGGCGGTTGGAGTTGGGAGCAGGGAGCACTTGTGCTTGAGCTGGGTCGTGTGCCTCGACAGCTTTGCTTAAAGTTATGCGCAATTCTTATAAATGTGCATGCGTTACGCAAGGTTGAACAATTGCCGGGGTGGAGGCCAATGAATGGCTGATGATGTTGCCCAATGTTGAGGACACCGGGGCACCGGCAAGGTGCGTCCCCAAAAGGCAATTCAAGCTGCATTTACCGCTGCTGATTCGACTTGGCAACTACGTATATTTATTTCTTTGCCTTTTTTTTGGGGGGGTCGGCTGGGGTTGCTTTTCAAATCTGAAATTGAAATTACTTAGCATTTGGCCATTTTTATGCCAATAGCTTTGGCCACACTGTGCGCGCTCATCTAATGCTGCCACTGAAAATGAATGTGTGAAAAGGCGCACAGCGACAGCAAAATGGGCACAGTTGGCCATAAAAGCCATGTTCTATTAAATAGTAATAACGATTGCCAGATTTCAGTGCCAGCAACAACAACAACTAAAGTGGGTCGCACAGTAGTCAACACTTTGTTCGCATGTGTCAGTCGCAATTTTACGAGCGAAATACTTTTGGCCAAAAAGTTTTTACGGCAACAAGCGGAAATGGCATTTTTACTGGCCATCTAAACAGCGCCCAGATTGTGCCCAGCTCCAGCTGTGCGGGCACAGCCCCAGCTTCATTGATGGGCAAATTGAAAACTATGAAAGGGAATAGGGAAAAGAGCATAGGGAAAAGGCAAAACTTTGCTGGATTGCCGGGTGGCAACATTTTCTGCTGCAATGGCACAAAAATTGATTTGTTGTCGATTTCAGTTGCCTGTCCAACCCGCCCCCGAACCACACTCCGCCTCCATCTCCCCCTTTGGCGCCCCTTTGTCAGGCATTACAGCTTCGTTTTCAATCTAATTTATGGCACTGCAAGTGCAAGTAAACATGTGCGACAAACGACCTTATGAAGCCAAAAGTTTTTCGGGGCCAAGAGCTGTTAAATAAAAATACTCTTTTTCTTAACATTTTTATTTTTATTTATTTTTGGTTTATTGGCATTTGAGTTGGCCAGTGAATGGAGCTGCAGTTGAACGGCTGGCCAGGATGCGACGGCTATGCGTCGCGCGCTGTCAGCAGCAGAAGCGTTGGCCATTTGTCTTCTCAGGAATCGGGGATACGTTTCGAGTGCTGACAACGTGTGTTGAGTGTGTTGTGAGTGCTGTGAGTGCAGGGTGATTCGCGTTCAGATTGCAGATCGCAGTCAGTGATCGATCGAATGGGCACAAAACAAGCTGCGACGGCGACAGCGATGGCAACGACGACAGCAACAGCGTTGCCATATCTAATATAGTTTATGTGCTTAGGTATTTTCAGCTGCGCCTTTCTATTAGCTTCTCACAAGTTGCAGCTGTCAGAGCAGACACAATTGCGTTGCCATATCTCATGTGATGGTTGTCAGCAGCGCCTTTCTATACGCTTCTCACAATTGACAGAACTCTGTTTAACTAGCTGTTACAGCAAGAGCGTTGCCATATCGGAATAAGAATTGCGCTTATCACAAATTGTATCTGATCTGACCAGCGTTGCAGGGCAATATAAAGACAGAGGATTGCGTATAATACTGTTGATATATCGAAAATATATATTACGCACTTAGAGACCGTGCCCTTCACTGCGCTTCTCATACGCTTACTCGGATATGTTGCTTAAGCCCACAGCTGCTCATTAAAATTCCAATCATCGGCAAGAGTTTTACCCACAATACGCTAGCATTTGTGCTATGTAGACCTTTCTATGCGATTCTCATTAGCCAGTGAAATTACATATGGTTAACCCCAGAGCATTGTAGCTATGCGCAGACATTTAGCGTTGCCCTTTTAACTCATTTACCAATTTCGCTTGGGGCAGCCATTTACCACGTCTCGCGTCCACCTACTTAATTATTTGAAGCATTCGCACAATTTTCACAAACATGTTCTTCTTATTCACTTAATTCACTTTTTGTGTGCTGTCAGTTCGAGTCTTGGCCAGTTGAGAGAACAGGTTGTCAAGGTGGTACACCCAATACACACACACACGCGCAGATGTGTATATATGTATGCAGTCTAGATAGCAGCCGCACATTCCTTCGCTGGAAGCTTCACATTTATGCCAAAGTTAAGTGAACTTGAAGCCTTTTGCCAGTGTCTTGGCCACGGCTACTGGCTCTGCATTTGCCCTTATCTGCGCGGTATACCTATCCCCCTTCCCACCACATGCCGAGCTGCTGCATAAGTTGTGAGTTTTTTAATTGCAGTCTAAATGGACTTCAATGAATGCTGCTGCAGCAACTGGCGACTTGCAACCTGCGTCTGGCGGCAGTTTATCTTTTGATTGTTGCTTCTGCTTCTGTTGCTGTTGCTGTTGCTGTTCCATTGGGCAACCACTCGAAGCAAGCGAAACAAAGTCACAAACGGAAGACGTCGACAAGGATGACGCCTTTTTCAGTCAAAGATTTTTAATTACTGCAGAAAATGTTTGTCTGCATTTACAAAGTGCACTCAAAACTGCAGCACAGACTTTGAGTGCACAGCCTGCCCCCTCGCACTTGATTCTATTTGTTATTTAAAAGAAATTAAGAGTTTGCGCTGAGACCACGTCATCGACGGGCTGGCTTAATGCAACGATTGATATGGCACATTAAAATCGCCGGCAACTGGCGATCCGTAAGGCCGCAAGATTGATGATGCCGCACGGCAGTCGTTCGTTGCCGGAGCTTATCGGTGGCAACCGCAGCAGGAGCCAACAGACTGCTGCAGCAACAGCAGCCGCAGCAGCAGAAGCAGCAGCTGCCCAAAGTGCACGTACTTTGTCTAACTGCCAATGGTTGAGCCAAGCGAACCAATGGCCATTGGCAATGGCATTGCGTTTGGCCACATGCCGCGCACGGCCACAATTCGTAAATTTATTAAACGTCAACACGGCACTGAGCCAAATAAACTTGTCTCACGACAACTGCCTCGATTGCCAGTCCAAGTCCAAGACCAGCTCGGATTCAGCCGGCACGCAGCAAACGGTTAAAATTAATAAAGCATCTTTGCTTTGGCTCGTTCGTTTTGCTTTCGCCTCTACAGGCCAGGTTCTAGACAGTGAATACGGGAAGGGGTCCGGGGTGTGAGACGTTTGGAGTTGGCGAAACGAAGACGTTTCCAATCTATGGCTCGTCTTACCATTTGCTGTTGACCACTTTTTCCAGGGAGTGCGCACAAACAACGTCAACTTGGCCAGAAAGTTGCCCCGCCATCCCACCCCTTCGTCCCCCTATCCGAACCCAGCGTAGAACCCATCGCAATTGCAGTCATGTGGGTTTTCTAACAGTGATATTTATCTGCTAGTGCAATTACCGTTGTATGGACTCGATTAGGGTTCGGTGGCATACTCATAACTTGGAAAATGAGCAGCGGTTAGACGTTCGCTTCGTAATGCATGCATATTATATATCCATGCCCATACAATGGGCAACAGCAGCACAGTCAGAGCTCAGTCTCTCATATCTTTGTCATGTAATATGCCATAAAGTGGAAAAAGAAAAAGCAGAGGACTGCATTTTTGACTAAAATATGTGGAAAGCTAAGTTGGTTTTAAATTCTTTATAGATTTTGGAGATGTGCACGCAAATCGAACTGGAGAAGAATACCCTAAGCAAGAAGTTAGACATCATAAAAATCGGTGCCGTTTTGGCAAAGTTCTACTAGCATAACTCAAGAAACTGAATAGAGATATAAACTATGCACCTTAATAGACTTTGTGGCTTGGGTCAGATAAAAAGAGATTCCTACACTAGCCTGGGATTCGAGCCCGCATCCATACTTATGCTATTGTCATACAATCAAGTACATTTCTTGCATGCATTTTGAAAACGTATTAAATACTCAAATTTTAAGTCGAAATCAACTCAGGAATGCCGCTTGAACAGGCTTTCCCCATGAAGCTCGGATGAGTTTTATTTATGTTTTAAGTCGACACCAATTCTTAACTTGATTTTCGACTACAAAATTCAACAGCAAAAAATCAATTCAAAATGTAACTTGCACAATCCATATACAATGCCTAGAGGGCAGATTATGTTTGAGCTGAAATGAAATTCAGCGCAGATATCTGCATGTAAATCTAGAGATGTGATTAGAAATTTAATAAAGCAACTGCTGCGCAACGGCAGCTACAACGGTTGCAACATAATAAGTGGCAGAAAAAGAAAAAGTAAAACAGATCTTAACTTGTTGCTGGGCCTTTGTAATTGCCTATAGAGACGCTCGCTCAGGTTGCACGGGCCGTCCTCTTGTTTATGCAGCTCGTTTGTGTTAGTTGTCGTAATTAAAGTACGAAAATGGACGGTTGCAACAAGGTACAACAAACACACACACGCAAACACAGACACACTGGAGTATGCGATTAAAAAGGAAAATTTCTGCAGAACTGAGGAGCTGGCTCCAAGGGAGTCTCGCTGATGATCATGGTGATCAACAACAACAACAGCAACAACAACAGCATCGCGTAATTAGACTAAGAAGCAATTTACAATTTCAACTTTAATCTTGTTAGTTTAATACGCTGCCGAGTCAACCAAGGCTGAAAGTGTGAGTGTGCAGCTGCGATTGGGAACTGGCAACTGGGCCCTGGACAATGCGTTGCGTGTCTGCGCGAGAGGATGTGGGTGTGGCACGCCCAAACACGGCCAGCGACCACGCCCCAAAACAAGCACGTCCACACAGCTGAGGTCAGTCTGCAATGGCCAGCCAAAAAAAAATCAAAAAAAGAAAGAAAGAGAAGGCATGTCATGTTTAAGTTGTCGAAGCTTTAATGCCCTTCCAGACAGACATGCACACAAATAATGGCAGCTGCATATGTGGGAAATAGTTCGGTATAAAGTATATGAGCCTTAAGTCGTATATTGCCTTAAGCAGAAAATCAAAGCTCCAGTTCATTTTTAGAGGTAATTATACTTTTTGCTTGTATTTCCTATATCATAGGAATTATTTTTTTGGTCTAAGTGCAGCTAAAATGAATGAAAAGCAAGGAAATATTTTCGTTGATTCCGGTTCCGACTACGAATTCGGTTCTTGCGAGTTCAAATCATAACAAATTCTGTTAAGATATATAATCGTTGGTTCCGGTTCCGTCTTGTTCATACATTTTCTTTCCTTTCGATTCTTACTCGGGTTGGCATTTCATGACAAATGCTGCATACCCTCTAGTTAGGGCATACAACAAAAATTGAGCTGTTGGTTTAGCCTGCGCCTGGCAGCCTGACTCTTACGTTGGGTTGACTCCTGTGACTTATGTGGCAAATTACAGCGACTTGGCTTCCAAAAAATTGAAAAAAAAAGGCGCCAAATTATCTGCATTGTGTTTTATTGCCCGGACAACAACAGCAACAGCAGCAGCAGCAACTCTTTTCGCCTTGATGCGCAATGTGGCACGTCATGGACGCCTAATTGAATTTCGCATGAGGCGCTCCTCGGACTAATCCTTGCTCCAGCTCCACACGCTGCGTGTGTAAGCGATAGCTTTGTTTTGGCTTAAATATGGCTGCAGCTGGTCGCGGAGAGCGGGTGGGGTGCGGATACGGATACGGAGACGTCGACATGGACGGGCAACAATTAATTTCACACAGACACTTGAACTTTTTGGCTGCAGCAAATCCGAGTCTTCTTCATGGGCAAAACTTTTGCTCCATACCCAAGCCTTTACCCAGCTTGAGTTGCGGCATAGTTTTGTGTGTTTTGTGGCTTGCGCCAGCTTTGGCCAAAACAATTTACAGGCTTCCCAACTTGCCTGTTTATTGTTTATGGCATCATTGTGCGCTATTGTTGCTCCCGTTGCCAAAACTTAAATCCTTTTAGTGCTTTGTTTATGAACTTGCGTATAAATTTTGTAAATTTTGCGCTACAGCAAAAACTTTTCACTTTTTTTCTCTGCTCACTTTTTGGCATTGTCAGATAATCCTCTTGGCTTGCCACAGTGTGTGCGTTTGTTTGTGGCATGTGTTGCACAAATGAGTTGCAATAGCTTTATTAAAATTTGCTTAAAATATGCCATAAAATTTGACATTAAAATCAACAAAATTAGGCAGGGATAACCAAACATTTTGTTGCATATTCATTTCGTTGACAACACTGGCAACTGGCTGGCAGTGATAAGCAGCGTTTGTTTATGCTAATTTGACAGTGTTGCTTAACATTTTAATTTACAATTTACGGTGTTTTTATGGGAATTAGTGCATTCGTTTGGCATGCAAATAAGTGCTTTTTATGCAGCCCGATGCATTAAATATCTGTTCATTTATATTTTGATAAATGCTTCAAAAGTATTTAGCATATTTATGCGCTTTAATCACTAAGACTGTGTTGCAAGCAAATAAGATAAGGTTGTTCACATGTAATATAACAGGCAAACGATACAAATATAGTGTATATTATGTGTCTATAGTCGAATAAGTAAGTCATGAGCTCTTGTCAAGCAGCTCTCACCCAGACACTACTCTCAAAGATAATCCTGCAACAGGTGCATCTGAACCAAACCCCAAGTTAACTCACAATTAATTTCAGTGTAAAAGCTGAAGCTGCTGTGATGAGACAAAATCTAAAACAGAGCTCGCTTTACCAGCGATTAGCATATTCCTGGAATGTATTTGGATTTAAAGAGGACATCAATCCAGAGCTCTTGTATGCTGCCAGCAAAGTGTTCGATTGTGCACCAACACAAGCTGCTAAATGCGTTCCAAGGATGTCAACAACAAGAGCTCTGCTTCCAGCGGCTAGAAGAGTGCCATGCAGCAAGCACTCTATGTAATTTGATGGGCTCTACGCGTATAAAAGCTGACAAGATCGAGTTGTTGGCCATTGTCGCTCGTTACTTTCATTAGGCAGCCGCCGGTTGACAATGATGTATCCGCAGAGCATGTGAAAAATTGAAGATGTCCACAACAGCAACAACAACAAAAGCAGAAGAAGCAAAAAATAAAAAACGGTCAGTCGGAACCGGCTCTGCATGGGCAGCCGCGTGTGAGAGACAAAAGGCTCACAAACTTAAATTGGGCTCCCCGTTTTCTGTATTTTCTCTTATTGTTGTTGTTGCTGTTGCTGTTGTTTGTTTGCTTAAATGTTGCATTGTGAAGTTGCAGTGTCTGTGTGTGCGTGTGTGTGCTGGGCTCTGGCTCTGGCACTGACTCTGACTCTGTTAGCCGCTGACTGCATTTAGCGTTCATTTGATGAACAATTCAGGCCCCGGTCTTTGCCTTGCACTTGTTGGCCAAGGCGTGGGCAAACAAACGGTAGCTGCCATCCCAGCCCAGTCCAGTCCAGACCAGGCCAGGCCCAGCCACCAGTCGCCATCTCCATCTCCAAATGCATCTGTCGCTGTTGTCTTTTTTACCACTCCCCGGCCGGTCTAAATGACTTTGACATTCTTTAGCCGCAAAGCGTTTCTTATGCTCAAAATATACCCTTGCCAAAACCAACAAATAGAGCCCAAAAACTTTCATTTTGAATTTGTCATGCAATTCGATAACTACATAAATAAGCTTTTGATATAGAAATAAAATGTCAGCCAATAAATATGTTTTTTTTTTTATGTTAGCTTGCATTTTTCTTGGTGATCGCGCTGCAGCTGGAACATTTTATTATAGATATAGAACAATTTTAAAGGAACCCATCATGGTTATAAAAAAAAGTCAATGTCTTTATATTGTCTTTGTTGATGCTTATCTAAAATCTGTGTAAATGGACATGAAATTAAAAGTTCTAAGGAAATATATTTCATGCTCTGTCCGAATTTGTCTTTGACAATTTTATGAAGACATACTGTTCGGAGAATTTGGCATTTACACAATCGTACTTGAGAGCGTAGATATAGTAGATATATCAAATAGCACACAGAGCACGAAGTTACGGGTTCAAAGTTTTCCAATCCATGCCCAAAGTTTTTAAAAACTTCTTGGCTGACTTATACTAAGGGTATTTGATATTCGTTGTGCTGCTGCTATTTTCGGCTCTTGTCTGCTTCTTATTTTTTGCTGTCTGCTGTGGCATGTTATGCGACTGCGATTTGAATTCAATCAAAATGAGGCACACACACACTCGCACACACACACACACACACTTGTGAACAAAAAGCGAATGCCGCTAAATTGGCCGCTGGCTTTTTATGTTTCCTGTGACGATTCTTTGTTTATTAAACTAGCAATTTCTACTTTTATTTCACAATTTAAATGCCCCACACACATACACTCACACACACACCAAAGGGGGCATATGGGCCAGAGACTATCTAGGCATGTCAGAAATGAATACATGAACTTTGTTGACCGCCGTCGCAGCAGAGATCGAGATTTATGTGCGCATGCGCAGTCCGCAGTCCGCAGTTCGCAGTTCGCAGTCCGCCGTGATCTGGACTGGGCCGCCAATTGACGTTAATTTATGGCATTGGCATGCATTACTCGCCAAGCCTAACAAGCCCAAAATGCAGCCAGCCCCAAGGAGCTGAAGCCGGAGTCAAGCCAAAAATAAAAACAAAAGCCAGAAACGCAAAACTTATGAACTGCTTATGAGTATTTATTTTTATAGAAATAATCAGAAAGGCAGTCAAATTTATGGCAGCCAGAACATGGCCGGGCCCCGACAGAAATGCCCGGCCAAAAGACAAAAAGGTGGGGCAATGCAATCGCCTCGTGTCTGGCCAAAAGGACTCTCTGGACTTATCAGCAGTCGCTAAATGCGCTGACATGTTTAATTTTCGGGCGTGTTCGATAAGAAATTCGCCGCTGTCAAAGCGAAGTTTATTATGCAAACGAGGTGCGCTTGCAAAGTATGCGGTAGATGACAATAGCTGTGAGCAGAAGAGTCAAGCTATTAATTGCTGAGGGCTGTGCAGATAGCTTGGAATATAAGAAACTAAAATGTCTTATATAAAACAGTTTTAAAACCCCTTTTATAAGGCCATAGTAGGGCCATAGAGCTGAAAATGTATCAATATTTATGAGCATATGTCAAAATAATAATTGAGTACATTTTTTACATTTAATTTTTAACATGACATTTAAATTGTCCTAGATTTTCATAGGAACTTCTCATGCTTTGTACTAAAGAATATATTTCAAATAGATTTTTTAAAGTTTTAAAATCTTTGAATTAACCCACGTTGTTGATTTCACAGCACCTGTCCGAAAATGTAAAGTGTTATCCATGTGGCTACCTGCTGTACCACCCAGAACCGACCTGGAGCACATTAATGGCAGACAAATGCTGATTGCTGTCGTTACTTAACGGTAGCTTCCTGCCGCCAAGCTTGAGTGGAAATTATCCGAGGAATTCGTTTATCATGCGGATTGACTTTTAAGGTTGCTGCAGCAATACATTGCAAAGCGGCTGCGTAATTGAAAGCGAAAGGAGTTTAAAGTGCTTGCGATATGCAAAGACATTTTCGTTGGCAAGCAGTAAAGTTTGGCACAAATGACAGCGGCAGTTGCAGCAGGCGTTGCATGTGGCCAATAAACGACGTCAATTGCGTGTTTTGCAAATGTTGATTTGGTTGGATAAGGTGGGCGAGGGGAGGGAAGGTGGTTTACCTGGGGTGGGTGTGAATTTATAACACACTTCAGGCAGTTACTGCAACTGCCACTGCAACGTCGCATAAACATAAACATTTGATAAGACTCAAAAAGCAACTAAATTTGACAGTGCGCAATTGCGGCGCGTTTTGCGCGCGTTTTGTACGCGTTTTTTCGGCATACGCAACCAGCAGATGCCTCCGCATGTTGCTGTTGCTGTTGCCGCTTATCTCAGATGCAACAACTGTCGATTTTTTCAATCTGGACAGTAAAATTACATGCAAATCCAATTAAGTTGTTAACTCAACGCTGGATGCCGCGACTTTTTGCTCTTTTATTTATTTTTTTATTTGGTATTTTTTCCCCTTTTTTTGCAATTTATTTTAAATTTTTGTTTTACTTTGTATTGTTGTCTTTTGGTTGTGCTCACACAGCTCCCCTGTGTATATGTGTGTGTGTGTGTGTTTTATTTAAGCTCTTTGGGGTCAGTGCGGTGCACTCTTTCTGTTTTTAATGAGCACAAGTGCTGCGGAGTCGCCTCCAGTTTGGGGCGCAGCGAGCTGGGTTTTTGCTGTCTGCCAAAGTGTTGGCGTTTGGGGCTTTTGCTATTGACCAGTTGTGATTTAATCACAATCCCCTCGTCCTTGTTTGCGTTGTTTCACTGTGGCCAATTACTCGCTGATTTACAATGCAGCCAAAAGCCAAACGATTTTTGTGCTTTAATTTTAGTTTGCTTTGGTTTTATTTTTGATTTCATTTGGTTTTAGCGGCTTTATCGGCATCTAACTGCATGCCGCTTATAATTGGCAATTTAAAGCTAGCCACAAAAGCGCATATTTAAATCAATCTACCACAACCATATATAAGCCATAAAGCCAGGCGATTAGGTGCGCCCAATGATACTAGCTTAAATTGATGGCTGGACATGTCTTATTTAAAACACGAAGCAGAAGAGTACAACAAAAGAGTCGCAAGGGAAGTGAAGGGACACACAGAGAGAGAGAGAGAGAGAGAGAGAGAGAGAGAGAGAGAGAGAGAGAGAGAGAGAGAGAGAGAGAGAGAGAGAGAGAGAGAGAGAGAGAGAGAGAGAGAGAGAGAGAGAGAGAGAGAGAAAGTGAGAGTTTTAACAAAACAACCCAACATAGTTTATTTTTTACAATTAATCGTAATCGAGCTTTCATGTGCTTTGAAAGATCTAAAGCTTTTCTGTAGTTTTAAGCTTAAATGCTGGTAATCTTTAGTTCTGGCATTGTCAATTAGCAATGGATAAAACGAGTTAAGCTTGGAGCTTTCAATTAATTAATTGTGTATGAGCTTTAATGAACTTCAATGAGCTTTGAAAACTTTTATTTAGAGACACTTAGACAAAATCTTTCGTCTTGAATAAACAACTATATTGCTGAATATAGCCTGACTTAAATTAATCGAAAGCAGACTTATAATCAGGATTAATATTATAGGCGAAATAGGCTAGTGTCATTGAGGCATTAAAGCTATGTAAACTAATACATGCTAGAGCCTTATTTAAACTGCAACATAATGCTGTTTGCAATTGCTGGACACGCCCTGCAATTAACAATCAGCCTGCCTACACAAACACACATTTAAACATATACAGAGTGCATATACATACAGAGTGCTCACCCGTTGCTGTGTAGTCGGTAATCCAATGTTGCAGCTAGTCTATAATTGAATTCACATAACTAATGATCCATAAGCAAGTCGTTGTCGGCAATTAGAAGACGCACACACACGCACGCACATTGATGAAGGGGTAATGGAGTCGCATGGAATGCATCGCAATTGCGTTAAATGCACAAATTTATGAGAATTTAAACAGTGATTTTCACGCTTTAATTATCCAGTTGCAGCGCAACCGGCAGGCTACAACAACCGACTAATAATAGTTCCAACAACTTGGACTTGCATAGAGAAACGCGGCATTCACGCATGCGCGTGGCAACAGGGGCAACGACTGGTCTCTCTGTCTGCTTCTGCTGCTCTTCCTGGCCGCGGGCGGAGCTACCTTTCCCAAAATTAAAAACTAAAGACAACAAAAAAAAAAAACTAAACTAAACGTAGCCGCGCGAAACTGCAACCGTGCAACTGGCAACTGCTGCTGCTGCTCCGGCTGCGTTTGCCGTTCACAAATTTCATTTGGCCTCGCGGCAATTTTGGCTTTAATTTATTGCAGTTTTGTCGGCTTCGCACTGGTAGCGTTTTTATGCGTTCTTCTTCTTTGTTTTTTAATATATGCGCCGTGGTAAGTAGTTGCAGTTAGATTAGAGATCTTAGCTGCAGCAGCAGGAGATCATTCACATTTTGATATTTTACAACACTGCAGCCGCGCTTTAGTTCTGCACGCGTTGAGCTTTGTTTTCGCACTGGCAACATTGTCGGCATTCGCGCAGTCGCAGTCGCAGTCACTGCTACTGCTGCAGTCGCCGTTGACGTCGCAGCGCACAGCAACGAGTTTTCGGGAATGGGAATGGGAATGGAGGATGGGAGCTGCCGCTGCTGGTGCATTGGAAATGCGCAAGTTCTTTTACTCGCCGCACAGGTTTTATATATATATATATATACATAAACTTTTTTTCTGCCTTCCATCAGGTTGAAATTGAACTTGGGGAATGCGAGAGCAGCAAAGCGCATAAAAGTGGGGAGGGCATTAAAAATATAGGGAGCGTTTGGCGTTGCCATATGACAAAATACTGCCGGAAAGCTGCGAATAGTAAATATTAATGTTTGTTTTGTTTAAGAGTTTCTTATCAAGCTGTTAGCGGCATTTAATGCAAACTGTGCAAACTGAACGCATTTTCGAGCTGAACAATGATAATAATATGCCTGGCTTAAGCTTAGTTAACAGAGCTCGAACCGGTAAGGCGCCTGCCAGCTTAGCAAAAGAAAACCCGGCCCCGACTTGGGCCATACTTTATTGGCCCAACCACTTTGCGGCTATCTGATGAACGCTGTGCGCCTTGACGCATCATATTTCATATGCAATTTTGAGTTCAGAAAATGCAAGCAGACAACTCCTTTGAGCATGGATAGCGACACTAATGGCCGTTGGTCTGTGATGGGCTGAGCCCTGGCCGAGAGCGAAATGCGCCTCATTAAAATTACAAGCTTTTATGCTATATAATTTAATTGATTTTCAAGCACCTTTCAGTGCGAGCTGTGACTCGATTTGAACGTACAGCGAACAGCACGCAGCAGCATTTATGCTATTAGATAAATGATAGTGTTAATCATCGACAGCCCTGGTTCAGATCGGCTTGGGTAGAGCCATAAAAATGTTAATGCCATTTGGCTCGCACAGATCATCATAATCATAGTCTTGTATTTTATGATGTAAGTAATTAAGCCATAATCGTAAAATGCCGTTGTTTTCTCATTTAAATTAACATACTAAATGCCGTAGGCTGTGCTAACAAACTGGAGCAGGCTGCCGCATTGGCCAGCTCTGTTAACGGTCCCAACTGCCAACCAGTTGCCTGTGGCCATCCGTCTACGTCCTCGTCACAGATCTTTGGCGACAACGACTGAGACCACGACCACGACGACGACCACGACTACGACTTGGCTCCGCTTTCGATAATGATGTGCAGCCTGTGAGTTTGAAAAATGCAACACCATTGACTGGTTCCGGCCAAATAAATTTACAGCCAGTAACTAATTCTCCTTCTTCGTCTTCCTCTTTACCTTCTGGGCAGGTGCAACCCACGCCCAGTTTTAGTCGCGAATTCCAATTGCATATAACAATAATTAGCATAAATGTTTGCCCATAACCATAACATTTCATAAACATAAAGAGCCCAACATATGCCCCGCCTTCCACTCCACAGGAGAGCCCTCTTCTCCTGATCTCCTCTTCTCTATCCTCTGCACCTCCGGCAAATGCTGGGCATCAATTTAAATTGCTTTCTAATTTTACAAGCTGCAGCCTGTTGCACAATGTTTGGCCATTTATGGCCCGCTGCTCATTAGGCTGAAATTCTCCGTGAACCCCACGCCCCTCCTGCTGCCATCTAGCCGCAATTTTAATGGCCAATGTTCTGTTCTTCGTTGGTTCTATTGGCGACTTCTTTGGTGGCATAGCTGGCAATTTGCAGGTGCAACGGCAGCTGAGCAAACGCGCTATTACAAATTGCCCGCGACTTCCAATTTGGCCTTTGCACACTTCCGGCTAATGGCCAGGCAATGTTTTGAGCATTTTCAAGATTTTCACTCCAATTAAGCATACTAATAGGCTTTTTAACAGTGTCTTGGCTGTGCGAATTTATGTTAGAAATATTCCTTGATAAATACTTTTAGTTAACAGAAGTCCCAATACCTCTAACAGTATTTCTATTTACAGGAGCTCTAATTAACATACAATTTTTATGTTACAGTATCTCCAAAGATTTTGAACAGTTGCTTGGCAAATTTAGTTTAATTTTGTTAACAGAAGTCCCAACAGGACTCACATTATTTCTGTTTACAAGAGCTACAATTAACATTTAACTGTTTTTCATACTACTTTTAAGCTTTTCATTTGAACATAGGTATTTCTGTGAAAATGTATATTAGAAACATCAGAAATCCTTAGAAATAGCAGAGCTCCAAACATGACTAACAGTTTTTCTGTATATAGCAGCAGCTCTAATTAACATAAAATAAAGATATGGGTATTTAAAAAGAAAATTCCCTTCGCAGCTTGAACATTAAAAAGATGCACTGAATTTCACTTAGCGAGAATTACAGCTCACCGAATTCTCTCAGCCTGTTTAATTTGGTTCCCAGCTCACCTGCCGGAGCACCTGAAAAGTCTGCGCATTCGTCACGTTTTTGTTGTTTTTTTTTTTTTTGTTGTTATTGCTGCTGACGAGCTCAAGGAACGTGGCCTGGGACAGACGAGATGATGTTGGTGGCGGCTTGCGGAGTTTGCTTGCAGGTATTTTCATTTCTTTTATCGCACATTAAATTTACAAAAATAGTTTTAACACCTTTTAAGCTTACAAGCATGTGTTGGTCTGCTTTTCAGGCCTCGTTTGGCACCGCCGTTGATTTATCCCTGCCCTGGCGTACATGATCTTTGCTGGTAGACATGCGCTGACCATCGCTAACAACAACAAAGACGACAACGACGACGACGACGACGAAGTCGACATGATTCGTACATAATCCAGCCATTATTTCTGCTCTACCTCGACGCCTCATCCGTGTCCGTGCCCTGGCCCATTGCCCGTCTCAGTCTCAGTCTCAGTCTCATCCTCATCCTGGTCTGTGGCTCTGGTTGCGGCTGTCGACTTATCGCAAAAATTGCGTCAAGATGTTTTAATGCGGCCCCGTCCGCAGCGCGTTTTGCGGCTATAAAAATGAAAGCAACTTTGGACAGAGTTGCGTTCGCCGCGAACATCCTTTTTAATTTAAAACATTATCGTAAATTCTCTGGCAATTATGCGCGTTGCTCAAACGCTGCCTCCCTTGGCCAAAATATATATATATATATACGCTTTTTGCATTGTCCGCAGTCACAACACATGTCGCCTGTTGCAGTTGCAGTTGCAGTTGCAGCTAATGCTAATGAATTGCTGTTGCGGCTGCTTCTTGCGCCTGCTACGGCCCGCAGATTAGCGCTTGCCACCTGAAGGCCCAGGCCCAGGCCCAGGCTCAGGCTCAGGCCCAGACCGAACGCCCGGTTCGTTATACGCGTTTTGACTAACTAGACAGCGCGTATCTTATCGCCGTGCCCTGTCGACACGTCGTTTGCCCAAAAGATATCACCATTTCAGCGTGTGCGTGCATTGTTGTTATAAGTCAAGCCCCAGCTCAAGTCCAGCCCTGTCCACAACACAGTCCAAGCCGCGGGCCAAGCCTTCCGCATAAATCGACAGCTGCTTTGGTTATAATTCCATAAAGCCGATTGTGCACATACATATGTATTTGAAAGGATTCTACAAGACGTTGTGTGCGTATTAATGACAGGCAGACACAAGAAATTACTTTATAAATAAAACTATTTTCAAAGCAGTTCGTTTTATTTTGTCTCTTACTTTTTGTCGCTAAATATTTGTGAAGCAATTGTCTAAGACAATATTATTGAGGGTTTTATTGTATTTCTGAGCAAAAAAAAAGAAATTAAAATACGATTATTTACGGTAAGCAGGTTCAGAAGTCAATAACTGGGCCAATATTCATATTCCTTATTAGAAGTCAAATAATTCCTATCCAGAAAAGGCTCTTCAACAAGAATGTGTATGTCAACTATAGTCAACTATACTCCCCAGCTACCAATACCATTCGATGGAATCTATAGAATGAGAGCAATTTGAACCAGCGACCTTTTTAAATGCAATGCAAATGTTCATTACAAGCTTCAAAGCCTCATGAGCAGGCCTAAGCTAAACTGTATACCTTAGGAAATACCAGTTTTATTAGGCGTTTAAATTCAATTACATTGAGTAAGGCCCAAAATTATTATCAATCATCATCAATCATCAATGGTACAGTATTATTATCAATCATCATCAATTCTCAGTGCTGACTTTTTCGCATTTGTAATTTTCTCACTTTTTAAACTGCTTTCTCTCTGTTAGTTACCTTTTTTTTTCATTTGCAACTGAAAAGCAGCAGAAGCAATAAAACAATTAAAACCGCATTTGGTTGGGTTAAACAAAAGTTCACAACTTCTGCAAGCAGCCAACATCCTGCGGCTCCTGTGGCTCCTCTGGAGATAACTAAATGTATTCCAATCTCAATATGGAAATGTCTGCAGTGTCTGCATATTTTACGAACTGCAAAGTAGACAAGTTTTGTTTTAAAACTGTCAACGCGAAACGTTCGCAACGCCTACAAAGGGGTGCGCCGTGCACAAAAAAATAGGAAGAAAAAAAAACAAGGCGCAGGCACAAATCCTGCGTTGACAAAAAATAAAAAAAAAATAGAAGGAAAACCTAATAAAATAAATTGTTTCAATGCACGGCAAGTAATCCGCTTTTCCGGCGCTCATTCCTTGCGGTTTAAGATTTATGCACTGCAAAGGCGCTTTCCATTGCGTTTTCTTTTCGCCGTTTCCTTGGCGGCGAAAGTGAAAGGGGTTGGCCATAAATTAGCTACGCGCGGAATGTCCTGCACTCTCTCTCTCTCTCTAAGAGTGGCACTTAAACACAGTTAATCCCCGCATTGCTAACAACAAAAGTTTTGGTAATTTCGAGTGCTTTTTTTTGCACTCTACTCTTGCGGCATTTTTCAATTAAAGTGTTGAAAATTTAAAGTCGCGCGTGCACAAACAAAAAAACACATACACACAAAACACATGACAAATTAGCTTCCTAATGAGCTGAGACATAAATCTTGACATGCTTTTGGCACGCACTCGAGCAGCGAGCAACCCCCTCTAAACAATGAGCAGGAGGCTGCCCCCAGCTCCGACTCCGACTCCGACACCGTCTCCGCCTGCCTTCCGAAATGTCTTGTACACGTGTTAAGGCAAACATGAAAGCCAGGCGACGGCATTAGGGCTTCATTACAAGGACTTGCTCCTGTGCGCGCTCCTGTGTGTTGTTGCTGTGTAAGCCGAGCCATTATTAAAATGAACTGTTAATACAAAGACAGCGCCACGCTTGATTTAATTGCACAACAACCAGGACGGGCAACCAAATTGAATTGAATTTTAAATCAGGAAATCAAGGAATTTGCATTTGACTAACAAGAAATCAACTAACCGAAGGAAGGTGACTATTGAATATATTTAGAGAGGACATGAAGGGGACTCGGAGCACACGTCCAATAAAAAGCGCAGTTGCCGATTGAACTGGAGCTCGTACACCGAACTTTATGATCAAGGGGACTTAACTTGTTTATTATAAAAAGCTGTGAATGCATTTTAAGTCTTGCCCAAAAACCATTCACAAGGCTTGCCAAAAGCTTAGAGGCTCTTGGCCAAGGCAAAGATCAGCTCCGCTCAAGCCAAAATCCACTTTATTCTACAGCAAAACCAAAAGAAGGAGCAAAAATCAAGGCGAACATAAAAAAATGCCCCACACGAAAAGCTTGTAAATATTTAAGAGGCCTTTCATATTTTTGTTGGCCGAACATAAATACCTCAAGCAGCTGTTATAAATAATATACAAATAAAAGTATGTATATTTAAATGCCCATAAATTTGCAATGCGGATTTAGGTTATTAAACTGTAATAAAAGCGGCACAGTCACAAAATCACAAAATCAGTGCCTGCTTCTAGGCGCACATATATATGAGGCCAACCCCTCCTCTCGCTGTTCCTCTCTTGCAGCTGCCATAATACTCCACGTTAACTGTTAAAGCCCCATTGGTTAGACCATTCCAGTGCGTATTATTAGCATAATAAAAATACAAGCACACATTCCACACACACACACACACTTAGACACTCTCGCATGATGAGGGCTTAGCCGGGAGCGATTTGGGCTTGGAATATTGCCGGACAGCACAGAGCACTGCGTGGACAATATAATTTTATGGCCACACTTTTATTGTGGCAAAGTGTCTTGAGCTTTGAGCTTCTCCGAGGGGGTCGGACAACACCATCATCATCGTCATCGTCATCGTCATCATCATTATCCGAGGGTAGGCGTTGAAAGCCAGCGCTGCATAACATTTAAATGTTATGTGCTCACACGAACAACCATAAATGATATAACAAATAATCTGTTTTTCTTTTCATTTTTGACTAGCTAAAATTGCCATTAAAATATCATGTGCATATGGCGTTGACTTTCAAGTGCGGCCGCAGTTTTATTAAATGCCAGCTCTGACCGCAAATTTCTATACATACATATATATGCTCAACAGCTCCCTGGCAGCACCTGGTTACAGGTGCCGCTGGCAGCAGCTGCCGGATGCCGTGCTCCGTATGCAGCTCGAGTTTGTGAATGTGTGTGCGTGTGTGCATGGAGCTTGAGCTTGGCCAGAGATGAGCACGTGCTGGCCTACGAATATGAGGCATTGCATCATCCAAGACTGCAAATCGGCTTAGGAATCAAATCAATTTATATCCAGAATTCCTATTCTTAAAACATATAAAAACAATATAGTATTTATATTATCTCTACCTGAACCAGATCCATCTTTAATTTAGCTTGATAAAAAAGTTAAATAAGCGTTCTCAAATCTACAATAGAATATCCATATTCTTCCTTCGACAACATTTATGACCATTAAATAATAGTCTGAATATGTCAATTTCGGGAACTTAAGATGCTAAATACTTAAAATTTAGAACGTGCATCTTCTTATTGCCGGCCCAAATCAAGTTCATCTATAGCTTATCGATATTTTTCGCCTTTTGTACCAAACCGGTCGAATTAGATTGCTTAAACATATCTCATGGTGCATTAAAGCTAGAGATATTTTATTTGTTGTGCAGCTTCTCGAATGCACAGATCTACAATACTTCAGCAATTTTTTTAACCGCGTGCTCTCACAACATTAGGACTCTCCTATGCACCGCTCTGAATTATTTGACTCTTTCTTCAACTCGTGCTAGCACACGCATTTAAGGCAAGCTGCCGTGTCACGCGCTCAGCTCTAGTTGAGTTTTGTCTGCGCTTGTTTTAATTAAATATTCCATTTGCCTAAACCAAAACCCAAAACGCGCAGTTAGTTTGTGCAATGGCCAATGTGGGCGGGTGTGTGTGTGTGTGCGAGTGTGTGTGTGTGCGAGTGTGTGTGTAGTGCATAAATTTGGCAGTGGCCCGTGGTCAAATTGGCAGCACTGTCTACCTGTGCGTCCTGTGTCCAGCTGTATCCTGCATGTTTGCATTAAGGATTATGTGCGACTGCTCACGGCCGCATTTGCGGACGCACACAATCACAACCCCCACCCACCTCTGCACCATCCCCTTTAACATAACGGGCACAGTCATTAACACGTGCGGCGGCAGGTGCTTTGCGGTTAGCGACAACTTTAAGGCTTAAAGTGCCTGACAATGTTCATTTTTTTGTTGGTTGTTTCCATCATATTGAATTTCAATTAGCCGTAAAATAACATTTTGCGCGTTTGTCCTGAAATGCATTTAAATGCAATGTGACCAATAATGAACCACAAACATTTTACAACTGAATAAATATTTGCACATTAATTGCGCGTATTTATTGTAAGCTCTTAATTGCACAAACGTCAAAGTCTCCTTTTTTTCTGATTGCTTAACCAACCACATGACTAAAAAAAATGCACTTTAGTCTGATTAAAGAGTGCTAATTAATTAGGTTTAGTGCTTAATTTTATATAAATATGTACGTATTTAATTATAATTAAATTTTATTTAAACACACAAAATGTTTAAATTGAAATAGAAACTAGATTTAATTAACAACAAAACTTTTCCGACTAAACCCAATCATTATTTTTCCTAATAATTCCGATTTTTGCAGAATATTTCGTATTTTACTAAAAATATTAATTTAATAGGGAATTTTTATTTAATTCCTTTTTTTATACGATTTCAGCTGAATTTTCAAAATTTAATTAATTTCTCTTCAAATAGGCTTCTAATTTCTGAAATTAAAAACAGCTCTTGTTAATTTTCGCAGCACGTTTTAGCCATTTATCATTTAGCTGCCGAATTTGCTGCTGTCCCATGAACCCGTAGCCATAATTAATGAAATCAAAATCCTATCATTAAAATTCAATAGAGGCGAACATAAATTTTGGTACATTTAATTTGAACAGCGCGACATAATTCACTTTACGCACAATTTTTAATGAAAATGTCAAAAGAAAAGCGCACAACGAAATGTGAAAAACGAAAAAGTTTTCCACTCCACTCTTTCTGCTTCTTTTGTGCCGGCAACAATGGCAACATGCAAATAGCAGCTGAAGGAGCTGCAGAAGCTGATGATGATAATGGCGACTGGTGGCAGCCAACGGAAGCGGAAGTAATGCCAAATAAGAAGACGACAAACAGGGAAAAAAAGCAGCACCAGCAGCAGCAACAGCACAAAGAAATGTAGAAGGCGCCAACATATAAAAATAATAATAATAATAATGCCATCATCAATGCCAAACAAGCAACGGAAAACGGCAACTCAATCCAAAAGTATCGACAATGGGGAAATTGAAGCTATCTTGCGGGGGGTGGGAGCCAGCCAGTGGCAACAACAAATGATGGAAGATGCTTTAAATTAACAAGCAAATGCAAATAAGCCGCAGCCGTAGCTGAGGCTTGGGGCCAAGAAAAGGGAAATAAATTAGATAAAGGCAAAAGGCAACAACGCAGAACAACGCACAGGACAACGCCGCGAGCCGCGAGCCGCTCAGCACGCGCACGAAATTATAGCGTACAACAGGACAAAGCTACAGCAACAACAATAACAATCAAGAATGCTCTAGTCGGAAGTGAGCGACTAGCAGATACCATGCACAAGGCATACACAAATGTAAAGAGACCACAGCAAAGCGCATTGAAACATTGAGACTTTGTTTAGACTTTATAGAACGAGACGAGGCAGCGAGGACAATGAAGCGACGGCATCTACGATAAAGAAACAGTCAGGATATGTATATTCTTAAACATTTCCAAGGTGTCATCTAGGAAGATTAAATATTCCGGATCTGTTTATACTCAAGGAGTTCCAATGATGCAGCGAGCTGAAGACCAGACTTCTGCCTGGCACATAACTCGGCTCACTCGGCTCACTATACCCACATTACACTCAAGGGGTGCAGGGTATAACAGCAACGGCAGCAACAACAATGGCTAACGCAAAAAGGACAACGCGCCCTCAGGCCAAATGGAAATCCATATACTCGTATTTCTTTTGTATTGAAGCAGAAGATTTTGCTGGTTCGTTAAATATACGAAAGCCATTTTCGGTTTGGTGTGGATTTTGGGGGCCCAAGTCAAATGTCAATAGGTTAAGTGGGCATGGTCACGTTAAATGGCCGCCAGCCTGTGTGTGACTGGCAAGACAACAAAAACAAGTCGCACAGAGAAAGAGAGAGAGAGAGAGAGAAAGTTGCCTGTGATAAATATGATTAAAACATATTGCGAGGCGAGTTGATAAATGTTCAAAGTTTTTCTATGCCTCGGCCTGGCTTAAAGCACAGCAGGCAGCAGCGAAAATCCAACAGATGCCGATATAAATCCAATTTAGTAGCTACCATAAAAAGTGGCAGCAATTCCGGCGCCCAGGTCTATCCAACTATTTGCATGATAAAAATCTTTCATCAAGCGCCAGAAACAATCTCAGTTGCCGTCTCCGCCTCAGTTTCGGCTCCTCTTCCACCACCAAGCACCCCGTCCCCCGTCCATGGCAAGCCATGATTTCTGCATAATTCGACGATTGCAGCGAGAAGCGGCGGCGGCTTTGGCCTTTGTGTGGTAAACACCTAAAGTAGTAAACTGGGATTTAAGCACACACACCAACACACTCACGCACACACACACACAAACACAAGCACACATCTACGTGTGTCTATAAAAATTTTACGTCGTTGGCAAGGACAAAAACTTTTGCCAGGTCTGCCAAAGGCAACAGCCAATGTTCAAGTTGTGCTGTGGCCAGGGCCAGGGGAGGGGAGTCGGGGGGGCGTGGGGTTAGGTGGAAAAACGTTATACAGGATATGGCTTTTATTGCTCTGCGAGCATGGGAAATTGTGATGCCTGAATACATACATAAATTCTGAGCTCTAGTCTGGGCCGCTGTGAAAACCCAATAGGGACATTACGAGCACGAGTCCTACTAGAGAAATCTATAGAATATGTAAAATACTTTTCAGAAAGATTAAAATTTTTGCAATTTTAATACGACAACACAAACAAAGGAAGGTGTAGCTGGGCAGGACGACGCACACACGCGCACACACGCACACACGCACAGGAAGACAAAGTCTGAGAGCAAACAACAAAATTTAAAAGTTATGAGTGCGGGACGCAACTCTCTTCCCTTTCTTTTGGGTCTGTGTTTGCACTGTAATTGTTTTTCGAAAAGTTTTATAAGCAGCTGTGTTTATAGCAAAACTCCGGCATAAAAAATTTCCATTGCCCTTTGCAAGAAATAAACTGAGATTCTATCAAGTTCCGTTTAAGGAATTCAAATTAAACATACCAATAAAAATTGTATCAATATTTACTCCTTAATCGAAGTAGTTCAAAAAGGTATCCGAGTCAAATTACATTTTTGTCAATTACATTTTTTACTACAATTAAGGAACCTTAGAGATGTTTCTAGCCCGTTTTTATTGAACTCGCAATTTAAACGAAATTCCTCAATTTTCCTACATTTCAAAACAGTTGTTGCCCTTGGCTTTATATCTCTCATTAGTTCCTCTTGAGAACATTTCCAAATTTTCGATTTTCATTGTGAATTAACTTAAACTTGCTTTTCCCCTAAATCATTCTTACCCTACTAAGCTCGTTGGTCACGCTTTCGCCAGCTCGGACTCGAACTAATAACTCAGCCGGGCGTTGTCCCGAGTTTTAAAGCCGCTTAGGTTCATGAATTTCGGCAGCGTCCACTTCCGCTAGACCATCCGCTTATTAAACAACCCGCGCGAGCTGCTGCCGTTGCCCCCTGGCAACGCAGGACGGTGTGTTGCCTAGCATATGACCAACATCCCCAACCCTGCAAAATATAATCTAAAGGTGCCCCAAAAGAAGACGTTAGGACGCAGCAGCAGCAGCAGCATACAAAGAAATGGAGCCAGCCCCAGCTCCAGGACTTGGCATTTAAGATAAATGATCGCCTGCCCAACAATGCACAAAGAAGAGTCACAAAAACTTTTGGTCACGTTTGTGCTATTTGGCGGCGCAGGCATATGCTACAATGGGGGTTGGCTCCATTGTCAGGGGAGGGTGGCTAGGCAGGGGGGGCAGCGTCTAGGTTGCATTCACCTTGCCGCAAATTTTAATATGAAGCCCCAAGTTTAAAATTCAAGACACATGCAGCAGCTTAAACGTTTTAGAAATCTATTTTTCAAAATGCCAACTCCGGACAGACGAATGGGCGGGGGCGGGTCACATGTGTGCGTGGAAATTGGTAAACGTTGTGCGCATTTAATTGAAACGTCTGAGCGGCACAAGGCTTGCAGCCATGGCAAGAAGGCAGCAGGTGAAAGTGTTTCTTCACTCAAAAGAAAAACGATGCCAAATAAACGCCGATGGACAGCAGCAGCGCATATAGGATATACAGCTCCATTTTGAGGCCAGACATGGACTGCAGCCGGTCGAGCGTTCGCTGCGCCGCCTTCAATTTGGTGCAGTGCTCGTAGAGTATCAGCGTGTGCCGTATTATCGTGTGCTCCACCCACTGCATGTGCTCCAGCTGTTTATAAAACTCGCCGAAGCTCAACGTGAGCATCTGCTCATAAATCTGTGCCAACACTGTGCTCGGTATATATGTGTCCATGCTGGTAATTACACTGGCGTCCAATTCGGGCAGCTGCAGCTCATCGATTAGCGCTTCGCAGGCGATCAACGTGTCCATTTTTCGCATGCCCTGCAAACGTTTCAGCAGCTGGCGCAAGGACTGCTCCTGCCCGGGCGGCAGGGTGCCGCTCGAGCTGTTCAGCGTGTCCAGGGCTGGGCCATAGCTGCCGCGACAAATGGATGTGACAATGCCGTTGGCCACTTTGCGCTGCAGTGGTGTTAGTGTGTGTGAAAAGGACATAGCCTGCAAAGCTAAGCAGCCGTGCTCAATAAAAATATACAACTGGCTTTCAGAATTGTGGATTCTCTTTTATCATGTGCTTACCTCGTGGGGCGTGTAGGGTGAATTGTGGAGTGAGTGTGTTTGTTGTTTTTGTTTGTTTACATATTTTTAAAAATTTTGTTCATTTTTTTTACGTTTTTTTTTTATTTTTGAATTGTAAAGCTTTGTTTGCCAGTCACATATTTCAAAATAAGCTCAGCTCGGCAGGGCGGTCTGCTAAGCTGCTGTTAAGCTTTCCTCTCTCCATTCATTAATTTGATAAGCTTTCATCTCTCTCTCTTCATTCATTCGATAGCGCTCTCTGCTAAGCTGCTGTTAAGCTCTCCTCTCTCTTTATGCCAAAAATTGCCCAAGCCCCTAATTGAGCATTTTAGTTCTCCATTTTGTTAGCATTCACCTTTCCTTTTTTCATATACCCTAATTTGTTAAAGTTGAAAACGTGCCTTTAAGTTGACGTTGCCATACCGCTTGATGATGACAAGCGCGACTGCCTTCGCATACGGCTTCAGGCCCATAAATCGAGCCACATATGGGCGACATTACAAGTGGCTGCCGTCTGTGCGCCCAATTCAAATGGAAATCAAAGTGGGCGTTCATGAGTTAAACACTCCAGTACAGTTACAGCTAGAGCAGCTCCTTTCTGCTGGAAGTTGGAATGTGACAAAGTCGCTGGCAATGCGCGCACTTGTGGTTTACGACCTGGGCTTCAGCTCTTTTTGCTACTCTTGCCAAGCTCAAGTGTGGCCAGAGGGTGCGGCTGGGCTATAAAATGGCGTAGCGTTTCCGCTCTCGACTGCCACATTGCTCAAAAATTTATTATTCCCATCTAGATGAGTTCATTATTTTGCAGCATGTTGCATGCGGAATGTTAAGTGTAGCAAGTTGAATGTCGAATGCGAAAACAATTTAATTTTATTGTTTTGCACATAAATTTTTCGGTTTGCCATACGGCAGAATTATGCATTGTTTTTCATTGGAATGGCAAAAGGAAACAACCAAAAACAAAAGCTTTCTTCGGCACGCATACCATTAAATACCCTTTTATATAGATAGAAAAAAAAACCCACTTCAAGCGTATAAAAAGGAGTACAAGAAAAATATAACTGTATGCCAGTTTCGTCTTTAAAGTAAAAATAAATACATATACATATATACTTATGCATTCTAATAATATATAAAGGAGCACGCTTACCTTCCTAGGAAAAGCTTTCTCTCTCTCTCTCTCTCTCTCTCTCTCTGCACATGGATTACGTTTAATTGACGGCAATTTATCTTCAGTGAAAAAGCTCTGCTTTAAAAATTACGCACCGCACATTCTACCGATAATTCAAAATCCGCACAAGGATAGCGAATGGTTAAATATTGAATATCACATTAAAAAATATTTAAAAAAAAAACAGCTCACTCGGCACTATTTTTCACACACGCACAACGGAAACAAACGATCAAGGCAAGAGACACGCACTGTCTAAATTATCTCAATGTCCGTGCCTACGCTAAGCCGACATATGCACTAATACAAGCACAGCTAAGAGCAGCTCTCCAGCTCTACGCTAGATACGCAACTAAGGTAACGGGATCAAAAGCGTTGCAGCCAATTTATCTTCAGCGAAAAAGCTCTGCATCAAAAATTACGCAACGCACATTCTACCGATGGTTAAATATTGCCAGAAGGGTGGCGAACTGATGAAAGGTGACTACCATTATTAAAAACTGTTAAAACACCCAATCGGCACATATTAAACGCATTTAACACAACATATTTATTGCAAATGGTTTTTGCAAACTATTTTTCACACACGCACAACAGAAACAACCGATCAAAGGGAGGAACGCGCACTTACTAAATGTTCTCATTAAGGACGCGCCTACGCTTAGCCGGCATATGCACTAATACAAGCGCAGCCAAGAGCACAGATCTCACAGAGCTCGCTCGCGCTCTCAGCTGAACCGAGGTAACGGGATCAAAAGTGTCGCGACCAATGGTGGACATTGCACGACTTCTCCCCAGTGATTGAGCTATAAGTAATTAATACGCAATGACTTCTCCCGGTCATGCCATGCACAGTGTTCGGCAACAATTCGAGCATATAACGGGATCAAAAGCATGAGAGCAAATAATGTGTACAGAATGGCCGACAAAGTTATCTCCCACGCTCATCCATCTATGTTCGCTCTCCAGATAAATGCGCTCTCTGGCAGTGCGATGATCCGTGCATACACTTCTGCTATGCGTTACAAATTTCATGTCAAAATTATAATAGCCGCTAGCAGGGTATTATAAAAGGAAACCCCTATGAAATCTGATACACTCGCACACACATGTGCATGTGTGTGTGTGTGCGGGTGGGGGGCGGGCATAAAAAGTTGCCTGCTGCTCTGCTGGCCATATAATTGAGTCACGTTTGGCCGGGGCTTAGATGCGCCTGTATAAGATATTCAGATTTATGCCGCGATGTCGATGCGAATTGGAAAAATATATATGTGTAACACACACACATATATATATATATAAACAAATTGCTGTACTGTGATTTATGTGGGCGATATTCCTGATTGCATATTAGTAAAGTCGGGGGTTTGGTTTTTTTTATTTTTTCAGCCACATCGAATTTTTAAGCTGAAATTGAATACTGAAAGTTTTTAAGCTAAAACAGAAAACGTTTCCACAGAAATTCTGAATTATTATTTAAATTATATCAATTAAACTGTTAATTATATTTGGACTCAGATTCGAACCAGCAACTTCTCTTTACGCAATTTGAATAAAGTTGAATATAGCTCAAAATATTTTGAAAAATATGTAATAGTAAAGATATTGAAACTATGCAAAATTAAATATCTATTTGAACCCAGGGATAAACACACACACACACACACCCACACACACACACCCACCAATATCACAGCACCCGTTAAGACCACAAATAAACGCATTTTGTACGTTGTTATTAAAGTAATATGCCAAACGCTATGCTCTCATTTTGGCTACGTGTTTATAATGTCAATAACCCGACCCATTCCAGCCGGGGGAATCGTCAATAAACAGAAACTAATACATGCCAGGTCTGCAGCAGGAATCAAGATGCGTGCTGGCATCCGAGGCCAGGTTCAATGTACATCTACAACGAAAATTTAATTTATCTGTATCAGTTCCACTTGCCCCGGCTGACGACTGGAGCTGAATGCCAGTTGACAGCAGGCACAGAAGCGGCTGCCGGCACAGCTGGCGGAACACATGTTTCAACAAATTCATCTGCCATGTCACAATGCGCAACGGTATGCAGAATTTTTGCCACCCCAACCCTACCCATTCTGTTATTGACATGGATATGGATATGGCTATGGGGGAGACATGCTAGTTTTGGCCAGGCTGCACACAAACGCTGCACGTGACAAGACTCAACGAAAAGTGAAACTTTCTGTGCAAATATTTTTCAGGCAAACAGCTCGCACTTAAAGCGAACTCCCAACTGGAATCTTCCGGTCTCTGTCCCTTTAAGCTGTTAGTGTCATTAATCAAATGGCGCCCAATAACTTTGCCGGAGCGCGTCAGCGGCTGCCAACCCTTTCAGCCGGCTGGCCCGCCTGCCGCAGCAGTCCTTTTTCGATACCCTGTATTAAGCCTTAGAGGGTGAAGTCCGTCTGCCTGTCCGCCTGTCTATCTTTGCGTCCTTCCTCAGAAATGCATCCAAAATTGTTGAAATAAATAAAATGCATTATTGAAGTCTACAAAATTGCAAAGCGATCGCAGAGTTATTGAAGAATAACTTTACCGCAAGCTAGGCCTGTGGTAGCTGAGTACAGGGTATCTGGCCGTGGCGCACGCCCGACTAAAGCAGCCGCACTTGTTAGCTGTTGCCGCAGTTTCAGCTTGTTAGAAACCATTTTTGAAATATGAACTTTTTGAGCTGTTGTTGTTGTTGTTATTGTTGTTGCTGCTGCTGACGAATGCCGGCAGTCATTAATAAATTAGGGGTTAAAATGCGAGGCGTGTCGGGGATGGGAGGGGGCACGAGTCGGTGCCCAAAAAGTTGTTTATTTAATTGAAAGTGAAACGAGCGACAACAGATTTGCTTAACTCAATTAAACAGGGGGCCGCAGTGGGTCGAAGGGGGCTGTGCATTGATTTTACGTTCCAGCCAGTTGCTGTCAAATAGTTTCAGTTTGATTTAAGCACAGTTTTTAGTTGGAACCTCAAGAGATGAATAAAATTCTAGGCAATTGGTACGTGGCCGGCGAGTGCCGTGCGCCGGGCCTGCTCAGCCCGGTGGAGAGCGAAATTCTGAGCGCCAGCGACAAAGTTGAGTTTGGCGAGGAGGAGCCCGATCTGGATTTGGCCTACGATCAACTGGAGGCCATTAAGCGGCGTCTCAAGCAGCTGCAAGCCAACTTGATCTACCCGCCCGCCGATCCCTGCGAGCTGACAGGCACCAGCCGCACCGCGTCCGAGGACAACGGCAGTCTCACAGACAATCAGGTGATGCTCCAGCAGCTGCGACGCAGCAACTCTAAGCTGCGCTGCCAGCTGCGACTACAGGCGCAGCATCTGCAGAGCTCCCGCAAACATTTGCGGCTGCTGGAGGACATGCGCTGCCAGCTGGGCAACAGGCTGCGCCAGATGAGCGCCCAGCTGGACGAGTTCGAGCAGTTTAAGCGCTCCGCCCAGCACCAGGCGGGCCTCTGTATCGAGCGCAACGAGCAGATCAAGGCGACCAAAATCGATAAACAGAATTTCCTGACGCAGCTAAGTAAGCTCAACATCCATTACACAAACCATATGCGCCTCATGGCGCCCCTGCGCTGCCACAATCAGCTCCGATACGATCTTAGCCTGGACTTGATACTCACGCGCATCTTCCTGCATGCGCTCTTCGGCAACATGGTCGAGGACTGGAAGTTCTGCATTCGCCGTCTCAAGTGAGTACTGTAATCTACTACTATCTACTACTATCTACTACTATTTACTACTTTTATCTATTAATATCTACTACTATCTACTACAATTTACTACTGTCTACTACTATCCACAACTATCTACTACTATCTACTATTATCTACTACTATCTACTACAATTAACTACTGTCTACTACCATCTACTACTATCTACAACTATCTACTACTATCTACTACTATATATTACTATCTACTACTATCTACTACTTTTACCCTACTCTACTTTATACTAATACTATATAATACTATATAATACCACTTCTGCTGCTATTTACTACTAGATTATATACTACTATCTACTACAAAATATACTACTATATGTTAGGATTGTCTATTTATTTACAGAAAGAATTGCCGCGGCGTTAGACTTCGGATGCTGCCTCCCACGGACTTCCCCCCGATCTGGCCCTGGCGTGATTAAAATGTTGACCCAAGTTTCGGTCATTAATTGTTTCCAAAATGTGTTGTGTTTTTCATTCGGCGTTTTATTGGCTGCGTTTTTTGGCTCCAAAGTTTTTGGCATCGTTCTAATTGCTTTTGAAATGTCGCTCAATTAAGATTATTGGCGCTTGGCGGCTTTTATGGCACTCTTGTGGATGAGCCCGCTCGGTCCTGCGGCGCACTCGTAATAATTATAAAATTTTAGCTTGGCGCATCTGAAATTGCCTCAGATTAATGGCGTGCGCTTTTATTTGAAGGCGTTAAAGTTAAAGTAACAATATCATAGCAGGAAACCACCCTACCATCCCGTTCTCGTCCCCGTTACCACATTCTAATCCGGCTTGAAACGCCACACAAATGTACGCATTCCCACCAGGATAAGAAGCTGCAGCTAAATGCGAAATGGCATCAGATAAAAACAAAGCAGATTTGTGTCTCAGACACAGAAAAATACCCTGAAAACCCCTCAAAAAAAAAAAAAAAACAAACCAGAGCCCCTGACAGCCCGCAGCTAAGCCGAAAGGCAGCCCAACACATTGGCATTGACACTGGGCTCCACATCCTTGTGGTGCCTTGTCGAACTGCGTAAAAACTCAATTGCTGCGCATTGGCAGACAAGGAGCACGCGGACACAAACTATGCATCGTGATCGGGTCTCGTTTCAGGTTCCCTTGCTGACAATGCCCGGGGCCAAGGCTACATTGGGTTAAATACGCCTCAGTCCTTCGCCTTCTGCTGCTGTGCTGAGTGAGAGATAGCGCCAAACGGCAAAAGCGAATTTATTGGAGTCATGTCCTGATAAGCGTTCGCTTCAATTCCATGCCAAATTACAATGTTACATGGGCGAAAAAGCGATTAACCGCAGCTAAACGAAGGGCGAATGCCCTATAACAGAGCTGGGCGTGTTTTTTATAAAGTATACCAACATAACTAGACTATATATAGAGCATTTAGAATATCTAGACTTTACATGTAGCCTACTTATCCTCCGCTGATTTCATCACTCAGAGTTGCATTGGGAATATCTGGACTTAATATGAAGTCTACACCGACTATATTACCAAAGTTTTTTCGCTTTCTTTATTGATCGATTCTACAAATACATTTCATACTTATATAGAGGTTGAACCAGAATACTTGTTCAAATTTCATTTGCTTCTCGATTTGAACCAGAATCCTCGTTCATATTTTTTTAATTCATTTGTTTCTTGGTTTGAACCACAACTCTTGTTCCAATTATCCATTTTAATTTTATTTGAAATCAATTCCATATGCACATCTAATATGAGTGCCAAGCGCAATCAGAAAATCACCTTAAACTCCATCGTCGTAATGTAGGGTATACAAACATAGATAGACACATCGAGATACAGGCAACATAACACATCAGACTACATGGCTGATACACAGGAAACGCATTAGATACTTTTCGGTACATACTCCTGGACTAACTGGGCAGGCTGTGTGCCGACTGGGCCGAGCTTGGACGGTTCTGGCCATTGCGGCGGCTGCTGTTGGCTGTTGCGATAAAAATCTGCGTAAAATGATGCGGCAATTTGATGAGCAACTAACTTCGAGCAATTAGTTTGGTCGATTCGTAGTCGGAGGCTGGAATTGGAGTTGTCGTTCGTGTTTTCCGGCTGCTAAACTGTTGCTCCAGTCAATGAATGGCAACTGTTATGGCAGCTGGAACTGGTTGAGGCAACGCATTTAGTGTTAATGTGTTTGGCAACTGTTTCAAGTTTCGGTGATTTATGTGCTAAGTAAAACTAGAAGCTTTAAAGGTATTCTTTGGAAGTAGATACTTATATGGCTCAGGGGGACAAGCAAGTCGTGGCAATGCCCATTTGGTAAAAATTGGAAAGCCTCTAGCCAAACGCTCTGTGACAGTGAAAACGGTGGCAGCGAGTGGGAGTTGTGGAACTCTGCACATTTGCCTTTGGGCTGTTCTTCAGCTGTTTAGCAGCAATCTCAAAGATACATTTCAAGTGCTTAAGTTGCTGCCCAGCCGCAAGAGTACAAATAATTTCCATTTGGCCAAAGGCAGCGCCAACATTTGCATTTATCTTCAGCTCTGCTCAGCAGCAACAAATAGACAAACATGCCTACTGCCAGCTGTAACGTTCCGAGTATTTGTATAGCGAGAGAGAAGGCGAGGGCGTGAGGAAGTGAGAGCGAGAGATATGTCTACTTATAAAAACTTTGTGGACTGGCACACAAGTTGTAGATAAATATGGCATAGATTACATAACTAGTTCTTGCAGCCGAACAATAAAAAGTTTTCCTACTCTCCCATCTCTCCTCCCTCACACACACTCGCTCTCCTTCAATTTAAGCGTTTCTCTATTTTCCTAGACGCTTTTCCTGCGCACAGTTATTTATGATTTTTCTCGTACTCCACACGGCGTCTGCGGCATTCGTGTAGCACATCTGTCCGACCCGGCTGTCAGGGCGCCGTGGCTTAGTTGGTTAAAGCGCCTGTCTAGTAAACAGGAGATCGTGAGTTCGAATCTCGCCGGGGCCTTTGCACTACGGGCAACAAGTTGGTTGACTTTTTTTTAAATTTATTTTTCATTTAATATTTTTCAATTGGAAATTAGCAAATTCGAGTCAGCCATATTTGACATTGGCCACTTATTGTTGTTTCCTTTTCCGCTCCATGTTGCCTTTACTGTTATTATTTTCATTTATTTTCTTTCCTATTGTTGTTGCTGCTTGTTGCATGCCAGCTGACGCACTCGCCCATTAACATGACTTCAATTGCCACAATAATTGTTTCCATTATCGTTAAAATCGGTGAAAATTGCGCCCTGCCATGAACTCAAGTTTTCAGTGCCAGAAAAAAAGCTTCAGCAGAAAAAAAGCTTTGCCTATTTTAGCTTTTTTCAGACAGGTACTTTGGCTATCAGAGCGACAGCTGATAAGCCCAACTATATTTAAAACAAATTCTATTTATTAGTACATAAACGAGGCAAAAGATAATGTAGACAGGTGTGCTTGTGGCGCACATACCCTGTAAAAAGCAGGGTATTTATTAATATTTATAAATATATTTATTAGTTAATTTGTTGAAGGATAATGATTGTAGAATATATATAAAAAAATAAATTATAATTTTTTCTTGGAGGAAAATCTTTTTACTGCACATTTTAAGTACTTATAGACTTGCCTGTAGGTCCAATTTCTAAATGATGTGTTGGATAATAAGCCATTTTTATAGGGTATGAGAACTTTAACCAAGTTTTAAACATATGTTTAACAAAATTGTATATTTGCTTATCTACTTGTACTTTAACTTTTTGCCATCTTGTACCCTATAAATATACCATATAAAATGCCTCCCACTATTTATGTATTATACTTAAGAAGTCTAGTAATAAAACATTCTACTTCTCAGATACTAGAAACAAAGCAACCCACTGTCACATCAATATTATTATCTGCATTGTTTTCCATATCTGTACCAAAAACATTTGAACAAATATTAATTTAAACAATGGACTTCTGAAGTACACAGCTGTCAGAAAACAAGAGAACTCTACAAACAAGTTCTCTCAAGTTGACTATTTTTACCGAGGAAATCACGAGGGCGCCGTGGCTTAGTTGGTTAAAGCGCCTGTCTAGTAAACAGGAGATCGTGAGTTCGAATCTCGCCGGGGCCTGCAATTGAAGAGTACGTGTTCTCTTTCATTTTATATTCTTTTTATTTGGCTACATTTTTGACAACTTGCTAAACGCTAAAACTCTGAAACAGTCCTTAGCCTATTATAATTTCCAACTGGTTTGTGCAGTGGCTTGCCCAGCTTTTGACAAGCTTTATCGAAAGCTTTCACAACTTTCACTCGCAACTAGTCCTGATAGACCAAATACAAGACAACAATCATGAAGTACGTGGGTCGCTCAAAAACCAGTTGAGTAAAATTATCCCGCTTCTCGTCCATCAGATGGCACATCCGCTGATAAATGCCCTGGTTTTGCTTCTCGGCAATCGACAGCAGGCAGACAATGCGATGCCTGTGGATATGTTGATAATGAGGTCATTTGGTTGGCTTTGTGGTTGGCATCGCATAGGATTATGATTTGCAACACTCACCGCCTGTGGTTTAGCTTCTTGACCCGGTCTCGTATCTCCGCGGCCAGACTCTCGGCCAGCTGCAGCGCGCGCCAAGAGTCATAATTGCGACTGAAACGATCCCACAGCAGACGCTCCTCAATGCAATCTTCGATGATTTTATGGGCACGTTCCATATTGAAATTGGTGTGAAAGAATTTCCAATCATTTTTCGGCTTCTCCTTACGCTCGCCGCCCAGCTCGCCGCCCACGCCGCCAGCCTCGCCCTCGCCCACAGCACACTGGAGCGCGCGCCGCCGGCTCAGCATGGACTCCGACAATAGTGCATTCATGCGATTGGTTGTTCGCACCGAGGCGGTAATGCTGCAGATGATATAGTAATCGGAACAGGTTAATTAAGATCTCAGCCATGGCCGGGGCGCACATACCGCGTCTTCATTGTGCTCCAGCTGGACGCGGCCGTAGCGCCCGACATGGTATATACTTAGTATAGTCGGGATTCGATATATTCAACAAGGATAACAAATTCCATGCGCTGCTATCTGCACACTGACAGCGCAGCGACGTCAACAACAATGACGATGTCGGCACTCTGACATGCTGACACGACGAGCAGGTCTATCAGCCTGCCAGACCCCCCCTGGGATCGGAACTTTGTTGGTTTTTGCCAAACTCTTCCGGCTCGCGTGCCGCCTATCATAAGCCCAAAGGTAGGTGCTCCAATTGCAGCAAACGACGACGTGGGTGTCATCGCCAGACGGAGCACAATCAAAAGTGTTGCCATATGGACGCCTCACAACCCCTTTCACGCCCTCCCTCTCTCTCCACCCTACTCTATTGAAGCCTGCATGAACGGCACGCGAAGCCTTTCGAGCCTTGATGAGTTTTGATCGGTTTGTTTGGGACACCTTTTCCGGCGGCACCAAATCGCGGCCATTGTGCGGTTTACGGCCACAGTTCAAGTACTTTGATTGCATTTACGACACTTGGAACTTTCATCTATTCCTTACTCAAAGTTCGTGCCATCGCTAACTGATAGTTATATAGCAAAAATTTATGAAGTTATTAAATTAGATATTGCCGCAGAGTCACGTGCGTCGTAACAATTTTCTTCGGGCTCTAATTGTGTGTTGGGATAGTCCATGGAATGCATTTGTAGGGCATTTCTTATGCCGAACAGCGGCGGGCAGCCGAATAGAACAGGTGCAAAATTGCATGATTTTGATTGGTTTGATTAGATTGTCTAGTCTGCCTGATTATCCCCCTTTTTTTTTACTTTGTGTCTTCTCTCTTTCTATCATCAAATATTATCTCTTTTCCCTCGCTCCCTCCCGCTCGCTGTGGCAGTGTCTTTTCGGTTTCTTTCTGCCTTTCTCTATTTCTCTCTTTCGCTCTCTCTCGCTCTCTTTTTCTCCCTCCCATCCTCTCTCCTTTTCTCCATCTTGAGCTTAGGATATCTCTTTATCGCTATATATAGATAGATTCCTCGCAGTTCTTTCTCATCCGTTCTCCCCCTCTCTCTCGATCTCGCTCTCTTTCTCTATCTCTCTCTCTCTCTCTCTCTCTCTCTCTCTCCCTCTCTCTTTCTCTCACTCTCACTCTCGCTCTATCTATCTATTTGTATTGCTATCGTTTCCTTCTTTTACACTTGGTCCATAAACAGTCTCTTTCGCACTCTGTTCTCTCTCTCTCTCTCTCTCTCTCCCTCTTTCTCTCTCTCTCTCTCTCAAGTCTGTATGTCTTCTCAATGCTTTCTATTAAATGTTATATTTTACTATTTTCATTTAAACTTTAAATATTTTAACTGTTTACCTTTGTTGACCTGCGCATAAAGATTTAACTGCAGATACGATAATTGGATGCACAGGATCGAGTATTTGCCGGGACGGCAATAAATCTTTTATCACACAAGTAATAAAGTTGTGGGACAACTATGGCCGAGCAGTTCCATAAACCAAATCCGACGCGAGCCCAGCAATAAGCAGTTAGAAGTTTAACTGCAATTTCTGTTACCTCTGTAGGGGGAAGAGAATGTGGGGGGTGGGGGGCGTGGCGTGCGAGCTACCTGGGGCTTACTAATTGCCGTAGCACAAAACTTTACGACACGTGAATATGTGCCAAAATTAAGCAGCGACGCCGACGCCGGCAACAAATTAACCAATTTTGTTGCATGGACGTGTGGGCGTGTGGGCGTGCCCACAATGCCAACACTTTAGCTGTGATGGGGCACACACACGGCTTTTATATACGATATTTGCATAAACTTACGCTTGCATGCGACTCATGAGGCGCCTCGAATTATGCTACAAACTAAGACGAGTTGACTGCCGACTTCTCACTGCTTGCTGCTGACTGTTTACTGCCGAGTGCTAACTGCGATTTGGTTAAACGGGCAAAACTGCACGTGAGCTCGTCTCGAATGTGACTGGCATTTGGCTTCCAAAAACATAAAAGCGCACATGGCCACAAAAGGTGAGGCACACAGCTCTAACGGTACGACCAGAAGGGTTAGCAGTGGCAGCAACAGCAGCGGCAGGGGCAGGTGCAGAGCTTTGCCCCAGTCCTGGTTGGTATCTTCATGGCTTCTCGCTTTGGTTTCAGTGGCATGTCTAAGGACAACTCTGACTTTTTGGTAGCAGCAGCGGCTCATGTGTGTCTGTCTCTCGTTCTCTCTCTCTCTCTCTCTCTCTCTCTCTCTCTCTGTATGTGTGAGTTGTCTAAATTCTATTTATTTTGAGTAATTTAGTTTCTATTTGATGCATGCCACACCCACACACACACACAAACAGCTGGCCGGGAGGCAATTAAAAACTTGGGTTACAAACTGTCGACAGGGCTGCATGCAAAACCGTTTACTCCGACAGCCAGTGCAGGTGTGTGTGTGTGTGCGTGTGTGTGTGTGTGAGTTCGCGTGCCACATTCACGTTGAAACATGTCCACTTAAGAATTGCATTTAAAAATCCACAAAAATCGGAACTATATATGCATGCGCGCACCGTTTAGCTTTGTTGGCCAAAAATTGTTTTGGGCCCAAAGTTGCATTTGACACGTATTTATAAAAAATGTGTTATCTGAGCACAGGTGAGAATCTGTGAAAGGAGCTATGAGACCACTATGAGAAGGGAAAGTTTTGGAAAATTTTAAAATATAAAACCAAACTCTCGAGTGTGTGTTAGATGGGCACCTTTAGGTTCTAAAATTAAAATAAATTAATAAACAGTAAAAAGATTTTAGAATCAAATTTGTAAATATTTCAGATCTTAATATTTCATTCTACAGAGCAGCTATTGAATTAACAATTCCCTTATTTCCTGGCATAAAAATGTAAGCTCAAAACTAAAAGCTCACAAAACTGAAAATATATCTATAAGATGATATATCTACTACTTTCTAGTCAGAATTTGGTCGATTCCCATTGTTTCAATGCAGATAAGTAAAACTTTCAGAATCTACATCCAACTTAAGCTGGGAATAAACATGGTCGAAATTGTCTCAAATCTGGTTCCCATTGTTTTCTATAAGCCAGATTAGATTATCCCAGATGGAGATTACTAAAGCTTTCTGATTGAACAATGAATTTCTAAGTGACCTGAGGATCATTCCGTTTTTCAAAATGAAAAATACCAATAAATAAATAATTAACTTAATATTTTATTTTGTATCTACTCAAGCATCGTTAACATTTCGGAGTATGTCATATAGTAGTAGTACATGTTGTTTGTATTTCGGATATATCCTAATATCTGGAACGACGTTGCTCGTTGTTAAAGTTGATGCCCAAAATGGTGGCACACACAAAGGCGGCGGCCTGAATAAAATAATTAGTTAATGAGTCAGTGTCAGCTAGTTTTGTTTTTTGTTTTTTAGTTGCCGTGTGCGCAAATAGAGTAGATAAGTGTACTTACCTCAACGGCTATCAAAATCCAGCCAAATACCCTAACGAACTTCAAGGCCTGCTCATAGAAATCGATCAATTTGTTTAAGCAGCCGTCGGGGTAAACCGTGTGCGTCGATGTGGTCGAGGTGCTATTGGTGACATAACAGCTCTGCGGGATTGTGATATTGGCCTTGGTATAATCGATGGGGCCATTGATGCCGCAGCACTTCAGCTGCAAAGGAAAGGAATGTGTATATAGAAGAAGTCTCTTCGGCAATCGTCAAGAGCTTACGTTCGTCTGATAGATGGACATGGCATCGGTGCCATTCTTCTGCTTGTCCCAGGCCTGGTTCAGTTGCTCCCGCGACAACGTCTGCTCATCGATGCGCTTCAGATAGACAAAGCATAGCACGCAGCTCAGGATCAAGATGATCAGCAACACGATGGCATACTGTGGGCACAATATACATATATAAATTGATAGTAGATATATGTAAATATTATAGATGGATATATATTAACACACCATCCAGGTGAGGCATATGTTTTCCTTGATCGCGCCACAGCAGCCAAAGAATGAGATCAGAAACACAATCGAGCCGGTCACAATAAACAATATAATTATGGGGCGTGTCTCATCGGCGACATCTTTCAGTGCAATCGAATTAACCACAATTACGCTAATGCCCAGTATCTGTAAATAACCGAAAAGCAAAAATCAAACAAAATTCAGTTATGAAATAACATTTTGTGCCACCTAGATATGAATGGGACTCTATGACGAACAGCAACAGGTAAACAGCTTAAAAAAGTATTTTTGCTTTTCCGTGTGCCGCGCCCAGAGCCCTATCTCTATATACCTATACATATATATATCTGTACCGTACATATGTGTACTGTGTACACACGCAGAGCTTATATATGATGTATACGCTTGAATTCCGTTGATAACCCAACTTCGCTGAACTTTGACGCTGACTAACTGCGACGCAGAGTTTTCCATTTCTTTTGTTTTGGTTTTAAGTTTTTTTTTTTTTCCAATTTCTTTTATATATTTTGTTACTCACCGCGCAGAGGGCATTGAATATGAATACCAGATATTTGATCGTAGCCGTTGCACAACCCATTTCACTTTTGTTCTATTTCTAAGTATATAAACCGATTTGGCCAAAACAATTGTTAATGCTGCAACACAAAATTGAATCGTTGCACGCTCGCTGACGACTTTTTTTAGACTGAATTACTAAAAAAATATACAACCGTCGGGCGGTCGCTTCACCGGCGGTTAGTTGCGATAAAAATTGTACGGGAAGTTTTTGTTTGACGGCGTTGAAAATAGAAAAAAAAAATAAAAATAAATAAAATAATAATAACGATAATAAGCGAGTCAGACATACACTGCGAGAAATGCAATGGTACCGCAACTACCTAAGCCCCAAAGACACCGTTTATCAGCAGGTCTAAGACCTCATATCTGGCTGACTAAACGTTACGTGGGGGTGAGTCGTTAACTTGTCTGAGCTATGGGAACTAAATTTTAACATATGTACTTTGTGGCAAAAACACGCCCATAAATATGACTGAGTTATTTAAATGGCGAGATACCCGCACCTAAGGTGCATATTTGGTTTCATTTGGGGGTAAAATTAAAAATGCAGGTGAAATGCAAGTGAAAAGTAACGAGAGGGGAATCTAGGTGGAATGCAAAATATTCCCAGCTCAGTTGTATATTTGATTTCATTTGCGGTTAAAATAAAGTTGGGTGGAATGCAAGTGAAATACAAGTGAATTCAAATGCAGTAAAAGTGGAATACAGGCGGAATGCAAGGGGAGAACTTTGGAAATTTGAAAAGCTGATTGATTACGCCAGTAAGTCTTATAGGGCAAGTGAAATATGGATGGATTGAAGATGGAATACCTTGAAACGTTATGAGCTGCGAGTGGAATTCTTTGAAGCATACTTAATAACTGGAAAAGTGGAATATAGGTGAAATAGAAGTGAATTAGCAAAAGCCATTATTAACCATAGGACTTATGCAAGTGAAATATAGATGGAATACTTTAAAACACTGATCATAGGTTAAATGACAATACTTTGGAACATTAAAAGCTACAGGGTATTTTACAGTCGTGCATACCCATTTGCCGCTCTTTAACCCTGAACCAGTGAAGGGAACGTAGTGTAAACTAATTTGAAGATAACAGCGCTTACCTCACAAGCACACAACTACACACAGTATCACAACTTATCAGTTAGTTGACAATGCGCACTAACTCAACTCTTAATGTGTGTATATAAAGAAGCCAATTCTAAAATATATATATATATATATATATATATATATATGCATGTGTATATTTATAGTTTTTGCACCTGGTTGCGCTTGAGTGCACATCAAACTTGCTGGCTAATTGGCTGCAGGAGGCATTGCAGCTGAAAATCGATTTGAGAGCAACTCATCAAATTCCATGGCATTTCTAAACTTTGCATGCCTCAGCACAGCTGTTTTGGGCTGTGAAGCAGCCTTATCAGCTTGAGCTAGAGCTGCTATCTCGATGGCACTAAGCTGCAAATGGACATTCGTGTGTTATGTTTGATTTTGGCGTTAGGGTTTTTTTTTTTTTATTCATGCCGCTCAGTTGGGTTATTAACGCTGTGCCTGGTCGAACCACACACACGGAAAAAAGAGGGAAAGGGAGAAAACGCTAGAAAAGCATATTCACAAAATGAGCTGCGGTACGCAAACGTTGAAAATCTCTTCATTCGTTTTGGATTTTCTTTGCTGCGTAAGTTATTGCTTAGTTATGAAGAGCTGATAATTGTGATTTTTTTGATTTATAGATTTTTGCCTCACTGTCCATAGCTGCGTGCTCGTACGCATTGATAGTGCTCACACATAGCCAGGCCATACGCATACCCTGCATATTGGGCATCGTGCTGGGTATCTTGCTCTTCGGCAGCACCATCTTTGGCTGCATTGCGGCGCTGCGTGAGAGCATACGACTCAGCTGGATTGTGAGTACCCAAGGCACTAAGAGATTACAAATTTCATTTTATTTTTGTTTTTTTTTTTTGCCAAAAGTATGCTGCCATTTTGCTGGCCTTGATATGCGCCCAAATTACAGTTATATTCGCACAACCCATCAACTTTGAGCTGCTGGCCAACGAGACCATCTCGAATGCCTGGCAGGAGCAGCTGTATTCGAATGGCAGCATGTCCTACTATGAGATCAAAGTAAGTTGAAATTTAATTATTTAATTGATATATATGAAAATAGCTAGTGTAGTACCACTGCTGCGGCAAATCGGGACCCCTGGACTATGCTGCCAGCGGACTGCGAATACCCGCCAGCTGCTATTTGAACCAGAACTCGACCATAGCCCCGGATTTATATACAGTGGGCTGTAACAAGCGTCTGGCTGCCGCCTATGTGATGGGCACCAGATACGAGCGCATCAGTGACTGGACGGTTGTTGGCCTGGAGGTACATATACATATATATATGTATATTCCAAGTAGATTAACTAATTCCCAAATATTTGCAGATATTGACTGTAATGGTTGCCGGCCTGCTTGCAATCACATTACAAAATGCGGAGCGTAGACGTTTGTACCGTTAGATCAGAACTTTGGCTTTAATTTGTAACAGTATTTCAAATTGTACAAATATTAAATGTTTGTTTTGTTAATCATGCAATTTAAAATGTGCGCGTAAGCTAAAAGTTGCTCAGTTAAAAACAGCGCCATCTGTTGTGTATGAAGACAACTATTCATTTAAAATTAGCAGTTGAAGCAATTTAAATGCAAGGCATGTTGTAGCTGATGCTGTGATTGGCAATCTCATCTAATGCATAAATGAATCTAACTATTACCTAATTACGAACACCTTATTCAGTAAAATTGTTATGCATATTGCAAACTAATTAAGTATTGGCGCGCCTTTCACGGTTTCATCTGCGTACTGCGACACAGTGCTGCCATCTGCGCGCCCGAGCTATCGAGCGACCGCCACAATATATCGCATTGCCTATCGATATGTTGTTTACAACCTTTAGCAGAATAGAAAAAAACAGGAAATTCGCAGCGCGTTCAACTAGTTTTCCGCTTAAAAAGATGAGATTCCAGCAGACAGCATGTATTCATAACGCATTTGGTAGCGTTGGACATTAGGAGACGCACTCGCGGCTATCGAAGTGCTTAAACTGGACTGTGCATTGGTCGTGGCCAAGTTCAACGCTGGCCACAACAAACAAGAGATCAATTTTCTTGGCCAACGCTTAGTTTGGCGCAAAGAGAGTGGGGCTCGAAATTGTTGCCGGTCATTAGCACAGCGTAGCTGAAGCAGACAACAACAACGTGCGCGCAAACACGGGTGTCCCAAAAAAAAAATTAAAAAAGCAAACAGCCGTTCGTCAAAATGGGTCTGCGCTTCCAGCAGCTAAAGAAGCTCTGGCTTCTATACCTGTTCTTGTTGTTTTTTGCATTCTTCATGTTTGCAATTAGCATAAATTTATATGTGTCAAGTATACAGAACACTGACGCAGAGCCGCGGTGAGTAATTGAAATATAATCAGCTCTATTGTTATCTATGAAAATGGAGTGTGTGCCAAAAGTCTTACTGAAAATTGCCACGAAATTGCAACCAAGCCTGGCTTCAACCGCGCATCGCTGCATTCGTCCCATTGCATAATTTCCTTCAAGGCAGCAGCAGCAGCAGCAGTTGTTGTTGTTGTTGTTGCAGTGTTGGCAACTTCCAAAAAGAAGCCAATACAAAAAAAAAAAAGCTAAAAGTAGCTGGCAGCTGCTTGGTTGACTGCCCAAAGTTAGCTAAAGCGGCTGAGGACTTCTGAAGCTAGCCAAATTGAGCTAGAAAATAGCTGAATTGCCAACACTGGCTGGTTGGTGTTGCAAGTGGCTGCCGGCGTTGTGGTTGTTTCCACTTGAGTGGGCCGCTGGCTGGACGGGTATCTCTCATCTCCAGCCTTGCTTTCGATTTTGCTGGCTACTTTGCATTTTTTTACGGCATTTCTACTTGTTTTGCTGCTGCTGCTGTTGCTGCTGCTTGTCTTATTGTTAAATGCCCAACATTATTGCCATTGTCATCTTTTGTTTGTTTGCATGTTTGTGTTTTTTTTTTATGTTTTTGTCTTTTTTCTTCACTTTTGGATCACTCAACGTGCAAAGTCATCCAAAACCGCCGCCCAAACGACGCTCGCTCTGGCCGTACAAAAACATTGTGGCCCACTATATTGGCAAGGGAGACATCTTCGGCAATATGACTGCAGGTTATTAAACCACAACAAAAAAAAAAAACCCAAAAAAAATTAAAATAAAATAAAAAACATTCAATGACCATACATTTGCAGATGATTACAACATCAACCAGTTCGAGCCTAAACAGGGCGAGGGCGCCGATGGGCGACCCGTGGTCATACCGCCGCGCGATCGTTTTCGTATGCAGCGCTTCTTCAAGCTAAACAGCTTTAATATCTTGGCCAGCGATCGCATACCCCTCAACAGAACGCTCAAGGACTACAGAACGAATGAGTAAGTCGTGCGTTTAGCTTTATTAATATGCTCTTAATTTGTCTGTGTACACGTCTTGCCATTTCCAGATGTCGCGATAAACGTTATGCCCATGGCTTGCCCAGCACCTCGGTGATCATTGTCTTCCACAACGAGGCCTGGTCCGTGCTGCTGCGCACCATTACCAGCGTCATAAATCGCTCACCACGCCAACTGCTCAAGGAAATCATTTTGGTGGACGATGCCAGCGATCGCTGTAAGTCTCTATTGAATCTTAGTTAATCTTAAATTCTTACCATCTCTGCCTGCATTCACAGCCTTTTTGAAACGCCAACTGGAGGCCTACATCAAGGTGCTTAATGTGCCCACGCGTTTGTATCGCATGAAGGAGCGCAGCGGACTGGTGCCCGCTCGTCTCATGGGCGCGCAGCATGCGCGCGGCGATGTGCTCACCTTTCTGGATGCGCACTGTGAGTGCTCCCGTGGCTGGCTGGAGCCATTGTTGGCACGCATCAAGGAATCGCGCGAGGTGGTCATTTGCCCGGTGATAGACATCATATCGGACGACAATTTTAGCTACACGAAAACCTTTGAGAATCATTGGGGCGCCTTCAACTGGCAGCTAAGCTTCCGCTGGTTCTCCTCGGATCGCAAACGACAGACCAGCGTTAAGCCCAAGGACAGCACAGCGCCCATAGCCACACCGGGCATGGCTGGCGGCCTGTTTGCCATCGATCGCAAGTACTTCTACGAGATGGGCGCCTACGATAGCGAAATGCGCATCTGGGGCGGTGAGAACGTGGAAATGTCCTTTCGCATTTGGCAGTGCGGCGGACGCATCGAGATTAGTCCCTGCTCCCATGTGGGCCACATATTCCGCAGCAGCACGCCGTACACGTTCCCGGGCGGCATGAGCGAGGTACTCACCGCGAATCTGGCACGTGCTGCCACCGTCTGGATGGACGACTGGCAATATTTTGTGATGCTCTACACGGCCGGTCTATCGCTGAGCGCGCGGGACAAGGTGAATGTGACGGAGCGCTTGGCACTGCGCGAGAAACTCAAGTGCAAGCCATTTTCGTGGTATCTGGAGAACATTTGGCCGGAGCACTTCTTTCCCGCACCGGATCGTTTCTTTGGCAAAATCATTTGGCTGGATGGTGAAACGGAATGCGCACAGGCGTACAGTAAGCACATGAAGAACCTGCCGGGACGTGCCCTGTCTAGGGATTGGAAGCGTGCCTTCGAGGAGATCGACAACAAAGCCGAGGAATTTATGTCGCTGATCGATTTGGAGCGCGATAAGTGCCTGCGTCCGCTGCATGACGATGTGCCGCGCTCAACGCTGCAGCCGGTGACAGTCGGCGATTGCACATCGCACGCACAGACGATGGACATGTTTGTCATTACACCCAAGGGTCAGATAATGACCAACGACAATGTCTGCCTCACATATCGCCCGCCCAAAGCGGGCGCGCTCAAGCTGCTCAGAAATCGGAACGCAACGACTTCGAATGTGATGCTGACGCAATGCGCCACCGAGGCAAGTCAACAGTGGACCTATGACATGGATGTGAGTAATCAGTGGGCGTCGGGCCTGACTTTTCGATTAATTACATGCAAATCTCCATTACAGACACAACAGATTTCGCATCGCGAGACAAAGCTCTGTCTGACGCTCAAATCGGCCACAAATGCGCGCAACCAAAAGGTGGAGAAAGTGGTTCTTACCATGGAGTGCAACTTCAAGGATATAACACAGAAATGGGGACTCATACCGCTACCGTGGCGCATGTAAAAACACAACTTCGAAAACATGATAACGACAAAACGAGATAACACAAAAAAAAAACCCCCCTGCCAGCGATCTAATACAATGTGATATTTATTGAAATTGTTTAACGACCCGCCCCCTCACACACACACACACACGCACACTGACACATACACCTTGACACGCCCACAAGAATTGTTTTGAGTGTTTGCCTGGGAGCTTTTCTCCCCTGCACAAAAAACGTGAATGGTACTCTATGCAATTCTACGTCATATTTATTAAGTCAAATTTTTTAGGCAATTTTAAGTCGCAAAGTAACAAGTACTTTACTTAATACTTTTAACATTTTATGACACTTTAATTTTCTAACAAATTAAATAAACAAATATTAAAAAATTAAGCTCAGCTGCGACATTTAAAACAGCGACCTGCCGCTTTAAATAGAGGCTCATAAATTACATAAAAAGAATGAGAAATAATGTAGAAAGTGTCACTGTGCTATCTCCACCTTTAATACATGTTCATATATATACTATATTGAGTCTCTGTAGATTATCAGCTTTGCAGCCGCTTTAAAATTGCAGCATCTGCTGCAGATTGTCGCATTCGCGTTCGCAACATGATCTGCTGCTATAACACCATCAAGTACACCGGACTCTTGTCCAATCTGCTTTATATGGTAAGGTGGCGTGTTGCCATTTGCTTAGCTTACATGATTAACTCAATCTTATCTCTTGCAGCTACTGGCCATAGGTGTGCTGGTCGCAGCTGGCCTGGGCCTGCAAATGGCACAGCCAAACACGCCGGAGCATACATACTTTGTGGAGAGTCTCGTGCTGGGCGCCACCATCTGCACCATAGTCATATTCGGCTGCTATGGCCTGGTCTGCGATCTGCTAAGCGTGAATTTAATTGTGAGTCTATGCATTCATGAATTATTCATGCTAATCTGTCTCATATTTCAGTTCACCTGCTTCATACTGATCGTGCTGGGCGTAGAGTATCTGCAGCTGCACAACTACCAGCCGCATAGTCGCTATAGCGGCGCCTGGCAGCAGCTGGAGCTGACGCTGGCCTGGCATGGCCTGGATAAGCAGCCGGAGCTGATGCAACAGTATGAGCAGCAGCAGCAATGCTGCGGTTACAACGGCGCCAACGACTACAAGTCTTTGCATTTGCCCATACCGAAAAGCTGTTATCAGCTTGCTGCTGCCGACGACAAGCTCTTTACACGCGGCTGCCAGGCGACATTGAACCACAACCAAAACCACATACAGCAGCGCGATAAGCTATTCATGTGGTGCATCATTGGCCTTGAGGTAAGCAGCAGCCGCGGCACCCGCAGCTGCCAGTTCACTGATCTTTCTAGTAACTCAAATGCGCATACCCACAGATCTTTATACTCGTCCAGACCATCGCGCTCAGCGGTCTGCTCTACAAGCTGCGTCAACGCGAGCGACGGGCACGACAACAGGTGCCGCCAGGTGTGCGCCGTGAGCCGCGAGCCAATCATGTGGGCTCGCGAGCCCAGCTGCTGGACAATATTTGAATAGCATCTCTATGGATCATAGCAGTTAAGTCGTTTATTGTAGTTTAGCAAATGCAGCGTATAAATCTTAGTTCTAGTACGCGTAACGGCGTGTTTTTGTGGTCAGCTGACAACACAGCGTTATGCCCAAAATAATGCCCACAATCTGAAAAGATAAACAAACGCACATAAAGGATGCATATTTTTAAATCAAAAGCTGCAGCTAATAATTCACCTCATAGCCAATAAGACCGCCGTGCGCCCATCTCTCGGAGCGATAGATATTCAAATGGGCACGTTTAACGGCTGTCATGCAGCCCTCGGCATAGGGATAGAGCGCATGCACCCCGTCCTTGGTATGGAAACAGCTCTGGGGCACACGCATGCTCAGGCTGGTGTAGTCCGAGAAGCCTTTGTCACCGCAGCACTCGTACTGGACAACAGAAGTTACAGATATGTTTAACATTTGTGCGAACATGGACTTACCCTGCGCTCCACTTGATGCATGGCGCCCGGACGCACCAGCTCCTTCATCCAGACGCCCATGACAAACTCCTCCGTGGCATCCACATGCTTGGACTCATTGTAGTGCGCCAGGCGATAGACGTGTGCACCAATCAGCAACACCAATAGAACCAAGTGCTGTAAATCACAATAATTTAGCAAAAGCCGCTTTTTTGATTTGGGATTTTCTTAATTACCACCGCCAGCACCTTGATGGAGCCCAAAAAGGCGCCCGAGCAGCCGATGACAGCGGCCAATATAAGGCTACCGGCCATGGCCAACTGCATGATCTTGTCCGCATCAATGTGATCCGCGGAGCCCTCGTCCAGTTTATAGAGCAGCTCATAGACGCCAGCCAGGGCGGCCAGGCTGCCAATTAGCTGTGCAAACATAAAAGTGAAATTAATTGGGAAAATAAAAAAATCATGTGAATTAACAACGCGTCACACAAAAACAAATTAAAAAACAAAAGCCTGGCCAAAAATATAAAAAACAAAATAAAATCAAATATTTTGGCTGCCTTTGTCAGGCAGCAGAAACCAAAATAAAAACAAATACAGACGCATGAAATTACTTTCGGCTTTATTTTTAAATGCCCCGCCGGACACGCACACATACACACAAACACGCACACACACTAAAATTGTTGTGCGAAAAATGTTAGCAATAATTAAAAATAAGTAAAATGACATCTTGTCTGGCCATCGCATCGGAGGCAGGAGATTTGTTTGCTGCCAAATTGGCCATATAGAATATGTAAATAAATAGCAACAATTAAAACGTAAAGCGTGAAAAGTGATTGAAAATTTAATGAGATTTAACAGCATATATATAGGCTATATATATATGTGTGTGTGTGCAGCATTAAATCGAGTGCTTAATGAGCAAATTACTCATACGCACCGTGAGTCAAGCGGCGAGCTGTTTGTTAATGGAATATCTTGAGTAAAATCGTATAAATGCTAATGAGCGTACATATATCAGCATAGCCCTAATTCATATGCCTATTTACGAAATATGTTTATGCACAAAAAAAAAAAAACAAAGCGGCTAACTGGATTTATGAAAACTTACCAAAGTAAATGTATTGAACACCACCGCGGTCCATTGCAGACACACCTGCAGTGTGGGCATTGCGTGTCGCAGCTACTAAATCGTTTTTAATTTATGCTAATATATATATATACTATTTTTTTTTTGTCTTTTTTTTTATGTTTTTTATATGGCATTCGCTCTGGTACGATCTCCAATCCGCATGAAGACGCGCGCGTCTCGTGGCCCAAACTGTTAATGCTTTTCGGCTGCCAAGAGAACTCAACTCGTTCAGTTTGAAGAAAAACTGCGAAATGTTTACAAAAGCGTTGAGTGCTTTTTTTATTTTTCTTTTCTTTTTTTTCTGTGGTCGTTACTCAAGAGACACAATTCCCAACAGCTGTGCCCCTCGCCCCGAACGCCGCATCGTTCCGCGACTGCGAATCGTTTCACATGTATTTCTATATATATATATATATTCATCTTTATAGGCAGCCCATATATCTATCCACTTAGCCGCTTATACTAGATATGCCATGGCTATAAGTAGTTTGGAAAATGTACAACACCAACAACAACAACAACAACAACTATTCAAATAGGAAGAGATTTATAGCATTTAAACGGATTATATTAACTGAGTAAGTTTTTGTTCGCAAACGTTTTGCACAATATTTATTTATTTATCTTGTGTAAAATGCCAACACTTATAGATGCTACGTTTAAGTTTCAATTGCACTACGAGCTATTGATTAAATGGGGGGAGGGGCAAACCTTTCAGAAACGCTCGCGCCGCAGTTTATTGCGCACGGTGATGCCCAGGTGGGTGGCTGTGCCCAGAGCGCAAAGCTGTGCAGATGAAAGACAGAAGGTGAAATTGTTTAAATACAAAAAAAAAAAACACAAATCAGCGAATCACTTACTTCGGTGCACCGAAGATCAAATACCCTTATGGAAGAGCAGAAAATGTGTGATATATATCTATGGGGTTTCAATTTTCGTGAGGCCTTATATTATACTGACTTATAAATAATTAAATATTTCTAGAATTAAAGTAAATAACCTATTTTTCCTATTGCAGCTGTTTTATATAAATATGCGATTCCGATTGGATGTTGGAATAAAGAACTTCGCACAGCTAAAAAGTCCTTCAGTGGAGTCTTCTAATTACAAAAAGTGAGTTTTCATTCAAACTGTTTTCTACCTTTCGTTCCTATGTTATCCATATATACAACTACTAAATAAGTGATATAATATAGATATCTAACATATATACTTTCTGCAACAAAACAAACAGACAGACAGAGGGATATCGACTAGGCTCTATATACTCTATAAATGATATATATATATTGTTATGACCCCGCATATATCGCGCGACAAAATGATTATACTCTATCGTCCACAAGGGTATAAAGAAATGTTTTCCAAAATCTTTTCTTGGCCCGCCTAAGCCAGCCATAAATTATTGTTTGAAATGATGTTAAGGTCGATGTTGAAAACTTGCCTCGAGCATAAACAGCAACCACTTGATGATCAGCCCGTTAATGACATTGTCTGTGGCATGTGCCTGCACAGCGTCCAAGCAGCCGCCGCTGAAGAGTTGACTCTGCACTCGTTCCTTATGGCCATAGCAGCTGAGCGGAAAGCCGGAGCCCTGGAGTATATAGTCCTGTGGCCCGCTTTGGCCACAGCAAGTGTACTGTGTCGAAAAGGAATGCGTGAATCATTTGTTTAGCGTACTCCGCCGGCTTACCTTCTGCTCCAGATAGCTAATGCGTTCCACGTTGCGTCGCTGATCTGACCAGAGAGCTAGGAAATCCGCACGTGCACGCTCCACATAGTCCGTGAGATGGGCAGCCGCAATTATATAGATTTGCAAGCCGATCAATATCAGCATGCAGCTGACAAACTACAGGGTATAGAGAGACTGTTAGGTAATATCTATTTAAAAGTTTGTGGGTAATTTGATAATTCTGTCTCCAAGCCAAAGGTCGCTGGTTTAAATTTCATATAGTTTTGCTATTATTCCAAATGAAATAAGCAAAACTAAGAAATTTAAAAGGAAGTACTAAAAAGGCATAAAAATATAACCTGGGTTTCAATATAATCGGATTTGAGCCGCTCCGAAATTGCCGCGCGTTACATTGAAAATTTGTTAACACTTGCAAATTTTCTATAATACATTATTTCTACGAACCGTGCGACGCCGGTTATTTGTATCAAACTTACGCTCCAAATGAGTCCCAGCGAAATGCGCGCGCCCGCAAAGCAGCCCAGCAAGGAGCTGAGCACCACAAAAGAGCCCACAAATATCTGCACCACGATGGCGATATGCTGAAAGCTGCCCGGCGTGACGTTGTTCAGCTCGTATAGGGACAGTGCAATCAATGTGACGCCAACCAGCTGCAAATCAATCGGGCCGTGAACGTCTTGTGCAATGCCACAGGAAATAACTTATACGAATATTACGCATACGCACCGATAGCAGCACATTCAGTGCGATGAGTATGGCTTTCAGGCAGGATACACGACTGGCCATGTTCGCAACGCAAACCAATCGATAGTGCGTCCAATTGCGTTTCGGTAACTTTCGTTCGTATGATAACAAAAAAACAACTAGTATATGTGGTGTAAATAATAAACGCGCTCCAGCTCCAGCCCTTTTGCCAGACACGTTGGACTACGACTAAACGACGCGCATTTATTTTGAAATTATGGCGGCCCCAAAAAGGCCAACAACACCACACAGACAGCACGGCAATCCGACTGTCTGACATTCGGCTCGCTGTTTGTTATTGGTGGCTTCTTCTAAGAAATCAACGTTCGAGTGCTGACTCTTCTTGTTGCTATACCCTGTAAATGTTCAAAGCAGTTAGATAGATTGATAGACTGAATTCAACATTCGTCTGCTGACTCTTCTTGTTGCTATACTCTGTAAATGTTTGATATTTAGACTGAGTTTAGGCAGCTCCTGAAATTGTTGCTACTTTCATCAGGGTTTTATCATGCTTACGCTTAAAAGTGGGAAAGCAACCACGAAAAGAGCGCCAAACAGAAACACATTAAAATATCTTGAAAAAGTCCTAAGTAAAGGGTATCTGTGAGCTCAGCAGCTTAACCTATGACCATAATACTTGTTGTGCTATTAATGTTCAGTCTCTTGGCGGAGCATTTGTGGGTGGTATGATGTCACTAGCATGTCGACAAAGCTTTTGCCCCGCCCCTTAACCTTAAAAGGAGCTTTTGTCCTATATAGTATACGTACGTGAGCGTTCATTGATAAAGTGCGCAGCAAAATGCCATTTGTAAATGATACTGTGATAAGGATATGATAAGGACAAGGAAACCAAGCAACCTTTTCTTAAGGCAAAATTCAGCTGGTTGAAACCAAGTAGGTGGGGAGAAACTTCTTTCTCTAAGGTTCTATAATAAGCTAAGCAAATATTCGAACTATTGAAAATGTTGTCCGATTTCTTGACGTTTTCGCTATTCATTGCTCTGGTGCGTGGCATCGGCGAGTTAAGCGTGCTGCAAAGTCCAATGTCAATGGAATTCACCGGCAGCGATTCACTGGAGAGTTTTTACGTGGGCGATGTACTGCTGGCTGCATTGGGCAATAGTGTGACTGGCCAATCCGAATGGACCGGCCTGACCATCAAGGATCCCTTTCAATTGGACCAGACAACGGTGATTCTTGTCCACGTGAAGGGAGTTTATCGTGTGGCAACGCCGGGCAATTACATGGTATACGAACTGCTCGATTCGGACACCGCGAATTCGATTGATAATTTCATTGCACAGCTCGAGCCCGGCACAGTAAACGATTTCAATTTTATTAATCATAATCTGGGTGTCTTAACGTACAAGTCCTATTTCGGATATCAGGACGTGCCCATGGCCGAGCCTTTACATTTCTTAAACCCCCGCGACTATCTGAGCCATCAGAATTTTCTCGAGGAGGTCGGCTATATGAATGCCATTACCGGGAACTTGAGCGGCCTGCTGAATTCCTCGCAGGTGATCGTGTTTCGCCTATCGCTGGATCGCATTGCCAAGGTGACCAAATACACCATACTCTTTGAGGCCAAGCAACTGGTCGCCGCAGCGATTGCAGATCTCCTGGCCGCTGCAAGGAATATCAGCAATACCTTGCTTTTCGTGCAGACCACGGACAAGCAGATGTCTGCAAGCAGCTTGCGACATGGCAATAAATCGCAAAACTCACCAAATCCGTTCAAAAAATTCAATAATTTTGATTATCCGATAATATGCAACATTGTTGTGTGGTTCAGTCTGGCATATGCGCTCTCGCTCGCAGTCATTTGCTATGTAATTGTCAATATCGATCCTGGCAGGGATTCAATCATCTATCGCATGAGCTCTACCCAAAACTTCCGCTCAGACACGCTTCAACACAAGAAGAAGCACTAAGAGTTGATAGATGTGTTGTTAAATCTAATCAAATGCACTAAATAAACGGCTAATATATGTTCACAAGCGATAAGAGAAATTTTCATTTGTAATTCGCAAACGGTTTAAGCGCTGACAAAGATAAACATAATCCGTCACTTGAGAGCTCACTTAATATTTTATTTAGTAATATGCAAAAGTAAAAAATTCAATTTCCATTTCCTTATATATAAACATTTCAATTAGTTAAAGATATCACATAAAGCGGCAACACTCGATAGTTCGCATCAGTTTTGGCATTCCCTAAACTATGTGCCTTGTTTACCAATTAGCCAGCCCTCGTTTTGGCCAAAACGCATGCCAAAAAAGCAAAACAAATTTGACAAATAGACGCAAATACATATTTACATGTGTCTGTAGCTAAGGTATGAGGCTGCCAGATGAGCAACAAGTTGTCTGCCTCAGCCAGCGCATATTTTCATTTTTGCCCGGCTCGTACGCATTTTCTTCTTGTTGGCCCTGAATATGTGACGTCGCTCTATTTATAAACACGCCAAATTTTGTTGTATCTTTGAAAACGGGAATCGTAGTTGAGTGCGCGCTCGCACCACGTGTGGTATACGCAATATTTTGAGATTTTACAAAAGAACCATAATAAGGGCTATAAAAATTCGCTTTAAACTCTGACGGCATTGAATTCGTTTCATGCGGCCAGATCGAATTACTTTATCATATAGCAAGCATACGAATTGGTTATAAACAAAATTGTCAAATTCTTATATGGCAAGCTTGACTGTGTTCCTCTCGTGAACCAAATATTATGAGCATCGCACCTTTATAGCATATAGTTCGTATAGAAATATAAGTTATTTTTTGCTCCACAGAACCAGCTACTTCTTCTAGCCAAAAGTTATTCCTTGTAATTCTCAACAAGTTTTTCAAAAAGAACTTTTGATAAATTTCGCCTCACTTAATCCCAAAAAGCCAAAACAAACGCTTTTATTTATTAGAATGCACGCACAGATATATATTTAGTTTTATTTGATTTATAAACAGTTAAAATAAATTATAAATTATAATTTAACTAAGTACTTAGCTTATGTTTGTAGCATTTGAAGTAAAGTTTGCAGCTTATGAATTGTATGCATATAATTTTTGTTTGGTTTGTTTTTTTTTTTTTTTTGATTAATAATAAAGATTTATGCTCGAATAGGCGGAGCACAAATCAAATACTTAACATCCTGCCCCCGTTTTGTACTTGTCACCTGCCGCAACAGTTGGCCATTAAAATTGCATGCGCCGCTGTTTGTTGCGGAAACTGATGGCCAGAAAGACGGCCAGCACAAAGCACAACAGCTGCAATTGGTAACACGATTATTAAAGTATTCAATATATAATTGTATATTCAATATATAGTGGACACCCACCTCGAAGGCCACCAGCACCCAGGAGACAATGATGAAGCGCCGCTTGTCGCTCTCGTAATGGCTCTGCAGCTTCTCGATGCAGCCCTCGACAAACAGGTGCTCCGGCTTCTGCTGTAGATCGGCATAACAGCTGGGCGGTATCGATTGCCGTAGATGGACATAGTCCTGGGCGCTGGTCTTGCCGCAGCACTCGTACTTCTGCTGCAGTCCGTCCATGTTGTTCGCCTGCCAGGCCAGCTCCACGGTTTGCTGGGCGCTCTGCACCTCGAACTGATGCAAGAACATGCAGGTGCTCACAATTTGCGGTATGGCCAGCACCAGCAGAAACACAGCACTCTAAAGGAAGATAGTATTGTACAGTAATTACTCGCTATAAATGCAACAGCTGCACAGTTGAACCCTACCGTTGCGGTCAAACAGACCGATTCGCGTATGGCCGCAAATATGCCCAGAAAGGCGAACAGCACAATTATCGCGCAGGCCACATAGGCGGCGATAACAAACTCCTCGCTCTCCGTATCCGAATTGACGGCTATCCAACCGATTGCACCCACTGCGAGGAGCTGTAAGATTAACGCAACATATCAAACTGGAAATTCTCCGGGTGAGTCATCTGACAATATATACTATATAGGATACGAAAACAAGGTCCAAGTGCAATAATTTGAGTTTGAGTCGAAATCGAAACGCTTTTTGCAATTTGTGGCACATTAATTGAGGTTTGTCAAATGATACAAATATATATAAATAAGTATGTGGTATATAGAGATACCATATATGTGGCACAGAACCGCAGAGCGCGTCACTTGAATGATTTCTATACTCGTTCATCAAAGTGAAAAGAGTATATTGGTTTTGTAAAGAGTATATCTCGCTTGGAATCTTGGAAAATATACTCACGTTTTTGAAGTTCAACCATAAACTCCTGAGGCTCAAATCGTAAATTTATTGGAATATATGTTATTGGACTGTGCATGAGCATAGCCTGGTCTGTTATACCCCACGACAATAACATTACATTTTACTTTTTTTACTAGCAGAGAGGGTATTAAATTTTGTTACGACTTACATCAAAGCAGACACCTACAACCACATTAAGTCTATATATATATATTTTTACTTCTGATCTGTAAAACAGTCTGAGTCATGGCTAGGAACATTCGGTCAAATGATCATAAATTGTCTTATGCGTGCTAGGGTATTTAATGTTCGAGAGCTTTTCACTTTATATTTGTTCTTTGTCTGAAGACAGTCAATTGGTTGATTACATTCGGCCGGGGGTGTTGTTTGCGCCAAACACACCCCGTTTGGCATTGAGGGTTGAGGTTGAGGCCTATGCCTGGATTCGGATAACGCTATATAGGTCAAACTACAAGTAAGTGTAGTGTGCCATGATGACATCATTCGACAGCCAGAAACTGGTGCAATTGTGGGCGCAGGGTGTCCGTTTCCTGCGAGCACAAGACTTGGACTCCCCGGCCCAGTCAAAACAAACCAAAAGCTGCAAGTGTAAACATGCTAGCTATGGTAACAGGGGCAAATCTCAGGGGGCGGGGACAGGGGTAGTCAAGGGGCTGTTGCGATGCGTGTGTGTATTGGCCAAAGACCTGTCGTCGACGTGGCTAAAGTGTGTGAAACTGACAAATGACAAAATATTAAAAATACAACATGGCCAAATATAAGTGGCCATACGTGGGTTTGTCTACTGAAGAGATGGACCGGGAGAGAAGGGGGGTGCTAATAACATTGGGGCCATGTGCATGTGAGAATTTTTGAATATTCTAGCATCTTGCAGAACTGCGGTCTAGCCTTATTAAATATATATGGTTAAATCCGGTAGATTGCCCAAAAACTGATTTCTTTTCGCTTTCATTCTCGGGGCATATGACATCATGCTTGCAAGTGGTTTATTTCCTTTTATTTTTTGTTTTTGTTTTTTTTTTTTTGAATTGAATGCATCAGTGAAATAATAAATGTCATTGAAATATTTAAATAACAATTTGTGCATGTGTGTGTGTGCATTTGCATAATTCGCTCTCTCTATTTGTTATATATACATTTTTTGTTTTTTGCTTTTTCAAAACTTACCGCCAAAATGGCATTCAGCACAATGGAGCTAATCTTGACGGTTTTTATGGCGCAGCCCATTTTTCAAAATTGACTTTGGCAAGCTGAAAATTGAAAACAAACTTTTAATATACACAAATAGTAATTCAATCAGATTTTACTACAAAACTAAATAGTGTTCATCAAAATTAAATGCATTAAAATCACTTTCAATTGGATTGAATTGAAATTTTCAAGTTATGTTTATTTTTATTTTTACTAATTGTGCATAATTAGCTGGGAATATGAAATTGTACTCAATTTACACACACACTCAAATATCACAGCACGAAGTTTCTTAACCTTTTGACTTCCAAAACAACAAAGCGCAGTTGTTTGTTTTCGAAATAACAAAGTAAATGCTTTTTCAAATGTGCTCGAATCCGTTTCAGAGACTGGCGCGTTTCGCGTTTGCTTGCAAACTGAATCCAAATAAAAAAGTTCGTTATTTTCAACATTCAAAACGACTCACTCACACACACACACGCCCGCTCACCCACAATTACTCTCTCTCTCTCTCACACACACACACACATGCGCAGCAGTGGCCATTGGTCACACACAAACACAGTCACATCTTAAGAGAGAGCGCCAATGCGCTCGCGCAGATGAGCGCTGCTCGGATGTGACGTCACTGTCAATCGCTCAATACGTCATATTGTGAAACGGAATAGATGCTTCTTCTTCTTCGTGCTGCAGACTTTTGGGGATGTGAATTGAGTAGGGCCTGCGAAATATGGCTAATTTGGCCATATACGAGTCTCATCTGAGGATCAGGCAATTTCAGTCTTTGTGCGCATACGCAAGCATAATTTTTTGACCTAAATATGGCAAAAGGAAAGAAAGTCCTTATTGGAAATATTTTTCCAAGTCAACCGTATCCTTGCAAAATTTCAAAGGACATCTTTCATTAGGACCACGAAAAAATAATGTATCGATCAGCATTCAAGGACACACGTCCTGTTCAAAGGACTTTCGTCCTTTTAATTGCATATGTCGAATCTGCAGGATTAGCCAAAGGACATCGAGATTGTTCTACAAATGGCCAAGATATTAAAATATATATGCACAAGTTCTTTTATAACAAGCACGGAGCCAGTTTGCTTTCCGTTAAGCTGCCAATTTAAAGTAAACGAGATTATATTTAATGCCCTTCTACTCGATTCTCAAAAACTCAAGTAAGCGACGCAGGTTTCAGGCTGTGTGAATGTTTTTTTTTGTCGTGTCTTTTTTTCTGTCTTGTTTTTTTTTTTGTCGTGTTTGTTCTATGTATGTATGTTATATGTATGTGTGTATGTGTATGTATCTATGTATGTATGTATGTATGTAAGTATGTTTACATGTATGCATGTACGCATGTATGTATGTTTGTATGTATGTATGCATGTGTGTATGTAAGTGTGTATGTATGTAAGTATGTATGTATGTATGTACGTAAGTAAACATGTATGCATATACGCATGTAAACATGCGCATGCATGCACATGTACGCATGTATAAATGCCTGCATACACGTGTGCATGTGTACATGTAAGCATGTATGTATGTATGCACACATGCATGCAAGCATGTATGTATGTGCGCACGTGTGTGCGAGCATTTTATGCCAATCGAAGACATTTCGCTGTGCTGCAAATAATCCGTCCCCTCCATCTAAAAGATGGGAAATATTTGAGTGTGTACATGTGGAGTTTTGGATGAGTACATTTTTACATATGTTTCTATATCTAAAAATTCATAGTTTAATAAATTTAATTTTATTTCAAATATATTTTAAAGCTTGTAGCATTTGTGGTCGTTACTATAAGCTGTCTAGATAAAGTTGCAGTCCTCTCGGTCTTCTTCCCTTTCTCTTCCCCACTTTCTCTTTATATCTGGCCTTGGCCATGGGTGTTAACTTAAATATTGTAGATATCATTTTAGGGGGCTAAGCTGTGCCAGCTGCCTTCTCGCAGATGGGCAAGAGAGCTTAATCAAGCGTGTCGTCATTGGGAGTTCGATAATTTTTGGCTTTTTTACCCCCACGTTTCGATTGGCTTGCCTAATTGATTTGAAGAGCTTGCACTGTGGAACAAAATGCGATGGCTAGATGTCGAAAAATGAAAGCGATTGCAATTGTTTATTCGAGCTAAGTTTATATTTAATTCATTTGATTGCTTGGCAAGTGAACACATGGCGCTCTGTGCGGTTCAAAGATTGCATTAGTAGGTACATTGGTGACACTTATAGATGAGGTACTAGGAGTACAATTCGACTGACTTAGTTCTGGCTAAATATAAAATTAATAATTATAGCGACGTCTGCGATTTGAATAGTGTATGGCTAGTATGATCGCCAGTCCGAGTATTATCAGCTGAAAGCAGACAAATTGTAAATGTTAGAGCGCGAGGCATTCGGGCAGCTGACGGCGGAGGCACTTACATCGAAACCCAGCAGGCCCCATTCAAAGTAACGCGATGTGCTGGCCTCATCGGCAAAGGCCGCCTCCACTTTGCTCAGACAACCATCTGTATAGACATTCAATGGGTTCAGGCAGTTGTTGCCCTTGCAACAGCTCGAGGGCACTGTATTATTTCTATGCCCAATGGCAATATAGTCGCCGGCTCCATAGCGTCCACAGCAGGAGTACTATGCAAACGAGTTAACTTTAAATTGGGAAACACTTTTAGTTAGCCAGCACTCACCGTCTTCTGTATCAGATCCATGCTGCCCGGCTTGGTCAGCTCCAGTTGCCAATGATCCTCCACCGTTTGCATTGCATACCTCTTGAACACGTCGCGGGTATTGAAGAAGATGAAGACGGCTATCAGCACCAGCAGCACCAAAAGCAGCGACACATACTACAAAACAAAGAAGAGAAGTGTTATCCCAACTCTGCAAAACTCGTATCTATTGAAATACTCACCGTCCAGAGCATGCGCGACGATTCGCGTATGGCCCCAAAGCAGCCGAACATCGATATCAACAGTATAATGCCGCCCAGTACCATGATGCCGATGGCATATTGCTGCGGCATGGCGCCCCAGCCAAGGCCGCCAAACACGATGACCAATATACCAAGTATCTGAAATGTTCAATATGGCAAATGGAGAGCGTAAATTATAGAATGGCAGATTTCAGTATAGTGAATCATCATTCAAAAGTGGGCGTTTGGTTAAACGCCCTCCCATTTCTACTGAGAGGCAAACAAATTATTGTTTCTATTATATTGAGATTTGAATCTGAATTCTCATAATTCTATGTTAATGACTGGCTAATTTATCTACCAAGGACCTCAAAGTTTTAGATTCCTATAGCATTTCAGAGGCTTCTTTTCACACATTTCCCGTTAATACTTTTATTCATTGCCAATGCATGATCTAATTGGACATACCAGAGCTGATGTCATGATATATGTCAGCATATCGTCATTTTAGCAGCAAATGACTGGCTAAGTTAACTACCAAGGACCTCAAAGATTTGCTTCTCTTAGCCTTTCAGAGGGCTCTCTTCACATATATTCCATCAGTCATTGCAGCTTTTCCGCCAATGTTAGAATTCATTATTTCTGATGCATGATATAATTGGAAATATCAGAGCTGATGTCATGAAATATGAGAGCATATCATCATACAATACAATATTCTGGCCAATTTGTGGTTTTGAGCACCAAAAAGAGGCAAATGGAGCTGCTTTCATCGCCAGGTGTTGACATTGGTGTCGCGTGTGTTTTCTAATCCGGTTTCTATTACGATTTTTTTTTTCTTTGGTTTTTAATTATTATACTAAATCTGAAGGCATGACATCGTTGTCGCTGGTCGCTTGTTAACAAAGAAGCTTTCCAAGCGGCTCAAGGAATGCAAAAAGCCACAGACAATAGACACAGATACTCACACACACACGCATACACACACACTCGCCCGCTCGCTGAGCGCTAGAAAACGCGCATGTATGTGTTTTTTTTTTAGACTAACAATAATAGTCGTGAACTAAGCACGCATATACAAGATGATATCATCTGGTGTTAGGTAGAGCTACAAAAAGGTTTGTTAGCTTCTTTTTTCTTTTTCCTGATGTGAAACATTTATGCCAATTTGGCATAGCAAATGCAATGCTTCACGTTTGCCATTGCCAGATGTTTCATTTGAAAAACATTTGAAAACTTTTACAACTTACCGCCCATAATGCATTGAATAGGAATAATGAGTATTTAATGGAGCCCGTAGCGCAGCCCATGATTGCAACTAATCAAATTTGTTACAATAATGTTTGTATATAAACAAATGTGGACACGTGCAACAGTTTGTCGGAACAAAATAGCAGAAAACAACAACTGGACAATGTACTTGTTTTTTAGCTATTTTTGTTTTTTTGATTTTTAATTACAGCCGAGAACTGTGAGCGCAGACGGTCGCGTACGAACTACAACTGAAACTGAAACTGAAACCGAGACCCGAAGCTGGCGAGCAAAGAGCACAAAACGGCACAGTGGCACGCGGAGCACCACCACGGAGCACCACTGAGCACCACAGTGCAAACAAAAAGACGGTAAACAAACATGAAAAGCAAAAATAAAAAAGCCAAAATCAAATGTCAATGTGTGTACATGTGTGTGTATGTTTGTATACCAAAGCCCCAGCGATGTCGGAAGCCAAACAAACAAACAAACAAATAAACAAATAGCCGGGCGGTCTGACCCAGCCGGAGAGCTAAATGATTGAGCGGCCAACGAGCTACAAAGTGGTGCACTCTGGAACTGGGTCTATGGTAAATAGCTGCGACGCCAGCTCTCCAATGTGCCAGATGTTACAGCCGAGAAAGAGAGAGGGAGCAAGATTCGCTGTGGCGATCAGACGGCTCTTAGAAACTAATGCGCTGTGATTATCGAACACATTGCGTCATGAATGGGTAGCATGAGTCGATTGGGAATGTTAAGATGAATGAGCCGAATGACGCCAGCTCAGGCCAGGCCGGGGTATGTATCAGTTAATAGATAATTAATAATAATTATACAACTGCCCTGTGCATTTACTACCATCAGCAGTTTATTTGTAATTGTCTAAAAATAATGTTGACAAATTTTTTGAAAAATTATATTCCAATTCGAAAAGTTGTAAATATTTGAGACAATTTAACACAATAAGCAAATAAGAATTCGGCAGTCGGCTGTAACCGACTGCTTAATGCTCGTTCACACTCCAAAATTGAGAATATTTTTGTAATGTTATCGATTCTGACGATTTTCCTATCGGTCTTCAAGCTTTGTTAATCCAAGGAAGATACAGATTTATGTTTAGATCTCTATAGGAGATCTATGTTATAAAGGTTGGGATACATAGAGTCTGTAGTGTGCCTAGTGGGGACTGGCTACAAAATTCAAGTCCTTAGCTTGCAATAAAATTTGCATTCAGACTGGCGGACAGACAGTTAAAATATACACTTTTTGCGTTTGTGAACGAGCTTGAAAATCAGTTCGTTTTAATAATGATACGTGTATCTTTGGCGTTCCTTGCGAAAACGTTGCACCAAATAGAAAGTACAGAAGCACAAGAGAGCCTGAAACGGTAGAGTTTAATCAAATTTAATAAAAGTATCTGAATATAGCTAAAAAGGAACTCACCGTAACTGCAAATGAGCCCCATTTACTATTATCAGCATAATTAAAGAATCTCAAGAATTCATCGGCAGCGGCATTTACGCAGCCCGTGGTAAAATAGGGTATATTGCGTTTGCCATCGGGATAGCAACTGTCCGGCAATGTAGGACGATCGATGCTCACATAGTCATCGGGTCCATTGCGTCCGCAGCACTGGTACTGTGTGACAACATTATGTAGAACTCAATTAATGGCATTTGAGAATTTTGAAGTAAGTTTCACCTACGGTACGCTGTATTTTATCCATGGCACCGGGCTCGATCATCTCCAGTTTCCATTTGACATCGACATCTTCGACCGCATAGCGTTTAATGTAATCCTCATCGAAGCTGTTCCCAAACAAGCCAAACAATTGCACAATCAGCAAGGCCAACAAGATGAATCCATACTTGGGTATTGAGTGTTTGGGATTTAACATAGAATATCGAGTCAGGCAACGGCCTCTGGCACTTTGTTTATCAAGTTCACTCACCGTTGTGGTCAGGCACACACTCTCCTGGCAGATGCCACAGCAGCCGATAATAGACGATGCAAACAGAACCCCGCCAATGACATACAGATAGATAATATATGCAGTCGGCGCCTGGCTCAGACTCAGCGTGGCAATACCTATTATCAACAGGCCAAAGAGCTGTACATTTATATAAAAGAGATAATTGATAATTATAGAAGTTCAGATTAATTTGCATATTTTGTGGCACATCCAGGTTATCTTAACTTGAAATAAAATGGATTTTTTTTTTTTGGAGAGTAAAAACAACGAGCGCAAGTTAGCTTCTGGATGACCAAGATTGAATACATTAGCGAAATTTTTTCATACTTATATTAAAGTTAATTTACTAAAGATACTTTATGATATATTGACCCTATTTGAATCAGTTTATAGACTTTGGTAGAGGGTTTTTGAGTCTTTCAGACAAGAACTCTGTTTTAGATTATTTGATTGCATGAAAAGTCTATGATATAGTCTTTCCCTCCGATCAACTTCGGCATATGTACTGCAACAAATATTTACAATTAATATAAAGATACACTGGGTATACATAAAAACAGAGGGACGGATATGGCTATATGCACTCGGCAGCTATTGCTGATCAAGAATATATATATATACTTTATGCTGTGGATTCCTAAGATTCTTTACTATAGCCTGCAAGCTCTTATGCTTTATATATATATATATAGCTTTATTTATTGAAAAACATAAAACATCTCACAATATAAACATTTTATAACCCTTGGCTATAACATGTATCTTACATATATAAATAAGCGCTCACATTTGAGTATTTCCGCCTATTAAGTACACTGTCTAACCAAAAACCGGCTATAAATTCGGACAATTCGGATACAAAGTCGCACACACATTGCAAAATTCGAGGTGTCTATATATTATCTCACAGCTAGAAATATACGATTCATATACCCAAGATCTTGTCACTCGACGGATGAAAATTGAATTTCTTTGGCCAAACTTTTCTCTTTCTTTAACTTACCGCATAGAGCGTGTTGAGAATGTTGAGGAAACACTTAAAGCAACCGGAAGTACAGCCCATGCTGACAAACTAGATTCCAAATGTTGAATTAATTGGCGTATATGTATGTTGTATATATATATAAAATATACACAACCGATCGCATCGGCGGCAGCTGCCCGAATGATGCCAGACACATAGGCATTGAATATATTTTGTTCTTCACGTTTTGAACAGTGTTGTCGAGTTGCTGGAATTGGAATTTGTTTTCTTATTGGTGCCGAAATTCAAACTGCGTACGTCGCGTGTTTATGTAGTTTTTTTTATTGGAAAACGGCAATTAAACTAATTTAATTGTTTAATTTGGCTCGAAGCGCGTTACAACTAACTAAATTGCACTACAAATATGCTGCGCTAGGTCTAATCCTCGTTAATGGGTGTCTCGTCGTCCTTGATCTTCAAGAGCTTGCGCGCCTTACCCATGAGAAATGCGAAGAGCATGCTTAAAAGCTGTAATAAATAATTGTTTAAATTAGCACTAAGTAAATATTTATTAGCCAACTTCACCTCCAGCACAAATATGGCAATGGCTGCGTAATAATTCACATCAGCCTGAAATTGCAAGCCCTGAATGGCCTTTGTGCCGCAGCCCTCCTGATAGATATGCCTGGACACAGTGCAATCGAAGGCATAACAGCAGCTGGCCGGCAAGGCGCCATGCTCCTTGGCCAAATAGTCCTGCGGCCCCTCCAGGCCACAGCAGCGGAACAGGCTGTGTATGGGCTGCATGGTGTCATTCTGATTTGTTTTTTCCGCAAACAAACGCTTAATGCGCTCCTCGAACCGCCACATTAGCTGGCTTTTCATGCTTGAGAAGATGATAAAGTAAATGACCAGCACAATGCTAGCCAAAATGCTGCAAATAATATACTGCAAGATGTATAAAACTTGAGTTAAGGGCAAACGATATGTGATCTATATATGGGCACTCACATAATTGGAGAACTTATAGGACTCCTTGAGGGCGACATAAAGTCCCAGGAAAGTGACAGCAAAAATAAGAGCGCCGCAGAGGGCAGACGAATAGCCACCGTAGACCGAAGCCGAAGAGCCCCAGGTCACAACACCGCACGAGAAGAAGAGTATATTAAAGCCCTGTTAGGAGAAAAAGAATATAAGTTATTAATATAATCGTGTAAGTCACGACAACAAGTAATCTCAATTAGTTTAACAGCAACAGCGCAGCAAAACATTACGGATACAGCACGAAGAAGGAATACAAAAATCGCTTGATATTGAAAAAAATAAAAGCAGACGCTGCATATGATAAAACGTTTACGAATACAGCACAAAGAAGAATTTTAAAATGGCATGAGATTGAATCAAATCCCTGTGCAGAAACATATGAGTAACAGTAAGAGGCAGTAAAACGTTTACGAATGCAGAGCACAAAGGAGAATTGAAGAAAAGCAAGAATATTTGCTTGGAAAGCATATTTGTGCAGCACAGTGAAAAGTTAATGAAGCAAACAAGACAAATTGAAATATCTTGTATTTTTATGAGAAACGAATACACGGTGCATTTGTAAATAGTGTCGGAAGACAGGCGGCATTTCGTTCAGTTTAAAAATATTACAGCTATAACTATGGGCATGAAATGCCGTGGGGCTCGGCGCGAACTGGCAATTATGCAAACATTTTGCCGCATTACGTATACCACATGTATGCCAAAACGAGATCGAAAGTAAACATTGATATAATTTAATAGCAATTGATGGCCAAGTGCTGGCAGCTGTTTATATCTCTGATAGCTACCATCAAGACAGCTTTGATGATAATATCGATTTTTATTTTTTCATGCATGTGCTGAAATATGTTTCGGTCGATATTTGGTGCAAACGGCCTGGTCAACGACTAGGTCAAAACTTACCGCAATTAGAATGCATGTTGTGAACAGCGCATATTTCCAGGGCGTTATCGAAAACGACTTCTCCATGATGCTCACCAACAAGACAACTATAAGGACAACAGAAACTAGCACAGTTTTAGACACAACCAAATGTATTCACGCATGTTAAAAACTTACAACCGATTTTTCACTAGCTGCAATTGAATAGAGGCCGTTTCCGCCTTTATGCGTTGTCTGTGACAATGACAGTGAACCCCGTGTCTATGCTGCGTTGGGGGGCAAGCATATTATTGACGCGCCGCCGATTGAGCCAAGTACGGACCCGGGTGCGTCATTTATGGCCCGAACGCTGGCAGTCGACTGACGGCTGACACGGTTTTAGCTTCAGTTTTAGTCGTCGCATTTGGCGCAGGCGCTTCAACTACTTATATACAGGGTGTCACATTGTAGGGTTTGTGCAAGAAATAAATATATTACAAAATATATTATAATTGAACTTAGGCTATTTTGGTAATTCGCTTCTGTGTCATTTTGCCATTAAGCAGTTGGCCAAAAGCAATCAAATGGACAAGTTGAGCATCGCAGTCGTCTGGCCCATAACATTGTGTATATGCCTGATAAATTTCGGCTATGTGCAGGCAAGTATTCAACGTGATTTATTTATTCAGAACATGTTTGTTATTTAGGCCACATTTAGGGCAGTTTTCTGAGATTCACGAACATTACATGCGAGAGCAAAGATCTGAGCACGAGCTCAATAGAGTATTGCTATGTCGGGCACTTGGATCGTCTGAGAAACTATATGAGTGTGCGCTATAAGCTGGTTCAGCCTTTACAAAAGGACTTTTTCGTAAGTATCTAGCGGATAAACCAAACTGAACTTTGTTTTAAGCATTTCGATTGCTGAAGTTCCGTTTCAGGTTGATGATCAGGAATCGCAACAGCTGGCAGCCGTTTCTATATGCCATCGATATAGACTTGTGTCGTTTCTGGAAAACACGCTATAATGGCTTAGCCAAAATGTTGTATGGCTTAATTGAGGGTCACACCAACCTGAACCACACCTGCCCCTACTTGGTAAGACTTAAAGATCCTGTGACGTATATATTGCAACATATTAGTGTCCTGTTTTCAGAAGGAAAAGTATGTGACTATAGACAGAGTGCTCAACACGGATATATCTAAGAAAATACGCGGCTTGCCGCTGGGTAAAGGACACTATGCGGTCTTTACCAGCTGGTCCTGGAAAAATACAACACGAGCCATTACAAATATTTACTTGGAGGTCTTGAATGACTAACCAGTTAAGTATATTGTTAGGCTTATTTAGATTGAACAATTAAAAATAAATTACAATTGAAATCAAATAATTTTTTGCGCTAATTATACCCTGTAGTTAGTGCAAGTGGACAATGATAAACTAGAGTGCGAAATCAATTCAATTCTGCAGCCCAAATCTAATTATGCGTTTGATTAGCAGCAAAACCTATCTATAGGAAAACAAAGGGCCGACTCTTTTATAATATTTATTATAATTCTCTTATTTTCTGAGTCTAACGAAGCGATATTTCTCTGAGTGTAGCTGTTAGATACCAAATTTGACATATTGCCAATAATATTCGCTTATAATCTTAAATAGAAAGACAAAGAGGAAAATATTTTCTTAAATTAAAATAAAATAAATCTGTTTTTTTTTTTCTATGATTTTAAAATACAGGGCATCGGCTGGTCGTGCACATTCAGCCAGAACATAATTACATGTTGATGCTTATTTCAATATGATCTTGCCAATCAAATTGTTTGCATAAACATTCGCCTATTAACAATCAAATGGACAAGTCGAGCATTAAATATTTATGGCTAATACCCTTGTGTATATGCCTGCTAAATGTCGGCCATGCAAATGTAAGTAACTCGAATATAAATTTAAAAACAAGCTGCTTATAAACAAAATTAAGGCAATCTTTATTAAATTCACAAACATTACCTGCGAGAGCAAATATACAAATTTGGCCACTGTGGAATACTGCTTCATCGGGCAGGTGGATCAACTGACAAACTATATGAGTCTGCGCTACAATATCTTCGAGCCGATCAAAAAACAGCTCTTCGTAAGTATTGCAAAAAGAACTAATTGAAATTAAAGCAAATTTTATGCGCGAAACGCAGTTTCATTTCAGATTGATGATCAGAAGGAATGGCTGGAAGCCATATCTTTATGCATCGGACATAGATATGTGTCGTTTCTGGAAATCGCGCTATAATGCCCTGGCCAAGCTCCTGTTGGGATTTTTGGATGGGCGCACAAACATGAATCACAGCTGCCCCTATGTGAGACTAGAGTGCATAGTTCGCTTACAAATTCAAATTAAATTCACATTCAATACTTTGCAGAATGAGAACTACATTTATATTGATAAGGTCATGAATACAGATATATCGAAGAGGCTGCCGGCTCTGCCCCTGAGCAAAGGGCATTACGCGCTTTTCACCAGATGGTCATGGATGAATGTGACACGCACGTTGTCGAATATCTATATTGAGGTTACAAATGATTAGGCAGTTGATTATATGTATATACATATATAGTAAAAATTGTGGCTTTAATATTGAAACAATTAAATATTAGTGTAGTTTTGAATTAAAATAATACTTAAGGCTTAAGGTTAGACTTTGATTACATCCAGACGGCATTGTTGCGACGATCTTGGTTCTTCAGGCCCGTTAAAAGCAACCAGCCCAAGGCGGCGCCAATTGCCTGAAAGAGTTCAAAGTTTAGTTTAATTCTAGAGTTCTCAATAATTAGTTAATTACCTCGCCCACGATGAGCAGCCAGCAGACGATCTTGAATATCAACAGCCTGTCATCCAGATACTCCACAAACTGTGACTTGCAGCCCACATTGTATACTTGGCTTGGATTCGTACACTTGAGCTCGGGACAACAGCTCCGGGGCACAGCATGATTTATGACCGCATAGTCCTCGGAGCCATTGACGCCGCAACAGTGCAGCCAGGATTCGTAATAGGCCAAGGCGCCGGTCTCATTGCGTTCGGCGTCCCACAGCTGCTCGAAGCCCTCGTTAATGCTGCCCGAGATGCCATCCTTGGTGCCATGCGAGACCATGCTCAGGAATAGCAGCTGTATGAGGATCAGCACCACAATCGAGACGACATACTGTACAATGAGGATTCAGATTAAGTTCAAGTATTTGAGGCTGGAGTCAGTGGCACCTACAAAGAGCAGACGCCTGGGCGACTCGTGTGCTGCCGCCAGGCAGCCAAAGACGGCAATGATGACTATGACGACGCCCAGGCCAATGATTAGGCCGCCAGCCACATTCTCGCCAATGCTCACCGAGGTTACATATGCCCTAGAAAGACGAAAAACAGGTAAGTTTCGATTATATATAAATAAACTGTATGGTATAGCCCGGCCTTGTCCGTTGTATAAAATAAGTAAGCAATGAGGAAACCCTCGTTGAAATCGAATGAGACAATTTTGACATATGTCTAGATCGGATATTTGAGAGTACTATTTTCACATGAATTTGGACCAAAAATAATGTTGTCATGAATGAATGCCAAATTGATCTAGAGGCCAAATCATGCACAAAAACCCAAACCTTATGAAAATCTGTTGACTTTTGACCAAGTTATGGAAATGGGAAATTTCGACCTATATAGGATAATAGCGGGTATACCCTGGTCTTGCCATGGCACTTATAGAATAAATTCTCTCTTTGAAATAAGTTTTAAGCCGATCGTATTGTAAACAAAAAAACTCTAACGAATCTGTTTCCCACCAATTTAACATGGTTGCAGTTCTTCCAGCCATGCTGGAAAACCAATGTCAACTGTCGGAAAATGCACTGTGAAAACCTTTTTGTATTGCATTCAAACGACGTTGAACTTCAATTATGGAAAAATAGTTAAATACATGTTCTGGAGAATTCAGCCCAGAAGCAAAAAGAAATATATAAAATATATATTTTAGATAGGGAAAACTGCGCTGCAGTATGCTGAATACTTGCCAGTTGTATATAAAATGACTTACAGAAAGAAAATGCCAAAACCAATCAGCAGCAAGCCGAGCACCTGCAAATAAATAGAAACAGGTGCGCAACAGCGATGTTACTGATTATATTTTTTCTCAATGGCCACTTTTACACACCGCATACACAAAGTTTAGCAGCAGCAGCAGATGCTTCACTGTAGTCTCCGACAGGCCCATCTTGCTGTTGTTGTTGTTGTTGTTAATGTTGTTGTTGTTGTTGCAGCTAGCAAAGATGCTGACAAGACGTGCGACAGCTGTCGCCCTGGCTAACCGACTAAACGACTAACCGACTGGCTGACTAGTCAGACTGGACCTTGCGATTGTTGGCTATTTAAATCAGCGATACCGCGCCGAATGCATTGGGTGAGTATTACGTATATGGCAGTAGCCAGTTTTTTTTTTTTTTTTTGGGATAGTACGTATAGTATGTGTATCCGTCGGATACAAAATCACTGAAATCTCTGCTGGCTGACCGCTGCCTTTCAGTGCCGTGAAACAACTGAAACTTGCTGTGTGTTTTTATTTTGGTTTTTTTTTTTTGTTTCTTTCTGAAAATGCGAGTAGTACAGTATATATTCTATACAAATGTTTTCACTCAGCCATTGATCTAAGTATAACAGCGAGAAAATCGAGAGACGTTCGAGACGCCCACATGGCTGCTCTTATTGGGAAAGGCGAAGGCGCTTCTCTGTGTGTGTGTATGTGTGTTTGAGTGTGTCTGTGTGTGTATGTGTGTTTGAGTTTGTCTGTGTGTGTATCTGTGTTTTTCCATTTTATCTCTTGACATGCTCGTTGAGGCTTGTTATTATTGCTGTTTCCATCAAAGTTGAATCCTACTCATTTTCAGATTCTTTTTTGTATTTTTGCTGCGTTTATTTTATTTTTGTTGGCAGTCAACAAGAAATTAGTCAATAGCAACAGGTTTTATTATGGGTTTTTATTGTTTTTGTAGTATTTTATTATTTTTTTCTTCTGACGTGGGAGTTGGTTCACAACGCAGCAAACATTGTATTTATTGATTCGATGCGCTGGCATTGATATTTTTATCAATGAATATAGTAAAATATGTGTTTTTTTTTTTTTTTGCTGTACTAAATTACAAATCACAATGGCACAAAACTAACTAAGCATAATAATAATACAGTTACAGAGCGACAATAATCAACAATTAAAGCTTAATTATAGAAACGCACGCGATCGCGATGATTTCGTATGCTATCCACCAAATAGCAGGTGGCCACCGAGCCCATAAACTGCAGGTGAAAAAGATAATAAATGAAAAACAAAATAATTAATTTGCTGTTGGAGAAATAATTTGTCATTTTGTATTAAAGGTATTCAGTGCATAGTTAAGGATATTTTTTATGAATCTAATGAGAATCAGACACGTATCCAATCAGACAAGTATCAATAGGTAGGACGAGTAACATATGTACAAGATTATGAGTATTTTGAGTAGCATGTGTCTAACAGTTTAAGTATTATGAGTATCATGCTATTAACATTATGAGTATTTCGAATATTATAGAAAACAGCATGAGTAAAATGAGTATCTCGAGTTAATTGTAATGCATATTAGGCGTAATACACACCTCAGTCAGTATTAAAAACCAGCTGATTGTATGAAAATTGGCTGTTTTCTTGCTGACATATTGTTTAAACTTGATCTCACAGCCTTCCATGAACAGATTCAAGGGATTCGTGCAGTCACGCTCAAAGCAACAGCTGGCAGGCAGTTCCCGCTCCAGCAGAATGTAATCCTCGGCGCTGTTGCGACCACAGCAATGCAGCTATTAGTTAATAAAGAAACCAATTAGAACATGTCTGGGGTAAACCATTTCCATATACTCACCCACTCCTCGTAGATGCTCAGTGTGTTATTGTGCCTGTGATACACATCCCAGAGCTCGTCGAAACCCTGTTTCAAACTGTTTGGCAAGGCATCTCTGCTCGCCGCAAAGCTAATGCTAAACATGACAAACTGTATGACCAACAGCAGTATTAATAAGACTGCATACTGTTCAAAAAATAATATATACATTTACTGAATGCCATTTCACATTTAAAAATTTACGCACACTTATCAGCATCTTTTTGCACTCCTTGACCAGGGCCACAGTGCCGAATATGCTGGCCAGTATAACGACAATGCCCAACAGAATGCAGAGTATTGAAGCCAGTTTCTCGCCATGATCAACAGCATTTCGTTGCTCGGCAATGCTGTCCAGCAGCCAGGTGCCATACCAGATGAGCAGACAGCCGTTAAGCTATTTAAGGGATGGGTATGTAAATTAACTTGGGAATACATTTGGTCAATGTCACAGCAAAATCAACAGATTGCAAAATGCTACGATTTATTTTTGGGTGCTTAACACATTTCACTTTTCCATAAAACCCGAGATATTCCGAATAACGAATTTGAAAATTCTCTAATGTGTAGGCAAATATTAAGTTAAATTTCAAGCAAATCAACACTGTAAGATTTTCCATCACAATTCTCAAACGGCAAGCATTTCTTTAAGGTATCTGCTCCGGGTTCCTTCATATTCCATAAAAAAAACTGTGAACATCGTTTGCCAACACTGTAAATCATTTTGATCGAGTTCGCCAACGCAGAAAAATATTGTTGAATGTTTGCTCAAGATGCTGCTCCGAGTTACGAAATCGTTATTCTGAACGGCTACGAAATTGTTTACTTTTTCATTTTACGCTATAAAACATAGCTCAATTTCAGGCAAATCTTGATTTGGAACACCGTTTGTCAACACTATAAGCCATTTCGATCAGAATCCACAGAAGCTTTAATGTCGCTCATTAGTTTTTTCCGAGTTACAAACTTGACTTAGAATAATGTCTACGAACTGGTCTACTATTTTCTGTTCCGCAAACAACAAAGTTTCAGGCAAATCTTGATTGTGAACACCGTTTGTCAACACTGTCAACCTATTGAAATTCCGCAAAACCCCAAAAATAATTTTGCTTTTAAGTCGTTTTGTTTTGTAGCTTTGGCTTTTGGTAATTGGGAACAGGGCTGATTGTTAAACTTACAGCATAAATCACATTGATGACACACAGTATGTAACGTAGCAGGCGCGTGGTGCAGTACATTTTGAGTTTGGACGTGGCCACTAATAAAACATGACACACACGGCGAAACGCTCACTTATAATTAGCTGTGCTTAACGTTTCACGCGCTAAAATTTAACAAAATGAGAAAACCAAAAAAAAAAAAAAAAAACTAGACAAAATATTGTTCGAAACACTTTGTTTTGTGCGGCACACCTTGAGCAGCGGCAATGGTCGCACGGCAAATACTCGGAGCCGACTCATAATCTGAATTTGTTTGGCCGCATCTGGCGATGTCGCTGGCAGTCGAACGATTAACCCACAGTTCTTGTCGCCAGTCGTCAGACGGCAATGCAATAGACAAAAAGAAACCAAATATACAAAGACCCACAGAGAATTGTCGTCTATATCTATAAACATAAAGTCAATATCAAAAGAAAACTCAGCCAAACACATATGATGAAAATTAGCGTAAGGCGCCCACGTTCTAAAAGATGAATACACAGATACAGATACGGCTAGCTGTAGCTACAGATACAGATACAGATACAGATACATTTATAGATATGCATGCGGATGCCAGAAGACTGACTAACGGAAACTGCGGGCTGCCAGCACGGGGCCCAACTGTTTGGCCAGAGGCAATGATGTCAACAAACCAAATTTGAGCTAAGAACCAAATGCTGCGACTATTTTAGCATTGAAATTGCCCTTCAATGCAGCGGGTGGTCAACAGGTTCGGGCACATAAATATTAAGCTCAGCAGATCTCACAATTCTATATACCCTATAGACGGGAAAAATGGGACTGTGGCAGGTAAACAACAGAAAACAAACTTGACTCTATTCGACAAAATGCAGCTCACAAATAGTTTGAACCAGCTCGTGGTTCCATTTCAATTTGAACACAATTTGAACCAGCTTTTGGCTCAACTCTTAAGTTCTATTTTGATTACATTTTTAAAAACTCTCCAATTTTTTATTTACAATTGCCCCCCTGTACCGAAAATATAGTATACGCTACGTATTTTCATATACAAAATGGGGGCTATATTTGATTTCCGCCCAAAATTGCCAGATAATCCAAATATGGTTAGATAAATCCAATGGTTGGGACCCGAGTTATTTATGCCTGTGAGGCAAAAAAGCTTTTTCGTTTAAAATAAAAAAAGTTTTAACACTTCAGTTCAGCTCTTAAAGTAAAGTTCGTTTTAATAAATCTAAATCGGAATTCCGGGCTCATATCGATTCGATTAAAAATCTTGTCTATGCATTTTTAAGGATAAACCTTTGACCTGTTGTAAACATCATAAGCATAGAATCAAAAAACTTGCAGTGTTTTATAAAGTGATTACAGGGTGTATGCTAGTTGTTTATACTCTACATTTTTACATAATTGTCTCTCGTTTTTGACAAACACTTTGTTGCTTTTGATTTAGTAGGTATTTATTGAAATTAATACAAAATCGACACATTCTATTTTATTGCTTGAAATGTTACAAATTACTTATCGTAGGCACTGTGTAGCGCTTTTAGTGAAAATCAAAGAGAATGAAACATTTGTGACAAACTTATACAAATAAAAACATGCATATAAATATTTTACGATATATATGTATATCAATATAGATATATATATATATATAGACATCGAAATCGGCTTGAACACTGCTTTTGGCACCTGTTGTTGAGCTCTTGAAACGGAATCGTTTATTTTCTTCTATCTTTTTCTTGATTGGATGAACATGAGGTAGACTAGCAAACGCCGCAATATTTAGACTGGAAATTCGATTGCTTAGTGTATGTGTAGTTTAGTGCTGTGTAGTACAGTGTAAGTATTTGCACAGTATTGAGAATTCTTTGGCCTTGAGTATGCGCATTTTGAAGTGTGCTGAATACATGTTCAATTATTTTGGAAAATATTTGGAGCGTCTCCAGCGATTCACAATGCTGTGGGCCAGCACATAGGCGAGCAGTGCGCAAATGATCTGGAACAGAAACGAGTGCAACAAATTAATTCAAATTGAGCAAAGCAACAGATTTATGATTTCCACAAACACACACACACACCTCGACGCCAACCAGAACCAGCGCAAATATATTGAATGCTGTCCAGCGTTCGGCAATGTAGTCCAAAAACTTTTGGCGACAGCCCTCCATGTTCAGTTTGTTCGTATTGCTATTGTAGCAGCTATTTGGGGGCAGCAAATAGTCCTTATAGCTGACATTGCCGCAACAGTCGAGCTATCAAAAGAGACATTAGTTGAAGTCTTCAGTTTGTTTATGTAGTACACACCCAACGTTCGATGCTCGCGATTTGGCTGACATTGCCGGGTTTGACAGGCACCGGCTGATCGTGCCACAGCTGATCGAAGGTCTTGTCCACATTGATCAGCAGCGATGTTTGGAACAGCCAAAAGAAGCCCACTGTTAGCACTTGCAGAATGATCAGCACAACCACAATGGCCACAAACTTAAAGTGCAACAATAATAGATTAATATATGCTCTCGGTCAAAAGACAAACCGACTCACCGACTTTGACATGCGACTGCTCTCACGTACAGCGCCCAGGGTGCCAAAGAGGGAAGCCAGCACTATGATGATGCCAGAGACGAAGATGACGAAAGCGGCTGTATCGAAATGCTCGAATTTGAAGAATATATGCACGCCCAGAGCAATGACAATCAGACCAAACAGCTGCAAGACGAAAATATTTAAATAAATTAGTTAAGATATGGCTTATAGTCAAAGTGTGATCAATTTTATAGAGTACAGCATGTGTCTAGCATTTAATGAGTCGGTTTTATTGAGCTATGCTGACAACTTAATAATATTAAGGCTTTAACTAATGAAAATTTGTCAGACGCGGCGTATACTTAATATGCAAATGCATCAACTAAGCGGCTTATTACTCATACGCAGCGTATTCAGTCACATGTAAACACACTTTGTAGCTGCTGAGTTTTGAGCACAGGCAACCAGTTAACCTTTATATATACAGTAAATATAGCATCAGCAGATTTCAAGCATTTTTAGCTTGCATCACGCATACGCAACGTATTCGCGCGCGCATTGCATTTAGCTTTAGCCTTTCACTAATTTTTTTGTTGACTTTCGCCTGCACAATTAGCTCAAATTTGCTGCAATTGCATTTTGAATTTTCAACAATGATTCACGTTTTCGAGAACATTTCACACTAGTCCGCGAATGTAAACACTTTTCGCATTTGGCACTTGGCACACTTGGCAAACGTTGTGTTTTGTTAGTATTGTATTTGCACTATCGGCAATCGGCACATACACTCAAAATACTTTAATAAATGCGCAATAATTATTTATACATTGTTTTTCCTGCATTCATGGTTTGTTCAATGTTTACAAACGACAATCTGTTGGCAACACAATTGCGAATAATAATTACAATTGTAAGAAACCAGTTAAAAGTCCAAACAAATGTCGCTGTTGACACCTGTCAACAGAGATGGACGCGTGACACGAACACGAGCCGATAGGCAGCATGATTCGTGTGTGTCTAAAGTCAAAGAAGGGCCCCTTTCTATGCGCTTCTCATTAATTCAAGTAATGTTTACTAACTTTAATGTTTTTAGTAAATTGGTGACTTAATAAGAGTAAGAGAAGAAAGGTGAAAGCGAGTAACACAGAGACACAGAGAGAGGGGGTGGGTGGATGGGGGAAACAGTGAAAGAAAGAGGCAAAGCCAGACGAGGGATAGGGGGACACAGATATAGAAAGAGAAAGAGAGAGAGAGAGAGAAAATATAATAGCGAGAACGACTCTCACACTTTCTCACTTTCAATCATCCGTATCTTAGCCCTTCTTAAATACCGCTCTTCTATGCGATTCTCAAGAACTTCAATAATGCTAACTGCGTTTAGCATTCGATTGTTTTAGTCTAAGTCTTTAAGCCTCTGTTGAAGTGCACGTGCTTCTTCTGTCACGACACGAGCCCAACTCAACGTGGCGCAGTGCCAAACTTCCGCTAAATATTTGACTTGACAGCCAGTTTGGATGTCACGTTAAGTAGCCCCCCAATGGCTTTCAGATTTTCTAAAGCCTTAGCCCACAATTGGTGAGCGCAACGCGGTAATTATGACTGATTTGTGCGATTTATCATGTTGACTTAATGTTTGTATATATTTTTTTTTGTTTCTTTTTTTTTGGGTTTGTCTAGCGCAAACACATTTGGCATTTGCTGTAATTTGTAGCCATAACTGGTTGCGATGTCTTCATAAATTCAAAGTTTATCTGCGCACAGCTGCGCCTTTTAAGGCTTCATAGTGTAATTGAATAAAGGTCGATGATTAATAAATAGCTCGACAATATTAGCTGCCCGCCGCGCCCTCTCCGATGAATAACAATTATGCAAATTAACAAATGGCTTAGTACCAGACAATTTCAATTGCCTTCGCTTAACAAAACGCATGTAAATAAAAACCGCAACTAAATATGGCCAAGAAAATGTTATAGCCACATAATATTAATAGACTGGTAAAAGCAATTTGTATGCCACAAGTCTGCTCGTTTTTTCTGTCTCTTTCTCTAATGATGTAGACATAAATTAAAGTCTGATAAAGTGTTTACAGCACGCCGTAGATAACAGCTCGACAGAAAGAACATCATTTAATTTTAAGCCTTTTTTGGGGCATCTGGCATTATGTCTAGATACAACGCCATTTAATTGTTATTTATTACGCATGGCGCCCAATTTTTCTTAAGGGCTGGTGCTGACATAACACTCGCGTCTCTGGTATGGGCGTCAAGTCGAGCACAGCCCATAGAATCAAAGTGGCAATGGCAATGAATCCATGAGCACGTCATGCCTGCCACATGAATCAGACCCAATCTTTGGCATGCCTCAACTCAATTGTGCTCTGCCAGCTTTTAACTTACTTAAGTACTCTCACATTTAAGGCATAAACAAACATTGGCTAACTACAGACTAAAATGTCACATGTGTTATCTCCACTAATTAGCACTGATAACAGGCAAAAGTCTTGCACAGCAACAGCAAATACAAATACAAAAAAAAATAACAATTCGAATTAACATAGTATAATGTCTGCACTATTATTAGAAAAGCTAGATAAGTTAAGACATCAAATATATGATGTACGTGCTCAAAAATTATTTATTTTAGATAAGCAAGGTTGATAAAATTATGTTTTGGATATGCAAATAATATGTACTTAAAATATAACTTTTATCAGATAAAGCTTGACAAAGCCATATTTTTGACAAAGTGAGATTGTTTTTATTCGATAAGCTTTATAGACTGACAGAAGTTAATTTATGATGACGATATATATGCACATTGCATACATTTATATAGATTTTCAGATAGGCTATACAAGTAGACACTTATATTAAAAATATATACTGTGATTTATTTATTCATTATATTTTTCTATTAGATAAGTTAGATAGGCTAACTATACTATATTTTTAATAGAATGAGATTATTTTTATAAAGTTAGTTTTATAGATTGACATAACTATATTTAGAACCGAGATATATTTGTGTGGGTAGGAGGAATTTACAATTCTACCTACTCCTACACATATATTCATTAATATAGCATTTTAGCTAGAAACCCCATTTTCATCATAAAGTTAAAGACAGTCCAAAAACTAGGTCTAATGCAAAAAACTGTTGCTTTAACAGGTGTTTTTCATGCGCTTTTCCACAGCCAGAACACATGAAAAACAACTGCTCAGAGCAGCAATAATTTCATGACCTGCTGATGCTTTGCCTTTCAAACAAGTGAAAAGGGAACGTGTTTAGATACTGTTTGCATTAAAATGCATTAAATATTATTAATAAAGTCAATTTTTATGCTTTAGCTGTTGCTTAATAAACTAATAAATAATAATAATTCAAGGAAAGCAATTTGAACCACCACCAGGTCTATCTTTCTTTCCTTCATATTTGCTCTGCCATAGTAAATGAGTTCGACATTTGATCGTAATTTGCATTAATAAACTTATATAACTTGTTCTAATTTGTCAAGCAGACAAACAATTAAATGCAATTATCATATATAGACAGACAAGTGTGTAAGCAAGGCCAGGCCAGTGGCAAATGTATATTTGCATAGAGCTGATAAGCCATAGAGCTGATTAGACTTTAGCTCAGCTGGGTCCATAAAAACAAGCTCTAACAACAAATGCCCTCCTATTAGCTAATAGTTGCGAATGCGAACAGCATGTGGTCTGTAGAAAATGCCAAAAAAAAGGCAACATTAAACTAGAATAACTAGACAAATGTCATTGAGCGAAGAGCATTGCTGAGATTTATGTGGGTTCAAAAAAACGCCAGACTTGACAACAGAAATGCGCATGAAACAAAAAAAAAGCAACATAAAAAGGTTGTGCCCTACCTCAAATGCAGGGCGGGCGATAGGCACAGCTGGCATTTAATTAAAAACACGCGGCCGCACCGAATGAAGTAATTTTTGAAACAAAAAAAAAAACAACAATAAAAGAAGAAGAGCTGCTCGTCAGTAAATCAAAGTTTACTCGCTTGGAACCAATGCGGCAAATGTTGCGCATACGCCGCGTTGTGCGCTGTTTCTTTTGGCATTTCCTTTGGTTGGCACATTTGTTGGGTTTATTTTGAATATTTTCCTTAAGGTTATTGCCGAAAAATATTTGAATTTTCGAATTTTGCAATGCCAGCCCGTCTGAAAATGACATCAACAAATTTTCAGTTGCCGAAACACACAACCAAAAAAACAAATAAACTACAAAATTCTATATGGCTAGGAGCAATGACGCGATGCTATACACATACACACACACACATTCACAGACACACAGACACACACACATAGACATATTTTGACCGCCTTTTGCTCAGGGCCAAGATTCGTGGCGTGGGTGACCAAGTTTTTATATATCAATAATTTTTTCAAATTTTATTTTTGCCGCTGAGCGCATAAGCTTAAATCTCGTTGTATTTTCTTTGTGTTTTAAAACAAATATAGTTGCTAAAGAAATAAACAATAAATTAAGTGAGTTCGGCATGCAGCAATTTTGACATGTGGCTCAATATTTAGGCATTCGGACCACAATTAAGGCAAAGATCATAAAACAAATAAATATTCACTTTGCAATATTACTTAAAAAAGCTTGGACAAGTATTTTTATATTTGGCGAAAACTGCGGCCAGATCAGACTGAATCATAAGCTAAAATAATTGGAGATGGACGAAGTTTCATTTATGCAAAACGAACACGAACACGAGCCACAATCGAACACGACTTTTCACGCACGAGCATTTTTTGTTGTCCGGGGAAGTTCGCTCTTTCACTTAACTAGACAATCTACACTATATTTTTATTAATATTTATTATTTATTTATATTATTTATATAATTCTATATATTTTTTTGAACTCGTGTCACGACACTGCTGCACGCTCAGCTCTATTTAAAAACCCACAACTTGTCCGTGCCATGCACATAAAATTTAACTTAAACATTTGTTGCTAAATTTTATGCCTGAAATTCGATGAGCTGCGCCCAGTCTGGGCAAATTAACATAAGAACAAAACATAGCATATTATTAATTTAATAGTAAACAAAAACAAAACCAGGAAACCTTCAAATGTAATTGAAATGCAAAATAATACAAACATTTAGCTATTCAATCAAACTGTAATGCTAGCTGTTGAAATGTTTAAATTAATCGGTATCAAGTATATATATATATATATGTATACCGTTATCAGGCGCATTAATTACACAACAATAAATACTTATGTGCTGAAGTCAAGGCTCATATGTTACGTACTTTTCAACTAGATAAACAATTTCCAATGTTTTCGATACAAATATATTTGATAAACATCATCAAAGCAAGGAATGTGTGTGTGTGTGTGTCTGAATGGAATTGTATAATTAAAAAAGCATATAAATTATATAGCACCGATTCTAGCCGGCGGCTGTAATTAAGAAAAAGTACAAACTTTAAGACAAGACAAACAAGACCTTCAACTAGTTAGTCGCAGACACTTTCAAGTGTTCGGGGGGTTAGTCAACTCGGCGAGTTAATGAAACCTGACTACTCTATGTAATTACAGCTCTTTAATGCTATTATAATTATAAGGCATTTACAATGCTCTAAAGTTCATAAGCCGACATTTCCATACGAAACTTTAGGCCTAACGTCTCGGCTGTCCATGCCAACTTACCACATAGATTATATCCCAGAACAGGGCGCATAACTTGAGTAGCTTTGTGGAGCAAGCCATTTTGTTGTGTTTATTTTTGTTTTAAATACTTTTTTTTTTAAGGATTTGCCAAAATGCACTCTCTGTGTGTACTATTTTTGGGTGTGTTTGCCACACAAGATACGGGTTGTATTTGATGTTCACTTTTTCTTGGGGCACCAAAGCACTTGGCACTTGGCAACGCGAAGCGCGAAACACTTGTTAGAAATTTGAAATATTTATTTCAACTTATAACGGTCGCTCTGGAAACCAAACCCGTCATGTTCGCGCACGAATCTTAACTGATTTGTTGATAGCGCAAAACATTTTAGCGAAAAGCAAAAACAACTTTTCGAAAATGAAACGGAACGCCGGAACGCGGCTGAACCGAAACAGAAAGCACGCGCGCGTCAGGCATGGGCATCGCAAAGAGGGGCTCACAGTTCCATTGCCAACGTTCCTCGGCGCGTGTGTGTGTGTTGGTAAACGTTCTCTGTAGTACGTGTAGAAATATATTTGAATTAAAAAACAGCAAAAGCGACCACTTTAGCGCTGAGCTATTTTTATAATAGTTGATTTACATACTTTTCAGCGTTTAGTGAAATGGTTGAAGTGGGAAGGGAAATAGGGGCTAGTTTGTATATATATATACATAATATATATGCAAATGTTGTAAGCTTTGCACAAGATGATTCATAGGTTTTGCATTAGATCAGCATGTTTGCAGTTAATACTGAAACTCTTAAAATAAGTCTAGCAAAAAGTTGAAAGAAAAAGCTGTTCGCCTAAAAAAAACAACGAATTAAAGTTCAACCACACTTTATTTGGGTATTTTATTTAATTGTTTATTACAAATTAATATTGAAATAAATTAATTCACATTCTTATATATATGTTCATACAAAATCGTTTTCGGTTTCTGTGCAATTAGACACCATTAAAAGCATAATAGGCCATTAATTTGGTTACAATATCGAGTATGTTTGTGTGTATGTACATCAAAAGCAATATTTACTGTAGCATTTTCTTAGAAAATTCGCAAGTGTAAATGCTTCAGAAGTGGGTAACAATTTGTTGTAAAAAGTTTTGTGTTTAAAGCATTCATTTGTGAGGTACATAAAGAAGACCACAAGCTCTTCAGCTTTACATAATAGTATAATAATTTAAACGCCATATAATAATATTATTTGAAGCCATTCAATTTCAACAAATGCAAGTTCCATCAGCGGACAACACCTTTCAGTAGAATGAGCGACGATGATCGTTGCGAATACTGTTGCACAGGCCGCAGGACACAATGCTAAGGATCAGCTGCAGAGGGCGAAAAAATACATATTATACAATTAGCTTTTATTTACGTATATTATTTATGGGGAAAAACTCACCTCAACGGCGACCAGCACCCAGCCGATAATATTGAATATACTCAACAGGTGTTGCCAATAGTTTTCAAACTCCACACGGCAGCCCGTGTGAATCAAATTGTCGGCCTTGCTTCTGTCGTGATCCCGGAAACAGGTAGCCGGCGGCAGGCGTTCATTCACAATGTAATCCTGAGGACTACCGCGACCGCAGCAATGGAACTGTAAAACGAAAACATATTAGCAGTGTTGGTAAAGTTCAATCCAATTCATTTGATATGTATGTTTGTGTGTATGTGTGTATGTATGACTGCATATATGTATGTATGAGTGTGTGTATTTATGGACGTATGTATGTATGTATGTATGTATGTAGGTATGTATGTCTGTGTGTGTGTATTTATGTACGTATGTATGTATGTATGCATGTATACATATATGTATGTATGTATTCATGTATGTATGTATGTATGTTTGTATGTATACATATATGTATGTATGTATGTATGTATGTATGTATACATATATGTATGTATGTATTTATGTATGTATGTATTTATGTATGTATGTATGTATGTATGTATGTATGTATATATGCTTATGTTTAAATATATGTGTGTGAGTATGTATTTGTTTATATGTCCCTAGGTATGTTTGGGCATAAATATGAGTGTACAATCATATAAGGTATATAAATATATATATATGATTGTACGTACACATGGAAGCATGTATATATGTTTCTGTGTATTAATATATGTGTATATGCATGAGCACATATGCATACTAGTGTGTTTGTATGTTTTCATTACGTATAAATGTTTATATTTATTAATGTAAGTTTGTACGAATCTATGTATGAATTTATGTATGTATGCATGTGTGTGCATGTATATTATGTATGCATTAGTATATGTTAATAAATGTACGCATACAACAACAATAGCTACGCTGCAATTTAAAAAAAACGTATTCCTCACTGATGCCCTCCTCCTCGATTCTCATAAATTCAAGTAGGTCGCACAGAATTTACTTCACCTTAAGAGGAGGAGGCGGCAGCTTCAACGTTGAAGGAGGCGGCTTCAACTATGGAGGTGACGGCGGCTAGTGCACAGAAGGAGGCGGCTGCTAGTGCACAGGAGGAGGCGGCGGCTCATGCACAGGAGGAGGCGGCTGCTAGTGCACAGGAGGAGGCGGCGGCTCATGCACAGGAGGAGGCGGCTGCTAGTGCACAGGAGGAGGCGGCGCCTTCAGCTAAGGAGAAAGCGGCAGCTTGACCATAGGAGGAAGCGGCGGCCTCAATACGCATACAATAACTATACACTGCTGCCCTCCTCCTCGATTCTCATAAATTCAAGTAAGTCGCATAGAATTTACTTCACCTTAAGAGGAGGAGGCGGCCGCTTCAATATTGAAGGAGGCGGCTAGTGCACAGGAGGAGGCGGCGGCTCATGCACAGGGGGAGGCGGCGGCTTCAACGTTGGAGAAGGAGGCGCCTTCAGCTAAGGAGGAAGCGGCAGCTTGACCATAGGAGGAAGCGGCGGCCTCAATACGCATACAATAACTATACACTGCTGCCCTCCTCCTCGATTCTCATAAATTCAAGTGAGTCGCATAGAATTTACTTCACCTTAAGAGGAGGAGGCGGCTTCAACTATGGAGAAGACGGCGGCTCATGCACAGGAGGAGGCGGCGGCTCGTGCACAGGAGGAGGCGGCTGCTAGTGCACAGGAGGAGGCGGCTGCTAGTGCACAGGAGGAGGAGGCGGCGGCTCATGCACAAGAGGAGGCGGCTGCTAGTGCACAGGAGGAGGCGGCGGCTTCAACGTTGGAGAAGGAGGCGCCTACAGCTAAGGAGGAAGCGGCAGCTTGACCATAGGAGGAAGCGGCGGCCGCAATACGCATACAATAACTATACACTGCTGCCCTCCTCCTCGATTCTCATTAATTCAAGTAAGTCGCATAGTCGCATAGTCGCAAATTACTTCACCTTAAGAGGAGGAGGCGGCCGCTTCAATGTTGAAGGAGGCGGCTTCAACTATGGAGAAGACGGCGGCTCGTGCACAGGAGGAGGCGGCTGCTAGTGCACAGGAGGAGGCGGCTGCTAGTGCACAGGAGGAGGCGGCGGCTCATGCACAGGAGGAGGCGGCGGCTCATGCAGAAGAGGAGGCGGCTGCTAGTGCACAGGAGGAGGCGGCGGCTCATGCACAGGAGGAGGCGGCTGCTAGTGCACAGGAGGAGGCGGCGGCTCATGCACAAGAGGAGGCGGCTGCTAGTGCACAAGAGGAGGCGGCTGCTAGTGCACATGAGGAGGCGGCGGCTTCAACGTTGGAGAAGGAGGCGCCTTCAGCTAAGGAGGAAGCGGCAGCTTGACCAAAGGAGAAAGCGGCGGCCTCAATACGCATACGATAACTATACACTGCTGCCCTCCTCCTCGATTCTCATAAATTCAAGTAAGTCGCATAGAATTTACTTCACCTTAAGAGGAGGAGGCGGCAGCTTCAACGTTGATGGAGGCGGCTTCAACAATGGAGGTGACGGCGGCTAGTGCACAAGAGGAGGCGGCTGCTAGTGCACAGGAGGAGGCGGCGGCTCATGCACAGGAGGAGGCGGCGGCTTCAACGTTGGAGAAGGAGGCGCCTTCAGCTAAGGAGGAAGCGGCAGCTTGACCATAGGAGGAAGCGGCGGCCTCAATACGCATACAATAACTATACACTGCTGCCCTCCTCCTCGATTCTCATAAATTCAAGTAAGTCGCATAGAATTTACTTCACCTTAAGAGGAGGAGGCGGCTTCAACTATGGAGAAGACGGCGGCTCATGCACAGGAGGAGGCGGCTGCTAGTGCACAGGAGGAGGCGGCTGCTAGTGCACAGGAGGAGGCGGCTGCTAGTGCACAGGAGGAGGAGGCGGCGGCTCATGCACAAGAGGAGGCGGCTGCTAGTGCACAGGAGGAGGCGGCGGCTTCAACGTTGGAGAAGGAGGCGCCTTCAGCTAAGGAGGAAGCGGCAGCTTGACCATAGGAGGAAGCGGCGGCCGCAATACGCATACAATAACTATACACTGCTGCCCTCCTCCTCGATTCTCATTAATTCAAGTAAGTCGCATAGAAATTACTTCACCTTAAGAGGAGGAGGCGGCCGCTTCAATGTTGAAGGAGGCGGCTTCAACTATGGAGAAGACGGCAGCTTGACCAAAGGAGGAAGCGGCGGCAGCTTTAACGTTGAAGGAGACGGCGGCTTGTGCAAAGGAGGAGACGGCTTCAACTAAAGAGGAAGCGGGAGCTTGACGAAAGGAGGGTGCGGCGGCCTTAGCCATGAATGAGGCGAAAGTTTTAAAATTAGAGGAGGCGGCGATTGCGACTAAGGAGGAAACGGCGGCATCAACTTTGAGGCAGTCTTTAATATAAGAGGAAGCCGAGGCATTAACAGTGAAGGCGTCGACGATTTTTATTGGAGGAGACAACGGCAAATGCTTGAGCAGAGGAGGCGCCATCAAATTTAAATGTGGCCATTGAAAGAACATGTAAGTATTATAAACAAAACTATATCTTTTAAATGTCACGATTCTCATTAGTTCTTTTTTTTTCTCTACTTTCAGATGTGTTGTTGTTGTTTATGTATTTATATCGACCAAAAGATGACGAAGATATAATCATGCCTGGGAATTTACAGGTAAGTACCCAATTACAAATGTATATTTATATATTTATACGGCTTAAAAAGAGCGAGAACCTTGACCTATATCTATAAGGAACATTTAAAAGTACCTTTTAACTTGAATTTAGATGAATATTGTTGCCATATTAGGACCTAGAGGCCAAACCATGCACAAAAAGCAAGCTAAACCTTATGAAAATCGGTTTACTTTTGATCGAGTTATAGGGTTGGGATATTTCGACCTATGTCAGTCAGAACAAACAGTTTAATATGTATGTATGTACAGATGAGCAGTATTGGTAAACCGCTGCTGTATACTCACCCAGTTCTCGTACAATGACATGGCGCCAGGACTGTTGAGCTCCTCCTCCCAGGTCGTTTCCAATGAGTTGGCCAAATTCGATGCCGCTGTGCTTTCACTTCTCGTAAGCAAAAAGAGTAGGGCCAATTGTATAATTATGATAACGTACAAAATCGTGATGAACTATGAAACAGAAAGGTTGATTCATCAATTAATTGCCTAAGGGGGTTGATGTCATGCCCATAGAATTAACTACTTACGGTCACAGTGCAGCAAACATTCTCCCGCCAAGCGGCCAGATAGCCCCACAGGAAGATGATAATGGCCGCAACGCCAATGCCAATGTACGAATAGGCTGCCAGGGAGCCAATCTGATTGGTATCGTAGGACACCAGTATGTAGATGCCAAAGGATATTAGCACCAGAGCCAGCAGCTGTACGCATACAAATAAATAAATAAAACACATAAACAATAACTCGGGCGTAATAAATTTGAAAATATATAATCAACAGCGAAAAAGAGGCAACTCCAAAACTTTGTGCCACTTTTATGTTTTTGACCTTAGCCAAGCGGAAATGTCGTTCGACACTCTAAGGACACTCTGTGTGTATGTGTGTGTGTGTGTGTTATCATATTAATGGAGGCTCCAGCTACTGGCTACATAGGCGTCCGCCAGACTAGTCTGGCTGGCGTCAGGAAATACGACAGCAGTAGGAGCAAAAGGGGAGCCACGCAACCCGCTAGCATAACCAGCAGGCGAGTGTGCGCGGCTAAGAAATACCCTGTACACACACAAAAACACATAGAAAAACTTGGCCACAAAACTGTGATGCTTTGTGAAGAAAGCCTGGAATATATATATTTTTTGTACTGCCAAACAGAGAGACAATAGTGTTACAGCCCGTCGCGCGCTTTAGCTACAGGGTATCTTAGCTTGCAAATATGCGGCAATGGCGTGTTGGCTTTGTTAGTTGTTTGTATTTTGTCAGATTTGTTGTCATATAAGCAATAAATTCCGACAGGAATAAGCATATTGACAAGGTCCTTTAATTAATACAGCCACAAGGCTGAGTAAATATTGATGCAAAGGGCGCAGAGTTAGAAATTGCTTTTTGTTAAATAAAAACAAAAACAACATGGGGAAGGAATTCTTGTTGTTAAATATGACAGGGAATCATATTTATCTATGATTCAATATTATTATCTTAGATTAATATGAACAGCCGGCATTTGTTCTAGCTACATGTGAGAATTTTGTGCACTCAGATAAGCCCACTTTGAAGACTTATAAGTTATAACAATAACAAATCAAATGGGTGCGCTGAAAGACTCGCAGCTGATGTAAACCATATTTCATATATGTATATATATACTTATACATGGATCTATATATTGTCTATAGCATGTGTTTGTTCTCGGCGTTAGCTTGTTATAAAATATGTAAAAAGAAACTAACAAGCGAATAACATGTGCTCTGAATTATTTAATTGTATCAATATTGATTTGGAGCGAGTTCAATGACAAACTTAAAGGCGAATCTATTTAAAACTTTTTAAGAACCTCTTCGAACGGGCTTCCCTGGGTCTATTTGTTAATGAAATGCTCTCTGTTTCCGAAAAGGTGGCAAGCCCTATGGCTAGCCAAAAAAAAAGAGATAATCTTTATTATATATGTGCTATTATTTTATTAAACGCTGATGATTGCGTGTTTTCTAGGCTGCCAGGCAAAGTCTTTGGCGATAATACCTTGGCACTGCGATAATGTATGTGTCATAATTGACTTGGATACTATATATATACAGAGATATACATATATTTATACATATGTATCACAAGCAAAACAAATACTATACTTGCATATACACTCATATAGCATCTGTCCACAACTCCTATATCCCATCCCTTGCCCTAGCAACTAGGTACACCACTTAAATATTCTAATACGATATACTCCAATTGGGAATGAATTGGAAATAACAATAAACCTCAGACACCATTTTTGGTGACAATGACAATTCTGCCGTGGGGTCAATCATAATTCATAACCGCGTTAGGCTCTTGGAATATTCCAGGAAACTCATAAAGAGAACACATAATGAGAGCATAGCATAGAGAGAGAGAGAGAGAGAGAGAGCTCATGATATTGAAAGTCCTCAACCGAGATTTGCTAAGCGCTGACAAAACCGTTATGCTATTCATGTAAATTCCGTTAAGCCGCGCATTGCTTAATAAAGCTATATGTTTTTTTTTTAAGCAACGATAAGTATCCAATTAGATACATATGTATGTATACACATGTGTCGTAGTAGAAGAAAATTGGCTCAAGTGGCCAGTTTATACTTTCGTTTACGGCAAGTCAGACAAAACGCGCCAATTGCCAGAATCAACAAACAAACAAATGCGACAATTGATGCCAATTACATATTTAACTTACCGTACAAAGTATGTGCAGGGCATAGGCAAACACCTTATAACCCGATGTCGAGGCCATTCTGTATCCAAACAAATTTCGAATTTCAGCTATACCCTATCCGGCGTAAATACTTTAAATTCCAAGTGAGCCACTTGCGCAGTGCAACCCACAAAAAAAAAAAGAAAAACTTGTTTTCGAGTCGCTCTGTTTCTCTTAGCGGAACTCTCTTGAGACGTGCTCGGCGCTTATGTTGATGATGCGTTTGTTTTTATGAGATCATGAAGCAGAGTCTGATCTTCAAGATGATTTATCGAACTTTTGCACAAATCAATGGGACATGACGTCCTCACTATTTTTATGACAATCACAAACTCGAACTGGCTACCACACTAAACGCTTTGCATATGGCTATAAGCATGTTGCATAGGTGCGTCTATATACCGAATAGATATTTATGTATATATATATAAACATATATAAACAGATCTAACGAGAACTTGACGCGACGTTGTTTTACTGAGACTGTCTGGCACAATTTCGGTTCGCGTGCGTCGAATAACTGAGCGTGCGAGACTTTCTGTTCGGTCGCATTCCCAGCCGGTTGGTGAGCTTCGCTGAGCTTTTTACTGCCAGCACATGATGGCCAGATAACGCTCATCAGCATGACGTCACAAATGTGCCCCAGCCAGTGAGGGAGAGCGCTAGAGCTGGCCATGGCAGTCACATACAGCTGCTTGGTAAGTTCACCTTACTTTTGTATGCTCATCAAAGCTTTCATTCAATGCAATTCAAAAAATAAGCTCTGCGCCGTTAGCTACACAACTGCGCATAAATATAAGAACGCCTTCGTTTATATTTTATACAACTGCATTTTTATTTGAAATAACAACAAATTCACGAATGTAGTTGTACACGACAAACAGGCAGCCAAAACCAACGGCTATTTTGAAATAAAACCAAGTAATATAAGTTTAAACAAACTTGAAAAAAAATGCATCTTACCTTTGACAAAAACGCAGGTGTTAAAAGTATATGCATCAAATTTGTAGTTTTCGCGCGACACAAACCAGATTTCCCAGCTAAAGGAAATGCACATCATGAATACAGTTATGGAAATCCATGCGAATAGCACGCTTTTCATCTAAACACAAGAAATTCATTTAAAATAAATGCAAAAGCAAATTTGTATACAACTTTTCAACCTGAACTTTAGAGCAGACGAATATCAAGCCGCAAAGGGCATTCAGAAATTCGGTTATGGCCTGTATTACGAACATGGAAGCCGCAGAATCTATTAAGTTAAATATATGTGATATGTTTTAAATGGGAAGTACAAGTAGTTCTACCTGGATCTTCTTCGAAAATATTGTCATTTATAGACACAAGCTCCTTTATGCATATATAGGCAAGATATATGTTATAAGATATAAAGCCCATAAACAGCACTATCATAAAATCGCGACACATCCTCAGCTGAGTCCAGCCAACTTTCAAATGTTCCCATATCTGCCACTGCAGCAAAATATATACGAATGGAGGGATTATGACCATAATTATTAATATGGTCAATAATTATGGAGAATGTTCATTTTTATTCATTGAGCAGCTTACTAAAGATATTACAAAATGGTCCAATAAAATAATCGAATAATATGGAATAGTATATAATAATAAGCTCTTAATGCTCAATTTGCATTAGCCTCGGCATCCAGGGAGACAGAATCCCTATAGACGGCCAGGGAGATGAAAAACAGCATAACTATAAAGATATTAATGCAAGATATAAACTATTATTTCATAATTATATTAATAATAATTAGAGGAATACCCATTTCGAAAACTGTGATCACGGCGGAGACCAAGTAAATAAACGACCAGAATAAAAAAAGTACTTGAACAAAGCACAAAATCAACAATATCGAAGAGCCCAGAAAGAAATGTCGCATAAATTTGTTCTGTAAAATATATTAAATAAATATATAATAGCAACAGATATTATGGTGAAAAAAAAAACCTACCTTTAGATGGAAATGGCCAAAGGTCAAGCCAATCAGACAATGCATGAGCGCTGCGACCTGAATAAAGGCCAATAAACCGTTTACAGTGGTCTTACTTTCAGATGCTGGAGAAAGGAATACGGAATTTTAAATAAAATATATATATATTATATGTAAAGTATATCTCTTCACAATTACCAATTGATGCTGGCCTGTAATAAATTGGCAGAACGCAGGCGAACGTGAATACATAAATAATTGCATATGACGACATGATGACAAAAGCAAAACATGTTAATATAAAACGCATTTGATGCATAATTCCGTGTGGATCCACGAGGAGTACGGCCAACTTTGAGGAAAACACGCGACACTTTGGCTAAAAACGAAAGAAAAACGAGATATCTACTTATATATTAAAGGTAGTTAGTCGATGAAACCCTTTCACCCGTAATGCATTAGCTATAATTATTGTTATTACGGTAATGATAATGATGATTTGAGTTGGCAACATTAGGCAGTTGATTCCGCCGGGAATTGGGAATTGGCGTTGGCTGCAGGAGCGCGTAATCTACGAAAAAGATGATATGCAACAAATGCAAACATAAAGACTAGCGAAGCTGCAATAAAACATAACATATTAAAATTTTAAAAAATATATAACACATATCAAGGCTGCAAGCCTTAACGATTTTGTGATTCGAACCAGCAACCCGCCTGGCGATTCTATACAAGATACAAATTTGATTTGTATCTTTGGCAGGGTCTTTGTTTCGGCTTAGTTTTTTGGCAACTCAATTGGTTTAGGGTTCGATGCAAGGCGAGCAACGAATGCGGATTCGAACCGGCTTGCAGTCTTGACAATAGAAAAGCATACCAATGCCCGCAATATTCATATCGCTATCGACAGCTGAATAAAATGGACTGTAGCATATATAGATTAAGTAGCTGCAACAGGTGAGAGACGCGTGCAGTAGAAGCCACCATTGCAGGTAGTAGATGCTCTAAATGGGAAAGTTACACGAACTATATCTAGATATAATATAGAATATATATGCATGACTTACGCTGCGATCTGTGAGTACAATAAACGGTGCAGAAAACACCGTCGGCAGGTACAGGGTATATATGGCAAAGGTGCTGTAGCAGTCCTCGGGATATGCGCCTTAAACGGCGGCCATTATTATTAAAAGCCAATTTATCAATTTCTTATTTACCTGTCTGACGGCCATTGCAGTCGTCGTAGCAGCGCAGCACGAATGTGACAGCTATAAAAAGCACTATAAAATTATAGAATAGGGAAAATGTAAGAGCTGCCACGCCCACAAATTTCCAACCCGTGCACATATTTGGCGTACTTTGCGTCAAAAACTCGAATGCCGACAAACAAAGCTAACTGAAAGGACAGCTGCTAGACATATATATAGCGCATTATATTAATAACTGAACATTAGGTTAACAAATGATATCATCATCAATTTGATATAACTCCAACTACAGACTCGTCCATTTGACTGCAGTCCAATTTGTTGCATTCATTGCCATTGAGAAACTCTTTCTCGTAGTCATAAACTGTTTTGAAGGCGCGCAGAAATATAGCTAAACAAACAAGAAATTAGGAAATTAATTAACAACTTAATTAATTAATTAACATACTCAATATCAAGATTGTGAGCGCCTTCGTAACCGTTGCCGTAGCAAAATATATAGCCGTATATGAAGCACATGGAAAATACCAGCCAAGTGCTGATTACACACTGTAGCTGCAACCAAATTGATATTGAGATTATAGAGTATATAATTGACTTTTCAAATGGCAACCTGGCATTTTTTGCCAGCCAAGAGCAGTCCAGCCCAGCCGTGCATTAGCAGTATACAGTTGATGACCATAATAAGTAGTATCATCATCTTTTCATCTGGCAAACAGCAGAAGTTGAGATTATTTTCTATAATTTTATATTTAATATATACCCACCATATATATTCCCTCTGAGTCCAAGCAGACAATCTACGGTTGAAAACATAAAGAAGCTCTGCAAAAAACTTGTGCCCACAGCCACAGCCAGAGCCGTGAATAGAATACAAACTCGTGCTGCACCCATTGTATGCTCAGCACTAATCAAATAATACTCAAGAGCAGCAAATGCTTCGAGATAGAATATGCCTTACCCACTTGATGGATTATAAGCATTATAATAATTGTTAGAGATCAAAATGTGTCGTTATCAGAAAATTAGAACATTTCGATAACAGATATTCTTTTGAAGGTATAAAATACCCTACCTTCATTTATTTATGTCTGTAGATCAAATCATACAGAATATCGAACATCCTCATATAAATATATAAATATCTTTCGAGTTCACGGCAGTTCAATCCCTGATCATTGGCGATTTAAGTCTGTCAATAACTAAAATTTCTCATATTATCGAACAATTTGACTTACAATTGTTTCGTCTGCCAACTTGCCAGGGATTCGATCCCCAAGCTGTAAGGCAACGCTCAGCCCACTGACTAAAGTTTCTTTAAAAGAGACAGATATTTTAATCCAAAATTAAGATAGCGCTCAAACCTTGAACAAATTATTGTTCCTTATAGAAATCGTTTCAGTTTTGAGCAAGTAATTGCGAGCGGAAAAAGCCCAGAAATATGTATATGCACATATGTGCACGACCCCCAAAGGCTGCTACCCGAAATGAATACACAATAAACTTATCGCAAAGCTAGATATATATGTCAATTGCTTGGTAAACACAATGTTTAAGCAACGGAAGGTCAAAACTGTTGCTGCCATGTCAACGGCTGGGGGCACAACAAAAGCAGCCGCTGCAGTTCGAGAACAATTTGCATGGCAATTGGGTACAGTGCGTGGCATGTGTAAGGGTATCCACAAGGCTTCCATATAATTAAAAATACAAACACGGTTAATATGTGTTTCGGTTTTTTTTTTTTATTATTATTTTTGTATATATATATATGTATATAAATACGTTTTAAATGCTTTAATTCATTCACGTTGTTTGCAATTCGAGTTTTTCTGCAGTTTTTTTTTGTTTTGTTTTCTTTGTTGTGGTTTAGCGTATTTAATTCAAATGTTATTAAAACTTCAAGAGATTCAAATGTACATGTAATATGATGAACAGCTTTGAATGTATACATATATTTATATTATATATATATATATATATATTTAGATATATATATATATTCATTTGGACACTTGTTTTAGCCAACTGGTACAAGTATAGCATAAGGCTTTAACACTACAAAGTATATATGTACGTATAAATTTATAAAAATGAAAACAATAATTTGTAATTGTAACATTGAGAGATTTGCTCTTCGTTGTATTTGTGTGAATTTGCTGTTTAGCAGCTTTTTGTTTATTATTTGTACAACGACTTTGGATTCGTTTGTTTGTTTTGTTTTGTTTTCTTGTTTTTTTTTTTTTTCAAAGAGCAATTAAATACGAAAGCGATGATTAAACAACATTTAAGCGTCTTACACTAGGTATACATTTTTATTCGCTTTCTTCGTTTTTGAAAAGTATTTTCTTCTGTTCCGTATTTTAAACAAATAACTTAAATATTTGTGCAACCAAATGGTTTACTTCAAATATATACCGAACATTTTCCAAAGTTGTTTTAGTTCGTGTGCGTTCTACGACAATACATATTAAAGAGTTAATGCGAATGTTTGTGTGTGCGTTGGTGTGTATGGTGTGCGTGTGTGTATTTATGTAGTGTGCTGTTCGCTTTAGTAGCCATTGCGGCGCTTGTAGTTGCGCACATTATTGGCCAGGCAGCAGGCGAAGATGAAGCCAACCAGCTGCAATAAATAAGTACGTATTTATAATCAAAATGTCTCAGATATTAAGAAGAGACAACAACTCACCTCGACCACAATCAGACCGATGCCAACATACTTGGCCTTTTCGGAGCTGCCAGACATCAAATCAACGAACTTCTCGCGGCAACCGCCATAAATGTTCAATGGGTTAACGCAGCTGCCGTCACAGCAGCTGGACGGCAAGCCCGAGGTTAGCACGCTTCCTACATAGTCCTGGGGGCCTACGCGACCGCAGCAGTGCAGCTGAAAAGGAGCATATGTTAAAACAGTTGACTCGAGTGGACTTTGCAAGTAATTGGTACATACCGATTTCTGTATGGCATCGAAGACACCACCTTCGCGTGTCTCGCGGTTTTCCCAGACCTTGTCGATCACCTCACCCATGGCATTATCGAACTTATCCTTGTTGGTAAACAGGAGCACAACGACTGTCAACTGGAGTATGAGCAGAACCAACAGGCAAACGGCATAGCTCATGGTCATGCACACAGATTCGCGTATTGCGCCGCAACAGCCCAGGAACGAGATGAACACCACAATCGAACCGAGGGTGATCATGATGATCGGCAGTGCTGCCTGCGGCGGGAAGCCAACCTGGCCATTGACCTCGATGGTGCCAATGCTCTGGAGTATGAGCACGCCATAGACAATGCCCAAAATGCCAATAATCTGAAAAGGAACAAGAGCAGCAAATCAATAAGTATTCAATGATGGTTATGCATAATTGAAGCAGGGACTTAATACGTGTGCCAAGGTATTGAAACTTCGTCATGGTTAGGGCTTAATCATTTTACAGATTTATTAAGTACACTTAAACAAAGCCAGGGTCTATTTGGTGCATTATTCAAGTTAGACTGCAGTCTAATCTGTCATATATTTATATATGCCATATTTCATGCTGTTGATAACAAATTTGCGGGTTTGCTTCCGGTGCTAAACATCCGGTTGCACACAAAAAAGTGTCGCGAGTGAATCACTTCAATGAGTTATAAAAGATATCGTCAGTAGAGTTGGTTCAACTTTATATGGTAGGTGCCATAAGTGGAACAGTCAGCCGCAGGCCATTGCGTAAGTCAAAAGTTGCAATAAAAGTCAACACTCGACACTCGGCAGTCGACAGTCGACGGTTGCAATTGCAGTTGCAGTTGACTGTTGACAGTTGATAGTTGAAAATTACATAGAGCTAATTATGCTTAATTGAAGGAGAGCAAATGAGAGTGTGGAGCGAGCGGTATAGCCGACATTTGGCATGCCAAAGATAAATTATACAAATTCTTAATTACAACTGCGGTTGCCCCAAAGCAGCGCTGACCTTAGGGATAGGGCCAAAGTACGTGGCTAATGGCTATTAAAATTAACAGGCGCAACGCCGCTTACGTAATGCAAGCCAGCTAACTAGCGGAATTAAAACAGATCTAATTAAATAGTACACACTCATATATATATATATATATACATATACTTTGCTATCTGCAAATATTTGGGCAGGCGGCGTCTCGTAAGCTAGCCCAGTTTTGTTTGGCTAAGCAAATCGCATCAAGCATACGCACCGTGCTACAAGGCTAAGCCCCGCTGATTAGATAAGCCTCATCTTATGTATATATATAATATATATGTACAGCTGGAAAACACGCCCTAAAGTTCAAGGTGCAAAACAATTTACGTCAAGTTTATGCAAATTGTGAAACTTATATTGCCCTTCCCTGCAGAAAATGCTTTTTGCTCGCCAATTTTTGTATACGTCCGGGCATCGCAACAAGTGCAAGCCGCAACAATTGTTCGCCAATTAATTGAATTTACTTGATTTCATTATGCACACGTTTGCCATGTTTTATTATGTATTTTTAGCTCTCTGTCTCGTATACCCTGTAGCTCAAAGAACACGCAAAGCTGAATGAGCGTATGCAAATCCAATAAGTAGAAGCTAAAGAAAGCGCCACAAATATCGAGAATATTTTAACTCATCATTTTTGTTAATGCACTTGAATGCCGGATTTATGGCCTCACAATAAAAAGTTATTTCGGCATGAATTTTTCATAGCCTGTGACTAATTGCGTCTGGAGCACTTTCGCTTGTAGCTGTCTCCGTGTGGGCTGCTTCATTTGGCACTTTGTGGGCGTCTCTCGTTAGACTTAATCCAATTTCTGAACGGATTTGAAGCATTGTCATAAGCTAAGAACTTGTGTCCAAACGCGGCATATAATTGACCCAAATAGTCGGTACAAGAACAGCATTCGGCTATTCAAGACGTTAATTGTTCCACTTTTACAGAAAACAAAAGCGTTGCCCCTAATGTAAACATCACGTGCAAATAGCTTAGCCAGATGACGAATACCTCGAATGCACAAATATAGTATAGGTATCTGTTATGTATATATATATATATATATATATTATCTGTGTGTATAATTTGAATCTCTGCTCGTAAAGAATTTCCTCAATTGAAAGTTGAATTTTTTTTTGTGGCCTCATGACGTCATGAGTCTCCCAAAAATAACTCAAATGCAAATATGTTGAGACACCAGAGACAAGGGTCATACGCTGTTTATTGTCAACCCCGGGGCAAACAACAGGAATTGTATCCGACTGGGGGATACTCTAACTATAAGACTGTTATGGAGTTTAACTCTTATCAATACAAAGAGTTTGTAATCTCATTTTAGCCCTCTTCTGCTCAGTACACAGCTTCATAATAGCCCACTTCTGCTCATTTGCCTGACTACAGGGTATACACGAATGAACTGAAACTCTGAGCTCACTTTATTAATTTCGGTGGCACTTCGTGCAACAACCCTCGAAGCATATATTTAAAGTTATTTGGGTGCCCATCAATTGCAATAAATAAATACGCACGCAGAGAGAGAGAAAAGAAATTCAATGCTCTCTCTCTATGCAAGGAACCACACCCAAAATTGCTGCCCGACCATGCGGCGCCGTATTTGTAGTCAGTCTGTCTGTCTGTCTGTCTGTCTGTCTGTCTGTCTATCGCTTGTAACTGGCAGTTATCACAGTCGAACAACAAGTGAGCAGCGAGATAAAGTCGTAGACATGTAGAAGCTGCTGTCAGCGCTTGTGCAACAGGACGTATGCGTGATGTGGCTACCCAGCCGCCCCCCTTCAAATAGAAAAAAAAAACATGCGACATTTTGATTGAAAGCGTATCGCAATTTTGAAAAAATAATTACACCCAACACGTATTTATAGTTGAAAAACACAACGCGACACAGAACAACAAGAAATGGCAAACGTAGCAATAAAATAAAAGCTGAAGAAGTAAATTACACAGCAAATTTTTGTTTAAGGTTTTTTTTTTGCCAAGGCTTCTGTGTTGATTCCGAGTTGCCAAGTCGGATTGTTTGTGCAAAAAGCTGAGATTCAGGAATGCAGAATGTTTGTTTGTCTTCTTTTTTTTTTCAGGAAAAATATGAAATGTGAATAGAATATTCTTGGTAGCTGCTTTTGGGCAAAACTTAATTTACAGCTCCAGTAATATATGTTTGGTTGATTATTGGAAGGAAACTGTATTCAAAAAATAGTTAATTATACATTAATTAGTTGTCATTTGCGCCGGCTAATTAACTCAATGTTTAAACTATTTCTAGCTGCATTTGTTATAGATAACATTAACATTGACATTCAGTTGTTCTTTTCACTTTTGTCAGGCAGTCTATATAATTATTTATTGCATTTGTAATGCGGTTGCACTAGATAAACGAAGCAATTTTAAATCCCGCTTTTGCCCTGTAATTAACTAAATTATTTGAAATTAATCTTAAATTATAAAAAGTAAAAAACTACTCTGAGATTTGTATCAATATATTACTTTAATCAATGTATATATATGTATATCTATCTATATATCTATCTATCTATCCATCATATATCTATCTATCCATCCATCATATATCTATCTATCTACAAATCTATCTATTTCTCTATATGTCCGATCTCTCTATACATCTATCTATTCCTCTATACATCCGATCTATCTATAGAGTCATCTATCGCTCTATATATCCATCTATGTATCTATACATCTTTAATACAAAGCATAGAACACTTTGTATTTACTTTAATAAGCTTCGATTTCTTTGCTTTAAGATTTCAACATTTTTTTTCTCACATATTATCTTTTTTATCTGACATGTATGTCTATATAGAACATCTAAAGCCAAGACGAGTTTGTCATTAGTTGGCTGCAGCCAACATTCTAACTCGCATTTGATTCTCAAAAGTCAGACGTGTCGAGAATACACAAAAACAAAAAAATAAAAACTCCCAATGATTGCATGAATCGGGGTAAAATACACGCCAACATATAGACACTGACTGTGCGTGTGTGTGTGTATGTACCAATACATGCACATGTATCTATACATGAACACGTACCTGTAGCTGTATCTGTATCTGTTGTTTCCCTTTTGTATTTAACCAAGCGAATTGCACAATGTTTTGTTGCTTTCTCGAGCGTTGCGTTGTTTTTTGTCTTTCATACACTAACAAAGGGTATTGTCACTTTGTCAGGCAGTGTGAAGCGCATTAATTGAGGTCAAAAATGTCGGAAATGCCATTAGCTACAATGTTATTGATGAATGTATCTAGAAGTATTTGAACTTAGCTCTCAACATTTTTGCAGCTTGATGCATTTTTAGAACTATGCGAATTGGGTTCTATAACATTAAACAGATATATTGGGGCAAAAATTTTAAGAGATATTTTCGAGTATGCAAAATATATGGGCAGTTTATTTGGATATATAATAATTATAGCTTCAAAATTAGATTAGATTTGTATTTAATTTTTTGATTAATTATTAATCATTTTTGGCAGACAAGTGTGTTAAAACTTCGGCTTAAACAAACAAACTGAGCTTGATTTTTATTTTTTTTTTTGTTTTTTGTCTGGCCGAGCGACGCTCAAAGGCGGCTTTTTGCTGTGGCCTGTTAATTTGTTTGCCTTAACTGTCAAGTATGTTATGTACACACACACACATACACAAACGCACACACAGATGCACACATACACACTTGGGTACAAACGCGACGTCTGATTCAGATGTGTATCTGTGTGTATATACACATTTATGTTTGTGTGCATGTGTGTGTGTGTGTATACCTGAGCCGCTGTGCTGCACGTGTAAATGTGAACTATGTAAATAACGTGTGCTTGTTCTTTCCACCAGTTGCTGGGCAATGCAACAAGTTTTTTAAATTTTTGTTTTTTTTTTTTTTCTTTTTGCTGACTTATTTATTTATTAACTTGTTGAGCTTGTCGACGTATTCATGTTTCTTTTTTTCTGGTTTTTTTCTTCTGATTCACAGGGCGTCAATTTAGCGAGCTTTTTAAATTGCTAACAGAAATATACGTGCGAATATCCACATATATTTGCTGTTATCGACTGACTGACTGACGAACTGACTGATTGATGATCAACGCACTGACCAAGCCATGAGGGCTAGCAAGCCGGGCTTTTCACAAAAGTTATCTATTGTGATATAATCTTTCGGAATGAATAGAATGCGTTTGTTGTTTTGCATTCTATCAAATTGATATAGTTAGAAAGCGCATCGGAAAGGTGTTTCACAGTTTTCAGAAAATGCATTCGCCTAACAGACATCTGCTCGCTGCCGCTTCCCCCGTTCGGTACATGATCAACACGTTCGAAGATCTGGTCAACGATGGGTAATACTTGAAGTAAATATATATATATTTACATTATGCATAACTATATTTGAGTTGAGCGATTATTTGGTTTTAGGGTGTGTTTTATTACCATTTGTATGCGCACAAATATTTGCCATACTTATTAGTATTTCAAATGCGTAGCTAGATACTTTTGTATAAGGTCTCTGGTGTAGTTGACTCATGCATCTGCTGATCGTAGAAGCACGTCAGTTGCCCTGTTATTGCTGTCAATTATTGAACGTGTGTAGTTCATCTTATCACAAAGCTGATGAGACAGAGCTGCATTGCCTGGAAACTGATTCATTTGCGAATAAACATATGACATCATGCATCGTCGAATTCTGGGCAAATTAAATTAAACGCTGGATTTTAAATAAATATAAAAGCTCAGATCTAAACAAATCTGCGGCTCTGCTGTATATAGTAGCTTATGAAAATAAGCAAACAAAGCAAAAGCCAAGAAATTCTCATAAAAACTGAAATTGATTAAGCTATGCCTACATCTCTCAGCAGCAGCAGCAGCTCGACTCGCCACATTCAGATACGGCTACAGATACAGATTCAGACACAAATGTCCGCGTATGCTTGTGCGTGTGCGCCTCTGCTGGGAAGCTGAATACACACACATAATTGCGTACATATTATATAAAAAAGATGATGTCATAGCCACAAAACAAGCCATGCCAAAAACGAGGCTGACATAAAACGAGCTAAAAAAACAAGAGTGCTTCCATCAAAAAGTGGCCGAATAGAAGATAACGCTGTATCTGCGATCCTTTTTCCTTTCTGTTTACATCTCCATAAATCCATTATACTCAGTCCTAATCAATTTCCAGGGTATACAGGCTACTTAGCTTCGCGAGTTTGCAACTGCCATCCGCCTGGGATTCACAGTTCAAAACACTTGCGATTCTACGAATAGAGCAATTGGCAATTGACAAGTACTCTTATGAAATCTACATCTATATTTCCATTGAACTAAGCTTAAAAAGGGGAATTTCGATTTCGTCTCTCTATCATTTATATCATTTACTTACCGACACAATGGTATTGAATACGAAGAGTATATATTTAACCATAGACGTTCCACAATCCATTTTATTGTAGTTATTGCTTTCTGAAATGCATGAAAGAAAAGTCATTTAGTAGTTGTTATTTATTTAAACATTAAAAGAAACAAGTTCAAATAATGCAAATGCATATCGAAAATGGATGCCATTACGCAATATGAATACGATTAAAATGATTTGTATTTGTATGCGATACAGTTAATTAATTTTATGCAGCCGAGGGTTTATTTAATGGAAAGTTGAGCTACAAATATAAACTTGTTTTGTATTTATTTATTGCTTTTATATATAGCACAAATTTATTTGATTTGTTTTGCTTTTTAGTTGCAGAAAACGATATCTTGATATCGTATTATGTGTGCTTTCCCCCTTTTTGTATGCGCCTCAGCTATTTCGTTTTATATTTCTGCCCATTTACGAAATACCAAATATAATTAATTCCAAGCTAATAAACAGCTGAATCCAATGTTAAAAATAGCTAAAAATAGCTAAATGACTATTTAGCCAAAATTGCAGACGCCAGACAATTTCAACGGTTTCTGGTAGACAATATTTTGAAAATAGTCAGATCTAGCAAAAAAACTGCTCAATTGGCCACACTGATTATACGATAGCAATTGCGATATTTGTAACATGCGTTCTTCTTCTTAACTTTATTTTTCCTTAATGGTCACACATTTAATGTTCATACTTAACCCCTAAAAACCGGTTCGGCTATCGTAAGAAAAAAAAAAACAAATGTTTCTGAACAAAAAAGGCAAACGTGTTAGCAAGTCGATTCAATTTTTTTTTAAATCGGACATTTGAACTCATGTTTCGGTGCTTTATTCTTTTAATAATCTATAAAAGTGTCATGGTTAGCAGCAATTAAAAACAATGCTTGCTAATTAAATATTGAAGTTAAACTTTTGCGCCTTGAGACGTGTTTACGCCGTACTTCCCATTCTTCGTCATTCTTATGGGTTGCCTTAGCAACCACAACAACAACAACAACAACAGTTTCAATAGTGGAAAACCTCACCTCCTATTCACAGGAAAACCCAAAAGGAAAAGTTCACTGCACTCGCTCACACGGATAATAAAGCAGTCAGTAACAATAATAATTACCATACATTATCATTTAATTTTCATCTTTCATATATTTATCTTCACTGAGTAGCTGAGTTTGTAAGTGCGTCGTCTTTATTTTGAATGTGCTTTCGCACTTTCCGTTTTCAACCACTTTCACATGCATCTTGTTTCGAGCAGCTGCCGCTGCAGCATCTCAGGCAAGTGAGGCAGAAGCAAATACATATGTGTGTGTGTATATGTACACAGCGCATTCACTTATTCGCTTAAGTGCACATTGGCATTTCATACTTAATAACATTACCTTTTTTGATTTTTTATTTTATATTATATTTTTATTCAAGTAACACGCGCACGGCACGTCCGACTCGGCGAAAAACTGTTTTTGATTTGACTTGACTAACACAAAAGCAACGACGCAAAACTGGTTTACAGTGTGACCAAACTGTGGTAAAAATGAAAATCTGCTGTCGATATTTTAATTCTGGTGTGGGGAAATGCAAAAAAAATACTGCTTTCCTATAAAAATAATATATAATTAATCGTATACATTCATTTTCAAAATACATGCCTAGTAAAAGTAATAATAATACCAAAAAATATTATTATTTGGCATATCTGAGAATGACGGATGTGTGGCGACAACCTGTCGTTTTTGCGACCCTGTCTTATTGGCGACAAGAACTTGGGAAACCCCGATCAAAAATCGTGAGGTGAAAGATTCGTTTCTATACCCTATCCCATTAAAAATGGGTATAAGGGTATATTGTATTTGTGCAAAATCCAAATGTATGTAACAGGCAGAAGGAAGCATCTCCGACCCCATAAAGAATATATATACTTGATCAGCATCAATAGCCGAGTCGATCTAGCCATGTCCGTCTGTCTGTCAGTTCGTCTGGCCTTCTGTCCGTCTGTCCGTCCGTCCGTCCGTCCGTGCGTATGTATGAACGCAAGGATCTCAGAACCTATAAGAGCTAGAGACTTGAAATTTTAGATGTAGGGGCTCCTAGTGCCAGCGCCGATAATCGATAATCGATAACTTACTCCGTTTCCAAGCAATCGATAATCAATATCGATATTCTTTTTCTTGGGCAATTTTGGTAAATAATAAGAGCTAGAGTCACCAAACTTGACATATAGCTTCTAAAATATAATATATATGCATTTGATGTTGGAAGAAGAGGTCTTAGGGTATCCCCTAGTCGGGAGCTCCCGGCTAGAACCTCTTACTTGTTTTTATATATTCCATGAAGCGTACTTAACCAAAAGTGATATATTAATAAAACAAATTGTTCATATTTAGCTTTCTCTCTTTTAAGAATATTTTTATTTAAATAAGATAAAACACATATCATTGTTGATGGGCATAAATTGCCCTTACCGCATTTGCAGTTTTTATTTAAAAGTACACGATTTCCATAAAGTTTATAGTACAGCAAATACTATATTATTATGAAATGCATGTGTACTAATATTATAATAACGAGAAAGTACGACTATCTTCGGCAGACCGAAGAGTTAATACCCTTGTAGACATTAGCCTTACGGCTTTGCAGATATGCAATACTAAAACTCATTCGAAATAATGTGCCTATAGAGCTGATCCGCTATACATATACTCTATAGGGTTGGATATGTATCCTTCTATGCATTACATAATTCATGAGAAAATTATAATACCGTCTACAAGAGCGTAATAATATGGAGATAAATTTCGTAATCGCAGGGTTAGCCTCAAGTTAAAAGATTAAAAATTTTGACGTCTCTGATTGTTGCGGGTCTGATTCGCCAAACAGCATGCAAATATGAAAGCGACCAACTGTAAGCAGAGTAATTTTGCACTGAGGAACGAAATTCTAAAAAAAAAAACAAATGTTCGTAAATTACCTCAACCGCAGTTACGCCCAAACCAGCATATTTGATAATATTGGCATTTGTGTCCCATAGAGAGTCAACGGCAGACTTACAGCCCGGCTTAAACATGACGGACGTTAAGCTACAGGTGCCATTTGTGGGCGTGTCACAGCAGGATGCAGGATAGGTAACGCCATAATCGGAAAACTTGTGCAGGCCACAGCATTTCAACTGAAATTTTTAAGATGTGGGATTTTGAGGGAAATAATGCAATAGTAATTGCTATTCGAATGCTTACGGATTTCTGCAGAGTATCCATCAAGAGGCCATCGGTTTTTCGCTGTTCCCAAATTGTTTGCACAACCTTGTCCAGAGATTCACGTATTTGCACATGATTTATCCACACATAGATGATCAGGGCGATTTGGCAAAAGAACAAACCCAACATGATGATCGAGTACTAAATTTATGAAAATCCATTTCATTAGTATTGTTTTGATCACAATAATTCCCGGCTCCAATTTACCGTTGTTAGGCCACAGGCATTCTCGCGAATGGCACCGCAGCATCCCAGAAAGGAGACCAGAAAGATGACACAACCCAAAATAAGTATTATTATAGCCACACTATTTGCAGTGAAGGTTTGGTCAACGCTCGAAAAGTCCTTGATTTCCGAGACCATAAGAGAACCAAATATGATCAGCAAAATGCCGCAAATCTAAAAACAAATCAATCACAAATAATGTAAGCATTTAAAGTATTTCTGCGGAGCGCGCATTGAAAATAGCATCGGAACAGTCATAACAACAAGTATTACTCATTTCTCGTTATCGCTCAATTGTCGATTGTTTCGAAACATCTTCCGCAGCTCATTTACTATAATTACGGTCAGCATTGGCATGTAATGTGTGAAAATCACGACATTCCTAACCATTTCTCGATATGAGTTCACATTTTTCTCCACATAAGATAAGATAGGGCAGATATAACATATAATTCGCGCACGTAAGAGCCTTCTTTTTGCTCGTATTCGAACATCATGAGTTTATTTTACTTATTCCTTGAGATAAGATAAGCCAGCCGTTTGTATGAGTCGATTTTAGTCATTTCAAGTGAAATTGTATCGAACTCCCGCTCTAGGGGTAGAGTGCTAAAACTTACCACAAATAATATATTAAATATGAAGAGCACATATTTAACAAAAACCCCACCGCAATCCATATTGAATAACTGTTTTCGTATTACTCGCGGTTAGCTTTAACTACGATCCGATTCGCTTCGGTTTCGACATTCAACTGAGTATTATTTTAACAATTGCAAAATGTTCTAACTAAGAGCTTTTTCTTATCTTTAAATGCGGTAAGCTTTTTCAAACAGAGCGCGAGCATTAAAAAGCTTTGCATACATTCGGGCGACACATAGGAAAAATACTAAATACCAAGTACCTTGATAACCTTTATAGGGATATAGAGCTCACGTATTATGGATCATACTTTCGGGCGTCTCAAAGATAAAATACTAACTACTAAATACTTATGTAGACAAAAGTAATGACGGGGATATAGAGATATAAACCTCACATATTATAAATCATACTTTCGGGCGACACATAGAAAATACCAAATACTAAATACTTTTGTAGAAGAAAACGCTCACATAATTTAACTCAAATCTAGCTTCGACCGTTGTCCACCGATTGATCTCCATAGATTCTCGAGTAGTAGCTATAAACCGAACAATACTTAAACTTATTTTCTTATTCCTTACAAACTCCGAAAATCAATTATTGATCTATATATATTTTATTATATGATAATTTTACAAGTAAGCGACAAAGAAAATCAGTTTTTTTGCCGTTTAAACTTAAAGAAACACTCGAGTGGAAGATTTTATTTCTGATTTTCAGTAAGCCGAAAAGATTTTTTAACTAAGAAATAACTTAACCGTAGACTTGTCTACCCGCATTCGCTTTACGCATGCAGTTGGCCAGCATGCCGGCTACGACAAAGACAATCAGCTCGTATATGCATATGCCCAGTCCGGACCATAGAACGATGTCGTTGTTGTTGCTCCAGAAATCGTAGAATTTCTGATTGCAGCCCTGGCGGGTCTCGTAAATGCTGGCCGGGCAGGTCTGCTGGCGATTCGAGTAGCCGCAACAGGTGCCGGGCACATTACCGTTATAGTCCTCGAAGCCCTGGTTGCCGCAGCAGTCGAAAGTTAGCTCCAATGCGCCCATTGGATAGCCATTCGCCGCATTGTTCTCATTCCAAATTGTGGTCACCAGCTTGCTCATATCCTGCAAAAATTGTTGCCCATTCACAGCGATCCAGCAGGTGAGCACCAGTTGCAGCACAAAAAGTAAAAACATCAGGGTAGCATACTAAAAATATATTAAAACCAAAATCAATCAAATATGAGCATGCATTAGAGACCGGGAAAGAACCCACCGTGCTTGTCAGGCAGGCGCTCTGGCGCCAGATACCGCAGCAGCCGAAGAAGGAGACTATGAAAATCAACACACCCAGTACGGTCACACAGACGGGTATGGTATTGGCGCTGCTCAGCTGCTCCAGCTCGGTTAGGCGGTTAAAGTTGGATAGCATTATGGAGCCCAACACAATCAGCAATATGCCAACCACCTATTAAAATATATTTTAAATTTAATATAATATGATTTATAGACAATATCTTAGATGCTTGCAGTTGTTTATTTAAATATTAAACTCATGAATGCTACTAAGCGTCAGAAGCTTTCATATTTGCCTTCAAATTGCGTAATTTGCCATCTAAGAAACTTTATTTCTGCTTATCCTAAAACATTTAATATAATAATATATGCCCTTCTATGCAATTCTCATAAATTGTACTAAGCGTCAAAAGGTTTCATGTTTGGCATAAAATTGTTTAATTTGCTATCTAGGAAACTTATTTGAATAGATTTCTTGTTTGGTGTACAGAAAAATTTGTATTTCTGTATGAAATAATTTGATATAGTTGACTTGCTAATATCAAACAGATATAAAAAAACTATGTTACAGGATGATTAATGCTGTCTTTATCGTTATCATTATTACAAAGCGGACATAATCCATCATTGATAACGCCGCACACACTTGTGCATGTCACTCAACTTGTATCTTAATGAGAGTACCAATGCAATCAGTGTACATTTAAGTGACTCAGACGCTGAAAATGATAATGTCTGATAAAGCTAGCTATATATATAAAATTGCAAATAATAATCCTATGAGCCTCAGCACATGAGCAACAATTGTCTATCGATATATATATAGATATATGCCAGATACAAATATTTGAGCATTGTTAACTGCGAAATATTTCGGCTAACAAAGAAATATGTGCTTAATTAAAAGAAACTCGAAATATTGAAGATTAAAGATATATGTCTTTGATAATTAAAGCATAAACTATTCGATTGTCGAATGAAATACTTTTGTATTATATATAATTCGTTTAAGGTCCAATAATAAGCTATGTATTATTTGAAAAAGGATTTGTATTTGTCAAATATTATTAACAGGCACTTCGTGATATATCGTTGAGTTATCTCGCACATTTCACTTGATTCCGTAAATAGTTAATTATAGTACGTTGTAATTAACTCACCAGAAACACAACATTTATGATATATATAAGGATATTAAGTATTCCCGATATGCAACCCATTTTGAAGCCGTTTTCAAGGATCGTTTATTTAGTTAAATTCACTTCTATTATTTTTGGCAAATTTTTGTTAGTTTTGATATTTTATCGCGCTTTGTGTACGCGTCGATTACTGTCGTTCGATTCGACTGTCCTCAAGCTGTTCCGGCCGTTATAAACTAACCGAGTCGTTGTCATATCTAGATAGACTCCCCATTTGTGTATCTTATCAGCCCGAGATAACACGAATATACGCAATCGTTGCGCTGGGTCTTCGCAAAAATAAAAAAAGAAACCACGAAAAATAGCCAAAAAGTAAATATTTTGGGTACATGTTATGGCCAGAATTGATACATTGATAAGCCATGAATCAGCTACAAGTTGTTATGACCTAATACGCACTGAGAGTCTTGCGACTATATCAATTTCACAAAAAATTATAAATACCCAAGAGTCCATCTGATAACGAGTTCTGCGAACTTTGCCAAAAGTTTTATTCTAAGCGAGTTATGGGGGTGGGAATTTTGACATATGTCTATATAGGATATTTGGGGGAACCAGTTTTATATGAACTTTGACGAAGAAAAATTTTGCCAGACTTAGATGCCAAATTGATCTAGAGGCCCAGCCATGAACAAAGAGCTTAACCTCATAGAAATCAGGAGAGATTTGACCGAGTTATGGGGTTGGGAAATTTCAACCTATGTCTATATAGAATATTTCACGGTAACAAGAACTTTAGCCAAAAATATTGTTGCCTTATTTATAGTTATATACAACTGGCCCGACTACCAGAATACTCTGGAACCAGCCGGCTGCTACAAATATGCTATCTTCTCTCTATACAATTCCAACAATTCTTCTTGTCGCAACCCTGGTCTAGTCTAGTCTAGTCCTTAATAACTTCGGTGTTTATAGTCCGATCGTAATGCAATTGTCAGAGCTTAAATATAGTATAAAGTAGTGCATATATACCAAGGTGCAAGGTTCTATCACATCTGGGGGATATGGTGGCCAATAGCTGAACTATTCGTAATATGTTTCGGAATTCCCATCGACGAAAAGACAGACGAACTGATAGTCATGGCTAGATCGTTAGAAGATACAAGGCAACCCCTCTTAATAATTTTGTATGGTATAGTTATCTACAAAAACGATAAGATATTTTGCCATTTACACACACATGCATGCATTTCTGATAGATCATAAAATCGACAGCCCACAATAAATTCACGTTGTAAGTATCTAAAGCTAATTTGTTTATTTATGACTGTGATGAACGAATGTAGGATGTAAAATATAGACTAGGAGTTAATTTAACGCTTCCTCATGGCGTTGGCCAAGCAGCAGGCTATCACAAAGATGCCCAGCTCGAAGAGCGCCACAATCAAGCTGCTCCAGCTAATGAGATCCGTATAGGATTTCCAGAAATCGGTGAACGTGCTACGGCAGCCGGCACGCACTGAGTAAATGGCAGCATCGCATACCCTGTTCCTATCCGTATAGCCACAGCAGGAAGAGGGCACAACTGTATAATCCGTAAAGCTGTTTACGCCGCAACATTTGAACTAAATTGCAGGAAAATCAAATGAAAAGTTAGATCTCACATTCGTCCAAGATATGCTAATGATCGCTTACAGATATCTGCAGTGCATCCATGGGATAGCCATTGGCAGCATCATTTTGTTTGCCGGCGGCATCCACCAGTTCGCCCATTTTGCCCACGAAATAATCATTCTGCACAAAGATCCAAATGGAAAGCGCCAATTGCAGACCAAACAGTATAAACATGAAAATCGCATACTGCAAAGCGAGAAGGTTAGATAAGTTTCGAACAAAGTTACATGGGTTCGACTCACAATTGTCGTGCAGCAGGCATTTTCGCGTATAGTGCCGCAGCAGCCAAAGAAGGAGATCACAAATATGACACAGCCGATGACAATGATGCATATGGGTATGGTCCGGGCATTGAACGTGTCACTGAAGGAACCCAGGGTGCCCAGGCTGGACAGTATGATGGAGCCGACCACGATCAGCAAAATGCCACCAGCCTGTAAGCAAATAATAATAAAATCCAATTAGATCCAAGTCAAGTTGGGGGCGTCCATATCCAGGAGGGTCTGCCGATCAAAACTATTACGGCAGCGGATACCTTTCCACATTGTTCGCATTCCAAGCACTTACCAAAAAGACGAGATTGAGTAAGTACAGTAAGTACTTGAACATCTTGGATAAGCAATTCATTTTGTTAGATTCGTTATTTCGTTTCCGTTGATTTTCGATCGATTCCAAATTAAGTCCGTTCGTTGCGACAGCTCGCGTCTAAATTAAATACCATAGCCAAGATCTGGGCCTTAATAATGAAATTGTCGACCCAGCTAACCGGGCTGGGGCCCCAGCTTATCTTCCCGGTTATCTGACAACAACAAAACCCATTCACATAACAACAATTCGCGGCGGACTTGTGGAACCTTATCAATGGACCCTTATCGGATTGTACCCAAAACGGAATGCGCCGGTTGCGGATGATACTGTCAACCGTATATGGCCACCTATACTATTATTATTATTATTATTATTAACTAGTCGAAGGCAGACAAATAGAAGTTCATCTGAGTCATTAACATGAGAGAACTTTGAGAACTTTGTACTCTAATCTTCAGGGTGTCCCATTGCTAAATCCTATGAGGCTGTTGCTGATTCATCGATATCTAGGTCTATATTCTGTATATTATATGGAATATATATAGCTTTAGCTAATTAACTAATCTAAGTAGCACATGAGTCAAAATCGTCTTATCAAGTGCACAAAAAGCCAACGCTACGGGAGTCCCCCAACATTTCCTAACTGATTTATTAATAACCAGCTTGAAATGATAATCAAAATGTTGATCGATTTGGTCAAAGACGGTTTCAATATGCAACATTAAGCTTATTTAATTACTTTATTGTCAGTTAGCAAAAGCTACTAAGCAAGAAATTAAATCAATTATATTTTTATTATAAAAAAAAGCTATTCAGAAAAAAGAAATAGAATACATGCATAAAAATAGACCAGATAACTAAAAGTCTTAATAGATATCAGTTCTATTTGTCTTTTTTTTTATATCCAATCGAAAATTAAAAAGATATTATCATAGAGTATCCAGATATCATACACGTGCATTATTTAAAAAAATAAAAGCTTTTGTTTTTAGACTTTAATTAAATAAATTTCTCTTCAATTCTTAGCAAAGCAAAACATAAGAAATTTGTATACAAAATGTGGAAATATTTACGCTTTCAATTTTATCAGCAACGATTATTTTCGAGCCCTAATTTACAGAGCATATATGTGGCCTATCAGCTCTTCTGTGTGACAAACCAAAATAACCCAAGTGCTTTTTCAAAATATAGATAACAAATTTGAAGTGTCGAATATATGAAAAAATCAAAAGTATTCTTTTAAACCAAATATTACGTTATCTTTCAATTATACTTAATATTATTTGATGAAAAAATTCCGTTCACACCAAAAGACATACAATTTATTTATAAATTTATTGCATTTCGTATAAATAATAAAAATCGTTACAAATACATTTAGTTTGTACAGTAAAAAAAGTTAGCACAAGCATATGGAAAACAGTGCAAAGATTATGAATATAATTTTCAATAGATATTGTCAAGGTGCGTAATTAAAAGAACAACAAAAAATATGTGAGACTCGATATCCTTACTGAAATGGCCAACTGAATCATATCAACTAATAAGTAGGTGCATGATTTGTATAAAATTGGGCAACATAATTCGTACTTTCGGTTTGCATTAAAATTAGTAAGGCCTCAAAGCCCTATGCTGGCCAGTTATCCCAGGTGGAGCCCATTAATAGTCCGCTCGGCGTCGATAGTTTCGAATGCTGTTCGCCAAACAGCAGGCAAACACAAAGCCCACAAACTGTAAAGGGAATTTTGTTGCATTAGCCAACGAACTGGACAAAGATTATGGGGTCTTACCTCAATGGCGGCAATGACCAGGCCAGTGTATTTGATAATGTCGCTGTTTCTGTCCCAGAACTCGACAAAGGCCTGCTTGCAGCCGCGACGATAGACGGTCTCCTGACGGCAATTGTTGGTGTCCTTGCAGCACGAGGGCGGGAAATAGCCCTGGAACGCATAGTCCGCAAAGCTGCTGCGTCCGCAGCACTCCATCTAAAACATTGAATAGAATGTCAGAACAAACTGTTTATACCCTCTGTGAGCTAGACCTACGCTTATCTGTATGGCATCCATGTAGTCGGCACGGCGTGTGCGACGCTCCCAGGCCTTCTCAACGACATCGCCCATAATCACCAGATACTTGTCCTTTTGCAGCCACATATAGACGACCAGCGCCAGCTGGCCAATCATCAGCACAAACAGCAAAATGGAGTACTACAAATGCGCCGCATTAAACTCATTCTGTTGAATATCCAAGAGGGTAAAATACTCACCGTCATGGACATGCAGTAGGATTCGCGTATGGCGCCACAGCAGCCAAACCAGGAGATCAGCAATATCACCGTGCCGAGGACAATCATCGTAATGGGCACCTGTTGGGTGCGCAGCGCCTCGGCGAAGTCATCGATGTTGTGGATGTTGCTGAACAGCAGGGCGCCAAATACAATCAACAAGATGCCGCATATCTGACGAAGGGACATAATAACAACATAAAATGTTTATTGGGTAAGTTGAATGGAAAGCTCAGCATAAAAAGCTTTGGCTGATATGAAAAGCGCCCAATTCAAATAGCTGAAACTCGAATTTTCTCTAACAGTTCAATAAAAAAGTTACTTGTGCTGGTACTCAATTATGGGATATATCTATTAATAGTATATCTACCACTAGAGACAGCATAGATTATAAAAACAACATTAAAACTTCGGCCTAACGCGCTTTGCTGCTGTAATTCACAACGAGTTAAAGCTGCGTGCAGCTGTTAAGGCGTTGACAAAAACAGTTTTATAAATATTTTGTTTATTCTCTTTTTCAAATATTCTTGAGTATTGAAATTCTTCTTCACTAGACAAAAGGTCTGGTAGTCTTAGGGAGTCTCAGACAATTTTACATTACATAAAGAAAGTAAAAGAACATATTAATACAATAAGCCACAATTTTTCAAATACTTAAATCGATTATATATATATGTACATATATAGTTTCGATGAAATTTCTTCTATTTTGGGCTTAGTTTTAGGCCCTGTATTTACGATACCGCCAATTGATGGTGTTACCAAGGCTTATCATCGGTTCTATCTAATCGATAGAAGCAATCCAATTAAGCAATTTAGATTAAATGATAACCATAACAAATAAATATGCTAAAAGCAACTGTTTGCATTGATTTCGCGTGTGTGTGTGTGTGAAATACGTCAGCAAATTGTTTTTGCAATGCATAAATATGAATATAACCTCTTACTTCATTTTAAAGTATAAATATTCAGTTGAGATAAGCCCACAAATATTAAGAAACTTCCGTGGCAATTAACGAGAGAGCTTGAACTCGCATATTTGACCTATTTTAAAGAACGGGAAATAATCTAATTTATGCACAAAAGTCAACGAGCAGAAGATCAGACATAGATGAGCACTTTTATGAATGAGTACTATGAGTACTCGTGAATGTGTGTGTGTGTGTGTACTCGCTTACTATATAACCCATAAGTCAAGCCAAATGAGTTCAAGTGTGCTGTCAACGTCGCCGCCCAATTTCCATTACAAAAATTTCCCCACAGTACGTTAAAGTGTGCGTGTGTAAATGCAATGGGGGCCTTTTTTTTCGGACCCAGTTTTGAATGACTAACCGACTGACTGACTGACTGACTGACTGACTGACTAACTGACTGACTGGCTGTCTGGCTGAGGAGCTGTGCGCCAAGTTCATATATAATTAAGATAGCTATTTTAGGCGTGGACACCCTCGCGCCCTGTCGTCGCTCTATGTAATTGCGCAATTTTCCATTTGGCATTGCACAATTTTTGGCTGGGTGGGTTGATTTTTTTTTTTTTTTTTTTTGCCTTTGCGTGACTAAACTACAAACTATACGAACTTTTTCTATATTACAATCGGTGTTGAGAATTTCCCAAGCCCATTATGCATGCCATAAAAATATAAATATTGTTTAACGCTCGCTCGAAAACCGTTCTGTGGGTACAGTTTTTTCTCGTCTCTTTTCTTTAATGGGAGTTATTATTCAATTTATAAAAAATACCACGAAAATACAAACATTGTTTAACATTCACTCGAAAACTGTTCTCTAGGTACAGTTTTTTTTCTTCTTTTTTTAATGGGCATATGAAAATAACAGTCGCTCGAAAACTGTTCTCTGGGTACAGTTTTTTCTCTTCTCGTTTTTTTTTGTAATTAGAGTTTTTAGAAGTTGGCTTTAAGCAATTACAAAACAAATGAAAATGGCATTGCGAGAAACCAGTTGCCGTTGGCGACTGGTTAACCTCGGCAGCTGGTCGTGCCAAGTGTTTATAGAAACAAGAATCAAGAATCAAAATAAAAGACAACAATAGATATACTACTCTATACATACTCCATACTCTATACTAAGTCAGGCACACAACAGTCGTTGAAGTTAGCCCCGATTTAGTAACAAGTTTCGCATTCCAGATGATCTCAAAAGCTGTGACTTGTCGCATTTTTTCGGGTCAACCGGTTTGTAGGCCTCCCACCCCAACAGTGTACAGTGGAGACTGTCTAAAAACAACGGTCTTGAGATTTTTGAATGGGCTTTCTCGCCCACTTAAATATTTAATAAATTTATTCTATTCTTAGCAACAGTTGCTGAGAAATTGAAGATTCAAATAAAATTCTCAATCTATTAGCGACTTGTGTTAGTCTCCGACAGTTTCTACTGTATAGACGGATGTGTGTGCCTGAGAAAACCAGTTTTAATGTGAATTGAAAGCCTCGAGCTGCTTATGATATCATGCCAACAAATTAAGTTTGGCTCATCAAATGAAAATGTGTATTAAAGTAAAGTGCAATTAAAATGTAGAAAAATGTTCAGTTCACTCACCGAGCACAGCAAATTGAATATAAATAGTATATATTTGACCATAGAGATTCCGCAGCTCATTTTGATTGAGTTTGAGATTCGTTGGGACGGCTGAAGAACTGCAACTGTTTTTGTTGTTGTTTGTTGTCGCGGCACGAAATTAAAAATATCAAGTATACGTTATAAATATATTATTATATCATTTTTATTCAGAAGCATATAAAGCCAAATGCACGCACATACATACGTTCATACATACACACACACACACGAACATATATATGATGCGAACTGAATAACAACAATATCATTTGTTTATAACTAAAACCAAATTCCTTCGTTCGTTTCAGTTTCATTTCATTAGCAGCAAAACACGTTCTGCTTTTGCTTTTTGCATAGTTTGGGATTTCCGTTGGATTTGTTTTTTTTTTTCGTGCAACTTAGAATTAAAATAACAAATTAAAACGTTCAACGTTTCGTTTGCAGCGCGCTTAAACAAGAGAGAACTATGAATATGAATAGAGGGGGGGCGTTGAGTAGGGGGCGGGGCTGCAGCAATCAGCGCACCAGCTCCGGCAAGAGTTTCTGTTTGGGGAGCAGCGAGGCGCGCAGTTGATTGAAACGCTGCCAGATGAACGGATAGCGCGCCGCCCAGGCCAGCCACGCCTCCTTGGTGGCCGTGCTGGTCTCCACCTGACGCAGATGCTTGTAATATTTGCCATTCCTTTTAACAGCTGCTGCCACATCCTGTGCGAACTTGGCAAAGCGCAGCTTGAGCAACGTCTCGGATACATCCAGCAGCCTGTTGCCCTTGGGCGGATGCACCAGGCACAGCTGGCACAGCACATAGTCCTGCGACTGGCTCTTGTTCAGCGGTATAAAGGTGGCCTCGCGTCCAACCAGACACTGCTGCAGCCAGGCGTAGCCATTGGCATTGACGCGCACACCGGGCAGCTTGACAGGCAGCAGGCGGTCGCGACTGGTAAAGATGGGTATCAGCGGGCGATGCTTGATCAGCAGCAGCGTATCCTGATCGCGCTGCTGTATGCCGCGTATCTGGCCGGTGTGCATGATCCTTTCGTTGATGATGCGTTCGGGTATGTGCGACGGCTGCTTGAACTGGCGCACCAAATAGGCCGGTTTGCGCTTCATGTAGGCGACCAGCAGCATCAGCGTCGATGTGCCATAGATGGCCAGTTCGCTGCCGACTGTGTCGCGCTCCAAATAATTACATAATCCTTGGTATTTATCCAAAAGATAGCTTTTCGTGGAGTCCATTGTGGGTTATTGATATGATTATTAAGTACACTAGCGCCTAAAATTGTGCGAGGGAAGGGTTTGGGAATTTGTTTGAGTATTTTATGCAATTATTTCAATGACATCATTTTTTACTTTGACAAACTGGCTGCGGCGACAAACAACGCAAACGTCTTCTAATAGCTTCGTTTTCTTATATATGTATATGCACTACTTTTGTATATATGCACTGTGTGTACATATGTTTGGCAACGCAGTGGCTAATTTTATTTTATTTTTTTTGTCGGTTTTTGTTGTCATTCGTAGGTCTTCTTTATGTTTTGCTTTGCGTCGAAAGACGAAGCAACCCGCAACTTTCACGTCAGACGGACACACTTTCTGACATTTACGCATGCCGGCGACGCCTAAGTGCAAGCGAGCTAGCATGTGAGTGCTAAACGATCTCAACTTGCTTTCCAACACTTAAAGCTTAACGTCTTGCAACACTCTCTGATCAAATACATATACGCGCGCACACACACACACACAAACGCACCTACACAGGCAAACGGAATTCAAAATACTCACACACACCTTGAGCGTATAATTTTCCGTTTTATTTTCGAGTTGTGTATTTGGTTTTGCGCGCGCTACGTTATGAACTGTTGCCGTTGTCGTTACAGACTGAGATCGACGGCGACAACAACCGCCTGTTGCTTCATGCCGTTCGCTTGGGGTCGCTCTCACAGACGCACACGCACACATTAACGCCAGCAGCGCGGGGCACGTTGGCGTTTTTGGCACTTGGCTTCCAATTGATTGTGTACCGTTTGATTGGCGCGTAGTATTTCTGTTCATGTTTTCCCGCCTCTACCCCGCGAACTATTTGAATGACGTTTGCCATCATTGGGGGTGTACTGTATATAAATGCATCAACTTTTATTTAGCTCGCTCATAGTAAATTTAATTTGTTATTTAGTTGCGCTGACTTGCCCTTTGTTTGTTTATTTATGCAAATGCGTTGTGGCTTTGAACGTGATTCTCTTTTCGTTTTTTTTTTTTTTTTGTTGTGGTTGCGCGCCAAAACGTGTTTTGGACTTGGGGTTTTCATTGGCATATGTTTTGTTTACCAATGCCTTGCACTAAGGTTTTTATTACATTGCAGGGCTTAAATTACTTAGCTCAGCTTCCGCGTTTAATAACAATCTCGAACTTGTTTCGAATTCTAAACTTTTTACTTTTGCTTGACATCAACAACAAAAACAATGGCGGCTGCAACAACAACAACAACAACAATGGCGACTGCAACAACAAAACTGGTTTACGTGCTACTGTAACTTGCGTAATCGATTCGGATAAACGTGGCTTGGAAAGCCCAGTTGTTTTGTACGAAATATATATGTATGTCGTGGTAAATACACAAATACCTTGACAAAAAGCATGTGTATGCATGTGTGTTGACACAGAACTATGACTGTGCCTCATTTTCGTCTGCGACGCGGTCACACTCACAAAATCTAATTAACGAGTGCGCACTGTACAATTAACCTCGGCCATATGTAAATGTATTTCCATGCGTAGACACAAACACAATTATTAACAACAAAATGTATTTACATGAATCATTCGCGGTTACTTTGACGGTACCTGCAATAATAGAATACGCTTGTAATTTGAAATAGAAACAAACGTCAGGCTTGATGCAATTTCCCAGCAGTTAAGTTCTGTTTTCGCAGTCTTAAATGAAAATAATTTCGCCGCGCTTAATGGGCAAATTGCTTAGCCACAAATTGGCCCCGCCTGTGCCAAGAGACGTTCGCAGGCACATAAATTAAATTCCGCACAAATTCTACAGCTGCGCAAACAACTTTTGAGTATAAACAAAATGCCAATATGCACGATTCTCTACAACTTCCAGCAAATCCATATTATTTAAACGAGCTTTGATTTTTGTGGGATACACATGTGGGGCAGAAATACTGCAAAAGTACAGCTTTCATACAAAAAAACTTATTTGGCTACGGTTAATCACCAGCTACAGTGATCGCTCGCAACGTGGAACTTGTGGGTTTCCGAGGTCAATCGTATTTCAACAAGCCTCAACACCTTCTAAACGTAAAACCGGTTCCATTTATCCGACAAGCATGTTTCACTGTGCAGGCATTTGACAGATTAGATAATTAATCAAGATTATTTGGAAAATAGGGACGCCATAGTTGTGTGCTTTATTCTGTGCTGCGGCTGCAAAGCAGCGTAGTCAAAAATCGAAATTATTTCCAGTTAAAATCGTTAAATTATGAGTGAGCTTAGCAAATATAATATTAATATTAATACAAGCGTCGCGTGTACTGTATCTGCTGGCCATGTGAGGTCTGCCCGGCGCTAGAGCCAGCGGCCGGCTGCATGGACAGTTGTTGCCTGGTTAATTGCTGATCATAGTTACTGGCGGCGCGTCCCGGCGCATAGCCTTGCGTTATGCTGCCCGTTGCCTTGGGATTCTGGATTCAAATAGACACAAATTATAAATCTGCATTAGATGGTGGATTGAACAGTATTCACCTGCGCCGCACTGGTGCTGATTTGCAGTACATTGGGATGCAGCGATAGCTCGCTCTGCATGGGCTTATATATGACACCGCCTTCGGACAGTAAATGCGGCGGCGGCGGTACATGGCTCTGTGTCGAGCCCTCATGCTTCACCTCAATGTGATAGCGATCCGGCAGCTTCTCCATGGTCACTTGCGGCTTGGACGTTTGCACGGTTAGGCTACTGGCGGCAGTCTGCACCTGCACCAGGTCAGCCTGCGATATGGGCGGTTGATCCAAATTGATGTGCAGCACCTGCATGGGCTGGGCTTTGGGTGATGGTGATTGTGAGCCGGGCGCCTTGCTAACAGTTGCACTGGGCCCAGTCTGTAGCTCCACATGGTATCCGGGCCGCAGTGGCAGGCCGTAGTTGTTGTATATGGACTGTAGACGTGCCTCTGCCTGATGCTGTGTGGTCGGTGGCGCCGCAGTCGTCTGATAGAATAGGGTACCCGTGCTCGGATACTGCGCCGTGGACTCTGTAAGCGCAATACAGAAAAAGAAAATGAGTAAAGCGTGCGGTCATGTCAGGGCCAATTGCTTTGTTAGAGTTCAACTGAGTCGCTTTAGGTGAACTACTTAAAGAGTATCGATTAATATTCTTACTGTTCCATGACATTTTAGCATAGTCAGCGGCACGACGGTAGTCATCGTGTTCTGCGAAACGAATTACAAACAAATAACGAAATCAAAAGTAAAATAAGTGTATGTGCAGTTTAGAAATTAGTGCGCGCTATTCAAATGTGTGACTATGGCTCAGCCAAATCGATATAAACACATGCATATCGTATATGTTAGTAGGGTGAGGGAGGCAAAATAGTGACAGGGCCTGTGCTGGCCAATGTTTGGGGCCTGGCTTACTCGTTTGCTGTTGTGCATAGTTGGCGGGGCTCTTGTAGTACGCCTGATGCTGTTTGCTGGGCGGCGAGGGGCTGCGTCCGCGTTTTACAGACGCTGCCTGAGTGCCCGGCGCAGGCGGCTGCTAATGCAATTTAAACAAATTAAATAAGGTTTATTCGAAGATATACTGCACATTATTTACCTTTTGCAGTATAGGCAGCTGATGGTGTATACGACCGGAAGTCAAAAATACCTGAGCTGTGGCTGCGCTGGCCGCCGCCGCCTGCTGCATGGCCTGCACCTGCTGCAGGGCAAACAGTTCGTTCTCTTTCGCCTGTTTTTTGCGCGTTTCGTCGTCGTTTAGCACCTTCTTCAGTTGCACCACCAGCTGGTGCTTCTTGTGGTGCAAATCGGCCAGCTGCTCGTCCAGTCGGCTGATCTCACCACGTGTATCCGCTAGCGACAAATTATTTTCGCGTTCACGTGCTTCTCGCTCGCGCCGCAGGCGCAGCTCCTCGCATTGTCTTTCATACTCTGTACGTATAATATAATGGGCATTATTGTTCGTTAAACATATTTAATTGCAGTTACCCTCCTGTCTGCGCTTTCGGTCGGCTAGAATAAAGCCTTTAAGTGACCCTCGCAATTTTTCTGCACGCTCTGCAGCTGCGGCTTGCACAGCCGCATTGTTATTGTTCACCGCAGACGCTGGCGGCATCTTTGTGTTCTGCTTAGTTATTTTGCCAATTTTATAAGCTTTTATGGGACAGCCACGCAGCGCGCAAAATTGTGTTAAACCAAACCCAAAAAAACAGGCCAAAACGCCACAGCAGTTGGCTAAACTGAAACTGATTTATTTAATGTCCAAATGGCGCGGTGTTGTCACGTCTGCGCGCGTAATATTTTTTGTTTATTTCAGAGCAAAGCAGGTCGAATTAGAAGTAAAATATTTGTCGCAACTTGCTTAATAACATTTCGCTTTATATGCTCCTTATTAGTTTTTAATTCTGGCCTTTAACTAAATAATAAACAATTTGTTGTTTGCAGCGCACGCGGGCTGGCAACTCTGCTTGTGGCACACTATAGTTGTCTCTTATGCACTTATGTTGAGAACAGCTGGTTGCGTAGAGTTTTTTTTATTAGCATCTGGTCACACTTAAAGCTGCACAACTATCGATAGCGAGCAACTCATCGATAGTAGTGAATCTAGAGACTTGGCTCAGTTGCAGTCGAGTTTTCTTTGCGTCTTGTCACTGCGCGGTAGAAAATTGCTAAGAATTCGCTTTTATACAACAAAAAGTGCTTAATAATATATATATTAGTGATATAAAGTGCAACCGCAGTTATCGCCACTGTGATTTGTGCTTAAATACGCGGGCCTAACGCTTGTGGCAGGTTATTCAATACAAATGCTGTGAAATGTGTGTTCAGTTCTTTGATTAACCCACTTTACTTTGTGCCTGCCAATAAGATTTTTATAGCGTCGAAATAAACAAGAAAAAAAGGCGGCTAAAATAAGAGGAACCAGCGCAGCAAGCAACAAAAACTCCAACATCACAACTATGGCCTGTGAGTAATAATAGCAAGTTACAAATAGAAATAAAATTATGCTTGAATTTTATGCGCACAGTTTGCGTAGCAGCTCCTAAAACCATTTCAGGCTGCACGCTTAATTCAGTTCTTAGGATAAACAAATGCAGCTCATGCGTGTCATTGTGTGTGTATGTGCGTATTTGTGTGTGTGTGGCAATGTCTACATTTTATGTGTGCCTTTATATTTTACGAACTGCCGCTGAATGCACAACAGATTCGAGTACATACGCCCCGCTGCCAGAGACCAGGTGCTTCAAGTGTCTGTCTGTCTGCCGGCAAGAAAAGTTGTGGCAAGTGTGTTGTGGGACGGGTGGGGGTGTGGTGGGGGGATAGGTTGCGGCAGCCTGCCTTCACCGCCGCTGCTGCCGCCTTTTCCTCGGGGGAGTCATGTGTGAAAAATCAATATTTACGCGCCATACCGTTGTTATTGTTGTTTTGCTCTGCACTTTGCACGCATAAATGCTTAAGCCCAACCTGGTCACACTTGGCGATCGGCTTGTTACACTCTTAAACGGAATCCAATCAGTGCTTACATTAAAGTCTGAACTAACACAGTTCACGCTTAAGTTAGTGATCGCCCTAATATGTTGAAACCCAATCAATTTGTCATAATAATTGTTAATTGTGGAGTAAGCATTAGCAAGCCATATTTGCAATAAAATATGAATCACGACGTATGTGGGATACGCTGTTGAATGAGCAATTCATGTTCACCTTTGCTGGTCACACTTGGCGATCGTCGTTACGTGTTTAACTCTTCTACGCAATCCAATCAGAATTTCACTCCATTTAACTGTCAACCACCTTTCAGCAGCAAACACTCACCCGACGACGACTTCCATTAATAAATGAATATGCCCCTGTGAGGTGCCAGCTTTACCGGCAATACCAACAACATGCAACCCCCCTGGGGCATAACAACAAACGCACAAACACACACACACACACGCACGCACACAAATTGTACGTGCCGGCGCACATTTAACGCCACCCCCCTCAGTTGGGTAACTGCTGCAGCTGCGTCCCATTCCCCCCCTTTTACTCACTTTAGATTTTAATTGGTCCTTTGTGTCTCGCACCACCCACCATCGCAGCGCCTGGCCACACTGATAAGGCATATCGTTTGCCAGAAACACCCTGCGCTCAAATTTTGCATTCGGTTTGGGTCCTGCCTTTGCTTTTCTTGATTCTTTATTGTTATTATTATTATTTTCGGGCTTTTCATTCGTTTCACGCAGCTTTAGTCGAGATTAGCTGTGTGTGTGTTTTCCTAGTTGTGGACTTGTGATTTTTCTTCTTCTGCCTCTCCTCCTTCTTTCTTAACTGCTAATAAGATTTTTGGTCTGCGCTTAATGGCCTTGACTATGGTTGCGCAGGGGGCGGGGCGGGGCGTGGATGTGCGCCCGGAATGTGCGCAATTTTAATTGAGTTTGGTCCCCATTCAAATTGGCATAGAAATTAATTTCAATTAACTCGAGTTTTGAGCTACAGACGAAGGACACGCGTTTCTGCCAACGAAAAGTTTGAAGCATGCTTTTGGGACTGAAGCGCTGTCAGCTTGTCAGTTAGTTGGCCAATTCGCAATCAGACAGCTTTTGTTTTATTTAGGGCAAAATGCGCCACATATCAGGCAGTTGACAACAGTGCGCAGAGCTGCTAGAAAAGGTTATGTTTGACAAGAGGTTAAAGGTCATGTTAGCTTTAAGATATTGTAATAGGATAAGAGCATCATTGGTAACCCTAGCCAGGGTATTATAGTGTCACTATCTATGTTAATTATAACAGTACGATAAGTAAATATCGATAAAGAAAAGCGGCTGCAGAGAAGAAGTGGAAGGCAGTCTCTCTACAGTACTAGCAGTAAGAAGACGTGTTGTTAAAAATAAAAAGGCAACCCGAACATAAGTTAAATCAACGAAGAAAATCATACTATTACAATATCAGAAGTGGGATTGACTCAGAAAAAAAAAAAAAAAAAACACAACAAAATGGAAAATATAAATATAAATGACGTGTCAATAGCGACATTGAAAAGTTGGTTGGCATTACTAAATTTGCCAACAGAGGGTACCAAAACTGAGCTGATGGCGAGATTAAATAAGGTACCAGTGGATATCCGAGACGATGCTGCAAAGGAACTTGAAGTTCAACGTAACAAGGAACAGACAATTGAGGCTCAAAATGAGTTGCAAAACATAATGCAACAACAGCGTGACGAAATAGCAAATGGCGCCGAGATGCTGAAATTGATGCGTCTCGAAATTGAAGCGTCTCGAAAATTCCTAGAAGAATTTCAAGTAACGGTGAACCGCAACTCGCACATCGGCGGGAGCGACGGGGGAGAGCAAGAAAGTGAAGTCGGCGATTTATTGCAGCTAGAGGATGGTCACACTGAAGAAAGACCACGGTCGACGGATGGCAACGCTGGTGCAGCTGATTACACTGGAACGGATGGCAACGCTGGTGCAGCTGATCACGCTGGTGCAGCGGGCAACGCTGGGGCAGCTGGAAGGATCGACGAAAGTGGCAACGCTGTCGGAGGCAACTTAAATAATTGCATCCAAACTGGAGCGATGATGTTAGCCAAGGAAATTTTATTAGAATTTACTGGAGAAAGTGAGGTGCGTAAATGGGTAATGCAATTCTTCAATGTGGCCAAGATCTACAGACTAAATGATATGCAACAGCACTTGCTTTGTATAAGCAAATTGAAAGGCGGTGCTTTGAAGTGGTTGCATGCAGACCCTATGCGCATCATTGCTCCGATTGACGAGATGCTAAATCAATTGGTTTTGGCCTTCGGGGGAGGATTTTCGAAGTCGGAACTACGACAGAAGTTCGAGGATCGGGTTTGGAAACCAGATGAGGTGTTCGCCACATATTTTAGCGAAAAAAGCATATTGGCACAGGACATCAACATTGATGTAGAGGAGTTAATGGAGGGTATTATTCGAGGCATACCTTGCGAAAACTTGCGCACTCAAGCTAGTATGCATTGCTTTACCAATCCGGCTCAAATTTTACGTGCGTTTGCAGCTATAAAGTTGCCAATTAAACGGGTACGAAACCATGTAGTGAAACAAACTGCACAGGAAGCACAGGCGGACAAACAACAACGTTGCTACAATTGCAATGTTAAGGGCCATTGGGCCAAAGATTGTTTAAAGCCCAAACGGGAGGCAGGATCTTGCTATGCGTGCGGCTCAAAGGATCATTTAATAGCAGGATGTCCAAATAAAAAGTATGATATGGAAAACAAATATGTAAGATACTTAAGAATTCATTTTAGTAACTCATTTAACAAATCAATAATTGCAGAATGCCTTATAGACTCTGGCAGCCCTATTTCATTTTTAAAGGAAAAGTTTGTGCCATTAAAAGTAAAGCGTATGCCAGATGCAAATTCGTATGTAGGTTTAAATGAAAGTAAATTGAAAAATTTTGGAAAAATTTTATGTTTTATGAAGAAAAAGTTAATAAATGTTTATTTTAATGTTATAATTGTGGCAAATGAGTCTATGAGGTATGACGCTGTGCTTGGTAGAGATTTTATGGATTCTTTTGGTTTAAATATTGATTTAAGAACATTAAAAATTGTGAACGGGCATAAAGTTGATCACCAGAATAATGGTAAAAATGATATCATAGCTACAAGCTACAAAGAAAAACAAAAAAAAGTGGACGATGAAGATATCAAACACGAGCAAAATGAAACTATATTGTTAAATGATAAAATCGTTAATAAGGAAATAGTCAGTAATGAAACTGGTAGTGATGAATTAGTTAGTGAGAAAATTGTTAGTCCGGAAACGCTTGGTGATAAAGTTGGTAGTGATAAGATAGTTAGAAATAAAATAATTAGTGGTGAAATAGTTAGAAATGAAGTGATTGGGATCGAAACTGTTAGTGATGAGATAGTTAGTTATGGAGAGCTTAAGCTCGAACCTGATAGTGAAGAAGTTGTTAGTGATGAAATTATCTATAATCAAACCGGGATTGAAAAAGTGATTATAGAAGATATAGGAAACAGTGCAGTTAAAATTAATAATCATGTTAATGAAGCGCCAGTGAATAGCGAAATCATGGGAGTGTTAGAAGAGAATTTTGAGAAGGATATCTTAACAATAAGTTGGGAAGATTCTAACAAAAGAGAAAATATATATATTTTAAGTGAAGATATTGATTACAGCACAAAGTGTGAATTTGAAAATTTATTTGAAAATACTTATGTAAAAGCGAAAAGGCCAAATCAGCCAAAATTAAGACATGAGTTAAGCATAAGATTAGAAAACGACAAAGTATTTAATTGTACACCTAGGCGGTTATCTTATATGGAAAAAGAAAAGTTGCAAGAATTATTAGACGACTATTTAAAAGATGGAATCATTAGGCCAAGTTGTTCAGAGTATGCATCACCTATAGTACTAGTGAAGAAAAAAACTGGAGACATGAGGTTATGTATTGATTTTAGAAGACTGAACAAAATTATATGTAGAGACAACTACCCGCTACCATTGATCGACGATTTATTAGACAGACTATGCGGAAAAACAGTATTTTCAAAGTTGGATCTAAAAAACGGGTATTTTCATGTTTTTGTTAATGAGCAATCTATTAAATACACTTCATTTGTTACCCCTTTAGGACAATATGAATTTCTTAGGATGCCCATGGGTTTAAAAACTGCGCCACATGTATTTCAAAGATTTGTTAATAACATATTTTGTGATATGATAAAAGATAATAAGGTAATTGTTTACATGGATGATATTATGATAGCAAGTACAAACATAAAGGAACACATGGAGACCTTAAAGGAAGTGTTTATAAGACTGGTGCAAAACAAATTAGAGTTGAAATTAGATAAGTGTGAATTTTTTAAAAGCAGCGTTAAATATTTAGGATTTGTGGTGGATAGTAAAGGCGTTAGGGCTGATGAAAAAGGGTTAGAAGCGGTTAAATCCTTTCCAATACCAAACAAAATTCAGGGAGTACAAAGTTTCCTAGGGTTATGCTCCTACTTCAGGAGGTTCATTTTAAACTTTTCTATATTAGCTAAACCCTTATATGATTTATTGAAAAAAGATAAGAAATTCAAGTTTGGAGAAGAGGAGTTTAAGTGTTTTAATATGTTAAAAGATAAATTGTTAGAGGCGCCAGTACTATCAATATATAATTACAAAGAAGAAATAGAACTACATTGTGATGCCAGCGCAGTGGGATTTGGGGCTGTGTTATTTCAAAAAAAAGAAGATAGGAAATTACACCCGATTTTTTATTTTTCTAAAAGAACAACCGAAGTAGAGTCTAAATATCATAGTTTTGAGTTAGAAACGCTAGCCATCATTTACGCATTACGCAGATTTCGTATATATCTGCAGGGAAAACGATTTAAAATAATGACAGATTGCAACTCTTTAACTTTAACGCTTAACAAAATAGATTTAAATCCGAGAATTGCTAGATGGGCGTTAGAACTACAAAATTACGATTTTGAGTTAGTGCATAGATCGGGCAAGCAAATGCAACATGTGGATGCGTTAAGCAGATGTTATGAGGACATTTTAGTTATTGAATCCAATAGTTTTGAGGACAATTTAGTTATTTGCCAAAGCAAAGATGACAAACTGGTAGATATTAGAAAGATGTTAGAAAAAGAAGAGCACAAGCTATTCGAAATGAGAAATGGGGTCATTTACAGAAAAACAAATGATGGCAGATTAGTTTTTTATGTACCAAAGGATATGGAAGAACATGTACTTTACAAATATCATGATGAGTTGGGACATGCTGGGAGAGATAAGATGATCGATGCCATTGGAAAGAGTTACTGGTTCCCATATATTAAGGAAAAAGCAATAAAGCATATAGGGAATTGTTTAAAATGCATTGCCTTCGCCCCCAAGACGGGTAAGAGTGAAGGACTATTACATAGCATACCGAAAGGAAACAAACCGTGGGAGATGATCCATATAGACCATTATGGACCAATTAATGCAGGAAGGGCTAATAAATATATATTGGCGGTGGTTGACGGATTTTCAAAATTTGTTAGACTATATACAGCAAAGACAACAAGTACGAAAGAAGCGATTAAGGCATTAAAAGATTATTTCAGAGCGTATAGTAGACCTAAGTTCATTGTATCGGACAGAGGGAGTTGTTTTACTGCAAAAGAGTTTGATGAATTTTTAAAAAATGAGGGAGTAACGCATATTAAAATAGCAACGGGTTGTCCGCAAGCAAATGGTCAGGTGGAAAGGTTGAATAGAGACTTGGGTCCGATGATGGCAAAAATGGCGGAGCCAGAAAATGGTTTACATTGGGATGTTATTATAGAAAATGTTGAATATGCAATAAACAACACACAACACAAAAGCATAAAGAAATTTCCAAGCGAAATGTTATTCGGATTACAACAGAAAGGAAAAGTTGTTGATGAATTAAAAGAAAAATTAGAAGAGTTTACACAGGTGAACACGTGTGATAAAAGAAATTTAGAAAATATAAGAAAGAGTGGAGAAATATATCAAAAAGAAGCTCAAATCAGAAATGAAGAGCGGATTAATAAAAAGAAGAAAGTATCAGTAGAATATAAAATAGGTGACTATGTCATGGTAAAAAATTTTGATAGCACACCAGGAGTTTCAAAAAAGTTAATACCAAGATATAAAGGGCCTTATAGTATAGAAAAGATTTTAAAAAATGATAGATACTTGTTAAAGGATGTAGAAGGCTTTCAATTATCTCGCAACCCGTACGTTGGTATCTGGAATAGCCAAAACTTTAAGCATTGGATGCGAAAATAGGCAATAAGCATTAGTTATAAAGATAGATACACATATAAAAGACAGAGATCGGGAGCTCTCTTTGTCAGGATGGCCGAGTTGTAATAGGATAAGAGCATCATTGGTAACCCTAGCCAGGGTATTATAGTGTCACTATCTATGTTAATTATAACAGTACGATAAGTAAATATCGATAAAGAAAAGCGGCTGCAGAGAAGAAGTGGAAGGCAGTCTCTCTACAGTACTAGCAGTAAGAAGACGTGTTGTTAAAAATAAAAAGGCAACCCGAACATAAGTTAAATCAACGAAGAAAATCATACTATTACAATATGCTTCCATTATGGTTGCTTTTCATTTCGACCAAGCTAATATTCTTTATTCATAATTTACCTACATATATTTATCAAACTTAAGTTAATTTTAGAAACTAAGGCGATGCTTTAAGTATTTCACTCACAAGAGTGAAAAATAAGTGAAAAACTTTTCGACATTCGAAATTCATTCGAGAATTAACAATAACTATTCGATTTGTGACAAATTGATGCATGAAACTGATTTTGTAATATTACAACATGGTTCTTTTTTTTTTAATATCATGCAAAACATGAAAAATTCGCAAAATTCACACCAACCGGCGGAAAATAAGTGAAATGTGATAATCTGGCAAATTTACAATTATCAAGTTTTGTGTGGGAGCTACTTTTGCTTACAAATTGTGCTCAAATAAAGCATTCAAATGGTCGTGTGTTTCGTGTCAAATAAATTCGTAAGCAAACAGGTTAATTGAATTTGTTTCGATGTGGATTGTGAATTGAGCTGTGTTTCAATTCGCTGCGACTTTATTCAAAATTAAATGTTTGAAGCTAGCTACCGCAGTTCACACAAGTACACATAGATAGATACATACACAGACATACATGTATATCAAGTCAAAATTTTTGCTTACGCAAGCTGCCGCAGGACGCTGGAGCAGTGCAGCAGCCGGCGCCCAAGCCATGGACCCGGACCAGCGGCTGGCCAGCGGCTGCCTGAGATTGGCCGTCAACGAGCTGAGCGTGGGCAATTACACGCTGGCCATGGGCCTGATCAATGAGGGCATGGCACGCAGCCATGGCAATCACAATGAGATCATGGCCTTGCTCGAGCTGAAGAACATTGTGGTGCGTTTGCGGCTCAAATGCGAAACGCCCGGCCAGCTAATCGGACCGACCTGCAAGTCCGCAGCGCTGCCGTATAGCTTCACCGTGGAGATGCTCGACGTTGTGCAGAAGGTGCTGCGTTGCCGCAATCATTACGAGGTGCTGCGCATTTCGCATCATGCCACCTACTCGGAGGTGAAGCGTGCCTATAAGCGTCTGGCGTTGCGCCTGCATCCGGACAAGAATCGTGCGCCCGGCGCCGATATCGCCTTTCGGCGCATCAACGAGGCGGCCGACACGCTGACGGACAATCAGAAGCGCATCGAGTATAATTTGTTAACTGCCGTTGGCGATTGCTTTGGCGGCAAGGCCAGTCTCTATGGCAAGGATGTGAAGACGGCAGGCGTACAATATGAGCCGCACACAGAGCAGCAGCAGGACGAGGAGCAGCAGGGAGATCAACCACGACGCAACTATCAGCCGGCCAATCAGCGTGTGCCGCAGCGACAAACGCTCTACCAGACCGAACAGCTAGTCATTGGACTTGTGGCCGCCCTGGTGTTCATTATCATCACGGTCCACTATTTGTCCACAGCGCCCAACTATAGTTTTACGCCCACCAGGTAAATCGGAAGTGTGTCTCAATTAGAGTTCTGCATCGGTTAATTAAGTTGCAGCAAACACGAGTACTCAATCGAATAAACCGAGTCCAACTCGTTGTTCGATCTGCTCGACTCTGCAACATGTTCGAGCTATGTTCGAACGCAACCAAAATAGTCAAGAGTTTGAAGCGAACTCGAGCCTATTTTTGCTTGTAAGAAACTGAATGTTCGTTTGCAATGCGAACAGCTCGAGCAAAAAGAACTTTCGCTTCGCTCGATGCAGGGCTCTAGTTGCCATCAACTGCAGCTGAAAACTTTCGTCGTTTACCTTGCAGCAGCCACAGCGTGCGCCTGGTGAGCCGGCTCTGGCGTGTGCCCTACTTTGTGACGCCCAAACTGGCGGCCAGCCAAACGCCCAAGCAGCTGGAGCGCATGGAGTTGGAGATCGAGGAGATCTATCTGACGGAAATCAAGCACAACTGCAAGCAGGAGCGCAAGCTGCGTGAGTTTGGGGCGGACTTTCCTCTGCGATACCATCATAGTTTCAACTCTAAATCCTTTGTAGGCGACAAACTGTTGCAACGCGCTCGCAACACGAACAATCACAATTTGCTTGATCACGCGCTGAAGATGCCAACGCCCGCCTGCCACGCCCTCATCAAGCTGGATCAGTTCAAGAGCCAGCCGCTGCTATTGGACAATATTTCGGATAAGAATGACTCATGGGATTAAAAATCGAAACAAAAACCGAATAAACAAACTGAACTCGGACCAAATCTTAAATCAGACGAAATCTTAATGTACTTCAGACTTTTACAAAATTAACATATATGCTGTACATGTATTGGGTATTGTTTATAAAAAGAGAAATCTTACTTATTTTAAAACAATTGCATAAGTTATTTATATGAAAAAATGTATCTGAAGAGTTATCTCTGTGAGCCAAATGGACAATTAATGAAGCACGATAGAGCATAAAAACTACCCATGAACTACCCTACTCTACGCTCCTTCTCAGAGAACTCGGCAACTAAAAGAGCTAGAGATCTTAAACTGGGCGTGGTTCTAGTTGTATACCAAATGTTGCAGTTGCTACAAAAATCGATAAAAATCGATATCCACGCCAACTTATTTGCGCATAAATTAGGACTATGATCAGCAAATTTTGAATAGAGTTGTGAATCCAGATTAACATTCTCTTTTTATAATTTCACTCTTTTCCCAATAATCGATAAATATCGATTTTACGTTGAAGAGATTTCTAGAATAGCAACTTAGAAATATTTTTTCCTTTATAAGCTTTAATAATTTCTCGCAGTTGCAACAAAAATCGATGAAAATCTATTTCTAAGCCAACTTTCTTGTGAATGTCTTGCACAATTTCTTGTGGATACAGCTCTGTATCCAATTAAGTATATATAATTATATGTTTTTGATAAGCACTAAGCGATTTATTCATATATCTATATGTCTGTCTTTCTGTCTATCTATCTATCTGTCTTTCAATCTATCTATCTGTCTGTCTTTCTATCTATCTATCTGTCTTTCAATCTATCTATCTATCCGTCTGTCTTTCAATCTATCTATCTGTCTTTCTATCTATTTGCCGTCTATCCGTCTGAACATAGAAATATGTTTTCTTACCAGTTCAGCTAAAGCTTTTATTTATGTATGTACTTGCCTGTCAACTTATTATTCTAAAAATTTCAAAGCTATTGAACGATAAATATAAAAGTTATTCAAGAGAAAAGGGCGCAGCTGTCATGTTTTGAGCCTAATCGTTATTGCTTTTTTGAGCAACTTATGAGCTAAAAAAATGTTTGTAAAAAAAAAAACGGATTGTAATGTAACGATGCGGTTGCCATGTCGCTCGTTTATTGTCCTGTCCTCTTCTAACCCAGTTTTGTTTTGGCCAAAAGTGCACACGGGGCGAAAAATAAATAAATAGCCAAAAAAAAAAAAAAAAATGAGATGGGCTTGCCTCCGCCGCCCCCCAAAGCAATTGGCCCACAATTGCTGCCAAGCGCAGCCCGAGAAGCTAACGAACTTGGGGACATAGCCTGAATACTGAACACGAATTGGTGAATACTGAGTGCTGAATAGTGAATACTGAATAGTTGAATAGCGAATAGTTGAATACCGGCGGGTGCCAGTTACAGCAAAATCCCAAATACAAATAACCAGGCACGCAAACGGAGCCAGACGAACAACAACTTTGATGTTGATGCGTTCCACTCACATAAAAGAAGTCGCGCGAGCGGCGGGGGCAGGGGCGCGAGCGGAAGTCGCACGTTGCACCTGCCACGTCTGCCACACAAATGTGTGTGTTGGCAACACACGGCAACTGTTCAAATGCAACTGCAATTTCCAGCAACAACAACAAATGCAACAATTTCACTCGAAATGCAATGCATTCAGTTATTGGAACGGCATAAGGGTAACACATTTGTTCTATGTGCCGGGCAGGGTTGTGCGGCGCCGTGTGCAGGGTTGCCCTTACAGCTGCTGCGTTTCTATGCCAAATGCTTGAACCGTGCTTTTCTAATGACCTGTATTCATTAGAGAGCCCAAAAGGGTCTGCTAGTGCTGCAAATGCTTGCAACTGGCAGCTGTTGGCAACTCTGAACCCCGATCGAGCATTAAAACTACCTATGAACCTTCGCTTTCCTCAGTGAACTCGGCAACTATAAGAGCTAGAGACCTTAAATTGGGTATGGGACTGCTTTTAAAGCCCACTTGGACTCAGTTGATATCATTTGCTTGATAACTCTCGTAGTTGCTACAGAAATCGATAAAAATCGATTGCCAAGCCAACTTTTTTAAGCATTCCTTAAAAATATGATCAACAAATTTTATATGTGGTTTTACTACTATTGCATATACATATACAGGTTTTTTTTCTCTTATTCACTGAAAATCGATAAATATCGATTCAATATTTAAGAAATTTTTTGACTATAAACTTTGAAATGGTTCTAGTAGTTTTTTGATAATTTTGCTGTATGCCCGAAAATCGATAAATATCGATTTTATTTCTTAGAGTTTAGCAGAACTATAGAACTATATATCTAGAAATCTTATATATTTTTGGGTTTATCGATAAGTACACCCTGTGTACAGGGTGTCTCGTAGTCACACGCTCTTGCCTCAGCAACACTCGGTCCATTTTTGTTTTTTGTTTTGGGTCCACATTCACTGTTTTGTTCAACTTTTATTCATTATTTATGCTCCACAAAGCTGCCTGAATGCCCTTTCTGTGCGCCAATGCAAAGTAGAGTTTGTTGTTGTTGTTGTTGTTGTCGCCCACTCTCGTATAGTTGTTGCTGTTGTTGTTGCCACTTTTCAACTTGGCTTCGGTTCGGTTCGAGTCTGGCCCTTGCCCTTCGCTTGGCTTTTGCTGAGACGGAGGGAAAAAGCTTATCAGAATAGCATTAGGCAGGGTTTCGGGCCATGTGTTTGTTTTTTATGCCCTAGCCCGTGCTAAGGGATAATCACTTGTTGAGAGCAGCCTGTGCTCAGCTCAACATTGGACTACTTTTGATTCCTTTTAGGGGTATTTACTTTCGTCCCAGTCAATATGCTGGTTGTATGAGGTGGAAAAAGCAGGGAAGTGGAATTGAAAGCACAAGAACAAATAGTTGAAATGTGTGTTATAGGAACTTCTTCCTGCTTGTTTAATATTGACATATATTTTTTTTAACAGCTTTATGTCTAAAGTGCAACTGTATTTGGCTTAAATTAAGTTGGGATAAGTAAGGATTAAGGATTTCAAAACAGCATTGAAAAGGCTGCCAACTATTTATTTCACTCGCAGATAGATATCTCTATATATATGCTGTGCATCGATTCTGGCCTTGCAAACGTATATTAACCCTTAGGTAGCTTTAACTAGTTGGGAATTATAAGCGTCTAGCTACGAGAACTAAGCAAAGCGAGACAACCAGTTTATATTTGCTGTGCAAGGCGTCAACTATGCCTCGCCCTCTCTTTTTAACATTAACATCATTTCTAATAGACTTGACTTGTAAGGGTATTTAATATTCGCTGCACGGCTTATCCTTTCGTTTCTTACCTTTTTGCTGGCTTTATTTTTTGTTGCCTTCGCTTTTTCTGTTGCCAGCTGCGCTGTTGGAGAATTTATGCAAATTGACTGTTTGTCTGTTGCCCGAAGGATTTCTCTGGCTCTCTCGCTATCTCTCTCTCTCTCTCTCTCTCTCTCCCGCTTTCTGGCCAGCAAATGAGCATTTAATGGGAGACACGCTTTAAGCATTTGCACATAATTTTCTGGTGAACTAAATTGCGCTGGGCTGACAATTCGCAAACAAATGATATTACATTTTCTGCTCCTTTTTTTTTGTGGCCAATAACCGCCGGAATTGTGAGCAATAAATTTGCCAGGCCAACAATGAGCGGGATACGCTGCGCTGTGGCATGCCTCGCGTGCCACAAATAAATAAATATAAAAACAAAATAGATAAAAGTGCCCTTAATATTTACAACATATTTAGTTTAACGAAATGGTTTTGTGTGCCTGCCCCTTCCTCCTTTTAGCCGAAATGGACGAGCTCATCGAGCAGCTGAAAACGACAAGCGTCAGCCTGGACAATACGACGACGACGCTGCTCTGCGAGATTTCGGCCACAAAGGATCCCAAATTGTTTGACAAGCACGAGCTGGCCGATTGTTTTCTGCGTCTGACACAGTGCGAGGACACAACCGTGCGCAAGGAGGCGGCCAAATGCATTGCCGAGATAACCAAATCGGAGGTGCAACGAAAGAAGTTCACCAAACGCGACATCATCGCTGCCTTCCTCGAGTGCCTGCGCCATGTGCCCGCCGCGGATGGCAGCATGGAGCTGCCCATACAGATATGCCGGGCGCTGGGCAACATTTGTTATCTGAACGATGAGGCGCGTGATCTCATTTTGGAGCTGCAGGGCGATGCGGTGCTATTGCGCCTGCTCGACATAGCCGAGATCGAGGATGTGGCCAATGCGCCGCAGTTCATCAAAGTGCGCGGCGGCTTGCTCTCCAATTATCTGTTGGGCGGCGAGGGTCTGGCCAAGCGTGCCATGGAGCTGGGCATAATGCAGCAGCTGCAGCGCATTGTGGACACGGGCGCTGACAATGTCGAAAAGCACGAGGATCTGCTGCTCAACACGTTGCCGCTGCTTAGCATACTCACCGAGAATGTGGCCGATTTGAACTTTGAATCGCAGCTGAATATCAAATTATCACGCATTTTGGCCGCCTCCACAAATCCCGATCTGGCCGAAATGTGCCTCGAGCTGCTGCACTATCAGGCGGAAAGCGACGAGGTCAAGCTGCTGCTGGCCAAGGATGGCCTCTGCGAGACCATCTACAATCTGCTGGAGAAATACAAGACGCTGGCCAGCACCAGCGAGGCGCGTGCGCTCATGAAACTGGCCTGTGAACTGATTGTGCTCATCCTGACGGGCGGTAAGTGCCGGACTACTTCTAGTTCTACTCTCGTTCCCTCTCTAATACTCTCCTCTGGCAGATGAATCCATGCACTATTTGTACACCACGCCGCTGCTAAAGAACATGGTCGACTGGCTGGACTCGACGGATATTGATCTATTGACCACGGGCGTCTTGGCCCTGGGCAATTTCGCGCGCACCGACAGCCATTGCATTTACTTTGTGGAGCAGCAGACCATGAAGAAGCTGCTACAGGTGTTGGCCAAAAATAATGGCGTCAAGGACGATGTGCGTCTGCAGCACGCACTGCTCAGTGCACTACGCAACCTGGTCATACCCAAGCCGAACAAGAATGCGGTCATTCAGGCGGGCCTCGTACAGACCATATTGCCCATGCTGGAAATCCATCAGCCGCCGGTTGTGTTCAAGCTGCTCGGCACGCTGCGCATGACCGTAGATGGTCAGGGTGAGTCCAACATGTGCAACATGATTGCAAACAGCTTCGCTTAACACTTGACTACACGCATTTACAGAGAAACTGGCACTGGAGCTGCTGAAGAATAAGACGCTGATCGAGCAGCTGGTGCACTGGAGCAAATCGTCCGACTATGCGGGCGTCACTGGCGAATCGCTGCGTCTGATGGCCTGGCTGATTAAGCACGCGTATCTCAATAAGATTGCCTATGCGCTGCCCCGCAAAGGTGATGCCCCGGCCGAACAGATTGCGGACAAGATACCCTTGGCCCAAGACTATGATCGCAGCAGTCTCAGTGAATTTCTGGCCAATGAGGGCACCATCGAGGCCATGGTCAGCATGCTGACAGCACAGCATCTGGTCATGCAGAACGAGGCACTGATTGCCCTATGCATACTCTCTGTGGTGTATCTATCGAAGCCCACCGAGGCGGAGCAGGCGCAACGTTTGCAGGATGAGCTCATCAAATGCAATGTGGGCGCCAAACTGGCGGAGCTCATTACCAAATCATCGGACAGCATGACCAAGGAGATTGTCGAGAATCTGGAGAATTGCATTAATCTGCTGAAGACAGCCGATAAACTGGTCGCACATCTCGAGCAGCACAACATAAACGAGCTGCTCAAATCCATACCCATTCTAACCGAATACTGCACCTTGTAAGGATTATAGGCAGCGGAAATCAGGCACATTTGCATTTATACGAGAGAAATCTACCCTCGCTGTCCAAGCACCGCCAGTTGCCTATTTCAGCCCACACTCAGACAGACACACTCCACAAGTTGGCCCCAATTGTAGTTTCCACCTTAGAGCAACGATTCAGATCTTAGACTTGATTATATATAGTTTCATTAACCTGAAACAGAACAGACGTGAACAGAACAGATGATACGGGAATGTATTTTTTAGACGCAAGCGTATTTTTACTGCATTTACCACATAAAACATAATTAATTAAATATACTACATACTATATATATATATATACACACATATATATACACGTAAAATATATATATATACGTATGTATTAAATAAGGCATATAAAAACATTTCTGTTACATGATTTTTAAGAGCACAATAACAACAAAACGAGGTGATATCGCTAAATATATTAAATAAATGTATTTTACGTATTGTACTTATAATTTGTATTTGAACGATTTACAAAAAAAAAAAAAAAAAACATTTGTTGGCACACATCAAAAACCAAAAAGAAAAAACAATTTCAAGCACAATTTTGCATGCGATTTGTATTAAGCATTTTAATTGTTGCACTTTTCAAAATTTATAATTAATATTAGTACCGTAAAACTCACCGAAATTCTCTCTCTCTCTCACACACACACACATACACACAGTTGAAATTAACATTTTTTAAACAATTTATAGCAGAACACAAAAGAAAAATTGTAACCTTATAACAATCAGCGAAAATAGCTTAAACTCGAATGAAATATGCAAATTTTACAAAGCGTAGTGCTAGAGTATATATATATATATATATATTAAACATTTTAACATTAAGTATTGTACTCAATTTGTGGTCACCAAACAACAACAACAACAAACAGAAAATTTCTTAAACCTAACACGTAAGGCAAGTTTAAGCACAATTTAAGAAAATATTTATATAACGCGTTGAAACACACAAATATTTATAAATTCGAAACACAATAATGTACATTTAAATAGTTCAAATACAATTTGAAATGCATGAGAAAATAAAATGAGAGACAAAACCAAAGAAAATTTCCAGTAACGGTTGCGGACTGCTTTTCGACAATTTAATGAAAACCATTTAAAACCGTTTGTGAGTAGCTTTGATTCGGTTTGCTATGCGAGGACTTTCCTTGAAAAACTCGGCAAGCTGTGTCGTATAAATACTTGAAGTTATGAATATATTTTTTTTTTTTTAATATTAATTTTAAATACTTACCGATATTTTTCGATTTGATAGCTCCGTATTGCCGAGAAAAACGTAAGCAGAACGCCACAGCCTTTTTCGTTTAACGTCGAATTCAATTAATTTGTTTTGGTTATTTTCGCGCTTGCGTAGAACGGTCACACTGATCTCTAATAAAAGTCAGACGCTAACGCTACGGAAAGTTTTTGTCATTTTATTTTGTTTTAACATGCTGAGAAAGTGTTTTTATTCAAGTGCTTTGCAAGCTCCACTTAAACGCCAATAATATCGCATATTTTGTGCTGCATTAACAATAAAACAAACAATTGTGATGCGAAAGACCCGCTCGCAAACTCAGGCGGAAAATGCCGCTTCAACCACACCGCAGCAATCAGCACCAACAGCAGTAAACACATTTGATGCGGCTAAATTCAAGGTAACTTTATCTTTCAATGTTTCATTTAATGCACTTAAGCATTCAAAAAACAGTGTATTTTAATAAGAAAAAAAAAAACAATTGATAAGTAAAAACAATGTGACCGCAGGCAAGCCTCATTTTCAGCGCCCCCTGGTGCAACATACGCAAACGCTTGCTGCTAGACAAACGATTACTTTACAACACTATCATCCGCCATATTTCCTCCGACAAAACAAATTTGTGCGATTAAAAAGATAAATGCGGGGGGACATTAAATAATAAATGTGTTGAATATCAGTAAATGTTTATATTAGTTACAAACAAATACATTAGCAATATAAAAGCGGTAATTGTGATGAAAATCATGGCTATGCCGTCGAACGCCATTTTCGCCCGTGTCGTTCAAGGTAATGTACAATTTGGGACATGCGATTTTGTATCCACTGTGCGGTCTGTGTGTAGCTTTTTTTTTTTGCAAAGAATAAGCAAAAGTGAGCCGGCGTTTATCTAGCGCTTAAATGTTGTAATTGACTGGCCAAAAGCATATACTTTTTATGCCTATATGCATATGCACATGGGACAAATATCTTATGTACATTTCGGTTGAGACACACACATTCACGCACACATGCAATACATACCCAAATGCCATTAGCTGTGTGCGCGCGTGTGTGTGTGTGTGCAGCGTCGTCGTGCCTTTTAGTCTGTTACTGTTATTTTATTAGCCTTCTCCTCCACTCACATCTTCTGCTTGCAGGAATGTGAGCAAATGGTGCAGATGCTACGCGTCGTAGAGCTGCAAAAAATCTTATCGTTTCTGAACATTTCCTTCGCTGGACGAAAAACCGATCTGCAAAGTCGCATCCTATCGTTCCTGCGTACTAACCTGGAGCTGCTCGCACCCAAGGTACAAGAAGTTTACGCTCAATCCGTGCAAGAACAAAGCGCCACGCTGCAGTACATAGACCCAACCAGGATGTACTCGCACATGCAGCTGCCCACTGTGCAGCCAAATAATGCGAGTCTTGTGGGCGGTGCACCGACCCAGGTGCCACAAGTGGGCGCCGGCAATCCCGCCCAGATGCCTGTCGGTGCTGGCGGTGCGCCCGGCAATATGATACCCTACCTGCACTCGCACACCATGAACAGCCAAATGCCCATACATCCCGATGTGCGTCTGAAAAAGCTTGCATTCTACGATGTCCTTGGCACACTCATCAAACCATCGACTCTGGTGCCGCGCAACACACAACGAGTGCAAGAGGTGCCTTTCTATTTTACGCTGACGCCACAGCAGGCTACAGAGATCGCCACAAATCGCGATATACGCAACAGTTCAAAGGTGGAGCACGCCATACAGGTGCAGCTGCGCTTCTGTCTCGTGGAGACATCGTGCGACCAGGAGGATTGCTTTCCACCCAGTGTCAATGTCAAAGTGAACAACAAATTGTGTCAGCTGCCTGTAAGTATTAACTACAATTTATCTATCCATACATTTAAATGTTAGTTACCCAAGCGCACAATCCAAATCGTGAGATCTAGGAAGCTGAAAATGTGGAAACGTAAGAAATTGCTTTCGATTATAGAAGTGATTCACACTTTTCGGAAAAGGTGGAAAGTTGGCGTCCAAGTTTATTTGAAGAACGGTTCAAATTTCGGCTCAAAAAGTTGTTTATATATTAATTTTATTGGCACGCGTTCCTGTTCGATTTAATGAAAATAGCCTTTTGTACCTTTTACTAATTCTCCTTTGCTGCTCCACAGAATGTCATTCCTACAAATCGCCCAAACGTGGAACCGAAACGTCCACCACGGCCGGTGAATGTGACCTCAAACGTCAAACTGTCGCCGACTGTGACCAACACAATAACGGTTCAATGGTGTCCGGACTACACGCGCAGCTACTGCCTCGCCGTCTATTTGGTAAAGAAACTAACATCCGCACAGCTGTTGCACCGCATGAAGACCAAGGGCGTCAAACCCGCGGATTACACGCGTGCTTTGAGTAGGTTACAAGTTGAGAATTTCCAATTGATTCGAATATTAACGATTCGCTTGAATTTCAGTTAAGGAGAAGCTTACCGAGGACGCTGACTGCGAGATAGCCACGACCATGCTGAAGGTGTCGCTTAATTGCCCGTTGGGCAAAATGAAAATGTCGCTGCCGTGCCGAGCATCAACATGCTCCCACTTGCAGTGCTTTGATGCCAGTCTCTACCTGCAAATGAACGAGCGCAAGCCCACCTGGAATTGTCCAGTCTGCGACAGGCCGGCCATTTATGATCATTTAGTAATCGATGGGTACGGTTTATTCAGTCTATATTTTGCCAATACAATATATTTATGTAGTTTATCTTTTCCTGCAGCTATTTTCAAGAGGTATTAGGCTCGTCGCTGCTGAAAAGCGACGACACTGAGATTCAGCTGCATCAGGATGGCTCCTGGAGCACTCCGGGACTGCGCAGCGAGACACAAATACTGGACACGCCGTCAAAGCCTGTTTCTAAAGTGGAGGTCATATCGGATGATGTCGGTGCGTAGTAAATGATGATCATTGGATGGATTGTGGTTTATAATCGTGGAATATTAATTTGTATATTGTTCAATTTGTGCAGAACTGATTGATGACACAAAACCGATGAAGTCTGATCTGTCTCCAGCGCCCGAGGAGCAGCCAACGTCCACGTCCAACAGTGAAACCGTAAGTGCAACCAACTTTCCTAACTTTCCTCAACAAATCATGTTATAAATGTTTATATCTTGTGCCGTAGGTGGATCTAACCTTAAGTGATTCGGATGATGATATGCCGCTGGCCAAGCGGCGACCGCCAGCCAAACAGGCGGCTGCTACGTCCACATCGAACGGTACGGGCGCCGCTCAACGTGCCTATGCCTCGTCACAGCAGCAACAGCAGCAGCAGCAGCAACCGGCAAAAACTGGTACGTTGGATCCATTTTTGTAATAAGATGAAGCAAAGCAACAGGCAACAATCGATTTGTTGAACACACTTTGTATAGCAAAAACAGATTTCAAACAAATATTTATAAAACGTTAGGGTAACATATACACATAAGGCAATATTCGTACACACACACACACACACCACATACACACACCATCATCATACGCACACACGCACACCATACACCAGCCCCACAAAAGCTCTTCAACTCGAGTTGCCTTTTTAACTTGCTATGAAAATTACCCCCTTCACTTCTGGTGTTTTGCGCACTTTTCACAAGCTTTTCGAAAACTATAGCTATTAACAGCTATTTAAGCAATTTAATATGAATCGGAATTAGATTGAAATTCGAATCTAATCTATTGGGGATTGTGTAGAGTTTGAGAATTGAATGGAAGTGGTCTCAGCCATTGATCTATCTCCATTCTGTAAATCTATGGATATACCAGGCGCCAGTTGACTAAAGCCATCAGACTATGGTCCGTTCTAGACATGGCTACGCCATCCGGCCCGATGCCGATGCTCAATAATAGCCGTCAGTTTCTGTAGTCAGGACTTTATATATTTGCTGTAATCACAATTTGTACATAAATGCAATTTTCTTATAGATATATTAAAAAAAGCCAAGCGTGCGCAAATTTATGAGCACGTTGGTATACGCGTATGTCTGCGGTCACGGTAGGTTATATCGTAGTACCGTTATTCAACATAGAATTCGTTTTATCTATGTGCATATCTTACAGTAAGGCAGTTAACAAGGCGCAACCGTGACGTCACACAATCTATACAAACTCACCCGATTGAACACTTCGAACACATTTATATATATATATATACATGAATTCAATGTTAACTTCAAATGTTTTCGATTATTTGTTTTTGTGCAACAGTTAACTGTTCGTCCCATTGTCTAACTGTGTTTACATAGATTTGTTTAAATTTTATGCGTTTCCGATTTAATTATATTTATTTTATTGTCAGCAAACATACAAGTGTACTCTCTTTGAAATATAATTAAGTTTTCTTATTGTTGCCCAAATCCAAAACTGTGGCCACACAGAAAATAACTTTTACATAAACATATTTATATATATATAAACATATATATGAATATATACAATTTAAAGTTTTGTAGTAACTTGTGCAACTCTCTCTCCATCTCTCTGTTTCTATTTTCTCTCTCCTCTCTCACACGCTCTCTTTATATATATATTTGTAAATATATGTATATTCTATTCTCTTCTCTTCTCTGCATTTTTTTCGACCATCGACTCTACGAAAGATTCCCCCGAGCAGCAAACACAGCAAGCGATGCCGTCGCCTGAAACGCTACAACAACATCTTTTGGTTGGGGATCAGCCAACGGCTGCAATGCATGCCAGTCTATTGGAGTCTCTCGCCGCTGCAGTAGCGGATCAAAAGCATTTTCAACTCTTGGATCTGGCTGCAGTGGCGGCCGCTGCTGCTGCCACGGCGTCTGCCTCAGCGCAGAATCCAAATACAGCTCCATAGACACACACACACAGACACACACTCGCACATATATGTAACAATTGTAAACAGTTTCACACACACACACACACAAGATTGTGCTTTTTACATGTTATGCTTTGGTTTTGTTTTCGTTGGCTTTGCTTTCGTTTTGTTGCCCACTTTCGCTCGTTTCCTTTGCTGGCATTTAATCCCACACACACACACACACACACACACACACCCATCTATATACATGTATATGCCGAGTATCAGAGGCTATTTAACTGACATTTTCATGTTCACATACATTTTAAAAGCATTTTTGCCGTGTGCTCTTTCTCCTTGGTGCTGGAGAATCTCTCTCTCTTCCGGCGGCATTTCTCAACTATTTTTTTACGATAAATCGCACCGATTATAACACACAATCTTTATCAGAATACTTGCAACTCGATGTAGGGTTCGATAAAGTTTCAAAAGCGAATAACATATTTTTGTGTCTCGTTCGAAAACCGCTCAAAATAGTTGCTGCCTGTTTGTTGCTGTTTCTAATTTTCTATAATTCTATTATTTATATTGTTTTGATTACCCTTCGTATTCAATTTATTTCAGGCCTCTACACTTAATATTATATTTGTTATCGCTTCCGTTTATATATGTTATTCTTCTCTTCTTAATTTAACTGTGTGTTGTGCTTGCCTCGATTAATTAATACACACAAACATACCTCCACCCACCCACCCACACACACACGCGCACACACACATAGTAAACACAACAAACTACGTTTTGCAACACATAATTAATTTATTTATTGGGTTGTTTATTTTTTTTTGGCGTCAACCAACACTTCGTAATATGTATTTTTAGTTAAAAAAAGAAAAGAAGAAAATACACAGAAACAAATAGAACTATACATTAAACAATAGCGTAATAATAAACATAAATCAAATGTTAATGTTTAAGTCTCTTTACAATTATTCCTAATTCATATAGAAAAGCAAACGGAGTGGAACAAGAATCGCATCGATTTTAAGTTATATTTCGTGCATATTTTAGCAGTTAAGTTATCAAAAGTTTTTCCCATTTTTGTTGGCATTCGGCTCGAGTTTTAAATCGTTTGCTTAATAAAAAAGAAACACACACACACACACAAAGGGAAACATTCAACAATACCCAATTTCAGTTTATTTTATTACTTTACGTATATTATATGTATGTATTTATATCATCTCTTTTTGATTTTTGGAAAAGAATGAAAAAAGTGATGCAAAAACTGGAAAACAAATAAGATATAAACTTCACTCAATAATAAATATCGTATATTAAATCGCTTCATCTTTGTAATTATTTATTTAGGCACTCTGGATTACTATTTTAAGGCGGTTCAAAGCTGATTTTATAGGACCACATATGTTATATCCATTCAAAATCGCACAATTTGAATAAACACACGCACACACACACACACACAGACACATGTACAAAACGATATTTATGTCTCTGCGAATGACCAAAAGCAATTTGATCGACTTTTACCTTTATAGCCCATATAGGAAAACTGAATAAGACACGCGCTAAAACGATTTTTGTTTGAAACAATAAATCGCATTGAACCATTTATTGCATGCGGGGAATATGAATACATCATGTATAAGTCAAATATAATCTGCAAATTAAAGCTAAACAATATTTTCAAACAAGCCATGTGTGTTTTATTTATTGTCAACAACCGTTTAATATTCCATAGTCTATGACTTTCTCGTTTTAATATTAACATTTGAGTTCTTTTGCACATTTTGAGAGTTATTATTTTTCGATTTCGATTTTGAATTGTTTTATATACGAAAATTGTTTTCTATTTTGCAGATGAAGATGAAGCTGACATGGAAAAGAAAGAATCTTCTGTCATTGAACTTTCAGACTCGCCGTAAGCGTACACATTCAACAGGCGACAAATCTCCAAAGATTCTTATGCAATCCACTTCAATCTAATTCTTAATATATCATTTTGGGCCCAACAACTTGACATCCGCAAAAGTAATTTATGTACTGTTCGTTGTTTAAAAACTTAAGTTAAGTGCAAAGTAAATTGAAAATAAACAATACATATTTAAATGTATTACAATTGTGAAGTTCAAAATGCAAAAAAAAAAAAAAAACGTTATTTTCCGTTACAAAAATACCGGCTAAACACAGCTGGGTTGTGCGAGTGCTGCCACTCATTTCGATTTTTATTTGCAAGCAGTTGGCAGTTCGTTATGCAGTGTGACCAGCGCAAATTAAATAACTTTTTTTTTTTTTTGCATTTTTTTTAGTGTGCTCAGTTCGTTTGCCTTTATCATTTAACAAAAGCTGCGCTTTTGCCAATTCTCTTCATTATGTCTCAAAAGCCTATATTATATTACGCACTCTTCAGCCCCCCAGCAAGGGCCTGCATTCTGACAGCCACATTAATTGGCCTGGATGTGGAGCTTAGGTGAGTGCAAGATCAATCACATTTCCATGCCTTTCACTTGACATATTTTCCTTCTCACAGGGCCGTTGACTTTTCGAAAAGGGAGCATTTGAGCGACGAGTTTATTAAAGTTTGTACATAATTTGTGGGATGCTCCCGGCACATCGTACACGGCATCTAGCTATAGCTAATATATCGTCTCAAATAATTGCCTTTGCAGCTAAATCCGGAGCATCAGATACCCGTTTTCGTGGACACCGATGGTGAGGTGTATGTGGACAGGTTTGTGTACCCTTAAAACCGCTTTCCAAATCGCTTTTGATGCATATATATTTATTTTTCAGTCATGCCATCGTTTGCTTCATGGTTGCCAAATATGCCAAGACCGATCAGCTCTACGCGAAGGATCTGAAGCGTCGCGCTCACATTGATCATCGCCTGTACTACGAGAATGGCGTGCTCTTTCCGGTGATCAAGGACATTGTGGCGCGCAATCTATACGGTGGCGAATTGGAGTACAATGCATGCTCTGTGCAATTGTGCCAGAATGCTTACGCTACGCTGGAGCACTTCCTGGAGCAGGGCAGCTTTGTTGTGGGCAATGAGCTGAGCGTGGCGGATATTTCCATAAATACCACACTGATCACATTGGATCTGATGCTGCCCGTGGATCGAGAGCGTTATCCCAAAATTGCCAACTGGCTGCAGCGCATGCAGCAGCTGCTGCCCGACTACGAGGAGATTAACCTGAAGGGGGCTCAGGCTCTGCAGCAGCGCATAGAAAACCGCATGGCCGAGAACAGATCTGCAAAATAAAATTCCAAAATTCAAAAATCTTAACCTCCACACGCCCAATCTGCCCGGGATCGGACTTAATTTGGACAAGAAACCGATGGTTCCTAGTTGACGCACATATCCTTGGTGTTATCATAATGAAAAATGTTCTCGGTATTGGTTCAGAAATATGAATATGCGTGCGTTTCTTTTAGCCTTCTCCTTCTACCTGTATGGTTCCTAGTTGACCCACAAATCCTTGGTTATACCATACCATTGATATAGTCCTAGTGAACCTACAGTTCCAAATTCCAGCAAAATTCGCTTGAAAGCTTTATCCACAATTAAATTTGGGTTTAAAAATTAACGTTCGCAAAATGCCTTGGCACTGTGCCCCGGCCGTTGGGTTCACATTTTTCATATCAAAATTCAGCTGAAATACCAGGCGAACAGCAATGGCCAGCAGGTAGATGCACAGAAAATTTTATTTTAAAAAAAAATTTCGTTGCATACCCACAAGGTGCAGAATTGATGACTTGCAAGTTCCTTAACAGTCCACTGTTCGTTAACAGCAGCACAGCTGTTAGTTAACATGTTGCTGTTAATCATCTGTTAGTTAACATACCACTGTTAACAGCTGCCGCTAAGCTGGGGGGGCGTCAGGCTTGGACGCAAATTTGGCAAAAGTACCAGGCGAACAGAAATGCCCAGCAGGTAGACGAACTAAAATTTTTGTGAAAACAAAATTTCATTGCATACCCACACGGGGCGTGCTGACGAGCAGCTGAGTGCCCAGATTTCACCGAAAATTCGGCTGAAGTACCAGGCGAACAGAAATGCCCAGCAGGTAGATGAATTAAAATTTTTTTTTTGTTAAATTTGTAAATGCCTATATCTCGGTCAAATAAAGCCCGATCCCGGAAATTTTGAGGGCGTTGAACTCGTGGAGGTCCATAGAACTGATCGACATCAAAGTTTTTTCTGTTTTTATATATATGTATATTTTTTAAATAGAATTTATAATTGATTTGTTAAGCTAATTGGATTAAATTCTCACTATGCTAATGCTTTGTGTCTTTTTGATTTGGAAGTCAAACGTATTTGTATTTGCTTATATCTTCTTTAAATAGTTGCTCGTAAATTTGTTGCTTATACATTTCTTTTGTGTTTTTTGTTTTTTTGATAAGCCAAGCCGCTAATAGTTAACACAAGCTGTTTTGTTGTTGTTCTCGCACTATAACTAGCATAATAATAATATTTAAGGTTTTGTCTGGTAACATATCGTGCCTACGTCTAGCTATATACAATACGAATCCTAAACCTAATCACACTTATTTTGGTATATTTTCCAGCTAGCTGTTGGCGCCTCACTCTAATCAAAGGTCGTCCAGTTGTTCATGCCCTTGCCAGCGCCTGCGCCCGCGGTCAGTGCTGACTTTGCATTGGCGCCTCCAGCTGTTGCCGTGGCCCCATTCAGCGAGAACTGATCCAATCCGTATTTGCGCAACAGCTCAAAGTCATCATCTGGCGGCTTGGCTGCGAGTCCCCCGCCGCCGCTGCTTCGTTGGATTTGCGTCGGCGCCACGCGACTCGTAACAGCCGCAACGGTGGCCATGTGCTTGGGCGCAAAGTAGGGATAGAGCGGATTGTTGACACTATTGTTGGCCTGGCTGAGCACGCTGCTGCTGTTGACGCCGACTGGCAGAGTGCTCGACTTGGACTTGTGGTTGCTGTTGAAGTTTCTGCCCAGCGGCGGCAGCGGGCGTGCATTCTGATTTAACGGATCGAAATCCTCCAGATCAAAGCTGGTATTGTTGCTATCGTCCAGCGATATCAGATCGTTCATGCTGTCCTCCGGGCGTGGTTGGGCATTGCTGCTGCTATTGCTGCTGCGCGGTGACTGTGCAGGGAGTAGACACAAATAGGATAGATTAGTTAAGCAAATAACTCTCTGTAGGCTACAAAATCTACGCTTGGATTAGTCAACTACAATGGCAGGCAAATGCAAGCGGATTAGTCGCAAGGCTACTGGGTCCATGGTTAGTTGAGAGAAAGGGCTGTTCGGGGGGAGGTGTGTGTGTGGCAGCTGGATGTATTAGTATGTGAGATGTGGAACCGCAACCAGGATATTTCTTAGTTAACTAGACAGCGCAGCTTGTTGTTGTACCTCTCTCTTGGCCCGCGGCGTTGGTATTGGCGCCGAGTCGGAGCTGAGCGGCGATGATACATTCAGCTGCGAGAATCTGGAGGCGGCCGTAACAAACGAAGCGGCCGACGAACAGGACGAGCTGGACGATGACGTTGACGACGCCGATCCTGATCCTGATGACGAGATATTCGAATCGTTTGACTCATCCTGCCAGCAATTGCGCTCCAGTCGATTGATGCCAGCGCTAACAGCAGCCGCTGTGGCTGCCACCACAGCATTGGCGCTGCACTGACGTCTGGGCGGTATGGGCGGCGATTGCACGTCCGGTGGACTATCAAAGCTCGAGTCTGTGCTGGCAAGCGGCCGTGGCTTGGTGGGCGTTGACGTGTGCCTCGGCGGCTTTGAATCAACTAACGGATGCATGGAGCTGCTGACGATAGCGCTGTTGCAGTTCGGCGCATACGGATGATTGTAGTAGGAGGCGGGTTGTTGCGGCAGCGTGACGGGCGGCGGTGGGCGTGCCGGCGGTGCGCCGTTGCGTGAGCGCGTGCTGTGATGCTCAGCGTTTGGCTTCAGCTGCGTGTCAAATGGCGATGGCGGTGGCAGTTGCAAGTTTGTGATGTGTTGGTGTTGGTGCAAGTTGCGAGAAGATGAGACAAACACAAGGCGACAACAAACAGACAGACAGACGGAACGAGGCGAGACGAGACGAGACACAACACAAGAAAAACATGAAAAAGGTAATGAAAAGAATGAACGTAACATAAATATCTGCTTGCAGACGTAACAACAACAACAACAACGACAACAACATCGGCGACAATAATGAGAGTTTGCAACATTAAGCGGCAAGCGACACGACGCTAGAGCAGCTGCAGCCGCCTCTCATATTCACGCACTAGACTACTTACGCTGCGATCGACGGCGGGCATTTTAAAGAGCGGATGATTCTGCAGCTCCTGCGACAGATTCATCTCCGATGAACAGATCGAGCTTGCCGAGCTAACAGCAGGAGACGCACCCACAATATGATCAAAATTAGCATTAAGCGGCGCACCCAACGCATAACCATTTGCCGGTATCTGGCTGCTCGAGCTGGACATGGCCAGCGGCACAGGCGCTCGTCGCTGCTGCTGGTGCTGTTGCCCGGGGGGCAGCTGCAGCATGTGCTGCTCCATCGGCTGCTGCTGCTGGCCATTCAAGTTCAACTCGCGCTTGCTGCACACCGGCGAACTGGGCGCCGAACGATGTGTCACCTTACGGCCGTAAAGCGTACTGCTGCCGTCCGGACGATCCGAGTGTTGCGGCGAGCTCAGCCCGAAATGGAAGTGATTGTTGGGATTGTGGTTATGGCTGCCGTTGTCGCGCCACTTCTTGTAGGCGGTCTTAACGCCACGCGAGCTCTCCTTGACCTGTGGAAGTCGGAATTCGCAATTAAAATCAATCTTCCACACAGCAGTCCCAAATCTGATTAAAAGAGTCAGTTAAAGCTACCACTCACCGATTTAACAGCAGACTTAACAGCTGGATTAGTCTGCAATAGTGAGGCGCATTTGGTGATAATACGGTATATAAATGTATATAGGATCGGATCAAGTACCCAGAGAACGAGCATTAAGCACAGAAGCACAAACGTGAGTTCCAAGCAGGATACATGAAAGAGAGACACGATCGCGAGACGCAACGCACAAATATTAAATGAGATATATATGAATATACATATTTAATGTGAATATGGATAGCAGCACAAAATTACAATCAAACTACTATTAAATACTAATTGTTAAGATGGCAATGATGATAAATGTGGGCTTTAATGCAATGAGGCTTGAAAATGTTGTTTTTGTTTTTAATAACGATTTCAATTTATGGTTGTTAAGATATGCCGATGTATTAGTAAAGTGTGCATTTAGGGTATGTTTTTTTTTTTTTTTTTGTTGGATTTGTGAGTTCCCTTAGATAAAAATTGGATTTGTTAATTATGTACATAGATGTCTATGGCATTTAACGCTTTAAAGTCAAGCTCCGGCGCGCTGTTACTAACATTTGTTGGCTCTGCTAAGCAGTTGTTAATAAATAACGCGCGGTAACTAACATGTTTTGCCTCTGCTATGCTGCTCTGAGTTTACAGCGCGCTGTTATTTAAAATATGAACAGCATAGCTTTGACATTTTAACCATTGGACATATATATATAATGTGTCCGGGATTACACAAACGAAAAATCTCTATCAAAAACATAAAACTACATCAAAAATAAAAAAAAACTTGTTAAATAACACTATTTCGTTACAAAATCAAAAAGTGTTTAGTTTTGCCGTAAAACAAGGATTAAGTGCAATTGTTGGTTAAGAGAGAGAGAGAGTAGAGAGAGGATATTAAATCAAGTAAACTAACATTTGTATTTTGTGAAAAAGGTGTTTTGTGTTTTTGTGTGTGTTTGGAAATTCTACTCGTTTTTTTTTTTTGGTGATGGGCGGTGGCAATCAGTCTAATAAGTCTTGGCAAACACTCGCGAAACATTGCGCTTTCCCAAATTATACTGCGAAATAGATTAAATTAAATTAAAGAAAATATTGTTGAGCATAACGAAAAAAAAAATCAAAAAATATCTTAAAAATTACAGCACACAAAATGTAGTCGGAAATCTGTAGAGGGCTCAATCCTTGTATTCACTCCAAGCCAAGGTAAAATAAATAAATACACAATTACACATAGAACCCAAGAAAAGATGGGAATGGTTGGATGTGAAAAATTGCACTATGATTAGGGGATGGTTAAGGCAATTGAGCTAACATCTATGGAGCTTAGGAAAAAGGTGGGAAAAAGGTGCATCCTCTGAGCAGCTCACCTTGTCCTTGACATGCTTGAGGAAGACATAGTTGCGTCCGCGCTTTTTCATCTTCTCCGCATAGCGCACAGTTTCCAGTTCAAATTCATCCGAGAAACCCAGGCCGCTGTTAAGCATTTTGAGTCTGTCGTCAACGAACTGCGCAAAGATTTGTAGCTCCATCATTTTGGTTAGAAATGGACGCAAGTGTGCGGGCCGAGATTCAATGAATTTGTCGTGATTGAACGTTTTGCAGGTATCGTGAAACTCAACAGCGTCCCGATAGCCGCCAATCAGTTGCACCAATGCGCCCAGAAATATTTTAGAAACACGATCTCCAATGTGATCCTGTGTGTGACTCAGGTATTTCTTCATCTGTGACACAATCTCTGGCGGCAGGGCGCGCACATCATCAAACGGACTCTCGAACACTTTCGTATCACAGTTTAAGATCACAACTTCGCCGAGCTCATCGGCGGAAACCTGAAACCCAACAGACAGATCATTTATATGGTAAAATATTAAATATTATGTGTTATTTACAGTTTCGAGCACAGGCTTGGGCACACCAATTAGATATGGCATGGGTGCGCCCAGGTAATCCTTAAACGCCCAGGGCAAGATCGGTATAAATATATGCTGCCAGACCATGGGATATAGGAATGCATTGGCTGCCTGTATGCATGAGGATAGACGATCCAGGTGACTCGATGTAAATATAATGCGACGCTCGGCCAGCATGGCAGCAAATACGCTGATCATCTCCTTGGGATCCACAAAGTTATAATACAGATTTAGATTGTGCTGCAAGCAAGGTATTGAGAATAATTTTCAATTCAAGTATTTAATTCAATGAAAATCAGTTGAAACTCACATTTTCTGGTATGCTAGGCAGCTGAAATTGCAACGGCCGCTCGAAAGTAAAATGCTAAAGGGAAAATTAATAAAATTTATTATTCAGATTTAATTGTAAATATTTGAGCATTCAGTACTCACGCTTTGGCCGCTGTTATAGAATACCGTTAGACTGCCACCCGAATCGGGCACGCCTCTGTTGTAGGCCTCCGATAGGAAAGTGCGAAACCCATTCCGATCGGTGCGCCTCAACTCCGCCAGCACAATCAACAGCTTGAGGAAGGTATCGTGCCACGGCAGATAGGTGATCAGCACCATGGCCGTTTCCGTCTTGGGATCATGTCGACAGAAGCCGAAACGCCACTTGGAATCGCCGGTGGTGTGCACAAATGAATAGGATTGCACGGAGCCCCTGTATAGAGTAGAAATATGCATATATAAAAATAAACGGCCAACCAATTAAATCCAAAGGAAACTTATCTTCGGCTTGCCGAAAATTAAATACCCCTTGCAGACAGCAGACGGGCAGAACTTGAGGCAACTTAAATATTTGAGTTGGTCCGTTTGCGTTTAGGATTGGGCAGTTGTGTGTAAAAGATATAATTATAGCATTATTATTATAGCACATCCGCTCGGCGATGCCATAAACCCAATGACCTTGACAGCAGCAAGCAACAGTTGTGTTTCCCAAGAAACGCTTCGCCGCATGTATATGTACATATTTTTATGTATGTATGTTTCTGTACATTGCAAGAGCGAGACAGCAAATTGTGAACGCACTCGCAGCGGGGCTTTATGAATGACTAACGCTTGTCCGTTGGCGCGGAAAGTTGATGATCAAGTTTCGCTTCTTCTTATGCGTTTGCCTCTTAACCCAAATTATAAGCTTTTGGCAGACGGACCAAACAATCATAAAATCACAAAAAAAAAAAAAAAAACAAATTAAAAAAATTATATGTGCTGCTGCATTGAGTTTTTAGCATCCAAACATTTAGAATAAATGTACATATGAGCATTTGATAAGCGGTGTTTCCTTTTGTTGCCATTTTCTTTGTGTCTTTGTGTGACAATTTGTGCGCGTTGATGATTATGTGTGAATAAAAGCAAAATGTACAACAACAACAGTTATTCGCACTGAGCTCCGTTTTCAATGCGACGTCGCTTGGCCTCCGTTTTTTTTTTTCTTTTGCAGCTCTTTCGCATTTCGCGGCCCATTTCGTGTTGTTGCTTTATTGTGGGCGTCGGATTACGTAAAGTCGTTAGATGCGCGCATTATTTAATAAAATATGCTAAACAGGCGCAAGCGACAAAATCGCAGCAGCAAAAATAAGCAAGGAAGTTGATGTGCGCTCTCGCTCTCACAACAGCTGTACATGTCGGTGCATTGACTTTACCGATAACTGTTAATTACAATAATGATAGCCAGCTGAAGAGGGAAGAGGAGGAGCGGGAGAGCGTGCATGAAAAAATCAAAGTCAATGAATGAAGAGAGTGCGCTGGAGGCTGCCTTTGCTGTTATTTCGCTGTGTGTGTGTGTCGTAACGGTGCTTGGCGTATGCATGTGCCATTTTTTTTTTTATTTGGTGATCTTTGCGTTGGGCCAATATTTATAATCATTATTAGTTTCACTTTGAACGAATTTCAACATCAGATTCATTAGGCTAGCATTTGTTCAATTTCCCAAATTGTGTTTATCAGTGTATTTTGCCATGCGATAACAATTGCAACTAGGGGACGGGTAGAGGGGTGCGGGTACACTAAAGACAACTTGTTGCCCAGTCTTAAGGCAGCTGCACAGATAAAACCAGAAATGTTTACGGCGTGACTAACTGAAGACAATTGACGTATGTATGTATGCATGTAACCGATACCGAGTGAGGAAATACTTGCTATAAAAAAACAACAAGCGTAAAGTGCGAAAAAATAAATTGCGTTCAACGTAATCCGAATGAAATAATTCACCATTGCCCCTACAAACTGGCGCGCATATGTAAACAAACACAAAACTATACAACAGGTTATACAATTCATGGACAAACATGAAGTGGACGCAGCCGCTGCCGCTGCTCATGACTCATGATCCGGCAGTGTTGCCAAATCGTGGTTTTTTTTTAAGGGAGATTACGGCTAAAATTCCGTTTGCTGTTAATACAATTTTCCAATTTCACTTTAGCTATACTTTAACTGCGACAAATGAAGATGTTTGCTTAACTAAGCTGGCCGTTATTAGAACTTTCACTGTATTTGCCAAGCTTTTTTCAGCTTCCTTTTTTTTTTCGTTGCTCCGAAATTGGCAACACTGGTCATCAGCGCCGTCAGCGACCATTCACCCAGTCAGAAAGCAAATATCAGGCCGAACATCAAACGGTCGTTGGTTCTATATGTTGTTGTTGTTGTTGCGTTTGTGTCTATTACCTGTTGTTTATATGTACGAATATGACTAATGCCAAATAACCGGAAACATGGCATGCGTAATAAGAATGTGTAACAAATTGCAGTCAGACGCACCTTTCGAGTTCGCAGGGAAACGCAAACGATGGGATGCCAGTGTTGAGCATCTCCTTATCGCGAAAGCCCTCCGGGAAGCTCTCGATAATAATACCATCGGGTTTAGCGGCAGCTCCACCATTGCGGCTAACGGTGCCACGATCGATGCCGCGTGTGGGCTTCACTTCGCACCAAAACTCAAAGAGTTTCTTTACGTCGCTTCTGTCAAAATGACAACATTTAATATACATATGTATTATTAGTATATATGAAAAATATGAAGCAGATGAAAAATTTCACTGTAGTTGTTGCGCTCTGATCAGCCAAGCGTTACGCCCACTGCATATTTATATATTTTTTTTCATTTTTTCCCAGATGGAAATCTCCGACAGCGAACAAAATACTCACTTGATACGTGAACCCATCTGGAGAATTTGTTTTTTATATTAGTTTTTAGCACATGTTTCAATCAATTTAATATGTTGGATTTGTTTAAATGTGATACTATTCGGTTATTTATATATGTTAACTTTTGATTTGAGATATAGTGTCAGCAGCAGCAGCCCGCATAAACATATACAGGCGGCTGTTCACTTTGACTTTTCCCTTCTCTGCTTGCTCTTTCGCTTTGACGATTCACGATTTGGTTTCGCGACGTCATTGAATCATATTCATTGTTTTTCAATGGCTATTGCGTTTGCGATTTTTTCAACTATTTAAAGAACACTGCAACTGTGATTCTGGGCGTCTAAATTGGCCCCAATCTCTATTGATACGATTGGCACACTTATTCTTATGCAAAGAAGTCGAATCAAAAAACACTTTTAACGACAAAAACACCAACAAAATAAAACGCAGCGACGCAAACGAACCGACCCCGACAGCAGTTGCACTTATACTCGATGCCGATGCTCAATACTCGATACACGTTAAGTCAGCTGTGTTGTTTTTAAATTTGGTATTTGCCTATCGAAAAAGATGGCATTCACATAGCAACGTAAAACAATATAGTTTTATCGTTCGTTAACAGCGATGGTCTGTTGTAGTGCTGTAGTGCTTCTGTTATCCGATTGCATAGTTAGCTGTTAAATTCAAATTGCACACTAACTACCTGGCATTGTCTTTGACTAACTGCCGGTTAAACATCCCTTAGTTAAAAATTAATAATTTCATAGATGAGCTTTGAATTTTACTTAGTATTTCTTGAAAATGCAATAGATCAACCGATTTTTTCTAGAAGCAAGTTATGTCTGCTGTTAACAACAGCACAGCGATGTTAGGCAAAATGAACGAACCATCTAGTTCATTTGAACAACGTCAGTTACTTTTACATGTGCAGCATTTGTTATTGTTTACATTTGGAGCTTGCTACAATTAAATCCTGTCCAAAGTCTATATGTAAAAAAAGTTCATAAAATGTCTGTTATCGATTCTGTTATTATGTAATTTTTGTTTTATTCAATTGTTGTCACAGCAGAAACTAAAGTTCATTTCGAATAAACTAGAAAAACAAATCGCTTCCGATAGAAAACAGCAATTAAGGCGTCGGTTGCTTTACAACTTGTCAAGGCAAGTTAAATAATATATGAATTTCAAAGATGCGTGCGTCATAATTGGCACTATAATTACCACCACCACCCACCTTCACTGTCACCATAAATAGCACAAAGGTTCACATCCCATACCCTTGGCCGTGGCTATTGATTTTGTTGTTGCACGTGATGCCAAGACAAATACTCAATACATATGTAAGTATTGGTTGTATGTGTGTGTGTGTGTGTGCGCGCGTATGTGTGTGCAACGGCCATTTTTGATTTCGAATGCGACCCGCCGGCCAGGTTGCAACCACAAACCATGGCTCATTGTTGTTTTAAAAGCCATTGGAAATTAATCAAATTTACAAATCATATTTTTATTTAAATTGGGTGTGTCACACCTACATAAAATTATCCAAATTATATTTGAAATTTCGTTATTCTTTTTGTATATTTCTTCAAGGTAAGCGCACAAGCCCTCATTTCATTGGAACCTTATATTATGCGCGGCGGCAATAAACGTGTACAATATACTTTATCTAGTAGTAGACGATATATACCAAAGAATTTATAAAGTTGCTCGTTGCTCTGGCTAGTGATAAACATTAGTTAAGTTCTTTTTGCACCGTTGTGAAATTATGCTTGGCGCGTACGTTCAGCTGCCGCTCAAGGCGGCGGCGATGACGTCACAAAAACAAAAACTGAATAATGAATTGCTAAGCATTGGCCGATTCGCGCTTATGATTAGTCACAATAGCAGAAGCGCGAGCACAGCATTAACCCAACAGCTGTCTCGCAACCAGCAGCAGCAGCAACAACAACAACAACAACGAAGACATCTACAGGAACTGCTGTGAGTGCGAGAGATAAGCCCTATATAAAAGAAAAAAACCCCCAAAAAAAAAAAATATGTATTATCTGCGTTGTCATCTCCAATCTGGGCTTGATAACATTTAGCACCGCAAGGCTTGGGTTCGAGTGTCCGCCCGTGTGCCAGCAGTTATGTCCCGCTTTATCAATTAAAACCCATACAAAAGCACCTTAATACCCATACTCCAAGCTAAACGGCTATTCGAAGCCGAAGCTTCAAATACCCTTACCCTTAGCCTTACGCATTGGCCATGACTTTCATATTACCAATTAAATATCGCTCGATATGAAATGGTGATCCGTTCGTATTGTAGAGATTGCTTAAGCTATTTTAGACCTAATTCCGATGTCGGATATAAGATGAACAAAGTTCGACACTGATCACGATATGGATTCAAAGATGTATACATCATTATCATACCCGTTGCGAGGGTATAACAACGATAAGATACGCCTCATAGTCATAGTATAAGCACATACGTATGTATGTATATATATATATCATGCTCGTATCAGCCTGAGTAGTGCCAGACAAAGACTGTGTAGTTCCATTCAACGATTCCGTACATATATATACATATGTTTTGCGGCCTATTGTCATAAATTGTAATTTTGTACGGGTTATATCCAATTGCAGTCGCCGTCCCGCTTGGGATCAAAGTAGCAAAACGACTTTGCGCGGAATACACACGGATCCAGCGTCAGTCACCATGTTCTACTCCATGTACGCGTATCTGTCGCACTTGCCGCGCCTGCACGCCCTGGGCATGGCCATATTTGCGTATGTCATCTACTACCTCATTCAGGTGGTGAAGGTGAGTGGGCTGCTCTTACGTAATTGCACTAAACAATAATAATTTTGGTTTGGTTTTCTATTTGTTTTTAGCGGCCGATCATCGCCTGCGCTGATGGTCCGTTCAAGCAATATCTGATCAAGACGATGCCCACGCTGGAGAACAAGTATTGGCCAACCTTCTGGTGCGTGGAGAGTCGTGCTCAGACCGTACTTGCGAGCCTGCTGCGCTCCAAGAGTCTGCCCCGCGTCAATTATCGCCGGTAAGTGGCAGCTGCGATTCGTTCTTCTTCAGCTCGTAATACAAAAAATATAATGGAAATTCTAAGTTGCATAGCCTTTAGTTAACCCAGAAGTCGAAAGGTCTTGGAGCGGCACGAAACAAATAGCTACAAATTACTTCAAATAATTAGCATAATAATAAATGAAAATCATCAACTGATTTGCATGCCCTGCGCTCATGGCAAATGTATGCGCTGAGGCAGCTTTGGAACTCAATATATATATGGATATATCTTTTATAAGGATAGCAAATATTTCAGCTTCTGCTGTACTTTAGTAATCTATATATCTAATTACTTAAGCGCATATCTCTCGTTTATGAAAACCTTCTGAGCTCAAGCTAAGCTTTAGGCTGGCGTTAATTAATATTAATCTCAAGTTCACAGACCTGAAGCATAGTACAATCCAATTTCCAGCTCCAATTGATTATACTGTATACTTTCAATTAGATTAGCGAACAAATTTACATATATGTATATGCATGCATTCATATGATTCAATTGGCGATATTTATTTGTCTACTTGCACCGCATAGCGAAATACTCAGCCTGAAGGATGGCGGCGAGGTGGCACTGGACTGGATGGAGGAGGGCTGCGATGAGCGTGCTCCGTGTGTGCTTATATTGCCAGGTCTGACTGGCGAATCGCAGGCGGAATACATTAAGTGTCTGGTCTTTGCCGCCCAGCAGGCGGGCATGCGTGTGGTTGTCTTTAATAATCGAGGTCTTGGCGGCATTGAGCTGAAAACGCCGCGACTCTATTGTGCCGCCAACTGTGAAGATTTGTGCGAGGTGGTGAAACATGTGCGCCGCACGCTGCCCGCCCACTGCAAACTGGGCGCCACGGGCATATCCATGGGTGGCCTGATACTGGGTATGCGTGACAGTACATATAATTATTTGATGTGGTCTAATTAACTTTTTGTGTAGGCAACTATTTGGCAAGGAAGAGCGATGAGGCGCGTGATCACCTGTCGGCGGCCAAGATTATCTCTGTGCCTTGGGATGTGCACAAGGGCAGCGCCAGCATCGAGAAGCCCGTCATTAACAATCTGTTAGGACGTCATCTGGCCGGCAGCCTGTGCCGCACGCTGCGCAATCATTTGGAGGTCTACAGGGATATCTATCAGGATTCCGAAATTGACATACAGCGCATACTGCGTGTAAGTAATTAGACTTGCCTTAGACTAAGACTAACTCAACTCAACTCAACTTTATCAATTGCCAGTGCAAGACCATCAAGGAGTTCGACGAGCTGTTTACGGCCAAGCAGTTTGGCTATGCCCATGTGAATGATTATTATACGGATGCTACGCTGCATAATAAATTGGATCACATTAGTGTACCGTTGCTTTGTCTGAGCGCAGCGGATGATCCATTTCAGCCACTGGACGCCATACCCATTAAGGCGGCCAATCAGTGTACACATGTGGCAATTGTTATAACCGCACGTGGCGGCCACATTGGTTTCCTCGAGGGCTGGTGGCCATCGACCAAGGATCAGTATATGTGTCGCATATTTACCGAGTATTTTAGCAAGGCGCTCTACGACGAGGATGGTGAATTTGAGCGTGCCTCGGATAAAATGCATGAACGTTTTTTGGCCAAGCAAACCGTGGAGCTAACCGCCCGTCTCAATGTGCCCCGAGGTGTGCTGCTGCTCGAGAAGCCTGCGGCGGAGCAGCAGGAGCCACACAAACTAAAGCTAATGTAGATGAGTTCGAGCAAAAACCGGGCGTCAACCTATACCTACTAGACAGACCCCATATGCCCAAATATATTTATATACATATATATAGAAAGAAAAAAAAGTACAGCGTGTGTAGACCAATTGCCAGTAACGGACGCCGGCTGAAGACTTGTGATATAAAATTGAACAAAATCCAAAGTGTTATTAACTAAACAATTAATTAAAATATTTGGTCAAACAATACGACGACAGCTGTTAGAAACTATACAAATTAATTGTAGAACACGTTTTAGTCACATATCAAATTGGAACAGTGAAAAGCTTTACAAAATAATTCATAATTTAGTGAGTACAAAATGCAAATTCGCAATTGAAAAACAAAAGAAACAAATACTATATACAAAACTAAAGAACTATTTGACACAGAACAATAATCTTATTCAAACTATATATATATATATATTTTTTAATTCCGTATATATTTAAACTAATAAAAAAAGGAATACAACGCTTAACAAGAATATGCGCATGTACTTGGGCTCTTCACCCACAAATTGTATAAAGCGAGCAATTGAAAACAGTTTACAGCTTAAAAAAAAACGCTTACTTTTAATTTATGATTATTGTTAAGAGTTTTGTATTATTTGGATTGGCCTAAATCGGCTTGTACAGCAACGTTGTCACATACTTCTTGCAGTAGCGATGCGTGGCGCTGAGCACCATGACGCCGTCCTTGATGGAGAGCGCATACAAATGGTTCAACATGACATGATTCGGCTCCGGCAACAGTGTGGGCTCGCACTAGAATACAAACGGAATTGTTTAATTATTTTAAAACATATAAAACATTTATAAAAAATATTACCGATAGCGGTGTATCCTTGTTGAGTATAACCTGCAGCAGATGTGGCGGCAATACGGGCGGTCCGGATACCTTCTCCCAGGGCTTCACCTGCGGCACCTCCTGTGAGTACTCCTTTTCCGCATAGTTGGGCACATTCTCGCTATCCTTGGCCAGCGCTTGGAACACCTCAAAATCTGAGGGTCGCACCGACACCAGATTATTCTTATCGCCGTCATCGGTTTCCACGCTTTTCTACAAGTCAGAACGAGACAAACAATTTTGCAATTAGAACGCTGCGCACATGATTAGATTTTTTTTCTTTTCTTCCATTTATTATTATTATGATTATTCAGAGCAGCGGCAGCGGCAGCGGCTGAGCAGCTCTCGGCGCCAAATCCACAGCCGCTGCGCCGCTTTGTTTACAGCCAGTCCAGAGCTGATTACACAACGCATTAGTGAAAAATCGAGTGCGTCGTCAGCAAGTGTAAACATCACGTATCGATTTTACCCCACTGTACGGGCACACACACACACACACGCAGACGGGTTGAGCTTACCAGCTTGGGATCGTGCTTCCATTCGCCATCCACACAGAATTTGTATTGATGGTCGCCCTCGGGCAGATCAATGATGGTCACAAAATTGCCGTGACTGCGCACCATCGGTATGGGCTTCCATTTGGAGAAGGTGCCCGATATGGTTACATTTTTGCCACCGTAATCCCAGCGCAGGACTGTGGGCAGCGCCGTTTTCATTTGTTCCGAATCATCGCCGCCCGTTGGCATTGATCCTGTTGCCTGTTCCTGTTCATCATCGTTGTTCTCCTCCATGGTGTTCTCTCTGTCAGCTGCTGCTGCTGCTGCGGCTGAATCGTTATCAACAGCTGTTGTGCGCTTAGCCGCCGCTCTCGTGTAATACTCGTCGTCGTCTTCTTGCGACGAACCTTCGTTTAAGACTGCCGTATGTTTTTTATCGAACGAGAAAGCTTGGCCGTGGCTGCCGCCGCCGCCGCCACCGCCCGCTCCAATGCCGCCCAGAGCTGATGCGCCCGCGCCGCCGCCCCCGCCAGCCGCTCCAGCCCCCAAACTGTCACGAAAGTGTGCGGGAGAACTTGGCGTGGAGAGGTCCGTCGACTTGTGCCGCTCACGATGCATATGCACAGACGAGCTGCCCGCGTTGCCCATATTGCAATGTTCACCTCTCTCTCTCTCTCTCTTGCTTGTTCTCTAATGTATCTTAATTTTTTTTTTTTTTTGGAGGTTACTTAAAGCATTTGAAATTGTTGGACGATGATTGTTTTGGCACTTTGTTTTCCTTGAGGTTTTTTTTTGGTTTTGTTTTACCCGTTGTTTCGCTTCCGCGTTTATCGTTGTATATATATGTTTTTTCAGTACTTGTTCTCGTTTTTGTATATGTTTGGCATTTATTTTTCTTAACTTTTATTATTTAATAGTTTGTTTTCGTCGTAAAATGGCTAATAATAATTACAACTACATGTATGTGTGTGCATCTGTATGCACAATATGTATGTAAGTACGTAGTATATATTCGCAGTTCCAATTGGATTTGATTCATAAGGTGAGAACATTAGCAGAGTTGCATGAGCCGTAAATCGACCAGGGCGGCAGAGTCAGTGAGGGCACAATTGCTGATTGAACTGCAACAATATGTACATATCATTTTTAAGGAACTGTTATTAACAGTGAAGACGATTATTTTTGGCGCTTTTTAACATTACAGAACAATAATGGTGTAATTTTGAAATCGAATTTAACAGCTGGTAATTTGATATTATAATTTCACCAATGGCCAAATATTTTTATTAACTATCATATTCAAATTCAAGCAATAGAAACAGGTTAAAATTACTAAACCTAAATTTTGAGTTACTCAACTTATCGTTACTAATCGATAATTGATTTATACAACCGATTGTACAAACTGAAATGCGTATTAGCTGGCAAAACTATCGTTTCGCACACATCACAAGCTAACGAGTAGTTTCATTTGTTTATACTCGAAAAGTAGTGCTCGGTCGTCGGTAAAGTGTTGGATGCGTACAGCCCTGCTTACTGGCCGCTTCAAGAAAGTGAAAGTTAAAAGAACAACTACAAATTATGTAAAAAGCGCAATATAACAGTTTGCATGCACAAATAAGTGAGTGTGAAATTACGTGTGTTTCGAGGGTTCCCGTTTTATGGAGGCTGCACCGGCAATGCAGCTGCACCTAAAGAATTAATACCAACAACAAAAGCGCCAAAGCGAATCCGGCGGCAACGCTTTAAATTGAAAATTGTGGGCGCCTATTGCTAAGCGCCAATTAGATCGTATGTTGAAACAATCGAGCACAATCAGTTGAAAACAATATCATTCCCCTTACACACCAAAGGAATAGGTTGTCTATTCATTAAACGCTCGCCTTGCGGCTGCTTTGGCTGTGCGCCATAAAACCAGCCCACAAAGGTGAAGGCACACACATATGCATACCATTCTGCTGTGTGAGTACATACACTGATGTGCGAAAGTTAGCGAACACAACCGAAAAGTGTACTTACTTTGGCAATATCTGAAAACTATCAACATGTTAACTGTTCACCGATTATATAATACATACACAAATGCAATACAAACCATACAAAAATATACCAATATTGCGCTGTGCAGCCGCTGACTGCTTGCAGCGACTGTTCAATAAAACACTGCATTTGGTTAGCCGCATTTAATGTTGTTTTTTATAGTTCAGTGCATGCATTGCATATATTTGATTGAACAACAACAAGAACAACACCAACAAACTATAAATGAATTAAAAGTGCATTTTATTGACTGCAAAGAATATTAATTTTGTTTGACCTTCATGAAACAATATTTGTTTTATTTAATTTAATTGATTTTGCTTTGATTAAATGTTTGGCAACAATGCGAAGAAGCCCAAGATAAATAAATAATTGAAAATTTTGTAATGCTAACAAAAAACTATCCGTCAAACTGTAAAATGGTTTTCGCGCGTTTACCGTTATTTCAATCCATTGAACTCTGCCGTTAACTTTGCGAGCAGAGAACGTCTATAACGGCAGACTGGAGGCCTCGCTCACACTGAAGCGCATTTTTGCCCGCAAAATTGCCTATAAATCGAAATCGAAATCAAAATCTACTCTAGCGGCCATGCGAACTAAACATTTAATATTGATACTAATCGGAGTGATAATCGCAACGCTCGTATTTATTGTGTTTGGACCCGCTGGCGAACCGAACGATTCCTTCAAGCACATTGTCGTGCAGACGCATCAGCAGTTCAAAGAGTTTCAGGTGAGTCCTTTGTCTTCACATCTCTCGCTCTCCCTCTCTCTTTCTATCTCTGTCTGCCAAACACAAATTTGTTTACACGCACCCAAACAGTTGAGGGGCGTAACTGTTATTGTAACTGTTGTTGCTGCTGCTGCTGCTGCTGCTGTTGTTGTTGTTGTTGTTGTGATAACATGGCTGTTATCAGTGCAAGTACGTGACAGCTTTCTTCTTCTAGGTCGAGCAGATTTTTCCGTTTTCATTGAGCAACATTTTGCGCTTATCAGCCGCTCTTAAGCACTTAAACATATAATATTAACATACATTAAATAATGTCAAGAATTCAATTTATTAAATTCATAAATTTCATCAATTTCAATTTGGATTCTCCTCGCATGACTCATTGCAAGGGATTGCCAAATATTATCTGTTTAGCATAGCTCAATGGTTGTCAACTATAAACCAATGTCAAGTGCGACATTTTTGTATTTCTTTTTTTTGTATATTTTTTTTTGGCAAATGATAATACAAACTAGCTGCCAGCTGGCATAAAGAGTCAGATATGGGCAGAGGGTCTGCAAATGAACTGTTCGAACTGTGGATTGTCAAGCTTTTGTTGCTTACCCTTACACCCTGTACAAAGGGGTGGAAGAGGAGGGTATAACGGGTTTATGCAAATGTTATAGGCAGCTTGTAATATACACGAGATAACTCGGAGATATCTAGAGGGTATTGTATAGTCGTTCTCTTGTCCTTTATGCAGGAGGGCTTTTAGCTAAATTGGAACACGTCTCCGCTTGAAGAGTGCTGGCAAGAATAACCGGGCAGCCAGGCAGTCGGACAGTCGAACAGTCGACTGGCCAAGGCAAGGCAAACAAGTAAATGACCCAAAAGATATAATCATTTGGCTGGCATGCCTGCCAATGTCCAATGTCCGTCTATCATCATTTGCCGGTGTGGCTGAGGCATTCCTCAAGTTCCGGGCATTAGTTAAGCGTGGTCTTTAACTATTCCAGCTGTTTGTTTACATGCAAATTCCAAACGAAACTTTCATTCTCACATTTCAAACATACATAACATATGTTTTCACATATATGAAAGTTCACATATAAACTTACATATATAATGATTGAGCAAGCGGCTTCCTTGACTCGAGTTTTGTTTGCCTTAATTTTGTGTGGCCAGAACGTTTATTGTTTACTTTAATTAGATTGCGGCAGCCACTTTTCGTATCCCAGCCCCCAGCACCAGCCCCAACCCAAGCCCCGGCACCGGCGTGCATATTAAATATCATGTTTTCAACGGTTTTACTTTGAGTAACTTTTTAGCCTAACTTAGTTTTGAATTACATAAAGTAACACGCAAATGAAATAGAAATTCGTGCCGCCAATAAATGGGGAAATATCTATTTGTCATAATATGCTGCCGCATATCATATTTGTTCCAGTAGATATTGGATACGTAATATCGCAAGGCGAGATCGCCAACAACAGTTTGTGTTATCTGCTGTTTGAGTAAAATGTGCTGCATCGACTGCTTATCTGAATCTAATCACTTGAAGCCCCATAAAAGCCCTACAAAAACATAAAAATATAAAAAAAAAATTAAATAATATTTGTTCTTACTTAAATCGTGCATAGTTTTCTGTGTGTGACTAACAGTTCAACAATTCATTTAAGTTTTAGTTTTCCAGCATTTTGCATAAATATAGATATACGTTTAATACTCTTGAAGTCAAAAGTTTATTAGCCTGCCAACACAACATGTTATTACAGCAATAACAATTGAAGCATGAAAACATGCGTGTCTTACTTCAAATCATGAGAATCGCAGAGAGGAGCATGAAGCATTCTGAGTTTTAATGAAACAGGCTGCAAGAAGCATTAACTGGGGTAAGATATATATTATTGCTCAGCATCAATAACCGAGTCGTGTTTTAATTAATATATATTGTTAGAAGTAAATATATATATGTCTTGGCAGCTCGCTGAGTTCAGGGTATTTGCTAGTCGGGCCCTCCCGACTAGAGCACTCTTGTTGCTGCTGTTGGTTTTCTTTTGCTGAACAGCTTCGCTGTTTGTTTGTTTACTTAATATGTATATATATATATATATGTATATATATTTTGAACAGAGAAAACATATCGACTTGATGTTTGCGTATATGGGTGCATAATTGGTATACATGTGCCTGATGCCTTTCAGTTGCTAAACTTGTTCTCACCATCTACAACCAATAGTCAGAGACAACAGACAACACAGAGCTCATTGTATTTCATTAGTCTCTATTTATTTTGATTGTGGCAGCTAGCTGTCTATCCATTAACTGGTTTGCCAAGCCGCACTTACTTACGTTAGGTCGTGTTACCGTTGCACATGATATCTATTATCACAAATACTGTTGCAGGTGTGCATATATAGAGAGAGCTCATCCATATTCAATACTGCCTGCTGAACCAAATTTTAGCAGCACAACCCCCCAAATGGCACCGCCTCCAGTTGCGTAAGACGCATTGGGTTTGTTGTTTCACACGTAAAAAGGTGCTTCAAAAACTGTCAAGTATCCGCAAGCTACTCACGCATCCAGCACGATGATGACGAATAATAAATTGCAATGATCATCGTCGTCCGATGCAGTGTCGTTTAAACTGACGTCAAGTGCCAAAAGCCGCGGGTTGCCCGCTTTCTGAAAACAATTCACAGTACACACAAATAAACCTATAGTATGTACCGACATATTTCAGTTCTCACAATGTCGCCACTTATTTATACCCTTTTCAGTGGGGTATTCGAATATTATCAACACAATTGCATAGCATATCTATTGAATCGAGACCCCATCCTTCTCCAGCGTGCTTCTTCATCTTAATCTTCCGAGGTGTTGTCTGTGTTCACCTTTCATCTTTTCGCCGAACGAACTTTTTCACCCGCTAATAAAATCGTTGCTTTCGGAATACCTTCGGGATACCTTCGGGAACCATTCCCAGCTATGAGTATGTACGTACAGGCTATACATTTTTTGATTTCCCATCGCAGTCTTTTTATCCTATCTACTTAACAGTCTATATGTACTGTATGTATTTTATTAATCAACTATTCTTGATTGTTTTCCAATTTGTTGCATTTACTTCAACAATATAGAAAATTGAAATTATTATTATTAGTTTCTTTGCTAACAAGCATCGGTCCGGCAAATAAAACACCTTCAATGCGTCGCTGATGCTAATTAGAAAATTGTGTATTTAAATTAAGGTTTTTGGCATTCAATTTTTATAATTTTATGCATTAAATGTTTAGAATAAACAATTATTCTGGATTCAGTATTAATTAATAGCCGGCTTCAATGATTTGTTTTTTAACTTAGAAATAAATCCTAGTTTGTATTTCACAGCCCAACACGGTCAAGTAAAGAAATATAGCTGTTTGTGTAAGGGTATTAAAACTACAAAAAATAACGTCTGTTTCTTTTTTTAGCTAACTACGAGTTTATATAAATGTGCTGATGCAAGCGTGCCCAATTAAAGTTCTCCAGCTTTCGAATGGGAACCACACAGGTGTATATATATATTTGTCTATGCGTCTATGTAGCCAAGGGTTGCAAGATTGGTGCCTCATCATAAATCATACTTTATTTTCCTTTTTAAAACGACAAATTAAGCCCAGCTTTATCGAGCTGTAAACATTCAAAGAACAAGCCTAAAAGTTGTTGTGCCTGGCAGAGAAATATAATATGAGACGCTACAAATGTGATTCGTGTTATCTTTAATCTTAATGTGGCAGTATTCAAATCAATTGTTAATTATAAATTTTATAGAAATTTCCATGCCCTAATCTACTTTAATTGACATCAAAGTCATTTGGCCACTTAGTGTCCCATCGTCTAACGTCTAACGAGAGGCGTAGTCCATCAACTGACCTCTGACTCCTGAACCGCTGACATCAATTAATTGCAGGGTTCGCAGTGAAATGTGCCGTCTACTTAGTTTACATATACAGCACAGCTCGCCCGCGACACGACCTTTTTCATATAGCACGCTCGATATTGTTTAATAATTGAATATAATATAGCACAAATGAGCATTCGATGACCTAGACGAGCCACACAGCCGACTGGCCTAGCTTCAAAGTGCATACGAAAGTTTCAAGGTGACAAACTAAGCAGAAGACAAAAGAGTTTCTCTGACAACAAAAATGCCCGACTAGTAGATGCCCTGTATTCAGTACTTTGCATTTGTGAGGGTAGAAATGACTGTGCCAACTATTACCAAGTGGAGCCTCTGAGTATAGTATGGCTGCCAGTCGCAGTCACCGAGTAGAGTATATTAAAGACCTGCTAGTTTTTGCATTCGCCTTGAGCCTTAGATGACCTGAGCTGCGTTTTTAAAACAATGCGCAGCACCAAGCTCTTGTTCTTTGTTTCAAATATTAAATTTATGATCGTAATCAGGAATGTACAATTGCTGCATAAAGTTGGTCTCGTGCGTGTGCTTGTGTGTAATGGCGCCTTGCCCCTGCTCCGAGGGCGCCATTAGGCACATGCGGACATTTCGAGTCACGCGCGACCAAACCAAACGAAATTCCACATTGAATTTGTTGTTCACGTGCAGCACAGGATGGCAAAAAAAAAAAAAGAAATTAAATAAATATGGATAGTACACTGTTCAGCATGGCGAACATTACTACGTGTTCCCCTGGAAAAAAACGAAATGTAAAGCAATTTTTCCTATCGAAGATACCTTGGAAAACATAAATATATGGTATATATATGATATTGAGTTGTCCGATCCGGCTACAAATCCAATGCGAATTTTTGCGCCAAGTCCGCATCTCTAGGAACTGATTTGCATGGACAACGACAGGCGGAACTCTAACAACTTGTTGTAATACCCTGTGAAAGGGTATAGAAGAGATTATATTGCCGACCTGCAGGAGCTGCGTGTCACGGCCTGGCCTGGCTTTGTTGGGGGGCAGCTACACAAATGAAATGCTTTAGAAATGTTAAGTGGGCTCGCCATGTGTGCAATTAAAGTGTGTTAAGGGTTCAGTTGTGTATTTAACTATATTGCTGAGAACTGATTAATAGGCTGAGCAATTGCATATGTTTGCTGTTAGTTCTTAACGCCATTAACAAAATCTTGAAAGGTGATTTTGCCATCGTTGTCGGCATCGATTTCCTTCATCATATCATTGAACTCCTCGTCAGTGCATCGTTCGCCTAGATTGAACATAACATTACGCATCTCGATGGGCGCTATGATGCCATCCTCATCGCGATCGAACAGCTTGAATATTGCCATTAGATTCTCCTCCTTGGAGAGGCCATCCATGCGTTTCGCTATCATTTGTTGAAACTCCAAAAAGTCTATCTCACCATCACCATCGAGATCAATCTCATCGATCAGATCATACAGCTCCGCCTCTGTGGGACAGTAGCCAAGCGAGCGCATCGCAACACCCATTTGCTTTCCCGTAATTTTGCCCGTGTTATTTTGATCGAAAACCCTAAAAGCATCGCGTATTTCATTTAATTGGTCCTCGGTCAATGCGATGCCTCCAACAGCCTCCATTGTTCGTTATATTCGAAGATTTTTTGGAATTTTTTTTTTTTTGAAATCAGCTAAATATAATTTTGTGTGCTATATATTTGGAGTTTTTGTTTCGTTTTGAATAAGTAAACTAGATTCATCTTGAAAACAAATTTGGGCTACTTTGTAGTCGGATAAAATTCATGTATTCTTAAGGCCGAACTCTCAATATTCAACTATGATGGATCGTAACGATGATGCATGAATAAAAAAATATTGAGAATACGACCCTAACTAAATGTAATATAACAATATTAATTTTGCACTGCGCTCCAAATATGAATATTGTTATGTCAATTCTCGTCCAATGAGGTCATCATGTTGGCGAATTCGTCATACAATAAAACCCCATCGCCGTCTAGGTCCGCATCGCGAATCATGTCCTCAATCTCCTCATCGGACACTTTCATGCCAATTGATGTAAAAATTGTGCGCAATTCAGCTGCCGAGATGAAGCCATTATTGTCCTTGTCGTACAACCTAAATGTCTCGCGCAGATCCTCGGGTCGATCCGTATCGGACATTTTGCGTAACAGAATCTTAGTGAATTCGCTAAAGTCCAGAGAACCGTTGCCATCCTCGTCCGACTCATTGATCATGTCATGGATAACCCCATCGGGCAGGTTGCCGCCCAATGCGCGCAGGACAACACTCAGCTCCTTGTAGGTAACGCTGCCATCCTGTTCAACGTCAATTATGTTGAACAACTCTTGAAAAACGGCCAATTGGTTCTTTGTCAATTCCTCCATTCTCGTGTGTTTTTTTTATTTTTGTTTTTTAGTTTTTAATTAATTTTTTTTAAATGTTTTTTTTTTTTTTTTAAATTTTTTTTGTTTATTTATTTTTTTTATTTTTTATTTATAGCATAGTTTTTTTTTATGTATTTTTGTTTATTTTATGTTTGTGTAGTTTTTTTTTTTTTTTGAGTTTGTTGTTTTCTTTTGAGAATAAAGTGTAATAATAACATTTGTCAGTCTTCATATTTGAGCACAATTTGTGCTCCTGAAATTTAAAGCCTGTGCTACTCTTGGGTGTATTCGAATGATTACTCGAATAACCATCTTGTTTCTGCGAAAATGTTCAATCAATCACGAGAAAACAAAACAAAAAAAACAATGTGCATAAGGCAATTTTCTAGAAAATCAATAAGCGAGCTGCTCGTGCACATGCATTTAAAGGAAACTGGGCAGAAGAAGGTGGAAAATGTGACCTGTTTCTTATAATTGAATTGTTGCATATAATTGAAATTGTTTGCAGCCAGAGAAATAGATATCGGCTGTTTACGAATATATATATACATATGTATGACGTCGGCTGAAAATATAATTCCTTTACATGTTTGTGAAAACTTCTTATCGTGGGTTAATTTTTTCATGTGTTTGTTTTCTTTTGAATTCTTGACTCAGATTGCGACGTTCACAGCCCGCATTTAATACTCAAGTCAAATCTTTATTGGTTTCAGTGAAATGGTCATTGATTTAAGAAATTATTTTGCATTTGGTGCTTTTACCAGTTTCAATCGACTTGGGTCCAATGATTGCGGTTGAGTAGTCGCCAGCCTTGGCGCACGATGTGGCCGGCAGGTAGAGGCCGAGGTCGGATGGAGGATGTCAGGCTGTCATGCGATTTGCGGCGACAACAATCATAAAATGTTGGCTTATTTAGCTTTTGGGCGGTGCCACCAGCACAATCAGTTTCGATTTGGAGAAAACAAATTCTTTACTGGCACATGACACGCCCGTAAGAGCTTGGAGGTATGAGATGGGTGGGAAAAACCACGAAAAAATATTCCACTGTAAACAGCAGTTGGGACTGCGCCCATTGGGACCAATTTGGTTGCTCCACAATGATCGGGAAACAAATTGTGTGCCATTATCCTTGAGCACTGTTTACCCGCGGAGCAGCCGCTAGACAGATTCTCGCATATGAGCATTGTCCTAGAATTTGGATAATTTCGAGCATATTTGTTTAGGTGTTGAACTAAAATATTGATTAACCGTCTTTCAACTATTCAAAGACCTCACTCTATGGGGCATTCAAGCTAAGCTATATCAATTCTGGTTCTTGTTATTTGCAAATTTACAAAACTTTAGTTGATTTGTACTTTGATTTCAGGAGAACTTACGCGTTGGCCTGGAGCGCAAGAAACTCGAGCTAGAGCCAAAATATTTGGTGCTATTGGGATTCACGTCGCCGCTTAACACAAAGGATGATGCCTCTCAGCAGCCGCAAACAGACACGCCCGTCACGGCGCAGAGGGCGGCACAGGAGATCGGCGAGTTGCAGCGGCAGCTGGGTACACGAGATGGCACCAGGCAAATGTCAGCGGTAGCATCACATCCCCAGGGACAGGAGCAGCAGCAGCAGCAGCAGAAGAGTCAGCGGAAACGCATTACGACGCCGTATAACGGCACCAAGGCCAACTTTACCATAGTCACCTATGTGCAGGAGGGACAGGTGTCATCGGCCATATTGTTGGCCCAAAACATTGCGGCCAAGCTGCCCAGCGAGTATTTGCTCATCTATGATCTGGGCGTGTCCGAGGAGCAGTTGCGTTCCCTGAACGCCTACTGCAATAACAGCCGGTGCGCTGTCATCACCTACGATCTGACGGAGTTTCCCTCGTTCGTCAACGATCAGCGTACGCACGCATATCGCCCCATTGTGATAAAGGATGCCCTGATGCGAGCCAAATCGGTGCTGTTTACCGAAAACAATATGCGCATACGCGGCGGCTATCGGGAGCTGCAGGATCTGCAGAGTCGAGCATTGGTTGCCGGCGTTTTGGGCTGGAATACACCGACAGCTGTCTCATCACGGACACATCCAAAGATGTTCGATTACTTTGAATCAGATGCGGAGGATTTTATATTTTTGCGTATGGTTGATCTCGATGCGGTCTTCTTTGCCGATACGCTCTTTGTCACGGACAAGATTATGCTGCCGTGGCTAAAATGCGCCCTTACCATGGAATGCATCGATCCAATTGGTAAGTGTTCGGCTTCTGTTTTTTATTTTTTTTTTTTTTTTTGCGTATATGTGATGTCATTAGTGCTCTACAGTTTCCTGAACCCCACCGGTCACCGCCCACCCGGTCAATCAAAGTCACATTCATAGCCCGCGCTGCCGTCCAACAGCTAACCGAGCGGCGACTGTGGGGCCCACAGCGCTAATGACCATCATTTACAGTGCATTTAGCCGATGATAGCAAACGTGTCATACATGTACACATAATTGGGTTCCTTGCAATCCACCAAACATATAATGGGCCTTCTCTGGGCAAACCGTTAATGGAAAACGGCAATTAGGGAACGAAAAATCGATTGAATCAGAGGCTATGTTTGAAGATTTACATTTATCTTGCACAATGGATTGCTTTATTTATTTTCGAATAAGCAAATTGCGACAGGAAGTAGGATATATAGGGAAAATATTGCGATTACGTTTTGAAAACAGAGTGTAGAATATAAAATATGATATTATATTTTATATATGCATTATATTCTATCTATGTGTTACATTTTGTTACTCTACACATACTCTATTTCGCGGCTACTTAGCACTTAGCATATTCCACTTGTGCGGCAATTTCGTATTAGCTCGAGGAACATCACAAATGGTCCAAGCACTAAGTGCCTAATTAAAATCCACAAAAACTTGGGCACATCAGCGTGTATATTGACAGCGGCAAACACATACTCCTCGGGCTTAACATTGTAGCCATGGTGACCGCAGAGCATCAGATGTGTATCGTAGATAATATACCAGGCCTCCAGCGTACACCCGAACAGGCCAAGCATCTGGGCAAACATGCCCAAAAAGTATGCCAACACCAGAAACAATCCAAAAACCAAGAATATTATAAGTACGCCCACACCATGCGAACATTTTAGTCTGTCCTGTTTAGTGTACAAAGCTACAGCTAACAGCTCGGTAATAACAATCAGTGGATATGCATGCAGCTGCAAAGGACAAGCATGTTAGATGTCGATCACAACATAGATTCATAGAATACGCACCCAACGTGTTTGACCGAACTGTATTAAATAGATACTCATGCTGATGGCGGTTGAGAGCGATGTCAACAGGAATACGCAGTAATTGTAGGGAGGATATCGTCGCCAATTTGGCCATAGATAGAGGAACGTGTAAAATATTAACAGCACCACAATTGTGGCCACACGTAAAACTAGCTGATTACAGGAAATCGTAAGGATAAACATAATCTCCGAGCAGGGCACGGCCAATGCAATCTCCAGCTGTGGATATTGTATAATAATAATCATATATATATTAAATAGTTTCAACTGAACGACCTACCATTAGCAAATAATAAAAACGACGCACCAACCGACGCCTTGGCCTTATGTCGGGTATATCGAATGCGTAGCTGCGTCCATCCAACATAAGCTCACACTGTATGCTGACATCTTGTGCTGTCGTTATAGCTAGGGTATCTAGATACATGTATATATTATATTGCAAGCGAATTCATGTATTCAGTTAGCCAATACCTGCTTTGAGATTCCAGTCTTCACGAGACATTGCTATATTAGTTTCGTTCGATTGATAACTAAATTATGCATAATAAAAAGGCTTAACCAAGAGCCGAGAACAATTTGTTTTGATACAAAATCAGTACAAATTATTTGATATTTGTATCTGATTTGATAATAGGCTAATCGGTTATCTAATTGCTATTTGTTATCCTATCTAACTGTTAGGTGCCCAATCGAATGGCTGCAAATTTAACAAAAAACCACTTTATCGTTATTCCGGCTGTCATGGCTATGATGCATCTGCTTTCAATATTGTTTTGGGACTGACATGGCATCTGGACGACACGAAATACTCGTTGCCCAGCGACGCGAGGGAGAACATGTTCTACAAGGAAACGCTGGAGCAGGCGACCAAAATATTGGAGAGTCGTAGACGCAACAGCAGCGACACATCGGATCATCCATTCACGGAGGACTGAACAATTTGCAGCGGCAGTTGTCTTTGATATACATCTAACATATTCCTTATTTGTATATACACACTCAGGAGCCGCTGGATCAAACTGCGTATAATTAATAGCCTTTATTATTTAAACGAAGACAACAAACATTACATTTACACACCTGCATACTTACGGTCATCTGCGCCATATTATGTGAAACGTTTGAGAATATCAAGAGAAGTTCGTTGTATTTACAGTGATTTCAGCATAGAGTAGTTACATCATACATAGATCAAATTTATACATAAATGTGTACTAATGAACGTTCTATACTCTGTATAGGCGATTCATGAGCAGAACAGCAGCTGGAACAGCAGCCGGAGCAGCTTCTGTCCAGTAAATACGCCTTAGTTACTTATTTGTGTTTATACTGAATATTTGTTTTATAATGATACTCTCCCTATCTTAAATACGATTATTTATGTAAATAATTAAAAGGAATTACATACGTTTTGTGATTGTATTTGATAGTTACACACAGATTCATACATAATCAATACAAATAACTAAATATAATAACATATATTAAATGTGTACTATAGAAAATGAGCCAAAAACGTTAGCTTAATAAAGGACAAAGTACAACAAAAATAATGCAACCAGTGTCTGTTTGTGATTTGAATTGCCTAATATACTATATAAAAAAAAAAACAGATTACTTTACTTTAAAGTCGTTTGCGAATCTCAAACAATGTTAAGATTAGGCCAAGAGTCTGATTAAGCGTTGGTTATAAACCATTCAATATCGGCTAAATATATTTATTTTTCATCTGAATGTGCGTTTTGGCTTGCCATTTGATGGCCTTTATGTTTTGCTTAAATTAAAGGATTGTTGTTTTGTTTCTTTTTTTTTTTTTTACAATTATGGGAGTCTTATTGCTGATGTTATCTAAAATATTTTGGAATTCGATTTTGTAAGTAAACTTTTAAGAAAACCTGTATACAATTAATAATAAATTCACATAGACATACACGCGGTTGTGTAATTCGATTCATAATGTAAGCATTATGCAATATTTCTGAGTATCAAGCAAAAATCATTTACCTTCTGGCTAGACGTAATACATACAAGAAGATGCGCACCACATCTAAATACAAAGTTAATGCAGCGAAAATATAATCCTCCGGATTAAACTGATACTTGTGCGTGCCGCCAATTATCAATTGTGTATCATAGATTAGCAGAAAACTGGCCAGTAGAGCACCAAGGCATGAGACCGCCGTCTCACCGAAGGTTCCGCGTAAAAATGCACCCGCAAAGGCAAGGATCAACAAACAGATAACAACCGAGATTAGGACGCCGCCCCAGGCTGTGAAATCATATTTGGTTTGTATGGCGAATATGGACAAAGCCACAACCAACAGCGCAGTTATGCCCACAGCCAAGAGCACCACATTTGCGTCTAGAGTACTGGCCACGGCGCCCAGGAGTAGGGACATGGTAGCCGTGAATAGGCCCAGGCAGATGAAATTAATCGGAAAGTTGCGCCGAGCAGTTTCACAGCAGGCCATCGAGATCAGCACCACAATGTTGACAATCATGGCGACGCCCACGACCATCGGTTTTTCCCGGACAAACTGTTTTGTGGGCTCGTGATACACAAATATGGATATGACACCAAGAGTGAAGAGCAATTGTGTCTACAAGTGCGAAATGGATGATTACAGAAAATACTTAAAAATTTGTTCAACTTCAGGCTTACCAAGAGAATAAAGTACACTTTACGTATGAAGCCCTTGCGTATGGTTTGATCATTGAAAATGATATTCTTTGCCTCCAAGCTATCATCTGCACCAGAAAATCCAGGACTGTTGTGCATTATAATTTGTCCGCTCTCCAAAAATGGTGCCGGATTCATAGTTTCCCTGGCGACTGCATTCGGATTGTTCACGTTTTCCGCGTGCATCGTTTCTGGCCCGGCTGGCGGTGGCGCTGGCAATGGTATCGGTGGATAACGCTCATCATTGTTGAGGGGCTCTGCGATAAACAAGTAATCACATTAGCAGCTTGATTTAGAAAATTTCCCATGCCTAATTGTTGTTTATGTGTATCTCGGAATTCAAGGAAAATGAAATAAGCACTGCGTCATTCGCGCCGGGAAAAACACATATTGGATACATACATATTATTTACATTTGCATGTACACTGGCAGAACTCTGATTTCAAATGTTAAATGCATTTTGAATGTTTTCTGGCAAATGAAAAGTGCACAATTTAAATGAATGTTGAAAATCATACTAATGGCAATGTGTATACATATGGAAATACGGATATTTACGCAGATTATCTATTTTCCAAGAATGCATGTTTATAATATTTTGCCATAGCAACTTACTTGTGACAGTTGTTAAATCTTTTGGCGTTTTCATACGGTTATACGACATAATTTTGATAGCTGTTTAAAGCGCTTATCGATATAAGGTCGACTTAAAAATATACAAACACTTCTTATCTCTCTGGGTATTAGTTTCGTTCTGAATGGGCAAATTGGCACTGCTGTTCAAGCTGAAAGAGATGAGCGCGATCCGTGATTTTAATTTAAACAGGCACGAATTAAACAAACTGCATACGTTAAGTTCTGATTGCAACATATGCTATATTTTATATTATTTTCCTAGACTCTGGTTATTTAAAATAACTCAAATTAACCATCTATTTAAGCATGCAAATATATATTATTTATTTTTCGTGCTGAAAGCTTTACATTGTGCATTGTTACCGTGCTATAAAACTCCTGCATATCTCTGGTCGTTCTGGGGTTGCCACTTGTAGCAACACCATGTTGGCGTTACCCATCCGTTTCAAAGAGTAAGCGCCAAATTTGAAAATGAAAAAGCTTTTGTTAATCACATGCAAGCGTGCAAAATCCAACAAACTTCAGCCTAGTGCAGCAGCAGAGCAACGGATTATGGGATAGTCAGTATAATTTGTGGCACAGCAATTGAAACACGTTTAAATCGAGCGAGCAACGGAAAACAAGTTTAGCGACCAAGACAACGAGCTACTGTGTACAAAAAGTAAAAGGCAGATCCGCGTGTGTATAACTAGCAATGACTTTAATTGCGAAACTTTTCAATATATTGGTGATTTTTTTGTGCGCACAACATGAACTGATCAAAATAAACGCATATGATCCAAATGATACCAAAATCGTTGAGTGTTGCCTGCCACCCGCTGGCATGTTTGAGGCCTTCTATCCGCGTGAAGTGGAGGGCATACCAAACAGTGCATCTCGGCCCGCTCACGGGCATGGCAGCTTCTTCAAGCATCGAAATCCTGCATTGGTGGATACAAAAAATGCAGCTGCCTATGGCTACCGATTTGATGGGAAGCGGCGCTTCAATTTTGATTAGTTTTTAACCATTGCAAATGTTCAAATGCAAATTCAAGAAAATAAAAAAAAATTTCAATATGCATATTGTTTTTAAATTTTTACGATTAATATATCGATATATATGAAAATACAACCATGAGCTCTGAGTTCCATATGACATTTAGGATTGACAGTAGGAAAGAAGAAGAATATATTTTTTCTTCAAAAGTATGTCTTTGAAACAGATTTCTTGAACGCAGCAAAATTCAACATTTGAAATTGTAAATATAGTTGAAAACGCTCAAGGCCAGACCCAAATCACCTGCAAATCATGAACGTGAGAAGCTTCAGTATGCTGCAAATGCTAAAAAATTCTTGGCGCACGTAAGAATCGTGTGTGTTAGCATGGTTGTACAAAAACCCGGTAAAAATAATGCATTTCATAATTATTCAATTAGATTTCCACGGCGCTTCGCCACAAAAGTAACCACTGTCGGTGGTGATGAAATTGGCAGTGGTACCGGAATTGGTCAAATCACCGGGCGCGTGCGAAGCAAAGACGGTGGCCCGCACAAGGTAAATAAGCCATCCAAAGAAATTGTTACGCATCTGCCGCCACTAACCGAACCGCTGCCAAACTTGCCGGAGGCCATTTATGCAAACCCGTTGGTTGAGAGCGCCTCCACAAAGGTTACAACATTAATTAATGGTCTGCGCATTGCCTCGGAGCCGCGTTATGGACAATTCTGTACTGTGGGTCTGGTGCTGGACTCTGGACCACGCTACGAAGTAGCGTACCCTAGTGGCGTATCACATTTTCTTGAGAAGCTTGCGTTCAATGTAAGTGTATCCCCCCCAAATAGTTTTATATCTTTGTACTTATTGAATTATACTCCTCGTCAATTCACAGTCAACAGTTAACTTTCCTAACAAGGATGCAATACTCAAAGAGTTGGAAAAGAACGGCGGTATTTGTGATTGCCAAAGTTCCCGAGATACCCTTATATATGCGGCCAGCATTGACAGCCGTGCTCTTGAGTCCGTTACACGTTTGCTGGCTGATGTAACTTTGCGGCCCACGCTAAGCGAACAAGAAGTCAACTTAGCGCGTCGTGCTGTCAGCTTTGAGTTGGAGACGCTCGGAATGCGACCCGAGCAGGAACCAATACTCATGGACATGATTCACGCTGCCGCTTACAGAGACAATACACTAGGATTACCAAAACTATGCCCGCCACAGAATCTAGACAGCATTGATCGCAACGTCTTAATGAACTATTTAAAATATCATCACTCTCCGGATCGCATGGTCATTGCTGGTGTTGGCGTAAGTTTAGCCGCGAGGGCATCAATTATAAGAATGCTATTGCATACCTTTTTGCTTTTCTATAGGTGGATCACGAAGAGCTGGTGGAGCACGTAAGAAAATACTTTGTCGAAAATGAAGCAATTTGGATGAATGAAGAATTGACAAACGTGGCTCCCAATCAAGTGGACACGTCAGTAGCACAGTACACGGGCGGCATAGTTAAAGTAAGCAATGATACCTTAACATGGGGAATTGCACAATTAATCTTGTAAACTTGAATAGGAGCATTGCGAAATTCCCATTTATGCGGCAGCTGGGCTGCCTGAACTGGCGCACGTTGTACTCGGCTTTGAGGGCTGTTCCCATCAAGATTCGGACTTTGTGCCATTGTGCGTGCTCAACATTATGATGGGCGGCGGTGGTTCATTCTCCGCCGGTGGCCCTGGCAAGGGCATGTACTCACGTCTATACACGAAAGTCTTAAACCGTTACCATTGGATGTACAGTGCCACAGCGTATAATCATGCCTATGTGGACACTGGACTTTTCTGTATACACGGCAGTGCGCCACCACAGCACATGCGCGACATGGTCGAGGTGCTCACGCGTGAACTTATGAACATGAGCGCCGAGCCCGGCAACGAAGAATTAATGCGTTCCAAAATCCAACTGCAGTCTATGCTGTTGATGAATCTGGAGTCCAGGCCAGTTGTGTTCGAAGATGTGGGCCGCCAAGTGCTGGTCACGGGTTATCGCAAGCGCCCCGAACACTTCATAAAGGAGATTGGTATGCAAATATATACACACATCAATTGCTATAAATATATAAATGTCATAAATATTTCAGAAAAAGTAACAGCTGCCGACATTCAACGCGTGGCACAAAGACTGCTCGGCTCAGTACCGTCAGTAGCTGCGCGCGGAGACATTCAGAATTTGCCTGAGATGACAGACATAACAAGCGCACTCAATAGCAGCGGGCGCTCGCTTGGTCGCCGTTTATCGCTCTTTAAGTAAAGCTAAGCTACCCGAATTAATACGTTGTTGAATTCGTATTGCATTTTGTACCATAGCCATTCAAATCTATTTGATTTTGTTAAAATTTACAATCTTCCCCAACAATTACTTCATTTTTTTTTACTTTTGTTATTTTCGATTTAGTTATCGCGCGTGATTTGCAAATGCAATCGTTCAATAAAATTGAACTTAGTGCAATCAAACTTACCACAACTCGAAGGACACTGTGCTAAGATCGCTTTTGCTATATTTATCATAAATGGACTAGTTACAAGCTAACAAATTTACAATTATAAAGATGACGAGGATACTGGAGAAATCGAAGCTTCCTGTAGTCGAGGCCGTCGCTTTGGCGGTGTACTGGAGCTGTCGGTATCACTATTGCTGCTGCTGCTACTTGCTCTCCTTGAAATTTGAACTGGCGCTTAAATTGGAAAGGATCGAATTTAACTAAAGATACACTACTATGTCATCGATATTGTACTTACAAGTGGGTCTATTAGTAGCAACATTGTCATCGTCATCATCTTCAGGCAACTCGTCGCTGGATATATTCTCATGCATGCGATATTGTTTGGGCAAGTGTGACTCATCCTCAAGTGGCGGCGCATATTTAGGCTTCTTGGCCTTATCGTCTTGGGGCTTATCGGCATCGGTATCCATTTCGCTGCCTGTCTGTTTCTTAATGCTCTTGGCAATGACACGCTTTTGATGGTCCAGCTGAGGAAACAAATCCCGCGAGTTTTCCAGCGCTTGCTTAGCCGCATTCATCTCTGCCTGTTGAATGGATGAGCCGCTGGCTGTGGCCAAACGCTTGGAGCGGAAATAAACAGCCACTTTGTACACGCGCGTATTTGTGGGTCCGCTAGCCTCGACCACCTTGTAGTAGGGTATATCAGGCTCGCCGCCATCCATAGTGCGCAATGTGAGACAGCACTGTTGCAGCTTTGACTTGGGATCGTTCCAGTCCTGATTCATAATGAACAGCTGCAGGCGTGGGAAGAGGCAGACATGGCAGAACTGTTCGCAATAGAGCAGTCCCTTGTCGACATACAAAGCGCCCAAGAAGGCTTCCAGCAGATCAGCACGATCTTTGGTCTTCAAGTCGGCCTTAGGATTGGCATAGACGGCGTACTTAGGCATTCCCAAATCATCGCAGACAACGGCCTGAGTGCGATTGTTGACGAGTGAGGAGCGAAGCAGGGATAAATGACCCTCATGATGCTCCGGAAAATGACGGTATAAATATTCCGAGCAAATCAATTGCAACACAGTATCGCCGAGAAACTCTAGTCGTTGATTGGAACCAAGCGTCAAGTGGGTAAAGCCAATTGAGCGATCGGTAAAGGCACGTGCCAGCAAACGAATATGCTTAAACTTAATGCCAATGGAATCTTCAAATTTGGTCAGATCCTTGAGGACACGATACGAATCAATGCAGCTACGATCGCCGAGCGGTTCCTGTTCCTGCAGTGGATGCTCCGGCAGATTTTTCCATATTTTCAACAGCTTCTCGTCCTGCCGAAACAGCGCATCGGTAAACACTTCATCGGCCACTTTGATGCCACCATCTAGGAGTAGAGCGCCCATTAGGGCCTCAAAACAATTGGCCATGGCATGACGTAGCTCGAGCTCATGACACAGATCGGAGCCGTGAGCATACAGCATGAATTCCTCGAGCTGTAATTTTTTTGCCAGCAAAGCCAGGTGCTGATTCTGAACAATAGCCGCGCGGTAAGTGGCCAGGCCGCCCTCCTCCAACTCCGGAAACATGAAAAACAAATGTATGGAGCTCAGAAACTCGACAACAGCATCGCCAAGAAATTCCAGGCGTTCGTTATGCGTAATATTCGAAACGGTCTCGTGATCCTTGCCAAACCGTGACATTATGCTGACCAGCGTATTAATGCCACGCTTGCGTGTGTTCATATAGTGTATCTTTCGATCGCCGTATTCCGGCTGTCGTATTCCGCAATTCGTAAGCGAATTGCGTGCATGATCCGGATTAGTGCCATAGTTCTCCTTGTAGGATGGATGTGTCAATGCCAGTTGAAGCAAATAACGATTCTTGAACTTATAGCCAATGCTCTCCTCCAGCAAATCCAGAGACTTGTGAAACCGCAAATGGCCAGTGAGCACCGGTATGAGCATCGCATGCTGCACAATGTCGCACATAATGCCCGTGCGATAGAAGCCCTCGGAGCTGATGGCCACGGTAATGTTACGCTTCATGCGTCCTTGCGTGCGCATCTCCTGCAGTCGCTGCTCCTTGTCCTCCAGCTTGCGTTTGTCTTTGAACGATGGCTTCGACATGTTGGCCATTAGATGACGAAATTTAACATATTCACGCCATGCCTTTTGATACTCAGGATTGCCCGCATAACTTAGTTGCGGTGGCCGAATGCCAAAGTGTACAATCGCCGGATGCGAGATGCCTGTCTCCCGATCCAAGCACTCTGGCAAATCTGAATTGTTGCGATCCAGTTGATCGACGCGCAGCGAACAAGGCTTATACCCAGGCTTGGTCACCAGCATGCCCTTGATGAAGTCCACGTATTTTTGCCACTCATGCTGACTGATTTGATTTAGGTGCAGCAATTGTTGACGCTCCACCAGCTCGGCTGAATTATCCAGTAGATACTTGAGCACCTCGCACATGGCAAGCACTTCTTTGCCGTTGTCGGGAAGCTCGCGCACAAAGCGCGGCAAGAAATGAAAGGCTGGACAGGATTCTTCGCCATTTATGGCGCCGTTTGGTATCAGATTGAAGTCAACCAGCTCCAGCAGCTCATGGAAAAGATATTTAACTGAAACATAAAAGTCAACTATCAAACTCCGAGATAACTAAAGTTATAAGAAGCACACTCACAAAACAAATCCAATTCGCGTATGGTAAAGTTCTCCGGCATCTTCTCCTCGTCGTACTCAATAGTGTACTCAATGTTAAAGCGTATCACCTTACAGACAGGTAGATCGGTAAGCCGCACATGGGAGAGTAAAGAGAAGCCCTCGAAAAGGAACTCATGCTCATCGTGCTTGATAATAGTCGGTGTCTTTGTCAGAAAGTTTGTGGGCGGCGATATGGTAATGCGATAATGGTAGAGGCTAGCCGCATTATTTGTATCCTTATCGCACAACGGATAGCCCTTTTCACCGGGATAGATGCCGTGCCGTATGCCAATGCGTCGCGACTTGGCCGAGCAGCGGCACAGCGGACCATCGTTCATCTCGCCGGCGTCGTTGTGCCATAGATCGGGATGTACCCGCTGCGGATGCTGCACCTTGCACGACAACTCTTCCATGCAGCAGTCCTGCTCAATTTTGAACGCATCCTCATCCGAGTCGGAATCAGAACTGGAGGAGCACGCCTCCGACTTGTGCTTGTGCTTGCATGCACGTCGTCGCGATTTCCTCGCAGGCGGTACATAAACGGGCAAGGTCTGGCGCACACGGTCAGCGCGTTGAAGGAGCTCATCATCGAACAGAGCGCACAATTTATGCAGACGTGTCTTGGCCTTAACCTCATGCTCGGTCTTGGTGCGTTCGTAGTAGAGCTCAGCGGGCGAAGAACGTACCCAGGACTCGGCTGGCACTTCTGCCTCGCTTAATGCGTTCATTTTCTTAATATAATCCTCTGGCTTTTCACAATAGTTGGAGCACCATTGACGCAAAAGGCGATCACGTTCCGTTTCCAGCTTTGGCGGATTCGACGCCGATTCGCTCCAATCGCGCATGGACACGCCCTTAAAATTGGTGCGCCCGGGCGCAGGAGGGAAGCCAGCACGCATTTGTCGTGGATTATAGTAGCGTGGTTCGTAGCGATTGCCGTAATTGTAGCCACCGTAGTTCCCCTGGTAGCTGGCATTGTTGTAGTTCGCGTATCTTTGATTGGGCGGTCGATAGTTTGGGGTGTAGTCATATCGTTCCTGATACTTGTATGAGTAGGAACTCTTTCCGTATGCCTCATAGTCATATGAGCCAGCCGGCTGATGGTAGTTTGTATGTCCGTAACCCTCCTTGTATGAGAAGCTGTCATATGAATATGGGGCTGCGTACGGTGGCGGTGGTCCTGCAGCGTATGGCGCATAAGCCGGTCCAGCGTATTTAAAGTAATTTGTGGAAGAACTTTGAGTGTGGTAGGGATTATTCACACTCGAAAATTGCTGCACGTAGTCAAAGGTGCCCGGAGGTGACACAGTCGGATCATTAGTGCCAGGTGGGGCTTCGGTTTTCAAGCCGGGCGGCAACAGGTCCTTTGTTTTAGCTGGTGGTGGGGGAGGCGGTGGCGGAGGTTGCGTGGGAAACTCCTGTGGAGGCGGCAAAGGTGGCTGATACATTATGTTTTAACAATATGTTTCTTGAGCTAGACTTTTTCGCCGAAAGTGACCATAATGGCCATACTTTCGGTAGCCCTTAAAGTTTGTTTATATCAGGGCTGAATAGCCAAGATGAACTTATCAGTGAGTGTTGCGAAACTAGTTCCGAAATCAGTCTGGTTCAATGAACCAAATCGGTTGAAACATGCTCTGGCGAGCAATCGCATATGTTGATATTTAGTTTTAATTAAAAAAATAATAAAGATGGATATTAACGGGCCAGAGCAGCCTGCGGAGATTACACTAGATAGCTGCCCCGGCACCACGCCTTGCACACCTCTTAGCAAGAACCAGTTGAAGAAGCAACGGAAGCTGGCCGAAATGCTGGAACTGCGAAAGTTGCGTCGCCAGAAAGAGCGCGAGCGCCGAAAGGAGAAAAAGGCTGTGGCCAAGGCCAATGGGCTGCCGCTTAGTGCGGGACCCTCACGCAAGGAGCTGAAACGGCGTCAGCTATCGGCAACCAGTAGTCAGAGCTCTGCCGATGCGATCAGCGTGGCAATCGATTTGGACTACGATGACCTGATGCAGGAGCGAGATATTGCCAAGTGTGTGAAGCAATGTCTGCGGATCTATACGATCAATCGACGTGCAGCACAGCCGCTACGTTTGCACTTTACGGGCATTAAGCGCGAGGGACACATTCACGAATGCTTTAAGAAGAATGACGGCTGGGAGAACTGGCACGTGGACTACCACTTTGATCGCACGCACACAGAACTATTCGACCAGAAGCAGCTGGTCTACTTAACCTGCGAATCGGATACGGTTCTGGAGCATCCACAGCCCGGGCATACGTATGTGATTGGCGGCCTTGTCGATCACAACCATTTGAAGGGTCTGTGTCATCAACGCGCCACAAGTGCTGGACTTAGGACGGCACGCCTGCCACTCAGCGAACACGTGGATATGAAGACACGTTCCGTGCTCAGCACTTTCCATGTATTCGAGCTGCTAACACGTGTCGCAGCTGGGCAGGATTGGACGCAAGCGATTCTCGAAACTATTCCACAGCGTAAGGGTGCCAAAGCCAAGATTAGCCCAAGCACAAATGCGGAACTGAAGGCAGAGAAAGCACGTGAGCCGCTGGAAGACGAACCAAAAAATCAGCTAAAGGCAGAAAGTTGACCCCATTTGAAGGAAATTATTGTTTATTATAATTATTTGTAAATAAAAATCGTAATTAAATTGATTGAAGATACAACTTCGGTTGCGTACAACGAAAACAAATCAAGTAAAATCCATAAAGTTGCTCTTAAAGCTAAGTTGTTAATGCCAAAATATAACTTCAAGAACGTGTGTACGCCATAGTTGGACACTAAGCATACATAAACAAAGAGTTAAAGGTTAATATAATTGAAACGTTTTTAAATGTTGCACCTTCAAATATCTTTCCACAAGTCAAACATATAACTTAGATCTAAATGTATATTCCCTATATGTATGTATGTATATGGTATCTATTCTAATTGAAGCAGCCGCTAAAAACTACGCTGGACAAATTGTTTGCCGGCATTTCTTTCTACATACTAAATGTATTTACGCTAGTCTACATTTTACATAAGGCAGCATTACCTTGCACTGTGGGCAAGGACTTATAACTTGTTTACAAATATTTTGGAACTTGCCACGTTTACTCGCACTACAAATTCACAAAAACCATTCATTAGGTTAGATGCTTGTCAACTTAGCCTAGTTAATTTTATAGTTATACCCCAAAAGTATACACAAGCTGGCACAGAAAAAAAAAAATCTACACATACATTTCGTTTGGGCCCATCATCGATTGTGTGGACAGATTGAACGTGAATATAGTATTGTATCAAAAAGATTTCTCAAATAGTTAAAGCATTTTCAAACCAATGATTATCTACGGCCTTATCGATAAACTAACAACAAATGAACTTAGTCTAACATACAATCAGTACGGCTCTTAATGTGATTACAAGTAGGCACAAATTCTATATCGAAAAACCAAACCAAATTGGATGCTATAAAGTGAACCAATTTTCTTACACGCGAATGGACAAAAAAAGAAACGATTTAAACGGAAACAAGTTGGTGATTATATAAATGCAACTTAGGTCAAACCTGTAGGGACTACAGCGAACTAACAAACTATTGAATAAGAATAAAGGTGCGCCAGTGGCTAGACAAAAGATCTAGACAATCTTCATGGGCACATCGATGAGGCAGTCCGCTTCGAGACGACCTAGCGTTTTCTTTACACGCAACGCGGTGAGACGCACCGTTGGATTCGGATGCCAGCACTCCTGCATAATTTTAGAGACGGTGGCAAGCACATCATCCTCCTGCCAGCGCAGCGGTATCGGCGGTCGGTAGCCCTTGGCGCACACAACGGCATGCATATCATCAAAGGTGGGATCGGAGGGCACCACATCATGATAGGGCAACGCGTAGTCCTCGCAGGTGGTCGTCTTGGTGCCCGAAATTGGCGTATAGCAACGTCTGGCAATCTCCCATAGTACCAGGCCCACGGAGTACATGTCGGCGCGTTTAAATTCTTCGAATTGTTGCGGATTGAGTGTCTGGCTGAGCACCTCCGGTGCCATATAGCGGCGGGTGCCCACACGCGTATTCTGTGCAATGTGTATCTCATCCAGCTCCGAGATATATTTAACGGCTAGTCCAAAGTCAGCAATGGCGCACTGTCCGTTGCGCTTCACTAGTATATTCTTGCTCTTAACGTCCCTGTGCGCAATGGCCGGCTTGCCCGGCGTACCAAAGATCTCGTCGTGCAGATGGGCCAAGCCGGAGGCAAGCGAAAAGGCCAGCAGCTGTAGTTTCTGTGGATTGATCACCGATGTGGACAAGTAGTCGTGCAGGCTGCCCATCTCATGGTAGTCGGTGATCAAGAGCATTTGTGTCCAGCTTCCGTTACCCTTTATATCGGCGGCAATGAAGCCCAAAATATTCTCGTGTCGCATAAGGACCGTTTGGTATATTTCCGTTTCACGAAACCAGGATGCTTCCTCAGTGGTAAAGAAGGTCTTCACGGCAACACGCTCGTCGCGCCATTTTGCCAGCCACACCTCGCCGTAGCGACCCTTGCCCACCAGACGCACCATCTGAATCTGCTTGGCAATTGTACGCTGCACCAGCAGCGGTAAACCGGATCCTGATCCAGAACTTTGTTCCACCAGCTGTGAGATTTGCGAGTTGCACATGGAGTTTATGAGGCCGGGCTGTTTGCGCAGCTTCTCGCGGCGCTTATAGACCAGACAAAGTATAAAGAGCACCACAATAAAAACGGACATGCTCACAATGATGGAGGCGAACAGGGCCAGAGTGTGCACAGATTCACTGCTTACGGGCAATTCGGGCGCAGCTGTGGTCATCTTCGGCATGAATTCGGGCTGCAGCTCACGATTGCAGAAATCTTTATCTTCGCAGCAGGCAATATTCTTGCCATGAATGTGCGGCACAACCGCCACTTTACACATCAATAAGCCACCGTTCTCCTCGGGCGGCATGCAGCCAAAAGTGCGCTCCTCCTCGTAGGTGCCAGTTATCTCATCGTATACCTCCTCAACGGCACTGAAGCAACTGCCACCCGGCCGAGTCTCGCAGGTGCCGTTACTTACATTATTCGGGCAGCTGCCATCGCAGTAGCAAATCATTGAGCGTGCATTATTTCTACGCTTTTCGTGATGGGCTGTGATTGCTGCACCGTTTAGCACGGCTGCAGCAGCAGTTTCAATAACTGCAACGTCTTCGTAGGCCCGAAAATCACCATTTTGAATTAGCACAAGCAACACAAAAACAATATAAATTGACGAAACACTTCTGTTCCACATTCTTAATGATATAACTTGTACAGAAAAACAGATTTTTTATTTTAGTTTATTAGCTTCTTTCTAGAGACGTGAGAAAAAAACATCGGAGCATCGATCTATCGTATTCTTATGTCGCTTTAACTTTTGAAACTAGTAAACAACTACTTTTGAATACTTGTACTTGTAACGGTTTGGGTAAATATCGTTTGTGCTTGGCACGCAACTACCTTGATATGCTCATAATTTTATTGAGTTTTGCCAGGCATATGAAATATTGAGAATATTAATATGCTAAATTATATATAAGACTATATATCGCTCTGTATAAATTTGGGATTTCCTGTGTTCGAATATATTGACCGATATTTTCTGGCAGCTCTGATTCGAGAAATATCGCCCATCGCTAAAACCAAAAACAGAACATTAGCCAGCACTGCAGAAGAAAAAACATTGCCAACCAACCGGTGGAAAAGTTCCTTGCGGAAAAAAAGACGCTGCCCAAGTGAACAGCTTGTAAAAAAGTTGCTTAGACAATGAAAATAAAACAAGTCATTAAAGTAAAAGACGTTAACAAGCGAAAGCTGCGAAATAAGGTATAAACAATGTCAGCAACGGCTCCAGATGCCGCCCAAGCATCCGCCGAGGAGGCTTCGGCTCACGATTACATAGAGCTGAAATCTATGGAGGATGTGGAGGCCCTGGAGCAAAAACAGCTTTACGCGTACATAGAAAAGTTGCATAGCATTATTAGGAAATACGACACCAAGATCGCATCATATAAACAAAAGCTAAAACAATTCGTGAGTCTCAGTAATCGAGCTAGTTTTTAACGAACTAAAATATAAACCAAACCCAATTGCAGATGAACAAGGAATCAATAAGTTGCGGTGAAAAAAACACTCAAGCGGCCAATGGCCATTCCGATGCAAATGGAGAGGAGGCCCAGGCCGTAAAGGAACGTGAGTGTAAAAAGAGAACAATTTATTAATGCTATTAAATTCTACAATAACATATTTGTTGACCGATTTGCTAACTTTGGCTGCCGTTCACTTTGTTTTGCTGGCCACGGCGGCAACAAGCGCTGCGCCACGTCCCGACCCATCCTCTGACAGCATAATATCGAACTCCTTGCCTGGCTTGACCAGTTTCTGCATCATTTCCCTGATGTAACCATCGAATTTTGGATGATAGCGATACACAGAGCCATCTATGCCTACCACCACTCTGCGATCAATGATCTTATTGATGAGGCCACTTATGCCAATGGCCACGAAGGTGGCAGCGCGCTTGGTCACACACTCGCAAATGTATTTGAGCTTCTGGCAATCCTCAACGGTGGCCTTTTCCACTCCGAACAGCTGCTTCACGATGCGTCTTGTGTTGGGAAACTCTGGAAACGAGTCGGCTTCGACTTCGGATATGTATTTGGTTTCAAAGATATCCACATTCTTTTGTAGCACAGCAACGAACGCTGCGCGTTTTGTGTTCAGCTTGAAAATTTTATTCCGCTCGAGCGCGCGCAACAATACAAGACGCACCAGTTCACCCAAATACATGCCCGATGTCATTTTCTCGAACAGCTGTTCGGATCGGTTAATTGATTTTCTGTCCACCTCACGATCGTAGTCGGTGCGTACAAATTCCAGCTGTCCATGATCACCAAAGGCGCCCCACTCCACATTAACAATGACCTGTTTCTGGATGCGCTTAAACTCCGTATCTAGCAGGTCCACATTATCCACATGCTCCACATAGCAGGCATTGCAGCCAGTGCCCACAATCACGCCCACACGGCAATCGGGATTGCGATGGGCGCAGGACATAAGCGTGCCGGTGGTGTCATTAAGTAAGGCAACGACTGCAATTTCCGCATCGCCGCGTCTTTGAATGGCATCGTGCAACATCAAACCCACATCCTCACCCTCGACGCCGGGACAGTTAAAGCCCTTGGTCCAGCGCGTCAGTTTGGCCTCCCTGAGACCCATCTGTATGCAGGGGAACGAAAACGTGAAACCGAGCGGCAGATAGGCATTGTGCATGTCGTGCTTTGCCACAAACTTGGCCAGACATTCGGCTATGTGATCGAAGAGCTCCACGCCCGGCCCGACCATAAGATCCTTGGGCACAGCATAAATCTGTGACTCGACCGTCGCCTCGTGATGACCTTTGAGCGTAACGAGCAGCACCCGGAAATTGGTACCGCCCAAATCAAGAGCCAGATACTTGCCCATCTCATCGCCCGTTGGCAAATCCTGCACATATGTGGGAAAGCATTTTGTGCTGGCCTGCTCATGTGTGGTGCGCCGCAAACCCTTGGCGATCTCGAGACAGAAACGACTGTACACTTCTTGCACCTGATAATCGCTCAGCACAAAGGGTTGCATAAGTTCACGTATTTCCACATCGACCATTTTTGCTCTGATTAGCTGTTGCTTCTTTTGTTCCAACCGCCTGGCTCGAATAATGTGTAACGACTAACCAGACTAACCATCACCTGCCAATGGCGACGCCATCGTCAGCTTGCGCCGCACCTGATAAGAGTTAGCACAAAATTCGCATTGCATTCGCCCAGTCGTAGTAACAACTGAGCTATCTCCCTCCGCATCAATAGGAAATATATGAAATGAAAACACCCAACTAAATCTGCTGAAACCTAATAGAAATACGAAACTTGTGCTTAACATCAGCTAATCAGAACAAAATTATAAGTTGTGCCTGCCAGCATATTTAATTGTAGTACATTTTATAGTTCTTTCGTTTTAGAGAAAGCTCTATAGAATATGAAAAATATTTTAAAAAATGTCGAGTTCTTCAGATGACTTCAACTGAAAATTATAGGCCATGAAAAATATTAATCACAAAAGAATATTTAAGTATTATTTTATTTTCATTTCGTTCTAATCTCTCAGTCTCCACTGTTTTGGTTTATAATCTATCCCAAACTTTTCATTCTCGTTGTCCAATTCAGTAATTACAATTTATACACTATTCAGAATTTAGACAACCCGATGACCTAACAAAACTCATAAAATCATACAAATAGTATATATTTAGGTATAGATAAGAGCTATTTAAAAAAAATAGCTTGGGTTCATTTGACTTTATTGGATGGTATCAACTTTTACACACGAACACCTTCGTTTACAAGATTGATCGCTACATCCGTTGCGTTTTAATCTTAATTATTTTATTATTTGAGCTATTGCAAAAAATTAAAAAAAAAAAAAAACATATATATATAAATAGGCGCCAAGTGCGCGTCAATTGTGGTGCCTCGAACTAATGCTTGGGAGATTAGCGCCAGTTCCCGGTTTCAGTTGAGGGGCACAACATGATGTAAACAGGTTGACATTAGGGACAGGCAGATGGTAAATAGGCGATAAGTTGGCTTTGGACTTAAATAGTGATTGTAAATTTTACGTAAAGACATAAAAAAAAAAAAATAATATTCAAGCATACAATTTGCAGTTTCTCCAACAGATGCCTTCAGTTTTGTGGATGAGATGCGTCAGGCGGCCAAGCATGCAGAGAACTTGAATAATTTTGTCTATGAACCGACATCGGGCATGTACTACGATCCCAAGACGGGCTACTACTACAATGCGGTAAGTAATTTACAACAACGTAATCTTTATGACGTGCTGTGCCTTGCCGTGCCGGGCCGTGCAGTTGTATGTGCCTAGCGCTTGGTGACTTTTAGAGGTTATCGCGAATGATGGACCTACAACCACGCCCCTGCTAAAGCAATGACAAACTAAATAATACTCTCTATGTAACAGGAATACGGGCTTTACTATGACGGCAATACGGGCTGTTATTATAGCTACGATCAGGCAAAAGATTCGTACGAGTTTCACTCGCAGGCTCAGGTGCAGGTGAGTGTGTATGAGAAGCTAGATGTGAGACCTGACTGATTAAATTGATGACATTTCTCTTCCTCCTTCCTCCGTTAATGCAAGTGTGTGGCGCCGGGCGAGCGCCTCGATAATAGTAGCCTGTTAGCACGTTTTCGCAAACTAAGCATAGACCGAATGCGTAGCAATGCATTAGGTAAGAGCTGAGCATCAGAATGTTCGATAAAAACGCGGATTTCTTTTCTTTTCACTGGTTTCAGGCGAACAGTACTGCGGCAAAGGACGAAACAGGCGGCGAGCAGCTGGAGGATGACAACGCGGACGATGATGTCGAGTTTGATGAATTTGGTGGCGTTATCACAGACAAGGCGACACTGCAGCAAATCAAAGCGGAAAAGCAAAAGCTGCGCGAGCGTGCGGCGCGTAGCAAACGCAAGGCCAAACGGAAGCATAAGAAAAAGCAGAAGGAGCATCGTCACAAGTCCAAAAAGCGACACAAAGAACGCAACAGCCATGATGATAATGATGATGATGATGACTCCGTTGATAAGAAGGCCAGTCGCAATCGTGCCCGAAAATCTCTTGATGTTGAAGACGGTGAACTGTCGCAATCGACGAGCAGCTCCAACTCCGATTCCAGCGTCGAGGACAAAACCAGCAGCAACAGCGACTGTGACAGCAGCGGCGTCCCGTTGTTCAAAGCCAACAGTCGCTTTCAAGGTGTTTAAAGAAATTCGCGTTTTCTTTTTACTGATCATTTTATATTGTTGACTATCAATTGGATTGATACTAATGTTTGCCTAACTACCCCTCCCCATTTGCACAGACATTGCCAAGAAGTATCCGCCCTCGCTACGCATCATTGTGCAGGAGACCAATGTGCCGGAATTGACGGTGGGCAGCCTTCATTTGATTACCTATAAAGGCGGCACGCTGGGCCGTGAGGGCGCACACGATGTCATCATACCGGATGTGAATGTCAGCAAGTGCCATCTGAACTTTCACTACGATACCAAGCAGGCCATCTACAAATGTCGGGATCTGGGTTCGCGTAACGGCACCGTCTTGAACGGCGTGCGCATGTCGGAATCGAAGGCCGCCAGTGAGACGCTGGATCTCATGCATGGTAGTGTCTTGGGCATTGGCCAGACAAAGCTATTGTGTCACGTGCACGAGGGCAACAGCACGTGCGGGTTATGTGAGCCCGGCTTGCTCATTGAGACGCCAGCGCCGGCAGCAGCAACCGCGACAGCCAGCGTTAATGTATTAACACACAAGGAGCAGCTGAAGAAGCTGCAAAAGAAATACGGCTTAGAGAATGAAAGTGAGTGTGTTTAGTGAGTGTAAACGGGCCTTACTTAAATATTCTCTTTAGAATTCGTGGAGGTGAGCGTCAATCCGAATCCAAATTATAATGATCGCAGTGCCCAGCGACGCATCAAAGTGGGCAGCAGCACGGACAAGGAGAAAACGGAGGTGGCGTGTGTGCACACGTAAGCTGAGGCGTATATACCTGCTGTGTGGGATGAGTTTAATTCGTTTGTTCGATTACAGTGAGATAGCCAGTTCCAACAAGGGCTTCAAAATGCTCAGCCAACTGGGCTGGCAAAAGGGCGAGACGCTGGGCAAAAGCAATCAGGGCCTCTTAACGCCTGTAAGTCGAATGCCAATCAAAATGTTATCCATTATTTATGTTTTTTTTTTCCAACAGATCAATGTGGTGGCCAACGAGGGCACCACCGGCCTGGGCAGCAGCGAGCCGCTGGCGAAGAATGCCCCGCGGTCCATGGATAAGCGAAAATTGGCCAATTTGAAGATAACACAGGCGCGATATCAGCGCGCGAATGACATATTTGTGGAGTCCGATGAGAGCGATTAAAAACGCAGTTTGATTTAAGTTTTGAAACACATTTAATTAACAATTACTCATAAAATATGTGTACTCATAGGTATACAATATATATATAAGATATATCTATATATAAAGTATACAAGGGTGTGCATATCATATTCTGTAATTCGAAAATCTTGCTATATAAGGTTAAGCTATCAGTCAATTAATTAATTTAGCTTCGCTCAAACACACAATAGTTACAAAAAAAAAAAAACGTGGAAAAAATATGTTTAAAAACTAAAATAAATAAAATACATTTTGTTTAGATTGTGGTAAAAGCTAAACTATAAACGTAAACGAAATGCGTGTGCCAACCAATTTGTATATAAATTAATTATGAATTAGTTTTATGGTTATGTTTATATGTTTAATACAAAAGCCTCTTAAGATATGTGGTTTTCTCTTACCATGGATGTTGCATAAGAATTGTTTTAATATATTAAACGTGTTGTTTTTTTTGTTGTTCTGGTTGTCGATTGTGTTGATAAATGCGCTAATACTTAGCCAAGTGCATATGTGTGTGTGTGTGTGTGTGTATATGGAGTTACTCTATGCTTGTATTGAATGCTGGCAGCAGCCTAAGGCCCTTGCATCGGTTTACAACACTAAACAAAACGCACAACGAGAATCTTTGGATGTTGGAACTACACAGAGATGCGCTATATATACGCTCTATATATATGTTAGTATATATGCTAATGTGTTGTTTGTTTTTGATAATATTTCGCTAATTTGATCTAACATACGCCCGTCGCTCGAACGCCTATGAAATAGCCCGTGGCACACGAATCCTTGCGCATCTCGCACCATGAATTATAAGTGTGATTGTTGTAGCCACAGATTTTATCCGCCCGGTATTGCTAAGTGGGTAGGTATAAGAATTATTTCCCGATATTAAGTTATTTCCCTTTATTTTTGTGACCAGCTTACCGTTCGCTGTTGCTTGCGTGCGCACTTGTAGCGGCAAGAGACGCAACGCGGCATGTGCGTCTGCAGGTCCACAAGGCAAGTATCCTTTGGGCCGCACTTGATGTCCGCACAGGTGAGGCGGTCCGCTGCAAAAAATAAATTTTACGAGTCATACATTTAAAGCAGCTCCACTCAAGTTTGTTTTTTTTTTTTAGTTTTTGCATTCCCTGACTTTTTATGTCTGGCAATTTCAGTTGCTCGTTTAATGGCCCCTCGCGCATATCCTGGCCAAAAATCATGTGAACTTTGGCAGGTGTTGTTTCCAGATTTCTTGATGGCGACTGGCAGCTGGTAAAGCCACGAAATTCGTGTGTGCGTGTGCATGATTTTATACCCTGACATAGTAAACAAGTCTTGTGCATGCATATATGTATACACATACATACATATGTAGGTACACATATTTATATTATTAACATAAGTAAACAACATGCTTACATTTCCTGATATTTTAATATCATTAGAAATGTTAAAATATGCTGGCAACGCCTAATTATGTTCAGGAGGCTATGATTAATTGCCTATGTACTTTACATATGCTTTACATTGCATTGTTTTAGACAAGGTGGCAACATAGTTATTATATAATAAAGTGTGATTCGGATTTGGAAGTGTTAAATTTCGCTAATTTCGTTGAGAATTATGTTTAATAAAAAGATATGTGAAGCTTAAAACAATGGCTTAAAACAGTGCTTATTATAAAATGTCCAGTTTACAGAGTATTTTAAGGGTGAGTGCTTTTATGACTTATCTATGCATGTTGCCGAACGATTCTTAAACAACGCTTACAGCTATTTTGGCTTTTTAAATTGGGTGTTGTTTTCGTTGTTTTTGTTGTTGTTATTGTGGCACACTGCAATTTTCAACGCTGCCACATTATTCACACCACAGGCAATGGCCATGTGTACACGTACATATAATGTATGGAAGAGCCCGCCCCATTCCTGACATGCGCAAGACGGTAGCCAAGCCAAGTCAAGTCAACGCAAGGCAAGGCAAGGCAAGGCAGCCAAGCTGCGCAGCCGCACCAAACACACACATGCACATATTGAAACTTAGCAACAATGTTGCAAAATGTTGCCCCGCGGCAAATGTGCGCAATTGCTTATTGGTTAAGGACGATGGAAGGGGAGGGGGGGGGGCAGTTGAGTCAGCGGGGCAGCTGCAGATATACTCAGCATAGCTCCTGGCTCTGGCCATGGCTCTGGCGACGTTGCGTGAAAGGTTGACCGCCTCGCAATTCGAAACAGTTAAAGTTTATTAATTTCAAGTGCCAATTTTCGCTGTAGTCTGGCAACGTCCTTTGGCCCGCTGCACGCGGCCACGCCCCAACGCACTTGTACTTGTTGATTGTGATGGATATGTATGTTGTTGGTGCTGGGCGGCATGGCTGCGCCGGCTGATAATGCCGTCACAATGCAAGCCAACTGTAATTTGTTATGTCGACGTGGTTTAATCAACGCCAGCGGCAGCCTGCGTCCATCCGGTTTTTACAGACGCGTCTAAGTCAACGCCGCTGCTGCTGCTGCTGCTGCTGCTGTTGGCTGGCGGAACTTATTGCAACATTGTGTGGCATGGCCAGAGATTCGTTGTGGTCGTATGGGTCACATACACAATGTGGACTGGACTGGACTTGACTGGACTGGGCTCAGCTGTCTGGCCATTTTGGCATTGCGTGTTGTTTAAGGTGATTTTAATACGATCGTAAACTTCAGCCGGCCCAGACGCAGCCAGCAGACGCTGAGCCAGACAAAAGTGACGTCGCGAACAGCGGTCGATGGAGGGGGGTGTTGTGGGGACTAGGGACACAAGCGAGACTCAACCGAACTGAACCGAACCGGACGAGCAGTTGCAATCACAGAACCTGCGTCGCCCCCATCTCCGTACACCCGTCTGCCGTCTCCCAACTCCCTGTCTGCCGTCTCCCATCGCCCCGTCATCGCGAAAATGGCGTTTTTAATGGCTTGTACGTGTAGTCATATTTCTTAGGGGCAAACTTGCCCAGGCTGCGTCTGTGGTTGTGCTCGTTTTTGGGGGCTCTTATGGGCTCTTGATCGGGGCACAGGAAAATATTTATGTGAAAGCACACAAGCACACGAAAACCATAAACTTACTAACCATAAAGATAAAATGCTCAAAAACGCACAAAACACAAACTGAGACCTTTTGAGTGTGTGTGTGTGTGTGTGCGCGCGTGTGTGTATATATATGTATTATTTTATCGTCTGATGATCAACATGAAGTCGAGGACAGCGCAACAGACGGCGGCAGCAGGAACAGAAGCTGGCTGGCAAGGAGGAGCAGGAGCTGGCTGCAATGGAGGAGCAGGAGCAGCAACTGAAGCCTCTGCATGCCAAGATCATCAGCAGGCAACAAACAAACAAACTGCACGCACACACGCACGCACACACGCAAACCTTTGTGCTAAAAGCAAAAGTGAATAATTGTTAATGATGTTAATTTATTTTAATATCCGGCTACCGTGCAACAACTTGAGCAGGGTGGCAGGTTGCACCAAAAGGTGTGCAAAATTTATGAGTTTCTTTTAGCGCAGACAGGCAAACTAATGGCGTAGTTGGGGCAACAGCCTTGAAAAGTCGTCTTAAAGTATGAATGAATACATGAATGCATAACGGCTGGGCTATGAGTAAGTCAGGCAGCTGCCAAATGAATAGAGTTATTTAAATTGACTTAAGACTAAATATTGCAACATTATTGTTGGGCAAAATTCATGTGAAATGTCCCATATCGACATAGGTCAAAACACATCAGATTTTCATGAGGTTTGGTTTTTGTAAATTGTTTGAACTCTCGATCAATCGAACATCTAAATCAGGCAACAGTATTGTTAGTCAAAATTCATTTGAAAATGGTACCCTCAATTATCTCACATGGACATAGTTCGAAATTTCCCGCCCCCGTAACCCGGTCAAAACTCATCCGATCTTCATGGGGCTTGGCTTTTTATAAATAGTTTTCCTTCTAGATTAATCTGGCAACGAAATCTGAATACATAATTTTAGCTCGAAATTCATGTCAAAATATTACCCCTTATATTCGTATATAGACATTTTTCGAAGTTTCCTACCGCCATAACCCGGTCAAAACTCATCAGATTTTCATGGGGCTTGGTTTTTTATGAATAGTTTTCCTTCTAGATTAATCTGGCATCCAAATCTGAATACATAATTTTTGATCGAAATTCATGCCAAAATCTTACCCCTTATATTCGTATATAGATATGTTTCGAAGTTTCCTACCCCCTTAACCCGGTCAAAACTCATCAGATTTTCATGGGCCTTGGCTTTTTATAAATAGTTTTCCCTCTAGATTAATCTAGCATCCAAATCTGAATACATAATTTTTGGTCGAAATTCATGTCAAAATGGTGCCCCTTATATTCGTATATAGACATTTTTCGAAGTTTCCTACCCCCATAACCCGGTCAAAACTCATCAGATTTTCATGGGCCTTGGCTTTTTATAAATAGTTTTCCCTCTAGATTAATCTAGCATCCAAATCTGAATACATAATTTTTGGTCGAAATTCATGTCAAAATGGTGCCCCTTATATTCGTATATGGACATAGGGCGTAACTTCCCACCTCCATAACCCGATCAAAACTCATCAGATTTTCATGGGGCTTGGCTTTTTATGAATAGTTTTCCCTCTAGATTAATCTGGCATTCAAATCTGAATACATAATTTTTGGTCGAAATTCATGTCAAAATCTTACCCCTTATATTCGTATATAGACATGGGGCAAAATTTCCCACCCCCATAACCCGGTCAAAACTCATCCGATTTTCATGGGGCTTGGCTTTTTATGAATAGTTTTCCCTCTAGATAAATCTGGCATCCAAATCTGAATACATAATTTTTGGTCGAAATTCATGTCAAAATCTTACCCCTTATATTCGTATATAGACATGGGGCAAAATTTCCCACCCCCATAACCCGGTCAAAACTTATCAGATTTTCATGGGCCTTGGCTTTTTATAAATAGTTTTCCCTCTAGATTAATCTAGCATCCAAATCTGAATACATAATTTTTGGTCGAAATTCATGTCAAAATGGTGCCCCTTATATTCGTATATGGACATAGGGCGTAACTTCCCACCCCCATAACCCGGTCAAAACTCATCCGATTTTCATGGGGCTTGGCTTTTTATGAATAGTTTTCCCTCTAGATAAATCTGGCATCCAAATCTGAATACATAATTTTTGGTCGAAATTCATGTCAAAATCTTACCCCTTATATTCGTATATAGACATGGGGCAAAATTTCCCACCCCCATAACCCGGTCAAAACTTATCAGATTTTCATGGGGCTTGGCTTTTTATGAATAGTTTTCCCTCTAGATTAATCTGGCATTCAAATCTGAATACATAATTTTTGGTCGAAATTCATGTCAAAATCTTACCCCTTATATTCGTATATAGACATGGGGCAAAATTTCCCACCCCCATAACCCGGTCAAAACTCATCCGATTTTCATGGGGCTTGGCTTTTTATGAATAGTTTTCCCTCTAGATAAATCTGGCATCCAAATCTGAATACATAATTTTTGGTCGAAGTTCATGTCAAAATGGTGCCCCTTATATTCGTATATGGACATAGGGCGTAACTTCCCACCCCCATAACCCGGTCAAAACTCATCCGATTTTCATGGGGCTTGGCTTTTTATGAATAGTTTTCCCTCTAGATAAATCTGGCATCCAAATCTGAATACATAATTTTTGGTCGAAATTCATGTCAAAATCTTACCCCTTATATTCGTATATAGACATGGGGCAAAATTTCCCACCCCCATAACCCGGTCAAAACTCATCAGATTTTCATGGGCCTTGGCTTTTTATAAATAGTTTTCCCTCTAGATTAATCTAGCATCCAAATATGAATACATAATTTTTGGTCGAAATTCATGTCAAAATGGTGCCCCTTATATTCGTATATGGACATAGGGCGTAACTTCCCACCCCCATAACCCGGTCAAAACTCATCCGATTTTCATGGGGCTTGGCTTTTTATGAATAGTTTTCCCTCTAGAGAAATCTGGCATCCAAATCTGAATACATAATTTTTGGTCGAAATTCATGTCAAAATCTTACCCCTTATATTCGTATATAGACATGGGGCAAAATTTCCCACCCCCATAACCCGGTCAAAACTCATCAGATTTTCATGGGGCTTGGCTTTTTATGAATAGTTTTCCCTCTAGATTAATCTAGCATCCAAATCTGAATACATAATTGTTGGTCGAAATTCATGTCAAAATGTTGCCCCTTATATTCGTATATGGACATAGGGCGTAACTTCCCACCCCCATAACCCGGTCAAAACTCATCCGATTTTCATGGGGCTTGGTTTTTTATGAATAGTTTTCCTTCTAGATTAATCTGGCATCCAAATCTGAATACATAATTTTTGATCGAAATTCATGCCAAAATCTTACCCCTTATATTCGTATATAGACATGTTTCGAAGTTTCCTACCCCAATAACCCGGTCAAAACTCATCAGATTTTCATGGGGCTTGGCTTTTTATGAAGAGTTTTCCCTCTAGATTAATCTAGCATCCAAATCTGAATACATAATTTTTGGTCGAAATTCATGCCAAAATCTTACCCCTTATATTCGTATATAGACATTTTTCGAAGTTTCCTACCCCCATAACCCGGTCAAAACTCATCAGATTTTCATGGGGCTTGGCTTTTTATGAAAAGTTTTCCCTCTAGATTAATCTGGCATCCAAATCTGAATACATAATTTTTGGTCGAAATTCATGTTAAAATATTGCCTCTTATATTCGTATATGGACATAGGGCGTAACTTCCCACCCCCATAACCCGGTCAAAACTCATCAGATTTTCATGGGGCTTGGCTTTTTATGAATAGTTTTCCCTCTAGATTAATCTGGCATCCAAATCTGAATACATAATTTTTGGTCGAAATTCATGTCAAAATCTTACCCCTTATATTCGTATATAGACATGGGGCAAAATTTCCCACCCCCATAACCCGGTCAAAACTCATCAGATTTTCATGGGCCTTGGCTTTTTATAAATAGTTTTCCCTCTAGATTAATCTAGCATCCAAATCTGAATACATAATTTTTGGTCGAAATTCATGTCAAAATGGTGCCCCTTATATTCGTATATGGACATAGGGCGTAACTTCCCACCCCCATAACCCGGTCAAAACTCATCCGATTTTCATGGGGCTTGGCTTTTTATGAATAGTTTTCCCTCTAGATAAATCTGGCATCCAAATCTGAATACATAATTTTTGGTCGAAATTCATGTCAAAATCTTACCCCTTATATTCGTATATAGACATGGGGCGTAACTTCCCACCCCCATAACCCGGTCAAAACTCATCAGATTTTCATGGGGCTTGGTTTTTTATGAATAGTTTTCCTTCTAGATTAATCTGGCATCCAAATCTGAATACATAATTTTTGATCGAAATTCATGCCAAAATCTTACCCCTTATATTCGTATATAGACATGTTTCGAAGTTTCCTACCCCAATAACCCGGTCAAAACTCATCAGATTTTCATGGGGCTTGGCTTTTTATGAAGAGTTTTCCCTCTAGATTAATCTAGCATCCAAATCTGCATACATAATTTTTGGTCGAAATTCATGCCAAAATCTTACCCCTTATATTCGTATATAGACATTTTTCGAAGTTTCCTACCCCCATAACCCGGTCAAAACGCATCAGATTTTCATGGGGCTTGGCTTTTTATGAAAAGTTTTCCCTCTAGATTAATCTGGCATCCAAATCTGAATACATAATTTTTGGTCGAAATTCATGTTAAACTATTGCCTCTTATATTCGTATATGGACATAGGGCGTAACTTCCCACCCCCATAACCCGGTCAAAACTCATCAGATTTTCATGGGGCTTGGCTTTTTATGAATAGTTTTCCCTCTAGATTAATCTGGCATCCAAATCTGAATACATAATTTTCGGTCGAAATTCATGTCAAAATGTTGCCCTTTATATTCGTATATGGACATAGGGTGTAACTTCCCACCCCCATAACCCGGTCAAAACTCATCAGATTTTCATGGGGCTTGGCTTTTTATTAATAGTTTTCCCTCTAGATAAATCTGGCATCCAAATCTGAATACATAATTTTTGGTCGAAATTCATGTCAAAATCTTACCCCTTATATTCCTATATAGACATGTTTCGAAGTTTCCTACCCCCATAACCCGGTCAAAACTCTTCCGATTTTCATGGGGCTTGGCTTTTTATGAAAAGTTTTCCCTCTAGATTAATCTGGCATCCAAATCTGAATACATAATTTTTGGTCAAAATTCATGTTAAACTATTGCCTCTTATATTCGTATATGGACATAGGGCGTAACTTCCCACCCCCATAACCCGGTCAAAACTCATCAGATTTTCATGGGGCTTGGCTTTTTATGAATAGTTTTCCCTCCAGATTAATCTGGCATTCAAATCTGAATACATCATTTTTGGTCGAAATTTATATCAAAATCTTACCCCTTATATTCGTATATACCCATAGGTCGAAATTTCCCACTCCCATAACTCGGTAAATTCTCATCAGATTTTTATGAGGCTTGGCTTTCTAAATGGTTAATTGGTCAACCGCTGATCGGTTTCAAACTCATTTTCATGAACCTGCTAGTATAGTAAATTTATAAATTCGAGAAACAATTATGCCCTAAACCCAAATAGTAAGAAAGATATAGGAAGAATATGTTGAAAGTAAGTTTTTTCTTTAATGCGTTGTTTTTTTAATTATATACACCAAAATCAGTAAAAACGATATTTACTTTTCTTCCAGCATATCGGTCTTAGACTGTGCTGTGCTTAGAAAGTAAGAAATGGTAAATTAATGAAATAACATGAAGAAAATTGTATCTAGTTTTCATTTAAAATTATAAATCAAATCAAAAAATTAAATGATTTATAATTGTCGAGGCTTTTTCGTGAGCAGCTGCTCGGACGTGGACTTGTGATTTTAGTTGGTTTGCCTTTTGTTTTAGTTGTAGTTATAATTTGTATTTTCTTCAACATTAATTACACGCTGTAATTTGCAACAAAACACTGCAATTAGCACGCAATTGCAGCCGGCCAGCCGCCTCTGACACACTAAACCAGTTTGGGCAGTCTGTCCGTCTGTCTGTCTGTTGTTCAGATATGGCGCGCGAGAATGCAACACCCGCCACGCCTTTAATTGGTGCGGCGACTGACACTAAGGCGGCAAAGGCGACTGCTGCTGCTGCTGTTGTTGTTGTTGTTGTTGTTGTTGCTTTTTTTGCTGCATCTCAGCAGCAGAAACATCCCATTGTAGGCGTTCAGCGGCAGCTGTTTGCATGTAATTAATTGGAAATCGGAGTCGATCAATCGCAAATGTAACCACAAAATTAATAAGCATGAATTATGCCGAGCGAGAGAGATGTCGTTGTGGATGCGCGACAGTCAAAGTAGAGCAATGCTGACAGCAACAACAACAACAACAACAACAACAACTGCAACGGCAACAGCAACTGGCTAATCAAATTGCTGGCAATCATGGAGCCGTATAAGCAAATGTAGCAATTTCAGCCAACAAACACCGAGCGCAACTTGATATGGCACGGCAGTTGCAGACGACAACACGACAGCAGCAACAGCAGCAACAACAGCAACAACAGCAACAACAGCAACAGCAACAACCACTTGCGGTTGTGAGTCGACTTGAAACCTCAGCCAAGTCAAGTCAATCAAATGCAAAATTGCGGTTCTGCGTTGATTGTTGTTAAATTTGCACAGCCGCCATAGTTGCCGACAACAGCAACAGCAAGAGCAACTGCAACTGAAACAGCAACAGCAATAGCATCCCAACAACAACAGCAACCACTGCAATTGCTAGCAATAATTTGCGTGCCTGCACTTGGCTGCGACTTTCAATTAATTTGATTGAGTTTTAAAGCTTATCAATCATGAAAAAGTATAAAAATTATACGCATGAGTTGTAGTTGTAGTTGTAGTTGTACATACCACGACACGGTCCCGGATATGCCACTGCAATTGATCGTCCAATTTTGCAAATCATACGATTTATATCACAAGTGCTCCTGTATGTGTTGCCATCGATGCCGCAAACCGCACGCTCCTCAGCAATTGTTGCCGCCTCATCCGGCTGCCCATCGTCATTCAGATCGTATGCCATATCATCCCAGGGACATTCGATTTTGCATGTTATACAATGCGGCATCATATACTGATCCTCCACACAGGTCAGTCCGTTCAGACATTGAACACCATTGCAGCTCGCTGTGGGGGATTTCAAATGAAATGAGGTTTCTCATAATATGGAGTCAAAATACTGTGTAGCATATTACAAAAGTATCGTAATCGAAATCCTTAAATCTAAATCTATCCCGACTGCGATCATGAGAAGCAATTACGATCTGCAGCCGATTGGCCTTCAGAGTATGCCAAAGGTAGCCAATTGGCAGCTTCTTGGCAGCAGCTACATGCGTATATGAATCTGCCAAACTTGTTAAATTTGTATATATATAAATACCTGAAAATTCATTGGTTATATAGGAAGACATTTAGCAATTACCTTGCCTATGCAACTTTGTAATATATGTGGCTACATATGCGTTTATATGCTGATTATGCTATAAATAAACTGTTTGCCAATTTCTATGATTAGCGCCAAAAGCGCGCACACATATACATACACACGCACTCACACACACACACACACACACATATATATATATATACTCTATATGGCTGGCTATAAACTGTCAAATTTATCATTTTGCGCATGGGCCGTTGAAACGCCTTGGCGCCAACTGTGACACTTGCTAAAAATTGCATTCATTTTTCTGCACAAAATTACGAGTGAGTATTGCGAGTTGGAGAGAGAGGGAGGAGGAAGGAGGGAGAAAGGCGAGAGCGAGAGATCTGCATGGCCAGATCTTCAGATTGCCCGATTGCACATTCCACAAAAGCTGAAGTTGGAATTGGAGCTGCAATGTCGGCACGCGCCAACGTTAGATGCTGCTGCTGGTGCTGGTGCTGCTGCTGCCACTGCCGTTTTATGTCTTGCCACGGCAACAAGAGGCGACAGGCCGCGCTTGCCGCTTGCGGCTAATCCAACAAGTTCTTGTGGCCTCGCAATACAGTTGGGTCCTCCATCGTTCTTGTACGTTTTTATTGATCATTTGAGCATGTTTGCGAGTGCTTCCTGTATCATTAAATTATTACAGAAGCGAGCGGCTCCGCTCGATCGATTCGTCTGTCCGTTCGGTCGCTTGCCTCGTCTGTCTGGCCATTGGGCCTCGGTTGATTTCCCCACTGGCGACAAGTTGTTGGCCGTAATTGAAATGTGCAATAATTTGTCATCTAATCTAATTGTGACGCTGCTGCGTTTTGGCACGCGAGCACACACTCACACAGGCACACTAATACTCATAGTACTCACACTAATTCTCATAGTACTCACACTAATACTCATAGTACTTTCAATAATACTCATAGTACTCACTCTTGCAGTGGCCGCGATAGGCGACCTCTAGTTGGGCGTTGTTTGTGCGGCAGGCGCGTTTGCGCAGCTGGCATTCGGTGTTGTAGGTGCGTCCATCGTTGCCGCAAACCGGATTCGTGTGTTGCTGCTGTAACTGATTGCAGACACAGAGAGAGAGAGAGAGATAGAGAGAGGGAGAGAGAGAGATGCACCCAAAGAGTATGCAATAGTTTTACACAGAGAACTTACCACTGGCGCTGCTTCATAAATTCCAGTCAGAAATGCTAAATCATCGACATTAGCCAAGTGGCCGTGACTGTTGCCCGATGACGCAGCCGTTTCACTTCCGTGTTCAGCCAGATACAAACGACGACGTCCGCCCGAGCCAGAGCCCAAGCCAGAGCCAGAGCCAGACATTGTGGTATTTGTGCGCCGCTGATCCTTGTGGTTGTGCTTGTGCTTACGCCTGCGCTGCTGCGTTCCATTGTCGTATTGTTGTTGCTCGTGATTTGGAGCATGTTGCTGCTGCTGCTGCTGCTGCTGCTGCTGTTGATGTTGGTGTCTGCCTCGTGCTGGCGCATTGTCTTGCCGCGACTGTCTATTAATGTCGTTGGCGGGTTCATTAGCATTTGCCAACTTGTGTCTAGACTGAGCCGTCGTCTGCGCAGGCGTCGTGGACGAGTCATTGGCTCCTGTTGCTGTTGCTGTTGCCGTCGTCATTGATCTTGTTAAGTGTTTGCCATTGTTGTTGCTGCTGCTGTTATTTTTTCTATGTCTGCGCCGCTCGCTGCCCCACGGCGGCGTCATTCTCTCCATTTCTACCTTCATCTGCATTTGCACTTTGCCGCTGCCGCTGCCGCCGCCGCCGCCGTCGCTGCTGCCGCTGCTGCTGCTGCTGTCCTCCATGTGCAGTCGTCTGGTTGTGGGCTGCTCTTGCAAATTGCTGCTGTCTATAATCAAAAGTCTTCTGTGCCTCGTTTCGCCCTGCCTCATTCCTGTTCTATGACTTGCTCGCTTTGGCATGCTCTTCTCTTGGCTTTGTTGCTGTTGCTGCTGTTGTTTTCTTTGGTTATCAGCGCGGTTGCTGTTGTTATTGTCGCTATGTTTATGCTGGCGTTTAGCGCCATCTAAACCTAAATTGCTGTTTGTAATTTCGCTACTTAGACTACGTGAACCGCGCGGCGACAACAACAACAACGACGACGCCCACTGTTGTTGTTGCTGCTGTTGCTCTGGTGCATTGCGATGTTGCTGCTGTTGCTGCTGCTGCTGCTTCTGCTGCTGCTGTTGCTGCTGCTGCTGCTGCTGCTGCTGCTGCTTTCGGCGTAACGTTGCTCCACAATCGGGTGCGCAGACACATTTGGGCCTGCCCTTGCGCTTCACACACTTTTTGTTTGGCCCACATTTAAATCCCTTGCAGGTCTCTGCAAAGTTCGCAATAATGTTTGAACAAGTTTATAGCATCTGCTGCCATTTCAGGCATCAGACATTTCGTATGTTTTTCAATGTTTGCGACACTCACCTAGGCAAGGCGCACACTCAACTCCATTTCCGATAGCTGTTGCAAAGAAATGCTCAACGCTGCTCAGCTCGCGATCCGTGTACGAGAAGGTCTGACTGGCGCCACAGCAATCCGATTTTGTGATGTTTGTTGAAAATATTTGATTGCATTTCCCACTGTCCAGATGTGTCTGCCAGCAAGTGCCAGCTGCAACGAAACGAACAAGAACAAAACGTTGTAAAATATCACTATTCTTGAATATCATTAGAAAAGGTATTAAAACTTGTAAGCGAGAGTGAGAAACTGTTTATTTTACGTTACTTGAATTCACGAGAATCGCATAGAACGGCAGTCGAAAAACGTTTCGTTCAAGTTAAATTGACTTTCGTCTAGCTAGGGTAAAAGTGGATTTAATACTATAATTGTTAAATTCTTTACTACGAATTCTACTACTCTCAAAGTTGTTTTCTTTCATAAACAATCTGAACTTGAAAACTTCTGTTAACAGCTTGTGAGTTGAGCTTGAGTTATATACATATTAACTAATGTTGATATGCATTTGCTTAAAGCAGCAATTATTTATTTTGTAAGATTTATTATGGCCTTTACATGTTAATGTCTTTGCATAGTTGTATGGCAACGCATTTGTTATTTGTATACAAGGAATTTTTGCTAAACAACTCTATTAGCTGCTCGCAAAAACTCTCAGTCCGCATTTTTTGCTCTGATAAATTGATCAAATATTTTTTGCAAACGCGGGCAGAAAGACACTCAAGCACACGGCCTGAAATATCTGCGATTCGTTTTTAATATTTGCGTTCCTCTGATCAAACTACAAAAAAAAAATTAAGTAAATAGGAACTAAAAAGGCTGCTAATAAATGGCAGGCGAAGCCGAAAATTTGTTTTGCAATTTATTACATTTATTTTTTTGCAGTTGAAACCATATTTCTCTTTTTGTTTTCCTTTGATTGATTTAGCACATGGGATAAACAAATAAGAATGTGCTGAAAAATTGCGTCATATTTGGGTATAATGTGTCACATTTATCGTACATGTCGAGGCGAATGAACGCACAACAAGCAAATATATATGCAAAGATACGGAGATTCCGAAATGTATGCTAACAAGAAAAAAAACGGGAATCTTCAAACTGCCGAAGATACAATACCCTTGTTGACGTGGAGGTACGAAAGCTTTATTTCCGGTCAAGTGAAACTAATTTTCGATTGACTTTTAATATAGGGCCAAATGATATTGTAGTACGATAGAGGTAAGGATTTATTCAAGATATCAAGAGATAACCAGATATTATTAATATGTTTGCAATAATTATTTCTGCAAGGACTTTATAGTTGAGAGACTCGTCTATATTGACTCGGTTTCATATGTATATGTATATATACGTTTGGGGAATGTGCTTTGCGATAAAATAAAATATTCTCTCTATAAAAGGGCATAAAATGCTACTCGTTTCAACGAACTGGCGCCACTTAAATATTCTTGGCTTGCGTGTGAGTGGGGCAATAATTTTAATTTTGGGTCATGCTGAATGGAATCGAAGACTGTGTGAAATGTATCTGACGGATGCGACTTACCCGATGCGAGGCGCATGCTCAGCAGCAATGCAATTAACAAAGTCATCAATGGCAGTCCAGACGCGGTTGCTGCCGGCAACATGGCTCGCATTGTTGTTGTTGTTGTTGTAGATGCTGTTGTTGTTGTAGCTGCTGCTGTTGTCGTGCAGCGGCTGCTCTTTTGTGGACTAGAACTAGATAAATGTGGCTGCTGTTGTTGTTGTTGTCGTTCACGTGCCGTTGACACCTCGTCATTAGCGTCAATGTTGTCGTGCTTGTTGCCGGCTTGCGTATTGCGTAAATGTGTTTGTATTTGTGTATTGACGTCATGGTCATGGCCAGCACTCACATACGCATTCCCCTCATCATCATCATCATCATCATCAGCAACATCATCATCAGCAACATCATCATCATTGTCATTGGCAATTATGCGGGCAGCATAGAGCAGGCAATTGGCCATTGGCTGCAAAGCTTTCCATATGATTACTATAAATAAACTTAGAATTGTGCTACATTTGCGGACAGTTGTTGCTGCCCCTGTTGCTGCTGCTGCTGGTGTTGCTGTTGCTGCTGTTGCCGCTGCTGTTGCCGCTGCTGTTGCTGACGTCTTTGACAATGTTGCCGCTAATTGGTTTGGCTTACGCGCTGCGAACGGAAGTGCGCGCATTGCCAGCATGTTTCTGCGCTTGTATTTGTAATTTGATTTTAGAAATGTCAAATTGTTCTGACTGTTTGTTTGATGCTGCTGCATGACAAGGCAAGCAACAACAGCAACAAGCGCGACAACAATTGATGAATGCTGCAAATATATAAACGAACAAATTTTTCAATTAAATAACGCACAAATAACTGCTGGGCAAGTTAAGTATTTTAGAAGAATCATTGTTAGCAGCCTCGAATGTATGCACTTCAATGAAGCACATGCTTCAAGCCACATGATGCAACCACAACGGCAGCAACAGCAGTAATAGCAACAACAACAACAACAGCCGCCAGTCAGGCACAAAGAATGTTTTGTTAAAAAAATACTGCAAAGAGGCAACAATTAAGTCTCAAACGTTGAGTTGACATTGAGCAGGCGGTTTTCAAAATGCGACTACTAAAAATAAAGAACCTGTTGCTGCTGTGGCTGTTGATGTTGTTGTTGTTGCTGCTGCTGTCCTGTCATCGCTGTCGTTGTCTGCAATGTTACTGCCACTGCGGCCGTTGCAGAGGCAGGTGCGCGAGCTTTAGGTAGGTTTGCTGCATAATGCAGTCGCGTTTGTCTTCAGCTGCGGCCCGTCTGTCCATCTGTCTGTCTGTCTCTCTGTCTGTCTCTCTGTCTGTTTGTCTGTTTTTCAGCCTGCCTGGCTCTGCCTGTTTCTGCCTTGTGACTTGCAGTTTGTTTGGCGCGCTAGTTTGGCATTTGTTTTATTTTGGCTGCTGCCGTCATCGTCATGACATTAAGGACGTGCTCAAGCCAACATATGCAGACGGGCCGCACAGACTGACAGACAGACAGACAGACAGACCGACAGACTGACAGCCGGCCGGCCAGACATGCAACAATTGCATTGAGTAGGCGCAAACGTAGCGAAACGTGACTGGAGTGTGACTTGTGCATGTGGCGGCTGTTAGCTTAACTCAAGCATCCTAATTTGCTCAACTTGGCAACGTCCTTGAGGCGCACCCCCACTCCCCTTTGCCCTCTCCACTTCCCATCCAAAAACCACAAATTGTCAATGCCTTTGCAACCAGCTAAAGTGCTGCTGCCTTCAGGCTGCTAACCCTAGCCCTAAATTAGCCTGCTTCAGCGCGCACTAGCTGTGCGTTTTACCTGTGCCGCGCCAGACATTGTACATTTCTACGTAAACAATTAATGACCTACTGCGTCATGGTTCATGTTCACCATCGCGAGGAGCAGCCAGCAGCCAGCAGCCAGCAGGCAACGCTTGGTGGGAGGTGGGAGGTGGCCAGCGATGCAACAAAAATAAAACAAGAGTTCTCTAATCGGGTGTGTCCGACTACAAGGTACCTTCTAAATCTGGCAACATTATTCTTGGTCAAAATTCATATAAAAATGGTTCCCTCAAATATCCTATATAGACATAGGTCAACATTTCGCACTCCCAATTGGATTTTTGTTTCTTTATTTTATACTTAGCACGGACAATGCCGGGGAATACCCGCCATTTTATATTATATGTGTATAGTCAGCTTATGTATATTTCGTGCAAGCGCGGCAAATTATATTGACTTGATACTAACTTGAACTACTTGGACATTAGAAGCTAAGTTCCTATTTTGATTAATCAAGTACGGAGATGCCTCCAACTGTCTGTTACATATATTTGCGCATAACCATAATACCCTTGTTGCCCGTTTGCAATGGGTTCAGGGCATAAAAAAAATTATTGCGTTAACATGCGTTGCGACATTTTATATGACGGTTGCGCGGCTTGGCCTGTTGGCCGCTCGGTTGCCTGGCCAGTGGCTTTCCAGGTTAACCCGGCCAGCCAGACGCTGTCTGCACACACACACATACACACACAGATTGGCAGACGTAGCCGCCGCGGACCACGTCCAAGTGCAGCACACGCACTTGCATTGGAGCTGCATTCCTGTCGTGCCTCGTGCAAGACGCAAGAAGCTTGGCTATTTTTAGATCTGGCGCAGTCAGTGGGTTTTTTCATACCCTTGCAGAGGGTATTATAATATTTGTCGACAAATGTGTAACGCATTGAAAAAGACGTTCCCAGTTTCATAGAGTATATTCTTGATCAATAGCCGAATCGATATGGTCAAGTGCGATTGTTTTTTATTTCTAAAGCTATTGCAGGATACTTTGACCAGGTTCGTCTTTCTCAATCATGAATGATATGAAAATCTATTTTGTTTTTCTAGCTGTCTGGACCAATATATAGATTTGTTTGTTTGGTAAACTCTTCTACTTTTCGTGATATTCTCATTAAACTGTATTTATTCTTCGGCGTGCCAAAGTTAAACGATTTTTCTTGTTTCTTTTATATAATTTAAATACTAGCTGTTGTTTTTGTTGTTGTTATTGTTGTAGTTGCTGCTAGTTATTCTGACTGCTTTCCACGTTGTTTTTGTTTTTGTTATTGTCTCGTCTGTTATTATTGATTTAGTTTTTCCGCATCATATGGCTGAGTAGTCTGCGTAGTTTCACAAATTTCGAGTGTTTACTGTACTAAAAGTTTTTGCGCGCGCAAATGCTTGAAATTCCACAGTGTTTACAAAGCAACAACAACAATAACAACAACATCAGCAGCAAAATTGGGTTTGAAGGAGCAAAGCAAACGACAAGAGCGACAACAACAAGAAAAACAACTATCAACTCCAAACCGAAGCTTTAATATCCTTACCAAAGACTTGGACGCAAATTGGCATTATTGAAAACTAAACATTATAGTTCCTATATCAGCAATATGATGTAGTACACTGTTTATTCTAAACCTTAACTGAAACTTATATAACTTTTTCTTTTTTTAATTAAATATGTTTTAGTTTGCGCTGGAATCGAGCAGTGCCTTCTGATCTCTTCCAAGCGAATAAATAAGAAAAGAATGTAAAGTTAAAAGTATAAAAATTATATGATATGACAATGAGGCAAGGAGATATATATATAATTTATTTCTCAAATAGTCAGATCCAGCCTGTTCCGCCTACCTAGACTAGGCTTTATCGCCTTGGCTGTTGATATTGATCAAGAATATATATACCTAATGTCTAAGGTTTGTGTTACACATAACATGACATTATTATACTGCCCTTAGCAAGAGTATAAAAATGCAAGGAGCAGCAACAACAACAGCAACCGCATAAAATGCATTCACCGCAGCAAGCAAAAGCTTAGCAACTGCATTGCCAAACCCCAATAATACACACACACATACACACACATAGTATATATGTGTATATAAACATATATAAATATATATATATATATATCTGTATATATATATATATATATATGCATTGCTATGTTCTTATATAGCTCGCCTTTTTCTTGATGCAGTTTGACCGTCGGCTTTAAAGACCTGTTTTCATGTTTTTTGGGCATTTATTCTGGATTTTCGCAAAACCATTTTTTTTGTTTGTATTGAATTGCATCCGCTGGCGTCTGTTGTTGTTGTTGTTGTTGTAGCTGCTGCACTTCAGCAACAAGTGCATTATATTCAAAAGAAGAGCAAAACTAAAGAATTTCAAACTTTATCCGAGAGCGAAAATTAAGCTGCACTTCGAATGCGGTGCTAAATTTCACTGCAGTTCATGTTTATGAATATATATACATGAGAGATACATGTAACCCGAAGATGCACAGTGTATCGCATTAAGTCGCAGTTGCACGTTAGATATATGCATCACATATTCAGTTTCCCATTGAACATGTTCTATGCTTATCAAGGTCTTCGGCTTGCTTTTGGCCAGGTCAAGCTCATTAGCATGTGCTACAGGTAAACAGATCTATTAGACACGCAGTGTGAAGAGTTTAATCAAATATACAAGTAAATAAACGCATCGATTTTACGCTTAGTAATGTGATCTCTTAAGTAGGCAACAAACAGCTATAAAAATAGAATAAATAAATAACTTAAGCATTCTATGAATGGGTGAAGGAGATCAGATGAGAAAGTCTACTTAAAAGTTAAATAATAAAATTAATCAATTTAAACTTTGCATTCCGATCCAAAGCAAAATGTTTACTTTGAGCCTACGTTTCGATTCAAGATCCATTTTTATGGATGCATCTGATTTGAAAGAGATTTTCACACATTTTCAGCTTTTTATATATATAAAATAATACCTTAAGCCTTCTATGAATTTATGAAGGAGATGAGAAAGTATACCTAATATGAATACAATTAAAATTAACATTCCAAATCAATACAATATGTCTACCCCGAGCCTAAGTTTCGATCCAAGATCCACAATAATATAAATATAATTTATTCTTTAGATATTATTATATATATATATGCTGCATTCCCACACACACCCACAAATATTTGTAGTCTGTTTTTCGTTTTGATGATAGCTTATCTGCAGGTAATCCGTTTACCTACCAATTTTTATTTGGCATTCCGCGACAAGCTGACAAGCCAGGGTCTGTGACCATTTGTGCCGCTTCCTGCTTCTGGTGTGGGGCAACAAAGTTGCCGCCGCGATTGCGCAATAACTGAGGACGCGCCGTTGCCGTCGCCAACGCCGACGCCGACCTGAGTTATTTTTAGCGCACGTCGCACTTTTGCAGGTCTCCAACTGAGTCTGGCCCCGGGTCTGGGTCTGGGTCTGGCTCTCTCTCAGTCGCTGTATCTGTATCTGTATCTGTATCTGCATCTATGTGTATCTGTATCTTACGCGCTGGCATAACTGTGTATCAGGCGTAGGTTCATGCTTAACGAGAAAAAAGGGTCAAGCGCGTTTATGGTTTCATGAATAACGAACAAAATCGCTTCTTAGGAAATATATATATTTTTTTGGGATTTTCTTTTTTTTTTTTGTGTTTTTTTAGCATGACAGGAAATTCCTTTCAGCAAACTCATCAAGCTAAAGTAAACGCTGCTGTCGAAAAGCGTAAAGTTGCACAGTTTCTGCTGCGAGATTAATGACATTTTGGGCAAAGCACACACACGCACACACACACTCGCACACCCCACCCCCCCAGGCTGTCAAGCAATGCCGCCCACTTACGCATACGCAAAATTTGCATATGACAGCAGCTGCTGCGGGGTGGGGGTCGTTGGGGAGGTGGGTTGGAGGGGTTCGAGTGATAGGGTCTGTCGTCGTTTGTTATGCAAGCAGTAAATTTTCAATAAATATACATAAACCAACAAACAAATCAAATCAAAACGACGCAGCGAGCCACACGACGACGGTCAATCAAGCAGCCAAACTGACGCTGCCCGCTGCCGGCTCTGTGTGTGTGTGTGTGTGTGTGTGTGTGCGGGTGTGCGGTTGTGTGCGTGCGAGTCGAGCCTCCCACAGCCTAGAGAAACAGCCGCCGCATCATGTGATCCATTGGGACGTTGAGTTTTGTTTATTTTCTTTGCGCTCGAACGTCACGCGTTCGTTTGCATTGCACATACGCAACGTTGGCCGAAAACCCGACACTTGCAAAGTGCTGGGCACATATTTGCCAATTGTTGTTGTTGTTGCTGTGATCTAATGCACATAGACGAGAACAACAACAGCAAGAAGAAGAAGAGGAACGCCTCATTAACGCCAGCTCGAGACTCGCGACTCGAGTCGCAGCTTTGGTAAACAGGAAATCAGCAGCATTTTCAATTGCCGCTGCCAAAGTTTTAGAAAAGCGCGCGCTCAAAATTTCTACAGCTTTATAGAGGGTATCATAGTTTTGTCATGAAATGTGTAAAGTCTTCGAATATAATTTGATCGGTTCAAATCGGCGAGTCGATATAGCCGTGGTCGTCTTTTTTTATGCAAACAAGTCTCTCAGTTTCAGCTATTTTTTGCCATAGTGTTATATGCATGCATATATCAAAATTGGCATCGATCAAAGATATCTTAAACAAAACTGGCATTCGATTATAATCTCAATCGTGAGCTGGTCAACATTTTCTATTATCATAGAAAATATTCTATACAAGGTGCATAATTATGAGCTGAAGATTTTTTCTGATAGATCTGCCTCGTTTAAAGATTAAATTCCTATCTAAAAAGCTGTTGCTTTTAAGATATCTGAAACAAAACTGGCAATATATTTAATATTACCGAAATCTCATTCCTTAGAGCTGGTCAACATGTTTAATTGTTCCGTTGGCTATTTTTTAAAACATTTCCAGCAAGGTCAACAATTATCTGCAAAAAACTAAGGCAGATGCTAACAAGCGTATTTAACTTTCGGTGTGTTGCAGATAGTTTATTTTTCTAGTTGTTGTTGTTGTTGTTGTTGTTTATTTGCCATCTTAGTTGCGTGAAATTGTTGTTTGCTTATACTCTACGCCCTCTCGCCCTCCCCCGCACTGTGCTGTGTGTTTTACAATTGCCGTTGTTTTCGTCTTCTATCGGAAGAGCAGTCAAAACTTTGGAGCATAATACATAAAAGAAATAAACCATCTAATATCGTAGTCGTCGTCGTCGTCGTCGTTGTCGGAGCGAATGAAAATAAATATCGTCGCACATTGAAATTGGATCTGTTATTGAGTCTTTCGATAATGCTGTTGACAACTATGCAAGAATTTTGTTATTGTCTGAGAGTCGCAATAGTACGTGGAATTATTTTCATTATTATTATTATTATTTTTTTTTTTTTTGAATTTTTTATTATTGTTCTTGTGATGTTTTCATTATTGCAACTGCATTCCTCAATTGGTGGAACTGTTGCAGCTGCACAAATCGAAACAATTTGCAGACAGTTTTCCGCAAAAGCAAACAAAACAAAACACAACACAACACAACCCAACCTTAACACCTTGTTGGCAAACAGCATAAAGGTGTTAACAAACGGTTTTGCCCATAGATCTGGTCTTTTGTTAGCTTGAAGTGTTGCTTGAAGATCGGGCAATCAAATGCTGGCAAAGCCAAATAAACAGTCTTACAAAATTAAAACAACACAAAGTTCCATTTAAAAAACAATTAAGTTTTGATAAGATTCTAACTTCTTTCTATATAAATCAAGTTTTAATAAGATTTTCATGTTTCAACTTAGGTTTCCCATAATCTTTAAATATTTCCAAAAGGTCTACAGATCTTGGCGGGCCGAGGCAAAAAGTTCAAACTATAAAGTTGAAAACTGTTTTAGTTCTGTTATCAATTTTATTTAATTTATAATTTGATTATTTCAGTTACAATAACATTTAAATATGGCTTTAATTTCTCTCACCTTTTATTTTTAGCAGAAATTGTTGTTAGGCAATTTTGAAATACAGCTTTATGACAACTTTTATGAATTTAAATGAATATTTCTTATGGCTCAATTTTCCCAAGAAAATAACAGAGCATACGCAAATAGCTGATATAGTTTATTTATTTTTTTCGTAGTATTATTATTATAATTTGTTATTGCAGTCAATTTGCGTTGTTTTGCGAGCTTTTTGGCCGCACGCTTTTCAGTTAATAAAACGTTGCTCAACTTTTATTATCAGTCAAATTAAATATTTATATAAGAACTTAATTATGCATATATATGTATATATATGTATATATAAATTACAAACTGCCTAGCTGGGCATTAAGTTTATGTTTTTTATTTAAGCGCGTCTTTTGCCAACTTTGCACAAATTAAAATTGTATAAAATTTAAATGTTAAACGAACTTATTGATGACAATTTGTTTAAATAATTTGTTACACAAAGAGTTTGGTTTTGTTTTCATTTGAATTAACAACTTTTCGCGACAGAAAACTTTCTGTTTCGACTTTTTGGGCGGATTGAAATACGTGCGCCCCAACTGATGGTCGAATGCCGACTGAATTTTGAAAACCAAAGTTCTCGTTTGGGTAGCCAACAGCCAGAGAGAGATGGGAGAGAGAGAGAGAGAGAGAGAGAGCAAAAGAGAGACAGCTAGGTAGACAGTGAGAAAGAGAGAGTGCGAGAGCGAGAACTTTGCAAACGTTTTGAGAATTTCCTGTTGTTGCTATTTCTGTTGACTTGTTGCTTCGTGTTTAAGGACTACTTCGCTTTTGGGCCTAAAACCATTTGCGAGTGTTTTTTTTTTTTATTTTTAAAGTGTGCCGTTGAAAATTTAAATTTCATTTTAATAAGTTAACTGCAAGCGCATAAGAAACAGAGAGGGAGCGAGAGAGACAGAGATAGAGAGAGAGAGGGCGAGTCTGTGTTAGTATTTGGCGGAACCTGCTGCAGTTTCTGCTGCTGCTGCTGTTGCTGCTGCTGCTGCTGCTGCAGTTGCAGTTGTTGTTTGTGACTTGCTGAACAGCTGATGTGGCTCTTGGCTCTTAAGTTGGCGTCTGTAATACCCTGTAGCAATCAAAAATGCCTAGAATAATAGCAGCACAAAAGTTTTGCAGGCAGTTGCCATTCTAAGAAGTATAAAAGTTATTGATCAGCCACAATACCAGAGACTAGAGCTGTCCAATTCGTTGTTTACTCCGCAGACGATCAGACTGAGAGGAAACCAATTGGATTAACTTTTTTAAGATAGACCTTGACTTTTGGTATTTGCCGTCTTGGGGAGGAGCTGTAGCTCGACTTGTTTTAGGCCTTGAGGCTTGGGTTGTGCGGCGATCCTCACGAGGCATAAATTTCGGTTATATTGAACATGTTAAACTGATAATATATCTTGATACAGAGTTAATTAATATTTTGTGTGACGTTATAGGGTATTTTCAAGTCAGCGACTGCCGCAACTTTTTCTTTTCATTTAATATTTGTGTGTATGTGTGTCTGTGTGCATTTCCGGCTATGAACAGATGTGTGTGTGTGTGTGGGTTGTTGTTGCCAAGCTGCTTGGCTCATTAAATGCAGCAAGTGCCATGCTGCGGCCATATAGTAAACATCAGCATAAACATAAACATAAAAATATCTGCCTGGCCTTAACTGTCTATTGTTTGCAACAGCAGCAGCAACTGCAGCAGCAGTAACAAGCTTACTGCTAACTGGGCAACTGCTAACTGGCAGCTGGCAAGCGAGAAAAGCGATTTCTTTATGGCGCAAACAGCGTCATAATTTAGATCTAATTGCCAGATATTTGTTAAAGCAAACTGCACGTCGTCGTCGTGCACTCGTCTTGCGCTGGATACTCTGCCTCAAAATTAAGAAATTTTGATGTGCAACGGACAGAGACGGCGAGCGAGAAACAGACGGAGTAGGAAAGCGAGATGGAGAAGGAGACGCCGATGAGCTGCTCTTGGCCCCCTTTTATAGGGCGATGGCGTGCCGCGCGTGCATTAGGGCTCAGCTGCACTTGCTCCATGCCTGCTCGCTGCCCCGTCCACTCCCACTCTCGTGCATCTTTTTGCTCGAACTAATGACATGGACAACGGCAATGCATGTGGCTGCCACATTTGGCTCCGGAGTCTGCTCTGCGTGTGCTGGCATTTTGATACAAAAAAAAACAAAATATAATTAAAATAAAATAAAGCGCGTACCACATGACGTATGCGCAATCAGCTGGCCCTGCAATTTGTGTGCCACATTTGATATGTGCATTAAATGCTCAGATATATGTTTATAGCGCTGTCTGCCAATTTCATGGAAACAATTTTTCTTTATTTATATATTAGTTCCGAAATTTTTAATTGTAAATGCAGATTTCCGGCTGTCGAAATTAAATGCAAAAATTGCAAAATGCCACGTCGCAGATCAAAGTGCAATGTTTGAGCATGGGCACAGGAAATGAATCAGTTTTCGATCAATGACAATAAATAAGTTTATGGCAACAAAAATATGCCCATATAAATTATGCAGCCTGCTCTTTGGGTCATGCGCTGCGTATGCGTAATATTTGGTCCTGCCACAGCAAAATGCGTTATGGTATGCGCAAACAGGAAGCGCTTAAGGGGCGGTTGTGGGCGTGACGGGCACGTTGACCATATCATATATCAAATGAAATGGTTGAAATGGTTATTGGGCAAACATCAAAGTCAACTGCAGTAAAACCTCTTTAGATGGAGAGCGAGATTTTTATGGCACAATGCACGTATGCGGCATTTATCAATTTGAATGCACACGTTTCTCACGCTAATTAGTGCAGGGCAGGTTTATTTAGTAAAAGGTAAAGAGAGGGGCGTGGGTGGGGGCAGCTTAAGTGGCGGCAATTTGCGTTGCCTCAAGGATATTCGATGACAAAAAGAAATTGCCTTGTGTTAAGCTGTCTGCCCGTTGTCTCGTCTAGACTGATTTCTCTGTGTGTAAAGTGTGTGTGCGTGTGTGCTTATGCATATGTGTGTGCGTGTGTGTGTGTGTGTATTAGTCCGCTTAGGCTTGTTCTGCTGTCGGCACTTTACATCAAAGCAAAAGCCATTGCAATTGGCTAGACAGCGTCATTATAATCCTCGTTAGTCGGTTTGCAGTTGGACAGCGCACATGTGTGAGTGTGTGTGTGTGTTTGTGTGTTTGACTATGTGCAACATAGTTGTATGTGTGCGGCATGTTCGTGTGCATGTGCATAAATTAATGGATGCGCCTATTTTCAACTTAAATTATTCAGGTAAGACTTTGTGCGTGTGTGTGTGTGTGTAAATGTGCCATGCGTATTAATTATGTGAAATGTTGCATAAAGGTTTTGTACATTTCAATTTATATCGAAATTTGATGAAAACATAAAGAAGTGCTACAAAAAAACAAACCAGATTTAAACAGATTTATATTTCATTAGCTGCTTTTGATAATATTGAAAGTTATTATCAAATTTAAAAAGTTGATTCTCGTTCGAGTTCTGCTTGCACTGCTTTGTCTACATGCTTACCCATTGCTATATTTTAAGAGCTTGTTCCGAATAGTGTGACTGCTTTACCTATTTATTGAAATATATAGCAGAAAAGAATTAAATAAATTTATTAGAAAGTATGGAATTTATTCCCAAACATGTTTTATGGTTTCAAAAATTGTCCTCAAAGTGCGTTACGTTTGAAAGCCAAGAATTTGAATTTATCTGCCCGCGCACAAAAGTATGCAGTAAATTTGGTATACTTGCACAGCAGCTGGCAAAGCAGTTACGACTGCTTGCGGCTGGACTACTGCGCTGCTTAGCCATTAATGTGCAACAGATGGTGCGCGTCTTTGCTAAATGGATGTAGTTGGCAATTCCAGCAAAATTCAATTGGTTGCGTTCAATTTAAAACCGGAAGCAATTCGACTTTTAGATATAATATAATATAAAATTTATGGCTAAGTGGCACTTAAACTAGGCATTAAACAAGTGTGGCTGGCACAGACTAACTGCTGACTATATATAAGATCTCCTGAGCTAAAAGAATGCCATTCTTTATGCACCTCACATGCCAATAAAGCCGATAACTATTTATGAAGATTATATTCCCTTTTTTTTATATTTATAACAAAAACCCGAAGCGACTGCAGCTGCAAGAGCCAAGCCACGCCCATCTGCCGCCCGGTCGCCTGATTTGAATTTTAATTACGCCGAGGAACACTTTTATGTGATGTGTAGAGAGCATTTAACATATAGTTTGATGATTTTATGACGACAACGTGCCAAACGCAATGGACGAGTGCCTCGAGTTGACAATAAAATAATGCTGAAATTACAATTCGAGCTGATGAACCGAATGTGACAAAAGACGAGAAGTTGGGCTGACAAAAGATCTACTCTGACATTGGGCTAGTTGTACTTATCGCTTGGCTATATATTCAATTCAATTTGTTACACGATCAATTCACGACCTCGAGTCAAATATTGTATTTTTGCATAGTCCCAAAAGCGCTTGAATTGTGACAAAACTGCCCGAGATTCGATTTGCTGCTCGTCTCGGATTACGCGTCCGATTATGGCTTTGACACAGTTGCGGGCGGACCGGAAAGCGCCGCCTGAATTTTATATAAGATATTGGGTTTTATTTTTATCATACCCTGGCAGGGGTTCTTATAATTTTGTCGCCTTATATGTAACGCATAGAAGGAGACATCGCATCAAGTATATATTCTTGATCAGTATCAACAGCCGAGTCGATATAGCCGGACCTCCATATCATATAGCTGCCATAGAAACGATCGGTCAAAAAGTAGGTTTTTGTATGAACAACTTTTTTGCTGTGTCTGCAAGGGTATTCAATTTTCGGCGTTTTTTTTTTGTTTGTTTTTTGCTGGCAGACAGCGAAAGTGTTTCGAAGAGATCTCCCCCTCAATATCTTCCTCTCTCTCTCTCTCTCTCGCTGTCTCTTATTTGTTTCTATCAAAACTTTTGTTTTTTTTTTTTTTACAATTATTTCCATTGAAAGGTGACATTAAGTAGGCGTCGAGAGTTTGGCCTCGCCTTGAGTTATTCATTTGCCCAACATTAAGCGATCGCAACCACGCACCTGCAACTGCTACACTTTTTGTTTCAATTAGTCGAGCGACAGCAATTTGTGCTCCTTTTTTTTTTTATAACATATTTACCCATATGCATGTAGTGTATTTACCTGCCAGACGGCGCCTGGCTCGCAAAGGGGTTGGCCATTTGGTTTTTATGGCAAGGGTTTGAGACTGTTTGACATTGATTGGCATTCAGTTTCCATTCAGTTTCCTCAAAATTGCCGTGGTTCATTTATGAAATGCAAACACAATGTTTTTACGGGCTAACTGATGCAAAAACAACGCAACCCAAGCAAAATATTGAGCCAGTTAAGCCGGGGCATAAACTAAAGTGCTTGGGAGTATTAAAAACTTAAGCCTAGAACGAACACGATTCATATTTAGATTGATTCATAAATTGTTCAGCACTAAAATAAAAGTAATTTAATGTGGAAATCCACTTAAACGAACTACTCAATTTTAAGTCAGGCAGTTAAGTGAACCGAACCAAGGAAATCTAATCCATATCGGATGACAATATTGTTAAGAATCAATAATGATCAGAATATTATATATTAATATTATAATTTAAATAAAATGGACTGCAAGGTAAAGTGAATATTGTTTATTTAAAAAAAAAAAGAAGAAAGCCAACTGTAATTTGATTTTTAATTCACTTTTTTAACAGTTACAAATCAATGTCGCTGACGTCAGAGGCCAGCACACCTGCATTGAATTCACCTTTAAAATGGCAGACAGCACTTCCTTTTGTCAGCTCGACTGTGGCAACAGCAAGCCACTTCCCCTCCACCTCACCGCCCCGTGCCCGTACACGCCCCACGCGTTGACCAAATAAGGCGCCGGCTCACAATATTTTCACAGCTGCAACAAAAGGCAACAGCAGAGGAGGGGCAGAGGTAGCTATAGTTATTTAGTTATTGTTGATACGACTGCAACGACATACATATGTACGTATGCAGTAAATGGGGAGATATAGCATGTATATACAAGTACATACATATATGCTATGGGGCCTGTTTGCCTGTGCTGATAAATTGATAAATGCATCTAGAAGCGCGAAGCATTCGTTAAGTTGTAAATGTGGAAAAGTGCATGAAACTTCCGTCAAGTATGGCGACAGATAATTATGAGTACGAGCTAAATTCAATGGGGGGGTGCTGATAAAAGGCAACTGCAACTGCAACAGCAGCAGCAGCAACAGCAGCAACTGCATCATTCAAAATGAATTGGAGTAAAGATCAGCTCAAGGGCAGCCTCTAGTAAACGAACCCCATTTGAAGGCGAAACTCATTTTGAACAGTTCAATTTGTGAGCGTTTTTATACTCTCTATACTCTATCCGACAGTGTGTAACGCATAGAAGAAGACATCTGCGACACCATCAGGTATATAATATTCTTGATCCGTATCAGCAGCCGAGTCGATATAGCCATGTCCGTCTGTCTGTTTCTGTGCGAACTAGTCTCTGTTATAAAGCTATTGTCATGAAACTTTGTAAAAGTGACTTTTACTGTTGCACGAAGTTTTTATGTCGGACACGGTTGGATCGGACTACTATCTATCAGTTTTTTGTACGAAAACATTGTTATTTATCAAAACACTGAGCATAATGAAAAGGTTGCGTCTGCAAGGGTATTAAAACTTCGGCGTGCCGAAGATAGCCCCTTTGTTCGTTTGTATTTTTGTTGCTGCCACAAGCACATGTTGCAGCCATTTCAAGTGCAACAGCAACAGCAGCAGCATTGAAGGGGAGCGGCGCACCAAAGGGCAGACGCGTGCGAGGGCGACTGCTGGGGCATGAACTTCAATTATATGCAACAATATGTGTTGCTGCCCCCGCAGTTGCCACGTTTGCCCCTGCTCGACTCCAACTGCAGTTCGTGCTGGCTTTGCCACTGCCATAATTGCTGTTAAATCAGCTGGCGAGCGCATAATTATGCCTATTGCATTATGATTTTTAACTTGTGTCTGTGGGCGTGGCACAGACACAGCCGACACTTTATGCGTGCTCCAAAAAAAACAATTCCATCAATGCCGCATTTCTAGTTGCATCGAATGTTTACTTTGGAGCTTTTTAAATTATTGTGCCAGCTTCAAAAAGAAAATATATACAAGCTCCTTGCTAGCGATTGCCTAACTGTTAGATACCCTGTATAATAATAAAGCGTAAAGATAACTTGTATAATATGTGATGATATATAGCAGCAAGGTATTTGAATCAGAATATAGATTAACTTCTTGTTTTCACTGAAATAAACAAAAGAGGCAATCGTTTTTAATTAGCCTATTACAGGGTATTAGAGCACACTGTTGTCTGGTGGTGATCTATACCAAAAGAATATTAATCCCAAGTTCGAATTAGAATAAAGAAAGATTCTTGGTTTTTGCTCAATCAAAAGAATTAGGAAATAGTTTTTATTTTATTAAAGAAAAGAAACACTTTCTTTAGTACTAAGCACTATTACAGGGTATTAGGGCACAATGTTGTTTGGTATTTTCACCGCGCCAACCCCAAAACAAAATAAACACAGATGTTTAAGACCTCGAACTATAGTATTACGTATTTATGGCTTTTAACAGGAATTTTATTTATGCATAAGGCATGTGCCTCGAATTCAAATTCGAGTTTGAAGTTGGAATACTAAATTGAAATTGTAAATTGTAAATTGAAATTGTAAATTTAATTGGTATTTCGTAGCTCGTAACACAAGCTGTGAATTGACATTTATGGGGCGATTCAATTGGCTTATCAGCGCTTGAACTTTCTTAGGTTTTTATTGTTTTACAATTGTGGCTGATAAACGGCAAACTAATTCAATTACACAAACACAGAAGGGAGCCAGAGACAAGTGCAGTAAATGGAAAGACGTGCGTCTTATCAGGGCCCTGTCTGTGCTAGACCCCGAGCTCTCGCTGGCACACTCGCTCCCTCTCTCTCGCGCTCCCACTCTCCCTCTCTCATTTGTTGATTCTCTGGCGTAACTAAGTGCTTTCTAATTGAGCCGCATGTCAAACTGCCTGGCAACGCATATTTGGCTACCATTCATGTCACGGACACATAAACTGCGCTCGCTGCACATAACCTACCCTAACAAATTATTGGGCTACTTTTCGTATCGCACTGTGTAGCTGATAAGCTTATTTTATTGTGTATAAACAATGCGTTATTTAGCGCTGCTCCCGGTATTTACTTTGCCCACAAGTTCAATGACTGCAACAGCATACTGAGCTGAGCATTTCGGCTATATAAAGCACATGCCCGCAAGAACTTGCATGCACAACTAATATACATGCATATACTTATACATAAGTATATATGTATATATAGATGTGCTTATATAAATCGTCATCCTTTGTTGGCTTTTTATGGCCGACATGTGCTCTTCATTTGCATGTCCAAACTGAACGGACATTTTGAATGCTTAATGTTATTCTTAATTATAAGCAAATAAGTATTAATGCGCATCTTGAAAAATAAAAGCTGACAAATAGCCCGGCTGGGCTCCAAACGGAGTTATTCCTCATTAAAGGAAACAACCAAGTCCACTCACACGCATTCCACTCGCTCAATGGTGACAATAATGAACGCAACGCTCTTCGCTGCTTGTCCGTGTGTGTGTGTGTGCGTGCGAGAGAGGGTGTAAAAATGCATGCGGGAGTGTGTGCTGCGAGCGCGGGTGGTTGCATGCACTGTTAAAAGAGAATTCAGTGCATGCCAGCCGACAAAAAATTAAAAGAATGAAAAGGAAAATACTCAATGGGAACAATAATTTCCCTTTCACATGAAAGACATGAAATGCCGCTCATTTGAGTTTTAGCTTGCGACAAACATGTCGCCTGTACCACACATTCAAGCACGCATACATACACACATGCTATCGAAATCAAAGCACAGTCCAGAGACCCAAACAAGCGGCCAGAGAACACACAGCGGCAATTGAGCTGCTTCATTTTATTCGAAGCGCTCGTCGAGTGAACACGGAGCACATAAAGAGCGGAGGCTGAAGACGTGGATTCATCGTACGCATGATCTCTATATAAAAGATCAGCAGCAGTTGAGGCTGCGGCAAAGGCGCTTGCAACATACGCGAATTACGTGAATTTCAAGAGTTTTTTTTTCTGTTTACTTCGTATAAGTGTAATTCAAGCGAAACAGTTGTGAAGCGGGTCGCGTACAACATCGACAACAAATTCGAGTTTCGGCTTAGGATTAAAACTTACAAACGGAAAACTCGTGTCGCTGAAATGCAATAAAAATAAATTAACCAAATTGTGGATGCGTGTTAAATCATCAATTAAATTCAATAAATCATAAATATAATCCTCGAGCTCGTTTTAATTGTGATTTATGAGCTTAAATTAAGCCATATGTGATATATACAAATATATGTATATGGCTGTGCATTGTTAATAAAATTCAATTCAAAGGCAAGCAAAAATTACGCATGCGCAAATTTAATTTGATGTCTTTCAATTCAAATTGAATTTTAACTGCCCAACAACAACAACAACAACTACAAAAATGATGTGCCGCCTTTTTGTGTGTCTGCTGCTGGCGCTGTTGCGTCCCGGAGGCGTGGCAAACGCCTTCAACTACGCGCCCCGCGCCAATTTTGTGATACGCGCGCCCCAAGACCTCAAATTCTATTTGCCCCAAGCGCGCAGCAGCTACTTTGGCTACACACTGGTCATGCGCCCCACCAGGTGAGTGAGTGTCGAGTGAGTGTTTGAATATGAATATGAATACGAGTGCGAACAAGCCGGGCTGCTATGCGCCTTTTGCAAACAATGTGAGAAACTCAGTTTATATTTGACATGACGCCAGACAAGCAACGCCTTTAAGTCTTGCCCACCCGTCACACCACCACCTCCCTTCCCTCCCCCCGTTTGCAATTGAACTACTGTTCGGCAAACACCTTTGTCAATAATTTGCAGCTGTGGCTCAATTTTTATGACAAATGCTCGAAAATATTTCAGCGCTCGCCCAAAATTGAGCAATCAGAGAAGCTTCTTTTTGTACTCGAACCGCAAACAGTCAACAAGTCTGAAAGTGACTGACTAACAGATGCCCTGTAATGTATACGAAATTGCCATTACCCTCTTTTACCAGAGTTTTAGCTGAAACTGACAGACTAACAGATGCCCTGTAATGCATTCAAATTGTTTGTTATCTTCTTTTATCAGGATATTAGCTGAAAGGGACAGACTAATAGATGCCCTGTAGGGTATTCGAAATTGTTATTATCTATGGTTTTTATCTTCTCTGACAGATGGCAATTCTCAGTTGTTACAGGGTATGTTACACAGTAAATTTATTAGCATCAATTAGCACTTTGGGCGGCATTTAACACCGTTGACTACATTTATGTGGCCCATAATTAAATGTAGTCAAATAATGGCGATAGTTCGGCAGAAAAAACTCGTTCTCAGACGTAAATTTTCGACTTGGCAGCTGCATAAATAAAAACTAAAACAACGCCAAAAGCCAACAAAAATAATAGTTAAAAAAACGCGCAGCACGGAAACCACTCGAAAAGTAGAAAAGTAAAAAAAATAAAAACACTTAGCAAACAGAATTTTCTAAAAATAACAAACTTCAACTACAATTGCCATCAATTCCAATTGCCACAGATCGCAGCGCTGAGATCTCTCGACAATTGACAAACTCTCACTTCTTGGCCGCCGCGACCCACATACGCTATGGATATAGTATATAAGTAGTTATAGCTCCGGGTAGATACTTGTACGTAGACCTGATGGCGTCCACATTTGTTTAGAATACGCGGGCACCGGCAATGACATCACACCAAAAAAAAAAAAAGCTGCACAACAAATCAAATCAAGCTTTAAAATTCAAACAAACCCAAGACATTGGAGATCAACTGTTGAGTATGCGAAGTCTCAAGGGAAATACTCTAAGATAGTCATTCGTTACAATGTATTAGGCTTAGATATTGCTACAATTCATTAGCTTCGACTTTGTTGGGTTCTTTTTTGCAGTAAACAATATATACAAAAAGTTGGTTTGCGAAAATACCCGAAGATAACAATAAAACTACATTGAACAGCAACATTTGCATTTAGTGAATAATGCAATCTAATAGGCATGCTACAATTTGATCATTAGCTTGAAATCATTATGCAAAATCTTAGTTTAGCTTGATTAAAGTTTAGTTTATGCTGTAAGCCTATCCTCAATCAGCATATTCTGATAAGAATCCATGTCAAAGTGAATGCGCATTTCTGATTCAGATTTGTTTCATATGAATATATATTGCACAGCAGATGAGTCAGTTCTATATATCTATGGCTTATACAACTTACCCAAAGTAGTGCCTGACAATGGGATAAGGAGTACAAAGTAAATGCAGCACATTTCAGTTGAACACAATACACATTATCAATGCTGGGCTTAATATGATATTTCCAAGCCCCCAGCCGCCCCCTTGTAGCAATGATTCACTGCAACAATGAATCAAGTAGTCAAAACATGTCGGAAAGACGTTTTGGTGATATTGTGTTATATATTGCAAGTCTGTGAATTAAAGAATATATACATATATAGAAAAGTTATCTTTATTTGAGTAAGTAAGATTTTCTTTTCTTTTTATTCGTTCAATTAGCAAAATATTTATTGAAATGTGCATTTGTAATCTTACTGAGACAATTTATGCCACGCTTATCCACTCTAATGCCAACTTATTTAAAAAATAACTTACACTTGATTTTGGCAAGCTGATTCACGCACTTGAAGTGTCTCTTTTTCGGGAAGGGCATAGGAAAGAGTCGCCAAATTTGGGCCACAGATTCAGATGACAAAGCATCAAATTTCATACTGTTTTTTATTGTTAATTCCTTTTTCTTTTTTATTTTGCGTGCAGTTAGTAGTAATAATTTTGTTCTCAGTTTATAGCTTGTGGCATTTGTTTTTTGGGAGGGGGCAAATTGACAATCTTGTTTTTATGCATGACTATGAGTAGTACGTGTTTATAACGAGTTTCGCATTTGAGTGCTTTTTTTTTTTTGGATGGACACTCGTACAACTAATTGGGTTACTTCCTCTGCCCATTTATTTTTTTTTTGTGACTCGCACTTTAAAATTGTAATGCAATGGGCCACAAATTTGTTTTTATTGTGATTAGCCAACTGCGCCCTGCAATTAGCTGCGAGTGCGCCTAATTATTTACGGAAATTACGCGTAAAATCACGACAACGTGTAATTTATTTCACATCAATTCAAGTTGTTAGAAACAAAATTCAAACAAGAATAAGCAGCATACGCAAGTAGAAATAGAGCTGTACAATGAGAATAGAAATACCCTTTAACTAAAAGTGAGAGAAGCTAATTGAAAGGTTCCAAGGTTCTTAAAAGAAAAATTTAACTAGAAACTTGTTTGTGTAAATATTCACTTTCTATAAGGATTAATGACAATTTTGTATCGATAAGTGTGCTGATTGGATTATATAATAAGACATCTACTGACTGACTTTATCGATAATTGAACAAAATTGACAATATTAAACAGAGTTTACTTAGATAAACTTCAAGAACTGCGACCAGAGCTAAACAAATATTCGCGGCTGACATTTTCACAGGGCAAATGAGCGTCGCGACGACATTTTTCTTTTGGTTCGTTGTGAAAGAAAGAAATATTATGATTCATTTCGCCTGAACGAGTATCAAACGTGTGTAAAGTGAACAGCAAATGAATTGCGCAACACATGAATACTCGCTGGAACAGGCAACAGGCAACAGGCAAAAGGCACATGATTGGCTTGGCGACAATTGCCGGGGTTGGATCTGCCTGCAGCAGCTGCATATTGTAATGCATAAAGTGCTGTCTGCTGCCACGGCGCCAGTACGTCAGTATGGCACGGCGCCCCCGCGACGCCGGAGATGCCACTCAGCCACAAAGTTAACACCGCACAAATATTTTTAGCTGCTTTTCTCTTGGTCATTAAACCCAATTCCAAAACGAGCAGCAGCAGCAACAACAACACAAAACTGCAGCAACTCTTGCTGCAGCGGCTGCTGTTGTTCTTAAACATTTCTTGACCGCAACTTGTTGTTGCTTTTGCTGCTTTTGTTGTTTCTATTGTTGACGTTGTTGTTGATGGAGATGGGAAAAATCACGGCGCGAAAGAAAGAAGATTTGTGTGGTCCACGACATGCCTTATTCTTATTATATGCACACACGCAAACAGAAATCGATATATTTATATATATATATATATATATATATAGCCCCTGGCAAATCCATTCATCATCCAGTTTCCGTACTTTTTTGAAGAACCAAAATTTGGTATTATTTTAGGTAAAATGTAAACTACACTTACATAGATATTTGAAAATATTGGAAAGTGCGAGCGGGTTCCGCTCACTTTGTGCCTGAGAATTTGTTAAAGAAACTTTCATTTAAGCATCCTTTGATCCGCATTTTCTATCCAAGCGAAATGAAAATATTTGGTATTACGAAAATTAAATGATGCAAATTAATTCGCAAGCCAAGTTCACTTTAAGGCGACTTCATATCGAATTGGCGTTAAGAGACGACATAGCGCCGCCGTAGTGGCAACAATAGATTACCGTGCAGAGATATGGCGTCTTATGACGACATAGCTCCGCGCTCAGATTTGACGTTTATATTTATAGAGAGAGAGAGAGAGAGGGGGGGTTACTATCTCCCCCCTTACCCACAGTTCAGACAAATTATTTAGCTGCACTCAGCACAGTTTACATGATAAAAATATTCAGTACACTTCGCAACACTAAAATAGAGGCAATTATTCACAGTATCTTTTGAGCACTAAAAAAGCTTGATGTATCTATTCAAAAATGCCGGAAAACGCCTAGTAATAACTGGACTATAATAATATTATATACATATACTTAAAAATGCTAAAGAAAAATGTATATACTTAACTCCGTCTCAAGCAAAACCTCCGCTGATCCTACACAAACGGATGAGAGCGTGTGCGGATGCCTTCGTGTCTGAATGTTTGTGTGCATAACTGGGTGACACATTACACGGCTCTTGAGCGAGTGACTCATAAGCATTTTTTTTTTTTTTTGGGAAATACTCAAAACTTGGCGTTGGTGTAAAGACGGTCGCAGTTACGAGTGAATGAATGAGTACTTACACACACGCTTGTGCATGTGTGTGCGCTGCTGCTTTTAATGCTGTTGTTTTCATGCTTGTCGCTTAAGTAACAACAAATATTTGTTGATTGTTTTTGCATAAATGTGTAAATACTGTAAATTTGAAACAAGTAGCTAAGTGACATGTGCTTGTTACCTGACAATTTAATTACGATTTGTGGATATACAATTGTAGAGCGTGCAACAAAGGGCAAGAAATAAAAATTGATTGCCTAGGCATTGCATAGATGCACAATTGTGATTCATGAACCAACCCCTCACCCCCCCTCCTTTACCCCTTGCTGCTGACTAAGCAATAGATGCACAGAAAGAAATAGTCTCTGAATTTTATCTGCGATGTGTTTTTATGCTCCTCTTATAATCTGCGTTCCAGTGGCAATAAAAAAAAGTTTCTGCTTAAAGTTAATATTTCGTTTTTTTTTTTTTAGTTATTTATAAAAGCTGATTAACCGGTTTAATTTAGTTTATTTTGAATCTGTTTTGTTATCAGCTACGCTCAGCTAGTTGCATTCAGCTGTTAACTGTGTAACTGTTGTTGTTGTTGTTGTTGCTTTCAGTACACTATGAAATTGCATTTTATACGGGAAGGCCAAACAAGTTGACTCCAGCCAAATATGGAAATAAGATAATAAACATAAACGCAGCTTTTTAAAGCACACTTCTCACTCCCACTGTCGTCCAGCCGACTGCAAACAACGGTAAAGTGAGTAAGCTGCTCACGTTTTGAGTGGAAAGCCGAGCGAGACAGAGAGAGCGAGAGAGAGCGAGTGAGTAAATTCGAGCAGCGCTGCGCACTCTCAAAAAGTTACCTGTCCGCTGCGGCTGCATGTCGAAGAGAGCGCGCGCAGCTTTTCAGTTGAGTCCAGACATTGGCTCGAGACGGTCGCGAGCGGCAAAGCATTTGCAATTGTTTGTTGCACCACGTCGTGCGTTGTGCGAGTGTTGTCGCCGTTTGACATTTGTGATAATATCAAATCAGAATTTATAGTGTAACGGCTTTACCTCAGTTGATTGATTTATTTTATTTATTAAGGGTAACGCCGTGAACATGGCTCGGCAAGGTCGCTTGCTCCTGTCGCTGCTGGCCGTCTGCCTCGCTGGCAGCGCCTGCGCCTACAATTTGTCCCCGCGCCCCAACAAACAGATCAGAGATCCACAGTTCGCCACGGCAATGCCGAAAGTGCGTGCGTCATATTTCGGTTATAGCATCTCTCTGCGACCGCACGGGTAAGTGTGCCGTTCCACAAGATCCGATCCGATTCGAAACTTAAAGCTCGGGGCGCGTCTTCTCTCGCTCGCTCGCTCGCTCGTTCGCTCTAGGCGTCCGTTAGGGCAAACAGGTTGGAGTTTTCGATGATTCATCGAAATCGAAATTGAATCGCCGGGTAGCGGGGTGCCAGTTGCCAGATGAAGTGTGTTGTTGTTGGGGCCCACAAAAAAAAAAAAAAAAGTGAATGAAAAAGAGAAAAATGAAACACAACTTATTAAGTTGTGCAAATGATGAAGTCATATTTGTTGCCGCTATCAATCGACAAGGTCTGCCAGGTGGGGTGGGGCTGAAGTTCACCCAACTCCAGCGCGGGCCTAGTACACTCAGAGAAATATCAACCTAGTTCGAAATTATTTAACGGAAATGCAACATTCTTAGGCCAAATACGGGACTTGTAACAAAAATCTATTACTCTATTCTAGAGATCATGTTCATTTCTTTCGAGGCTTGGAATTTTTTTATTTTATTTTATTTTTTTATTTAACGGAATACGGACTCTATGTCGTTTTTATTAGAGCTGTGAGTGCATTGCTGAGGGGCGGGGTATATCAAACATGGGCCGAAACACATTTTTTTCTGTCCAAACGAAAAGCTGAGGTTATGCAAATATTAAAGCATTCGCATTGCACGTACGCTGATACCCTTCCGACCAGACATAGCTATGGGTATATACATTCTTATATATAAATATATATAACTCAATGAGGCATATTCAATTTCTGGCAATTGAGTATTCTGTTCTTTGTGTGTTTCTAGCTAAAAAGTTAGTCAATGCCAATTTGTTGTGCTGTTTATCAGCTTTGCTTTTAGTCGATTTTCTTTGATAAGATTACCTGTATGTGGCATTGTGTGCAGGTGTGTGTGTGTGTGTGGGTGTGTGTTTGTTAAGTGGTCTAGCATTATGGCAAAAATGCCAATTAAAGCTGACAGCAGTTGCCAAGACTTATGCTAGCACTAATTACATACATATATATTTAAGGCAAAGTACATTATTTACTCGCATTATTTATAGTTTTTTAAGAGCTGCTATACTCATGTAAGCAAATGTTAATTTGAATGGCCACCAGCTGGAGCTAAGAGGTCCACTTTATAGCGCCTTTATCCCAGTTTAACTTTCTCGTCCGATTTTCCGCTTCAAGTCAAGGTATTTCTAAGTATTCCTCAAGAAGTTGAATGATGTTGCCTTGGGTATGAATTTTTTTTTCCCCGTTTCCCACACCCATTTCTCAATTTCAAGCGATAAATGAATTGTCGTTTATCAAGTATACGCCAGCTATGCTCGCTGATAATAACGAGTCTTTATCAGATTGGTCACCGTTTCGAAATAATGTCCAATGGCAAATAAAGAAGAGCCTATGTTTGTACAGAATGAATGAATGTATTGAGAACTCATAACTGTATTTAACAAATTCCAATTGCTGAGAGGATGACTAGGTCTAGGCAATTGGTCTCAATTGGTTCTGCGGTTTATGAGTGGTGCTAATGATGCCCTCCCCCTTACCCCTACTCTCTTATAGCGTAATTGTGGGCGCACCGCAGGCCCAGTCAACGCTGGAGGCGCAGCGCGCGGTCAACGAGACGGGCGCCATCTACAAGTGCTCCCTTGTTAACGGCACCTGCAGTCCATATGTCTTCGATAGCCACGGCAATCGGAACACGGAGAACAACGAGTACACATGGGACTCGGAGCGTCGCGACTATCAGTGGCTGGGTGGCTCCATGGACGGCGGGACGCGGGACGAGGATAAGCTGTTGGTGTGCGCGCCCAGATTTATAGCGCCATCGTCAAAGGATTATCATATGCACGGCATATGCTACTGGGTGGCCGATACGCTCGCCGATCAGCCGCAGAATGTGACCAAGATCTCACCGTTGCGACTGAAGGACGACCAGGTGAAGGAGAACAACGATCACAGATATTACTTCTATATACTGGCCGAGCAGGGACTCAGCGCCCATGTCTCGGATGACAACGAGCAGTTCCTCATCGGCGCGCCGGGCATCTTCACGTGGCGCGGCTCGGTCATACGCTATCGCAAGGTTTCCCTTGTGGATGATCCCTCGGCAAGTCGCCGCGACACGAGCAACCAGAAGCGACGCCAGATTCGTGGCAGCGGCGACTATTTAGAGTACGCGCCGGAAGTTACCTACGAGACGGACATACCCAATCCGGATCGCTGGGGCCAGCCGGACGACTCGTACTTCGGCTATGCCGTCGGCTCCGGCCACTTCGACAGCACCGATCTGAAGAGGCTGCTCTATGTGGCCACCGCGCCGCAGGCCAACGAGCAGTCCGGCGAGGGCTACATCTACGATGTGCGCGGCAAGACCATCGAGAAGTATCATGTCTTTCGCGGCGAACAGTTCGGCGAATACTTTGGCTATGCGGTACTCGCCGAGGATCTCAACGGGGACAATCTCACCGATGTGATCATCTCGGCGCCGCAGCATTCCCTCGAGGAGTCGCACGATAATGGCGCCATTTACGTCTTCCTCAACAAGGGACGGGTGAGTAAGCCTCGCTCTGCTTCTTCTTCTTCTTCTTCCTGGTGCTGACTAATTTTATTGCTATCGATTCCAGTTTAATTTCGAGGTTAATCTGCTGCCCTGTCCGCTGCCCGTCACGGCCAAGGCACGTTTTGGCACCACGCTGACCCGGCTGGGCGACATTAATCACGACGGCTACAACGGTAAGTTGTCCACCCTTGTCCCAGTTCCCCTCCCCCTTCTCTTGCTGCAATACAATTTACGGCTCCTGTGCTTACAATGTAAATATTTTTGCAATATTTTCGCAATCTTTGCCCCTCTGGCCGCAGGGGCGTGGCCCTGAGCATGGAGTACCTGCTACTACTATTGTATTTCATATAGATAAATAAAGCGAATACACCACGCAGCAATTAAATAGAAACACTTGAGCATAAAGTAGTTATATATATTGCAAATGGTATTTTAATTCTATGGCAAAATGTGAAAGAAGATATAGCCATATCTCTCAGATTTGCTTAAAAATTGGCATGTTTATTTTTGGCCGGCATTTAAAATTTCTTCAAGAAAAATTTATCAAATATCAGTAAAACATAAACGATATCTTTTAAATACAGAAAAACTCGGGAATATAAAAGTAAAACTATTTTTGTTTCTCAACTTCGAGTCTTTCCTCCTCGTTAAGATATATTCCTATCTTTACTTTCACTAATGTCCTCTCCTTTTGCAGACATTGCCGTCGGTGCACCGTTTGCCGGCAATGGCTCTGTGTTTATATATCTGGGTGCCGAGCAGGGTCTGCGGTCACAGCCCAGCCAGCGCTTGGACTCGCCGCAGCAGCAGCCGTCCAAGTACGGCCAGCACATGTTCGGGCATGGTCTGTCCCGGGGCTCGGACATCGATGCGAATGGCTTTAATGATTTTGCTGTGGGCGCGCCCAATGCGGAGGCCGTGTTCCTGTATCGCGCCTATCCGGTGGTCAAGCTGTTGGCTAGCGTCCGCTCGCAAAATCGCGAGATCAAGCCGGAGCAGAACCGAGTGCAAATCACGGCCTGCTACGGACTCTCGACGACGGCCAAGTTGAGCTCTGCCCAGCAGCAGGAGATGGCCATACGGATTGTGATCGATGCCCAGCTGAAGCGTGCGACATTCACCCAGACGCATTCCAGCGAGCTGAGCTTCAATGCCACGGCGGGCACCACGCAGCAGTGTCGCGTCTTCGACTGCGAGGTGCGCTACAGCGAGAAGGATATATTCCAGCCCATCGAATTAAAGATGCACTACGAGCTGACCAAGAAGGTGCCAGACTCGGAAGGTATGTGGAGCGAGATGAAGGCCTTTCATTACTTTAACTGGTATTTTCTCTCAATTTAATTCTCTACAGAATTCTGTGAGACTTGTGTAGCTGTGGATCCCGAGGATGCCAAGGTCTACACTGAGAAGATCATCTTCAGCACGGGCTGTGCCACCGACGTGTGCATTGCCGACCTGAAGCTGAGCGCCAAGGATGTGAGGTAACTAAGAAAAACAACTTTTGACAAAAAAAAAAAAAAAAACTGAAGTTATAATGATTCGTTTTTTATCCTTACAGCTCCAGCTATATACTGGGCAGCGACAAGACGCTGCGCCTGAACTACGAGGTGACCAACGAGGGAGAGACAGCCTACTTGCCGCAGCTGAATGTGACCAGCTCGAGTCGCTTGAATTTCGCCCAAATCCCGGGCAATTGCAGGGTGAGCGAGGCTGTGATGGTCTGCGATCTGAACCATGGACGACCCTTGGGCAAGGGCGACAGGGACAGCATTACGATTAGCTTCGATGTGAGCAGCCTGACGGGCAGCGCCCTGACCATCAGCGCCGAAGTATTCAGCACGGGCCTGGAGCAAAATCTCCACGACAATAAGCTGAACACGCTGATTGCGCTCAAGGAGTACACGGAAATCGACGCCTCTGGGTAAGTTGTGATACAACTCGTTTAATATGTGTGCTCATCCCAATCCTATTGATTTTTTCAGTGGCCAGAGCAATGCAGCAATTGACTTGGAACACTATAAGAACTCCGCGCTGGTGGTCAACAACTATGAGATCAAGAGCAATGGGCCTAGCACTGTGGATGGCCTCGAGTTGGTCTTCCATATACCCGTTGCCTACAAGATCGCCGGCTCGACGGCCACATTGCCCATCATCAATGTGGGCAATCTGAGCATGCAGGCCACATACGACTCCCAGCTGGTGTCCATTGAGCTGCTTGACCAGAATAACACGCAGATCATTATGAATCCCATTGAGATCTCGACAACGCGTCGTGGCCAGCACACGGAGCGCGTGGTGGTTAATCAGAATGGGGAGCACTATGAGGTCAGCAGCAGCAACGAGCATATGTTGCAGGAAAGCTGGCAGGTATTGGACTCGGATGCTGTGGCCACGGCATCCATGACGCGCAAGCGACGCGATCTCAAAGCCTTGACTGCCAGTCGGGAGCAATATGAGCGAATCGTGAACTTCAAGGCGCACGATCTGCTCAGCGAAGACTTCAAGGACAAGCTGCCGGTTAATCGCACCATTGTGTTCAATTGTCGGGATCCCGAGATGACCGTCTGTTTGCGCGCCGTGATGCGCGTCTACAATTTCAAGCCGGAGAAGCCAATCAATCTGAACTTGCGCTACAGCATCGATTTGAACGAGGTGAACGCCATCCTTATCGATCCCTGGGAGTTCTTTGTCGTCCTCATTGATCTGAATGTGCGCAAGGAGGGCGATCCCACAGGCAGCTCGCTGTCCATTCGACGCAAAATTGAACCGAATGTCATATCAAAGCATCTAGAATCCAGCTTGCCCATCTGGGCTATTATTTTGGCCGTACTCGGTGGTCTTCTACTGCTGGCAGCCATCACGTATGCCATGTACAAGGTGAGTACCTCAACAATCGCATGCAAACGATGATTGATGAACAACGCATTCTTTTCTTCTTGCAGGCGGGCTTCTTTAAACGCAAGGAGAAGGACGAGATGGCCATTCTGGCGAATCAGGGCCCCGTGGAGCCCGAGGCGGAGAACCTTAACAGTGGCAATAACTAAGCTCAATATTGTGATCCTCGTTGCTAAGCTATAGACAAGTACATCACATTCTAAAAAAGAAACAAACATCGATTCCAACTGAACAGTTGGCCAATACCAAAAAAGCGAAAAGGATAAACGAACTGGATAAGTGGATCAACAGTTTAACAGATCTACAGTGGGAAATGTGCTCTTCAAGAAGAAAGCTATATATATATATATATATATATATGTATATGGATATATATTTATAACTAAAACCTAGTGTAACTTGTAGGCCGCGAAGCATCAAATGTTCTTGTGGATTTTGTTAGAATTTTTGATAATAGCTTGAAATGAAATGTTATTTATGTAGAGCTGCGCTAGGTGCGCCGAGTCAAGCCATTTTGCCATTATTTGTAAATATTTATAAAATATTGCTAATAAACATATTTGTTTAGTTTTTAAGCTTCGATGGCTTCGATAAAAGACTTAAATTTTTGTATACAATGTAAAAAATAAACGCACAAATATGTAGAGAGAAGATAAAACACACACCACACTAAATATATTGTACGCAATAATTCATCCTAGTTTAAATTTAAGTGAGAAAAGTATTAAATAAATTTTTGCTCTAAGTTATACAAAGAGTTTATTGATTGGGTGGCTAAGTCGCAGAGGTCCATACAACAGAATGCCATCAGTTTTCAGAAAAAGTAATTTTTCGAAGAAAATCGTATTTAATTGATCATCCGTACGAGTAGAAAGAGGCATATCATTCCTAAATCAGACTGTATTTACCCGAGTTATACCCATTTTAATATTTAATAAAATTTTTCTGCAATGTGTTATTGTGAATAGTTTAAAATGTGAACAGCTCGAAAGTATGCAATGCTTTGCGTTACTTCTATGTCACACAACCACACGAATTTTTTGGAAAAACTTTAAATGGTCATATCTCGGCCAAATAAAGCCCGATTACGGTCAAAAAGGGAAGGGGTACTCGGGGAGGTCCATAGAAACCGCCAAGATCAACGGCGAAGTTATGTCGCTTTGAAACGTCATATCTCCAAGATTTTTTTTAGAGCGGCGGAGATATGACGTTTTAAAGCGACATAACTTCGCCGTTGATCATGGCGAGATTATGTCGTGAATATCGTGTCCACAACTACACAAACTTTTTAGGAAAACTTTAAATGGTCATATCTCGGCCAAATAAAGCCCGATTTCGGTCAAAAAGGGAAGGGCTACTCGGCGAGGTCCATAGAAACCGCCATGATAACGGCGAAGTTATGTCGCTTTGAAACGTCATATCTCCAAGATTTTTTTTAGAGCGGCGAAGATATGACGTTTCAAAGCGACATAACTTCGCCGTCGATCTTGGCGAGATTATGTCGTGAATATCGTGTCCACAACTACACGAACTTTTTTGGAAAATTTTAAATGGTCATATCTCGGCCAAATAAAGCCCGATTTCGGTCAAAAAAGGAAGGGCTACTCGGGAAGGTCCATAGAAACCGCCAAGATCAACGGCGAAGTTATGTCGCTTTGAAACGTCATATCTCCAAGATTTTTTTAGAGCGGCGAAGATATGACGTTTCAAAGCGACATAACTTCGCCCTTGATCTTGGCGAGATTATGTCGTGAATATCGTGTCCACAACTACATGAACTTTTTTGGAAAACTTTAAATGGTCATATCTCGGCCAAATAAAGCCCGATTTCGGTCAAAAAGGGAAGGGCTACTCGGCGAGGTCCATAGAAACCGCCAAGATCAACGACGAAGATATGTCGCTTAGAAACGTCATATCTCCAAGATTTTTTTAGAGCGGCGGAGATATGACGTTTCAAAGCGACATAACTTCGCCGTTGATCAAAGCGACATAACTTCTCCGTTGATCATGGCGAGATTATGTCGTATATATCGTGTCCACAACTACACGAACTTTTTTGGAAAACTTTAAATGGTCATATCTCGGCCAAATAAAGCTCGATTACGGTCAAAAAGGGAAGGGCTACTCGGGGAGGTCCATAGAAACCGCCAAGATCAACGGCGAAGTTATGTCGTGAATATCGTGTCCACAACTACACGAACTTTTTTGGAAAACTTTAAATGGTCATATCTCGGCCAAATAAAGCCCGATTACGGTAAAAAATGGAAGTGCTACTCGGGGAGGTCCATAGAAACCGCCAAGATTTTTTTTAGAGCGGCGGAGATATGACGTTTCAAAGCGACATAACTTCGCCGTTGATCATGGCGAGATTATGTCATGAATATCGTGTCCACAACTACACGAACTTTTTTGGAAACCTTTAAATGGTCATATCTCGGCCAAATAAAGCCCGATTACGGTCAAAAAGGAAAGGGCTACTCGGGGAGGTCCATAGAAACCGCCAAGATCAACGGCGAAGTTATGTCGCTTTGAAACGTCATATCTCCAAGATTTTTTTAGAGCGGCGGAGATATGACGTGTCAAAGCGACATAACTTCGCCGTTGATCATGGCGAGATTATGTCGTGAATATCGTGTCCACAACTACACGAATTTTTTTGGAAAACTTTAAATGGTCATATCTCGGCCAAATAAAGCCCGATTACGGTCAAAAAGGAAAGGGCTACTCGGGGAGGTCCATAGAAACCGCCAAGATCAACGGCGAAGATATGTCGCTTTGAAACGTCATATCTCCAAGATTTTTTTAGAGCGGCGGAGATATGACGTTTCAAAGCGACATAACTTCGCTGTTGATCATGGCGAGATTATGTCGTGAATGTCGTGTCCACAACTACACGAACATTTTTAGAAAACTTTAAATGGTCATATCTCGGCCAAATAAAGCCCGATTACGGGAAAAAAGGGAAGGGCTACTCGGGGAGGTCCATAGAAACCGCCAAGATTTATTTTAGAGCGGCGGAGATATGACGTTTCCAAGATTTTTTTTAGAGCTGCGGAGATATGACGTTTCACAGCGACATAACTTCGCTGCTGATCATGGCGAGATTAGGTCGTGAATATCGTGTCCACAACTAAACGAACTTTTTTGGAAAACTTTAAATGGTCATATCTCGGCCAAATAAAGCCCGATTACGGTCAAAAAGGGAAGGGTTACTCGGGGAGGTTCATAGAAACCACCATGATCAACGGCGAAGTCATGTCGTGAATATCGTGTCCACAACTACACGAACTTTCTTGGAAAACTTTAAATGGTCATATCTCGGCCAAATAAAGCCCGATTACGGTCAAAAAGGGAAGGGCTACTCGGGGAGGTCCATAGAAACCGCCAAGATCAACGGCGAAGTTATTCGCTTTGAAACGTCATATCTCCAAGATTTTTTTAGAGCGGCGGAGATATGACGTTTCAAAGCGACATAACTTCGCTGTTGATCATGGCGAGATTATGTCGTGAATGTCGTGTCCACAACTACACGAACTTTTTTAGAAAACTTTAAATGGTCATATCTCGGCCAAATAAAGCCCGATTACGGGAAAAAAGGGAAGGGCTACTCGGGGAGGTCCATAGAAACCGCCAAGATTTATTTTAGAGCGGCGGAGATATGACGTTTCAAAGCGACATAACTTCGCCGTTGATCATGGCGAGATTATGTCGTGAATATCGTGTCCACAACTACACGAACTTTTTGGGAAAACTTTAAATGGTCATATCTCGGCCAAATAAAGCCCGATTACGGTCAAAAAGGTAAGGGCTACTCGGGGAGGTCCATTGAAACCGCCAAGATCAACGGCGAAGTTATGTCAGGAATATCTTGTCCACAACTACACGAACTTTTTTGGAAAACTTTAAATGGTCATATCTCGGCCAAATAAAGCCCGATTACGGTCAAAATGGGAAGGGCTACTCGGGGAGGTCCATAGAAAGCGCCAAGATCAACGGCGAAGTTATGTCGCTTTGAAACGTCATATCTCCAAGATTTTTTTTAGAGCGGCGGAGATATGACGTTTCAAAGCGACATAACTTCGCCGTTGATCATGGCGAGATTATGTCGTGAATGTCGTGTCCACAACTACACGAACTTTTTTGGAAAACTTTAAATGGTCATATCTCGGCCAAATAAAGCTCGATTATGGTCAAAAAGGGAAGGGCTACTCGGGGAGGTCCATGGAAACCGCCAAGATCAACGGCGAAGCTATGTCGCTTTGAAACGTCATATCTCCAAGATTTTTTTAGAGCGGCGGAGATATGTCGTTTCAAAGCGACATAACTTCGCCGTTGATCATGGCGAGATTATGTCGTGAATATCGTGTCCACAACTACACGAACTTTTTTGGAAAACCTTAAATGGTCATATCTCGGCCAAATAAAGCCCGATTACGGTCAACAATGGAAGTGCTACTCAGGGAGGTCCATAGAAACCGCCAAGATTTTTTTGAGAGCGGCGGAGATATGACGTTTCAAAGCGACATAACTTCGCCGTTGATCATGGCGAGATTATGTTGTGAATATCGTGTCCACAACTACACGAACATTTTTGGAAAACTTTAAATGGTCATATCTCGGCCAAATAAAGCCCGATTACGGTCAAAAAGGGAAGGGCTACTCGGGGAGGTCCATAGAAACCGCCAAGATCATATATCCAAGATTTTTTTAGAGCGGCGGAGATATGACGTTTCAAAGCGACATAACTTCGCCGTTGATCATGGCGAGATTATGTCGTGAATATCGTGTCCACAACTACACGAACTTTTTTGGAAAACTTTAAATGGTCATATCTCGGCCAAATAAAGCCCGATTACGGTCAATAAGGGAAGGGCTACTCGGGGAGGTCCATAGAAACCGCCAAGATTTTTTTGAGAGCGGCGGAGATATGACGTTTCAAAGCGACATAACTTCGCCGTTGATCATGGCGAGATTATGTCGTGAATATCGTGTCCACAACTACACGAACTTTTTTGGAAAACTTTAAATGGTCATATCTCGGCCAAATAAAGCCCGATTACGGTCAATAAGGGAAGGGCTACTCGGGGAGGTCCATAGAAACCGCCAAGATTTTTTTGAGAGCGGCGGAGATATGACGTTTCAAAGCGACATAACTTCGCCGTTGATCATGGCGAGATTATGTCGTGAATATCGTGTCCACAACTACACGAACTTTTTTGGAAAACTTTAAATGGTCATATCTCGGCCAAATAAAGCCCGATTACGGTCAAAAATGGAAGTGCTACTCGGGGAGGTCCATAGAAACCGCCAAGATCAACGGCGAAGTTATGTCGCTTTGAAACGTCATATCTCCAAGATTTTTTTAGAGCGGCGGAGATATGACGTTTCAAAGCGACATAACTTCGCCGTTGATCATGGCAAGATTATGTCGTGAATGTCGTGTCCACAACTACACGAACGTTTTTGGAAAATTTTAAATGGTCATATCTCGGCCAAACAAAGCCCGATTACGGTCAAAAATGGAAGGGCTACTCGGGGAGGTCCATAGAAACCCCCAAGATCAACGGCGAAGTTATGTCGCTTTGAAACGTCATATCTCCAAGATTTTTTTAGAGCGGCGGAGATATGACGTTTCAAAGCGACATAACTTCGCCGTTGATCATGGCGAGATTATGTCGTGAATATCGTGTCCACAACTACACGAACTTTTTTGGAAAACTTTAAATGGTCATATCTCGGCCAAATAAAGCCCGATAACGTTAAAAAATGGAAGTGATACTCGGGGAGGTCCATAGAAACCGCCAAGATTTTTTTTAGAGCGGCGGAGATATGACGTTTCAAAGCGACATAACTTCGCCGTTGATCATGGCGAGATTATGTCGTGAATATCGTGTCCACAACTACACGAACTTTTTTGGAAAACTTTAAATGGTCATATCTCGGCCAAATAAAGCCCGATTACGGTCAAAAATGGAAGTGCTACTCGGGGAGGTCCATAGAAACCGCCAAGATCAACGGCGAAGTTATGTCGCTTTGAAACGTCATATCTCCAAGATTTTTTTAGAGCGGCGGAGATATGACGTTTCAAAGCGACATAACTTCGCCGTTGATCATGGCAAGATTATGTCGTGAATATCGTGTCCACAACTACACGAACTTTTTTGGAAAACTTTAAATGGTCATATCTCGGCCAAATAAAGCCCGATTACGGTCAAAAATGGAAGTGCTACTCGGGGAGGTCCATAGAAACCGCCAAGATCAACGGCGAAGTTATGTCGCTTTGAAACGTCATATCTCCAAGATTTTTTTAGAGCGGCGGAGATATGACGTTTCAAAGCGACATAACTTCGCCGTTGATCATGGCGAGATTATGTCGTGAATATCGTGTCCACAACTACACGAAGATCAACGGCGAAGTTATGTCGCTTTGAAACGTCATATCTCCAAGATTTTTTTAGAGCGGCGGAGATATGACGTTTCAAAGCGACATAACTTCGCCGTTGATCATGGCAAGATTATGTTGTGAATGTCGTGTCCACAACTACACGAACGTTTTTGGAAAACTTTAAATGGTCATATCTCGGCCAAATAAAGCCCGATTACGGTCAAAAATGGAAGGGCTACTCGGGGAGGTCCATAGAAACCGCCAAGATCAACGGCGAAGTTATGTCGCTTTGAAACGCCATATCTCCAAAATTTTTTTAGAGCGGCGGAGATATGACGTTTCAAAGCGACATAACTTCGCCGTTGATCATGGCGAGATTATGTCGTGAATATCGTGTCCACAACTACACGAACTTTTTTGGAAAACTTTAAATGGTCATATCTCGGCCAAATAAAGCCCGATTACGTTAAAAAATGGAAGTGCTACTCGGGGAGGTCCATAGAAACCGCCAAGATTTTTTTTAGAGCGGCTGGGATATGACGTTTTAAAGCGACATAACTTCGCCGTTGATCATGGCGAGATTATGTCGTGAATACCGTGTCCACAACTACACGAACTTTTTTGGAAAACTTTAAATGATCATATCTCGGCCAAATAAAGCTCGATTATGGTCAAAAAGGGAAGGGCTACTCGGGGAGGTCCATAGAAACCGCCAAGATCAACGGCGAAGCTATGTCGCTTTGAAACGTCATATCTCCAAGATTTTTTTAGAGCGGCGGAGATATGACGTTTCAAAGCGACATAACTTCGCCGTTGATCATGGCGAGATTATGTCGTGAATATCGTGTCCACAACTGCACGAACTTTTTTGGAAAACCTTAAATGGTCATATCTCGGCCAAATAAAGCCCGATTACGGTCAACAATGGAAGTGCTACTCGGGGAGGTCCATAGAAACCGCCAAGATCATATATCCAAGATTTTTTTAGAGCGGCGGAGATATGACGTTTCAAAACGACATAACTTCGCCGTTGATCATGGCGAGATTATGTCGTGAATATCGTGTCCACAACTACACGAACTTTTTTGGAAAACTTTAAATGGTCATATCTCGGCCAAATAAAGCCCGATTACGGTCAAAAATGGAAGGGCTACTCGGGGAGGTCCATAGAAACCGCCAAGATCAACGGCGAAGTTATGTCGCTTTGAAACGTCATATCTCCAAGATTTTTTTAGAGCGGCGGAGATATGACGTTTAAAAGCGACATAGCTTCGCCGTTGATCATGGCGAGATTATGTCGTGAATATCGTGTCCACAACTACACGAACTTTTTTGGAAAACTTTAAATGGTCATATCTCGGCCAAATAAAGCCCGATTACGGTCAACAATGGAAGTGCTACTCGGGGAGGTCCATAGAAACCGCCAAGATTTTTTTGAGAGCGGCGGAGATATGACGTTTCAAAGCGACATAACTTCGCCGTTGATCATGGCGAGATTATGTCGTGAATATCGTGTCCACAACTACACGAACTTTTTTGGAAAACTTTAAATGGTCATATCTAGGCCAAATAAAGCCCGATTACGGTCAAAAATGGAAGTGCTACTCGGCGAGGTCCATAGAAACCGCCAAGATTTTTTTTAGAGCGGCGGAGATATGACGTTTCAAAGCGACATAACTTCGCCGTTGATCATGGCGAGATTATGTCGTGAATATCGTGTCCACAACTACACGAACTTTTTTGGAAAACTTTAAATGGTCATATCTCGGCCAAATAAAGCCCGATTACGGTCAAAAAGGGAAGGGCTACTCGGGGAGGTCCATAGAAACCGCCAAGATCAACGGCGAAGTTATGTCGCTTTGAAACGTCATATCTCCAAGATTTTTTTAGAGCGGCGGAGATATGACGTTTCAAAGCGACATAACTTCGCCGTTGATCATGGCGAGATTATGTCGTGAATATCGTGTCCACAACTACACGAACTTTTTTGGAAAACTTTAAATGGTCATATCTCGGCCAAATAAAGCCCGATTACGGTCAAAAAGGGAAGGGCTACTCGGGGAGGTCCATAGAAACCGCCAAGATCATATATCCAAGATTTTTTTAGAGCGGCGGAGATATGACGTTTCAAAGCGACATAACTTCGCAGTTGATCATGGCGAGATTATGTCGTGAATATCGTGTCCACAACTACACGAACTTTTTTGGAAAACTTTAAATGGTCATATCTCGGCCAAATAAAGCCCGATTACGTTAAAAATGGAAGTGCTACTCGGGGAGGTCCATAGAAACCGCCAAGATTTTTTTTAGAGCGGCGGAGATATGACGTTTCAAAGCGACATAACTTCGCCGTTGATCATGGCGAGATTATGTCGTGAATATCGTGTCCACAACTACACGAACTTTTTTGGAAAACTTTAAATGGTCATATCTCGGCCAAATAAAGCCCGATTACGGTCAAAATGGGAAGGGCTACTCGGGGAGGTCCATAGAAACCGCAAAGATCAACGGCGAAGTTATGTCGCTTTGAAACGTCATATCTCCAATATTTTTTTAGAGCGGCGGAGATATGACGTTTCAAAGCGACATAACTTCGCCGTTGATCATGGCGAGATTATGTCGTGAATATCGTGTCCACAACTACACGAACTTTTTTGGAAAACTTTAAATGGTCATATCTCGGCCAAATAAAGCCCGATTACGGTCAAAAATGGAAGGGCTACTCGTGGAGGTCCATAGAAACCGCCAAGATCAACGGCGAAGTTATGTCGCTTTGAAACGTCATATCTCCAAGATTTTTTTAGAGCGGCGGAGATATGACGTTTAAAAGCGACATAACTTCGCCGTTGATCATGGCGAGATTATGTCGTGAATATCGTGTCCACAACTACACGAACTTTTTTGGAAAACTTTAAATGGTCATATCTCGGCCAAATAAAGCCCGATTACGTTAAAAAATGGAAGTGCTACTCGGGGAGGTCCATAGAAACCGCCAAGATTTTTTTTTTAGAGCGGCGGAGATATGACGTTTCAAAGCGACATAACTTCGCCGTTGATCATTGCGAGATTATGTCGTGAATATCGTGTCCACAACTACACGAACTTTTTTGGAAAACTTTAAATGGTCATATCTCGGCCAAATAAAGCCCGATTACGGTCAACAATGGAAGTGCTACTCGGGGAGGTCCATAGAAACCGCCAAGATTTTTTTTAGAGCGGCGGAGATATGACGTTTCAAAGCGACATAACTTCGCCGTTGATCATGGCGAGATTATGTCGTGAATATCGTGTCCACAACTACACGAACTTTTGTGGAAAGCTTTTAATGGTCATATCTCGGGCAAATAAAGCCCGATTACGGTCAAAAAGGGAAGGGCTACTCGGGGAGGTCCATAGAAACCGCCAAGATCATATATCCAAGATTTTTTTAGAGCGGCGGAGATATGACGTTTCAAAGCGACATAACTTCGCCGTTGATCATGGCGAGATTATGTCGTGAATATCGTGTCCAGAACTACACGAACTTTTTTGGAAAACTTTAAATGGTCATATCTCGGCCAAATAAAGCCCGATTACGGTCAACAATGGAAGTGCTACTCGGGGAGGTCCATAGAAACCGCCAAGATTTTTTTGAGAGCGGCGGAGATATGACGTTTCAAAGCGACATAACTTCGCCGTTGATCATGGCGAGATTATGTCGTGAATATCGTGTCCAGAACTACACGAACTTTTTTGGAAAACTTTAAATGGTCATATCTCGGCCAAATAAAGCCCGATTACGGTCAAAAAGGGAAGGGCTACTCGGGGAGGTCCATAGAAACCGCCAAGATCAACGGCGAAGTTATGTCGCTTTGAAACGTCATATCTCCAAGATTTTTTTAGAGCGGCGGAGATATGACGTTTCAAAGCGACATAACTTCGCCGTTGATCATGGCGAGATTATGTCGTGAATATCGTGTCCACAACTACACGAACTTTTTTGGAAAACTTTAAATGGTCATATCTCGGCCAAATAAAGCCCGATTACGGTGAAAAAGGGAAGGGCTACTCGGGGAGGCCCATAGAAACCGCCAAGATCAACGGCGAAGTTATGTCGCTTCGAAACGTCATATCTCCAAGATGATCATGGCAAGATTATGTCGTGAATGTCGTGTCCACAACTACACGAACGTTTTTGGAAAACTTTAAATGGTCATATCTCGGCCAAATAAAGCCCGATTACGGTCAAAAATGGAAGGGATACTCGGGGAGGTCCATAGAAACCGCCAAGATCAACGGCGAAGTTATGTCGTTTTGAAACGTCATATCTCTAAGATTTTTTTAGAGCGGCGGAGATATGACGTTTCAAAGCGACATAACTTCGCCGTTGATCATGGCGAGATTATGTCGTGAATATCGTGTCCACAACTACACGAACTTTTTTGGAAAACTTTAAATGGTCATATCTCGGCCAAATAAAGCCGGATTACGGTCAAAAAGGGAAGGGCTACTCGGGGAGGTCCATAGAAACCGCCAAGATCATATATCCAAGATATTTTAAGAGCGGCGGAGATATGACGTTTCAAAGCGACATAACTTCGCCGTTGATCATGGCGAGATTATGTCGTGAATATCGTGTCCACAACTACACGAACTTTTTTGGAAAACTTTAAATGGTCATATCTCGGCCAAATAAAGCCCGATTACGTTAAAAAATGGAAGTGCTACTCGGGGAGGTCCATAGAAACCGCCAAGATTTTTTTTTAGAGCGGCGGAGATATGACGTTTCAAAGCGACATAACTTCCCCGTTGATCATGGCGAGATTATGTCGTGAATATCGTGTCCACAACTACACGAACTTTTTTGGAAAACTTTAAATGGTCATATCTCGGCCAAATAAAGCACGATTACGGTCAAAAAGGGAAGGGCTACTCGGGGAGGTCCGTAGAAACCGCTAAGATCAACGGCGAAGTTATGTCGCTTTGAAACGTCATATCTCCAAGATTTTTTTAGAGCGGCGGAGATATGACGTTTCAAAGCGACATAACTTCGCCGTTGATCATGGCGAGATTATGTCGTGAATATCGTGTCCACAACTACACGAACTTTTTTGGAAAACTTTAAATGGTCATATCTCGGCCAAATAAAGCCCGATTACGTTAAAAAATGGAAGTGCTACTCGGGGAGGTCCATAGAAACCGCCAAGATTTTTTTTTAGAGCGGCGGAGATATGACGTTTCAAAGCGACATAACTTCCCCGTTGATCATGGCGAGATTATGTCGTGAATATCGTGTCCACAACTACACGAACTTTTTTGGAAAACTTTAAATGGTCATATCTCGGCCAAATAAAGCCCGATTACGGTCAAAAATGGAAGTGCTACTCGGGGAGGTCATAGAAACCGCCAAGATTTTTTTTAGAGCGGCGGAGATATGACGTTTCAAAGCGACATAACTTCGCCGTTGATCATGGCGAGATTATGTCGTGAATATCGTGTCCACAACTACACGAACTTTTTTGGAAAACTTTAAATGGTCATATCTCGGCCAAATAAAGCCCGATTACGGTCAAAAAGGGAAGGGCTACTCGGGGAGGTCCATAGAAACCGCCAAGATCAACGGCGAAGTTATGTCGCTTTGAAACGTCATATCTCCAAGATTTTTTTAGAGCGGCGGAGATATGACGTTTCAAAGCGAAATAACTTCGCCGTTGATCATGGCGAGATTATGTCGTGAATATCGTGTCCACAACTACACGAACTTTTTTGGAAAACTTTAAATGGTCATATCTCGGCCAAATAAAGCACGATTACGGTCAAAAAGGGAAGGGCTACTCGGGGAGGTCCGTAGAAACCGCTAAGATCAACGGCGAAGTTATGTCGCTTTGAAACGTCATATCTCCAAGATTTTTTTAGAGCGGCGGAGATATGACGTTTCAAAGCGACATAACTTCGCCGTTGATCTTGGCGGTTTCTATGGACCTCCTCGAGTAGCCCTTCCCTTTTTGACCGAAATCGGGCTTTATTTGGCCGAGAGATGACTATTTAAACTTTTCCAAAAAAGTTCGTGTAATTGTGGACACGATATTCACGACATAATCTCGCCATGATCAACGGCGAAGTTATGTCGTTTTGAAACGTCATATCTCCGCCGCTCTAAAAAAAATCTTGGCGGTTTCTATGAACCTCCCCGAGTAGCCCTTCCCTTTTTGACCGTAATCGGGCTTTATTTGGCCGAGGCCAAATAAAGCCCGATTGCGATGAAAAACGGAGGGTTAAGTCGTGGAGAAGCATATAACCATAGCATCACAGTCATTTATTTCAAAAAAATAAACGTGATATCTCTGCTAAATAAAGCCCGATAGCGGGCATACTGGGAATTGGGTCCTTTAGGTTCACCAGGACTATATCAATGGTATGGTTTAACCAAGGATATATGGGTCAACTAGTTACCATCGATGGTGATGTAGCTGTTGCTGGGGACCGGCTGAAAGAAAAAGCATTCATATTTGTTTTACCAATTCGGTCAAATAGTGAGATGTATGGATGCATAATTAAATTTATTTTCTTAAAATCAATAAGTACATTGTTTTCATTTTTTAACACTAATAAAATGCCATAATGTTACCAACTAATAATGAACAACGCATTTAACAAGAAGGAAAAGGTTAACAAGTTTTGGTTGGGTTGGTTTTGTTTTTGAAAAAATATCTTTCTATGCCGTATGTATATACAAATTGTTTTTCACTAGACTATTTAGCTAAACATACACACAGTTGCGCGCACACACACATATAAATAAGTAAAATGAACTAACTAACCAAATATTAGCACACATACAGATACAAGCAGTTAATATATATTAATTAGTTGGTTAATCAACACTATTACATACATAACAGTACAGATACTTATATAGGCAAAGCGTAAGTACAATAAGTTTTGCTCTAAGTTTTATAACTATATAGATTTTTGAGTTTTAGTGTTTGCTTTTTTGATAAGTTTGTAGTTTGTTGTAGGATATGTGAAATTGCAAGTTACATTTCATATGTTTCTGGAACTATAACTAGACATTGTAAACATATTGTTTTACTTGGTAACAGTTAGATAGAGTATACGACATTTATGTATGCTGAAGAGTGGTAAAAACAGATATACATGTATATAATATGCGTTTGAGTCGTATGTGAAATGCATGCATTTTGATTTGCTATTTTTTTGTTAATTTTTCTTTTTGCTGTTCTTTGTTGTTTTTTTTTTTTTTTTTTTTGTATATTAAATAACAACAATAAAAACGGACAACTTGTAAATAAATACATTTTATAAAAATACAGACGAATCTGTGTGCTATGTATTGTCAAAAATTTAAATTGCGTTGCATTCCACCAGGGCGATCGTAAATATATATATATATACTTGATATGCGCTCTATCTTTCGACATGAATCGGATATATAAATATATTTATATATTCGTATGGAATAATCCGCAATATAATAATTGTTTTTTCGTTGACTACCAACGTTTTTGAGCACAAGGTGGATTCACATACTCGTACAACTAACAGATACTGTTACGCTTACAGATACATATACAGATACAGATGCAGATACAGATACATTTATCAATGGCCTACGCTAAACAACATTAACGAGTACACATACATACACATACATACACACACATATAACATGTATATATATATATCTATATATTTACATAGGTGGTTAACACATTGTCTCGTTATACGGCGGATCCTTTTCCGATTCGGTGCTGCTCTTGATGTTCGAGGACAGCTTGGCAATCTCGTCCTGCACCAGGTGTGTGCTTATCTGTGGAATGGACAGCCCCACATTGCTGCTCTTGGCGGAGGAGGAGGTCGTGGAGGTCGTGGGTTCACCGTCCCGCGACTCCTCTGTGCTGGAGCTGCTCTCCTTGAGAACATTCATGCCCAGCTTGCTGGTGTAGGGCGGCTTCAGCGTTGAAATCAGTTTGGCGCCAACCTGCGAGGGCAACGCAACGCCGGCAACTGCAGCTGTCGAGATTCCGGCACCAGCCGCTGCCTCCGCTGCACCCGGTTCGGTGCTCATCTGCGGCGTTAGCGGCTTGCCCTGGTCCATGCTAAACTGTTTCTTCAGCTGCATGGTACGCGTTGGCACTGCTGGCGCTGCCTGCATCATTACTGGCGCCACGCTCAAATCCAGGGAACTGGAGCTATCGTCACGCAAGCGTCTGCCATCGGCAGCGCCAACGGACGCGGTGCGCTTTGGCTGGTAACGCGCCGTCGCAGCGCCGATAGCAGGGCCAACGCTCATGCTAATGCCCGTCGCCGATTGCGAATCGCCGGCATCCAGGGATGGCTCCGCCGTCAACGAGGGCGTGTCCACGTTGTAGGAGCCAGTTAGCGAAGTGTTCGTCTCATTTGAGCTCTGCTTGATGAAGCGGTACGGATGCGCCGAGTAGTCCGTGTCCGTGCTGGAGTTCTTTTGCAAGCTTTCGCTGGACTTCTTAAACAGCCGCCCGCTGCTGTCGTACGGCGCATTCAGGAAATCGCTGGTGGCACGTGTTGGCACCAGCGGCGACTGGTAGGCCTGCTGCTCCATGGACGAGTTGCGCTGCCAGGGCCGCTCGTGTTTAAGCTGGAAGCCACTATTCGCCGCATGACTGCTGCCCGCGCCGCTAGTATCGCTGCTGTCGCCGGCTGTGGTCCCGCCAATTGGTCCGCCCTCGGCGGCGGGCTTAGAGGGCGACAGCTCAATGGCCGTCTCCCGGCGCAGCGGATAGCGATGGCTATAGTCCACAGAGACGCCAATCTGTAAAGGAAGGCAGAGTTAATGATGAGCATGGCCTGACCGGGAATTGAGCGTAGAGCTTACCTCATAGGCCTGCACGCTGGCATCGATGGAGCCGCGTGCCTCGAAGAGACCCTCCAGTATTCTATAATCGTTCTCTTCGCATTCCTTTAGATGCTTCTTCTCTTGCAGCGCAGCGGCCTCGGCGCGCGACATTTCCGTCTTGGGCCGATCCAAGGAGGCTGTGAATATTCGAATTATAAGAATTAATTGACGGAAGACAAAAGAATAAAGAATGAAGGCAGGCGCAGGCGTTTTGTTTGGTTTGGTTTGGTTTGTTTGGCGGCAAGCACAAGGCAAATGAATATTACGCATACGCCCGGTTAGCTATACACAGATTACAATTTGGAGTTTCAGATTCAGATTCCGCTTTTAATTCGATGGTACGGCCAATCAGATACGCTTGGATAGGTGGTGGTTGGGGATGGGGATGGGAGCAACGCCAACTTACCTTTGTTGCTCTGCAGCGAGACGGTCGGCGAGGCAATCAAATGGCAGACGTTCTCCAGTTCGTCCGTTATGGATGTATATTCACTGTGCAGTTTCAGCAATATATTTCTGGAGGGTTTCGCATGCAAAACTGATTTACCTAGAGTTCGAGGTTAGGTTGAGAATGCGTCAGAGATCAAATTAGAGAGACAGACAGAGAGAGAGAGAAAGAAAGAAAGAGTGTGTGGCGAGAGTTAACGAGAGGCGAGTACAGTGAAAGCTGTCAGTCCGCGCTAGAGAGCTTTCACTGTATATGTACTACGACATCAACAAGAACATCAACAACAACAGTATTATTATTATATGGGCTGGTTAAAGCTAAATATGTGGCCAATTTGATAGCTTGGTTTGGTCGGATTAAGGTTAAGGTTTAGTTAGGTTTGGGGTTAGGAATTGCCATGAGTTGGGTTTTGGTTAGCAGAATTTCGGAGCGCATTTACTTGCAGCTGCTGCACTAGTCTAACGCTTATTGTCTACGTCTATGGGAAACATACCCGTCTGTGGCACTGGGGGCACGTCCTTGTCGCTGTCCGGCTCGGACTGGGTGAGGCTCAGCTGGCGGCGTGAGAGCGTCGTCAGCTGATTGAGGCTGATGTGCGAACGATTGATGTCCGCGGCGGTTAGCGAATACGTCTCCGAGTTGCGGCGACAGAGCGAGACGGTGCGCTGGCGCAGCGCCCGATGCCTGGCAGCTGTATGCGAAGAAGGCGGGAAGAATATTGGTTTTGTTGTTATTGAAACACAGGCTGGCGGAACAGAAACACAGAAACAAAACTCAAAACGGAAGAAACAGTAGTGAAAATGTAACGTAACGTAACGTTACGTAACGTGGAAGCGTAAGCGTAAGCGGAAGTGGATTAGTTGCCAGGCGTTTGCTTAAGGCAATTCGCATTACCCTCAAAGTTCATGTCCGGCGCCGCATCATCGGAATTGTCGCCGCCGACAAGGGTCTGATCGTCATCCATGGTGCCCATCGGCGTTAGGGTATCCTTGCTCTCGGTGCTGGCGCCCGTATCCTGGCGCACCGTCACATACGGTGTACGCTTGACCGTCTCACAGGTGGACGGGCGCTGCGACAATGGCAAATAAATATCGGAGTCGGGTTCCGATTGCATCGAGGCCTTGCGTACCACCTGCTCGTTGAGCGCCTCACGCGACTTGACCACCTCGTCGGGCTCCTCGGGCAGCGGCACCACCTCAAAGTGTGTGCCCTCATCCAAGATGTACGCATCTGGTCGCACCTCGGTCAGCGAACGATTGAAGCGACGTCGATTGTTCACCTTCGGTGGGGAAAGATAGAACCAACAATAGGTTAAAGGTGAAATAAAACACATTCATTCAACCGCAACGCACCTGCAGCGAATTTAAAGTAAGCGTGGGTCCCAGACCCAACGATGTAACGATTCCGCCTCCGCCTCCTCCTCCTCCTCCTCCTCCGCCTGGACCTCCGCCGCCGCCTCCTCCGCTGCCACTGCCCCCCTCATTGTCGGACATGGAGATGGTGCGCATGCGATGCATTTCACCCGGAATGTTCATCACGGAGCCACGCAGCTCCTCGTTGCCAGCAGTATGTGCGGACATGAAGCGATGTATGACGCCCAGGTGCGACAGTATTTGCTCCGATGATTCCTCCATTTTGCGCAAACGGAATTCAATGTTCTGCAACACACAGAATGACAACAATGTCACAATTGCAATAAAAACTAACGGAAAACTTTAAGCCATATGCCCAAGCAGCATACAAATGGGCAACTGGTTCGCCGGCGAGGGTCGCCTTTCTATTTATTTTTGGGAATATTCGGCATTTTCTAGCAATACGATTTTACGATGAGGAAAGAACCCGACATGGCAGTTAGTCATGCTATCAAGTAATCGGGATTTGTTTAGTTAGAAATACATTTATCGAGAAAACAATAAGAGATTTTAATTGAGCCGACAAACTAAAAAAGAGACAACCCTCGTATTACTCGACATTTATGGACATTTTCAATTTAAGCTGCAGTTGCGGCTGCCTGTCACTGCGCATAAAACCCAAATCAATGTGCCAAAATGAAAATTGTGCATTTGCATAACAAAAAAAAAAAAAATAATAATCAAACAACTAAAAACTGAAGTGTGTGTGTGTGTGTATACACACCTGCACAGTGGCTGTTTGAATGTTCTCCTTTTGATTGATGTCCTCGATTTTCTGTGACATGGTCTCGACGCGCTCCGTTGTGTTCTTGACGCGCTCGTCGGTCGACTGATTCAATATGATTTCCTGTTCATGAAAGAAGCCCTCGACGCACTCCTCCTCGAAGTCGTACAGCCGCTCCAGATCGTCCTTTTCGAGAAATAGCTTGAGGCCATTGTCCCGCTGCACCTCCAATCCTATGGAAAGAGAGGCGCAAGCAAACAATTGAATTAATCGAATGCCAACAAGAATTATAAGCAGAAGAAGCAGCATAGATGTGAACAATACGCAAATATATTGAAATCACATTTGGACACAAAAGTTGTGGACGAGCACGACGACGACAACGACGAGATGCAGCAATGCGGCAGCAGGCAAAATATATATAGAGAGATATAGAGATTTTTTACATTATTCTCGTTCTAGGGGTCGACAAAGGAGCGCACGCTCTGGTTATTTCACTCACAGGGAACAAAGCTAAACTTGCTCATGCCGGGCTCACCTTTCGCTTTGCGTACGCAATACTTGAGCAGCGAATAGAAATGGCAGAAGGCGATGAAGGGCGGCGGCAGCACCGGCTTCTGCTGATACTCCATGACGACAGTGAAGCGCTGGAACATCCATACCTGCAGGCAAACAAAATTAATATCAATGTCAATATTAAAAATGCATGCTTCAGGTATTTGAAAGTCTAAGTCAGCTAGGGCTGCCCACAGGTATAAAGTCTCTTACTAATCAGTTGAGGTCTTTGCCCAACTTTAGGCAATCTTTTACTAATCAGTTGAGTTCTAAAATCAATTAATCAGTCAAGAAAGCACCTGTGTGCAGCCATTGTATACAAAAATATATTTAATAGTAAAGCGGCTGCAATTAATTAACTCACCTGGTGTGAAACCGAATTGACCTCGTTGAATATGTTATTGAAAACGGCAATGAGCAGATTGATTAACAGGATGTTGGCAATCAATAGGTACATGGACATCGTTATAGGCGTCACCCAATGGCCTGCAAATGACGTTAAGTTTACAAATACAGTTTATATATATATGTAGGGCAGCACTCACCTGTAACGCAGGCGGGCTGACGCGGATCCTCGCCGCAGGGCGGATCGATGTCATCGGCAAAGACCTCGCCATACAGCATGAAGTACGGCTGATAGGTGACCTGTTGAATTGAAACAAAAAATAATAATTAAGAAAAAAAAATAAAGAGCAGTAAAAACGGAGCCAGCTGCTGGGTAGCAACAAAAAACGTTGGCCAAGCGTAATTCAATTTCGGGCTTAAACCGAACGCTTGCCCCGACTGGGTCAACATTAATGCAAGTTTTACACATCGACACAGATAGTTGCTATGGGATATATATGTAAGTGTGTGTGTGTGTGAGTGTGTGTGTCTGTGTGTGTGTGTGTGTGTTGTATATATGTACTGAGCATTTTCATTTAGTTTAGCCAGCATGCTACTGTAGTTAGTTGAGTTCATTAAATGCCTGCCACCATTTCATTAGCATTTGCCGGGTTAATGGCTCTGCGATTTAACTGCGGGGCATGGAGCAGGTCTTGTCACAAGAGTGGGGAGGGGCTGGATGGATGAGCATTTGTGATAGATTTCAAATAATTAAGCGTAGACAGTTTGGTATTTATAAAATACACAGCTGGCTGCCGTTTAATTGAAATTGAAATAACATAGCTTCAATCTCTATTTTTCCAGCAGAGATTCGAATTTTCATTAATAAGGTCCGCGCCAGAGTAAGAGCGAGAGCCGAAACTGATTTTTGTCAAAATCTTAAACTGGATTTATCTTAAATTCATGTTCTATCTGTGTTTGATGTTAATCTGCATTTCTGTATCTGTATCCCATCCGTTCGCTTTAACTTATTTGGGTTTGCGTGTTTATAGTATGTTTTTTTTCTGCACCTGTATCTGTATCTTGATCTTATTTCCATCTATTTCCATTGATTTGGATGCAAATTAAACTATTTAAAATTCCTTTGGCATAGACCTTAGCAGCAGCTCAGGCACATTTTCAACCCAGCGACACGAAATAAAAACGCATTTAAGCTGCGTCAGGACATTATTTGAGCCAAATACACTTTGACTGCGTTAAACATTTGCATATTGCATGCAAATTGCTGCGAAAAGTGTTTACAGTGTATCACAAAAGTATTACTACAGCAGCCTGGCTGTTGAATGAAATTTCGCGAATGACAGCAATGCAGGTTGGGGAAGGGAAGAACCTTGTTCCTTGTGACATTGTTCAAACAGCGAAAGTATTTCGCATGCAAAAATGAATATATTTATGCATATACATATATATACTTAGTGTTAATAATATTAATAGGTATTACAAAAAGATCTTGAAATGCAATTGAAACTGAAAGACAGAAATGATGAATAAATATGCGAGCATATAGGCCAAACAACTGGAAACTGAGTACACACATTTACTTCTCAGATGCAAGTACTTGAATTTTGCTATAGAATAGTTGCAAAACATGCACTATAATTAATTAATAAAACTTAATTAATAAAATGGCATATAAGTCATATAAATTAAATGAGCATATGAGAGAAAAGAAAAGACAAAGGATAAAGACAACGTAGTCGGCGAGCAGGAAACGATATAAGACTCTGTACGAGGAGCCAAAGAACCAACCCGTTGGCACTAAGACACAGTAGAGAAAGAGTGTGTGAGAGAGAGAGAGAGAGTAAGGGAGAGAGAGAGATCAAAGAGAGTTTGGGTAATTCAATTTGGGGTTTTTGGGGTTTACTTGCAACAACATCGATATTTAATGAAATATAAGCAAGAAATTGATAAGAAACCAATTAAGACAAAAATACTCTTTTGCACAATAAAAGAAAATGTTTGAGGCACAACAACAACAACTATATAGACAGCTTGCCATATGTCATATATATATATATATATATATTTCATAATTATCACAAACACACAGCAGGGACGCCAGCTAGGATCAATGCTACACACAGGCTTTTTTTGTTTTTGTTTTTGTTTTTGTTTTTTCTAAATAGCAAACCAATTTTGTTGTTGTACATTTGTGAGATTTCCGCTCAAAAGACTGGGCAGTTCGGGGTTAAGTGTTGTTGTTGTGGGCGTCACAGTGGGCGGCTCTGCGCTGGGCGGCATCCTGGTTGTGCTTGTTGTTGTTGTTGTTGTTGTTGTAGCCGCTGCTGCTGCCGCCATTGCCGCTGCCGTTGCTGCTGCTGCTGCTTGGTTGCGATAATGTGCAGCAAATGCGTTAGATCCGAAGCCCGAGAGACGCGTATTGTGGGAACGACTATTATGACCGAGAGCCCCTTGAAATCCGGGCGCTACGATTGAGCCAGCGATAACCTGGCCATGTCGTGGCAAATACAAAACCAAGGCGAATGCGAATGCGAATGCGAATGCGACGAGAAATGTTGTGAATGGTTTACAAGTAAATAGTGAGTAGGTGAATAAAGAAAAGTGAATAGTGAATGGTGCGTATTTTTATTTATTTATTTTTTTTTGAGTTCGAATGTCGCGCCAAAGAACAAAAGATAGAAAAATACAATACAAGACACAATGGAGAAAATAGCAGTTAGTCAATTGAGTATCGAGTATCAAATAGCGAGTTTCGAGTATCGAGTATCGTTTGAGCATGAAAACTACTTAGTAGAAAACCAAAAAAATGTATAACTAAAATATATATATAGAGCTCGCTGCGAATTCTACTTAAATACCAGTATTTAGCTACAAGTAATTGAGTTTTAAAAAACGTTTTGCTTGCTTTTTTGTTTTTGTTTTTTTTTTTTTATAAAAGTAAATGCATGTACTCCGTTTCTTTCAAAAATACACAATTCAAGCGCTGCAATGGAAATTGTCAGTGTACATAGAGCATATATCCATACATATATACGTTCATAAATGTTAATATTTGTTGAAGGCACACACACACACACACGCACACATACAGACACAATTAATCAGCATGAGCACAAAATATGAGCAGCTTTTTTGTTTGAGCTACAGAATTATTATTTACACGACTGTAAAATTGCATATATGGTACATGTTTTTAATCAACGTAAAAGTACAATTTTCTTCGGCCTGCCGAGACCTATAATACCCTTGCAGATCGGGGATATCTGTGCTTTGAAAGAAACCGATCTTAACTAAGGTAGACAAGGTAGATAAACAATAAGGTTCACATTTATTCAAAGAAAACAAGAAATTTGCCTGGATCGAACATAAAATTGAATACAAAATGTGTTTTTTTTTGTACATATAGGAGCTCGTAATTATATGATATAGTTAGACGATCCGTTTAGTTTTGGCATGGGAACTAATTGACAGGAATTAAAAGACAAATTAATGTCAAGTTTAGACAAGGAAAGGAATAAAAAACAGACGAGCCTGGCTATGTAGAATGGGGATTTAGCGTTTGATCAGGAATATATATTATATTTGATCAGTTCACATATATATTGTTCCCTCTGCAAGTGTACTTGGTTTGTTTACCGGCATTAATTATTCACACACACGCACACAGACACGTACATAAATACAAATGTGTGTATATTTTGTCATTTCATAGACAAATTGCTAGCTGTGCTTACCTCTCTGATGAGCCGCCAGGTGGGCTCATTGTTGGGATAGAGTATGGCCTGGCGACTGACGCCGAAACTCATAAGAACCACAGCCAAGAGCACCACGAAATATATCATATTCTTAACCATTTTGCCCATCATGGTGACCAAAGGACCTGTGCGCAAAAGTAAAGGATAAATATACTTATATATATATCAATAGAGCTGGCGACTTACCCAGGTACTTGTTGACTCCGAGAATGTTCAATATGCGCAGATACCAGTAGATGCTGTCCACGCAGTAAATGACACGCCCAATGTCCATGGTATTGGGGCGAAAGCGAAAGGACAGGCCGATAAGAAAGAGTATTATGGCAGCACCGTCGCAAGGATTCCACATGTTCCACGCCCACACGGAGAATTTGTGCCTGCAACAACAGAGAAAAAAAGACCGCAACAGAATCGCATTAATGAAGGGCTCCACAGAAATCGAAAGGCCGTAAATCAAGTGTGAATAAACTCAGAAGGAGAAGCACACAGGATATCGACAGGAAGACGGCAAGTAATCAAAATGCACAGAGGCATAAAGTATGCGCCAATGTGAGACTCATTTATAATCATTAAATTAAATGCAATTAAACACACAGCCAAGTTGAATTCACTTTGTGAACTACTTACGTAATGGCCACCGGCTCGGAGGATATGATTTCGCGCACCTTCTCGAAACCCAATGTCGTTATGTAGGCTATCGAATACCATTCCTGCCAGCGGGGCATGGGACCCATTTTAACCAGCACCGTGAACGAGAACATTATCAGAAAGAACATGTACGCAATCTGCAAAAAAAAAATATAGCAAATATAATTACATTAAAAAGGGAAGAAAAGCGAATACTGCACGACTGGATGGTACCCTGCAAGCAGCCAAGAAGTGCGAAAGTTCTAATTAATAACTTTCATTTTCAAATACTCCAATTTGCAAATTCTTTTGGCAATGTCATGTTCATAGGGACAGACAGATCAGAAATAATGTACTCTCTATTAAGGTCAAAGATGCTTCCGACTTTTTATCTTTGCACAGGGGATAAATCCCTGTCCAACCATTTGCACAGGTACAGGGAATTAAATAAGAAATACCTTTCTTTATACTTATCCATACAAGTTAGCGTTAGGGCTGTCAATTGCGAGAGCGTGAGCGGAAATTAAGCACTAGCTGCTAATTTCCGTTAGCTAATAATTAAGAAAAAGTCTTTGCACTTACCGAATCGGCCCAGAATTTGGTGATGGGCGCCGTATAAAATTCGTAGAACTTCTTCTTTAGGCGCAGCGGCTGATGCTGTTTAATCTCGTTGGTGAATTCGGAAAGGTGAAAGAATTCCCGAAACTGCGATGGATCCGAGTCTGTCAGCGAGACCTGTGACCCCCGAAAAATGCCAACAAATTTATACAGAAAAAAAATAGATATATATATATAAACTTTAGTTTGTCGCCGAGTTCAGAGTGCAACGAGTGGAATGCATGTGAAGTTAGTTTGAAATTGAGTTTAATTCAATTATCAACATTAGAAAATACAAAGTGCGCGACAGATAGCATATGCATGTAGTATCTAGATGTATGTACATGTGCACGCGGCGTATACGCATGCATATTACGTATACGCAGAGTTTGGCGCGGTGAAGCTACCTACATAGGATATGGTATATATATATATATTTATGTATGTTTAGTAAAACTGAGTTAACTAATTAAAATTGCGTGTGCAATGTGAATGTAACGGCGTGTGGTTTGATTTCTAATTTATTTACGCGCCAATTAATTGTAAGCGACGCCAAAAGCGTTTGAAACATGCACTAAAAGTTCTCTTAATTAATCAACTACTTTGATGCAAATGAAATATACGTAAGCCAACTTTGATTTGATTGATCGAAGAGAAAGTTAAAAGGTTAAGTAAGTAAAATTGACTACTAGTTAAACGAGTTAAGCGAGTACTAGGGGTATTCAACACTAACTTTGGAGGGTGCTTCTTCCGCTCCAGCAGTGAGATTAACCTGTAAAATTCGAACGAGTACTTAACGGGCAGTACTTGTTAGGCAGGTAAAACAAATTGAATGCATGTGAATGTGGTTTAACTAAAAATCAAAATGTAAATCAAAGTTAATGTTTCAGTTAATCGCATGTTGTTAGTCAAACACCTTGGGGACAGCACTTGCTCAGCTAAAAGAGGGCTTTGAAGTTTGGTCTACGGGACGTATGCGTAACGGCGCATGTCATACAATGTGTTCTATTAAGTATAGTATATATATATATATATATATATATATATATATATATATATGTATATATACATTTATCAACTGTTCTATTTCATCTTAATTTAAGTATATATTCAATTATGTGCTAGACGTACATGATGGTCACACAAGTAAAAATGTATACGAAAAGTATTTGAATTGTTTTTTTTTTTTTTTTTTTTTTTGGTGGGAATAAATATATAAGTATATTTTGAGCGCATTCAATTAAAAAGTTCCACAAATGAAATGAATGAGTATAACTGAGTGTCTGTGTATGAGTGTGAGTGTATTCGTGGGTAGTTGTGAATTTACTCACTTTGCCATTTTCGTGTACTTTTGTATCGCGCACCGAATAAGTATCCGCCAATAGAGCCTGCAACGGGTTGAAGGGGAAGGGGCACACGTTTCGCATATATGTATATATATATATTTATTTATTTTAAAAGATAACAATTGACGATTTACGATTTTTGCTTTGTACGAGCAGATGTAATGAATACTTAGCATGGAAAATTTCAAAATGAAAAATTTCAAAGATATTTGTGTCAAAACGGAAATCAAACTAAAAAATTGGTATTCAAATGCAGGCCACAAATTGTATTTGTACAGGGCTGTGTGTTTGTACTAACTACGAGTGTTAACGTAAAAGTAACCTCGACACACAATACCCTTATGCGGGTTGTTGTGGAGTGCGGAGGGGGAGGGAGGTAATACGAATTAAATTTTAATCAATGGCAACACTCGATGTGATTAGCCTAACAACTTTATTGCTGTGCGCACAAGTTCAATAGATTTTAATTTGATTTTCTGATTAAAGGATTTTCCATTGCTTCTATACAAACGGGCATGTGTGTGCCTGTATGTGTGTGGGTGTACTGTGTGTGTGTGTGTGTGTGTGTAAGTGAAAAACAATATTTGAACAACTGCAGAGCTTGCTCTTGAGAGCTGCGAGCACAACATATAGGCAAACAGCTTGACATATCTATAGCAGTTCGCACATATACATATGCATTGTTAATAGCTGTGTGTCTCTCTGTGTTCGTGTGTGTGTTTTTATAGGGTGTGGTGTATGGTGTGTGTGCTTGTGCTCATAACGGTTATTACTTAATTGAACTTTAAATTAAGCCTTAAGCCATGGGACACTGGCCACAAAGGATTCTGCTAAGTCTGCTAATGGCTATTCGCACTTAATATTTTTAACCCGAACGGGCATATCGAACAAGCAAATATTTGTTACTTTTTAAAATAAATATTGCAAATGGGCGTAAGAGGAGGCGTGGCTCTGCTAAAAACTTACATCTGTCGAGTTAGCAGGACTGTGAAATGATGGCGATTGCTTTTCAACTGGTATTAGTTTGCACTTTTCAGCGTATTACCGCAGATTAAATGTGTTATAAAAAAAAGAGATAGAGAACAGAGAACGGAGAAAGAGAGGGAGAGAGAGGGAGGAGACTGCATAAGTTAGGTGAATATGTATAGATAGACCATAAGTCAAGTAACTGCACGACTTTTTGTATACCTAAGGGACGTTGCACAACTTTAATGGCAAACTGTTATACAGTTATACATATATTTTACTGTTATACTCGTTAAAACTTAGCTTGTGCGCTAAAGTGTTAAGTTTGTATACTTTTATTCAATTAAACTAATATATTTTTATACTGTTTTCGGATGCTCATCTACTGCCAAAGGCTTACATTTCTATACTTTGATACTGTTTAACTGTTATACTGTTATAATTTGTTGATGCGTTAAGAGCACACAGTTATACACATAAGGTAAGTTAGACTCTATGGCATACCTAAATCAAGTAAATTATTCCACACTTTAATCCTTGAGCAATCTAACCTAAACCAGAAAGAAACTTCAAACGGCTAGGACACGTTTTCTATTAGCTTAAGGCTAACGATTCCTAAGGCCTTACTAAAAATAACCCACGAATGGTAAAATTACGTTGGACTGGGCATAGAAATCAATAAAAATCAGCTAAACACATAATGCGTTACAAATTAGATGCCATAAATTTGAGTAATGTAGAAAAAATACATAGTTTATATAGACAGAATACAAAGAGTACATAGAATATACAAGACACATAAAGAATTAAACAGAGATAGAGAGAGACAAAAAGAAAGAGAGAAAGAGAGAGAGCGAACGTAACAGACCGACAGACAGACAATTCGATAGCAAATACATGAAATAACAAATACATTGAAAAACATATATATTTATATATAGTAAGTTATATAGACATAGAGTCTTGAACAGGAAATGCTTGAAATAATGTTGGTATATTTTGTTGTTTGTGTTTTTTATCTGTTGATTTTTACTACCTTGTCGCGATTATTACTGCCCGCGCCCATCCTATATCTCAAGGAAATGGATCTTTTGGCTTTTAAAAGGGCGTTCTAAAACAAATAGAGTAGGTAGATGGTATTTGGTAGGGCATTTCGTTAGGTATGATAGCACGATATATAGTTAAATATATATGTATATATATAGAGTTATAAGAGTAATTAATTTGTATCTGTTAATAAGAGTAATTAATTAATTAGTATTTAGCTTAGCTGAAACTTGAATTAATATAATTAAAAAACTGGCACGCATAAAGTTAACAAAAGAAAACTCAATAAAAAACACAAACTAAAATTGAAACAAAGGCTTTTTAACAAATTAAACAAATACAAGAACGTTTGCCTAATCTGGAACTTACCTCGGCATCGGGCTGTGATCGATCGGAATCATCGTTGTCCAGATTTTGATTCTCCAAATGCTCCTCCTCGGTCTGCGGCATTTGTTGTAGCTCCTCTTTCGATTTGAAGTCCAATTGCCTTATATAGAATGGCATTATCAAGCCTAAAATCACCTGCAATTGAATAATGTGGATGCACAAAAATATAATTTAAAAAAACTCCCAACAAAAATACAACAAAAACTCTTAAAATATAACATTTTTTTCTTCTAGTACTTGCCTTAAAATTGGTATTCTTGCGTGTACGCAATCCGCCCATCCAGAGATCCGCCAGTATGACCTGGCTGCAGGGATGGGCAAGCAGGGCGCGATGATTGGCAGCGACGGCCAGCGAGAGGCAGCTCTGATTGGACCACGAGTGCAGCTCGCAGGTGAGCAGGCGTTGTGCCTTTTCCGCGTCCTGGCGATAGCTAAAGTCCAACAGCTTGTTGCCTGCCCCAGCGACAAAACGTAAAGGAGAAAAAACCACAATACAAGACAAAAGGGCAGACAAAAGGCAATTAGTCAAGCGCCAGAGTCAGGCTCGTTAATTAGACGAGTTGGGCGTGATTGACAAGCGCAACAACTTAATTAAATGAAAAGCTTAACCACAATTAACTATCCAATTTATGCGAGGCGTGAGGCGTAATGTGGAGTGGCTTGGCACCGCACTTACCTTTGCTCTCAAACTCTTTGGCATAGGAGCGCAGCTCCTCGTAGATTTCGGTATCCAAATCATCCTCAGCCGCCTCGTGTGCCATTGCTTTGTACAGCTTGCAGGCGACCAAGGATTTGGCCAGCGCCTCCTCGCCGTGCGTCCACATGAGCAGCGCCATTTGCTGCCGCTTGGTTAACACGGCCCAGATCTGTGAAAAGGCCAACAAAATAGTCCCAAAATCGGCCTGAAATTCATTCAATGTACACGCACCAGCAGCTCATTGAACGGGAACTCAAACAGGGCCATTTCGGTGGTAAATGGCAGCAGCCCGGTGACCAGGCTCAGCGAATTGGCGCCCGCATAGCGCTGATATTGATACGAGGACGACTTGCGGCAGGCATTTGCATAGCTGTTCATCACCTTCGCATAGATGGGCCGGAACTTGCGACGCGTATAATAGGATCTGCAGGAAATAAATAGTCCTGAATTGCGTTTGTTTCTTCAAGTAAAAGTCATTTTTCAGCTGCCAAATTTGCATTTCAGCCAAATATATTTGGCCAAGCAGCCAGAGAGAATATAGAGAGAATAATAATAATAATATCCGTAGAAAAATGTCTGTCTCTGTGCTTGCCCTTTTGGATTTGTTTGTTTGTTTGTTGGTATTACTTTTTTTTCATTCATTCTGTTTGCTAAGCTCTGGGCTGGGCGCTTATCCCTTTGTTGGCCAACTCCCTGCCAGGCGTTGGCGGCTTAAGTGATTTCAGTCCTGGCCCAAAACTCACAAATAGTAATTGCATTTTTGTTTTCCAATTGAATATTTGTCACTTTCTGGTAAACTGTATCTGTAGCTGTACATTTGCAGCTGTATCTGTATCTTTCTCAATTTACAGTCTATTTACTTTGTTAGAGGATATTTTAGCCGTATTAAAAGGAAATGACATGCCTAATGGCATCTTTGTGTAACCGGGCTTTCAGTTCGACCAATATATAATTTTGAAATTGCAAAGTGAAAATATTAAAAACAAAATCAAAGACAAATAAGTAACTAAATTGCAGGCATATTAGGTTACAAACATGACCTCTTGTTATACTTGAAAATGAAAATTACCGAGCATTTATTTGAGCTGTTTTGTTGCTTTAATATTGTTTTTGGATGCTCTTTAAGCAGCTGCTGTTTTACGGGCAAACAATTAAGGCGGGCATAAAAAAAATTGTTGCCGTAAATAATTTATGGCGCATAAACGTGCGACGATTGGAAAATCAATTCAAATTTTATGCTAAGCGCAAATGAAAATGAAAAACTTAAACGCTTTTAATTACGCACAAATTGGCAGCTCTTTCGGGCTAAGTTTTTGATAGATGATTGCCTGTTTGCCTGCCTGTTGCTGCTGTTGATGATGGCAGCATTCAAATGTCTAGACAATGGTTTCGAGTGGCAACAGCAGCTGAACTGAATGGCAAACAGATACACACGCACACACACACACACACACACACAGGCAGAGCCACGCCCCAAAGGTATTTGGCTTGCCCTGGGCAGCCAAGTGAGAAAAGGCCAAAACAAGAACCGTAATTTAATCTAAACAACAGTTTTGATGCCAGTTTTTCAGTTCAGAGTTGAGAGTTGAGAGACTGAACAGCATTTAGATGGGCATTTGTCAGATAACTTGCGACCTTTGATTGAAAGCACAATAGCCAAAGGACAAAAGAGAGGCACGCCAGGCTAGTGTTAAATTAAGTAGTTTATCTAGCTGAAGGATATCTCTTGCCAAGCGGCTAAAAACTGGCGTATAAATATGTCTTAGAGCAGGCAACTTATTTACGTTAATTTGGTATTTATTTAACAGAAAATCAAAATTAATTTCTTGCTTAAATGGAAACTTCAGAAACAGCGCTTGAAAATGCACAACCCTTAACTTTGGGCTCCGCTTCGTTTTTTTTTTGCGGTCCCTTAGAAAACCTGAACAAGTATCTTTTGGCTTTTAATTAAATTACTTGATTGATACATTTGCCATGCTTTGGCTGCCTATTGAAACCTCAAACAATTTTTGGGGCAACTCACACAATGAGTACAAAAGCAGAAAAGTTAATATATAAATGGCCGAAAATTAAATACACTTTGCAGATATCTTCATTAAATTTCATTTAGTTACGTTTAAGTTTAATTAAAAACAAATTTAATATATTTGCAAATGATAAGCAGAATTCGAGGTAATCGATAAAAGAAGGAGAAGTAATATCTCAATTTGCCCATCATAAAAACCTCAATGCAGGCAGGACGCACCACATATTCGTAATAACCCAACCGCAGGAGTCAAAAGGGGTCCTTTAAAATATATATTAAATTCACACAGAAAGCGACCGTAAAAGCCGCGTTAACTAAATTTAAGCCGCAGCATTTTGCGCCTCGCTGGCCAAAATGTTAACGAGAAATAATTATAGGCGCCTTTTGGCGGCTGCTTTTCGCTCTCCTTTCTTTTACTTTGACTTTCCGCTTTTATTCTTAGTTTAAATTTTACTTTTTTTCCTGCCTTTTGTCAGTAGTTGAGACGCCCTGAAACAAGCGCTGCAAGTTGTGCATACTTATTACAATTTTATAAACAAATTTGGCGAACGTTCGGAGCTCATCAAATTTAATCCGGCAACAAGTTAAAGGCGTCAGACACGACCCCCCGGCCGCGATGCGGCGCATCCATTGGCCACAATTTTTATGGGCCGGGTCAGTATTAAAAACACAGACATAAACTGAAAGCTCTGCAGTGATAAACTAATTTGCAGGGTCCACACTGCACACAAATCCTGAACTCCCACTGCTCGAGTCCAGCCTGAAAGGATTCTTTCACTGAAAAGGATTCTTTCACCGAACTGGCCGCCCACTGACAACTCGTCCATTTTGTTGCCTTTACGTTTAATTGTCGAGCGTTTTATATGTACTTTGCCTGAAAGATGATCATTATAACTTTGGCATCAAGTTTGTCACGACCTTTTTGGTTGATTTTCCCAAAATTTACGAGCAGCTCTGAAATTTCAGCCCGCACAAAACTTTGTCTCTACCAATTTTTTGGCTACAATTACTCGAGATGCTTGATTTGATGGGCCTAAACTCTTGCCTAGAGTGTTTAACTTTCGGTTTGGATAACACGCATTAAATTTTATGACAACAAATTAAATAATTCGACTAGCAAATACTCTGTACGCGTTGAATAAAGAACTTTAAACGAAAGCTAAGCAACAATTCCAGACTCGATAGAAAAGCTGCAGAAATAATCTGGAGTTCAAGTAATTACTTCAACGACAGGTCAAAGGTAAACCAGTAAATTTTGACCAAGTTATGGAAGACTTATATGTGAAACTTTGAATTTAAATACGCTTTAGTATGCCCTACTTTGTGGGTACTCACCGATAGGCGCCGCCCATTAGTTTATTGATGACAAGACCAATGTCGTGGAGTGTGTAGATGTAGCCCTTGGGTATATGCGGGCGGACATCGCGCAATATGTAGCTGGAATCGGGAATGAAAACAAATAAAAATAAAAAAATAAGTTAAAAAAAACTGAAAGAAAATTGAGCAATGCATAGGAGTTGGCATTTTCATGGACAAACAATTTTCTGACCAAAAAAAAAAATATGTTGCTGCCCCAGAATGGGAACTCACCCCAAGGTATTGGCTGGACCGTGTTTTGTGTTGTAGAGCTCCTCAAGGCGGGGTATTGTTAAAAATTTCTTCATTGAGACGCCGTTCTCCAAAAGTAATTTGACAAAATCGATTCTATCATGTTCGAGTGCCTGCATCATGGCCTCGTCCAAAGCGCCTGCGGGCAATAAAAATTGTATTGCAAATTATGCAGAGTCTGAATAAATGCTAAATATATGCCAGTTTATATCTTGTACATATATTTATGTACTCGTGCTGTGCCTACCATTGGGCCATTCCTGGCCATAGACAAATATCTCGCTGCGCGCGATGTCCACACGGTTCCATGTCAATGCCAGGCTAAGCTGTTCCGGCGGACTGAGGTGCTGTGATTTGAAGAGTGCCGTGAGTATGGTCTGATCCAGCTCCTGTGCCTCGCCTTCGGGCTTTTCCTGTATGCGAAACACAGTAATCTGTTTGGAGGGAACAAAAAAATAAAAAAAAAACCCAACATAAAAATAAGCCTCGAGTAATGGTTAATGCAAACCCTGGCGCGGGGAAGCCTTGGGCGGAGCGGGGCGCAGTCTATTTGAAAACCAATTAAAATCTTAATAACGACAAAATTCCCTAAGTCTACAAATAGCGGAAAATTTAAGGTGCGACGGTGATTTAAAATTCATTAAACATTCAATTGAATTACGTAGGCTAATTATTTTTGCACTTAATTCATGTTCAACTGGGCCAATAGGGGCACTCCCTTCACTCGACTAATTAAATATTTAAATCGGTGCGCGCAAAAGACTTAAGTGATTGAAAAGTTGAACACAAATTTAAATCTCAAGTTAATGTTTCCCCCTCTTTCACTTTTTCTGTGTATTTTATGCGCTTTTAATTGCGAGAGTGCCCGATAACCAATTCCCAGGCAGCTGCCCTTTGAAAGGCTTCGCAATGTAATTAATCATTTTTTATGCTTGTTTAAACTAAATAAACTTTGCTTAAAATATAATAAACTTAATAATGGGTCACTAAGCACATTTAAATGCACAGTCATTTAGCCTGCTCGGGGCCAGCTTTTGATTCAATACAAATGGAGACATTTAAATATCTACGAAAAATAGTTATGTCAATATTTCATTTCTCTTGTTTATGTCAGACCAAACAATTTAATACAATATTGCCATAAGCTGAACAGAAATCTTGCGTTGCCAAGGCATTTGCCAAATACACCTGTACATTGCCAGGTAGAAGGTAGAAGAAGAGAGACACACGTAAAAGCATACATATATATATATAAATGTATGCATATAAATATGCAAATAGTTAAATATGTGTACCAAGTATTCCAGCTTTTTATACCCTGAACCTATTGAAAGTGGCAAGAAGGGTATTAAGGTTTTGCTTACAATAATGTAACAGGCAGAAGAAGGCTTGTTCGTAACCATAAATGTATTTTGATATATACATTTTCATAAATAGCTATTCGTATACTTAATTACATTAACTATCATGCAAGGTCGCAGACTTAAGATACGCAGAAACCTTTTCCATATCTCATCTGTTGAAATATGGCTTTTTATCATGTGCCAATTTTTACAGGGTATACAAATGCATAACATTTATTAAGAGTTGACCAACGCCCACGCCAGCCAATCCCCGCAACTTACCAAATTCTTGTTGCGCGTGCACTGAAGCAACTCCTGGTAAAGTTTCTCGGCCTGATCCACGCCAACTTCAAAGGTTTTTTGTATGGTGCCAATGAGATACTCACGCATGGACTCCAGCACAGGTTGCTCCTCGCCATCGGACGCATACCTACACCATATGCACAAAAAAAAAAAGGTTAAAGACAAAGTTACATATTGAATTAAAGGGCAGAAGACTTGTGGCTGCGACTGTTGCTGCTGTCACCACCGCAATTGCGGCGTCTAATTAAACACATTAAATTAAATGGAGCAGTGCAAAGGGAGACAACAAATTGGTAGGTAAATAACAACAGTCAACTAAAGAAGTCCGCCGCACACAAAAAGTTTGTCAAAACAAATAGAAAGTGGGCTACGCGGCGTATACGTTATATTGTGGCCTACATTTTGTCTTCGACTCGGCTCCGAATTTAAATATGCAATTTGCTAAATGTCGTGTACTTAATGAACTTGAAGCCAGCAACAGCCACTAATAACAATATCAGCGAACGACAGCAGCACCGCAAATAAAATAAGTAAGGACCCGAGAGGCAGAAATGGGCAGGGAAGTGGAAAGTGGAAAGGGGCACGGGAGCGGGAGCCTGATTAAATTTACAGCAAGTGCGGCTGGCTTATTAATTGCGTCTCGACAATCAGTCGGATGGCAGGCCCAAAAACTTACTTGTGCACAAAGGCCAGCAGATCGGCGGCACGCCCGGAACCATCGCAAACAACAACCGGAACGGGCGGCGAGTCCGTCACGTATTCCAGGACAGCACGTATTGTGTTTGTGCCGCCCTCAATCACCAGACAGACGACGGGCGTACTGGAATGTGTGACTGAAACGGGAGGAGCAAATAACAGAGCGACGCTTAAATAAATTATGCTAAAGATAAAACAAAAGGTGCAACTCAATGTTATAATTCGCAGCGGGCTAAGCACACCTGAGCTCAGCTGACCCGACCAGACCTCGCCTGACCTAAGGTTGATTTATGCATTACAACTGCCGCCTTCAATCACAAGAGTTATAACTGACATAATATAAATAAAACATCATTATGATAATAGTCGACAAAAGGCCACAAGAACGCACCCGTATTTTTATACTTATGCCTTGCACAGTTGAACGCAAATACAAATTCAACTTTAAGGCTTTGAAGGCCTAATGACACCAGCTGAAAGTTATGAAATATGAAATCAACAAATTGGTTCCGTTTCATAAAAAAATAATTTAAAAAGAACATTTAAGCTTTAAGCTTCATGCAGAACTTTTGCATAATTTTTAAAACTCTTTCTCACATTTGCGCAAGCTCGAAAAGCATATTAAAGTTTCTAGTCTACAGTTCGCTACTTTTCTGTCAAATTAAATCATTAAAATCAAATTTATTACGATTTTTTTTTGTCACTGCGGGAGCAACATTAAAAGCACATTAAAGCTTTAAGCTTCAAGCAAAAATTGTTTATTTTTATAACCTATTCTGCTCTAATTCTCTCTTCCTCTCCCTCTTCCACTTATTCAAAACTTTATTGTAGCGTAAGCTTTTGTCCTTTCATGAAAAAGAAAGTTGAAAAGCACATTAAAGTTTCTAACTGATCGCAGTTTGCAGCTATTATGTTCGTAATCTTGCCACTTATAATAAACTCGAAAAACGTTCAAAGCACATTTAAGCTTTCAGGCTTAGTCAGCATTTAGCCAGCTTTACATGTTCGACAGGATAAATCCTGTGCCTTTCGTACCACTTTCAACTATTGTCATTGCAAACCCAAATCAGATTAAAGGCGCTGGCTGGATGCAATTTCTGTTCACAAACAATGGCAATGAATGTAAACTGAGCTGTGCACAATGCTCAGCTTTCTATGGAATCTGTGTGAGCTTCAAAGCCACAATTCTGTGCTCTTGTTGCCAGAACTGGAAGCCAACTTAACTGATTGCTTTTTTTTCGACTTGACTCGTAGAACTTACATGGATGCAGCTTTAAATTCGAAATAAATTTCTCCAGTTTGCGGCGCAATATCAATTCAGCGCCGTATTTGGCCTGAGTGCCATTGTCGACGAGCAGGAAATACGCATGCCGATTGTTCAGGACGGCCAATTTCGATCTGGAAACGTTAAAAAGACAAATACATGCTTTATTATTGGCAACAAAAGCAGATGGCAGATGGCGGTCATCAATATTTAAAGGAGCATGCAACACCTGTAAAAGCAGCTGCAACAGGTGCCACAACAGGACCTTTAATGGGACTTGTGGCCTTATCAAATATGCATTAAGTTGTGCTCTATACCCACCTCGGTGAGCTAATACTGTGGCAGGGCACCTCACGATTGTGGCCCAACAGCTCATGATTGCGCTCCACAATGCCCCACGGAGCGATGCCGATGCTGACCACGCGTCCGGTGCGCTGTTGTCCCTCCAGGAGCAAGGCGTCGCCCACTTGCTTCGTGACGCCTGAAAAAAAGACAATGCCAAAAATAACAACAACAACAACAACAAGAGGAGAGTTGGTGACAGAAGCAACCACAACAATGTCCAAAATAAATAAGTTTTTGTGTTACTTTTTTGTCCATACATTTTTTGTGTTTTTGTAACTCAAGTACCTTGACTTTGACTTTGGCTTTAGTTTTATTTTTCCTATATAAATATATATACACTTCTAGATGTATGTAAGTGCGAGTATGATAGCTGTAGGGTTGGGGGTGGCACCGAAGCAGCGTGTCTAAAATTTAATAACAGCTCCAGCACAAAAGAAAACCGACAAAAAGGACAATATTGAGCACAAGTTTGTGTGCGGCACAACGAATCTAATATGCCCTAACAAGAGTTCTGCTCTTTGTAAGTCTTAGCAGTAGCCAAATGTGAATATCTGTCTCTTTCTATATAACTCGACGCTCAACTTTAAACAATAAGCAAAAGCCATCTATATCAAGAAGTATAGGTTGGGATATATGCTGCGCTTCTTTTTATTATGCAACACATTGGACACATTTTTAATTACCAGCTTGATAATTCGATATTTAGAGCTGTGAGCTGGGGCTGGCAAAACCTATTATCGCACTGAAATAGATATCTTTGAAATAATTTGATATCCAATACAGTTGCGTCATGTTGGCAAGTGCCTTGGCAACTGCTTAGTTCCCGGTTTTTGTTAGGGTAGTTGGTGTCGCTCAGTTGTGGGAGAAAGTGTGTGCAATCAGTTGGCTGCGCGATTTCCGCTTGGGATTTTATTTATTTAATTTTCAAGTGACTGCCCAAGTTGAAGTCGTGGCTCAGAGGCTGCGTTTGACTGAACTTATTTAACTTTTATTCAACTTCTCTTTAATAGTGGGGCCATAAAAAATTGTCGCAGTGTCTGGTCGTAAAAATTGAAATGAAGAACTCACCCGTGTTGGTGCCGCCGGTGAATATCCAGGCGCCCGTTGTTTTGGCCGCCTTCAGCAGTCCTTTGCGTATCTCCTGCGAGCGAGCGAAAGGAAATCAGAATTTGGGGCCAGGTTCAGGTCAAAGTCGACGCCATTCAATTAGCGTGTGAAAGAGAACACTTGGCAGGTGGATGAATGGAAAAGTTTTTAGCTTACCTTTTTTAGTTTTGCCTGCAAATCAAAGTTGGCTTTGCCGCCCTGCACGGTGATCAAAAGTTTTGGCAATTCCAGATTCCATTCCTTGGTGAATAGCTGCACCAACAGCTCCGGTCGCGTATCGAATGACAAGCGCACATACTGCAGGGAATATATACACCAAAGGTGGGTGTGCGTGTGTGTGCGTGTTAGTTGTAAAGTTATTGGCCAAAGTCAAGCGAAGTCGATGCCAGCGCCTCGAGAGACTCGAGGCATATGCCATGTGCCACGTGCCTCAACAGAGCACTTAATAGCTAAATATATTCCGTTTATAGGCCCGATGAACTCACCTGCGCCTTGGTGGGATGCGCCCCGCCTTGAAATTCAATGGTGCCATACGCATCGGTGGGCTGGGGCCGTGTGTGCTTTGTGGGCAGCCACAGATCGCCCGGCGAGCCGCTCTCGATGCCGGCTATCGTCTGATGTGTAATCTGTGCCTGGCCGCAGCAGCATCTATCAAAGGGTTTTCGCGGAAGAGAAAAAAAAAGCAGATAAAAAAGAGTTGTTAATATACTGTTAATGCCATGTTGAGTATACGCCATGTCGCCAGCAAATTAGTCATGTGCAGACGTTCCTTGTTATACCCTTTCAGAGGCTATTATAATTTGGTCATCAAATGTTTAACACATAGAGGAAGACATCACCGATCCCATAAAGTATATATACTTTGCAGAAATCCCTCTTTCTGTTGCATGCAGTGTATACTCAAGAACTGGCTAGATCGGACCGCTATATCCTATAGCTGACATAGAAACGACGGTCGAGAAGTGGGTTCTTGTATGAAAATTTTTTTGTTTCTGAAAACATCTTGACCAAATTCGACATTTATAAGTTATACTATACTTCTCGTATATATGCAAAATTCTATCAACATCGGACCACTATATCATATAGCTGACATAGAAACGAACGGTCGAGAAGTGGGTTCTTGTATGAATAGCTTTTTGCTTTTCAGGACATCTTAACTCAACTCGGCATTGACCATTATCCCAGTGCTTCTTAGATACGGGCATAGCATTATGGATATTATAAAGGAGTTCGCTCTGCAAGGGTATTAAATCTTCGGCGTGCCAAAGATAGTCCTGCCTTCATGTTTCTTTTTGAACATGTTGATTCATTGTCAATATATGCGTTATATAAATGACACAAGGTAGAACACGCAGCGACACACTCACAACGTGAACGCGTGATGCTACCCACGCACGTTATGGCAAGCCTCACGTGTAAAATAAACCGTTATTTATGCATGTGCGGCTCTTTTGTGGGTGGCCTTGTTCCTGTTGCTGTTGCTGTTGCCGCTCTCTCAGCTGTTGTTGTCCTTGTTCTTGTTATTGTTGTTGTTGTTATTTACTCATACCCAAAGCTGTCACATTTGTCTGTCTGCCTGTCTGGCTGCGCGCTTATGTGTGTGTGTGTGTGTGTGTGTGAGTGTGTGTTTGGCTATAACAATAGCTTTGGCAAAGACAAGTTGCCAACTCGTCTGACTGTCTGTTAGCTTATGTCTCTGTCTTTCTGTCCCTCTCCCTCTCCCTGACTGCTCTTGGCAGTTTCTCAGAAGTTTTGGCCCAGTTAAATAATAAATTTCAATTACAACAAACTAATAGAAACCAAGCATATGCATCACTCAGCAACAATTGCCTAATGAATAAATCAATTGCAGCTCATAGAATACACATGCCTGCAGAATACCTGAAGAAATGTGTAAAGTGGGGCATGTGTTATGTAAATATGGTTAAATATTTCTTATAGGCACTTGTTTTATGCCTCAATATACTAAGGGACACATTCGATCTGTTTTTTTTTAGCTCAAAACCTGGCCCAATTATAAAACTCTTTCCTTGATTCTATAAATATGTTTTTATAAGCATTAACCCATTTAATACCCTCGATATTTCATATACTTGATATACTCTATATACTGTATATACTCTTTATATTCTGTTAAGTCCATATATGTCTATATATTTTATTGCTTTAGGATGTGGCCTACACCTTCTTCTGTTACCCCGCTTGGCGCAAATAAATCTGCACATTTGTGTGTGGCACATGCAACACGTGTTGCCAGCCTACCAATCGAGCCATTTGAGGCACGCTAAGCCATGAATAATGTTTAGCACACACACACACATTGCATTGTAGAAGCATGTGTAAATAGCGTAATTTATTTTGCCAGTACAAGGAGAGGTAAGTGGGCATCTGCGTCAGGCATTGGATTGTGGGGGTACGTTAGCCAACAATTGTCAGCGCCAACAATTAAATGCCTGCAACAGGGTGGGAGAGCCAGCTGAGGGGGACGGGGTGCTGTGGGCACAAAAACAGCTGCCAGGCAAAAAGCTGATGATTGTGGGTTAAAAGCGCTGCCAAATATTTGAGCAGTCAGCTAAAGTCTGATAAAGAACGTCAGTCGGGCGAAGCCATAAAGCCATCATAAACTGTACACACTGTACGTAACTGACAAAAACTTTCACCCAAATAAGCCAGCCGAAGAAGAAGAGGAAGCAACAGCAACAGCAACAGCAGCAGCAGCAGCAGCAGCGACAGGCAGACAGGCAAGTTTATATAACCCATTTATCTCAATTGGTTAGGGAGCGCATCTTGGGGGCAGCGTTGCCCTGGAAGAGGGCTGGGGCGGGCAGTTAACTGCCAGCTATAATAATAAACAATAAAATTCCAACGCCAAAAATGAAACTAAATACACAAACCCTCCGCCTTGCCCTAGCCCAGGGCAAGTGGGACAAATACATTGCGCCTCGGTGCATCAAACGGGCTGTTTGATACGCAAAACTGGGTCAAAAGTTTCAAGCCAAAATGGATGCTTAGAGCAGGGGGGGAGGGGGTAGTTTTTTGCACTCCGTTGGCTTAATTACTAAATGAATTGCAATCAGATTTTCCAAGTTTTCATTTGACACTTACTTTGTATCGTCCTTTGGGCATGGTATGAATTTGATGCACTCGCGTTTCTGAAAATTTGTCTCGATCCAACTGCGCGGCTGATGCTACAAGTTCGCATTAAATCGAATAGAAGGAAAAGAAAAATTAACAAAAGACCAATAATCGTATTAGTTCAGTTAACAAAACAACATTTTCTTTTTATGGCACATTAAACATATTAAAAATATTATTATTATTATTATCTTTTTTGTTTTTGCCTGAACAATCTAGAATTGAAACTCAAAAAAAGAGAGTATGTTTCCATAAGCTTTACAGATCTTATTACAAAAAACTAGTAGAGACTTGAGAATTACATTCAAATGTAGTTCCCCAATTTTGGAGGGTAAATATATGTATTTATATATATGCAAATAGATTGGGGCCAAGTGCTCAGTGAAAGAGTCTATAGAAAATGGCTACACCATATGTAAATTATAATTATTTACAATTAGGAAATAATATACATCAAATTAATCGATAACGAAATAAGATTATTAAAAAAAAAAGCTACTTAACAAAAATTGCAATAGTTTATAGAAAAATATACATTTACAGGAAATAAGTAGCTGACATTTCTGGAAGTTGCTTAATTTTGTGTATTGGAAAAAAGTAATTTCAAAATGTACATAAAATGTTAAATACTTTGTCATATTATAAACTATATATAAATATAATAATATTAATATTTTTATTATAACATACTTTTATCAGGTAAATACAGCTATTAAATATTGCTCAAAGGAGACAAACAACTATTTATATACAGATAATAAAATACGATTGGCATATCAAATCAAGACTACGCAAACTGCAGTTAAGAGCCCATTCAAAATAGTTGCAAAGAACAAAATAAAAAAGTGAATAGAAAAAAGAAAATGGAAAAACTCAAGTGGAAAAACTGGCGGGTAAATAGAAAAAACTATTCGCAGGCTCCAACTGGAATCACAAGCCTCTCAAACTTGTAACAAATGCAACAGTTGGCAAAAAAAACACATGAAAGAAAATATAGTGGCGGTTGGCCGACTAGGAAATACCCTCTAACAAATACAATCTTATGAGCTACTCATGTATACTCTGTATACCTGCAGTTGCAGCTAGTATTCGATTTTGAGAAATATTTGTTTAGAGTATTCGAATGATTCACACTTGATCAAGAATGTATATACCTTGTCAAGGATTTAAACCATTTTCAATGGCTACAGGGTATATAAATAAACAGTTTAGGACTGCCAAAGCTGGCTAAGAGCTGAAGTCGGACTGTGATTAGTGGCTGGAGTGGCGACTATTGACTATTGCCAGTTGACTGGCCGGTTCTATTTGAAGTACCTCGACTGTAGACTCGCTATTTGCCTGCGCTTTGAGCAAATCCCGCACATTGAGTATCAAAACTTTCGATAGTGTCGATGAGACGGAGGAGCGCTTCCGCAAACGCTGCCGCTTGCGTATGCCACGCGGCGTGCTGGGCAAATCCTCGGGCAGATCGAGTGGGACGGCAGTGGCGGAGGCGGGGCTGGGTACGGTTAGGGTAACGGCTGGCGTATTGCTAAAGCGTCGCACTGTGGAGAAATCTCGCGAAATGCGGCGCAAATATTTGTGCGTCGCGTGCGGCGAATCGATAACCATTTTTGCGCTTTTTCAGCTTATTATTATTATTTTTTTTTTTCGGTTTTTCTCGCATTCGCTTTTCACTAATGCGCGTTAATTATGTGCCATTGCATTTTTGTAGTTCTTCTTTTTGTTTTTGTTTTTTTTTTTTCTTTGTATGTGTTTGCAGCGTGCCGCGCGAATCTCAACTGAAACGCAGCTGATGCTGCTCGATGCTGAACTAACGGGACAGGCAGATGAGAGGCGTCATCTCTTGATAAAGCTCCAGTTATTTACAATGTACTATTTGCGCGGCGAGGGAGAGAGACAGATAGAGAAAGAGACAGAAAGAGGGGTAGAGAGAGAGTATGCACTCTGCGGGTTTTTTTTTTTTTGTTTTTGTACGGTAAAGGCATTAACAAGCGCTCAAATTAGATAAGGCTCGCTCGTTACACGGCTAAAAATAGTCGAGCAATAAGTGCAAAAATTTATAACTAGTTAAAGGCTCCAGGCTCCAGAAGATCTAGAGAGGGTCTTAAAAATATAAACTAAATAAAACTACTGAAAAATCAATTTAAAATTCCAGCATCGTTAAATTAAATCAATAAATTTAATATTATTATTTATGCTTCTTACTAAAAAATATAAATTAAATAAAACAAGGCAAATCAATTCAAAATTCCAGTCTCATTTAAACACAGATAGATTTGCTATTTTATATTAGATACATTTTATTTTATTATTATTATTACTCAATTATTATTATTTCCTTTTGAAAAATGTCACTGTACTAGCTAAATGTCTAAATTGATAGAGAAATGTTTGCGTTAAGTCGTGTTTGCATTTCTCATTAGATGCGTGAAAAAAATTTATTTGTTTAGCACAAACACGTTGATTGAGTCGTGTCACGATACGCGCTCATCTCTAGCCCTTCACGCTCTAGCTCTCTGGCATTTTGGCGTCGTGTAGCTGCAACGCACTCGAGTGCAACAAATCAATTTGGCTTGTGCGTGTGTGTGTGTGTGTGTGTGTGCTGGCCAGGTTGGATCCAGTTAATGCCATTACGAAGCGCAGGTTCACATTTAAATTTTGTGTTTGCTTCAATTTGAAACAGGCACACAACACTTTGCCCAACTGAGCTGCATATAATTAACGTGTCTGCGCCAAATGCATTTAATTAATATTCAATTATTTGCTTGTCTTGTCACTTGAACAAGTTTAGGCCAAATTGATAAGACAAAGCCCAACCAGAAAGGCCGCCATCAAAGCACCGAGCATTTAATTAGAGAAATATGTGTGCATGTTGTTATTTTATTGCTACCGAATGTGGCCTAATTAAGTTTGAACATTTAATGGCCATAATTAAATGCACTGGCCACGATTGGCAATGAGATATTATTCAGTTTTCAAATAAACAAACAGAACTATTCTGTAATTACATTCGATAAATAAATATGCATTCAAATTATGACTTGACAATATAATTGCTGCAATATATTATCACGCATCCCTATCTCCATCAAATTATTCAAAATATTGCCATTAGTCTTAACAGATATTTAGTTTAATTCTAAAAGTAATTATAAGAATAATTAAATGGGAGTTGCTTATTAAACTAAATAACTGCTTAGCATAAAATAGTTAAATATATTGAAAGGATATGCAAATTGTTAAACGAAAATATAGAAAATCCTTCATTCCGAAATTGAAAGAATCGTAAAATAAAATAAAAAAGTGCTTAAGCCATTACTCAACATCAACCTTATACAGATATAATTAAATATTTACAAAAAAAAAGAACTGAACAGAAACGGAAAAGACAAAGTTGTGATTGATACGCAACAAATTCGAGTTAAGCAAATAAATAATAACAATAGAATATTAACAATATTGAACAACCACAACAATTGTAACGAACAACATAAAACAATTAGACAATTGCACAGACTGACAAATCAGAATGTTTAACTTGATATTGATATTGATATTGATATGTGGATATATAGCTTACCCTGGGCACAGTTATATTTATCAGACCCCAACAGATTTTTTTCAGTCCCCATGGTATCTTTAATGTGTGTGTGTTTTTTTTTTTTTTTTGTTGTTTTTAATATTTTATGAGACAAAACATTGTTTGATTTTTCGAAATGTTAAGTACAACAAGATTTGCGCGTGTTTAGTTGTTGTAGATTCGAATACGTGATTATTTTGATTGATGCGTGATTGACAAGTTGTGTGTGTGTGTGTGTTTTTTTTTGTCATGTTGCATTTGACGTATTTCGTGTTGCACGCACACATACACACACAAAGGTGCAACATATTATTGAAAAATGAAGTTTCACACATTTTTTTTTTTTTGAGATTTTTTTTGTGGCATAAATGTGAAAAAAAAAAAAACAATTAAAAAATTATACAAGATAATTAATATAAAAGTAAATATAAAGAAGTTTCAATTGTTTGTGTTATTTCATTACAAATTTAGTTTGCAACCAATTTGCGTGTGCGGGGTTCGGAAAGGGGTTAAGAAAAATTATAAATTCATAAATTAAGCATAGTTCTCGTTATAGAGTATTTAGAAGTTCGGTTGTTTTGTGTGTGTGTGTGTGTTTTATTTTTTCGTGTCGAGTGCAAAGCAAATTTGTAAATAGAAGAGAAATATTATTGTTCTTGAATTAGTCGAGAGCATTACATTACAATTTATTTGTTTATTTGTCAACTACGTAAATCGCTCTGTAATTATTATTATTATTTTTGTGTTTTTGGTTTTTTTTTTTTTGCAGGTGGGGGACGCATTTTGTTGACCGACTTACTACCAGACCACTTTGCCGGAGGAGCTGTATTTGCGACTTGTTTCTTAAACTTAGGCTAATATAAATGTATTAACGCAACTCTAGAGTTAAAATTTACAATAATTATTTTTCGATTTGGATAGTATTTAAAGAGTTTTTCAATTGGCTAAAAGCGTTTCAAGCAAATTGTTAGCAATACGTGAAAATAAATAAAGTTAGCCAACAGTTTAGCCTAAAAGTATGCAATTGAATTTGGACGGGATATTCCAATGTTAAGATACCCTGCACGCTCATATATATATATATATATATTTGTAATACGTGCGCAATGTCAAGCCCAGTCTTATTTAGCAAGTTTTCATCTAGTACCTAAGCCACGCCCACAGCCACAATCATTAGCAACTGCAACACACAAATGCAAACTGTTTTCCAACTGCTTTTAGCCTTTATTAGAACCGAGTGCAAAGCCCTCGCTTGTTTATAGATTACAGGGTATCAAAATTCAACAAAAGCTGCTAAAACAAATACCGCAACACAAACACACATACACACACACAAGCGACTTTCCCACACCCACGCAAACATGCAACATGTGCCGCTGCCCAAAAGTTTAAATTGAGTGGGCGTGTCGCTTTCGTAACCCAGCCACGTCTATAAACTAACCCACCCGCTGTTAAATAGTTTGCATTTGATTGCCACAGTTGCAATGCGACTGTGGTTTTCTCTAAGTGCCACATGCCGCATGCAGTTGCAGTTACAGTGGCATCTAGTGTCCCAGTGCTGAGTGCTCTCCGGTAGAATTTCAATTGCCAACTCTATTGCCGGCCACGTACAAACCCAGTTAGTCAGAGATTTTGGGCAGCCGCAAGGTAACCAACTGATGCAAATACGTTGACAGTTGCCACAGTTGGTGGCAAGTGCTGCACAAATTGCAAACAAATTAACCGCAGACAAATTGCAGCTAATGCAATATTTATAATTCAATCAAGTTGTAAACAATTGAACAAATATTTTAGGCCAAATATGATTAGGAATTGAATATAACTGCAATACATATAAATAATTGTTTTGTAACATATTACACTGTGCACATGATTGTTCAGACAGTTCCAGCGAAACAAAATGCATTTATCACAAAATTTGCCTAAAACAAAATGTATTCAATTTCATAACACCTGGACAAAAGGCAGAATTTACAAAATTTAACTGAATTACAAATTGCAAATAATTTAAGAGCGTGTGACTTCAGCACATACACTACGTAATACACATATATATGCATATACATATACATATATATACATATATACATATATGTAATATGTTACATAACAATTATTAATTTACCAGCTCGTTTTACAAAGAGAACAAAATGCCAATTTTAATTTATGGCCAAAGTACCCACAGGGCAAAAATCTACAGAGAGAACAAACTAGATCTAAGCATATGCTATAAGCTGTTTGCCCTGTAAGCATGTGCATATGCAATGGTGTAGCTTGACTTGGTAGTCAATAGAAATATTTCTATGTTATTAAAAAAACGAATATCTGATAAAGGACTATTTCCCGAATTGCAACTGTATACTAATTATCAAATCAACTTGTATATACTCTACATAATTTGTTATTTACAGCAGCCTCAGTCGTTATACGGGTAACAGAAGAACTAATATACCCCACACCGCTAATAGTTGCAGGGTATTTTATTCAATATAGACTAACTTGTGACTGGCCGCATCCTCAGTTGTTACACAGCAAACTAAAACACCCCACACTGCTAACAGTTGCAGGGTATTTCGCACATACTTGCCGCCGGCTATCAAAAGTATGTGGCCACACACAGAATACGGTCACATTAGGTGCGCGGGCGCCATTTTAAAATGAAGTACAATATCTTTTAGGGTCTCACCCCGTCCCCCCATAACAACCTCCCGCGCGAACCCCGCACCAGAAGTTGGCCATTAAACTAAAAGCTTTGACATTTTTATGTGCGCCCGCCCGAGGCATCAAAGTGGCAGAAAAACTTTCGAGTGGGCACAAAACAAAGAACAACAACAAATTGCACATTTTAAATAAATTAAGAGAAGAGAAACTGATTTTTCACGCTCCGATTAAGCCCTGATGAATTTTCATTTTGGGTGAAATGCGCTGACTTAACGGTTCATTTGGGCTATAGTGCAAATCGGGCGTCGGACATCGGGCATCGGTGGTGCTCATTAAAATAAATTATGTTTGCTGTCAATTCGAGCCCGGCCGCAGCTCGGCAGAGCGTTAACCGAATTGGCTAAAACCAATTAGCAAGTTGTTGCCACGTGCCAAAAATGGACAACAACAATGGGACGGAAAATGTGCAATATGCCATTGGAAAATGCACACGAGTCCGATTGTGTGTGCGTGCATGTGTGTGTGTGTGCGTGCATGTGTGTGTATGTGTGTGCGGTTGCTCTTATATAACCGTGTGCAGCCAATTAAATTGGCCATCCTGTGCACTGGCTGCCAATGCATATTAATGCTGCTCGACTGCAGCACGATTGCTGCGCAATAAGACATCAGAACATCGACAATTCAGCTAAGACTTTGAGCAAAAAGCAGCTGATAAGATATCGAAAGTAGGTCAAGCTAGAAACTTAAACTGAAACATTCAATAATCGGGGAATCTCAAATTGATTGTTTAATACGACTGTCAAAATATTTGAAATTCTTTGGCGAATGTCAAAATTGCAGTCTGTACAATTTCCCATTTAAAAAAAAAAAAAAAAATGTGTGTATTTGCCCCGAATAATTCGTGTTTATTTACAATGATTTATGCAATTTCGTTTCGATGTTGTGGAAAATATAAAAAAGGTATCATTAAATTAAATTTAAAGAATTCCTTAGTTTTTATTTAATTTGAATTTTTAAGAATTGTGAATAGCTGACAAAAAGCTGGCAGCTACGCAAGTTTTTGCACTGCTTACAAGCAGTTGATCAAAGGCTGATAATTTTGATTTGAACAAACTCAATATGTAGATATTTAGATAAAAATTCAAATATAAAGGCTCATGAGAAATTTAAATATGGCTAACTATTAAAGGATGCTAGCAGTTGCGCTTTCCGTCCATGGAAACATAATTGTTTCCAGTTTAATCTACAAAGTGGCCTCGTTTCGCAGCATGTTATAATTTGTGAAGAGCTTGTTGAGAGCAAGAACTTTCAGCTACTTGTACACCAAGTGCAATTAGCTTAACGATTGCTCCAGATAAATCTAGTTCTTGAGTGCGCGTAATCTTTAGCTCACCTGTTTGCTTCCACATGCGGCTCAAGTAGCAACAACAGCAACAACAACGGCAACAAATGCAAATCGGCAGCCAATTTGTCATTTTGACAGTTGCCTAGCAACGGGGGCGGGGCGGGGGGTTAGGCGTGGTTTTAGCAGGCGGCGGCTGCTCTGAATATCCTGGTGTTGCGCATAGTTTATATTGAAGGCAACTTGGCAACAAGGCAACAAGGCAACTCAATAAAACTTACGCACTAACGTAAACTCCACTTAATATCCACATCAAATGCCTCAGGTCGTGCATAACGGTAAACCTCAACTTTTGCCAACTTCTTGTCTCCCTCTAACAGCAGCTTGTTGTTTCTGCTGCTGTCGGCTGCTTTCAGAGTCGTTAAAGTGGAAAATTGAAAGAGAAGCTGGCATGAAGCTGGATGAAGTGCATCAGCTTCCACTGATGGATCGCAACGACTGACAGCAGCAGCAGCAGCGCTGCATTGAGTGCAAGTCATGTTAGCGCTTTTAACGCACTTCGAGCGTAAATACGATTTACCGCAAAACAGAGAGAGGGAGCGCAACACACAGAAATAGAGAGAGAGAGAGAGAGAGAGCGCCAGAGCGCAATAAACAGCTGCTGATTAACACACGCTCATCGCTCGCACTAATAGCGCGGCAATAATACAAACAAAAACTACAACAATATAGTAATTGCTGCATCTAACTTACTTTAACTTAAAGACTTAAGCCAATTAACTGCATTCCAAGAACACAATTAATAGGCAAATAATTTGCCATATTGTTATTGGTTTCTCTTTAATACGGTTTTTACTTACAAACACCCAATTGGTCTCAAAGTACATTTTCCAGCTGTTTGTTTCTACTCAAAATTGTTGTGCACTGCAGCAGCAGTAAAATTACGGTACTCTGTAAGATGTTCCACGCCGACATCAAATCGCACGAATTGTATAACAAAACAAAACCAATAAATTAAATGGTAGAAGCAACAAAAACAAGTCATTCACGCGCTTCACAGAACTTCACTCACATTGCGCCTACGAAGTCGCGTCGAGCACTGAGTAACGTTTTTTTTTTACAAAGCGCTCAAACTGTGTCAATTAAAAGCGCAAATAAACGCACACAATCGCAAAAACAGACGCACACATAGCAAATCGAATGTCTGGGAATCGAACGTATGACAACAAAAACGGCAACAAGTACACAGATAATAACTCAGTGAGTGCAGATAAGCGTGAGAGTGGAGAGCGAAGCGAGCGAATGCGGTACTTTTGTTTTACTTCTATGCCCGCTCTTTGCGATCGAGAGGCGAAGAACAAACTTAATTAAAAAGTTCTAACTTATGAGGGGTGGGAGCGGGACGCTGGGCAAAACTTTTAATGCACAATCATAAAGCCCAAAGCAACTGTTATAATAATGATTATGTATATAAAGAGCATTTACTGCAGCTGCCTCAACTTGTAGAAATTCCAAGTTCGCTTATCTGATTACTCAAATGCTGCAGTGACGTCACAAGTAAGATAAGCCAGCAGCTGATAGCGGCTGAGAGAGAGGCTTAAGAGATAAAGTCCACTTATGAAAAGCATACTTTTAGGCTTAACAATTAGCGTACTTTAAATATTAACATTATAATGTATAAATAGTATTTTAAGAGTACTTAATTCCACTTATTTGTAAAAGCAAGCTACTAAACAATTTGCTAGACAAGGCAGGCAGCCAACTACATAAATTCTAAGCTACTTTTAAAATGCGCAAATAGTTAACTACTTAACATTTAATGTTTAACTATTATCATTAACAAAGTTTTCAAGGCCAGTGCCAAAAAGTTGGGCAACCACAGATTGAAAATCGAAAGAGAGCAAATACGAAATGTTAAAAGTATAATAGAAATTAAGAGAAAGGAAATGTTATATATAATTGAAGACAAAGCGTTAAACATTTCCTTTTCTTTAATTTTTATCTATTGAATTGTTTTTTTTTTTTTATATATATTTGCTTTCACAACAAAGCAGTTTGGCAGTCAGTCAATGTGGCAATTAGCAGAGAAGAAAGTATCTTAGAAAGAAAGCGGGAGAATATTAAGCGGAAAATAATTGAAAATATGCGTCATATCATTTTAGGGTAGATAGTTAGAAGAGAGAGAGAGAGGGAAAGCGATTACTACTAGAAAAGAACGTTTAATAGATTAGGGGCGAAGAGTACGGCGTGTAGTGTTTTTAAGAATTTGGTTGAGCTGTTTATTTAAATTTGGTCTGAGTTTTGTGAGGTTATGTAAGTTTTCGCTTACCGGTTTCGCTTTGGGCTTCTGCTTCGCCAAACGTTTCGGTTTCAACATAGTCCGCTATGGACGCACAGAGACACACACATACACAGAGATAAAGTGAGTTAAAGAGAGCGAAACGTTCGGAGCGGTCACTCCACACTCCGCGTGCTCTCACGTAGTTACTGGCCGATGAACAGGTTGTTGCTGATGCGGCTGAGAGGCTGAGAGAGTTGAGCGTAGAAAAGAGCGTAATCCTGGCAATTCGCTACTTAATTAATGAGCACAACATGCAGGCTAAACAGCCTGTATTGGTTGATGTGGTAGGTCGTAAAGGGGGGGTGGTGGGCGAGAAAGAAAAATGTATATTTATGAATTATTAAGGTATATTTATTTATTATTTGATTTGGCATGCAGGCGTACATAACGTGCTGGGGGAAACAATTAGTGCAAGGTTTGAAACTCCAATATTTTGGTAATGCAACCCTGTTTGCTAGTGTTGAATAATTCCGTTTTTTTTTAAACGTTATTTTAAGCAACTCTAAAAACCCACTGAAAAAGATATTGTTTAAAGCGCGCTGCAAATCACAAATGCACAAAAACCAAACAAACAAACCAAAAGCCCCAATTACGAATATTTTAAACATAAAATGGAACCCACTGAAAATGATATATGTATGATTTTATGTTGCCTTTCAATGGGATTTGAAGCCTTGAGGGGCACGGCCTTCTGCATGTTATGCTAATTGTGTTTACTTAGGCAACGGCACAGACAAAAACTCGGGTTGAACCATGAAATACCCATGCAAAAGCAACAACAACAAGAACAAGACGACTTAAATTCATACATAAATATATATAAACAATTTCGGATATGCCGGACTCACCTTGACGGGCTTTTTTACGGAGACTGTGCGCGAGTATTGATGATAGACCTGGACATGGTTCGATGTGAATTTGCCCAACATTGGTGGAGCTATTGAGCGCTGGCCAAAATGTTGCTAGTTGCTGTAAAATAGAGATAAAAAGTGAGTTTAAACTTGGCTTTAAGCGTGACTATCAAATAAACCTTTAAAAGGGTTCGAAACGAAATGCTTTTGAAGTTCGCACAGCTCATTGGGCGCACGTGGCGTATACGCAATGTGCCAGCCCAAATCTATTCGAGATGTCAATTAGGGCCAAGAAATATAATGACAAAATGATGAGCATTAAAAATGCAAATGTCTCTGTTAAATGTAGTACGTATTGCAAAATGTAAAACAACAAATTGAGAACAAGCTGCCAGGACCCATGTTGATCCTTGTTCCATGGACTCTCGACACATGGCCAGTCGCCAGTTGCCAGTTGCCCACGTACAGCTTTATTTGAGAAGGTGTGGCAGTGCGAGCGAGAGAGCGAGAGACGAGTGTGTGAGTGAAACATGAACAAGTCCGCGACAAGGTCGGCACAAGACCAAGAACAGGCGCTGGCGACAAATGTTGCCTCGACTGCCTTTGAAATTTGTGAAACAGCAAAAAAGCAAAAGTTATGCCAAGAATTTCAACAGCTTAGCTCGATTCAAGCGAGCAAATGAAATAATAAAGCTGATGGACGCCGAAATGCCCTACAAATAAATAAATGCAAATATTTAAGCAAACTTTGATTTTCTTAGGAATATCAAAATCAAAATTGACTTGTATCAAATGTAAGAAAATAATAAATTAATTAAATAATTAATTTTAAGAAGTTTTTAAAATAGTTCATCAGTATGTCCACTTCTTTAACTTCTGTGAAAAATAACACGCAAAATGACTGACTGACTGACTCCGAAATGCCCTACAAGTAGAAAATTGGAAAGATTCAAAATAACTTTGAGACTCTTCTAATTATTAAAAGTAAAAATTGACTCCTAATGAATATAAGAAAATATAAAATATATTGAATAGTCTTTAGAGTTTTTCAAAATACTTCAGAGCTATCTCAGAACTTGTCCAGAATGCAACATAAAGTTTTCTGGAGCAAGAACATTGCATAATATAAAAATACATTACAATAGACTAAACTTTGAACAAATGTATATGAAAGGTTGTGAAATAAATTTTTAAATGTTTTCTTAATAATTTATATACATTTATCAAAGATTCAAGCCCAGTCTAATGTATTTTTCCCAAATGTTTATATTTATTTCTAAACACTTTAATTGTGGATTAAGACTACCGCAGCTAGCTTTTGCATAGGATATTTAAAGAAGCGAAAAAGTCAAAGAAAAATGCCAGCTTTTCTCGCCATATAGTTGTTGCTGCTGCTGCTGCTGCTGCCTTAATTTGCGGAATTCAAGACATTTGCTTTCATTTGAGATTATGTGCGTATTATAATCCTGGCTGGCCATGCGAGTCAAGGATAACAAGTGCGCGTACGAGTACGCACTCCTGCTGACAGACGTATCTGGCCAAAATCAATACTTAAATATGTCGCAGAACAGCCGGGAGGGGGGGAGACGTATGTGATTAACTTTTGTGCAGTCAGTTACGCACAGAAATTGAGATAACGCCCCATTAAATATTATGCAGGAACAAAAGACATTTTAATATTGTGCCGACACGTACGCGACGTTATTTGGGTAACTAAATTTTCGTTCGTTGCCTTTTTTTGTTGCCTCTCTTCTTTTTTTTTTTTTTGGGAGGGGGAGTTTTCCTACTCTAATGATTGCTCAAAGTTCTAATTTGACTTTAATAAGCAATTGGGTGCCCGGCGATGTGAGAGAGCCCCAAAGCCCAGTCAGCAAATGTGCTTAACGCTTTACGGGCCAAACAAGTTAAGCAAATTCCGAGCTTAGTGCCAGAGCTGCGCTGCAAAGTATGCTACATTTTCTTTGAAGCAGTTGCAACTCAAGACTTGAGCGAACTTTAATATGTGTGGATATTAAAGTCAGGGTAGAGTATAAAAAATATTTATGATTAAATGCAGTTAATATTAACTTAGCATTGAAGAAACATTACAGCTGGCACTGACATAAATGTTTTGAAAATCGCAGAGAAGGGCGACATTTACAAGCGAGACAGAGTAAAATATTCAGAGAGCAGCTATCAAAACTTGGCTAAAAGGAGACAGAGAAAGAGAGGATGAGTCTTCTTAATTAGCGAAAGTGCTTGGCATATGTGGTTTGTTATTCTGCCAAATGATTCTTTACATAAATCCCAACACGCGCTTACACTTACCCAAAGAGGACACTCGCGGAATGTTTAGAGACCACAAGAGTACTCCACAATATGTAAACATGAAAGTAAAATCTATTATATTGCTATTCTATTATTCAAATTCGCTTTAACGAACACTCAACTCAACGCTCAAAAGCGACACATCATTCAACAAGCTGCTCCTCAAATACCGCATCAAAGCAACAAAAGCGCCGCCGGCGAACCGTGCAAAGCCGCCGCACTCGAAGGCAGCTTAAAAAAAAAATAAATAGCCGGAGAGCTTCTCGTGGTTTTCATTGGTAATTTGCAATGCAGTGTTGCAGGCTTTGGCGCACTAGAAACCTGCCGTTGAGTAGTTGGCGTAATCACTCAAGGCAGGACTGCAAAGAGGTGTGAAATGTATGTATGCACTTAGAGAAAAACCCTGGCCCGCTTATTAGAACTTCTTCTTTCTTGAATATTCTTTGAGAAAAGTACGAATCAATCTTGATTTAAAAGAAGTGCTTGGCATAATTATACACCCAGAGAAAAACCTTACTTTCTTAGAAAAGACTTTCTTTGAGAAAAGTACGAATAAATCTTGATATAAAAACAAACACACAACGTTTCCATTGGAAGATTACTTGATTAAGTATTGAGTTAAGATATTTTTGAACTAAGAGAGGTTCTTGACAAAGGAATTTAACTATGAGTTGCTTATTTTAAGTAAGACGACAACGTTTTTTCCCAGAGTGTAGAAGTATATGACAGACAAGGCTGCATTTACGTCACGTTCATTTTTAACAGATTTCCTTTGGCACAAATGACAGCAGGCAGGAGACAGGAGACAGGAGGCAAGAAACAGAAGACGGCCAGGACAAGGCAGGACAGGCGCTCAACGATATGGAGCCAAATGTCATCAACTGTCAAGGGCTGTGCTCAGCTGTTGAAATGAATGAATTCCTAATTGAGATAAGACTCAAGCAGCCACTAGCTCAAGTGAAAAATGAGCCGCACCAAGTGCCACACAACAAATCACACACCCACCCACACACACACACCCAGTCGATGGTATTTTTTTTTGTTGTTGTCGAAAACCGCTTAGCAGCAAATTAGTAAAGGCAAACAACAGATACTTAAATCTATGCCGTGTGTACGGCTGCCGAAACATGATTATTGGCAAAAGGAAACTGGCTAAAAAGGCCAAAGGATACACAGTGGCCCACAAGGAACACTCCCACACACACACAAACACACACACACACACACACAGGCACACACGTTGTGTGTTGGTGCAATCATTCAAGCGCAGACAAATGCTTTGGTGTTTGTTTATGTCAACAAAGTGTCCTTTGCAATTTCCACACTCGCACTCTCTCACATCAATTTCTGATTTGCTCTCGCCCACTATCCCCCTCTCTTTGACCCCGCATCCTGTTCAATATCCTGTGCAGGAAGTGCACTAAAAGGGGCATGCATGTGCGCTAAAAACTATCTACTATCGATTATATTAATGTGTGTGTAATGTGTGCAGGCCTCTAAGCGAGTGTCCTTTAAGCTCCCTGGCAAAAATAACTTCACAGTCTCAGAGCCTAGTCGATGTAGCTCTAGAAGTTCTGATTGGGCTGTTGATTTATCTACTTGATAATAATTCCCTGATAATTATGTGAATGATCGTATTCGTATTTCGTATTGGGGATATACAAAATTGATGATCCGATGAAGTCCTTTTAGTCATGAGATTAAAAGCAAAGCACCTTCCTCTTGTGGCTTTTAAATTTGTGTTCTCTACACGGCAAAGTCTAGCAGGAACAGGATATGAAATCAAATAACCTAATACTTTTATAAATACTAGGCTCTAAACCCTTTAATCTCATTCATGAGATTTGACAGATCTCTTCCTGGCCTTTAAAGCGTTTGTTTACGGCACGGGCAGACTCTAGCAGGCACAGGATGTCCTACAATCGGCTCTTGTTTGCCTATACTAGCGCCCAGCTCCCAGCAATAATCGCATTCATTGGCCAGCAACACGCTGTAAGTCTGCGGCAACAGGTAAGGACGTGACAAGGACGTGGCAGGAGCTGCAGCCCATTTGGCAATCATGTTTATTTGCGACACATTGATTTTGTAAGGACATCCGGACATGGCTAGAGCGGAAGACCACGTGTCTCACTCAAATGCCAAAAGCAAGTTCAATAAAATCCGGCCAAGGATGTGCAGCAAACAGGTGTGGAGGCGCAATCGATATGCAATTGAAAAATCAATTTATTAGGCAAACAACAAGCGATACATGCACGGCTCCCGTTTTAACTTGAACCATCATCGTTGATATATTCAATTATGCGCTCCTCGATGTAGGGCCCAAAGTGCTGGATGAGTCCGCGGGCCACATTCGCCTGGCTGTCGGACAGGGCACAGATGGTCGTGCCGGTCATGGTCTTGCTGATGACCTCGATAAATTCCATCATGTGCGGCACAGATTCGCCTCGGGTGAAGTTCTTGAAGATCTCGGGCAGCCAGATGGCGCCATCGCGGCACGGTGTACACTGTTTGCACGTCTGCTTCATGTAGAACTCGATGGTGTGCTGCATGACGAGCAGCGGATCGCAATCGTTGCAGACGACTATGATGCCGCCGGTGCCGAGTTCGCTGCCCTTCGCCTCCAGCGCGTCGTAGTCCATGAGCACCTCCTCGGCGGCCGCTCGGCCAATTAGCGGGGTGGACAGTCCACCCGGCCAGACGGCCAACAAGTTATTCCAACCGCCGCAAACGCCGCCGGCATGCATCTCAATAATGTCGCGCAACGGCATGGACATCTCCTCCTCCACGGTGCAGGGATGCAGCACATGGCCGCTGATGTTGAACAGTTTGGTGCCGAAATTCATGTTGCGCCCCAGACTGGTGAACCACTTGGCGCCGCGTCGCAGAATGGTTGGCACCACGGCCAGGGACTCCGTATTGATGACCGTGGAGGGATGATCGAAATAGCCCTTCTCGTGCAGATAGGGCGGGCGCTTGCGCGGACGTGCCAGCTTGCCCATCAGGCAATTCACCAGGGCCGTCTCCTCGCCCGTCAGATAGCGATCGCCGCGCTGCACGTGTATCTCAAATTTGATGCCCGTGTCGCAGGAGTTGCAGCCAATCAGGCCGTAGCGATAGGCCTCGGCCAGGGCGAACTGCAGATTGCAGGCCTCATTGTAGAAACGATTCCGCACATAGATGATGCACTTTTCGCAGCCCATAGCAAAGCCGGCCAGCAGGCATCCCTCGATAATTTTGTGCGGCTCGTGGCGCAGGATTTCCCGATCCTTGCACGTGCCCGGCTCACCCTCGGCGCAGTTGAGTATGAGTATCTTGTCCTTGGATTCCACCTTTTGCAGCTGCTCCCATTTGCTGCCCGCATAGTAGCCGCTGCCGCCGCGTCCTCGCAGTCCGCTGCGCTTCACCTCGTCCATAATCCACTGTGGGCCCATCTCCAGCAGATCGGCGGTGCGATACCAGTCGCCGCGCGCGCAGGCGCCTTTCAGCCGCCAATCGAGCCGGCCGTACAGATTCTGAAAGATGCGATCGCAATCGGTGAGCGGACCAAAATCCGTTTTCGTATTGGACAACATCCCAGCGGGCGGCGGTGCCTTTTCCTCACAAGCTTTGGCCGGTGTCGCTGCTGCCGTATTCTTACTCATCTTGCCGGCATTCTGGCTAATTTTCCTCATCTCGGCGGAATCCTTATTTGGCTGAAACAGCGGCGAGTTACCCAGCTGCCAGCGCCGCAGCAGCAGCAAACCTTTCTGTGGCAATAACTGCGTAAGCATTCTGTAGTGTATTCTATCTCAAATATAAATTTGTGTATAAATTTACAATTGTGTGCTTAACGTGTTGGATTTTCGTGTGGGGAAATATACAAATCAATAATTTTCTAGCTGGACTCACGTTGACAACATGGCAAAAGACATACTGTTTTCCAATTTTAGTCCAAGTTCGTAATACACATTATATAAACATTTTTGTCGATGCTCGTAATACACACCGTATAAATTAGTTGTATATATCGCCAAATTATCTTCCAACTATCTTCTAATGAGCTTGATACGCTCATATTGCCAGCAGTATGAAGCTTATTGGGCTGTAGGCTTTAGTTCGGAGAGATGCGAAAGAAAAAGATTTTGATGATAATATCGCCCAGAAGAAATATAGGAATTTCTCGCCAAGCTATCTGCCAACTCTCTCCTTGAGAGTTTATATAAATGTCACTAACCATTTCGATTATAGGATATTATAACCAATAGAGAACCCAGGAACAAATGTTTTGATTGATCCAACCCGATTCAATAAGGCCAGTTGGAATTTTGATTGAAATTTTAATTTATTCTTAAATGTTTTTCGCCAAGCCAAAGCAAGGGTCTATTTTACAGCATTCCTTTCCATTTTTCACTTACTGTAATTGGGTTTTCTTTTGTGCCGTGTATCCAAACATAATTCGGAAATAATCTTTTTTGAAGCACGCCTACACACACACACACACGCCATACACAAACACGCACACACACACACACACACAGGCAAACGCGAATTCCGAAAAGGGAATTTATATTTTTATATATATTTTATCACAAAATGTTAGCATGAAACAGACGACGACAAATTGAAGCCAAATGCTACACCGAAGCTCAAACAGCCAAAAACTTTTTACACCCGCCCACACACTCACACACACACACACATGTGATTGTTATCCTGCTGTGCGCCTACGTATACGTAATTTTATCTGAATCGACATTTGCTGCCAGTGCAAAGGGGCGATTTACTGAAGCAGCAACAACAACAACAACAAGACGAGCTCATTTAATTTATGCGTTCATGCGGCAGAGACATTCTCCTCTAATAAGCAACAAAAGGCATCTCGAAATGGAAGAGTGTATGCAACAGCCGGAGCCAAGGCGAGAACTAAGAACAAGAAGAAGAACAAGAACAACAACTAGCAGGAGCATCCAGCATGAAGCATGTGGTGTTGCGTGTCAGTGTCAATGACAGGTGCAGAGGCACAAACCGAGGCACAGAACGAGACACAGACCGACGCTCAGGTTCAGGCTGAGGCACAGGTGCGGGTGCAGGTGCGTGTGCAGGTGCAAAAGGCGGCACGCACCCGCGTTCTGAACTGTGCTCAATTAGTAGACATTGTCGTGTCGTATTTGGAAGGCGTCCGCCTATTCTCCTGCCACGCCTCACAATTTAGAATTCCCGGGCGTCACATGAATGTCATGCACAAACTTTAAAAACGTTTACCCTTGCCAATAAAGAGTATATCAAATATGACATACAACTATTTTCTACATATATTACTAGAAGAAGTTACCAGGCGTCGCACGGGTCAATTGAAAAATATTGTAAATGTGCTTGCTGCTGAAATTCTTTGTATATAATTGAAGCCAACTGCAGACATTATTTTTACTTTATTTCTTCGAGAAGTGTAGAGTATTCAAATTTCGGCAATCAGCAGCTCACTGTTGCACACTACTCAAAGTGTTCCTGGCTCTGGCCCATAATTGCATTTGCCCCGTGGCTGCTGCAAGTTCATTAACAAAATGTTGCAACATGGCCATTAGACGATGCAATGCCTGAGTTTGTCATCTGATTGGGCTAGCTGCGATTTAAAGTTAAAACGAGTTCAAATTGTCTTCTGCTTCAATAAGTTGATTGAAGCAAGGTTAACTGGGAAAAAAGCTGGATCATGATGTGGAGAATGTGACACGTACAATTCGCAATAGGTTAAAGTTTTGAAAGAGAAACAAAGTGCTTGCAAATATGTGAAATACCATTTCCATCAACGAATGTCTTCCTAATTATTTAATACATCAAATTATGAAAATTATCTCCATCTCTTTATACTATCAACTCTGTATATATCTAGTATACATTTCTTTACTTTAGTTCTTCGTTTTTCCTATTTATTGTATTGTCTTAAGTAATATCGTCATTTAAGATTATTTTTACTATTTGCTCCACTAACACCTTGCTTCTTAGCTGTGAAGAGGGGCTTAGCTGATCCTCATCGATAATTATGTATTCTAATTTGGCTTTAAGCGCTTAATTTTCATAATTTGATGTCATTAATAATTCGACAGACATTCGATTTTCTCGACAATTAATAAATAAATAAATAAAATAGAATTTTTTAATGATAGAACCTGGAACTTAGAGTCGAAATAGACTCTCTCTGACAGTTCGGTTCACTCCTCTCTCTCACTCTCTTTCTCTCTTTCCCTCTCACTCTTTCTTATTTCCCTTTTTACTTAGCAACAAAGGAAATTCAATCGATTTAAACTAAAAATATCTTGAATTGGAATCGCCAACCCACTCGCTGATTATGTGTCCAAACATATCCCTAGTTCTTGGCAAACGCTATGAATTGGAATTGCTCCCCTTCACAAATAGCACCAAATTGGCTTTGGAAGGCATTAGGGGCACTCTCGCTACATGGTTTATTTTTAGCAAAGTCAACTAAAGTGCTGCGACAAGTGGGATTCACTGTCAAGGCGAACTATTTTTTTCGCAGCATTTTATGGCTAATTTATGGTGCTTGGTGCACACACACAAACACACACACACACACACACAATAATAAACTGTTGGGTCGAGCAGAAGGTGTGAAAAACGTATACAATTTACTTGGTGGATTTGTGTTTGTATTTGTATGTTGTATATCCTGCTATATCCTGCCTAAGCTTTACCCCTCCTTCCACTTGACTGTTGGCTTCAATTTGTTTACTTTATGAGCCATTGGGCCACGTCGTTTGTTTTGCTTTTGCTTATTTCATTATTATTATTATTATTATTTTATGGTCATTTTGTGGTGTTTTATAACACTGGCTTTTTGGCTGCCCATAATGCTAATTCATTCGCTCGCTTTCTGCCTCCCTCTCACTCTCTCTTGCTCAGCTGCTTTTACAAACATGCAGCTGGCATAAAAAACAGCACTGCATACTTTTCGCGCGCACCTTGAACGTGAGAGCAACAACAAAAATAGAAAATACCGTATTGCGCTCGTAATGCACAGAGATTAAGTCTAATGGAGTGGCCTGTGCAATAAGCACTAAAAAGGTGGCTTAATCCCAACCTTATACGGGGAAGAGGAGGAGCTCCCTCGATAAATACTTGCATACATATACAGTAAGTCGCGTAAGTGTGCACACACTGTGATAAGCAAGTGAATGTGGAAAGAGCAATGGGAAAAACTAGTCAAACTATGTCTGTTTGTGTGTGTTTATAATAATCAGAGTGAATAGCGAATAAATATTGACGAGTATTTGGTTCTCGAGTTCTCTGAGCAACAGTTTAGTGTGGGTTTCATCTCTATATAAAAAACTGTTTATCCTGACTGACTGATTGACTGACTGACTGAATGACTGATTGAGTGACTAACTGACTGAAGAGCTAGGAAACTGTAGTTGCCTTATGTGATGAACCTGCAAGTCTCTGTTTCGGGAAATTCCACTTGCACTTGTTATATACCCTCTACAGTCTATTAACTGTGAGCTGGGCTTTATGCACAGACCGAAAGCAGAAGTTGAAATAAATGAAAGCATACGATTTCCATGTTCATAGTACAAACTCTTATTATTTATATTTTTTATTTGTTATTTGGACACGCTCTGCGCTTACTAATTTCTTTTTATAGAAATGTCTGTCGATCAAAATCAACTTTTGTGTATTTCTATTGTGTTTATAAACACGAACGCTTTAATGGCTATTTTTTGGTCAAAGCCAAAAACATGGCCATAATGGCATATGCAATTAGCCCAACGCTTATCGGAACTAATATACTAACTAAGCAAACTGCTGATGACAATTTGAATGCAAGCAAAAAAGGGTAAAAAAAAGGATACTCTGTGCAGCGCTCTCTGAGCTGATTGGGCGCTCAGCTGGACAGTAAATGGGTTCCTAACAGAATTGTAATGCGTAGATGGCCATGAAATAGGCCCCATAATTGGCGCTACTTCCAACAAAAAATATCTCTATGAATAGCTGGCACTAGATAAAGGAGCATGTGCAAGGATATGAGCAGGCGACTCTCGAGAGTCTTGACTTGCCTGCATTTGCAGGCATCTTCGACCCTTGACTTGTGTGTGCGTGTGTGTGTGTGCGTGTGCGTGTGTGAGTGAGACTCCTTTTGTGGAAGCTGCCGAGACGCGATGCTTAACAGCAATCAATCGACGCCTTGCTTCTCAAGGAGCTCGCCCTTAAATAAGCTAATTTATATGCACACATGGTCTGCACATATCCACACACACACGTACACACACACACACGTACACACACACACACACACAGACACTAACACACTTGACAACAGCAAATGGAGGCAAATTGGTTCAGCTGCCAATTGCATAATGCGCGCCGCGTCGCGCAGTCTTCTTGTTGCTGCAAATGGGGCAGCTGACTGTTAATGGCCGCCCCCCCCCCCCGAACCCCTTGGCCACTTGCTGATAAACGTTGCCACTAAAACCACCGCAAAGTGTCGCCAGGGTTGCCACCCTTGGGCAAACTGTTGCAATGCGTTTGCAGCACTGTTTGCCTCATCTATTATCGCTGCAGATAATGTACGCTTGCTGTTTGTTAAGATTAAATAGGAGTCAATGAATGGCTGTGTAATACCCTGTAATCAAATCACAAATAAATCACAAATCCGAGTTTTAGTATGCATAGAAATTATGCGACAGTGCTCTACTAATATATATACACTGTCGTACAAAATGTTGAGTTTGTTAAGAGACAGAACTCTTATACCCGCTATAGGTATTACCTTACAGGGTATATATGACAATTGTCAAGCGTTTGAACAGCTAAGCAAATACGCTGCACGTTTTTGTAGCATACTTTCGTGCGCAGCGCAATAAAAGGCCAGCAACAAGCAGTTAAACTACAACAACAACAGCAACAGCAGCAGCAGCAACAACAACAACCACAACAAGTGGCAACTTAAAGCAAAGAGTAGAAGAAGCAGAACAGAGAAGCAAACACAAGGTTCAGTAATTTTGCAATCTCAGTTATGGAACTGAAAGAGCTGACTCTGAAAGCCCGCAGGTGAAAGGCGTTAAATTCGCATTCACGCAAAGTCGCGCACAACTAAGTGGGCGTGGGCGTGGGCGTGGGCCTGTGTGTTGTCTATGTGTGTGTGTGTGTGTGCACAATATGCAAGTTGTTACTGGAAAGCCATAAACAAAACTGAAAGTATTTATAACATGCAAACACGCGGCGCAGTGGGTCGACAGGAGCTGGCCCCTGGCCAAGTCATGGTCATTTGCATGTTACCAATACACACACACACACACGCACGCACAGTTAACGGTATAGGGTGTGTGTTTGTGTGTGTGTGTGTGTGTGTGTGTGTGTGTGTGTGTGTGTGTGTGTGTGTCGCAGCGCGGACATTAAGAGTCATGCAAGTTAATCACGTGGCATGAAAAGTCACGCATACGTAGCTGACCTCCGGCTGCTGCAGCTCCCCACAGATACGTGCACATATACATTAAAGCACACACACACAAATAAACACACACACTAGCATACTAGTTGAAAAACAGGGGGCGAAAATAACACGCAAATAAATATGTAATAGAGCGCACGAAACTGCAGCGCACCCAAAAAAATAGACTAAAATAAACACAAAAAAAAAAAATAGAGAAAATCCAAAAAGCAAAACTGAGCTCAAAATTGAGGTTTTCAACTTTTGAAGGTTGTCAAAAACATGAACAAAATAAAAATTCCATCGAAAAACAGAGTAAAAGAAACAAACAAACTGCACGAACTTGAACATTTTGGCTCAGATACTTAACATTGGATCGAATCTGATATACGCTGAACTAAAAACTAAAGCAGCTGGAACAGGATACGAAGGATACGAAAACGAAGCATTCTTATTAGGGAGAAAAGCACTAAAATCGGGAACCCAGCTTAGTGGGGAATATTTTTTATACTTTTATATAGATATTTGATTATTCTTCCAAATATGCTCAATTATATTACTGTAATACTTATATACTAATTCCGACAAAATCGGGCAGCTCAATGTAGTATATTTTTTATACTATTATATATTTTATTATACGCCCAAATATGCTCAACTTTGTGACTTATGTACATATTATTATTGGCTCTTAAATTCGAGTAGATTTAAATATGATGAACCAGTGTTTGGGCTTGTTCTGGCGCCCGTTCATTGGGGCACGTGCATAAATAAATTTTTCAAATTGCATTTGACCCCATTTGGCTGCACTGCCAATGGCAGGTCAAAGGCGAGAACGTGGCATAAGATCGTGTTAGCTGCTTCTTTTTTTTTTTTGCCATCAAGCGAAAAAGAAAAACTTAAAAAGTTTTGTGTCAGCACGTAACGGGGCTAAAACTTCTTGTGGTGACTTGTTTGGGAGTTGAGGAAAACACAGGGTGTGAGAGGGAGAGAGAGAGTGGAGGATTTTCACATTTGGCTGGCAGTCTGGTTGTGACAAGTGTGTACACAGGCAGCTAATACTTTAAGCCGGGCCGGGCTGTCATTAAGCCGCTTACACGGGCTGCACTCTATTAAAAGAGTTGCCAAATAGAAACTATGAAAACGCAAAGAAATGCATGTACATAAATATGATAGGATAGCTAGCACTGAACTTCAACTTACATTGCATGTATATTGTGCGCTATGGCAACGAGAGGGCCCAAACCGACAATAGCCCAGGCAAACGGCACCCAGCGGGGCCGGGCTGAAAACACAAAGAGCCAATTTGACCATTTCTAAAAAGTGGGCGTGCCAGCGAGTTAAATGCTGCGAGCAGCCCGTTTGCGTGAGCCAACAATACACAAGGATTTGCAGTCACATTTACAAGCAGCTATTCAACACGGCCAGCCTAGTGCCACGCTCCAAACTGTTTTACAAGCACACTCAAATAGAGAGGGAGAGCGGGAGAGCGGGTGAGAGAGGGAGAGAATGAGAAGGACACGCAGTGTGAGATGGAGCATATTACAAAATATGTTTGTGTTTCATTAAAAATTTAAAAGTCTGCCAGCATTCAAATAAAAATGTGCAAAATCAACGCACGTGTCACATTTTCCTTTCTTTTGTTTTTTGTACTTTTTTTTGCTGTAATGCATTACCATACAACGATTAAGCTGTAAACATTTGTGAGCTGTTGTAAAGCCAAAATAGATTAAAACGTAATCAAAAGTTGCTGAAACTCTTGAATATTGCCAAACAAGTTGATTAGCTCTTTATTGTTTTTTGTGTTTACCGAACACAAAATCTCTGTTGATATTTAACAACAAGTCTTGTATATCCGAATTGCAAATAAATGGATATCTATATTAGTTGGATATCTAATTTGAATTTTTATAAACCTTGAAAATTCGAAATTCCTCTTGCTAGAGCTTTGCATAAATATTTATTGCACTATGTGCTGGAGAATATAATATATAGACAGTAAGTCGCACAAGATATATAGAAATATGTACAAATAATATCGTAAACAACAATGTCATGCACATAAAATAAGACACAAATAATTTAAGCAAATGAATTTTGCGCAATTTTGCCAATTTCGAATGAAAAATACTTCAAAAAATAAAGACATATATTAGGGATATTTAATTATTATTATTTGATTATTATGTTTTATTGCGCAGAATACAACAGTTTGTATAATTTGTTTTTTTCTGCCATCTGCTGCGTTATGTAAAGCAAGTATTTACCCATTTTGTATGCATGGCCAGATAATTGCATTCTTTTTTTTCTTTTTTTTTTTTAGTGATATTTCAAGTTGAGTTTCTGGTTTAATGAAGCCTTATTTTTTGGGCAGCAAACTGTTGGCAGAATGCATGCTTGGCCCCGTTCACTGGCCTTCAAGCGACGTTGTCTAACGCATTTGCCTACTTTAAAAGCCACTTGGCTGCAGCTCAAAATCGATACAGGCACAGACTGACTGACAAACAGACAGAGGAACAGGCAGTAGCAGCTGGCTCGAAAATGTTGGCTCACAGTTGGAGCCCTTTTCGGTTGGGCCAGCAACAACAACATTGCAGCTACGAATTGAAAGTTCTCGGCGCAATAATATGATAGACTTTAGGGCCGCAAAAAGTCGTAATACGGCAAGCAGCTTGTCGCAGGACATTCATTAAGCGAAACCAATGTTCATCAATGTTAATGGCACTTGCATTTATTGGCTGCGAAAACAGATACTGGCCATGGCCAAGGACATGGCTGGGTTTATTAGCATTTTATTTGCAGTCAGCAGCGCGTATACTTAATATGCAAATACCGAGCCTCGCATTACGCATACGCACAGTGGCCGCAACGCATTGCCTGACATTGGCCGCACGTGCGATTCTAATTATGATTATATCATGTTTAACTCGCACTCGCACACACACACACACACTCATATATTTATAAACGCATCAGATACGTCTGCCTTGTGGGCATTGTTAAACAATTTGTCTTTTTATTGTGGCACGGGATAAATGAACTCTCAGCACACTGCATTATGAACAACTGTTTTTATTTTTGGCCACTCTTATCGCTGACGTTAACGGTTAGCAGCTGATTGTGAATACACTCACTCCAACTGTGGGTGTTTATTCATGGCCATACAATTGTGCTCTTAAGCATTTGGCTCGAAAGCGAACTTTGGTTTATGGCTCGCATATGCATATATCACAATTTGCCCTCCGTATTTGCCTCTGTGTTGTCGGCAGAGTGTGTAATAAATTTGATTTATTGCGCATACGCCGTGTTGCGTTGCCCAGGCAAAAACTGAACTCCAAGTAGTTTTTACCAAGCACGGATCGTTTTTGTACCAGCCTGATTGAAGGAAACAAAAACTGGAGATATCAAAGAGGAGATGTGAAAAGAATATAAAATTGATGCAATTCTTGTTAATGCACGAGGATATTTCAACTTCTATTCCAGCTTAGCATTTGGATTATTAAATTTATTTTAAATGTCAGACAGCCTGATCAAGAATATATATATGTATATATACTTAATAAGCTGTGCATTGTCCGCTTCTCACAACAAATTCAACAAACTTTTTGAAACCCTTTCCGTTCCAGGGTATTAATTAGTGCAACACATGCGTTTGCTCTACAAAAACCCATTGTGGAATATTCAATTAAGCTCAGCAGACTGTAAATTTGCATTATGAAATAAACACATTTTGTGGCATTAAAAACAATTTAACCGCGACTCATACCTAGACAGTTGCCAGCGTAAACAAACTTTAACTAACTATTTTTCTAGTATCTTTTCAGGCATTGTGCAGCGTAAAAGAGAAATGAAAAGTTTTATTCGCTGACGCAATTTGTTAAGATATTTGTGATTGCAGCTGAGAGCTAACAGAGCTCGGAGCCCCAAAGAACAACGGATTATTTCAGTCAAGTTTTCTTTTATCTAAAGCAAAAAACTGACTTTAGATGACATTCAGACGCGTGTACCTTGAAAATCTTTTTCTGTGTTTGCCCTGTCAGCCCCCTCCGCAGTCTGTCTGTTTGTGTTTATTGCGCCTTGTTGTCGTCAAATCGTCGTCGTCTCCAGTTTATCAGCTTGCATAGCAATGAGGCGATATGAAAATGTGCGTGTGTGCGTGTGTGTGTAGGAATCGCAGCACTCTTGGCTAGAATGCAGTCACTTGTGTGTGCTGCGACTCAACCGCAAAGCTGCAAAGCTGCAAAGATTAGTCCACAATCACTTTAGCCCCGAGGACAATAATCACATTGAAAAAAGCTTACTTGATAAAGCTACAAATCAGAAAATAGAAATTAAAAATATCCGCAAGGCTTTTAAAAGCTTTAGATTTAAAAGTTCATAAGAAATTCAATTTAAAAATATTCTCAAAGCTTCTAAAAGCTTTAGGTTTATAGGAAACACCATTAACAAATATCTTCAAAGCTTTGGGGTTTATAGAGATATTGAATTAATAAATATATATGAAATTAAGTGAGGCGCTAGACTCGACTAAATCTAAGACAGCTCATTAAGCTTTGGATTTAAAAAGTATTTTTTTTTATAAAAAATGTGCTTTAAGCTACTCGTGATACTTAATTATATGCTTAAACTAGGCGCTAGTCTCTACTAAAATGTAGGCAAGAAATTAATTTAAGAAAAGTTTGAAAACTTTATATAAAATTTAGTAAACAGCACGAGAGTCATCTAGGAAAAACTGATTTAAAAAAGGACAAGCTTAAAGCTCGACGAAAGCTGAAGGCTTGGCTTACAATTTGTTTTTTTTTTTCTTCTTAATTTGTGTTCGGTGTCAGCTTCAGCCAGTGTCATTGTAGAAGGTTTTTTGCAGCAGGTGATTTCCTTTTTATTTTTAATATGCATTGATTAATACATTTATAAAAAGCAAAAAAAAAAAAGGAAGACTCACAATATTCAACATTGAGATCTCATCAATATTTTATAATACTATGTGGGCTGTTATTATTTATACCCATCTGGAGTTTATGCCAACGATATAAACGTGCAGATTTTGTGACAATGACGTGGGCTGGCCACACTTAAACACACACACACACAGATACACTTACACACGCACACGTAGCATGTGCAGAACATAAGCTGCAAATGTTTGCTTAACGTGGCTTGGCTTGACTATAAATATGTGAGTGCTTAGGTGAATTTGTAGGTGTGTGTGCGAGTGTGTGTGCGTGTGTGTGTGTTTGTCTTGCGGCTTTTACAGGCAGAATCGTATACTTCAGCTGCTGCTGCTGCTGCTGCTGCTTCTTCTAGTCTATTGCATTAAGTTGATTTCGCGCTTCAATGGACTTTGTTGCCCCCCACAAGTTTGACTTTGGCTTGGTCTGCTTCTTTATTTTTGCTATTTTTTTGGCTAAGACTCTCAGGACGCGCACAGGACTCTTGTCACTAAGCCACTTTTACACGCTCAATCAAATATTTGCGCCTTGCGAACAGGAAACTATGCACGTATGTCTTTTATATATAGAAATATGTCTATCTATATATATTGATAGAGAGAGAGAGAAATCAATGGCACGTTAATAAAACGGGCACTTTGATTAAATACGACTTTGATGCTCTATTGTCTGTCGCTTTGGTAGCATTTACAAAAGATTGCAACTGGGGAATTTAGAAGAGGACAAGTTCAGTTTTTGGAATTTATAATTAACTGCCGGCCAACGGTGCCTGTTGGCATGTTACTCCTTTTGTCGCCTTGAAGCCCCGCAAGCTGTGCCTTAATTGAAATCCAATTAAGTTGGCAAAACAAAAAATTGGAAAATTTTAAATCGAGTGCAATAATAACAACGCCAGCAGACACTGACGTGAAAAGTCAAAGTTGAAACTAATTTAGTTCTAAAGAAATTGTACGAATTGTTGCTTAAAGCAATTAAAATCCCAAACAAACATTGAAAGAGGCCTGAAAGAGCCAAGTACAAAAGGGTGGGTACTACAGCTAATGCGACAACCCGAAGCGAAAGTTTCTCTTTGTACTTGATTTAAGGCTATTGTATTGCCTGATTTGGTGGCTAGCAATAAGAAATTGTCCAACACAATGCATACAAAAAGGCACCCAAAGAACTTTCCTAAACAAGTACCCCGCTAATTTATGCAAATATCCTTCAAGGACCTTCCATACAGCCGTCTGCAAAGTTTGACAACAGTAAATCACATACAAGAGTCGTTTATTAGAACATGTTCTTGGCCCAGCTAGAAATTGGCTGTAAAAGCTTGTAGTTTGTTATATCCATAAATACTTTATTTACATTTGACGCCAAAAATTCAAAAGGCATTTCGCCCCTTTCGCATAAAACTCTTATTGAATTTAATGCTGAAATTCTCTTGCTAGTTTTTTTTTTTTTTTGTAATATTCCAAATATGTGTGCTTAATTTAAAGTGAGTGATTTGTTTTTGTTTGCATCCTGCTGTTATTTTATTAAAGTACCCTTAAGCTACTCAAGGCAATAGCAATAGCTGCATGCATTTTTAATAAAACATTTCCTGTCATATTTCATTTACCTTGAACAACACTCATGCGTTCATATTCAACAAGGAATAGAAGAACTCAAAGAATACTCATTCAATAATTTGAATCAATAATGCATTTTTCATTGCTTTGAGTATTTAGCTACTTCTCAGAAAATGCAAATGAATAGTTTATGTAAACGATAAACATGTGTAAGTAAAGGGATTATGTTATTAAATGCACAAATGCTTAAACGATTTAATATTTAACAAATATTTTTTGTGACATTTTTTAGTGACATTTTTTTTCCCAAAAAAATTGTGCACTCTAATGAAATTGAACTAAATCAAATGTATATGAGATTGACATGAAGGCATATTAATTAAAGTTTAGTTTATTTCAGCTTAAATCGAAAAGAGACCATTTTCAGCCTCATTTTCTCTTCAACTTTTTTGCAAAAGCAAGTTGCAGGATTTTTTTATGCCAAGGCTCATGTACTTGTTGATTATGCTAATTAATGCGGAAAATCTGATAATGGAGAGATTACGTGTAGTTTTTTAATTAAAGGCACTTTTAATTATAACACTTTTAATAAACTAGTTTTCACAATAGTTGATTAGTGCAACTGATAAAATCAACTCTAAACGAATTGATAATGAGTTTGCTTTTAAGAGAATTTTTCCGCGCTGACACGTAATGTCAGAATTAAGCCAGTTAGCAACTATTTTAGCTGCGCTTTATTAATGTTAATTACAGCTGCTTAACTTTAAGAACTTTATACACCAAAAGCCACAGCCACAATTTTCTGAGTTTGGGCAAACAAACTTCAAGTTTAATTTTTGTAAATTTACCTGGGACAACATTTATTTTCCTGTTCATCCCTGTGTGTGTGTGTGCGCCTAATTGTATGCTTTAATTTATGTTGAAAGTTTTACAAATTTCTCATTTTATGCGCCGCTGAGCGCCGCCGCGTGCAACACTTTCGCGTTATTAGAAAATTCCAGCAGGTGAGAGATTTATGCCACAGCCATTAGGCGCTGCCAATGGAACGCACACTCCTCTGTTTATAAGCGGTAGAGAACCCCAACCGATAGACAGACAGATAGATAGACAGACAGATAGATGGACAGACAGACCGAGTTAAAGAACTCTTGAGACTCACCTTTAAGAATCGCTAGGCATTTGTTGTGCATGGAACGCCGGAAGAGGCTGAAAAGGCAATTGTTTTTATTGTTTTTAGCATTTGTTTATAGTTGTTGTAATTGTTTTTATCGTTTATTTTGCGCATTTGCAATTAGGCCTTTTCGATTGCATAAACAAACTAACATGTTTTTACAACATTTGAATAGTTGCCTTATACGAAAAGAAAAAACCTCACACCAAATGCGATTTAACAACGCGCCGTTTTTTGAGCGTTTATTCGTTATTTTCATTGAATTTTCATTCTTTTTATTTTTAAGAATTTCATTTTCATTCAATTACTATTTATTTAGACTTGTTTTATGCCAGCTTTTATTTTATTTATTTATCTTTCTGAGAGTGTTTTTTTTTTTTTGTTCGGCATAAAAGAACTTTTTTGAAGAGCAGACAATTTAAAGTCCAAAAGTTGCCATTGGCAGTGACCCGGAAGAGATTTCGGTCCGAAATTATTTAGCTCGGGGTACTGAGCACTTGCAGTATATACAGGAAAAGAAAGCTCTACTAGCATTAATTTTCATTTATCAATAAGATATCCAGGAATATTGAACGGCCATTTGAAAGAGCATACGTGATGCTTATGTGATATTTAGATATTTCTTCGGAAGAGTATATCTTTTCCAATGGGATTAATTCAATGCAATCAAAATGGTCTGCTCAAGGCTGGCTTCACTGTACTTGGTATGGCTACATAATAATAAACATGTAGAAGTTTCATTTGCTTTTTTGAACTTAATTTTTTTGTTCGGTATTTGTTTGTTTTAGGATTTTAAAGATTTACGAGATTAGTTGACGTGCTTGCAAGATCTTTGCTTGGTTGTTCCGTGTGTTCTTAACCTTGTATTTATGGCTTTTGCAGAGCTAACGGTTAAACAGGCCATGTGACTGGCAAGCTATTTTTTTTTTTTTTTTTTGCTGTTGTTTAGGCTTTAAACAAAACACTCACTTAAATAGTTTATTTACGTTTGTTTTGTGATCATGAAAAAAACACATTTGTTTTTATGTTAGCCAACACTAAAATTTAACCGCAGTGTTAATTTGCCATAATTAAAGTGTTCTTTTTTAATTCTAATCACTGCTTGTGGTCATAAATTAAAATTTTCCAAATACACAATCAAAATAATTCCGCAATTTACTTATTTAAAAACGGTAAATAATAACAAAATACATTGCAATGCCCCCGTTGCCGACGCAACCTTTCCTATTGCTGCCTATCGCACTGCATTAATTTCTAAATAATCAAACCGTTACGTGAGCGAGCAAGAATATCAAATAAAGAGAGCGCGTGGGTGAACGAACAGAACGCCACAGATTTAGAGTGCGAGAGAATGAGATGGAATTGCAATGACAGATCAAACAAATTGAAAGGCACGCGCAAAGTTCATGGAGCGAAAGAGAGCAAGAGCGCCTGAGGGCAAAAACAAAACTGAGATCGCCGCCACACTGACAGATGCTGTTGCTGTCGCTGTCGCTGCCGCTGCGTAGCGGCGTAGAGGAGCAGGGTGGGCAGCGCGTCGCTGAGATAAAAAGACAAGGTAGCAATTTATAAATGTAAACCAAACAAATACACAAAAACAAAATGGTGTGTGCGTGTGTGTAGTTGCTACATAAATAAGCCATAAACCAAATATATATTGAATATTTTGCAATAACAAGCAACTGTATATATGCATACATATGCATATTATTAGCATATTTCAATTGTTGTCAAGTTCACGCAAATCACATGGCAGCAGCGCAGCGACGCCAAAATGCACCAGGAATTGTTTATGCCTCTTTCACTGCGAATCGTGTTAATCATTACGTCGAGTTTTTGCATGCTCTGCATAATAACTGGCATACTGCGTACTTTTGGTATAATTTTATATTTTTTACGCTGCATACACTTAAATTTAACACAAGTTACAAGCACTACACGAGTATTAAAACGACGTTGGCAATAAGTATTCAATTGATTTCAAATATAATATTATTTTCTGCGCAACGAGCGCTAATATAAACCGAACACGTTGGGGCCGCAAACACAAATAAGCACAACAAATGCGACGCTAATGTTCTGAGCGCCAACGTTTTGTCTTTGCGTGTTCTTCTTTCTCGCTTTTGCGTTGCGTTTGCTTTTGCGCTGCCGAACGAGCGCACAGCTGTTGATCGAAACTGGGGTAGCAGCCAGTGCTGCCACATCAATTCGGAATGCAAAAAAAAAAGAAGAAACGTTGCTTTTTGAAATGTACTCAACGAACATTTTTATTGCGTACACTTAATTGACAATTGTACTGCATAGCGTTTAATAATTCAATGTTTTTAATTTACCTAACACACGCTGTTTGCCGACCTTCGCATAGCACAACTTTCTGGCTACGTTTAATTACTGGCACAACTTTAGAACACGCACACGTTGTGATTTACTTTAAAACTAGACCACTGGAGGGAGCAACAATAAAGAGGCACGCTTGAGCAACGGTTTCGTCCTGAGCACGTCTGCACACTGTCACAGTCCGAACGCGACTGAGTTGAACAATTCGGAATACTGCCTTTTATATATACACACATATACACGCAAGCATAGCCGTCGGTTTTGAGAGGGGTTTAGGCAGCGGGCAGTGCGCAGGCGCAAAGCGGAATCGGTGTCAGCTGAATGCTGCAGGATGAGAGCGCGCCGTGCCGTGCAACAGCTTTCGCTTTCGCAACTCCGGGCTAAACTTCGCCATGGACAGCATTACCTCTCCGCCCACGCCCCCTTCCGCCTGCACGCTGCACGTGGCCCACGCAAATGTAGGTGGCACGGCAGCGCGCAAAAGGTCAGCACAAAGGCACGTGCCGCCATTGTGCCCTGACCTATCCAAGCACACAAATGTTGCGTCCCGACATTAGACACAATCTAAAGCTAAATATACACAGTGATAGCTACTAATGAGCAGCTGGTTGCAATATTTTGAGTTCGTATCCATTAACAATAGAATCATAAACGAAAAAGCGTACATGTAACAATCCAATCCAAGCCTTATTCAGAGTCAACTCAATTCATTGCGCAGTCGGCGCTCCCGCTTCCATTCCCGCACCTTCTCCCGCCGCATGTCGTTGCGTGTGCGTCGCTGTTGCGGCGGCGGCAAGGGATTCCGATTGCGATGCTTGGTGGCATTTGTGTCGAAGGCTCTGAAATGTGTGACACGCGCCGGGGACTGCTCAATGCCCAGGCCGGTGCGCTGTTTGCGCAACACGGTCTTCACCGGATAGAGGCGTCCGCTTTGGCTCGGTCCCAGGCCGTGTTCACGATCCCAGCCCTGTTTAACCATCAGCTGTAGGCCACGATTTCGTGCCGGGATGTTGAACTTTTGTAATCTGTGGGCGGGCAGCGATTTCATGTTGAACCGATGCACCGTGGAGGTCTGATGGGCGCGCCAATTGGACTCGCTGTAATCCCTTTGGCATACCTCACAATAGAAGGGTGCAACAGCTGTGTCGCTGGGCCCCTCTTCCAGCTGGGCTGCTGCTGCATTGAAGCTGCTTTCCCGCTGCAGCAGCTGCACAATTCCCGTGTGGCCTTTCCTGCTGGCCAGCCGCAGGGCCGTGTTGCCGCTTTTGTCTGCGATGTCCGCATCAGCGCCCAGCTGCAGCAGCCAAGCTACTGCATCCGCCGCGCCCTCGCAGGCAGCCATCATCAGCGCCGTCCAGCCATACGAATCGCAGGCATTTAGCTGCTGCTCCTCGGCAATGCACATCTGGGCCAGCTGCTCCACATTGTTGCTTGTGGCCAGGCGAAAGAATCTGTTTCTGTCGTAGGGCAGCGTTTGTGGCTGTTCTTTGGCTTGTCTGGACGTGTCACTATTTGTGGGTTTGCTGGTGGCTTTTGCTGTTGTCGGCGTATCCAGGATTTCCCTGTAGAACTGCTGCACTTCAGCGCCGCTGCCGCCAACGATTGTTTGTTTCGCCGCCTTTGTCTTGCCGCGCTCTTGCTCAGCAGCCCCTGCGCGCACAAAGCGTTTCAGTGGCACGTGCAATGTTGTCAGAGCTCGCCAATTGGGATGCAGCTCCTGGCCCGAGGAATCCATGCAAACGAATGTAAATAAACAATTTTACAGCAGTGTTGCCAAGTGCTGTACAGCTAAATTTGCTGTTTTCTTTTGCAACTGTGTGTGAACACACTTTTGTTTACGTTTTGCAAGCGCCTATCGATATAGCAGATATATCGATATATCAGTGGAAGGTACATATTCGATAGGACGCACCCGAATAAATAATCGGCGATCTCCACTTATCAAACGCCTATCGCTATTTCTCAGCCTAACGCCAGCCAAGCGCGGAAATGTCAATTTCACAAATTCGTTTAAATAGCGAACAATAAAACGGGCTGCATATTTGCATGAAATCCGATCAAACGGACAATTAAATGTTACGAATGGCAATCAATTAAGCACTGTTGTGTCAGCAGCAAAGGAAGAGAAGAGCATTCGAAAAGTGCGCAGTAAAAATCAATAACTGTAAGTGGCACAGAGAACACGCACACACATGTAAAACGCGCAGCCTGTGAGCAACAAGCACCCCCACACACACGCACACACACACACAGGCGCACACAATGTCCGACGAAGAAGAAGAATCCTTGTCCGAGGGCTTTTCCGCCAGCGAAGAGGATGAATGGAAACCGGGCAAAGATGCACGCGGCGGCGAATCCTCCGATGACGATGACAGCGAATTTGAGGAGACACTCGGCGGCGCAGCGGCTTCAGCCAGTGCCAGTGGCCGCTCCTCGGCGTGCGCAGCCAAAAAGAGGCAAGCAATCAATCACTTTTAATCCAAAATGAAGCAATATAATCTAACATCCATACCGCAGGGAACAAAAGCCGCCCAGCGGCATTAAGGGCGCCTCTGTGAAGAAACGCAAACCGAGCGGCCAATCGCTGCGCTCCAAGCTCTACAACAAATATCGGCCGCCGCCCAAAACATTTCCCACATCGTCCACACAGAACTCGCCAACGGCATCGGGTTCTGCCAGCCGCTTGACGGCCTCAAAAAACGCCAAAACGCCCAATGAAAGCAACCAAGCTGACTCCAGCAGCGAATCCAGTGTCGAGGATTATCTGGTCAATCCCGCTGATATTGATCTGCGCTCCAGTTTCTTTACGGCCAGCAAAGAAAAATCGCCAGCGCCGCAATTCGATTGCAATGCGGGCATCGCAAATCTCTCCGATTCTGGTTCCGGCTCCGAGGATAACAACGACAGCAGCTTTGAGGATAATAATGCCGGCAAAGCCTTCGATTTTCGTGACCTGCTCGAGAATGCCAATAGCCTGGAGCGTACCCGGGCCGCGCTGCTCACCAAGCGCAATGCCACGGCCACGCCCCCACCGCTGCCCAGCAGCCAGGGCAACGCTGCAGCCATGGATGTCAACGCACTGCTTGCATTGGGCGAGAACCAAAACTACGCTAACGAACCGGACAAACAACGCGAACGTCGACGTTCCTTAGCTGGGACAGCTGCTGGTGGCGCCGGAGCAGCACAGCCGCCGCCGCCGCCATTGGATGCACCGTCGCGTCTCAGCAAAACCAAGTCGACGCGCATTAAGCGGCACACGAAAACGCGTCCTGCGTCCACTGTGCTGGCTGCTGGCGGCGACTCCGATGACTCTGACTTTGAGGAAGTTGCAGGTAGGAAACGCAAGTAGAAAAAACCAAAAAAAAAAAAAAAAACAAGAATATAATGTTGATTGTAGTTGTGGATAAAGCAGTAGCAGGGCTTAATATCAAAAGTTGGTTGTGGTGTCTTGTTTGTTGAACTTAGCTAGCAAAAATTCCAGAGAATCTCGTATCTGATTACAAAATAAATGATAAAAGCTTCCATAATGGCTCCGTATGAGACTGCGTAGTTATTTGTTTAACGAAAATATATACATACATAGCAGAAGCAGAGCAAAAATTATATTACAACTGCTCTCTAGAACTTAACTAACACCCAACTGTATATTACTGTTAAGCCCAGTTCAAATAGTCTGCATAGCCCATAAGAAAACTAAATTTTGAAAAAAAATTATTACTTAGAAACTCTTTAACAATTATTATATGAACTGTGCAAACTATTTGAAACTGGGTCATGTAGTCTCTTAGACTGAAATAATATACAGAGCATAGAAACCACATTAGAAAGCTTTATTTAACACGCTTTAAGCTATACTTTCCAACACTGCAACTGCAAATAACTATGTTGACACGACAAGCTAACTACCCAACACTGGTAAAATTGCTAGTTTCTCAGTTAAAAAACAACATACATACTTCTCAATGTCTTTTGCAAATAGCACTACAAATAAATAATAAAAAAAAAACAAACAAACGAAAATAAGAAAACTAACACAAAATAGCTGTTTGAGTGTTGTTAAACGTTAAAAACTTTTCAAGAAATCTGCGTGTGTGTTGAAATGTTTGCACATTTTAAAGAACTTAAAGTATACACAAATATTATTTGCAAAGCACATGATGAAATCGAAGTTTTATAAAACGTTTGAAACCGAAGCAAATTAGTTTTGAATATTTATTCGGGCTGCATTTTATTTTCATTGTGTTTTATTTGCCAAAGAACAAGACTTAAGAAATTGAACATAAATGTTAAACACACTTTATACACTTACTTTATGGAAATTTCAAGTGTTTCAAAACGCAAAGAAAAAAGAACAATGAAAAACTAATATTAATAAAATTTAAAAACAAAAACAAAAAAAAAACTAGCTAACAAATTAGAACTGATGTTAAACGAATTTACTTTAGCAAAATTGTATTCATTTCACAAAATACAAACGAAATATTTAGTATGTATAGTAAATAAATAAAAAAAGAAAATGCATAATTTAGCGCAATTTAGTGAATGTTAAATGTATTTAATTCAATAATTGAAAATTTAAATGCACATCAAATGAAATAAATAAATGCAAAGCGTTTCAAAATGAAATAAAACTTTAAATCGATAAAAAAAAAAAAAAAACCGACAATTTGTAGCTGCTTTTATTGCCCGTAGACATACTTAAGCAACAGACTGTAACTGAAGAAGCCCCCAACCTGACCGAACCACTTCCCTTTTGCAGACGCTCAGCTGAGCAGCGACGACCAGGAGAAGGATGCTGCCGCCACGCCCAATGTCTCTGGTGATCTGGAGATTCATGTGGGCCTGCCAACGCGCACTCTGACCAAGGAGCAGAAAACCCAGCACGAACTGGAGCTGGCGCTGAAGCGTCGCATGAATCGCGACATCAAGGACCGCCAGCTGTTGATGCACAAGGTCAGCCTGTTGTGCCTCATAGCGCGCAGCCTAAAGTACAATCGGCTGCTAGCGGATAGGAGCCTGATGCAGGCCGCACTGAAGCTGCTGCCCAGCCAGAATGCCTATCCCACGGAAAAGGGCGTTGAGCTCAAGTATCTGCAATCCTTTGTCACCTGGTTCAAAACGGCCATCAAGCTGCTGAGTCAGGATCTGTATGCCGCCAAGGCGACGGCTGGCTCAAAGCGCGCCATTATCGAGGAGCTGCTGGCGCAGATTAAGCGCAAGGAGGCGCGCTGCAAACAGGACATGATCTTCATATTCATTATACTGGCACGCGGCATGGGCATGAATTGTCGCTTGATTGTCAATCTACAGCCCATGGCGCTGCGGCCGCAGGCAAGCGATCTGATACCCATCAAACTGAAGCAGGAGGAGAAGAACAAAAGCGGAACTATTAACAGCGAAGCTGAAGAGGATGAGGAGGAACAATCGGACAGCAAAAGCAGCAAGACGAAAGCTCACAAAAGCAGCTCAAAGACGGCCAGAACAACCGTCAAAGATTCCAGCAGCAAGAGCAGCCCCGCAGCCGCACCCGCAGCTAAAGCGGAATCGAAGCCAAGCTCCAGTGTCCCAGCAAAAGCAGCCAAAAAGACAACTAAAGAGCACAAAAAAGACACCAGCTCCAAATCGACGACCAAGTCCAGCGCTAAGTCTAATTCCAAAACAGTTTCTACAACCAAAGCAGAAGCAAAGTCCAGTTCCAAGAAACTAAGTGAAGGGTCCAAGTCCAGCGCCCACGGCAAAGCCAAAGCCGCCGAGAGCAGCTCGGAACCGGAGTTGGAGCTCAAGCCAAGCGGCTCACAAGGCAGGGGGAATGGCAACCCGACCAAGGACAAGCCGCAGATTGGGCGACTCAAACGTGCGCCCCAGTTGCCCGTTGCAGAAGCAGCCAAGAAACCGAGGCTGGAGCAGCTGAAGCCTGAATTTACGCCCGTGGCGCGACGCACGCGCAAAGCATCTGCAGATACGGAAAAGGCGGCACGCGAGGAAGTTTCGTATCCGGTAGCCAAGATAGGCTCACCTGTCGTACCTAAGCTGGTGTTGCCAAAAAATGCCATGCATAGCGATGCAGAGAATGCCAATCCCGGCCGGAATCAGCAGCGTGCCACACGCTCACGCAGCAAGTCGCCCAAGGTGCACATCTCGCCGGTGTTCCTAAAGGGCGACCAGAATGCGCCTGTGGCAGCCACAGCGAAAAACGCAGCGCCGCGTCGCAGTCAGGATGCAAAGGCCAAAATATCGCCCACGTTTTTGACCAAAACAGAAGAACCCAAACGGGAGCTGCGGACGCGCCAGCAAAAGGCTAAAGCTCTGGCCATACCTCAGCTTGATGGCGGCGACGATAGCTTGCCCTTGCCCAAGAAGCGACCCAAGCTGGAGAAGCTGCAGAAATCGCAAAGCCAGGGCAGCGAATCCGCTTCCACTTCCGCGACCGACTCCACGCCCACCAGGGCCATAAAGAAGGCGCCCGTGCTGCCCAAGGCAGTGCAGCAGCTGCGCAAGGATCGTCGCGTGCTCTCCACCGATGATGAAGGCGTCAAAGAGAAACGCAAAACAACTGCCTCCGATATGTGGGTGGAGGTATGGTCCGAGGTGGAGGAGCAGTGGATATGCATAGATCTGTTTAAGGGCAAGATTCACGATGTGGATACCATCCGGGTAAGTAAACGTCCGGTTTGAGCGGCTCCCAATCCTAAACAGCTTGCGCTTGTAGAGAAATGCCTCCTCCAATCTGGCCTATGTTTTCGCATTCCAAGACGATCTCAGTCTTAAGGATGTGACGGCCCGGTACTGTCCCAGCTGGACGACCACGGTGCGAAAGTCGCGCGTGGAGAAGGCTTGGTTGGATGAGACACTGGCGCCCTATTTGGGCAGGCGGACCAAGCGCGACATACGCGAGGATGAGCAGCTGCGTCGCATACACTCCGACAAGCCGCTGCCCAAGTCCATATCCGAGTTCAAGGATCATCCGCTGTACGCGCTGGAGCGTCATCTGCTCAAATTCCAGGGCATCTATCCGGCAGATGCGCCCACCTTGGGCTTTATACGTGGCGAGCCTGTCTACTCGCGCGACTGTGTCCATGTGCTGCACTCCCGCGATATTTGGCTGAAGAGCGCGCGTGTCGTAAAGCTGGGCGAGCAGCCCTACAAGATTGTCAAGGCACGGCCTAAGTGGGATAAGGTAAGCAAATCTTTGCGCAAGTGAAACTATTCCGACTGAAAAATGCGTGTACATGTATTACTTCTAACAGCTCACGCGCACTGTCATCAAGGATCAGCCGCTGGAGATCTTTGGCTATTGGCAAACGCAGGAGTACGAGCCGCCCACCGCCGAGAACGGGCTGGTGCCGCGCAACGCGTACGGCAATGTGGAGCTCTTCAAGGCCTGCATGCTGCCCAAGAAAACAGTCCATCTCAGACGTAAGTTGGCCACTCACAGCCTAAATCATATCTCATCTAATGCCCTGTCCCAACAGTGCCTGGCCTGATGCGCGTCTGCAAAAAGCTGAACATCGATTGCGCCAATGCGGTGATTGGTTTCGATTTCCATCAGGGCGCCTGTCATCCCATGTACGATGGCTTTGTCGTTTGCGAGGACTTTGCCGAGCTGGTCACCGCCGCCTGGGAGGAGGATCAGCAGGAGCAGGCGCGCAAGGAGCAGGATAAATACGAAGCGCGCGTCTACGGCAACTGGAAGAAGCTCATCAAGGGCCTGCTCATACGCGAGCGTCTCAAGCGAAAATATAATTTCTAAATTGAATTCCCATTCTAATTTGTTTTCTTTTTTTTTCTGGTTTTGTGCTCTGTTTAACGTTCAACTTGAATTGCGTTTTATAATATTTTTGTACGAATTAATTGCCTCAATGTTTCAATAAATTTTCACAATTTATAATATCCTAAGATATAAACGATAAACGAGATAATAAGGCTTCGACTTTCAATTATCTGCAAAAATTTTTAAAAATTAATTTATGCATAAAAAACATTTTCCTTTTCAAGACATCTTAGATCGAATATGAATCTTATAGAGGAATACACAAGAACAACTTTATAAGGCTTGGATCGTGCCTGAAATATGTTGCTTTTGGTTTTGGAATGCATTTATTTAGCGATTTTTAAAAGTTTCATTTCTCGTTAACTTTACAAAGGACATTAGGAGGGAGTCAAAACGAAAAAAAAAAAAACAAATTCTTAGCTTCTGTAAATATAGAAAATATTATGTTTCTACAATCAACAAATTAAAGGGTCTTTCAAAAGTTTTGCTTAGTCACAAGTATTAAGTACGTAGTTTAGTTTAAAATTGTAAGCGCATATAGTTTAAGTGTGGAATGTAACTTAAACAAGTTTTATCAACAAACTAAAATTTTTGGCCTGTTCGATTTGGCAGCTAATAAATAAATGAACTAAAGAGAATGCTTTGGTTTCTGACGAAATGTCAATTCTTGGTGCGCATTTTGAGCAACTTTCTCAATGAAAATCTCAGCTTTAACTAATTTTAAACAGTTAGACGCTTAACAAGATTGATTCTTAGGCTTTCTTAGGCTATAAATATATATATATATATATATATATATATATATATCTATATATTTGGGGCTGACCAATCCCAAAGGAAGTCTCAGTCGTTATATGTCCAACAATCTCAAGCTGTGCTCCCGCTCAGTTCTCATTCCGTCCGACTTAGTCTAAATTTGTGGTTTCTGTGTTTTTCTGTGTTTCTGCCTTTGCTCCGGTGACCAATGCTGTTGGCTGCTTGCGCTGCGCCTGCAGATACTCGAAGTACATGCGCCGGGCCTGATTCAGCACCCGGGTAACATCATGCTTGCGCACCATCTTGTCAAAGTGCATGGCGATCTCGTTGTAGTCCATGGCCGACTTGATGATTGTGTTGCGATGCTGCAGCAACAGGGTCAGGCAGAGAAACATAAGGAACGCATTGCCGCCCCCAAATTCAGCGGGTGGCGGCAGTGCAGCAGCTGTGCTATTGATCCCGTTTATCGGACTGCAACTGGAGCGCTGTGGCGAGCGTGTGTAGGCGCTCTCATCATCCGCATTCGTTGCAATCTCCACCAGCGTCGGCGCCTCCACGCGATTCGGTTCCGTTGAAATTGGCATGATCACCTCCGGCAGGCTGCTGCTGTTGCGCATGGCACCGCCAACTCCAGCTCCACCTCCAACTCCTCCGTCCAGCAACTGGCTCTCATCTATAAAGGGATTCAGCGCGTGCGTCTCCGTCGGCTGAACGCTGTTGCTCTTGGCGGCCGCCAGACGTTGCCGTCGACGCATATGTAGTTCGCTGACATCGGGGCAGGTGATGATCTCATTCTCCTTTAGATCCTCTACCAGGTCTAGCGTATCCTTGTCCAGTTTTTCGTATTCAATGTCAGCGGGCGTTTGCTTTTCCGTAAACGGCAGTCCAAATACCTGTCGATCCAGATTCTCCGACTCTAGGCGTAGCTCGCGCGTGATGGCGTTTGTCATGGGATAGTACTCCTGATCGGGATCCTGATCGGGCGTTGTCTCCTCGGGCTGCTGCTGATGCTGCTGCGGCTGCGACTGCACCGGCGACACTGCATTGAGATCCATTTGCAGACTATAGCTGCTCAGTTCCTGCGCCTGCTGTATGGCTGTGGCCGCTGTCGAGGCACTCCAGCTAGTCTCTGGTATGGATGAAGAGTCGGACTCATCCAGCGAGCTGCCCAGCGGTCCGCCCTTGGTCAGCTGCACCAACGGCTTGCTGACTTGTGGCGGCGTCAGCTGCTGCTGCTGCTCCTTTTGCGGCTTCTCGCTGATCTGCAGCTGATTGGCCAGGCGATCCGAGATGCGATTCTTGTTGATTGCTGCAAAGTTGAGAAATTCATTAAAGTTCTTGACCAGCTTGGGCGGCGTCTTGCGCTCGGCATCGTCGCCGCCATCGAACGAGATGCTGGCCATGCGACTGCTGGCCGCAATTTTCTCCTTGAGATCCTTGAAATGACCGCCGCTGCTGCTGCCGACGCGTTTGACGCTCTCGCTGACCGAGCTGGCATTGGAGGCCAATTGCTTGGCAATGCTATTGCTTACATTGAGAATGTTCTTCGCCGGCAGCTTGGCCAGGCCCTGCACCTGTTCTCGCTCCTTCTCCTCGCCCAGATTGGAAGACGATGTTGAAGACAAAAATGCCCTGGCGGGCGTGGGCGTGGCCACATTATTATAATTGTTATTATTGTTGTTGTTGTTGCTTGGCTGCTGCTGTGCATCCTCCTTGAACGGATTCGTTTCATGAAATTGTGGCGGCGAGCCTGATATCTGTTCCTTTCGATCGAAGACATCGTCATCGGTATCCTCGCTGGCGGACAGCTCCAGCACCGATTTGGCATTATGCTCCGCAATGCCGCCCTCAATGAGCGCCAACATCTTGGACTCGTCCAGACTTTGGTGCGCCTTGGCCGATGCCCTGCGCTGACGACGCGCCGCATGTCGCGATATATTTTCGTCCAGACTCTGATTCAAACGCTTCGAGTTATCCAGCGCATGATTGCTGGCGGCGCCCAGCGACGAGCTCAGCGAGCTAAGCGACGCCGACGAACTCTGCCTGCGCAGCGCGCACACCTTGGTGTAGGGATTCTCGCGCGGCTTGGTCAGCAGATAAGAAGGACTCGTCGGCGTGGCGCTGTACGATGTGGAAAATGTGCTGGCACTGTTTGGCGCCGATGCCTCCGTTATGGGCACAAATTCCTGATATTAAAGAATGATTCTGATTACAATTGCGAGAAGAATGGATCGATCCTATTGACAAACAGAGCTAGCTGGTCATGACATAACTTTCACAATAGAAATATTAGGAAATTTTCAACACCTACAACAAATTTAAATTTTAAAGATTTTCGATTTTAAAAACAATCCGCAGCGCGTTTTATCCTCAGCACAAAAGTTCTTTGAGAGGATGCGAATTGCAACTTTTTGTCAGGTATGCGTAAATATTTTTTATGTTATTCACATTTGATCGGAAAACGTTCGATTACTACGAATATTCGAATATATATTACGAATATTAAACGCGTGTATATTATGTTTAAATATAAATTACGTAGAAGTTGCAAATCGAGTCCAAAACTAATCATGCCTTCATTGTTGGGAAATCTGACTAAGCAGAAAGCAGAAATTACCCGGCTTTGTCCGTGAACATATTTATACACTTCTATGCTTTACATGTTAAGCAGGAAAATCTAGTTTCTAGCCTTTAAGAAATATAGAAATACATGCTTTACAGAGCTAATCGTGGCTTGATTCCTAAGAAATATAACTAACAAGCAGAAATTACCCGGCCTTGCCCGTGAACATATAATTCTCAAAGCTACATCTCATTTTCAAGTTAAAGGAAATATCTACCTTTCGAGCTATTATCAAGCGGAGTGTAAAAACGCACCTTTTCGTAGAGAGACAGCTCCTTGGAGCTATTATTGTCATAGCACAGTGAACTCCACTGAACCTCCAGCATGCGCAGCGCATCCTCAAAGGGAAACTCGCGCTTCAGCTCGAGCAGCAGCCAACGATAGCAGAAGAGCAGATCGTCCGCCTGCTGCGACTTGAGATATTCCCAAAATTCTGGATCATAGAAGCTCAGAGCCTCCGTGAGATGGGCGAATTTCTGAGTCATGGCAATGCCGTCGAGCATGAAATTGCCGCGCACACGTGCCATAATCGCACAGAAGCATATGTAGGCCTGCGCCTCGTCGTTCATGGTGACGAGCAGCGGTGAGGCAATATCCGACATGCCCTGGCAATAGCTGACCACCGGGTGATTCAGAGCGTATGTGGTCAGTATGTTGAAGAGCGAGGCAATGTTCTGGTTGTCATCGCTGCCCGCATAAAACGGATGCAGTCGATCCGTGCGCAGCACATCCTTCTTCACCATGCTGGTGACATAGGCCAGCTCGCCGGCAGCACAGCCGCGCTGCACAGCCGCCTTCCAGGTGTCGCGCAGCTTATAGTATTGCTCGGATTTGCGGCGCATAAACTCCATGCGCTGATGCCCATCCAGGGCCAGGCCATGCAGTCCGCTGGGATACACATTCAGCAGATGCTTCCAGACGACGCGACGCAAACTGGGCTCAATGCCGCCCAGAAATATGACCTTGCGCAGCTCATCGCGTCGCTGGATTTGCCCCAACGCATCCAGGAACAGACGAAATTCGCCATCGCACATGGGCGGACGCGGCGGCAGATTGGCCATGTGTTCGTCGGACAAATTGAAGGCCTTCTGCACAATGGAGAACGTTTTCTCCATTTGATTCATGATCAGACCCGGCAATTTTGTCTGCATGTGCTGCACATATTTCTGGGAGACGCCCAGCGACTGCAGCGGCGATACACTGGCCGAAAATGTGGCCGTGCTGCTGATGCTTCCCGATCTGCTGGTGACTGTGGAATCCGTTTCGCATTCACGCACCAAGGTGAAGGGTTTGACGTCGATCTGTAGCATTAGGCACGGTTCCGAGGCGGTCTGTATAGATATATTGTGTATACGTAGGAATGCAGCGTCCAGATCCCAGTCGGAGAGCACGGCCAAATAGATTTCATTGCCAGCTGGATCGAAGGCTTTGTATTTGATTGAAAAATCGGATTTAATGTCAAAAGCCTTGGCTAGCAGCGAGTAGAGCACCTCCATTGTGGTTATTTGTGGATCCACAGAGAATTTGCGCCATTCTGGCGGTCGGGCCGCCTCGCATTTCTATGCGAGTGTGCGTGTGCGTGTGAGCGGGGGGAAGAGAAAGTGCAGAGGGGGAGGGCTGGGTGAAAATTGTTGTGTTTGCTTGTGTCTGTTCCAAAAACATACCTTGACCTTAACGCGCACCGCCTCTCTGGGATATATGCCAGCCATGATGTTTTATTGTGTGTGCACTTTGTGACTAACTTAATTCCATTATTTGTTTGCGTTTTTGTTATTATTAATTAAATTGGTTACCATTTGAGCAAGCGACAAATGCTCTTTGTTGTTACGCCATCTATGGGCAGCAGTGCTGCTAAGCAACATTTGCCAACACTAAATACTGTGTTGCCACACCGATAAGTGCCAGTGTGTACACACCAAGAGTGATGTCTCTGTGTGTGTGTGTGTGTGGTTGTGGCAACACTGTAAAAACAAGAAAAACATTCAGCGCATACAAATATGAGAAGATTAGTGCAAAATTTGTTGTTGTTATAGTTTATTAACATTTAGTAGTTTTTTGTTTTTTAAGCAAATGCATTGTATGCACAATTCGAACGCGACGTGTTAACGCTTAATGGTAAAGCCCAGCCAAGGCGCGCGTCGAACGTAGAGCAGCGTAATCTTCACCAACACTTGGTTGTCGTCGTCTAGAATTTTGGGTGTGTATGCGTGTCTCTGAGTGTGTGTGTGTGCGAGAATCGGGCGTGTATGTGACGTGTTCGGCGAGCAAACACACGCTCAGCCCCAGCCAAGGCACAAGGCAACAGCGTTTTGGACTGCCCAGGATCATCAGGAGCACGGGACGTGCCAGGCCGGCTATGCAGCTGACTTTGCATGGCCAGCGTACTGCGCTCAATTGGCTGGCCCATTGAGATAATTTTTGTTTAATTTATGATCATTCGTTTATGTGCTGTATGCGTATGCCCAATTGTACTTGAGTTGTTTGTACAAGTATGCATGTGTGCGTGCCTGTGTGTGTATGTGTGTTTGTGTGTGGCAGCGATAAATTCTCTCTGAACTTAACATTGTTGTAGTCGCTTTTTATTATTGTTGTTGTTGTTGTTGTTGTGCACACACCACAATGTAAGTTGAATTATTATGCAAAATAATGCTCTTAACTTCCGTTGACGCATTATGCTGTATGTGTGCGTATGCTGTACGTGTGTATGCGTGTGTGTGCGCGCCTTGTAGCGGCATGCTTATATCACACACAACACACAAAATTGATACGATAACTTGCCCTGAGTCTGTGGCAGTTATAGCATTACAATGACATTATCATAAAATTTGCCAGCAACTTCTGTAAAGCTTAATATATATCTAGATGGATGCATATATATACATATATTAATATGCATTTTGTTTGGTTTCAGTTTGGCCAGCGTTTAATGGATGACACATCATCATGGGAAAGCTATTATCAAAAATTTTCGGCAACAAAGAAATGCGAATTCTTATGCTCGGCTTGGACGCTGCTGGCAAAACAAGTGAGTGGTCAATGCTTATCTAAATCGTTATTTATATAATTTTTATGTATATTGAAACGTTTTCGCAGCGATCCTCTATAAACTGAAACTGGGTCAATCGGTTACAACGATACCCACGGTGGGTTTTAACGTGGAAACTGTGACGTACAAGAATGTCAAGTTCAATGTCTGGGATGTTGGCGGGCAGGACAAAATTCGACCGCTTTGGCGGCATTACTATACAGGCAAGCATTCAGCATGGAGCCCGCAAAACATTCATATTAACATGTATCCTCTCCAAATTTGACTTGGTACAGGCACACAGGGTCTGATATTCGTTGTGGACTGTGCTGATCGAGATAGAATAGATGAGGCGCGCACTGAACTGCATAGGATAATTAATGATAGAGAGATGCGGGACGCCATTATACTGATATTTGCTAATAAACAGGATCTAGCCGATGGTAAATACGCTTTGAGAATATTCAAATGAATTGTTAACGATAGTTGTTTATTCTTGTTGCAGCAATGAAACCGCATGAAATCCAGGAAAAACTAGGTTTAACTAGAATAAGAGATCGCAATTGGTATGTCCAGCCATCATGTGCCACAAGCGGCGATGGCCTCTACGAGGGCCTAACGTGGTTAACGTCTAATCATAAATTATGAGAATCATAATCAGAATCCAACGTATTTCAATGTATGGCATGTATTATTCGAAGCGAAACAAAATTATTATATTTTTTATTTATACAAAAACAAAACAAGAGAAAACAGCAAGACGCATAGTGAAAAGCACCCGACAAAATCGAACAGAACAGAAATTAACTAAATTTGAAAACCACAAAATATTTATATATATATATATAGAGAAAAGTCGATATATATATATATATATTATGATGATATATATATACACACATACATGTATACAAAACTAATCAATCAATATTCTCACTAGTAAAAATAAACATAAAATAAAACAAAGCAACATGAGCATAATAAATAAATAAAAATAAACTAAAGCACAGTCAAGAAAGAAATTAAAAAAAAAAAACAACAACAAAATAATACAAAATCAGTATAAAAAACTGCAAAACATAGTTTTAAGTAAAATTTTCTTGTAAATTATAATGATGAGCCACGTAAGCAATTAAGTTGAATGCTTGTTTATTGCAACTGTTATTTGACTTGAAAACGAGAAAGTCGTAAATAAAATAAAATGTAAATAAAATATTCAAATTAAAGCGCATATACAGCAAAACGATAATTAAACAAAACATATGAAAATCCACTCCGATAATGAGAACAAAACCAATTGCTATACACATAAAACATAGTCTTCAACAAAATATAAGTTATAGTAACTGTGCCTTCCTGAATTCTGTTTCAACTTTAAGAGTTTTTCCTTGACTTTTACTTGCAGCGGTTGCGGGAATAACTACAATTATCTCTATAAAATTGATTCGTGTTCGGTTTGGTTTTTCGTACTCATCTGTTTGCCGTAAGGATTATACGCCGTGTTCTGTGCATTTTCCACCCCGCCAACTGACCTGTCAATCAGATTGCAAACAGCTTGACTTCGGTGCGAGTGCTCGGACTACTTTCAATTGTTTATGAATGTAAATATGCCAAATCCATAGACACAATTTCTTATAAAAGATAAACAATGGGAACCAAGCAGCGAATATTAATTGCTTAACGAGGCGTTTTCAATTGTTCTTTCGTTTCGATAAACTGGTTTTGGTGCGTCGCTCGATGTAGATACATGAATTTACTTGAAAACGGCACGTGTCATTGACTCCAATTTGTATTTGTTTACAAATTAAAGATGCGCTGTTTTTGGCATCCAATAACTCAAGCATACAATCTGCAGCTACACATTTGCACCTTGTATACCCCAAAAGCGGATGTTCTAGCGAAAATCGTTCTCGTTTGCATATTGTTTAGAACTATTGAAATACACAAGTTTTTAAATTTATACAGTCGAACTAGCCTGAGGAATTTGTAATTTATATTAAATCTATTTGATTGCATTTTGGATTATGTTTCATAATACTTTGAAAGAGATAAGTGCACATAGTTATGATTATAACACATTTTGTTTTAATTCTTATTTTCGAGAACATATTGAAATCAAACTTGAGACAAGGGAGAATGTCCTCAAAACCTTTGAAACTACATGGCATCTAAAAATAGAGCTACAATAAGAAACTAATCTTTTTAAGAACTTTTCTCAGATTTTGCATAGCAGTGAAATCTGATCAAATCATGAAGAACACAAGTCTAAAGAGTCTTCTTCTTATTTGTGAGTCTGAAATACAACTAATATTATCGAAAATATCTACAAATAAAAACTGGGAAAGTTGAAGAGACAAACAACTTGTTAGGCGACTCTTTTTAAGATTTTTCTTAAGCTAAAACTGAACAAAAAAGACAAGAAACTTAAGTTTGGTTTTTTTTATCATTTAAAAAATAACTTGAAAAATATTTAGTTTAGAGTTAAAAACCTTTTAGAGTACTTAAATATGTGAAGTTTCTTGCAAAAGAACTTATAATAAGCTTGTTTGTTTCTAGGTCTTCTAAATAAATAAATAAACAATAAAATTGTACTGTTTTTTTTTTTTGTTCATGTCCAGTTTGACAGAGAAAATAAATCTATAAAACTATTCCCAATATTAAGACCCAACCTTACTGCAAAATAGACTCGGCTGGCGAATTTTGATTGATTAAATAAAGTGCACTGCACTTGATAATAGAATGGAGGAAAAAAACAAATAGGAAAATAAAAGGCAGCTCTTATTCACACGCATAGAAAGTGCTTGTGTATCCGTAGCCCGGGCGGAGAAGAGATGTCGCCCGTTCAAATGTCAAGAACCAACCCTCTCGACAATGTTTGTCTCGCTCGCACTGCCGGCCTATCTGGCCATCTGGCTATCTCGCTCTTTGGCTAGCCTGTTGTTGTTGCTGCTGGCGGGCATTTTTGATGCACGGATATTACAGGATACCGAGCTCTCGCTCGCTCCTCCTACAGCAGCATGGGCGTGGCCAGCGCAGAGCAAAGCGCTTTGACTTTTGCGTTCGTTTCACTTTTGTCCTGGGCACAAACTTCACCTCCCACGCCCAAGAGAGTGAGAGAGCGAGAGCGAGAGAGAGAGAGCGCGCAGCTTAGTGCTCGCGTGGGTCTGGGCTGAGGGTGTAGGAGCTGGGTAGGTGACTGTTGTGTTCCGACATCTCATTTGTTACAAAGTTAATGTTGGCGTATTAAGCGCAGCAAAAGCCTCAACAACAAAAGCGCCAAGGCTGGCAGCAAAAAAAGAAAAAAAGAAAAAAAGGACACGCTAAGAGGATGTGGCCGGATGAACTTTTATCGATTATTGGATTTGCCAGCGTCTCTCTCTAAAGCAGCAGCCAGCTTCTGAGCATTGAATACACACGCTGTTGCTTTGCCCATTCAAAGTAGAGTCAACGAGCCAGAAATAATGCTGTCATGCAATTAGGAAAACAAAACACAGATATCGTATTGTTGTTATTCTAATATAATACGTATAGAATATGGATGCAAACTGTCAACAGCATTCGCAGCTAACGCAACATCCATATGCAAGCGAACCAGGACTCTCCTTCAATAAAGTTTATCTAGCGAGATGTTTTAAGTAGCTCAGCTAGCGAGGTATTTTTTTTTAAAAATATATATCTAAGATAATGTTTACGCCATGAAATTTACGATGTAGGGCCTTCCAAGCAGGACCCTCCTTTAATACAATTTATCTAGCGAGCTTATATTTTGTTTAAATATATCAAAAACGAGGTTTACGCCATGAAATTCGTGATTTAGGTTTCCTGCCTTTCTCGTTTTGAGTAGCTCTTCTGGCGAGGTATTCTCTGATAAAATATATCCATATCTATGCTTGAGTTATGAAATGCAAAATATAGCTATCCTGTTTGCACTTGAGCATATCATGTCATTAGTCTGCCGGAGATCAACTTTAGAAGGATCAGAAAAATTTCCCCATGCTCTAGCTTTTATATCCTGCTGACGTAATCCAACAAGATTCGATTTGAATTTTATGAAAATCCTAAACGCAGATACGATCCATTATTGTTTTGCCCATAAATCTGGGATACTTAGAAAGGAGAACAAGAAACGTAACGTAAACAGGCCGCAGCCGAGTTGCCAGCGTTCAATTCAATTACAGTTAACTGGCGAGGAGCAACAGCAGCTGCGTAGAGTGGGAGGGGGGGGGGGGGGGGGGTGCGGGGCAGCAAGCACTAACATCACAGAAGGTATTACAAAACAAAAACAAAATGTCAAAACCCAAGACGATTATATGTGAGCGTAGAAGAAGAAGAGCACCCCGCGCAGCTGCGTCAGCTGCGGTACGCCAAGGTTGCGGGGGAGGGGGGGGGGGGGGGCGAGAGGGAGGGGGCTGCTGCTCCAAGGCTGCCATTGCGCGTATATTTGCTGCTGCTGCTGCTGCTTCTTCTTCTCTGCCAGTCATGATGGCGGCCAGGGTTGCCTGCTTGTGCGTGTGTGTGTGTGTGTGTGTGTCAGAGCAAGAGCGCAGAGAGCGCAGCCCGGGTGTTTATTGGAGATTGAGATTGCGGCTTGGCTTACCTACGCCGACGTCCGGCGTCGCCGCAGCATCAAGAAGGAACGAATCAAAGCAAGCCAACAAGCAAATGCGCCACCAGAGTTGCCACTAAAAGTCTTTTTGCCAGCAACCAACCCCTCCCCCCCTGCCGCTTTCCATCCACCCGCATGCCAAGCAGAGTGGGCGGCTGTGGATGCGGTTATCCTGCCTTTCGCTGCTCGCTGCTTGCTTCGCGCTGCTGCTGCTCGATGCTCTCTGCTCTTATTGCTGCTGCTGGGTGGCATTGGTGTGGTGGTGTGCTTTTTGTTCTGCCACACACACACACACATACAGTCACACGCACACACATGGCCGACCTCTGCCCACTCACCGAGCGCGGATTATATCTACAGCATTTCATGCTATATATTTTTTTTTCTTTTCTTTTTTCCTATTTCGGGGTTGGCTGACTGGCTGGTTGGCTGGCAGGCTACAGTGGACACATCAGTGTTTAGCTTCTGTCATGGTTTTATGATAAATCTGAAATCGTACATCGAGACGTTAACATCATCATCGCCGTTGTCGCTGTCGCTGCCGTCGGACCAGCACGAGCCTGTGACCCGTTTAGTTCGTCCTAAATTCGCACTCACATATTCTCATTGCGGACTGTGCGCGTTGCCGTCGCTTGATTTTTGCAATTAAATATATACATATAATTATAATTAAATATAATGCGTGTAATATGCCTGGCCAAGCCAGCAAACATTTTGTAATATCATCAAACAAAACATCAGCGAAATTCAAGTGCTAACAAAAAGTTCAAAAGTTTCAAAGTTTAAAGTTTAAATAATAATCAAAAGTGCTTCTTCAGTTATTGTTTATAATTCGTATTCAGCTCTAGCTATGAATAAGGATGAAAATTTATCGGACACGCGTTCAGGATCGCAAGGTACATCATTTTGGACTGCCTGAACTTTATTTGATGAAATGTTGTGTGCTTTTCCGTGCTTGAGCTTAGATCAGTTTCGAAAAAATGCATCAAATTTTAAACAATTTCAAGAGCCCCTCAACTGTGTAAAGTAGTGTACAATAAGTTAATTAAAGGCTCTCGAATCCATTTTAGATAAGTTGTCAAAATCCGGCTTCAAATCTCAGTCAACTTTATGGATACAGCTAAAGTTAATAAAAAAATGATGCCAAGTTTTTTGTTGCAAGAGAACCAAGGATCATGTATATAAAATAAATTTGTGTGTGCATAAGAGATATTGAGGAATTACTCAAATCAGCCTTATGCTTAAAGAAAATAACTTAAATTTTGCATATCGGAAAATTTAACAAGCAAAAAGCTTTCTTGAAGCATTTGTGTACATAAAATGCGAGCATGTAAATTTTTGGAATTTAGTTGAAAAAAACACATCAAAATTCCGAAACGCACGTCAACTAATTGTTTGTGTAAATGCACATAATTAATTTTTTTTTGTTTTACACTTTTCTTTGCCTTTGCCTTTCTTAATGTTCTACAAAAAAAAAAAATGGTCAAAAGCAAGCGCAAATTAATTAGTCCCTTTTTTCAAAGCGACCCTCAACTTGGTAATTAAATCGCAATTGGTTTAAGCACGAGCACATAATCGAATGCATGAGATATTAAGTATGTCAAAATAAAAATGGAACTTTTTCGGGAAAACTATATTGAATCAAATTCTGGCATTTCAAAGAGAAAAGTTGTGGAAAAATCAACCCGCAAATTGACTCCACAACGGGAACGCACGAAGGCACAAAACCCAATTCAATTTGAGATAATCAAATAAATTGAATTAGATGCGAGTCAGGCTGCCAAAAATTTCAAAAATTCATAACACAAGCTTGGGGGGGCGGGGGGTGGGCGAGCCGGACCTTTAACACTTTCCGCAGCCGTAGCTGTGGCTGGCAACAAGGATACGCTAAAGTGAATCTCAACGAGCTCATAAAAATTAACAATGAGTGCCGGAAAATGCAAGCATATGACGCTAATCCGGCTGGCATTAGACCGCAGTCGGAAGCAGTTGGCACAAAAGCCAAGCCCAAACTGAATCGAGAAACGCTCCAGCGCACGGGCAAGTGGCGAGTGTAACAAATGTGACCGGGGAGACGACTGACTGGTCGCTGAGGGTTAAGTGCATCAAGGAATCGGAATCAGGCAACTACACAATCAAATTAGGGTGTGATGGCAAAACAATTGTTCCCACTTGCCCTGAGGCAAGGCGAATCGTTCGAGTCATTTGCCCGTTTGGCCTAATGGCACCCTAATTGTATGTGTAAATATATTTTGCGGATTACAGGGCGTCAATGTCGTCGCGCCGGGATAAGATCCGTTCCCTCCCACCACTGCTCCGGCTCTTGACAAATTACAATTTAATTTAAATGAACTACATAAGTGATTTTTTATGGCAAATCCTTTTTTTTTTTCTTTTCTTTTCGCAGAGCTGCACTGTTATACGCCGCCGCCGCCGCAACATGAACAGCAATCGGTGGCGCCTCCGGCGGCCAATACGCCGAGTCGCCTCCTAAGCTGGAATCACAGCGCGGCTGCGGCTGCTGCCGCGGCGGCAGCAGCTGTCGCCTCCAATCATCAGGCGGCCGTCGCCGCCGCCGCTGCCGGCGCCGGCGGTCAATCATCGGGGGATCAATCAGGACTGCCGCGACTCAAGGGCCAGAATCTGGGCCTCATCTGTGTGGTGTGCGGCGACACCAGCTCCGGCAAACACTACGGCATACTGGCCTGCAATGGCTGTTCCGGCTTCTTCAAGCGCAGCGTTCGGCGCAAGCTCATCTATCGGTAGGTGGAAAAGCAAAACAAAAAAATGTGACTGGACTGGGCAAATCTCGAGCTCGAGCTTCTGCATTAAATGTCGCTTGCCATTTAGCAAGTGGCTGGGTGGTGGGTTGTGTGCCGCATTCGGTGTCTGGCGGATTACGAAATGTTTCGAAATTTATTACAATTATTCAAATCTTTGGGATTTGAGCGTCAACTTTTGAATGCGTTGACTTTGCCAGCAAATCCCGGCGAGCATCATGTGCACACATTTTTTTTCTATCAAAAAAAAAAAACCGCCACAAAATGTAATTGAATTTAAAGTGCAGATTTAATTTTAGGTTCGACGTTTTTCGCAGGGGGGGGGGGGGGGGGGGGGGGCGTAACTGCCTCTACGTAGTGAAGCCCGTTTTGACTATAGCTCAGCTATACTTTGCTACTTATTTTATGGCACATTTCCGTTCATAATCGTTTTTCTTTTATGATACTTGTTTCTGTTTCGCTTTCAATTATCGTTTAATCGGGGCATAGTTTGGCCCATGCGGCAGATAAATAACTTTGGCGACAAATTCCTTGCGAGTCAACATAAAATTATGAATTTGTGTTATGTATATTCCTTTAGCCGGTGCTCGGTAAATCACAAATGTCGAAATCTCTATATCCTTGCGGTCCCCTGAGATTGATATGGAGGGCTTAAGCGCAAAACACTTGGCCAAATGTGACCGCCGCACCAGCACAAGCACCCGCACCAGCACATCCCACCTCCCCCTTCATCCGACCAAAAAGAGACCCTTACGAAAAACCTTCCCAACCACCGACAGCAGCTAAGCCCAGGCCAAATCACAGCAGAGTACAAAAAAAAAAAAAAAATAAAGAAGGAAACAACAGAAGCTCTCAGCCAAATAGAGCAACAATTTGCGGGGGGCACAGCGGAGGGTTGAAGCAGCAGACGTAGCAGGACCCGGACTCGGACCCGGATCCGGGCCAGGACTGGCGAACAAGTATATTTTTCTGCTACGTGACATGTTTTCTCGATAGTCAGCGAAGTCAATGTGCCGCCCGACAAGAATCTGAATTTTATATGTATGTGTATATTTCGGTCTCACTCTCTCTCTGGTGGCCGCATTAAGACAATTTCAATTATAATCAATTGCCTTCAATCAAAACTTTTGGATGTACGAGTCGACTGTGTGTGGGAAATCAATAGAAATTGGTTAAGTGAACATTCTTTATAGGAAAAAGAGTTGCACTTCGGTGCCTCATCAGAAGGACAAACTGAGAATGATAAAGTTAATCTCTATTTGACCCGACTGAATGAATGACCGACAGATTGATTGACTGATAGACTGGCTGATTGATGATCAACTACTGCTGAAAAAGCTGTCATTTTAACAGTACTTACCTTATGGGATGAAGGAGCACGTTAAGACGTGGAATATTCCGTTTGCATGTCTGGAAAAAACGTGAAAAACGTTTAGATGAAACTTTTTTGTTGAACATCATGTTTAAAGATCTTTGAGAGAATTTAGTTTACATATGCCACGGACAAGACCGCGATATTATCGCTAGTACCCTATATAAACATAGGTAAAAATTTCCCACCCCATAACTCGGTCAAATCCCATCCAATTTTCACGCGGATTGGCTTTTTCTTCACGGTTTGACCCTTAGATAAATTTTGTATCAAAATGGGGCAACCTCAATTTTGGTCCAAGTTCATGTAAAAATCATACTCTCAAATATCTCATATACTTATGTAGACATAGGTCAAAATTTCCCACCCCTGTTACTCGGTCAAATCCCATCCGATTTTGACGAGGTTTGGCTTTTTCTTCACGGTTTGACCCATAGATTAAATTTGTATCAAAATGGGGCAACCTCAATTTTAGTCCAAATTCATGTTATAAGGGTACCCTCAAATATCTCATATACTTATGTAGACATAGGCCAAAATTTCCCACCCCTGTAACTCGGTCAAATCCCATCCGATTTTCACGAGGTTTGGATTTTTCTTCACGGTTTGACCCATAGATTAAATTTGTATCAAAATGGGGCAACCTCAATTTTAGTCCAAATTCATGTTATAAGGGTACCCTCAAATATCTCATATACTTATGTAGACATAGGCCAAAATTTCCCACCCCTGTAACTCGGTCAAATCCTATCCGATTTTCACGAGGTTTGGATTTTTCTTCACGGTTTGACCCATAGATTTAATTTGTATCAAAATGGGGCAACCTCAATTTTAGTCCAAATTCATGTAAAACCGTACCCTCAAATATCTCATATACTTATGTAGACATAGGTACAAATTTCCCACCCCTGTAACTCGGTCAAATCCCATCCGATTTCCACGAGGATTGGCTTTTTCTTCACGGTTTGACCCTTAGATTAATTTTGTATCAAGATGGGGCAACCTCAATTTTGGTCAAAGTTCATGTAAAAATCGTACTTTCAAATATCTCATATACTTATGTAGACATAGGTCAAAATTTCCCACCCCTGTAACTCGATCAAATCCCATCCGATTTTCATGAGGTTTGGCTTTTTCTTCACGGTTTGACCCATAGATTAAATTTGTATCAAAATGGGGCAACCTCAATTTTGGTCAAAGTTCATGTAAAAATCGTACCCTCAAATATCTCATATACTTATGTAGACATAGGTCAAAATTTCCCACCCCATAACTCGGTCAAATCCCATCCGATTTCCACGAGGATTGGCTTTTTCTTCACGGTTTGACCCTTAGATTAATTTTGTATCAAAATGGGGCAACCTCAATTTTGGTCAAAGTTCATGTAAAAATCGTACCCTCAAATATCCCATATACTTATGTAGACATAGGTCAAAATTTCCCACCCCTGTAACTCCGTCAAATCCCATCCGATTTTCACGAGGAAAGCTCTAAGTTCACCGAATTACTTTTAATTATTAATTATTTTTCAATTCATTTAATTGACATTAAAAAACAATATATTCCTTTAATCAGTTATATTCGACTCCTCTTGGCCTGGCCAACTTCTCCGCTATATTCATTTGTTTAATCAGCGTAAAGACAGAGAATGAGAATTTGGTAGCCTGCAGGATATGAATTATGAATTCATTTTAATTTATAAAATGCATAAATTATTTCGTATACAGTTAAGTGGATCAGAAGTGCAGCCAAAATATAGAGAACTCTTTGCTTAAAAGATAAATGAGATCTGACAGATTTCATTTAAACTCACATTCAGATTGGTTGCCACGGAGATGGTGAAAAAGTTGCCGGCCATGAAAACGATTGGCTTCTGCAACCTCTGCAAGAACTGAAGCAAGGCTTTCTTGTAACGCTGATCCTGATAGATCCAATTGGACTCAAACAGAGCATCCGCCAGTTTTGAGCAATCATCCGCCAAATAGTTACAGAGTATGCAGAAGGGCGTTGTCTGCAGCAGCACTGCTGTCATATATGTAAGAGCGGCAATGCGAGAGCCCCAATTGGCAAACAGGACAATATTAATCAGAGTGAAGCCCAACACGAGACCCACAACCAGAAGCTGCACAAAAATGGTGCCAGAGATCACAGGGCGCAAAGTATCGCAGCAGCTGTAAAACGAATCGATGTACAAGAAATATCTTCAGTTAATCCAAGTTGAGTCCCACCGTAGCATAACCTTGTGGTCCTGAATGCACTCGACGAGCTTTTCGTAGCGCTGCTCCGGTGTCTCGTCCGCATCCTGGCCCAGTTTCCGCAGCCTCTCCGCAAAGTTGGCTAGATGGGCACGCAATATTAGCACGTAGTTAATGGGATAGCAATCCATGCAGCCATTTTGAAGGCAGGCGCCCAACAGGGTAAAATATTCCAAGCTGGATTGCAGCCAGAACTCAAACTGGCCGGCACGCCAGTCCAGCCCGGGATAATAGTTCTGGAACATGGGCACGCCCACGATTACGGAGCTGAGAAAAGTACTCGTCACAGTAATGAAATAGACGGATATGTAGCAGAAGAAGATGCGATTACTGATGGACACCGCGCGATGCACTTTTCGGCGTTCGCTGGGCTGCAGCAGGCGCCTGTCCATTTCATCCAGTATGAGGTTGGCCTGATCGAAGCGTTTGACCAGCGCCCAGATAATCATCACCTTAATAGAACAGGAACAGACATTGAAGGCCACCTGCAACGAGGTGAGAAACTCACTCGGCGATAGCTCGGAGAGATGCGAGATGTAGCCCGTCATGAAGCCGATGGGCTGATAGAAAGTGGAACACAGATTAAGCGCCAAGGACCACAGAATGTAGACGAAAAAAAGGTATCCCTTAGGCGGCGTTCTGATGCCCATTAGGAAAATACAGCGCAGCAAATAGCGTGTCGCATTCCTTGATTGAGCTGGCGCCGTATCCGGCAGCGTGTACATGCTCGGAAAGATTTCACGCAATGCCATGCTTGGAGCAGGAGTTGATATCAATTGGATAATAAAACACAGCCTGCCCAATTGCCGCCATTTAAGGCTTATATAGTTGATTAGTTTTATAAATTCTGAATAATGGATGAGCAACAATTTGAAAACTTTTCAATTGAAAACAATTCAAGGAAAAAGGACATGCCACTGCGCTTGCCCAGTCATAACCCTGTCAATGAAAATTACTCCAAGTCAAGTTTGTTGTTGGCGCTCGACACGTAACGCTTCGACGGGGCGTAAAAGTTTACACTTTGTTCCCATACATAATAAATAATCTGTGCCCCGCTGCAGGCTGTGCTCGTTCCCAGATATACATGTAATTGATTGTACCAAAAATATTATTTCCTTAACTATTCTTGATCCGCTTAAATGGACGAGTCCATATAGGCTCGTCGTATATATGAATGCGAAGATTTCTGAGACTCTAAGAACTGGAGACTTTTATTTAAATGTTGCTCCAATTAGTTTACCTAAAGGTCGATAATATTTTAAATAATCGATAACTTGCCACATTTTCTTTACATCGATAAAAATCGATGTCGATAAAATCAATCTGAGAGCTTACAAAAGCTATCAACAAAGTGTGCATATGTAACCCTGTTAAATGTAATTGATATATCGATACAAATCGAAATAATGTATCGATAGTTTAATTAAATATCGAATAGTGTGAGCAGTCTTGAGCTTGGGTATTCACACATATTTGGAAATGCTTTCTATGCCCTCTCATTGCGATTGAAATATAAATTTAATAGGTTTTCAAGAATGAATTTCTTTTAGTGAAGAGAATATTCTTCCTTGCTTTAAGAAAAAACTTTTTGACTTTCAAGACACATTAACCAATCCTACCTCAGTATGCCAAAAACACGTGAAGAATCCGCAGCTAACTAGTTTTGGTTTATTGTAAGATTTCGATTTTTTTTGAGTAATAATAAGCGAACGCCCTTATTTTGTATAAGGTTCTTAAACATTTAAATACAAGTTGCTTGGATTAAAAACTCTGACAATAATTTTTGTTTATACTTTTATTCGACTTCCTTTGGCCTGGCCAATTTCTCAGCTATATTCATTTGTTTTACCAGCGTAAAAACGGAGAAGGAAAATTTGGTAGCCTGCAAGATTTTAATAATAAAATAGTTAAAAGCTTCGGATCAGACAAATATCAAGGGGATTTCATAGGTAGCCTCAGGAAAATAAAGATATGAAGTATTCCTTCTAAAGATCTTCACATTTTCTGGCGGTTCCCTCGCTAAGACTCACATTCAGATTGGTGGCCACGGAAATGGTGAAAATATTGCCGGCCATGAAAACGATTGGTTTTTGCAGCCTCTGCAAGAACTGAAGCAAGGCTTTCTTGTAACGCTGATCCTGATAGATCCAATTGGACTCGAACAGAGCATCCGCCAGCTTTAGGCAGTCGTCCGCCAAATAGTTACAGAGTATGCAGAAGGGCGTTGTCTCCAGCAGCACGGCTGTCAAAAATGTGAGAGCCGCAATGCGGGACCCGAAGTTGGCAAACAACACGATGTTGATAAGGGTAAGACCCAACACAAGACCCACAACCAGAAGCTGCACAAAGATTGTGCCAGAGATCACAGGGCGCAAAGTATCGCAGCAGCTGCAAAACGAATCGATGTACAAGAAATATCTTCAGTTAATCCAAGTTTGAGTCCCACCGTAGCATAACCTTGTGGTCCTGAATGCACTCGACGAGCTTCTCGTAGCGCTGCTCCGGTGTCTCGTCCGCATCCTGGCCCAGTTTCCGCAGCCTCTCCGCAAAGTTGGCCAGATGGGCACGCAATATTAGCACGTAGTTAATGGGATAGCAGTCTACGCAGACATTCTGAAAGGAAGCGCCCAACAAGGATAAATACTCCAGAAATGATTGAATCCAGAACTGAAGACGTCCGGCACGCCAGTTCAGGCCGGGATAATAGTTCTGGAACATGGGCACACCCATGACCAAGCCGCTCAAGAAAAGACACGTCACACAGAACATGTAGACGGTCATGTAGCTGAGGAGGATGCGATTGCTGATGGACACCGCGCGATGCACCTTGCTGCGTTCGCTGGGCTGCAGCACTCGCTTGTCCATCTCGTCCAGCGTGAGATTGGCCTGATCGAAGCGCTAGGACAGCATCCAGACAATAACCACTTTGATGGAACAGCTCAAGGCATTGACGGCCACCTGCAGCGAGGTGAGCAGCTCGCCCGGCGATAGCTCCGCTATGTGAGAGATGTAGCCCACCATGAAGCCGAAAGGCTGGTAGAAAGTGGAGCACAGGTTGAGCACAAAAGACCACAGAATGTATACAAGAAAGCGATTTCCTTTGGGCGGCGTTCTGATGCCCATTAGAAAAATACAGCGCAGCAAATAGCGCGTCGCATTCCTTGACTTAGCTGGCGCCGTGTCCGGCAGCGTGTACATGCTCGGAAAGATTCCACGCAAAGCCATGCTGCAGGAGCCGCTCTCAATTGGAAAATAAAACAAAACCTGCCCAATTGCCGCCTTTTAGGACTTTTATAATTCTGGCCAAATGTCGTGATTAGTTGGGTAAATTGTGAATAATGCATAAGCAACAATTTGTAAACTAATCAATTGAAATCAGTTCCAAACTTTTCCAGTTGTAATCCTGCATTGAAAATTATTAAAAATCCAAGTCTGTTGCGCTTGTCACGTAACGCTTTGGCGGGGCGTAAAAGTTTACACTTGTGCGCATAAATAATTAAATACTTTATATTTCTATTGCACTGGATTCCTCCACAGGCTGAGCTCGTTCCCAGAGCGCATGTTATGTATTATATTCGACTTGATTCTACCTTTAGTTTTAGTTAGTTAGCCTTAACGCAACAGAAGCTAAAACGCAGGAAGTAGAAATCAAAATAAGGAATATTGTTAGCTAAACTCTTTAATTTTGGAATTTGGAATCCAAAAAAGTACCTTTCCCTAGCTGAAAATTCAAAATATAACAAATACATTATTTGCATCATAAAAATGAAAATATTGAGTGCAATTTTGGGAATAAGCCTTGACCCAAATGTTGGCCGCGTCTATTTGGAACTTTTATTTTATTTAATAATTTAATTTTGCTTGACTTAGAAACAAAAATTGCAGCATTAAATATAATATTAATATTGATTTTGTTAACATTTTTATTATTATTTTTTTTTTTATTTAAAAATTGTAATTAAAACATTCATCTTCAAAATTGGGGCTAGTCTCCACTTGGATATCGGATAAAGATTGTGCATAAATTTTGGACTTTATTCTCCCAAGCCGATAAAAAAACAAGCTGATAATAGATTTATTTATATTTTTTTATTGTCTGCAATAGAGAAATAAACGACTCGAAGCAGCCCACAGCTCCGCTTTCAATCTACGTGATTTGTTTTCGAAAGCGAAGCATTTGCATATTAGATACACAAATAGTGGGTGCACACACACACACAAAGTGGTGTGGACTGTGTGTATCTGAAAGATACATTTAGCTAAGTGCTTTGTTAGTTAGTCAAACTTCAGCTGCGGCGCCACAAAACACATAAAAAGCGAGGAATATTTGTCGAGGAGCGTGTGGAGTTCGTTTGGGTTGGAGCGAACGGAGGGAGGGGGCAGCCAGAAGACGCAGCCAACTCACAGCCAAGAACCTTTGCCATTTTGTGCTTTGAGTTTTGGCACAGGCTTAGAGTGCGACAAGGATGCAGCACACTGTGCGCTGTGCGAGTGCGACAGAGATGCAGAACGATGACGACCAGGCTGACTAAGCTGAAGTGGCAGCGGCTTAGCAGAGGGAGAGGGGGCAGATTGTACGAGAGAGGCGAAGGGGTGGGCAATGATTCAGTCAGACGCAGACAGACAACATGATTTGATTAAAAGGCCACAAGTGCCAGAACAAAGGCCCAATAGATACGCTCAGCTGTTGAGATACTTTTCGTATAGCCTGTAGATGCTCGAGTACGCTTCGCAAATGTTGACAAATGTTGCAATTTTTGACACGACAAATCTGGTCGGCAGGCGCTTAACTTAATTATCGCGGGGGGTTAAATTTAACTTGATAAAAATGTTCTTTTGATTGCAGCTGCCAGGCGGGCACCGGACGTTGCATTGTCGACAAGGCCCATCGGAATCAATGCCAGGCCTGCAGGCTCAAGAAGTGCCTTCAAATGGGAATGAACAAGGATGGTATGTATAAATATATTATATATATTTCCCTATAAAGAACTATAGAAAATGGGTTTGGCTTAGAGACAATCAAAGTTTCATGAGCAGCTTTTCACCAATCTTCCACCCAAAAAGGTGGAATCCCATCAATCAGGCATTCAATCAATCGGTGCATGTAAATTATTTTATATACACAATAAAATACTCGATGCAGGGCTGAGAAACAATCAAAGTTTTATACAACACTTTTTCACCATTTTTCCACTTAAGCAGGTGGAATTTTCAAATGTAAATGATTTTAGCTAACAGAGCAGATCAATCATCAATCAATCAATCAGTGCAAATGAATGATTTTTATGGATTTACTTTATAAACACACTTTGCACTTGGTTGAAAAACAATCGCAAGTTCCATACGATAATTTCCTACGAATTGCTCACACTAGTAGGTGGATTTGCAAAAACCCTCACTTGCATCACAATAGACGACTACTGTGAATGATTTCAGCTTAGAGTTCAGTGCAAATGAATATTTATTTATGGATGGTAACTATTCAAGTTCCAAACGACAATTTCTCACAAATTTTCCACCCTAATAGGTGGAATTGCAAAAACCCTTACTAGGGTTTTTTATAACAACAAATATTAAAAAATAAAACGAGCTGCGTTCTGTGTGTTTCGCTGATTTAATTCAACTAACTTTTTTAAACAACAAAGTGTGCCGTTTACCGTCTATAACATTGGCTAAAAGCTGATGCAGCTGCTCTTCAGACTTCAGACTGCATCGCTTGAAGGCAGCGAGTCGTTGGGCTTGCCCTGCCTTTATTTAGTTGAAATCCAAGCAATTTTAATAAAAACCATAATTTAGAAGCTACGGCCATAGTCCATCTAGAGAGGCAAGAAGCCCTCGATGCTAGCCGAAACTGAAACGAAGAACGATTAGGGCTTAATACGAATATTAATGAGAGTAGCCTACGCATCGGAAAGATGGCAACCACCAGAATGGTCATCTCGCAGCTCTTCTCAATGTAGATGCCAACGATAGTTGTGCCGACAACTGCGCCCCAGCGACACCACATTAGGCTAATGCAAAGGGCCTTGGCTCGCATATGCGTGGGCACAAACTGTAGAAGTGCGCCGCCCAACAGGCTGATAACGACGCCCGGCAGGGCGATAAATAGAACGAAGGCAAACAGCTGCAGCCAACGGCCGGTGACAAAGATCAGGGCAAAGCCGCACGAGGACGAGATGACCAGGGCGGCAATAAACAACGCCTTGCGCGGCAAAAAGAAAAGCATCAGCCAGCAAACATTGTACAGAATAATATAGGTAAGGCCCAATATGAGAGAATCGTTAAAGCCCATAAAGCCATCGTTGCATGCCTACAGATAAACTATTTACTATAGAGAGAGAGAGAGAGAGAGATCGGAGCGAATCCATTTACTTACAACAACCAGATCCGGCTCGCTATCCTCGATCTTGGCCGCGGTGCTGAAAAGTATCTTACAAAGTGTCATGTCAGACTTGTTGTCGAGACGCATATTGGAACGATTTCGCATTGCCGTGAACCAAATGCCGAAGCCGTTCGCACTGCAAAAGTCATGCATTAAATGGCATAAAAATGTGAAAGAAAATTCATAGAAAATTTACACCAGGCCCAGGCTAAACATTACGGAACAGCTGCCCACATAAAAGCCGACATAGGGCTTGCGAAACAGTGGCATGGCATCGTTCATCATTTGCTGCAGAAAGTTATTGGAGCGTTTTTGCCGCATGACCCCCGTGGATTCCTGGAATTTGAGCATCAGCTCAACCTGCTCGGGACTGAGCGGACGGCCCGTGTTCTTGGTGCTGATCCAATCCATAACCGCCATGCCCTGTTTTGTTTCCCCGACCATAAACAGAAACTTTGGACTCTCCGGCATGCGTAGAAGTAAAAAGAAGGCGATCACGCCGGGCAGCATAAACATACAGCCGAGCACACGCCAGGGTCGAAGGGTCAGCCTGCCAACAAAACCGATTTCAAAGTCCATGAAATTGGAGGACAGAAACAGTGTAGCCCACGACGGGCAATAGAACATCGCAAAGCCCGTGAACATGTACATGTGGGTGACAGTGCGGGCCAGAATTTGTTTATTGCAAAACTCGCTCAGATACGTGACAGCCACAAAGCTTGGCCCGGCCACACTGCATGTGAAACAAGCGGGGAAAATCAAATCAAATCAAATCAAAAAAAAAAAAAAAAATTGGGTATGCAACAAATTCTACTCACAAGATGCCCGTCAGAAAACGCATCACAAAGAAGCTCGTAAAGCTGACCATAAACATGGATATTATCGAACAGATATTACTAATCGAAATGGTGTGCAATAGAATCCAGCGACGACCCATCTTGTCCGTGATATAGCCCCAGAAATAGGACGAGCAGATAATGCCCAAAAATGCCGCTGCCGTTATTGTTGACACCTGAACAATACTCATGCGTAAATCGCACACGGCAGACGGCGCAATGATGCCCATGCCCATGGTCTCGTGTATCGTTAACATTTGGAGCAGGCCCAACGTGAGCATCACGTAACAATGAACCTTCCCAAAACCTGATCAAATTTCCATCTGACATCAATTTTCGCATCTAATCAAATTGAAGCATGCAAAATTATTTACCGATCTGCTCCATCACGGCATCGAATTCGTTTAGTTCATTATTCATTCTGTGTTAAGTTTTAATAATAAGTTTGGTTATTTTTTTTTTTTAATTTATTCTAAAGAAAGTGTTAAAGACTAAGCCAACTCTAACATGCTACTGTTATGTGTTTCCAAAAAAACGAGTATCAATCTTGATTTCAAAGAGTATACAAAGGTTGTCTAAATTTCGGTTTCATGCCACAGCTTTTCACTTATTTTCCACACTAACAGGTGGAATTACATGAATCAGATTAAATAAATAATTACTTATTGAGTTTGAAAGTAAAGAGACCAGCTCTGAATGATTTCAGCTAAGAATTTGGGTAGATCTTCAGTCAATCAATCAGTCAATTAATCAGTCAAACAATCAGTCAATCAATCAATACAAACAACTAGTTGTTCTGTTTGGCTGAAGCATAACCAAAGTTTCATTTAATAGTTTTTCACCAATTTACCCCACTATGAGGTGGAAACACAACAATCAAGCATTCAATCAATCAGTCCAAATAATTATTTATTTTCAGTTTCTACTAATTTTCCACATTAGCAGGTCGAATGTCCGAATGTCCCGTCTTCCTTCACAATAAAAGATAAATGTGAATAATTTCAGCTGCCTAGCGCTTACATTTTGTGCTGTGCATCAATCAGTCAGTCAATCAATCAGTGCAAATAAATAACTGTTTATAGATATACCCCATAAACACACTAGCTGCTTGGATGAGAAATGGAAAGAAGCGACTACTGTGAAGAGTTGCCTAGCACTTTTGCGCTGTACATCAATCAGTCAGTCAATCAATCAGTGCAAATAAATAGCTGTTTTTAGATATACCCCATAAACACACTAGCTGCTTGGATGAGAAATGGAAAGAAGCGACTACAGTAAATAATTTCAGCTGCCCAGCGCTAACATTTTGTGCTGTGGATCAATCAATCAGTCAATCAATCAGTGCATCAGCTGTTTATGGATATACCCTATAAACACACTAGTATTAAGTCCAACTGAGCGATATGCATAATCTGGCCAGCGCTCTAATGAACTGAAGCACATTTAATTGCTCTTTAACATGACCTCAAAAACCTGGCGACACGTGCAGAGCGCCTAATGCAAATATCTCTGTCTATTTGTACTAATAGAGTTTATCTTCCCGTTAACCCTTTCCCACGCACTCCGACAGCAGCGAATGAACAGCCACAATATTTGGAAAGGCCGCGTTTTGGGGGTTGCTCGTTCAACTCCCAAAAGTGGGTGACGCGGTTCGGGGATTGCGGGGTTGCGGGTTGCACTTTATTTACATATTGTTCAGTCAATTGATTTGTTACCTGCTGCTGTTGTCTTTGACAGATTGTTTAAGCAGCTTCGCAGCAGTTGAATAAACAATTTCATCTTTTGGTCGCATCCGACTTGGGCATATTTATAAATATCTAGCGTACTTGCATTCGGGCTCTGATGGGCGCAGCGGAGAGTAACTAACTAGCTGTCAGGGTTTCTCTTGATTATTCTATTGTCAACCTACTGCTCAACCTTGAAGATGGACACCTTGATGTGGGCAAACCTGGCGGAAAGTTGTGAAAGCGTCAGCAAAATAAAATATAATGCAATCAGTTGTGGCAATTGTCTGGCTAAAATGAATTTGATGGCCTTAACTCGAATAAACTGCGAGATATAGAAACCTTGGCTGAAAATCGATATTTATCGAACGCATGACGAACTATCGATAAGACCTTTTCTTATTTCACCTAAATTAAAGCTGTGCTTCAACTTATCTACCAGTTGTTTGGGCCTCTTTCTCACGGCACGTATCAATCGCAGCCGCTTGTTAATAACACGGTTCAATCAATGGCCGCACTTCATTATGGTTACGCCCCGTTCCCGACACTAATTGAAGCATAAATTATGCTAGGCATATGCAAAATGGCAACAGTTATCAGAAAATGGGATTGGGTGGGCTACACGATCCCATTGAGTTGTCGCGGTAAAATTGCATAAACAAATGGGAAAACAATTTGTGGGCGTGAACGGCACGTGACCACAAAACCAATTTACCATGAACGCCCGCAGGCTTAAGCGTGAGAAGGGGGGGGGGGGGGGGGCGGAGGCTCGGTGCAACGAGTGAGAAGCACAGAGAGAGGTCGGCACGCGCAAACAGTGTTGCCACACCGGCTGGCTGGCAAAATTCAAACGAGGCGTCAAGCAATTTTGTCACTGTGACATTTCCTCATTACGGTTTGGGGCGGTGCCATTTGTTTTGAGAGAAGTGCGGCGATTTACTTATATGTGCGCTTCCGCATTTTGTTTTCCAATTACAGCTGTGCAAAATGAGCGACAGCCACGCAACACGGCCACTATACGGCCGGAGACGCTGCGGGAGATGGAGCACGGGCGAGCGCTGCGCGAAGCGGCCGTAGCCGTTGGTGTTTTCGGGTAAGTCCTCTTACGCCCTTGCCTCTGTCCATCTCTGCCTGTCATTTGCATAGCTCAGACTCAGCATCTCCAATTTGCAGACCTCCCGTGCTATTGTCACCGCCCTGCTACGGCTCCGGGCTGCTGCCGCCGCCCTGTAAGTTAACTTGTGGCTTGTGTGTTGTTGAGTGTTAAACAAACTGATGAGATTTTTATTTACTGCACAGCGCTGGGCAGCTTGCCGACGGGACGTCTGCTGCACCACAATCATCTCAGCTCGTCCATGCAGCTGGCCACGAATCATATGAACCATGCGAGCGGGTTTCCCATGTTCAATGCTGCCGCCGCTGCCGCGGGACTGCATCATTCGCCCAAGGAGAAGGCGGGCGGCTATGGCCTGGCCAGCAGCGGAAATGTCTCCCATTCGACCAATTCGAGCAGCAATCACAGCATAGATCCCAGCTCCCCGGCGCCGGATGCACCCAATGACAAGAACAATGCCGGCGGCAGCGTATCCTCCATCAGCTCTGCCAGCCCGACGCCGGAGAATGATAACGATGGTAAGCGGGCGTGAAATATCCTTCCAAAGGAATTGCACTGACCTACCTTGCAGATGATTCGATTGATGTGACCAACGACGAGGAGCCGCATGCGAATACGGGCAGCAGATCGGACTCCAGTTTCATAATGCCACAGTTCATGTCGCCCAATCTGTATGCGCATCAGCACGAGACGGTGTATGAGACGAGCGCCCGGCTGCTGTTCATGGCCGTCAAGTGGGCCAAGAACTTGCCCAGCTTTGCCCGGCTATCGTTCCGGGATCAGGTCATATTGCTGGAGGAGTCTTGGTCGGAGCTGTTTCTGCTGAATGCCATACAATGGTGCATACCCTTGGATCCCACGGGCTGTGCGCTCTTCTCTGTCGCGGAGCACTGCAACAATCTGGAGAACAATGCCAGCAACGGCGACAACTGTGTCAGCAAGGAGGAGGTAAGTGTTGGGCGGTCCGTTGGGCTACAGTGAAGCATCTGTAATTGGCAAAGCAATTCCCACAGCTGGCCGCCGATGTGCGTACACTGCACGAGATCTTCTGCAAGTACAAGGCTGTGCTGGTCGATCCGGCTGAATTTGCTTGCCTCAAGGCGATTGTGCTCTTCCGACCCGAAACGCGCGGCCTCAAGGATCCGGCGCAAATCGAGAACCTGCAGGATCAGGCGCATGTGAGATCCGCAAATCGATTTCCCCCTTTATGTTTCGCATTAATGGCATTCCCCTTTATTCGCCCAGGTGATGCTCTCGCAGCACACGAAGACGCAGTTCACGGCGCAAATCGCACGCTTCGGTCGGCTGCTGTTGATGCTGCCGCTGCTCCGGATGATCAACTCGCACAAGATCGAGTCGATCTTCTTTCAGCGCACCATCGGGAACACGCCCATGGAGAAGGTCCTCTGCGACATGTATAAGAATTAGTTAATGTGTGGCTTAAGTTTTTATGTAATTTAAATCAAATATACGGAATATGTTTTTTGTGTCTTCGATGTTAAATTTTATCACTTTTTACTGAAATTGGAGAGAAAGAAGCGGCCGAGTATTTTATTTGGAAAATTCTTGGAAACATTCGTTTGGAGACATGTTTCACGCTTTTCGGTAATTCCACGCCAATTCGTGGAAAATTCATTTCCAAAGGATTTATCAGAAAAAAACAGTTCAAATTTGAAATCAGTTCTTTATAAAGAAATTAAAGAAAACTTATTTCGCCAATGCGGAAAGTCGGAAAAGAGTTGGAAAAACTATTGTCTCCCATATAAAAGGGCTTCAGCGGAAAAGAAATATTTGTAATAATTAATTTTAATTTTTCAGCCATTTCGTTTTCATAAATTAGTTCGAAAAATTATTCCAAATGTTAAAAAATGAACAGCACAGTTTGAGAGTGCGCGGAACATTTGAGAAGCACTGTATGCGGTTGTTGTCCGAACTACAGTCAGTAGAAGTCTCTACTAAATTAATGCACTTAACGACAGGCGACATTTAACGCAAGGTGTCCATAATAAATTTACTCACTTAACGACGATATCGACTACCGCCACAAAACATATCGAAATATTGCAACACACAACACAAAAAGCTATCAGCTATGACAGCGTATTTGCACAGCCCAGCCGCTAGATGACGCTGTGCAGGCTCTGTGTCGTATCAGTTGGATGCTGCAAGCTTCAGGAGCAGGTTCTGATTGGAGTCACTGCTGCTGACGGATGGCATTGGAATGCGCTCCTTGAACAACAGCAAAAAAAAACGTGTTTAACATACAAAAAAAACGTTATTAAACAATTTAAAGAATATTAACAAAAGTTCGCAAAGTAAATGACAACTTGAAAGCCGCTAACAAAATTTGTTAAAGCCAAAAAGTGAAAAGGCAGACAAAAAGTCTCCTGTTGTAGGCGTAGGTGTGTGTGTGTGTGTTTGTGGGTGCGCGCACAACAAAAATATAAATAAAACACACAAGCAGCAGCGCCCTCGTCGTCAATGTCAATGAAATGCAGTTGATAAAAAGTGAAATAAAAGGCCTTTAATTGCCGCTGCAGTCAATAAATCATCAAACGAAAATATGAAAGCATCTCTGGAATTTCGTGTGTAAAATTAGAAACATAGGGAGAAACAGGAAAACAGGCGAGAAAGATACAAAATAGCAATGCCAAAGAGTGCGATGGGAGAGCAACGGCAACAGCGCTGCGTGTGCTCTTCCCCACTTCCACTTCCTGCACATATGCCAGCTCCAACAAGAATAACAGCAACAACAACAACAACAACATTAACAGAACGTGCTGCTGTTACTGGGGATGCTGCTGCTGTTGCTGCTGGCGCTGCCGCTGCCTGCGCCAACTGCACGTCTGAGCGCTGAGAGCGCTACGTAAAGAGCGCACGAGAGTGCGAGAGAAAGAAAGAGAGAGAGAGTGCGCGCGTTACGTTGTGGTGGCTGCTGCTGCTGCTGTTGTCGGTGTGCCACAAGTGAGCAGCGCAACTTCATTCCGATTCGTAACGTCAAAGCAAACGGACGCAGCGACGCGCCAAATACCGAATGGAAAAGAACGTGAGATCGAAAACGTGAAGAGATCGAACAGTTTTATGCGGGAACCAAATACGCGCCGTAACTGTGCGTGCGTCTCTGTGTGTGTGTGTGTGTGTGCGCGCTGCCGACAGCAACGACAGCAATAACAATAACAATAACAATGCCGCAATGCTGAGCTGTTGTTGTTGTTGCCGTTATCATGTTGATATTGTGAGAGCACCAGCAGGATATTTGAAACGGTGTGCGTGCGCGCGTTGTTAGCGTGTGTGTGTGTGTGCGCGGCACCACGGGCAACAACTATGTGAAGTGTTCAATTGAATGCATAATATGTATATAGATAAATGTGTATGTGTATAAGCCGACACACACATAGGCAGCTGGCGGCAACTATATGAAATACTGAAGCAGGATACGCAGCGCAAACAAAAAAAAAAAAACGAATATACGAGTGTATAAAACTGAGACTAAAGTGTATAGGCGATAAGGTTACAGATGTCCCAAGCAAACACACACACTTGCACGGTGAGAGAGTGGGACAATTCGGGCAGGCCTTTCAAAAAGGATACGCAGGACACTTGCATACAACATTGTAACTGGATACATGTTTACTCATAAGCAGCCACTGCTGACATCCACGCCCAACGCTGCCGCACTGCAGCAGACAACAAATAGCAACAACAACAACAACAACAACAACAACAACAACAGCAACAACAAAGACAAAAACAACGCGTAAGTAGCCGACATGCTTAGCTATAATAAGACGCCCCACAGCCTGGACTTGGGACAGCAAGTTTTGTGGCCAAGACAAAAGGCAACCGAGCTGTGCACTCGGCGAAAAGCATTGCACAAATATCAAATTGATTTAAGATTTTAAGAGCTTAAAAAGAGCAAGAGTCATCCTATCCTATTCCTATTCCTATGCTAATCAAATTTATTTTATACTCAATTGAAGTCCTTTTTTTAAATATTTCTGTTTAACAAATTTTCAATCACGAAATGTTATTCAAATTTTAAGAACAAATCAATTTTGAAAAACAAAAATTCATATTTAATTAAAGACTATTTGAAATGCTTTCAAAATCTAAGGAACAAATGAATTCTATGCTTTTAAACTTGAAGAACCTAATTTTCTCTAAGTGTAGAGAGTTGTGGGAGGGGGGGTTGGAGGTTCAAAGCCGTTGACAGCGGCCGCTTCCTGCGCCGCTAAGTATGCAATTCTATTTTTAAGCGCACGCCAAAGTGCAAGCGAAGTAGGTGAAGTGCAGTGCGAATGCGACTGCCGGGCAACTGCCATAACCCACACACGAACTAGCACACAGAGTCGGACACACAAAACGTATTCAAGTGTAACTAAAGACGACCAATTCACAAACAAACAAACAAAAGTGCTGAACGGACGCCAGCGAACCATGAGAACCAGCGAGGAGCGAGGGACAAGGGGCGACGGCAGGGAGGGCGAACTACAACAGACCAAGAGTAGGCGGAGTAGGAGGCAGCGTCGCACAGATCGCTCCGTCCGTTCGTCCGACTGACAGACTGACAGACTGACAGGCTGACGCTCTGTCGCCGCGCTAATGTTTATTATGAAAAGCGTGCCCTTTTGAACGCCAGCGTGTATTTTCCATTTTTATTTATTTTTTGTTTTTTATATTTGTTTTTTTTTTTTTTTTTTTATGTACACTTGCCAAGGGTATTTGAATTTTTTCTCGAATTTTGTAGAGCATGAAATGAGCTGATCTTCGAACTCCTAAGCATGACTATGTTGGATTGAGCGAAAACAGTAGAGCATATAGTTATGTCGGTCTGTTTGAAGTTGATCTGGAAACTAAACTCATGTAACATGGCAAAGATCCGCATTTGTAATGCAGCCAAAACAGAAGCTGGCAGATGGCGCAGTAGACAATTTTTATTGAAATATATCTATGTCGCATTTTATTGGCAACATGTTTCACACTTTTCGGAAAATCCACCGCACTGCGTGGATCGTACCACATTTTGTATAAATAGCTATATAAAACAGTGCACGATCAATCGATTATAAGGATTATCAAGATATATATGTTTTAATATGTTTGCTTGAGCTACCCTAGAGGGTTTAATTTTGAAAATTATATATATGTAAGGGTATTCAGTGTGCGACTATACGCAGATGTCTGTTCCTTCTGGATTTTATTTATTTTTTGTTTTATTTTATGATTTCGCTGCTGCATGTTTATTTTGTTGTTGTTGTTATATATTTTTGTTGTTCTTCTCGGCGCGAGGGCCGGCGCGGCGTGGTGTGGGGGGAGGCCCTCATAATGAGTGCGCGGCGGCACTTAATGCATTGATAAAAGATGCAACAGCAACAACAACAACTCATACTACATGCCGCAAGCGCAGGCGACGTTCGCGCAATTACAGTTATAATTTGGGCATGTAACCGTTATTCAAATTCAACTCTCAAATTTAAATTCGAATGCGTATTGCAATTACCAACCCCTCTAAGAACGAGGGCTGTTCATAGAGTTAACTCCTGGAAAATATCTGATATATCGAATATGACAGCCAGCACAAAAAGCTGCCACATTTGGACACCAAGATATCAAAGAAGTTCTCAATGAATCACCTTCGACTGGGGCCAAATAAGGTGGCCATAAAATTGAGATCATAAAAACTGAGCGCTGGGATACAAATTTTCTGTTGACTTGACATTTGTCTTTGGAACATTTTTATTATAAATAGTAATTCGAGATGAAAGTAATTAAAGTGATTAGGAAAATTATAAAATTGCCTAATTATATATATAGAAAACTTAAGGCTCAAGAAGAACTGTTTCATAACAACTTGCAGCCTAATTTCAATTTGAAATATGTCTTTATTAATTTACAAAATCTTTAAACATAAACAAAAGGAGTTTCGTTTATGAATTGCATAATCTATGCATACATCAATTGCATTAGGATTGTCACAAATGAGCTAACTATTTGTGTTAAGTGCCAAACAAATCAATCAATTAGTAGGAACTCCCTAAGCCATTGTTGCACTTATTTCGAGTAATTGCAATTGGATAATGTATATGTCCTGGGTTGTTTAGCCGAATAAGCGGGTACTCATGCGGCCGCCCTCGTGTGTAACGAGTCGAGCTAACGAGTGGGCAACAAACAATCGCCAATTGGCATATAATGATCCCCTTTCAGAACTGGACTGACAGAATGACAGAATGACAGACTGACAAACTGGCTGACTGACAGACTGGCTGACGGAGTGACAAAACCAGCAGCGACATTCAAAATATTTCTCAGGCTTTGACAAATGCAATGAATATGATTTGAACGCGACTCACACTTTGGTATTTGATACTTGGCTTGGTTCTTTTTTTAATAATTTACGCGAGCTGTTACCCTTTCCAAGTCACACGCTCACACACACACTCGCACACTCACACACTCACACACACAGGCACGTAATATAGAGTCATAATTTTAGGGGTTGTATTTCTGTGTACAAATTTGAGCAACCTACAGCTTACAGCTGTTGTTCTACTGTGTCCTCCTCGGTGTTTCTAGCTCGACAAACAAGGGTTTGGTTTAAGGACAAGCCAGCGTCCATTGGCATGGGAACAACCTCCATGGGATAGGCAATCGAGGGAATGTAAACGGGAACGGGAATGGGAACGTGAACGTGAACGGGAGGAGCGAACATGAACCGTCGAACATCTTTGACTCCTGCGGTGATTAATTGTCATTCCAGACCCAAAGAACCAAGAACAACGCATGTTACAATGCAGGCAGCGAGGCAGCGAGGAATTAAAGCCCAAGACAGAAGAGCTCCTAAAAACTGGCTACCTACAAGAAAGGCAGAGGGGACAGTCGGGTTCATCGGCTGCGACTTAGCATTGGATTAGATGTCGATCATCGATACGCACAATACATAAGATCTACATAGAAATAGATGCGCTCGTAACTGGCCTTTGTCTCTCGCAAGTAGGTAGCTGTTGGCCCCTCGCCGAATGAGCTGAAAGAATACGCATCGTAAATTGTGGGCTATAGAAAATGTATCTGGTAAAACTATCTGAAAGAGGGCATTAGCATGCAACGCTGATAAATTTGTGAGCTACCTAATGCATTATCTATCCATGAGTTAAGCGCATTAAGGGTAGAAAGTTGTTTTTAGATAGACGCGAAGTAAAAGTTAAAGGTAACCAAAGATAAAGCACCTACATCTGCGCACCTAATGCGGAAATAAGTGGTAAGTAAAGGAACTCTAGAATGGAGGAGAAAGCAAGGGAGACTCAATGAAATATATTGGCAGGAACAATAAGACTTAGAGCTATGCCATTTTTTAGCTTCGCTTCTATGAAACCTATTATTGTCTATTTAGTCCCTCTTTCTCTGTGAATGCTATGTTCAAATCAACTTATATCAGTCAAACTCTATTCAAATTGGTCTCTACATCTCTTTTGGTAGAAATATGTGGGCAGGAATAAGAAGACTTAGAGCCTGGCAATTTTGAGCCCGATAAAAGTCGATCCATTCTCCTGTTTATGGAGCATATTCACATTTTCTCTTTGAATGCTATTTCTTAAACTCGAGTCAGGCTTGCCTTTGGCATTTGTTTATTTCATTTGTAGGCTAGTGTAAGGCACAGTTAAGGTCTTGGCATTGAGTGTAGGCAACATCAGTTGGTTTGCCAATCGATTTGTTTGGCGTTGGGCATCGTAAATTAGCTTAGGGTCCAAGTGTGTGCCAAATAAGTTTCTCTCTCACACTACATACCATCCCCCCCCTCCCCCCCACCACCCTACAGCAAGCACTGCCCCCTTCTCGAATAAATGGCTGCTGGTCAGCATCAGCGGAAACTTTGAGCTAGATTGAAACTTTTCTAATGAGATACAAATGATAAGAGTCATCAGTTGCTCAGCTGCTCGGTTTGTGCCACTTATTTAACTGATGCGGCATAATAAATAATTTGCTTATTGCATGCACATGGTCCGGGCGTGGGCCTATATCTAATCTATTGTATTGTATCTTGTAGATACATATGTATCTATGCGCCAGCAGCAGATACGCGGGCTGTGAAACTTTTGTTTCGAATTCAACAACAATTACGCTTAATTAATTTAAAGATGTTTTCTGCCGTTTGTTGTTGTCGTCATGTCTCTGACAAAACCCACCCTCTCGCCTTCCTCGCCTTCCCTCGCTGTCAAGTCGCATAAATTTTTGAGCAGTTATGAAGGCGTTGCGACAACAGAGAGGGAGAGCGGGGAGTGAGGGGCGCGAGTTGTGCCGCTTATAAATAGATTAATTAAAATCATCTTTAATTGTTTGATTACAAGACTGGCCCAAAAAAGCAAAAGGAAATTAAAAGGCAAGCGCAGAACGAGCTCACAATAGCTGCGCTTTATCTAGAGAGCAGGCTCAGCGGAGTGTTGTGCGTGTGTGTGTGTGTTGTGTGTGGGCAAAATGCGCAACATGTGAAATCCACATGCGGCAACGATTGCCACAGCAGCAGCAGCACGGTCCCTTGAGTTCTGAAGATTTCATTTGTGCTACAGATGTTTACTGATTGTACAACATAACTACACACACTCCAGCACACACACACACACACACACACACCGATACACTTACGCTCACACACACACACAAACACTCAGCAAAAGTCACACGCAATTGAAGCAGCGGCATCTGCCAGATACACTTCAGCTTTTAGCTTCATCTTCAGGCGCGTCGCACAGCAACTGCCGCTGAATTTCGAGTGGCATTTGATTTTAGTGCGCCCGAGTGTGTGTGCGTGCGTGCGTGTGTGCGTGTGTGCGTGTGTGTGCTCTTGTGTGTATCTGGAGTACTGCAGAGGCATAAAAATTATTGCTGCCAACGACTGAGTCAGTCAGTCATCAATTATTTTATAGAATGCTCACTTGTTTTCTGCCTTGTACTACGCGCATTGTCTGCGTGCCTCCCTTCCCTCACCCAACACGCCCCCTCTGTCTTAAAGGGGGGGAGCGCACAACTTTTGAAAGTTCTTTTCTTTTCATTTCGCAGGAAGGGCTTCGACGGCAGCCCGCAATAGTTGTGAAATTAAATTGAATGCGACGCCGATTATCCCACGCAATCTTTCATTCATTCAGTCAGTCATTCATTCATTCATTCATGCATGACGGCTGTCTCCTGTCGCCCGTCCGGGCTAGAAAGCAGTTGCCTCTTGCGACTTACTCCTCCGCCAAAAAAAAGTTGAGTGTAATCATGAAAAGTTCAGGCGGAAGAAGCTGCTGCTGCTGTTTCTTCTATGCGAGCATCCCTTGCTCAGCACACACACACACACACACACACACACACACACAATATAAGTTGATTATATGCACACGCAGAATCTTTTCAATCTGGCCATAAATCGGAAGACCCTGTCTGTCAGAGTCTGTCTGTCAGTTTCGACGCTACGACTGCCTGCTCCGCTTTGCCGAAATCAATGCAAACTTCGTTGCTTTTTTTTATGTCTTTTGCGGTTCCAATAAATAAAATCCATTCGATTATAAAGTGCACACAAAGAGAATGAAATGCGGCTGATAAGCGCTTTACACAATCCATTTGGCCTACTTCAGTTCATTAAAAATCTATTTAAACAATGAGGAATGTGTAAGGGGCCATGCATTGCGCTCGACTGGCAGTTACCCTAGGAATTGGACTCTTTTGCATATTGTTTGCCGAATAGTCTTTTGCCATCAACTTCATTTATGGAATATATATATATATATACAGTTTCGTTGCATCTGATATATATATATAAATATATTTAAACCTGCTCTTGCAACTTCTCAGCCATGTCTCAAGTAATCCCATTCAATTACAGGGTATCAAAATGTGCAAGCCTGCAGCAAGGCGCCAAAGTCTGCCCGATAAGGCGGCAATTCGGGGGCGGGGCAAAATTGTGAATCTGGAATTTAACGATTTCATGTGGCACATTTTGATTAATCTTTACAGTCTGGCGACAATTTTAATGGCCAGCGATGCCTCGATAATTATTATGCTCATAAATTCGCAACAATAATCATTTTTTGCCATGCCAAATTTGCACGAATTTTAATCAATCATAAAAGATAAGTGTTAATATGCGAGAGGGATTTGTTTACATAACGCTTAAACGAGCTGGCATAAATCTAATTTATTTAAGCAGCCCAGCAAATATCAGATATATACATATATAATATATATTACATTACATGGCCTGGCTTGAAGGCCTCGTCAAACAAGAGTCTAGACAAATCGAAAACAAAACCAACTTCAATATTCGGCTATAATTGAATGCACACAAACAACACAAATGTGTGTGTGTGTGTGTGTGTTATGCCAGAGGGAATACTATTATTATAATCTGGTCAGCTCACATACACGCACACACACATGTACAGGCGCATATATTGACAGACACTCAAGTGTCCACAAGCACCCTGTAAATCCAATTGAATTACGCATAAAAGGCGCTTAAACCAAAAGAAATGACGCTCGTGACGATGAAGATGATGACCAGGCGAGAAAGAGGCAGATAAAAAGGGAGAGGAAGCGGTAAAAGACGCCTATCCAATATGTATTATTTCTCCATTTAATTCCCTTATTATCCGACATTTTATAGCTACGCGTGGCCCACGACTGCCTTTTGGCCCAATCATAATCACAATTTTACATCAAGCGGCGTTTCCGCAACAATTTACATATCGACTTTTCAGTATGTCGCCTGCCTTTGTCGACATTAAAGTGAGTAGAGGGAGGAGGGGGGGCTGGTTGAGCAGCCAGCAGTAGTTAAGAGCGTGCAGTAGGCTGCAGTTTAAACTTATGCATGATTAATACATAATTACAAAGGCAAACACATAAACTCCAACTCAAAGAGGTCTGAGCGTGGAGGGGGGCGTGGGTCTAGAGCTGAGGGCCGCATTTTAATGCCTGAGCCAACGGACTCAACACACAACTAATAACATTTAAAAGACGACAAAAGACACACAAACACACAGAAGACAAAAGCCTGTGGGTTCCCACACAGCACGTCCTGAATGACTACCGAGTGCCTGCCTCTGCCTCTGCCTCCGCCTTCGCCTCGGCCTCGGCCTGGCTATCTATCGTGGTCTTGGCCATAAGTATATGTATACATAGCTGTTATTAATATTTCGATTTGGTACTAGCGATTCGTAGAACTTGACACATGACTTGCATAACTAATCAGACAATAGTTATACCCTACACCTCAAACGCTTGGCATAGCCCAACGGCTGATTGATGATGACGAAAATTGACTTCATCAATGGGTAATCGGAAATGTGGTTTGTTGCAGGATGTACACAAAGGAGTGAGAGGAGCGGAGGGCGGGGGGGAGGGGGTAGGTCTATTATGTAACATGATATTAATATTTATCATCATGTTGCATGATATTCACATTTATGTCGTTTAATATTATTTCAATTTTGTTATTCAAGTGCATACGATTTTTCTTTAATGATTTCTTGCCTGAGTTCTGAGTATTGCAAACAGGTTGTTAGAGGAAGTTGAAGAAGTGTGACAGTATTAAAAATGCTTAGCTGGGCTTATTTGAATAAATCCAATCAAAAAGCTTTTCAGTTAAGTTTCAATTTGTTCATTCTATAGAGAATGTGTGTTGTTTCCAGGTATACGTCAAATCTTTCTTATATTATCTTAGCGTGGTATTACAGCGAAATATGTTTAGCGTGTAGATGAGAAGCCGGGTACGTCTGGGTGTTGCCTTAGACGATGGGCATAGTTGAATAAATCCGATCAAAAAGTTTGCTTCTCAGTTTAGGCTTAAATTTGTTCGAATCATAATGAATGTGCCTCCAGTCCTGGTCATGCATAAATGCAATCTTTTGGTATTTTATCTAAAAATTTCGCTTAAGTTAATTCATACACAATATTCCTAAGTTTCGAAACCGGAAATTGTTCTACAGTTGACACGCTTTGTTCCAGCTTGTTCTGTTTTTATTTTTGTCTATGCTTGGGTCAATGTATCTCGAAATTCCCAAATCTATTTCCACATGGATATACACGTTTTAATGCTTTACAGATATCAATGCCATATGTATCCTAATTCAATTGTGGTTTCTTTTAAACACAATTTCCTGTTGCAATAATTTCCTGTAGGTGATTAGCCAGTCGCATTGACTGTAACAAAATTCAACGTTGGGCATAATGATTATTAATGCGTGTGCTTGTGTGTGTGTGTGTGTGTGTGTGTGTGTGTGTGTGTTTCGCTTAAGATATGAACACTTTAGTTCATTCATGGACACTTTTCAGTGGCTCTGACAAACTGCTGCGGCATTCGGTGCTTGCCAAGTGGGCAAATTGTTGTGGTTTAGGAGTCGTTCGGGTCTGACATATGAGGATGGAATGCAACTGAAGTACGTGAACCAAAAGCCATTTAAATGTATTTCTTATCTGACATTACAGATCGGGCCGTGGCGACATCAACCCAAACCCAAACCGAAAGCAGCTAATGCCAGCATACCTCAACAGCAGCAGCAGCAGCAGCAGCCGGAGAAGAAGCGACAGCAGCAGCAGGTGCAGTTGTTGCTGTACAGGAAACGCAGGACACGACAACAACAACGACAACAACGACAACAACAACGACAGCAGTGATAAAAACTGACAACGAATTATTAACGAGAAGCCGAGACAAGCGCAAGACAGATAGAAGCATGACGTCGTCGTCGTTGCACAAAGCCGGAAATGTGATTATAGTTTTAGTCAGCCTGCAGCTAATGTGGCTAAAATTGGCCGGCTGTCGGGATTTGCCTTTGGGCAGCGATTACGGCAGCATGTCCGCCTCCGTGGAGGATGTGGACCTCGTCGAGCCGCTGGTCACCGAGCAGACAGCGCCGCATCAACGCCTCAACCTGGAGTCTGGACTCAACAGCAGCGAGGATGGCCGAGCGCCGGCAGCTGCGGCTGGCGGCGGCACAGCTTCCGTTGTGGGCGCCGGCACTTTGCTGGAGGAGTTCAATGGCGGCAAACTGAGCCCGGCGGAGGCCAGCAATACGCTGCCCATATTCCTCAGCGAGCCGGAGAGCGTTTTTGTGGTCAAGAATCGGCCGGCGGTGCTCAAGTGCAAGGCATCGCATGCCCTGCAGCTGCACTTCAAATGCAGCGGCAGTTCGCAGCCGCCGCCGTCGACGCACGACAAGCACGTGGATCCGCACACGGGCGTCCACATGGAGGAGGTCACCGCCACCATACATCGCGATCTTGTCGATGAATATTTCGGCAAGGGCCCCTTCAAGTGCGAGTGCCAGGCGTGGTCGTCGCGCGGCGTGGTCAAGAGTCAAGCGGCCACGGTCCATATTGCATGTGAGTATTCAGAGGGTGGCTCTCAGAGCTGAGCGTTCGTCGGGTTTGCAATCGTGCTCGTGTCTAAGTATTTATGTTCGAACAATATTTAGCCCATGAAGGAAAATAGGGTGCACAATTTAACTGAACTTAAATGGAATATTACATTTTATGGAGTATTTGCGACACGCTTAAACACGACGTGCTCGTGTTTGAAAACTGGCACGCGTGCATCACTAGTTTTAACAATAAAAAAAGGGCTTTTTTCGGCACGCCGAAGATTTAATACACTTGCTCGTATTTAAGAAGCTCAGGGAAAATATTAAATGCCGAGCATGGTTAAGACATGTTGTTAAACAAAGAGGATCGTTCCTATGGCAGCTATATGATACAGTGGTCCGATCTTAAGAGGATTTTGCATAAATATAGAGAGCATGGTGAAAATTATGAATACCGAAGGATAGCTTTAGAAGTGAGGCACTGATCAGGAATATATAAACTTTATGGGGTCGGAGATGTCTCCTTCGCTGCGTTAAATATTGCGAGACCAAATTATATAATACCCTCTGCAAGGGTATAAAAATGCGCGCCGACAGCAGCTGCGTCATGCACCCTACTCGTGTATACCCTACTTTAACCGCATTTCACCCCATTGCAGACATTCGCAAGTCCTTTGGCCAGTCGCCCACCTCGTTGCGCCTGGAGCTGGGCAGCCGTGCGGAACTGCATTGCGAGCCGCCCGGCGGCTTTCCGGAGCCGAAGCTCAGCTGGCACAAGAACAATGCGCTTATAACGGGCGACAGCGACACGGGTATCACGGTTAGCGGCAGTACGCTCACCTTCCGCCAGGTGGCGCTGCAGCATATGGCCAACTACAGCTGCAGCGCCGAGAATTTGGCCGGCAAACGTGTCTCCGATTCGGCTGTGCTCATTGTCTATGGTCAGTACACACACACACATATTTACGGATTGTACGACATATTTTCTAAACTCACAATTCCCCTCTCTCTCTCCCAATTCTAACCACAGTTAACGGCGGCTGGAGCGCCTGGAGCCCGTGGCGCGAGTGCAAATGCAGCGGTAAACCGAGTCAGGGCCGCAAGCGAACGCGCACCTGCACCAACCCGATGCCCTTGAATGGGGGCGCCCAGTGTGCCGGCCCCCAGGTACAAAAGTCAGCGGACTGTGCCGCATGTCCAGGTATGCCAAAAGCGTTTCCTCTGGTTACCCACAAATTTGTGGGCGTTGCCCGTTTTTGGGCCGGGTAAATTTTAAAGTGTAACCGTAATTGAAGGGCCAACAACGAAAATTGTCAATTTAAATGGCAGCTCAGCACCGCCTGTGGGCGTTGGCAGCCACCTGCGTCCCTGTGAGCCCAATTCCCCTCCCACCGCTCCGGCAGCACACAAATAAAGAACGTCGACGTACGACGCACATTTTTCACACCCAGGCAACGAGCTAGCAGGGAGTCAAGCACAAAGCACTGCGCCGCAAAAGTTCAAGAGGGCGTTCCAAAAAAAGAAACAACAAAATGCAGGAAAATGAGAATAAATTGCCAAAACCGAAGTTAGTTATACACTTACCTAATTCAAGCTGTGGAAGAAGTAAATATTTGAGATTAGTTGGATTTCTTGCTTTCATCAAATAGATATTAAAATAGATAAAGGGACTTTTATATTATAAGCTAGATTAATTTCTACAACAGTTAAAGGAATTTCGGAAAGGAGTTCTTCTTTCGATCAATTAATTTTAAATTATTGTTAAGCCAAGCTCAAAGAAAAAGTTAATTATACTTTGATACTATTTCATAGAAATATAAAAGCATTATTTTAGGGTTAATTTCACACCCGTGCGAGATATTCCATAAAGGAAAGTATCAAAGTAGAACCCTTCGTTCATTTTATCAAAGACAAATCTCTTGCAATCTAAAGTAGGGATTTTCGAGAATATAATTATGTCGAAAACCCGCAGTTAATTTGTTGACAAACCGTACGAGATATTCGTGCTACCCATTTCTGGACCCGAGTCCAATAAATTTTTGAGTGAGCGCCGAGTATTTCATTTTAAACACGCATTCGGCTGCGTCTGCTATTGTGGAGTAGCTGCCTTTTGAAACGACGACAGATATCTCCACAAGCATGGCCAGATATATATCTGTATATATACGCACATATAGATGGGATAGATTGGACGTGCACAGGAGGGGGCGACCCCGCCGTTGAAACCGTTGGCACCGTTGGACCCGGGGGCGTCTGCTGGCGGCATACCAGTCATCAGTCGCTGACTAAATGGTGACAAAGGCATTGAAGGGGTTGGGTGGGGAGAGTGAAGGCAGGCTGGCAGCGCCGAGGGTGGGGGCGGGGGACAGGGGGTTGTTGCACAACGTGATTTCGGTTTTGGCATTGGACTGCAGGACCCGGCCGAGCTGGGGGCGCGCTCTTTTTGTGACAGACGCACGGGCGGCATGTGTTTGAGACTCTTCACTTTTATTCATGTAAATTTATTGTATTGCACATTGTATTGTAGTGCACGCACACACGCACACCCGCACACACACACACACGCACATACACAAAGAAAGCAATTCTGGCAGGCGCACAGCGGGCACAGCAATGAGCAATTGTTGACAGACAAGCGGGGCAAATGGAGCCGGAGCAGGGGGGAGGAGCTGCTGAAGCAGCAATAGCAATACACTTTCAAGTGGGCATCTCGGAGGGGGTGGGTGCTGGTAGGGTGGTTGGGCCGCTTTTTCTATGAAAAGTGTGTCATAAAATTAATTTTAAATTTCGCTTCGGTTTCGCTTTTTTTTTTCCTTTTTCGTTTCATCGTCAACTTATGACTTTTTCATCCCCATGGAATCGTGTCAACCTTATGGCGCTTCATCTGCTGCTGATGCTGCTTACCGTTGCCACGCCCACGCCGCCTGCCAACGCCCGTGATTACGCTGATGCTGACAACGACAACGACAACAACAACAACAACAGAGGACACTCAAATCGTGAGCGCTGATGGATTTGACATTTCGTCGAGTAAGCGCAGTAAGTTCCAAACGAAAGCCTGACAATGTGCATCTCATTCAACAACAACAACAACAGAAAAGGGCTGCCCATTGGAGCTGGGTTTCAAAAGGGGGGTGGGGGAGTCGGGGGCTAGAGTTCAATATGACATTGTGTTAAAGTTGAATGCTTAACGAGCCAAGCTCGAAATTGTTAGTTGGAATTGGTCTAGAGGGTTGCAGTTTTTTTTTTTTTTGGGAGCTCGAGCATTCGGGCGGTTACGCTTTACAATTCAATAAACAATTGTGTTAAACTGTGCCAAAGGCAGCATCCATAGCACGGCCCGGATACGCCGTATCCAGCTCCAACGAACCATGGAGCGATTCATTCAAAACACTCAGCCTCATTCATTCAATCGCAAAGCTGTGAAGCTGTAGCTGTTGCCGGACTAACTGACTTAGTTCGGGTTGTCTATTGGGTGTCTCCCCCATCTCTAAGGCAAAAGTGACGTCATTGTTGACGGCAACTTAAAAATCACTTACCACGATTTTCGCTGTCTGATTCATGCAACAGTCTGGCGACGACCCTTGAAGCAAACAGCAGGGCAGAGCAGCAGGATAGAGCAGCAGGGGAGAGCAGCAGGATGCGTTAGCTGGAGTGGGGCATGTCACTCACTCACACACATACACACACATAATTTAACTGCTGACGGGAAGGAGGACAACTTGCCAGCTCGCCTTTCGACGGGGGTGGTTTTTGGGCACAGGAAGTGGCAAATGCCGATATATATATGAGTTTAGCATAGGCATACATCTAGCCAGGCCAAGCGAACAGCCAAGACCCACGATATGCACATTTTGCGCTTTTTGTTTAGTTTTCGGACTTGGCGGCGGCCCCCAACGACAAACAAAGAAAAAATTGAAATAAACGAAGCAAAATGCGAAAATAGAAAAGCATTAAAATGACAATCACTTTTACTCGAGACATTGGAAGAGGGAGGTTTGCTGCTGCTCTTAAATATGCTGGGAACATTTTTTTGGTCTGAAGAGCTCCCCAGGGTTGGATGCGTGCCATAAATTCTGGGGCGCTGCATTTGGTTGGTAAAAGGTGCCATAATTGCGACGCATCTATTAGTTAAAGCAATGCCATAAAATGTAATGCGAGGCCCACTCACAGCGCAGAATATCCTACAATTTCCCACGTTGCGCGCCTTTTGATAAATGACTGCGGGGCCTGACGCTGTCGGGAATGTGTGCTAAATCATGTTAATATGACTTTTGATTTCTAAACAGCTTGCCTCACTCTGTACTCTCTCCTTCTCTCTTTCTCTTTCCCTTTTAGTTGCTCGGTGGTCATCGTGGAGCGAGTGGAGCGTCTGCTCCGCGGAATGCATACAAGTGCGTCGCAGAAAATGCCTGACGCACGCCACAGTTGCCGCCGATGTGGCAGATGAGGCTGGCGAGCTGCTGCAGCTGACTGGCGGAGTGGGCGCCGCAGCACTCAGCTCAAGCAGCGATGGCGACGGCGACGCTGATGGCTCAGGATATGGCAAATCATTGTGCGCCGGAAAAGACATACAAACGGCCGAATGCCGTGGAGAGCAATGCCAGATTGGCAAGGATGGTAAGTGTGTTTATGACAACAACAGACAGCCAGTGGGTCGGTCGGTCTGCCAGTCAGTCGGCAACAAAGTAGACAGTTAGACAACAATAACAATCACAGTGGGCACAACAGACACAACAGCCAGAAACCAAAAGCATAGCCCGAACGGGCCACCACACAAAAGCCGAGCACTCAACGCTGATTGTCACAATGGGAAATTAACCAAGTGCATTTTGTTTGTGCATGTCCGCCCCCAACCACGGCTCTATAATATAAAAATGGTAAAATAAATCAACCACCCAGCCACTAGAAAGGCCACTCAATCCCCACTGCGTTGAGTATTTTCCAAAAAGGGTCGCAAATCAATCGCAGTCCAATTTGCAGCTACCCCACGTTGGGCGCCTGAGCTAAGAATCTGCGCCCCATGTTTATGCGCTTTGCCAGATAATTAGGCAAAGCGACAAAGACGACGACAGCACAGAGTATCATTCAACTGGCCAAACTGCTTATCCCCAAACCAATATACCCAACCACTTTGAAGCTTTCGACATGTCATTGTTGCTGCTGTTTGGTCTACGATTTACAATCAGGGCGGCGAGAAGTGCGTGTGCGATTTGCGATTGAACCCAACTCAAATATAGTTCGTTTTGGGGGGGTTAGCCAGGGTCCATTGGGATCAATTATGCGACTGTCACAGTGTGTAATTGAAAGGATCAGCAGAGGCAAGTTCCGCAACCATTCAACACATCATTTTTGGTACATTTACGGGTTTCTTTTCGTTAATACCCTGGGCTCATCGAATGTGAACAAACAAGGGCTTAATGGACACTTGGGCAAATGTGTGTAACAGGCAGCAGAAAGCATCACCTACTGTTCAAACATGGGAGATCTTAGGAATTGGAACACATTTCCATCTTTAAGCTCTCAGTATAGAAGTTTTTTAAGAATGGATTTTGAGACACAGGATATTCTCCTAGTCGAACAACTTCGACTAGACAATTTCTGCTCGTTTTTTCTGCATGTTATTTGATTGCTGTTGAAAAGTTTCTGCGAATGAAGAGTGACACTTTGTTGGTTTTGACTTGAGCCTTTGGCTTATTTTCCATTTTATTACATTTGCTGTGGCTCAGAGCGCCAGTTGGACCCCGGGCTAATATCCCTGGGGCTGCTGCAACAGTTGTAGCCAAAGTCCTGAGGCTTTATTATGTGGCCATTGTGGCAACTGGCAATCCGGGGGGTAGGGTGGGGAAGTACTATACCCTCTCTAATCTCTTAGCATGACAAATACGCTTTTGATGTCTCAGGCAGGAGTCTACAAAAAATCAGCATGCAAAATGCAGAAAAAAAAAATAAATGGAAAAGCGAAAGCGCAAGAAAAAGTCTAAAGTTTGGTTTCAGGGGGGGTAGATCCATTCAAAGCGAAGGATGCTTCCGATGCTGCAAGCGGCTCTGTCGCTGATTTACAGCGAATATAATTGCTCATTTCATACATTGTATAATGCGTTCTGAGTGTGTGTGTGTGTGTGAGTGTGTAATAATCATAATATATATACATATACAGTGGAGTAATTCCTTGCGCTGCAGCGATTCCTTTGCGCCCGGCACAGCGCCAACCAGTCACCGCCAGCGCCACCAACAATGACGACAACAATCACAGCAACGGAAACAAGCCGAGCAACAATGGCGCTTGGGGCAAGGGAATGGGTGACGGTGCGGGTGCGGGTGCGGGTGGCGGCAGCAGGGGGTAGCGCACAATAATGCGAAATAGACGCCGGATTGTTGGGGGGGGGCATTGAGTAACTGTGGCTTCCATGGACCAAGGGGGTCTGAGCATACAAACATAAAACATTAAATACAGACATATACAGGCCATAACAGAGAGAAGGAATAACCGAGCGACAGACAGACCGACAGACCGAGTGAGCGAGCGGTCGACCGAGGGGGCGACCGAGGGACCGACCGACCGACCGACCGACCAAGCGGCAGATACGGCTACGCATGGCTGCTTTGGATTGATGGCAACATTTTTTGGATGCGACCGCGTTTGGTTTCTGTTTTTGGTTGACTCAACTTTTGCGTATGTGTGTTTGTGGTGGGAGGGGGGGCGAGCATTCTTTTTAATACAAAAGACAAAGATTGAGATTGGCAGATGCAGGCGAAATCTGGATTTGGGGTGGTGCTTTTCACGCCAAGGCACATATTAAAAACCAAAAATCAGCAGTTTTATTCAATCCGCCCATCTTCTCTGCCCTCTCTGCCCTTACAGACTTCGATTGGACACTGTACTTGGGCCTGGCCTTCATCACAGCCGTTTGCTTTGCCTTTGGCACCGCGCTCATCTGCTGCGCCCGCCGCGGCATTCGCCACAATCCGCACTACAACATGGCTCGCTCAGGTAAGTCGATTTCGCATTTTGCGACTGCGGCAATTGAATCTGTGCTGACACGCTTCCTGTTGCCCTCGCCGCTGTTTTTTGTTGTTGCAGTTATGGATGCGGATTATATGCCCGGCGTTGTCGATAAGAAGGAGATGCGCATGCACATCGAGGCAGCCAATTTGGGATACGATTATGTCAATCCCGGACATCGTTATTTGCCCGGCGAGCACATCGTCGGCCTGGGCGTCGGCTGCGGCGGCGGCGTCACGGAGCATCACTACGATGTGCCCAACTTGGCGGCCAAGTAAGTTGCAAAACTTGTACTTTAATCCCACAAAGCGGATTACCATCGCTACAGTTTGGATTGGGTTCGATAGCTGCTATGCACAGCTGGATACATTTATGTGCCTTTAAGTATGCAAAGAGGCTTCGGAGCAGATGAACAAGTCTTTGGTCAAATTCGCAAAAGATGGAAAGCAACGTCTTGTCACTTAAGTGAAATTTTAGGAATAGACCCTAAATATTGAAGATCCTTTGATACTGAGCACATAAATCGAATAGCTCATCCATCGTCAGAATCCTTCAACTAACTCTTCGCTCTGCCCTTTCTCTTCCCTTCAGCTACACGAATCCCATAGATGACCTGAGCGCAGATTATCTATCCGAAACGGGCGACTCCTCCACAGCGGACACCTGTAAGTAACCCTCAGGCCTAGCCTAATGCCAGCTCTCGCTCAAAACTCTCTCTCCCTCTCAATTTTCCGTAGCCAATTCCACGTTCGACATGAATGCCAAGCTCTCCATACTGAACGCCTCGAAGAGCAGCAGCTACGAGCTGCTGGGCAGCAACGGCGGCCAGCTGCGTCTGTATGGCGGCGAGCTGTTGCTCTTTGTGCCGGAGCTGGCCATTGGCAAGCATCTGAAGAAGCACGTCTCCCTGATGCTGCTGAGCGACGAGTGCAGTCGAATTGCCTGCGCCACGGACAGCTCCATACTGTGCAGCAGCGTGTTGCACTGTGCGCCCCGAAATTATGGCTTCATTAAGCCCGTGATACTCCGGATACCGCATTGCCTGCTGGCGCCGGAGCAATGGCATGTGCACATCTACCATGCGGACAGCGAGCAGGACGATCTGAATGTCGGCTGGCGGCGAGCGGTGTCTGTGGGCGAGGAGACGATAAATACGCCAATGTTTGTGCAGCTGGAGCCGACGGCCGTTTACATTATGACCGAGCAGCTGGGCCACTTTGCCGTCGTGGCCGAGCCGCGCATCCAGCAGCCGGCGATCAAGATGAAGCTGCTCGCCTTCAGCCAGCACACGCCGCCCAGCAGCAGCGCCAACTGCAGCCTGCGCATCTATGTGGTCAAGGATTTCCCCAACAGCCGGGACATATGCGCCAATGTCGAGTGCAAGCTAGGCGGCAGCTATCTGGGCGAGAGTCAGGTCTTTGGCTTCGTGCTGAACAGCCTCAATCTGAATATACGCGTGCGCTGCCGAGATGCCGACGTGGGAGCTGGCGATGCGGCAGATGCGCCCTACGAACATGCCATACCCTACCAGCACATATTAAGCAACAATTCCATATTGCACTGTGAGTTTAGTGTGCGGCGCCAGGAGCAGCAGACGCTGTGCGTCGACTTTGGCCAGGGCGAGCAGCTCGACTTTTATACGTTCAGCATGCCCGGCCAGGGACAGGGCCTGGGCCTGGGTTCGGCCGAGGAGCTGGCCTCGACAACGAACACGACCATCTCGATAGATCGCCAGGGCAACTATGTGAACGAGAGCTGTGTGCTGGACTTTGTCCAGCTGCCACATGCCACGAAGCGCTTGATATGCGCCGCCTTGGATCCGCCGCGTGCGGACGAGCGTGACTGGCGGCTGCTGGCCAAGAAATTGAGCACGGATCGGTATATTGCATACTTTGCCACCAAGCCCTCGCCCACCGAACAGATACTCAATCTGTGGGAGTGTCGCGCCAACAGTGGGCGCGGCAGCGGGGGAGAAGTCGGAATTGGCGGCGGCGGCATTTCTAACGGTAACAGTTCCAGTTGCATTTCGCATGCGAACAGCATAATGTCGCTGCTGCTGACGCTCAAGGAGATGGGACGCCAGGATGTGCTGGACATCATAGTGGACACCATTGGGCCGCTGTGGATTTAGGTCGGGTATAGCTGTTGAAAACAACAACTAAACAAAACATGTTCATGAGTTGCCTTTTATTTGAAAAATGTTTAAAAAAAATGAAATAGAGAGTGCGAACGAAATGGGAAACGAAGCGAAACGAAACGAAAAGAAACGAATCGAAAATATGAAACATGCTAAAATTGTAATCAAAGTCTAGGCATATAAGGCATAGACATAGTCACATAGTCTGTACTAGTTACGTAGTCTAAGCTAAAGATATATATATATATATATATATTATATATAATATATGTGTAGTGTGTTGTGTTCGAGTCTTTTTCGGAACTCTGAACATTTGCTCAACGAACTCTGTTCCCCATGGGTGCCATGCATTTTTGATACTAAACTAAAATACATTAAATATACATATATATTATATAGAATTAAATGTAAGTTTACGATTATGTTGAAAGTTATTTGTGGCTTAGCAAACTTATAGTTTTAAACAATAGTTTGTAGTTTTCACGTATATCGAATATTTAGTAGGGGTATTCAGCTACTAACTAAACAAAAAAAAACCTGTGCTAAGTTTTCAAGTTTCTAGGCAAAGCACCCCACGTTCTGCCAGCTTGAACTGCTGACCATATGACGGCGTCTCTCTATGTTCAGGCAGTTGAAAACTGTTTGCCAAATCGTTGAATTTACTCAACCGACTCTAGTTATAGACCATAATAAAAAAGAAAGCGTAGCATACCTATATACACTCACACATTTACATATATAGAAAGCATATAGAATGTAGAGGAAGAAACATTAAGAAACCGAGTAGCTTGTTAGACATACTCAAGTGATAACCTTTGTATTTGTCTCTAGTTCATAAGTTCACAAACTGTCGTTTCAAAAATCGTTAATCAAACAAGATAACAAGAACAACAACAAGAATAAGAAGAACAAATGAATATTTCAACAATAATAACGAATATTTAATGGCCCAATGAATAAGCATACAATTTAGTCCTATATGCAAGACATAAAAGAGAACAAAAACTGTAGTTTAAACATTCTTACTAAATCGAATACAAATTGACGAACAGTTCCCAGTTTTGATTGATTTTGTTTTTTGTATGACATGCTGTAGTTTTTATGTATTTATAATATGATTTTATAAAATGACAAAACAGCAGAAAAAATGCAATTGAATAAAGACGTTACTTACTGTAAAAAATATATAAGCTCTCTATTACTATGAACATATGAAACTAATTTAAACCAAATTTCAATGGCGCGCATTTTCAAATTGAAATTCAACAATTTTAGCGTGAAACCTAGCTATTGGTTTACAAACTGTGCTAGCTACATCTGAGCGAAGTTTCGCACCAACAAGCCGTAAGTCATGCTCACCACATCTCAGCAAAGTTTCACACCAAAGGGTACGCATGCCAGCCAGTTGTAATACAAATTCACCACTAGGCAAACGAGACCTAGGGGCGCTACCGTGTTCTTTAAGCATAAGCGTTGCCAGCAAGTCTGTCGATAACGATAACATTTTAGCTTGCGCGTTGTTATCGCATTCCATTTGGCGGCAAATATTTCATTTTGAATAACATTTCTTTGAACAGCTTTCGAGGCATATAAAATAAATAAAATTTAAAATATGAATAAAATTCAATAGAAAATGAAAATAATGTTAAATGTGTACAAATACTTATTAATATGTAATCAAGTGCAAAGAAGAAGAAAAGAAGAAGATAATTAATAAGCTCTGCTTCTGTTTATAAATATCAACTTGCACCAGAGGAAATTGATAGCTGCAACTGTCAAAAAATATGTGGCAAGCATGCTAAAGCATCGACACTTGCAACATTTTTTACAGATGCCGCACCTCAATTGGCCAATTGGTAATAAAACAAAATTAAGATACAATTATTAGTTAAAGCAATCGGTAATAACAGCAACAATAACAACAACAACAACTCGAGTATCGGGCACACAAAAGCATTTTAACAAGCCCACAAATAACAAATCAATAATTTCATGCAACTGCCACAAAATGATTGCTGCAGTTGTTGCCGCTTGTTGTTGCCTCTTGTTGCTGCTGCTGCATTTTGGCGGCGCCTTTTATATCGCAACAGCAGCCGAACGTATAAATAAATTTAAACGATTTGGGGCTTTTCTTGTGGCAAATAGAAAACTACGAAGGCCACTTGCGATACGTGCGGCAGGCAGCAAAAAGCGTGCAATCGATGGCTGCCCCAAGGCAAAAAAATTGACTCCTGCCTGGTTGTTGCCACAGCGACGCCGGCAGCGACGCCGACAGCAACTGCAGCAGCAACTGCGACTGCTGTCATCGTCAATTAGTTTTCTCACCGCAGACATAACAATATATTTTATGTAACGCTCGATTGTTGCCGCGCTTCGCATCCTTGACCATAGCCTCGGCTCTGTTTTTTGCATTTTTCCGCCGAAAGGGCGAAACGGCAGCAGTCGAAAAATTTCCTAATTGGGTCGAAATTCCAATCTAACAACGATTTCAAATCGCCTTTGACAATTTCGCGGCTGCTGTTTTTGGCCATTTGCTGCTGCTGCCTGTTTCTGCTGCCAACTTATTTTGACAGCCATAAAATTGTGCGAATCGATAAGGCTGTTCTTGTTGTTGTTGTTCTTGTTGTTCGCTCTTGTTGTTTATTGTTGTTTGTTGTTGTTGTTGCAGGTTGCAGGTGCAATATGACGATTTGCTCTGTGTTGCGCGCCTTTCTGCGATTTTCCCTCTTGCTAACATTTTATTATTTAAGACCTTTTAAGAGTGGTTAAAAAAGGGCGCAAAAGAGTTTAACAAGGGCATTGCATTGCAGTTACAGTGAAAACTCAGTTGGGAGAACAATGCACCAGATTGGGGTCCGTCAAATGAGACTTCTCACTCAAGCTCAGATTATGTTTATTTTCTTTCCCTTCTTTTAAATAATTATCATGAATAAGAGTTACCCACAAGCTAAATTTAAGTCTTCCAAACTCTCCGTTAGAGCAACACATCGATAATTATCGGTTTCTGATTTTGTATTCTCGTATTTAAGCTCACATGGGGCTTATTGAACCTAATTAATTTCATAATTATCATACAAACGAGTTACCCACAAGCTTATTTCAAGTCCTCCAAACTTATCGATAATTATCGGTTTGAGATTCTTCTTTCTATTCTATCGATAAATATCGATGTATGTTAGTTTCTCCATATTAAATATTTTAAAAGCGCGCAACATTTAAATGAATATATGTATCTTGTCGCATAGCTCATACATGTCCAGACGTTTTCGCCTATATAATCGAATCTCAACCGATTCGATGTATATCAGAGATATTTCCTAGTTGGAGGCAATCTCTACTGGAACACTCGCACTTGCTTATTATTTATTTAATATTTTTCAATAAACTCAAGACCTGCACAAATATGCCAGGGACGGAAATGTCCGCTAAAACACACACACACATACACACACACACACACACACACACACACACGATACACACTTGAAGTAATGAGCAAATACTGAAAGCCAAAAGCGGAAGTTGACACGACAGCTGGCAACAATCAAAGCTGCAACACGCACAGCACAAACACACACACAGCACACACACACACACAGCACACACACACACGGAGTGGGCTTTGATTCGAATTTCGTGTTCTATCACTTTGCCAACTGGCAATCTGTTTGAAATGCCAACGAACTATCGATGTCAGTTGGCAATTTCTTTTTTGCATACAGTCTGTAATTTTTTTTTTGGCATTAAGCGAACCCTTTGATTAAAACTACGTTTGCCAATAATTGCGCAGCAGCTGCCATTTTGAAATTTGTCTGTGGCAAGTAAAGGAAACAAAGCAAAAAAAAAAATACAAAAAAAAAGGCGGGCGTGAAACATGAATTATGCGGCCGAAAAGGCAACTGTGTTGGACCGTGTGGCCGGGTTGATCGCGAGGCGTTGAAAGCGCTGGATAAGCCGCACAAACACAAAACAATACAAAATGCTTCAAAGCAGCAGCCAAAACAAAAGCAACAACAAGTTGGCTGCAACATGTGCCATGTCCAGACCTCAGACCGTGCCACGCCGGACAATGGACAAGCTACGAGCCGCAGCCGCAGCCGCAGCCGAAGCTGAATCTGAAGCTGAAGCTGCTGCAGACAGCTTGCAGTTGTATTACGAATTTATCTACCTGAGCAGCAACCATCGTCAATCGTCCATCGAGATGGTTGTTGTTGTTGTTGTTGTTGCTGTTTTGGGTTCCCAAAGGAGCAGCTACATAATGGCCACCGCACGTCAACGGGCTGCCGTTGCCATTCCCAGTTGCCAGTTGCCACTGTGTGCTGCAACTTGCACAGCCCAACAGCCAAACGGGCCAACAATGTTTTTTCCGTTTTCGCTGGAAAACAACCAAGAACATTGCAGTCGCTGGCCAACGACTGCGCCATACTCTGTTCGTGCGAAAAAACACTCGCATTAACTAAAAATTTCCCAGCAGGACAACTGCGTCTATTAGCCTAATTCCATTTTGAATGACATGCGAATGTGAAATATTCTAATAGGAAAGCTCATTTTTCACATTTGAAATGCTATCACTGCATTTCCCTTAAATGTAATGTATACTGGACAAATATACTTGTTTCTCACAGGAAACAGAGCATCAGAAAAAGGCCTGGCCTGGGCCTGGTCCTCCTCTGAACTGGCCTCTGCTTGGACCTGGTCTCTCTCGTACCCGAGCTGGGGCCGTGCACAGCCAAGGCTTTCTGCTTATCAATACATTTGATATCTGCGCTGACTTTTGCAGACGTCGTCGTCGTCGTCGTCGCCGTCGTCGTCGTTGTTCGAGGCATCCAATTGGTACGCTGCACATCCTCACATATTCAGCTTCCAGCTCCAAGCTCTCGCCTCTCCTTCACTCCTCACCTGAGCTGTCAGGCAGTTCTGGCTGCCTTTAAAGATTGGCTGCGTTTGCGTAGGACTCACGTATGTACTTTGATGTCGATTGCTGGCCATTGTTGTTGTTGTTGTTGCTGCTGGAGTAGCTGCTGGCAGTTAACATTTCGAATGCCATACAAATCGACTAGCGGACATTGGGAATGGGCAACACACACAAACACATGCACAGGTATATCTGCAACGTCTGCTGTTGCTGTCACTGGTTGTTGCTGTTGCTGTTGTTGCTGTTGTTGCTGTTGTTGTTGTTGTTGTTGCTCGGTGGCATTGTTGTATTGAATTGTAGCTGCTGCTTGTGTTCTGTTCAATGTTTCAATTCAATTCCTGCGAAATTCTTAACAAAAAAAAAAAAACAGCTTAAAAATAAGCAAAGAAATAAGAAGTTTTCCAAGTGTTGTCGCAGCTCAAATACCCTGTTTTTTGTTTCTATAAGAACTATAAAATAAAAATGAATGAACTCATTTATATATCTCTCCTATGGTAGAAGCATATTGTAGCTCACATCAGATTTGGCAAGGATATGTTAGGAAAACAAAAATCGTATTCAAATTAGATTGTTCCCATAGGTATATATGATATATGGTAAATTATGATATGCTTAATCTTTTCCATATATATTATAAGAGTATGTATAAAACCAAAAAACGACAAGTTTCGCGAGATTGTTTCTATAGGAAAGCTTTAGACTATGATATGCATAATATTTTGTTCCTATTTAGATTGTTGCTATTGGAGATCTTAGATTATTCAAGACAAAGAAGGCTCTTTTCGCTAGATTGTTTCTATATATAGATAAACTTTATGTGCATAATATTTCGCAGATATATTAAGAGTATAGAGTATTCTAAGATCCTAAGAGTCCTATGTCAGCTATATAGATAGAATAGTAGTCCGATTCGTCTGCTATTTGTACAATCTTACATCAGAACGGACATGGATATAAAGAGTCGACTCGTGGATCTTCTACTCCATCATCAAACTGAAATACTCCTTACAGTAGAATCGAACGCGGAACACCTCATGCTGTACCGACAGTTGCATAAAACTTGCAAGTCTTTGCAGCCAACGCAGCGTATACGCAATTTCAGTTCAAGTCTTAAGCCGCTTAGCAGGGCAACAGCAAGGCAACAAAGTTTTTCTCACAGTGTAGCTTACGCTGAGCCTGCTGCTGCTGTTTAACCATTTTGGCCAACATGGATACGTAGTCGCTCGTATTGTATGGGGATTTGGCTCGCATTCACATTGTTGTTGCTGTTGTTGTTGTTGTTGTTGTTTTTGCAGTCACGTTGCCGCTGTTGCTGTTGCTGTTGCAGCTATTGTCGGCAACGTTGCATTAGCATGCAACAACAACAACAACAAGAAGAAGAGCCAGAACAGCAACAGCTGCATAATCAAATTTTCAATTTCGTTTCCTTGCTGGCATTTGCATAATTTCAGCTAAAGAAATGCTCGCAACACGAATCCACAGTTTTTCCGAAGAGCTCGTGAAAAGTTCCTTCTACAATTGGAAATTATCTGTGCGCGGGGCATTTGTGGAAGCAAATGCAATTATGGCAGCCCACACACACAGAGCCCGGCAGCAAGGCAAAGATCCGACATTTCATAATTGAGCATTGATTTAATTCGACTTGAATTTAGATAAGATTTTAAAACTGACCAACAATATTATTCAGCATTAGCCACTTGTTTGAATCGATTTAACAGGAATTAAACAGAAAACAATTTGAAAAAGAATTATTTTCAGACAATTTAAAACGTGGCTAAAATGCAGCTATTTATGCAAGAAATATATTATCTGTAATTGACCTTAGCCCAACGTGCTTCTCTCTATGTACTTAAGTTTTTGATCAAATAGTTCTTCAAGCTATAAAATCTTTTATACACACAATATTGAATATTTAGTAGCTTGCGATTGATTCGCTAAGATATGTTTTTAAGGAGTTGTATATAGATAACTTCTGCACATTGTTTGCCCCTTTTCCCATTCAAACTTTCCTTAGTTAGTTGCCGCATTAAATCCCAATATGCTTACGACTTTAATGATGCTACGGGCTCCGTCCCGGCCGTATCGAAGTCCCGGTGATATGCATTGGCAGCCAAAACTGGACTTGTGTCTGCACATTTCAACATTTGCTGCGGATACAGCTGAATTGCAGCTACAGATACAGATACAGATACAGATACAGATAGAGCTACGGGCATAGATACAGATAGCTGTAAGTAGGCTTGGGCATTGGCCAGGTCGACGGCGCTGTCATGCTGCGTATTCTATTTATTTATTTATGTATTTATTTCTAGTTGTTGGCAGCCTTTCAGCTTTTTGCGCTGCGTTCGTTTCTTTGGCAGCTGCGTTTGCCTCGTCTGCCAAATGTCATGAGTTATGTTTGAGGAAAAACTTAATGCGGATCCCGAAACGCGATGATGACCATGTTCATGATGATGACAATGTTGTCTTTTATTTGCCGTTTGGCGGCCATTTCTTGTGCACTGCGCCTGTGCGCACAAATGTTTAAGTATCTGTCACTTTATGCGAGTGTGTGTGTGTGTGCGTGTGTGTGTGTGTGTGTGTGTGTGTGTGTGGGTTGGTGTGTCGCCATGGGAGCACAAGAGTTGGCAATGTATTGTTGTTGCTGTCGTTGTTGTCGACGTCGTGCTGTTGCCGCTGGCACAACCACTGTCAGCAGCAGCATCGGGCAGCCATTGTTATCCCCGCCACGCACCCCACAAAAAAGACAATAAAAAAAAAAAAAAAAAAACACAAGCAGACGCACAACCCAGCTGAAACAGGCCATTTGGTTAGGTATAAGCAATTTATAACCTTGCTTAGCCGCATAGATTAGCATGCTTTTAACATTAGTATTCAAGTTAAATAACATGCAATTGTGCTTCTTTTGGCAGTGCCTTTTGCACGCATTCTACATGCATGCTATTGTAAGCACATGCGGCATGCATGCTGCAGCTAGCAACAAATGTAGAAGAAAATACAAATAATATTTGCAAAAAAATTAAAAGGAAACTAATTTAACTCTCCCACAAAAATCCAATCTCATGCTTATATTAATTTTCTACTTAATTTTCAGAAGCAAATTCTGCGCTTATCCTGGTTCAACTGGGCTGTCGAGCATTATTTTTATTCGCCTTTTTTTTACGAATTCGCAGGCCATATTCGATATGCCATTGCGATTGCGTTGGGGCACATTGTTGTTGTTGTTGGTGTTGACGTTTTTGCTGCATCTGTTGTTGTGATTTCCATTTCCATTTGCAATTCCTTTTGTATTTTCCTTTTGGTTCATGTCTCGTTTGTTTGCTCGCCTGCTGGAATTTATTTTGCCCATTTGCGCATGTTTTATTCATAACTTGGCAATATTTGGCATACAATGAATGCCCCAAGTTAAGTTTATGTAAATTCCCAGTGCACAACTATGTATTTACCCCGAACAAACTGCATACACAGCACCCAAAATAACAACAACAACAACAACATAAACAACAACATAAACAACAACAATCAGTAAGAACATCCAATCAACATAAAAACTTAAAACGTCAACAGTTTCTTCTCTTTTTGTTTTTCATTGTTAAACTGCAAAATAATGAATACAATTTTCATATATTCAATTTGCCATAAATATTATGGCGGCCATTTTAAAGTTCTGCCATTTTTTTTTTTGTGCACATTTACGGGATCGATAAAATCGCAGCGCCCCCCAGCGGAAAGGTTCGTTGAACTGCAGAGCTCTGGACTGGGCTTTGGCCTTTTTTCAATTGACTATTTTGCATTTGTAAATCTCTCTCTGTGTGGGTGTGTGTGTGTGTGTGTGTTCCATTCAAGTGCAGCACTCAGACGCAACGACAGAGACAGAGAGAGAGAGAGAGAGAGAGAGAGAGAGAGAGAGAGAGAGAGAAAGAGAGAGAGAGAGAGAGAGGGAGCGAGCAGCGCTTTAGTAAAAGCTGGAGCAAGCGAGAGCGTCGTCTAATGCTCTTGAAAATTTCAAGTGTTAATTACTCGCATTTGCCACACACACACACACACACACACACTCACACACACTGGGGCATGTAGGTATATGGCACATTTATGGATACGCATACGCCAGACCTGGACCCAGACAGCGACACCGACACCGAACGACCGAGCCTAATTGTTCAAGGTCACAGGCATGCGCATTTCTTCGGCAATGTATTCAAAATTAATTAAAAACAACTACAACAACAAAAAGCACACAAACAATGCAACAAAATGGAGCAACAAACAGCAGTAGCAGCAGCAGCACGACGACCGCAATTACAACAACAACGCGCAGCAGCTAAACTTGGACGACGACGACGACGACGACGCCGACGTCGAGGCGACTGCAACCTGCAAATTAGCTCAATGGCCGCAAATGCTGCGTGTACAGATTTCACTTTTAACATAATTGCGAACCCGCCTGCCTGTTAAACTTGGGCGGCAAGGCGAAAGTGTCAGTTGATGTAATTGCAGAGGCGCGCCGCTTTAAAAGATCCAGCGACAGGGATAGCAATAGCAACAGAGCCCAAAGCGTGCTAATTGCAGACAACGCAAACACAAACACACATACACGCAAAGCTCTCAATTCGCCTGCTCTCGCTCTCGCTCTCGCCGCTGCTGCTGCGGCTGCTGCTGCTGCTGCTGCTGGTCAGTTGCCGTCGCCGTCGCCGCTGTCGCAAACATGTGTTTGTAATTAACAGGCGGCAAATAACTGATCTTACCTGCGGCGAGTCTGTGTTTTTGTCTTGTGTGGGTGTGCGTGTTATTTATTTAACATATATTTAACATATACATAGTTCGGTCAGTTAACTGTTTATATCTGTGACTGTGAATAATACCATTCTAGCTCATTTGGTGCTGTAAACGTGCTTGGCAGCGACAAATTCATTTTAACCACGATCGCAGCTGCTATGCAAAAGAGTTGCTGTCTGTGTGCTTGTGTGTGTGTGTGTGCTTACGTGGTTCCGGATTAATTCAATTAGTCGCAATTTACGTTTCGTTTAGTTATCATATGGCCGCACGCTGTCGTTGACACTTGTAAAACGCAATGAATTTGTTTGCATTTTCCCCCGCCCTTTGCCAGCGCTTTTGCCTCGCGCCGTGCGCTCGCCTTATTGCCCATTCATTGGCGTGATTTACGCGGCGTTCTCTTGCGCCCAGCAAAAGGCTCAGCCCAACCTCCGCCCAAGCGCTTGTCTGGCGGTTAGCGTGTCGCAGCGCCAAATTCTCAATGCTCAGTCAGTCGCTTCTCTTTCCTCCACTGCTCCCCTCGTCCTTACGCTTGCCCTGCTCTTCTCAGCCAGCCCTTGCACATGCGCCGCAAATGTTTATTCATTTTCATTTACATTGCAAATTGCTTTTCATTCGCAATTCGCCGTTTTAATCGCGTGCGTTGCACGATTGTGCGACCAAAACGCAGTCAACGTTTATAATATGCATGTTTTTTTTACGGTTTTTCTTTTTTTCTTTTTTTAGTTTTTTTAGTTTGTGCATTTGCATTGTCAACACTTACTGTTATGCATATTTATAGCCTTGTAGGTGTTTGAATAGGTGCATTGCTTTGCATGAGCGCCATGGCGAATTCATTTATAATACCTTTGTCATATTTAATTTAATTCAATGTCAACAAACAAACATCTAGATTCCCTATATTTTTTCTATATATATAGCAGATATTTAAAACATTTTAATGTGTTTGCTCGTCATCCGATAGGCCACTTTTTTAGATAGACTTAGATAATATTTTGATACTATTATTTTGATCAGCGTATGCAGATCTTATATAATAGTTTGTACTAACATTACACGCTTCTTCAGTGCCACTTTAAAATATTAAATTAATTAAGAATTTGAACCTATGTTAGTCATATTATTTTGCTATGTTATGTGTATTATAAAGGTTAATACAGTGTTAGAAATTACAAACAGCAATGACTGATGAATAAATATCCTTTTCGGGATTAATTTACACAAGACCCCTAATTGGTCTTACGTTAAAGATAATGAAGACCACAGCCCAGTCAAAATCATACGATCGTAAGAAAAATTCAATTTAAAGAATAGTTCGATTTGAAGGGGGGTTTATATATTCAAATATATATTCTTATTATTATAATAATTATTATAATTAATACTATTATTATTATTATTATTATTATTATTACTACTAATATTATTGTTATTGTTATTATAAACATATTAATTTTTAAAAACGCGATTTTACTTATTCGAGGTCAGCTAAAATAATATTTCAGGGTTTCGTGAAAATTCAGCACTCGAGAATGCATAAAGTCGAAATTTAGATAGAAATTTAAAATAGCTTGAGAAGAAATTTGAACAAATATGATCGCTGGAATCCCGAATTCCCACTGAAACGCAATTTGAACGGACTCCCTGGCCAAAGGCAGTCGTAAATCTCGCCCTGCCATAATTCAATTCTACAATCAATGCACTTCAATCAGCGAAAAGCAGCCAGGCAAACCAGAACCTATCGTGTTCTTTCCAAACGGAAAGCTCTCAAATAAATGTAAATACTTGAGATTTCATGGAATTGAAGTGCAGGTCGAGGCAGAGCCAGCAATAAACAAAATTCCAAGTAAGGCGCACGCGAAACTTCGAACCTCCGAGCGCAACCTGGACATAAGAACAATGGGCGCATATAAACAACATTTTTTCTTTCTCTTCTTTTTTTATTTGCCAACTTGCAACGTGGCGGGTGTTGAACAGTGGCCAGATGCGTTGGGGGGCGGGGTGGGTTTGCGCACACTAGCACAATTGTGTCGCCCGTGTGCTGTCAAACGAAAGGTCCTTTTGCTGCAAGGGGCAAGCATTTTAATCGATGCCAACGCTCGCCACCTTCGCTCCTTTGCTATTAGTTACATTTTTTTTGCCCCCTATATTTTTTTTTTGTTTTTTTAGCCGAAGCGCCGGCAGCGCCCGTTGGTTTCAGCTGTCACTGCGCACAGCGCACATGACACCCTGTACGAGTGTGCGAGTTGTCCTCGTCCTCGTCGTTGTCGTCGCCGTCGTTGTTGTTGTTGTCGTTGTCGTTGCTTCCTGCCCCACGGGCTGCCATTCGCACGCGTACTTCACACGTCGCCGTCGTGTGCCCCCACTTCAGCCCCCCCAGCCACTAGCAACAAACGGTGTCGCATGCTCGCTCTCATATTCCGATCATTTTTTCACACGCAAATTCTTATGCTTATTCTTTTCTACACGCCGCAAGGACCAATCGCATAATGGGGCGTGGTGACGACGATGACGACGACGACGACGACGACGACGAAGGCAACACCAGAAGGCTGCCTGCCTGCTGACTTGGCTGTGCAACAAAGTTGTCGTCGTCGATGTCGTCGTCTCTCCACTTGATGTTGCTGCTGTTACTGTTTATGTTTCGTTTTGCGCAGCGACAACAACAACAATAGCAGCAGCTTTTTCTCAAGGCAGCAACATAGTTTTTCCTCACTGCTCACGCGTGCAACCAGACTAGGCTGCCCCCTGCCGCCTGTACCTGTCTGTGCCCCACAGCCGACACATTTTGGTCTTCGCATCGAAGCTGGCTCTTTGTCTGCTATTTGGCAGCCATTTTCCGTTTGCTTGGCTTTGGCAGCAGCAGCAGCAGCAACATCATTATCATCTTACATCTTCATCATGTTTATCATTATCCACTTCAGTGGCTTTGCCAGCTCAATAGGGGGCAAATGCCGCAGCGAAGCGTTCCGCGTGGAAAATCAATGCGAAGCATTGCGCATACGCCGCGTGTGGCACACACAAACACACGCACACGCACACACACACATAAGCAGGAATCGCCTTGGCAGACAATGGGCTTAACATTTGTTAAGCTGCTGCCTTTTAAATCTGCCATTTTGCACGCCCAACAACTGTAAATGAAACCAATGGCAACAATTCAGCTGCCTGCAATCACACACACTCACACACACACACACACACACACACACGCACATTTACTTAAATATCGTGCGCACTTTAAGCAATTGCCATGTTTTGTCTGTGAAGTTCACGTGACAGTAAAACAAAAGCGAAATTTAAAACGCACACATTCAAAGAGAGAGAGAGAAAAAAATTATAGAGGCAGGACAAAAATGCACTTGAATCCGGCGATAATTGGGATAATCCCTGATGTCTTCTTTGGCCGCACAATGGCATCCAAAGCTCAATAATGTGCTCAAAATTGGGTAAGTGTGCCACAAAAGTCGCTCATATGGCAAGGGCCGGGGGCGAATCAGTTAGCAGTAATTGAATACAGTAAGATGTGGATTCATTTTTTAAGTTAAGAAGGAAAATAAGATTAGCTAGAAGAGGTAGCAAGTACGTGGAACATTGGAATGGAACAGGAAATGCTATAACTTAGATGCTCATTAATATTAAGGTGATTCACGCAGATTTTCAGCAAAGCTGGAAAGTTAGGTTAGTTAAAAACATTAGCAAGCGCGTGGAACATTGGAATGGAACACAAAAATTATATATCTAAGATGTTGAATAACGTTGATATTTTTTAAACAGATTCTCATTTAAGGTGGAAAGTTAAATAAAGAAATATAGTGTAGTATAATGTGGGACTTGTTGTGGAACATTAGAATGGAACATTGAATGTTATGAAACTGAACAAAATATTTATTATTAACAGGGATGACCAGGTAAGAAGCGAATGTTTATTAGGATAAACAAACAAACAAACTTTTGTTCTATACAAATAAGATTTATTTAAAAATAAAATTACACCAATCAGTGAAAAACGAGAGTCCGCGTCTAGTTAGTGGATTGGATGTAGCGTTACCTTAAACCAAGTACCAATGATTAACATTTAGTGATTGACTATTTATAAGCTATGTTATATTAATTAAATGTAGAAATACAAATATTCAATTTGTTTTCAGCTTTAACATTTGGGTTTTAGCCACTGTTGCGCTTTGCTTTGTTGCACAATCGCAAGGCCCAATTGCAATCCTTCGACTTTTCTCTACAGTTGCGTGTCCATATTGTTCGTTTGCGTGGGCCGGACCGTGTATGTCTCTGTGCTGGCGATTGCAAAATGTGGCAGCCTTTGTCTGCTGCAGCCCGGCAACAAAGAGATATTTTGAAATGATTTCACGCCACTTGCGCGGGTCCATGGCTGGAGCGTACCATTTGGTATGTTATAAATAGTGCAGGGTGCACGAGTTGTGCTGTATTTTTAGGTTTTAAGCAGCTCAAAAGGCAAAAGCCAGTTGCCTGTTGCCAGTTGGAAGCTGTGTCAAAAAGGGTGGCAACTCGCATTATTTGCCATGGTTTTTCAGGGCCAACAAATCGCATACAAATAAACAATCAAAGCAAGGGGGGGGGGGGGGGTGTTAGTGTCAAACTGTCAAAGGCTGTTACAGTAACAGCTATGAATAACAGCAACAACAACAGCAGCAACAACAATAACAACAGTTAGAAGCAAACAGGCTAAGCTTAAGCGACAGGTTGCCAGACTTTCTATGGCGGCCATTTTTGATTTGCATTACGTTTTACATTTTGCTGGCGCGAGGAATGAGAGTGAGGGAGAGAGAGGGGGAAAGAGGGAGCAGCACGTGGTCTGTTTGCACATCGGATAATCCCGTTGCTGTCAGCTGAGGTCACTTTTCAGTTGGCCGTGCGCATTAACATTAACATAAATTGAAGTTGAGCTGCAGCAAAAAAAAAATGCGGCGCTGCCTTTTGAAGGGTTATCTGCAGCAGCTGCACCTGTCACAAGTGTCCCCCCCTCCCTCCGCCAACTCTCACGCCCTCTGCGTGTGTGACCCCTTTTTTTAAATGATTTATTTTAATTTAATCAGCTGCCAAACAGAGCAATGATAAGCACCGCGACGAGTAGAACCAGTGCCAGAGCCAGAGCCAGAGAGCCAAAGCTAAAGCCAAAGCAGCTCCAATTATAGCGTGCAAATCGGCAGCAAAAGCCATGAAGCAAACACAGACATATGTTGCACTCATTTCACAAAGCGGGCGGCAACGTGGGCTAGCGGGAGGTCGGTTGGGCCCTGGCTCGAGTCGGCAATGGCCACATAATTGAGGGTTCAAGTAGCGTGGCTCAATTTGTGGGAGCGTTTCGCTTTATTACACACTTTCGACACGGCAACGAAGACGACGACGATGACGACAAGGAGACGGGAGCAGCTGCATGGGGTATATCCAGTACCTGGTATTCCTGTGTACATATGAGAGCCTAAGTGCAGGCAGTACTCATCATCAGCATCGTCATCATCAGCAACATCATCATCCGGGTTATGAGTAAGCCAAGCGTAAGCTAGGCCAAACGCCTCAGTCCGCCTGCACTTCTGCTCTAATGACTGCCTAATAGCAAAATTTGCTCTGCTGCAGCTTGGCTTTCTTTGACTCGATGTGCGCACGTTTCTTACGGCGGATTGTCGTAATAAACTTGTGTAATAGAATAAACGCCACACGGCGCAAACAAACTCCCGTCGAGTTGCGTTTGCTTGAGTGGGTGGGATGAGAGCGTGGATTGAAGGGTGTCAATACCCTGCCAGAAGGGTATCAAGATTCTGGTGCAAGAAATGAGTCGGCAAAGAGCAACGTGAAGGCAAAGTGTGCATTAATTTAAACTGAAAGACTCAAGTTTTAGCTTTTATAGATTAATTCTCAAAAAACTTACAGCACATCGGAATACATATAATAAAATGAAGTAAGGGTATTCCATCTTCGGTAGACATAAACACATATTGTTCAGTCTTGTTTTTTATTTTCCCTTTCTTTTTTTTTTGGTTTTGGATGGCAGTCAAACACGTGCAGCTTGTTCGTCATTGGAAAAATCTTTGCTTTGAGCACGTGCACGGGATTTTACATAATCAAGCACCGGCAACTGCACGGCACACACACACACGAACACATATGCCATGCAGTCGGACGTATATATATAGCCATAGGGTAAAATATCATGCTTTGTACTGTGCGCACACCGCACCCACCGGGCAACCCGCTGGGCCTCAGACCCCACCTGGCAAGGAGCGTCCGCGTCAGCGTCAACGTCAGCTTCTGTTTGCTCAAAAGATAGATTTTGACTTTTACAAATTTTCGCACACAGCCACCACCCGGCCGTACTCGGCCTTACCCAGCATGTGACCGGGTATAATAGCCTTGGCGGTGGGGTTGCCAACACCGCCGCAGGTATTTCCACGGATTAAAGCACGCAAACCGTGTCATTTGACACCACTTGGGTAATCTGAAATGCCGCAGCAGCAGCAACAGCAGCAGCCGCCGACCGCCACCACGACAACGACAACGTCCGCCCAACCGCCCAACCGCCCGACTGTTTGCCCGCCCCCCAAATACAATTTCAATGCCCATCCTCAGTCCATACACTCCCTCCCTTTCTCCATTCCCGTTCCAGTCTAAATTGCAAGCATATTTATTTTTAATGACGCAAATTCTCAGTAGCAATAAGTTACAGCATTTTGTTTAAATACAATACACTTGGCCTAATGGCTATAGAGGGGGCGTGGCAGCCAGAGGATGGGCGGGGGGGGGGGGATGGGGCGTGCTTAGGATAAAGTTGAAGCTGTATCATATTGTTCAATATCAATTATATAGATATATGTATACATATACCTCAAGCCAGTTGCGCTTGATTGAGTTTCCTAAAGCACGTGCTGTATGTTGATTTCATTTTTTAATTGAATGTGAGGGTTTTAAATTTGTTAGTCAAACAGAAACTTCGCTTATAAAAGCAAAAATATTGTTTTGTATGAAAAGTTATAGCTATAAAGACAACCTCATCCAGTTGCTGCCAAACATATCAACAAATTGTTGAATGCAAAGTTTAAATAAGAATCTGGAAGTTGATTTATTTTTTAATTAAATGCACAGATTTTGAATTTTGTAGGCAAACTTGTTGCTTGTTGCTCAATGTTTTATATGTAAATTATAGTAAGGTTTTCTACTTTTTGAAGACAACCTTATTTAACATCCCCAATAAATGCAGAACAAATGTGTTCTACTTATATAAGTTATAGTTAGGTTTTCTACATTTCAAAGACAACCTCATTCAGTTGCAGCGAAACATATCGATGCAAAGGTTAAATGAGAAGCCAATCGTTTAACATTCCACCTACTCGCAGGCTTGAAGAAATGATCAAAGCATTTCACACCCCGGACCGAAGCGCGGGTTGCGAGTCGCTAATGTGCTATATAAATCGGAATGAAAAGTACGCCTCCAATCATGTGGCCATAGACCACCGAAATACACGCTGCGTTGGCGTTGCAGACGGCCAAAAACTGGGCAGCGAGTCGCCATTGACAAACAGAGCCGCAGCTCTGGGGGCCAAAAGTCGCACCTACGCCTCGGCTCGGACATATATGTGCATGCATATAATCAATATAAACAAAGAACGAGGCCGATCTGTGTGCTCAATCTATTAGTGCTGCGATCTTAAATACTTTTTATGAACTCCTCCATAGTCAAATAAAAAGTCAATCAAGCGCGGCGCAAACAAATGGGCGATACGCAACGCAATGCACACTGAGAGAAACGAAAACAGGAGCTGAACACGAAAATCTTACATCAACAAGTACAAGACTCTAATGAAGACTTTCCCTATGAACCTTTTAGGCTTCTTTTAGTGTGTATTCAACACAAAAAGTACTTCAAATCCTTATGAATTCTAGGCTAGATCTTGGTTATAATTTTCTTAGCTTTCTTCAAGTGTCTTGGGCTTCCTTTGAAGTAAAGTCCAAGTCGCAGTGTGTTCTCAGTCCCAGGCCGCAAATCTGAGGTATTTTTTCGGCAGAACAATGTGAACATATCGCTTCCGTTTGTCAGCAACTATGCGTTGTTATATACACGTATTTGCATTGGGAACCGAACCGAACGTCAGATCGAAGAATTGGGCCAGCGACGCCAAAGATGATAAAAATTACCACTTAATTGGACTGCCAGCCACCCGGAGACTAGCGCTTGTTATGCGGCGAGTCAAGAGTCAACCCCGGCCAAAACTTTAGATAAGCATCTAATTTATGGCAGCGCCTGTGCCGTGTGATCATGAAAGATCCTCCACGCACGCAGGTAGACAGCCAGGAGCACCTTTTTTCTTGTTTCAATGTAGAGAATATTTTTGCTGAAATATACTCGTCGCATATATATTTGTGCCTTAATAAACGGCTACCGAATTTCGCATTTCCTGTGCAACATCATCGATTTGAGGGCCGGCTTATTGCTATAATTTGGCCGGCAATTTGGCTAACGCATTGTGTCATTACGACGCCCTCAGCGGCTCAGCTCAGCAGAGTATTGCCGTGGCTTTCATCAGGTTTCATTCAGGTGTGTACGTGCCGGCATTTCTTTGGGGGCGACTGGCGACTGAGACAAATCCCACGACAAGTTGAGTTGGTTAGGAAATGCCCATGAAATCGAAAAGCCGGCAATGATCATGCAAAAATTCTCAACGTACAATCAATAAAATGTTGACGATTTAATTTAACGCTGACGCATCCAAGACCACATATACTATCCGATACTCTATAGACAATTCGGACACTGGCCTTAAGGCCGCCAAACTACCGACTACCTTGATGAACAACTGGTTTCGGTCTCTCTTTATTTGTATATTGTTGTTGTTGTTTTCTGTTTTTTTTTTTTTTGGGAGCCCCATGACCAGTAGCAAACGGAAGGAGGAGGCCTGTCAGCCGGCAACAAAGTAACTTAATTTACACTACCGACGCCCCAGAAAGTGTACAGCAATTGTTGCAGACACCCTGTACTTGAATGTGGGTTCAGCTGGGGCATATTTGGGCTTCTTTATTTATCGCTCAATACATGAACTATGCAAGTATTGTGGACTGAAAACGAATAGTTGTAGCTAAAGCAATAAATTCCAAAAGCTCTAAAAATAAGCCAATTTACAGGGTAAAACTTGTGGATATTACCTGAGGAAAACTATATTGGATATGACTGAGAATATTAGACAAAAATTTCTGCTCAAATCTAAGAAAAATACTTCTTGAATTCGTTTAACTTCATTCCCAACTAATTTAAGTTTATTTACAGGGTATCTCTTATGCTATCTATAGCTTAAAACTTCTTTCTATGTGCTGCAACGTGCTCATGACGTGGTCACAATTATTATTACGATTTCTTCATTTTTGATTATTATGCTTAGTGTACTATAGACATATACATATATCATTGTTGTTTAGTGTCCATTGTTGTTAATCATTGTGCGCGACTTTATTCACACTTTCTTTCTCGCTGTTTATTGTGATAGACTTTTTCTTTGCCTGCTTTATCAGCCGTAATCACAACAAAATTGTACTAACACACACACAAAATAAATAAATTATTTTTTTTATGTGCTTTTGACAGACAGCGAGAGTTTCCAGCTGTTGGGACTCCCAGAAAGTGTTTTTTTTTTTTTTTTTTGGTGCGTTTCGGTTAAAGCCTCAAAAAGTCAGCGGGCGCGGCCCACAAAAGTGGCGCTTGTGGCTAACTCATTTAAGTCCTGGCTAATTACAATTAGCTCTTGTTTACCTATAAACAAACCAACAAATATGCTCAAGAGTTTTCGGGCCATTAACAGCACACATCTATATATACATACATATATACATAGATTAATTTGGACTAGCCCGGCCGCAACCCCTAACTCTTGCCCCTTTAACTCATAATTAAACTCGTTGAAAAAGTGTAAAAGTATAATGCTTTTTTGGATATGTATGTAACAGGCAAAGGTAGGCAAACTGACGCCATAAAATATATATCTTCCTGATCGGAAGCTCTGCCGAGGCGATATTGATGACAAATTGGAATATACTTATATTCTCCTCCCAACTTGATAATATCCTTAAGAATCAATTTGAAGATTTAGTTTCTTAAGCATTACCATAAATGTGTAAGAGCTAGATATATTATTTATTTATTAATTAATTAATTAATAATTTTTTTTGTACTTATTTCTTTATTAACCAATGCTGGTAGCTTTCAGGTCTTATTAAATGATATAGTATTATCTCAAACAACCAACTAACTAAACAAAAATGTGAAACTTTAAGAAAATGTAAAATTTTATAGTTTTAAAGAGAACGTTTTTTAAACTGTTGTTTCATATTGACAGTAAAATCGAAATACATTTCACTTTATGGACTCAGGGTATCTCCAGGTCGGTCTAGATAACTCTTACTTGTTTATTTACCTCTTTTTTTTGGCTCAATTGAGACATCAGTTCGACGTATGACGTTTATTTAATTCGAAGTAATGATTTCATCGCGCTCCGTGTAATCGATAAGCATCTACAAATACAAATACAAACAATGCAACACACACAAACACACACACACACACACACATCTAGAGTCAAGGGGTGGAGTGTGTCCTCATTGCATACTTTACGGGCAGAGGGTCGCGCACTTGAGATAATCGCCTTAGGGTTGTTTTTAGGTCGCGTCTACGGGTACCCGTTGCCACGTACCATAAACGAACCTGTAATTTTCATGTCCTGCACACAAACACACACACACACACACACGCCCAGAGGGAGAGCTGGTTGGCAGCACAAAGGCCATTGTTGTTCATGTCGATTATTATCGCGGCAATGAGCAAAACTATTGCCGACACATGTATCCGTTTATTTGTCATGACTTTCGGTAGCCCGGCACCCGGCCCTGCTCCTTGCTGTGTCCCTTAGGACAGTCTCCCTCCCCTCTGGCTATGGCAAGCTTTCTGACATATTGTCTGCTAATCAGTTCCGCCGCAAAAGGTTCGCTTGCCAACTCGATGAAATCCTTTAGCGCTCCCCTGGCAATACGCGGCGCGCGCCTAAACGAGCAATCGCTGCACTGACATGCCGCATAATTTCAATTAGGGTTGTTTGCCCAAAAACCACCCAAACCACCCACCCAAACCCCATAACGAACAGGCACCATTGCCGGGGCGTTGTTGGCACGCTTAAGAGCGCATTATCGCAGTCATAACTCAATTTGACACTGGGCCCCCCGGTCCCTCCCCTAAGCAGTCAGAGCGTAAAGCGAATCACGACCAGAACTGACCACTTCATTAAGATTGTGTGCCCAACAACCCGTTGATGTCGCTAATCAAATCAAATACTTGAACATATGTCGCCTCATATAATGCTGCGCAGCACTGGCAGAGTGATATATAAAGCCATACGCCTCATATAACACTAGACAACACTGGTTACAATAAACAAACCTCTGGCAATTCTGAAAAAACTAAACAAGTTGTAATTTTAAGTGGATAAGTTATATAATAACGTCGATTCATTTAACACTAGACAGCACTGGCTGTCAATTACTAAATAGACGAAATTGTAGTTTTAATAGATGTAGGTCGATAAGTATGTTGCCTCATATAACATTAGACAACACTGGCTGATATACATATCTCTGGCATCCTCTTTTGACTATTAAGACCAATGAAATTGTAGTTTTAGATAGATAAGTTATAAAAGTATGTCGCCTCATTAACATATAACCCGCCTCTAGTAACCCTACACAACACTGGTTACGATAAGCAAAACTCTGGCATTCTCTTTTGACTATTGAAACTAATGAAATTGAAGTTTTTAATAGATGTGCTATCTAAGTTGTCATTTAGTACGAGAAAGAATTGCCGTTTGGAATATCTAGTAAAGAAAAAGGTTGCTGGCTCAAATCGTGTCAGTTCGCCTGACTAAAGCGCGCAATAGGTCGCCGGTTCAAATTCATAAGCATTTTATTATTTTACTTATGCATATATGTATATCCATCGAAATCTCCATTACATTTGTTAGCCTGTGTTAAACCGTTAAATGGCTTCTAACCCAAAACTATGAACATTTCGATTAACTGCCGCTCCCGCTCAGGCAAGCGCCCCGCGCCGGCGTTAACTTCGCGTTTTGCACTCCCGTCCCGAGTTACGTGTGCGGCATGTAATAATTTTTTATGACAACGCCGCAGGAATTATGGCAGCCAGGCACACTCGGCATGTGCCTTGGGGACACATAAAAGTTGTCATTCTGCGCGTTGTACACGGATCTCGTGCCATAAGGACAAAGAGTCAATCTGCAGCAGCAACAGAAGCAGAAGCTGAAGCATTGCCAATCGGCATTGGACATCGTGTTTCACTCACAAATTAGGACCCAGGGGATCAAATTATTTAAAAAGCCGCGCGCTCAAACTGTAACCATAGACCCGAAGACTAGGAGCTAAACTTCGACTTAGACTTCGACTTGGACTTGGGCCAAGACTATGTGCACATTTGTGTAATGGCTCGCATGTGTCGCCCATTTTTATGGCAGCTGTGGAAAAATTGGCAACCATATTTGGCCCATAACGGCAATTTCCTGACTCTCTCCGCTTACCCCGAGAGCCTGTTTTGACAAATGTTTGATTCTAATTTGGCATCTCGACAGCAGCTGCTTGATAAAAGCCAACTCGAACTTGATTGATTTTACAGCAAATATGGGCATAGGGAGTGGCAGCTGCGGAGGGGCGGAACAGCTAACAATTTAAATGTTTATAGGAATGTGTACATGAGCAGGCTAAAATATACGCAAATTATTCTTTCTCACGGACGGGACAGAGGGGAAAACTGATGAGAAAAATAAGAAGCAAAATACTTGGACCAGGCAAAGCTGGCCTAAGTCTAATATATATATATATATATATCTTCTGCGTTAATCAGCTCAAAAAAAAAAACGGTTGAGCTTTTCAATATATATCTAACCTTAAGATCTGCGCTATATTTCAATTCCAAACAGTCAAACAAACCGCACTCAAAGGACCTGGTAAATAAGCGCCTGGCAACGCGAATGTGTTTGTGTGCGAGTTTGTGTGTATTGTTTTTTAAGCCCTTGTAAGCAGCTCATTGAGCAACAAAAGCAATGCGATAACACACAAAGCACAACACGGTTGCAGTTGCAGTCACAGCCCACTAAAGTCGCACTCATTAATGCCAGTGTCAATGACAATGGGCAAGGGGAATGAAATGGGGTAGGGCAACGGGAGAGGAAAGGGGAAATGTGTGTGAATGTTAGCGAACGTGTGCCGGTCATTTTGGCTTGAACTTCTTTAATAGACAATGCGAATTCAGACGAGCGGGCGTGGCATGCGTGCGAACCCGTCCTTCTCCCTCTCCTCCCCATTCATTTCCTCGCGCTCTCTCTTTCTCGCTCTGTCTCTCTCGCTGCCTCGCCCAGTCTCGTGTCGCCGTCTCCGCCCGGCTACGTGTACTCGTGCGTGTAACGCATCTAAAGTGATTTGTAAACAAATTAAAGGCATGCACGTGTCGTACTCGTTAAGCTACCGCTACGTCGGACTGGAATCAACCCCCTCCCCCTCGCCAAGGGCCACTGCCTGCGGATGCGGCTGCGGATGCGTGTGCGTCTGATATCAACTACAAATGCTGCAATGAGCTTTGCGGTGGGCGGTGGGCGGTGGGCGGTGGGCGGCGGCAGTCAACAGTCGACAGTCGGTTGGTCGTTTTGTTGCGATACCCTTTTGAAAGAGTATTATAATATTGTCATAAAATGTGCAATGCAGAGATGGGGAACTCCTTTATAGAGTATATAAATATACTCTTAATTAGTATCAAGAGCCGTATATAGTTAGCCATGAACATTAAACGGCCAGATCGTAGCACTATATCATGTATCTGATCGATTGATTTTTGACGTAATTTATCTGCGAAATATCTTGACAAAACTTGGCAATTATTGTTTGGAATAGTCTTATCAATATCAGACTATTTCATCGTATATATATATCGACCCAGCTTCTATCTATTGCCCCTCCACATGTCTATTAGGGTATTTAAACTTCGGCCTGCCATAGATAATGGCTCGCTTTTGTTTGTGTTTCGGTTTGTTCAACACATGTCGAAGCGGGCAGAGGGCAGAGCATTTGCATTTAACGCTCATAAGTAAGCGTATCGCAATTATCAGATGCTGTAATCAATGACAGAGAGAGTGAGAGAAGGGGGTGCAGCTCGAAGAACCATGTGGTTTTAACTTTTAGCCATGCCCCATAAGCCAATCTCTTTGATCATATTTAATTAGCGCGTGCTGTAAGAGTCGAGTGTGTTTGCGTTTTTCTCTCTTTGCATTGAAAGCTGTTGCGTTGACTGTTTGATATAATCACATTGAAGTCGGGTGGGAAAAAACATTGTAAGCCTTCAAATCGAATCGTAATAAATATGCTGACAATTGTGATAGCTGCCAGGCGAGTATTTGCTTGAGCTGAAGAGGAAACGCTTATGGAGCGAGCTTTTAAATCTTGTTTAACATATGCCAAAAGCTTAAAGCTTAATAAATCTCTATTTAATGCTGACATTGAACTTTTTGTATTGATTTTAAGCTGTTAAGGAAAAGATTATACACTCAAAGCTAAGCTTCAACAAGTTATCGACAACATTCTTAACAACCTGTATACTTTAAATCTTGTCATATCCAATCCAAATGAGTCGTGCCACGGGCAAGGCCGGGGTATACCCGCTATTATTCTATATAGACATAGATCGAAAACTCCCAACCCTATAACTCGACCAAAACTCAACCGATTTTCATAAGGTTTAATTTTTTGTTCATGGTTTGACCTCTATATCAATCTGGCATATAAATCTGAAAACTTTATTTTTGGTCAAAATTCATGTGAGAACGGTACCATGAAATATCCTACATAGACATAGGTCGAAAATTCCCAACCCCATAACTCGGCCAAAACTCAACCGATTTTCATAAGGTTTAACTTTTTGTTCATGGTTTGACCTCTATATCAATCTGGCATATAAATCTGACAACTTTATTTTTGGTCAAAATTCATGTGAGAACGCTACCATGAAATATCCTACATAGACATAGGTCGAAAATTCCCAACCCCATAACTCGGCCAAAACTCAACCGATTTTCATAAGGTTTAACTTTTTGTTCATGGTTTGACCTCTATATCAATCTGGCATATAAATCTGAAAACTTTATTTTTGGTCAAAATTCATGTGAGAACGGTACCATGAAATATCCTACATAGACATAGGTCGAAAATTCCCAACCCCATAACTTGGCCAAAACTCAACCGATTTTCATAAGGTATACATTTTTGTTCATGGTTTGACCTCAATATCAATCTGGCATATTAATCTGACAACTTTATTTTTGGTCAAAGTTCATGTGTAAATGTTACCATGAAATATCCTACATATTTATCAAATCCTACACAGACATAGGTCGAACATTCCCAACCCCATAACTCGGCCAAAACTCAACCGATTTTCATAAGGTTTAACTTTTTGTTCATGGTTTGACCTCAATATCAATCTGGCATATAAATCTGACAACTTTATTTTTGGTCAAAATTCATGTGAAAATGGTACCATGAAATATCCTACATAGACATAGGTCGAAAATTCCCAACCCCATAACTTGGCCAAAACTCAACCGATTTTCATAAGGTATACATTTTTGTTCATGGTTTGACCTCAATATCAATCTGGCATATTAATCTGACAACTTTATTTTTGGTCAAAGTTCATGTGTAAATGTTACCATGAAATATCCTACATATTTATCAAATCCTACACAGACATAGGTCGAACATTCCCAACCCCATAACTCGGCCAAAACTCAACCGATTTTCATAAGGTTTAACTTTTTGTTCATGGTTTGACCTCAATATCAATCTGGCATATAAATCTGACAACTTTATTTTTGGTCAAAATTCATGTGAAAATGGTACCATGAAATATCCTACATAGACATAGGTCGGAAATTCCCAACCCTATAACTCGGCCAAAACTCAACCGATTTTCATAAGGAATACATTTTTGTTCATGGTTTGACCTCTATATCGATTTGGCATATAAATCTGACTACTTTATTTTTGGTCAAAATTCATGTGAAAATGGTACCATCAGATATCCTACTTTTTATCAAATCCTACACAGACATAGGTCGAACATTCCCAACCCCATAACTCGGCCAAAACTCAACCGATTTTCATAAGGTTTAACTTTTTGTTCATGGTTTGACCTCTATATCAATCTGGCATATAAATCTGACAACTTTATTTTTGGTCAAAATTTATGTGCAAAATGGTATCATGAAATATCCTACATAGACATAGGTCCAACATTCCCAACCCCATAACTCGGCCAAAACTCAACCGATTTTCATAAGGTATACATTTTTGTTCATGGTTTGACCTCTATATCAATCTGGCATATAAATCTGACAACTTTATTTTTGGTCAAAATTCATGTGAAAATGGTACCATCAAATATCCTACATAGACATAGGTCCAACATTCCCAACCCCATAACTCGGCCAAAACTCAACCGATTTTCATAAGGTATACATTTTTGTTCATGGTTTGACCTCTATATCAATCTGGCATATAAATCTGACAACTTTATTTTTGGTCAAAATTCATGTGAAAATGGTACCATGAAATATCCTACATAGACATAGGTCCAACATTCCCAACCCCATAACTCGGCCAAAACTCAACCGATTTTCATAAGGTATACATTTTTGTTCATGGTTTGACCTCTATATCAATCTGGCATATAAATCTGACAACTTTATTTTTGGTCAAAATTCATGTGAAAATGGTACCATGAAATATCCTACATAGACATAGGTCGGAAATTCCCAACCCTATAACTCGGCCAAAACTCAACCGATTTTCATAAGGAATACATTTTTGTTCATGGTTTGACCTCTATATCGATTTGGCATATAAATCTGACTACTTTATTTTTGGTCAAAATTCATGTGAAAACGGTACCATCAGATATCCTACTTTTTATCAAATCCTACACAGACATAGGTCGAACATTCCCAACCCCATAACTCGGCCAAAACTCAACCGATTTTCATAAGGTTTAACTTTTTGTTCATGGTTTGACCTCAATATCAATCTGGCATATAAATCTGACAACTTTATTTTTGGTCAAAATTCATGTGAAAATGGTACCATGAAATATCCTACATAGACATAGGTCGGAAATTCCCAACCCTATAACTCGGCCAAAACTCAACCGATTTTCATAAGGAATACATTTTTGTTCATGGTTTGACCTCTATATCGATTTGGCATATAAATCTGACTACTTTATTTTTGGTCAAAATTCATGTGAAAACGGTACCATCAGATATCCTACTTTTTATCAAATCCTACACAGACATAGGTCGAACATTCCCAACCCCATAACTCGGCCAAAACTCAACCGATTTTCATAAGGTTTAACTTTTTGTTCATGGTTTGACCTCAATATCAATCTGGCATATAAATCTGACAACTTTATTTTTGGTCAAAATTCATGTGAAAATGGTACCATGAAATATCCTACATAGACATAGGTCGGAAATTCCCAACCCTATAACTCGGCCAAAACTCAACCGATTTTCATAAGGAATACATTTTTGTTCATGGTTTGACCTCTATATCGATTTGGCATATAAATCTGACAACTTTATTTTTGGTCAAAATTCATGTGAAAATGGTACCATGAAATATCCTACATAGACATAGGTCGAACATTCCCAAGCCCATAACTCGGCCAAAACTCAACCGATTTTCATAAGGTTTAACTTTTTGTTCATGGTTTGACCTCAATATCAATCTGGCATATAAATCTGACAACTTTATTTTTGGTCAAAATTCATGTGTATATGTTACCATCAAATATCCTACATATTTATCAAATCCTACACAGACATAGGTCGAACATTCCCAACCCCATAACTCGGCCAAAACTCAACCGATTTTCATAAGGTTTAACTTTTTGTTCATGGTTTGACCTCAATATCAATCTGGCATATAAATCTGACAACTTTATTTTTGGTCAAAATTCATGTGAAAATGGTACCATGAAATATCCTACATAGACATAGGTCGGAAATTCCCAACCCTATAACTCGGCCAAAACTCAACCGATTTTCATAAGGAATACATTTTTGTTCATGGTTTGACCTCTATATCGATTTGGCATATAAATCTGACTACTTTATTTTTGGTCAAAATTCATGTGAAAACGGTACCATCAGATATCCTACTTTTTATCAAATCCTACACAGACATAGGTCGAACATTCCTAACCCCATAACTCGGCCAAAACTCAACCGATTTTCATAAGGTTTAACTTTTTGTTCATGGGTTGACCTCAATATCAATCTGGCATATAAATCTGACAACTTTATTTTTGGTCAAAATTCATGTGAAAATGGTACCATGAAATATCCTACATAGACATAGGTCGGAAATTCCCAACCCTATAACTCGGCCAAAACTCAACCGATTTTCATAAGGAATACATTTTTGTTCATGGTTTGACCTCTATATCGATTTGGCATATAAATCTGACGACTTTATTTTTGGTCAAAATTCGTGTGAAAACGGTACCATCAGATATCCTACTTTTTATCAAATCCTACACAGACATAGGTCGAACATTCCCAACCCCATAACTCGGCCAAAACTCAACCGATTTTCATAAGGTTTAACTTTTTGTTCATGGTTTGACCTCAATATCAATCTGGCATATAAATCTGACAACTTTATTTTTGGTCAAAATTCATGTGAAAATGGTACCATGAAATATCCTACATAGACATAGGTCGGAAATTCCCAACCCTATAACTCGGCCAAAACTCAACCGATTTTCATAAGGAATACATTTTTGTTCATGGTTTGACCTCTATATCGATTTGGCATATAAATCTGACAACTTTATTTTTGGCCAAAATTCATGTGAAAATGGTACCATCAGATATCCTACTTTTTATCAAATCCTACACAGACATAGGTCGAACATTCCCAACCCCATAACTCGGCCAAAACTCAACCGATTTTCATAAGGTTTAACTTTTTGTTCATGGTTTGACCTCAATATCAATCTGGCATATAAATCTGACAACTTTATTTTTGGTCAAAATTCATGTGAAAATGGTACCATGAAATATCCTACATAGACATAGGTCGGAAATTCCCAACCCTATAACTCGGCCAAAACTCAACCGATTTTCATAAGGTTTAACTTTTTGTTCATGGTTTGACCTCAATATCAATCTGGCATGTAAATCTGACAACTTTATTTTTGGTCAAAATTTATGTGCAAAATGGTACCATCAATTATCCTACATAGACATAGGTCCAACATTCCCAACCCCATAACTCGGCCAAAAGTCAACCGATTTTCATAAGGTATATATTTTTGTTCATGGTTTGGCCTCTATATCGATTTGGCATATAAATCTGACTACTTTATTTTTGGTCAAAATTCATGTGAAAATGGTACCATCAGATATTTTACTTTTTATCAAATCCTACACAGACATAGGTCGAACATTCCCAACCCCATAACTCGGCCAAAACTCAACCGATTTTCATAAGGAATACATTTTTGTTCATGGTTTGACCTCTATATCAATCTGGCATATAAATCTGACTACTTTATTTTTGGTCAAAATTCATGTGAAAACGGTACCATGAAATATCCTACATAGACATAGGTCGAAAATTCCCAACCCCATAACTCGGCCAAAACTCAACCGATTTTCATAAGGTTTAGCTTTTTGTTCATGGTTTGACCACAATATCAATCTGGCATATAAATCTGACAACTTTATTTTTGGTCAAAATTCATGTGAAAATGGTACCATGAAATATCCTACACAGACATAGGTCGAACATTCCCAACCCCATAACTCGGCCAAAACTCAACCGATTTTCATAAGGTTTAACTTTTTGTTCATGGTTTGACCTCAATATCAATCTGGCATATAAATCTGACAACTTTATTTTTGGTCAAAATTCATGTGAAAATGGTACCATGAAATATCCTACATAGACATAGGTCGGAAATTCCCAACCCTATAACTCGGCCAAAACTCAACCGATTTTCATAAGGAATACATTTTTGTTCATGGTTTGACCTCTATATCGATTTGGCATATAAATCTGACTACTTTATTTTTGGTCAAAATTCATGTGAAAACGGTACCATCAGATATCTTACTTTTTATCAAATCCTACACAGACATAGGTCGAACATTCCCAACCCCATAACTCGGCCAAAACTCAACCGATTTTCATAAGGTTTAACTTTTTGTTCATGGTTTGACCTCAATATCAATCTGGCATATAAATCTGACAACTTTATTTTTGGTCAAAATTCATGTGAAAATGGTACCATGAAATATCCTACATAGACATAGGTCGGAAATTCCCAACCCTATAACTCGGCCAAAACTCAACCGATTTTCATAAGGAATACATTTTTGTTCATGGTTTGACCTCTATATCGATTTGGCATATAAATCTGACTACTTTATTTTTGGTCAAAATTCATGTGAAAACGGTACCATCAGATATCCTACTTTTTATCAAATCCTACACAGACATAGGTCGGAAATTCCCAACCCCATAACTCGGCCAAAACTCAACCGATTTTCATAAGGTTTAACTTTTTGTTCATGGTTTGACCTCAATATCAATCTGGCATATAAATCTGACAACTTTATTTTTGGTCAAAATTCATGTGAAAATGGTACCATGAAATATCCTACATAGACATAGGTCGGAAATTCCCAACCCTATAACTCGGCCAAAACTCAACCGATTTTCATAAGGAATACATTTTTGTTCATGGTTTGACCTCTATATCGATTTGGCATATAAATCTGACAACTTTATTTTTGGCCAAAATTCATGTGAAAGTGGTACCATCAGATATCCTACTTTTTATCAAATCCTACACAGACATAGGTCGAACATTCCCAACCCCATAACTCGGCCAAAACTCAACCGATTTTCATAAGGTTTAACTTTTTGTTCATGGTTTGACCTCAATATCAATCTGGCATATAAATCTGACAACTTTATTTTTGGTCAAAATTCATGTGAAAATGGTACCATGAAATATCCTACATAGACATAGGTCGGAAATTCCCAACCCTATAACTCGGCCAAAACTCAACCGATTTTCATAAGGTTTAACTTTTTGTTCATGGTTTGACCTCAATATCAATCTGGCATATAAATCTGACAACTTTATTTTTGGTCAAAATTTATGTGCAAAATGGTACCATCAATTATCCTACATAGACATAGGTCCAACATTCCCAACCCCATAACTCGGCCAAAAGTCAACCGATTTTCATAAGGTATATATTTTTGTTCATGGTTTGACCTCTATATCGATTTGGCATATAAATCTGACTACTTTATTTTTGGTCAAAATTCATGTGAAAATGGTACCATCAGATATCTTACTTTTTATCAAATCCTACACAGACATAGGTCGAACATTCCCAACCCCATAACTCGGCCAAAACTCAACCGATTTTCATAAGGTTTAACTTTTTGTTCATGGTTTGACCTCAATATCAATCTGGCATATAAATCTGACAACTTTATTTTTGGTCAAAATTCATGTGAAAATGGTACCATGAAATATCCTACATAGACATAAGTCGGAAATTCCCAACCCTATAACTCGGCCAAGACTCAACCGATTTTCATAAGGAATACATTTTTGTTCATGGTTTGACCTCTATATCGATTTGGCATATAAATCTGACAACTTTATTTTTGGTCAAAATTCATGTGAAAATGGTACCATGAAATATCCTACATAGACATAGGTCGAACATTCCCAAGCCCATAACTCGGCCAAAACTCAACCGATTTTCATAAGGTTTAACTTTTTGTTCATGGTTTGACCTCAATATCAATCTGGCATATAAATCTGACAACTTTATTTTTGGTCAAAATTCATGTGTAAATGTTACCATCAAATATCCTACATATTTATCAAATCCTACACAGACATAGGTCGAACACTCCCAACCCCATAACTCGGCCAAAAATCAACCGATTTTCATAAGGTATACATTTTTGTTCATGGTTTGACCTCTATATCCATTTGGCATATAAATCTGACAACTTTATTTTTGGTCAAAATTCATGTGAAAATGGTACCATCAGATATCCTACTTTTTATCAAATCCTACACAGACATAGGTCGAACATTCCCAACCCCATAACTCGGCCAAAACTCAACCGATTTTCATAAGGTATACATTTTTGTTCATGGTTTGACCTCTATATCAATCTGGCATATAAATCTGACAACTTTATTTTTGGTCAAAATTCATGTGAAAATGGTACCATGAAATATCCTACATAGACATAGGTCCAACATTCCCAACCCCATAACTCGGCCAAAACTCAACCGATTTTCATAAGGTTTAACTTTTTGTTCATGGTTTGACCTCAATATCAATCTGGCATATAAATCTGACAACTTTATTTTTGGTCAAAATTCATGTGAAAATGGTACCATGAAATATCCTACATAGACATAGGTCGGAAATTCCCAACCCTATAACTCGGCCAAAACTCAACCGATTTTCATAAGGAATACATTTTTGTTCATGGTTTGACCTCTATATCGATTTGGCATATAAATCTGACTACTTTATTTTTGGTCAAAATTCATGTGAAAACGGTACCATCAGATATCCTACTTTTTATCAAATCCTACACACCATAGGTCCACCATTCCCAACCCCATAACTCGGCCAAAACTCAACCGATTTTCATAAGGTTTAACTTTTTGTTCATGGTTTGACCTCAATATCAATCTGGCATATAAATCTGACAACTTTATTTTTGGTCAAAATTCATGTGAAAATGGTACCATGAAATATCCTACATAGACATAGGTCGAAAATTCCCAAGCCCATAACTCAGCCAAAACTCAACCGATTTTCATAAGATTTAACTTTTTGTTCATGGTTTGACCTCTATATCAATCTGGCATATAAATCTAACAACTTTATTTCCTACATATTTCTCAAATATCCTACATAGCATCCCCTTTTTTTTTAATTTAGCAACATTATTCTTGTAAACTATAAAGACTTCAGAACATTTACTAGTTTACTACTTTTTACAAAAAAAAAAAAACCGAAAACAGTTCGTTGTAGAAACAATAATAATACTCACTTGACACGCCCCTGCCAAGCGTTTCGAAGGCCTGCCGAGCTCCCACAAAAAAAATTTATATAAATAAAAAGGAAAGTACACATTGAATCCACCATCTTACATTTAATATGCGCACATGCCTCGCCCAATACCCTTTTGTGGCCCCGGGCAGTCGCCATTTGTGCCTGTGCGGCATTCAAGGTACAAAGTAATGTGGAGAGAGGAGAAAGGCAAAAAATAAGTGGAAAAAAAAACAACCTATGGAACACACTCTTTGCGAGTCTTTCTCTCTGGCAGATTCTTTCAGTAGTCAATGATGCTAGGCAACGAATTGAAAAATCCGAAGCTCACGAAATTGTACACAATTTTCTGTCTATTTAACTTTGATGGTTATGGTTAGCAGGGGCGTTGCACGGCGAAGGGGGGAGGGGGCGAGATAGAAGAAAGAAGGGGGACTGGGGGTAGTCAACATGGCGGCTATTGAAAATCCTTTTTGCCCAGCGCCCACATAAAGAAACATAAAAACCATTTCGCCCTTTGAAACTTGGGCACACACACACACACACACGTACACACAAAGCTGGCTGCTGTAAAGGAATTGAAGCTGATGCCACAGCTCCGTTCCGCTCAGCTCCTGGGCATCGGCAGGGGTCTGGGGCTTGTGGCAGGGTTGTCAAAGTTTACGTTTCACTTCGAGTGCGGTGTGCGGCGTTTTGCTGCTGTTTTGTTTGCTGTTGCTGCTGCTTTGTGCCAGGACGAGGCAGGATCACAGCCCAAGCCAAGTATCTATAAGTGTGTGCGTACGTGTGTGTGTGTGTGTGTATGAGTGGGCATGCCCTATAAAAGCAACCTTTTGGTGTTTCAAAAGTACACAGAGCCGGGCAACAAAAACTACTGCGACGGCAAAGGCGACTGTGTGAGTGTGTGTGTGTGTGTGTGTGTGCAGGAACCACAGTTACGTAAATACGAAAATCCGATATTACGTTTCCACTTCTCGACGCGAACGCTTGTGAGTGTGTGTGTGTGTGTGTGTGTGTGTGTGTGTGTGTGCTTGTTACACAAGTGCTGCGCTTTGGCGTTGCACTCAAAAAGAGAGAGAGATAGAGAAAGGAGGAGGGGGAAAAAAAACACGACAGCAACAAAAACTTTGCACGCAAAACCAAAACCCTCGTTTCGAATCCTTTTAGAAAATATATTTTATACACACACAAATATATGTATACCACGTGCAGCATGCAACGTGCCCCAAAACGAAAACGCTGCCAAGCTGATTCAAAACAAAAAGTTAAAATGGCAAATTCTACGGCAAAAGACAAGTAAAACTCAAGTCTCGGTTTTTCGGCGGGCAATCGTATTCGTGTAGGTGTCTGTGTGTGTGTGTGTGTGTGTGCGTCTTTGTGTGCGTGGGAGTGTGTGTGTGTGTGGTAGTGTGTGTGAGTGGGTGCGCCTGCCACACCCAATACAAAACGTGCCAGGAAGCTGCCTATGAATACCAGAAGCCTCGCAAGAAACGACAACAAAATAAAAAAATGAGCCTCCGATTGAAAGTACACGACTGAGTGATACCCTAGCGGAAACTGGATTGCTAGAATTGAGCTCGACCAAGTCCAAGGATCGTTATTGCAACCTTATAGATATTATTATTTAATTTATAAGATTATATTTGTATATTCCATAATATATTATTATAATATTGTATTCAATTTGCCCTTAAACTACTTGGGAATTATAAGAGGTTAACTGGCTCTTTTATTGCTTTCATTATCTTCCATCGATGGTGACTATTTCGATTTGATAGCATTATTACTAAAGCTAAAGTACAATTTCATGGCAACTCATGCATGGCTATTCACAGTCTAGGCCCTTTAGCCGTATACCCCCGGCTCCGCCAACTGTGTAGGGTACAACAAAAATGCAAACTTCATGTACTGCAAAACGGCACAGAAAATGTTGAAGAGCATGCCCCGGGCCAAGCACACAGCTCAACCATGGCTGAAACTGAGGCTGTGTATATGGGGCTAGCCGATGGAGCACAGGGATGCGGAGGCAAGGGCACATAGAAGGGGAAGGTGGGGGAGGAGCATAGCGACGCCGCCGACGACGACGACGACACCACCTTTGTAACTTTCCGCAGACATTCAACACTTTCGAGCAACAAGAGCAGCAGCAGCAGCAGCAGCAGCAACGGCAGCGGCAGCAGAAAATGTACTACAGAGCTTGCAAAATAAATAAATAAAAAAATAAAATAAAAATAAATAAAAAGCAAAAAGCAAATACGAGTGCGAGGCAACGCAGTTGCAGTTGAAAGAAAAGAAAAGAAAAATAAAAACAGAGAGCGGCAGCAACTTGCAAAAGATTGCAGCACATTGTTGTTTTACGCTGCTTGTTGTTGTTGCTTTTGTTATTGTTGTTGTTGCTGCTTTTGTTGTTGTTGTTGTTGTTGCTGCTGTTATTCACAATTGCAAGCGCACACAACAAGCTAAAAGTCGGCGCTCACTCGACTATATGTTGGTTTTGTTTGTTTATTTGTTATATGCGCGTTGATGTACAAACATGCCACACACACACACACGCAGAGCAGGTGTATATGCCTGCCCCCTTTTTGAAGAGGACTGCACATGCCCAGCACTTTTGAATTTTTATTCTGAAATGCGAAACTCAATGACAGCCATCGACAACGACAGCAACAACAAACGACGACAACCAACGACAACGTCAATAGCAGCAACAGCAGCAGCAGCAGAAGCAGCACATCCTCGCAGTAAAAACTGAAGCAGCGGCAGAGGCAGAGGCAGAGACAGAGAAGCAGCCCGCCCGAGACACAGCGCCATTGTGGCATAAAAATCACATTGTCAACTTGAGAGCATCTATCAATTCTTTTAATTGATCCTTCTCTCCTTTTTATACGCTTGCAGAGGGTATTACAATTTGGTCGTGAAATGTGTAACCTATAGAAGAAATTATTTCCTAGCCCGTAAGGTATATATATTCTTGATCAGTGTCAACAGCCGAGTCCGTCTGTTTTTTATGCGAACTAGTCTCTCTCTTTGCATACGTCCTTTCTGTTGCACGCAGTACGCATGTCGGTACCGACTATATCGGACCACTATATCATATAGCTGCCATAGAAACGATCGGTCGAGCATTTGGCAAAAAGAAACGACTCGCCCTGCAAGGGTATTAAATCTTCGGCGTGCCGAAGATAGCTCTTCTCTCTCGTTTCACCTCGATATAGTCATATGGAAATATGAATAGCGAGTGCATTCAGATACATCTACATATTTTTTCTATCCACCTATCCGACTGAATAATTGCAAAGTTTCACATTTCCATTTCTGGTCGCATGGGAGAGTGAGGGGTGTGGCAAGTTCTTGACTCTAATATTGGGCAGGCGCTTAACAAAAATTGCAAATACTTATCTGCATTTCATTGACTTTTCCAGTGTGCACTTAATTAAAAGCAGAAAAAGCACTCGGTTGATTAATTAGTTATGTCAAATTCTCTTTTGTTCGCCTTTGCTTGTTTGTTTAAAGAAAAAAGTCAATCGAAGTGAAAAAAAATATTTCTTTGAGAGGCTTTAAAGTTGGGCATTGTTACTTTGTCTCTATAAATTTAAAAAAATTTGTCCCAAAGCTGAAGGAATACGAACGAATATTTAATGTATTTTATCGCGATATTTCTTAACTCTAAGTTCCTTTAGTTTCAGTTAACCGGAATGTGAACCCTTCCCTATATATTCCAGGTGTCATATTACAGTAATAATTTTATTAGAAGAGAAAGTTTTTTCAAGTCAAGATTCCTAGTACATTATTTAAGCCAGGCTCAGTGGCAAAAGTTATACTTTACTTTACTTTGCTTTACCTTACTTTACCTTACTTTGCGTATGAGCTATGAGACCCGCTTTCCTTTTCCCTCTCCCTTTATTGCATAACCGAAATTTAGTAAATTTCTTCTAATTTATAACCGTAGTAAAATGTGCTGTAAAGTTTATTTAACTTGTTAATTGTGCGTTACCTGCGCAAAGTTTTCGCAAGAACTCTCGTGCTTATGTAAAACATTTAACAGCATACTTGGGCAAATGTTTAAAAGAATTCACTTGAAATCAAATATATAAAAAGCTTACCTTATATACAATATAGTACAATACAATGTATGTACATATTTATAGGTATGTTCGCATTTTTTGAAGAAAAATAAACCGAATAAGAAAAGCTGGCAATGCGAATCCGATACTTACTGCCAAAAGAGCCTTTCCCCCCTAAGCTCCACCATCCCAAAATTGTTCTATAAGCCATCAAAGCAATACAACAACAACAACAACAACAACAACAACAACAACAACAACAACAACAACAATGGTGCAGAAGAGGTAGCAGAAAAGAAATCGACAGCGAGCGCAACAAAAAACTTTAAAGCAGCGCAAAAAAAAAAGCCACCAAAAATATAAAGAAGACGAAGTTATAATAAAGGAAAAAGAGAAGAAAAAAAAAATATATCATAAAATGCCCAAAGAAAAAAATCTAAATAAATAAGACCTGCTCGATTTTCTTCAAACTTTTTTCGTTGTTGTTGTTGTTGTTGTATTCTTTGCCTTTTACAGCAACGGCGAATGAAGGAGGGCAGCCATAGAGGTCCCAAGGCAAACGCACTCACACACACACACACACACACAGATAGAGCACCCAATAAAAACAACAACAACGACAAGCGACGTCTTCTTACTTGTGTAGCAAAGGCAGCCAGCAGCGAACATCTTTTGCGAGCGAGCGCAAAATTCCTGTCATGGGGTCTCCAAGTGATGCCACAATCGGCGGCTGCTGCCACCGCTGCCACCGCCGGTTGTCGCCGCCGCCGCCGCCGCCGCCGCCACCGCTGCTGCTGCTGCTGCCGATGTAGCTGCTGCTGACTCTTCTGCTGCTGTTGCATTATTCATGTTTGGCAGCCAGCCATCGTGGCCCCCTCCGCCACCCCGAACTCAAGCTCTCCAACATTGGCGGGGGCAGCCGAGTCAATAACTGACTCTGCAACTGACGACGACAAACACCACGCCCTCAAAACGTCACTTGCCGCACATGTGCGAGCGAGAAAGCCATACAAACACAAATCAGCTGAGAGCGCCGCCATTTGCTGCGGCGAGAGAGAGCTGCGACAGAGAGGGAGCGAGAGAGAGAGAGCGAGAGCGAGAGCGCGCTAAAGCTGCCGCAGCTGGCAAGTGCAAGCGAGAGGCCACAACAGATAGATGGTGGTTGCTGTTGCTTGTGCTGCTAGCGTAAAGAGCGCGTCTCAGAGTTGAGCTTGTGAATTCGCTGCAGGCGCAAAGCACACAGTAATACGCCGCTACGCTGACTGGTTGTCGGCGCGGATGTTTCCAAATCGAATCGCAGTCGAGTTTCGAGACGTCGCCGCAGTTTGAAAACGCGTGCCAACAACAACAGACATCGCTCGGGCTCGTCGCTCGGCATTTTCGTTTGTTTTTTTAATGCAACAACAGCAAGAACAACAACAACAACAGAAACCGAAACAACAACAACAATAGGGAGCCAGTCAAATATTGAATTGAATTATATATTGCGCGGCCCCCGTTCGTGTTTGAGTTTGCCGCGGGCGTAACCTCTAACCTCGCCAGATTACGCACGCCGTCGGTTCCGTCGATTTTTTGTTTGGCCTGATCTCTTTTTGCACAACAGCAGCTGCCGCCGACGACCGTCCAAAGTCAAAGTCTTCATTTAGTTATCAACACACAAAATATACACAATCGGCAATAAACAGAAACAGAAACAGAAACTGAACAGGCGCATCCGCCTCTGGGCCAGCTCTAATGCCTTTATCAGTAGCCACGCATCTCTGGGCGCTGCCGTAGGGAACACACATAGAGGCTGTCTGGCTGACTGGCTGACTGGGTGACCGGCTGACCGGCTGAGCGGGACCAAAGTGGACCTTTTCCCACTACCACTCAATTTAAACAGAGTGCCATTCTCTCGCGCTGTCTCGTAAATTAATGTCATAAATTAATTTCGGGTTTTAACATTCCGGGACTGACATTTGCAACCGGTGTCCGCGTCGTCGGGCGTCTCTCAGACTCGTTAAACCGTGGTCCGTGTCGGTTCAGGAGCGCGCGCCTCGATTCAAAGTCAACTTTACCTGCCGCCACATCAAGTCAAGTGTGTGTGCGTGTTTGTGCGTGTGTGTGTGTCTGTGTGCGTCACCTAAAACCCAAATGTTCCTTAAATTACCTTGAAGCTGAGCAAGAATAAGCAGAAGAAATTAAAATAATAATAAAGCCAATTATATATAGTGAGAGAATAAATAATAAATGTTTATATACAAAAAAAAAGCTGCCTGCGCTGACGACAACCGTTCACGAAATGTTCAATCTATTAAATTGATGTTCAAAGTGTGTTTTTCCCGTTCAACAAACTCGCCCACAAATTCGATTGTTTGTTGGCAAAAGATTTCGCATACAACAGCAACAGCAATAACAACGAGAAGAACTGCAAGAGATTCAGTGTCAAGTGTTTCATAAACACAATTGAATATCATTTGGATTATTGGACCAAAGCCTTTGCATTTGCCTTGCGCCCAGTCGCTGCATCAACAACAATCAGGATACAAACACCAACAACAACAACAGCAACAGGAACAACAACAACATCAAAATCAACAACAACAACAGCAACAATAACAACAAACATACACCAGAAAGACATCATCATCGTTGGAAATAGACCTCGTGTCATTCCAAAAGACGCACATGGGCGTCTGCACCGAGGAGCGCCCTGTGATGCATTGGGTAAGCATCGATAGGTTAACAAAAGATCAACAAGTCAACAGACTCACAATGAGCTGCCCCTTGCTCCCAATACCATGCTGTTATCGATAAGTTGGAGATAAATCGATAGCCTGTTAATAAGATGATCGACTTTAAGTCAATTCGTTTGATCGATACAAAGCCTTACTTCACCGATATCTAAAGTCGATAAGCCCTTTAGATTCGATAGAACGATATTCGTAACAAAAAAGTCGATAGAGTCCGGAAATGTAGAAGTTATATTAGTCGATAATAGAACTTCGCAAGCGCAATCGCATACCCCGCAGTAGTTTAATAATCTGCCATTAAATCCCATCAATACTTCAAGTGGAACTTTATATTTATCGATCAGTTTTATTAACTTGATCAATTTTTAATGAAATTTCGATAGTTAAGTTCATTGACTAATACAACCAATAAGAAAACACATCGAATTTGGGAGTTGATAAGAAATGCTCGTCGATAATAGACCTTTGCGAGCCTTTAACCGAGTCCGTTGGGAATCGAAAAGTAGCAGGAATCGTTAAATAGTCAATAATAGACGATCCTTATACTTCAATTAAATAATCTGCCACTAAAACGCTTCAAACATTCAAGCAAAGCTTGCCTCTTATCGATAAGTTACTTAATCGATCAATTCTCAATCAAATTTCGATAGATCGAACAATCGGTAGCTAAAAATGCGTAAATATGCTGGACAAATGTGTGAAACATTTTCGGATTTCTCATTTTTCACATTCTCGAACAAGTTTTTTGAGTCAGCTTCAGCATCAGAGGCGCATCAGGTCTATGGGCGCTGATTAATTTGTGATTTATCTCGGGCTCGGGTTACAAATGTTATCAATGCCAGACCAAAAGCTACGCTCCTGCCCAGTCGAGAGCAGCCGGAGCCAGCGTCTGAGACAGAGCTGTTGATAGCGATAAGAAAAACCCCCTTGTGCAGTTCGGTTTCAGAGACAACGCGCAACCGAGATCATGAGTTGCCTTTTAGTTCTCTATGTGTTGTTGTCATGCATCGATAGCTGAAGCGATGCCAACAATCAGTTCGAATGAGCTTGCAGCTATCTTTTTTATATGCTCAGTTTATTTATCGTTTTATATTTCAATACAAAACGTGAACAATATTTCATACAAAATGTCAAACTTCCCAATATTAAGCATACGCCATGCTAAGCATGCAAAAATTGTTATTTGAGCCAAACAAACGTTTTACATTTATGCATCAGCTTGACATGTGAATTATTTTTAATTGTAGCCCACATTTTAAATCATATTTCATTTGATTTGCGCCTTTTAGACTATTCAATTACATTGTTATTGCACAAAACTAGAAAGAAAAAAATGTTTAGCCTTTATGACAGAGCCGCAGGCAATGGGATAAATGATGAAATGTTATCCATGCATAATGTATATTGTCATGATAGAAACAACAAAACGCACGGAAAGACGACAGCCATGAACAATTTGTGCATGATATGCGCTTATAATTCCCAATCGGTTTAGGCGCAGACTTTACGGCATGACTTGCTTTATGTAACGGGGCAAAGGGTTAAAATAAGCCGCATATTTTTTTCAGAATTAGCCCTTCGACAGGTTGTGTGGAGTTTTTGCTGTTTTAGATACAATAAATAATGCATTGGCTCTTGAATTTTGTTCAGTAAGCAATCAGGTTGCTGGCTGACTTTTCATTAGATTAAATATATTCTAAATGAGCTGAATTATTGCAATTCTATTTGTAAATAATGAAAAACTACATGAATCAATAAAAAAATGGTTAAAAGGAACTTTTAAGCTTTTAATAGGCAACAAACCTAAACCAAAAATTGTAGGTGTCATGTTAAGATAAACTTTAATAACTTTTAGCCTGCTTCATTTGTAAATACTTTTGACTTTTCGAGGAGTTATAAACTGCTACAATATGGAAGATTAAAGATTAATTTCTTTCCACAAATATTTCATCTTAGTTCCGTTCAAAAGGGGTAGAGATAGATGTATGCGTATTACGTGTTTTCTGTTGCTTGATTTTGCTATTTTGTGCCTGCCCCTTTTTGGGCATGCCGCAGGCTACAAATCAAGCCATCATGTTGCACAAAAAAAACAATAACAACAACAACAAGAAAATGGCAGTTGCCATAAAAATGTGGTTATGCCATGTCGGCTGGGGATTAGATGTGTGTGGATAGACGAAAATGGTGAAATATTGGATACTAAAATGGCAGCCAGAAATGTTGCGTTGCGTCCCCCAAAGGTAAAACCGATGTCTGCCCAAACACAGCCCGAACAACAACAAGAAGAAGAAGAAGAAGAAGAACAACGACAACAACAACAAAATATTTGTAACGCCAGCAAAAACAGAAGTTTTTTGGTTTTCGAATTTATTTAGTTTTGCGGCTGGTTAAAAAGTTGTCATCCTTCTAAGTTACAGAGCTCAAATCTATTTTCGACTAATTAATCAAAAAATAAGTAAACTGGAGCATCGATGATACGTAGCGAGTCGCCAGATATGCATATATTCCCATATTTATATATATAAATTTGTATTTGTATAATTTGTCTGGCTGCAATGTGCGACATGATGTCTGCGCTCCGTTTCGTACTCGAAAATAATATTGTGGCACGTATATTATATGCTCTGTAGTTTGCATCTTCTCAAGTTTTTCCTTTTTTTCAATGAATGTCTGTCGGTTGAGAGTGTAGGGCTGAGAGGGCGGAAAGGGGCGGGGTGGCTGGGCGGTGCCGGGCATCATCTGTCGCTGGGTTTCCCCTACCCAAGTTTGTTCAAATGTCGCGCAACGTTTTCTTGGAAAAGTCACGCAAAAAAAAAAGCTGGCTAATTGAAATTAACTTTTGCCGCCGCCATTGAAAATTTCATGCATCATTTTGTTGCTCGGGGCACATCCTTTGAAATTTTACGAAATTTGTGAAAAATTTCAGAGCTGACTGAGACGGAAATCAAGCGATGCGGTCTCCATTTCAAAAGTAAATGAAAAGAAAGAAAACCCTGCTCGGTTAACTAAAAGTTTGCCTTATTTAACACGTATAAATTTTGTATTTATTCTCGTTTTTTTTTTTTGTTTGTTTCTTTTTTTTGCCCTGCAGCAGCAGAGCGCAAGATTTCTTGGGCCCGGCGCAAGGGAGAAAAGTCCAACACCACCTGTAGCACATCAAGGGAGCAATCAATGCGGCAGTGCTGCAGGTGCAAATAACAATCATCATCCATTGTTTCGCACATGCTCCACATCATCCTCGTGTCCCGATATTTGTGATCACAGTACAAAGCCATTTGGCAATGCATACGGCAGCGAGTCATATAGAAGGTAAGTTTCCATTCCCCCCCCCCCCCCCCTTTTCCAGCACACAGGCACACGTGAATTGAAATCCACCCGCCTTTTATTTTTTAGCTATGAAACCGCCGATCGCGCCACATTTGAGGACTCAGCGGCCAAATTCTCGATTAGCCGCAGTCGCACCGATTGCACGGAGATCAGCGACGAGACCACGTCGGGCATATCATTCAAAACGGAGCCCTTCGGACCGCCCAGCAGCCCCGAGTCCACCAACGATAGCAAAGTAACCCGCAATCCCGACGATTGCGCCGGCTGCGGCCGACAAATACAGGTGAGCTCAGCCAAATGTGATTAGATAGTACATCATTTAGTGGGTAGGTAAGACTAGCAGGTAAAACTAGCCGCATGATTATATGAGTTGTTGCAGCTAATTCAATGTGTCTTTTGTGAAATTATTTAAAGTTTGCCTTAAGTTTTAGCTATCTTAAATCGTGTCTATTAAAACTATCAAAATTTTCTCAAGGGCATGATTAGTCTTTAAATTTAAAAGAAAATCACATTGTAAGCATAATAATTGAAAGGATCAGGCTTCTATATCATACAAGTTCTATATAGAATTACTTTTTTGCTCTACAAATAATCCTTTACTCACCTAAAATCAACATATTATCCAGATAAAATAACACATTTCCCAAGTGAACAATTGGTCGAAAAGTATAGAAAATGCGATATGAAAATAAAGCGTCTGCAGTTCGTTTTTCATACTGTTTTATAACCCATGGAAGGAGGCATCTCCGTCCCCATTAAGAATATATATATTCTTGATCAATATCAACAGCCGAGTCGATAAAGATATATACGCCAGTCCGTCCGTCTGTCTGTTTCTATTCGAACTAGTCTCTCATTTTTAAGGGTATCGTCATGAAATTGCATATGTCGAAACCGGATCGTACTACTATATCATAAAGCTGCCATAAGAATAATCTGTCCAAAATGAGTTCGAACAACTTTTTGAAAACTGTTTAGAAATCTTAACCATAAGCGGCAATTACTATTTTTCCTGTGCTTACGAGCAAAGCATCATGTAAAAGTACGGTCTGCAAGGGTATTCGTAGTTCGGCGTGCTGGAGACAGCTTTTCCTTCTCGTTTTGTCTTCAAATAATCCCAATTTAACTAGCTTATAAGCTTCACGATAACATTTTCCATGGGAACAATCGATTGAAAACTATAGAAAATAGAATTGAAAAATCAACCGTCGGCACTTCGAAGACTACCTGTATTTTTTTTTCTCGTTCCTTTTATGTTAACAACTTGATTACTTGAACAAAGAGCCGCAAGTCATAATTGTAAAAATATATGGATATAAATTAGCATATAATTATATTCATTACAATTATCAACATGTTATAAAACACGAATTTAAATGAGGCAGCATCTCAATTATATTGTTTACAAACATAAAGACATTTATTTAAAGGGAATCTTTAATATTAAGAAATAATTTTTCTTTATTATTAAGAAATAATTCTTATAATGAGCACAGAATTAATTTATCGAGGAATTTGATGCATTTTCGAGTCAAAAATTCTGCAAATAATGTCAAAAATGCATACAAAAAAAATATATACATAAATTTAAGAGGCGTTTGTAGATCCATCATTAATTGTTTTTTGCTTTTTTTGCGTGATTTTGCAGGATCGTTTCTACCTCTCCGCTGTGGAAAAACGCTGGCATGCCAGCTGCTTGCAGTGTTATGCTTGTCGCCAGCCGCTGGAACGGGAATCCTCATGTTATTCACGTGACGGCAACATTTATTGCAAAAACGATTATTATAGGTAAGTTGCCTAAGTGCGAATCCCGAACCGAAAACTGACTCTAATGTGATGGAAACAGCTCAAGCTGTTCGCTTTAGCTGCTGGGAAGCAGCCAGTCGGTGCTTGGGGTCACGAATCAGATAAAGCCTCGAACTGCATGCCAAGACATTGACTAGAAAATGATTGCCAAACACGCAAATGAAATATTTATATGCATGCCAGCATTGTGCATTTGCACCACTGTGCGAAGGCTATCCAATGCTGGCTTGGCTTGGTGACGGCAACAAGCAGACCGCGACCGCAGCGAAAGACAGCTCCACACCAGCCCACCGCCCCCCTCACCCAACCCTTTTACCTGTGCAGAGCTTGGCGGAGCTGCGCCTGGCTGCATGGGGCTGCGTGTGTTCTGCTGTTTGCATTCCCATTCCGCATTCGGTTTCTCAAGAACGCGACTTCAACGCTCGCTCACCTCGCCAAAACACGCTAGACACCACCTTGCAGTTGCAGCTTACAACTTGCAACTTGCAACTTGCAGTGGCAGAATCACAGAGCAGCGCAGCAGTTGCTTTTGAGGTTGACAACTCTGCGCCTGGGTGGGTGCTGCTTCAGCTAGGAAGCTGCCGACGTTGCCGCCGTGCAACGCGATTTCACGCGCCGCAAGCAACACGCGAGATTAGTGCAACAACAACAACGGCAACAATAACAAAATGAAAACAGGTTATAATTATGCCAAATTTCAGGCACACACATATACAAACACACACACACACACACCGTAACGCCTACAATTTGTTGTGGCACGGCAATTAAAGCTGCGGCTGGTGGTTAGTTGCAAGTTGCCAGCACAAAAGTTTTTGCTACACCTGCCCGCAGTTGCTGCGTAAATCAAAAACTTTATCATTGCCAGAAGAAGAAGCAGCAGACGTCTAAGCAGCAGCAAGCAGCAAGCAGCATGCGGCATGCAACACGCATTTCCCAACTTGCAACATAAATCGAATGCAAGTCACGCTCGTCACTCGTATTTCCTCTCAAATGATTCCTGTGACATTTATTACCGCTCCATATTTCAAAATACGCAGTCGCAGTCGGATGATGATGCTGCAGCATGCGGCATGCAGCTGATCCCCCCACAGCGTGCCAAGCAGCGCAACCGCTTCGCTCCGCTTGCAACGCACACACACACACACACACACACACGCGCACACACAGTCTCGGGTCTGGGGGCCGCCATGTCATGTCATACACAATTCCACAATCCATTCCGCCGTAATGTTTCATTTCGTTTCATTCCTCCGCCCTGCCTTTGGGCATTATCAATCAAATCGAAAGCAAGTTTCCCGCCGACTCCCCGCCTCCGTCCCTCTGTCCTCCAGTCCCCCAGTCCCCCCTGTCCCATCCAACGACAACGAACATTCTTTGTTGATTTATAGAGCCGATGTCAAATATGACAACGCCGAGTCGACAAAGTCGTCCGCGCTGCGTTTTTTAGGGGGCGCAGGCCAACAATTTATGCCCTACGCACCGTTAACTCTATGGGGAAATATTGTGGGTGTACGCGAATCTCGCCACCGCCCCCGTCTCTGATTCTCTCTATCTCCCTCTCTCTTTTGTTTCTCTACATGAAAAATCATGAACGCATCAGTGCAATAAATTCATGTGTTGTTAAATCGAAAACGAACACTTATAATTCATTTCAAAATTAAAAAACAAACAGGAACATTTAAAGAAAAAGAAAGACAAAAATTGAATAGAAACTTAGTCACTAAATTTACATTTAGGTCGTTTAATTCTACTGCAACTAAATGATAAGATTTTGATAATATCTCAGCAACAGGTTAAGAAAGAAGAGAAAATTTAATATACTTTCCGCTCGTATCTAAGAAGCGCAGGGAAAATCTTACAATAAACTACTTTTCGACCGATATTTCCTATGACAGCTATATGATATAGTGGTCCGATGTTGATTGAATTATGCATATATATGGCAGCTATATGATATAATGGTCCGATCTAGTCGGTTCGACGTATGTACAACAGAAGGAGGGACGAATTGGAAGTTAAAACTGAGTTAAAACTGAGAGAAACATAGAAACAGACGGATAAACGGACGGACGGATATAAATTGATCGACTCGTCTGCTGATACTGATCAAGAATATATATCGGGATCGAAGATGTCTCCTTCTAGGCGTTACACATATCGAGACATAATCATAATACCCTCTGCAAGGGCATAAAAGGAATATGCGCTCAACTTTCTTTAAGTGGCAGCAATAGCCTGCAAAGTGGCTAGTTTTAAATACACTTCAGACAGACGCAACATTAAGTTGGATTTAATTAGTCTTTTGCCAAAAGCGAATCAAAGTTCATTTATTGATGTTGCACAAAAATGAAGACTTCAAAAACATTTCCACATCAATTTTATTTGTTTCGCATTTTTCAATAGAATTTTCATTTGTGCGGTCAAAGCAGTTCAAATGTAATTATTGATAAATAAGTACACACAAACACACACACACACGCACACACACATACACACACAAACACACACATACACAAGCACACGCGCGCGCTCAGACACGTATATATTTCAATTGAAAGCTACTTTGTGCTGATAGTCCTCGCCCCCGAAAATGACCTCAACTAAGTTTTCAATTTAAAAGTTTAAAATAAAGTAACCTGATTTGTTTCAGTTAATAATACGCCTAGACGTATCAAAAGTGGTTTAACTGTTTATTTGAAAAGGTCAAAAGGTTATTGATATGCTCAAATTATTGTTTTATTAGATAATTGCGTACATTTGTTGAGGCGTTGATTTTAATTATTGACAATTTGGTGTGAAATCTATACGGCTATTAGATAAATGAGACACACAAGAGGTTCATATGCGAAATGCTCGCAAGAAGAGAACATTTCTATCGATTCAAGCTATCGATTATATATAATAAACTCGATATTCGAGTAAACAAGGAAGACAAACGTTGAATATAAACTACATAAAATCAGGAATTTCATGTGCCAAAAGCTGTTAGAACATTTATGCTTAAGGAAATGCATGTTGTTATCGATTTTAATCGCTTCAAGTTATCGATAATGTATAACAAACTCGATATTCGAGTAAACGCGGAAGACAAACGTTGAATGTTCTTCTTAAAGAGCATACAAACGATATGAAATTAGGCATTTCATGTGCCAACAGCTGTTAGAACATTTATGCTTAAGGAAATGCATATTGTTATCGATTTTTATCGATTCAAGTAATCGGTGATAAGTAATAAACTCGATAGGCGGGTTAGCTAGGAAGACACATGTTCAACTTTACTTCTTAACAAACTTACAGACTATATTAAATCAGATATTGCATATGCCAATATAATCTCTATATATACAACTGTTTGTCCTGATTAACTGATTGACTGACAGACTGATGAATGATTGAATAAATGGCTGACTGACTGACTGATTAGTGATCAACGCACAAGCCGTAAGAGCTGGGAAGTTTAAACTGTTTAAGTTTTGAAGAAATTCCACCTGCTTGTGCGGAAAAATCGCTTCTTTTACCAAACCTATTTTCAATGATCTTTGTTCAAATTCTGTCCGGGCAACACCTGCTAGCAGATGTATAATTTGCTGCATAATAATGAAATGAATTTGAATTCAAGTCCAGTTATGTATACAGACATTCACTTACAGCTTAGATATATTATTTGGATGTATTACAATTTCTACACAAGTTTTCCTCAAATCGCAATTTGTGCAGCGACCTTCGCTAGACTAGCTTTGGCTCGGCCACAGTCTTAGCTGGGCTTTAACAAATTTGTTTGTGGCATATGAATTTGGTGGCAATAAACTGAAAACAAGGCATCTGATAAAAAGCAAACACATGTCACATTGGCTGCGGTGGTCGCTACCGAAACTCCGCGACCAGTTTGTAGATACGGCAAAAACATATATCAACAGATATAAGCTGAACATATATATACATATATATATATACCGTTTTTTTTTTGTTGCGCTAATCGGACCATCAAAACATATGTTTGCCACCGTTGCCGTGTTAACTGTATGTTTGTGTGTGGTTATATATTTCTGGCCTGGTCATAATTTTGTTGTTGTTTTAGCTTTTAAGCCGATGCAAGCTAAATAATTGGATTGTTGTGGATTACATTGGAAGCAAACTCCCTCCCCCCCGCACCACCTCTCATTGTTGCACCTCCTCGTTGACATTTTACAATCGGGCAATGTACCTGTTTCGCTCGCCAATTCTTGTTTGGCTGCAGCCGCAGCAAAAAGCAGCAAGAGAAATAAAAATAAAAATTAAAATTGCTGGCTGTCACCTCGTTTTCTGCATATTTCGTGGCCATCCTGCGGCGCGACAACGTCATAAAAGTCCAACTCAACCCAGCTGAACTCGGCTCTTATCTATCATGATGATGTTGCTGCTGATGCCAAAGCGGATAAGCTGTTGCCAGCAGCAGCAGCAAAAACAAGCAAGTGTGCCAGGGAGTGCATGACTAGAAGATACCCTAAGCACAGCCCCAATCTGGCGTAACCTTTTATACTTGCATAAACACACTTTGGATGGATACCCTATATATCCCTTAAAATAATGTAAGAGTGCTCAACAGCCCTAGAGGACATAGCTAAATCGACTTGGCTATTGATACTGATCAAGAATATATATATAGCACGTGATCGGGGATACTTAATTCATTCATTCAGACTCGCCTGTTGACGCTGATCAAGACCATTCATGAATTCTCTATAGGTTCGAAGATATATCTTTCAGCCTGTCACACATATGAGCACACAAGCATGCTACCCTCTTAAGTGGGTACAGGGTATAAATGAGGCTGCAGCTGCAGCCTTTATCGTCGCAGCATCTCAACACACACACACACATATATACATATATATACAAGCTATATACAGTAGATACTTTTGCCTGCGGCCGCCTTGGTGTCATAATTTTTATGTATCCACCCCGCCACAGCGCGCAAGTCTTGCCCTCCCTTAAGGAAAATAGCTGATTGGCTTCGTTATCAGAGCTCAGGCCCAATAAGAAAATAGCGAAGAAAAAGAAGCCGGAAAAATAAGAGAAAAACAACAAAATAAAATCAAATAAAATGCGTTTTGCAGCGCAGCGAAATGTCTTAATCAGGGCCTAGGCTGAGGCAGGGGCGAGTCCCGGTTAAAGAAAAAAAAAAGGGTAAAACGGGTAAAAAAGTTTTGTGGCATAAAATGTTTACAGTTGCTGAAAGTCAGCGAAGCGCATCCATTTAATTGTGGCCAGCGAGTGGCCAAGAGATACTCGAGCACCAAATTTATGGCCAGCCGCAAATCGCGCGTTATGCAATAAAATAATTTCTTGGGGGCAGCTGAAAAAAAAACACCGCGCCATCCCAAGCGAAAAATCATAGAAAACTTACAGAATTCATTAGGCAAACGGCGAGAATACAACAACAACAACAACAACAACAGCAGCAACAAAAATGAAATTGAAAAATCAGTAGAAAAAGTGAAGAGAAAAAAAGTGAGACAAAGCCAGAGTAGTTAAACAGCCGAACAGAGTTTAACGATTCTATCTCACGACGCTTTTTTATGTGACCACCTGCCCCTGCCCCTGCCGCAGCCCCTGTCCCAGCCCCTGCCACACTCTGTGGCGTCATCAAAAACTTGAGCAATGCGGAGGCACAGGAGAAGACTTCAACAACAAAGAGGCTGAGAAAAAAGCGCAGTATTTATTTTTTATGAGCACTTGTCAGCGATCCCATGTAGCGCCGTCCCCAGCACCCAACTACACTATATATATATATATATATATATATATATATATATATATATATATATATATATATATATGCTAGAGCCAACTGACAATGGCTGAGAGTTGGCAAATTTGTGTTCAGAAATAATCAGCTTGCCTTAAATAACTATAATCACGGGATAAGCTAATGTGTTCATCATAACAACAAAAAAGTGCAACAAATGTGATTTTAATAAGTGGGAAATTAAGTGGAAAATGTTATAGATACGATATAGCATATAATCATATAACATAGCGTAAGTTAGCTCGAGTAACAATATAAAACCCGAACGAAGATCTCTGAGTGCAAATTTGATAGGTATTTGATTGTGTTTCATATACACAGCTAAGAATCATTAACAACGTCAATTGCGCAAAGCAGATCCGGCTTTGAACTCCGAAATAACATAGTCTAGTTTTCCTTGCGGCAGATCTAGCTAAAATATCCAGCGTTCGGTTGGGTGGGTGAAGTTTATTAGGCCTTCAATTAACGAATTGATTCTGCAGAGTTTGTACTTTTGAAGAAATTTTCGAAGAAACTGTAAAACAAAAAAGTTGGACTTCTTTAACGAGCATTAGCCAATGTCTGATTTTTACCGTCAACTTTAATTTGAAGTGTTTTATGTTCCAGATAATTTATTTGTGTATTTAGTATTCGGTTCTTTTGCAGTTCTGCCATCTGTTTGAATTAATATATAATTATCATTCGAAAGAATATTGAGAACAATTGACGATTGTGGCTTAAGTGAAGTTTATGTTGCTTTAAAGCAAATTTGGCAAATTTCAAAGAAACCCAAGAAAAAATAATAACACTTGCTTTTCGTTAGAAAATTCGATTTACTTCTTTGTCTGATCTATTTGGTTGTAATTATTAACTTTTACCTAAATCGTTTTAGATTTCTTTTAGTATTTAAATTCGCGGAAGCACAAGAGTTCACTTGCTTTGCGGCAAAGTAATCTCCAAGTAAAAATCAACTATAAGAATTTATCTAACTTATTTAAAGCCTTATCGTTGCTTTCTTTGGAAATATGCAGACACACAGTTTAGTTAACAATTTAACCTGCTCTGGCCACATTAAATCAACTATTACCACTCACTTAAACGTGTTTTGTTGGATTTACACCACGGTGAGCCACTCTCCGGTGGTTCGCCGTGGTTGCACGCTGCATCCGAGACGCGTCGCGGTTCGCTCGCTTCGCTGGTCAATGGTTCAACCTTTTTCTGGGCCCAGTTGCGCCCTCTCTCCCTGTCAGTAGGAAAACAAATATAATAAAAACTACTCGCAGCGCGATAATTAAAATGTTTAATGGGCATCTTAAAACATCATTTTACGCCGAATTTATGCGAGCGCTCACAGCAACCAAAGCCAGCACTTGAGAGAAACTGCCGCCACAGGAATCATACTCCAAAAATTCAAAATAAAAAAAAAAAAATAAAATAAAATAAAAACAAAAAAAAAAAGGCAGCTAACAATGGGGCGCTAATCTAATCAGCTAGACTATAAAAATTATACATGCAATTTCAGTGAGCATGATGCGGTTCCTGGAAGCCGGAAGAGGCCTATTAAAGAACGTTTAAACATTTTAATTTTAAATGTAAATGTACATGTTAATGCAAATGTAAATGTTAATTTAAATGGAAACTATTTGGGTAAATGATCAGACACAGCCATAGTAGGTTGAAGTTATGTTTGGCGCCAAGTTGAGGTTATGTTTGCGTTTTGAGGTTATGTTTGGCACGTACTTAAGCTTATGTTCAGGGTATATTTGGCGCTAAGTTGAGGTTATGTTTGAGTTATGTTAGCAGCAAAGTTGAGGTTATGTTTGGGGATTGAGGTTATGTTTAGCGCGTAGAAGCAGAGCTGCGACCTTAGGCTTAAGATCTAACCAAAAGACAACAATACAAACCAGTTGTCAAGCCACAGGATTGAGGCTGTGTTTGACGCGAGATTATGTTTGGCGTCTAGTTGAGGTTATGTTGAGCTGCGGCTTAGGGCTAATCGCTTATGCATTACGCGCACAGATCGAACCGAAAAGACAGCAATACAAACTAATTTTCCAGCACATTTAACTCGCAAAAAAAAAAAAAAAACAAGCGGCATAACAAATATCAACAAAACTTGTCGCACTGTATTTACTTTAGGGTCACAGTCACAACAACAGCAAAAAAACACACACAAAAAAGTAAATGCAAATAATTATTGTATATGTTTAGGCAGAGGCAGAGCTCAGCCCCTGGGCAGAGCCTAGAATCGAATTAACGCAATGGGGCGTCCGCCGGAGGTTTTGCGCTCTCACGAAATCCGGACTAAAATGTTGTATATGTTGTATTTTTTTTTTTGCAACTGCGAACGGGGTGGCGTCTGGGAAATCCGTTGCTTGTTGTACTTGTTGTTGTTGTTGTTGTTGTTGTTGCTGGTGTTGCATGTATATTACTTGGCCTGTAATCGGAAGAGCCGGCCACAGCGGGTGGCACTTGAAAAACCTGAGCGCCGTTCGCAATATCCCTCCGTGCGCGTTACAAATGCTCTCACGTTACAAAACGTGGCTGCCGCAGCCAGCAGCAGCCAGCAACAACTCTCATGCAACGGTGCAACAAACGCGGTGCCCCTTTTTCAACGGCAGCCGCTGCCCTGCCACACGTCGGTTTACACTTCAGCGTGCAGAGCGCTGCTCTACGTACTCGACGTACTCGACCTCGCCGTATGCCGTATGCCGTATGTTGTATGCCGTATGCGTATCCGCCTATCAAACATACGTGGACCCTATTCAGGTTTTTGTATGATGTGATGTGTTGTATGTTGCCAGCCCATCGGCCATGGAGTGGCCGCGAGTGGCCCAAGTGGCCGTGCCGCGCGCGCCACTTAGCCACGATTTCGATGTCTGTTATCAGCCACGTCTGAGTTGCAGAGCTCACAGAGATGAAAAAAGCCAAAGGCAAAGCCAGAGGCAGAGCCACCCTAAACCAGCCCCGGAACTTATCTATTTGCGTAATCAGAGGCCCGAAAAGCAACTTGACTTTTTACTGTTGTTGCTGGGGCGAGGGGCAACAATGAAATATAGAAGCAGAAGCTCACGGATCCAGAGCCAGACCCAGAGTCATGGCTATCAGGCGAGATCTGCATCTGCAGCAGCTGCTGATGCTGATGCTGCTGCTGATGTGGATGTAGATTTGGATGTGGATGCTCACATGTGTCGCAGCTTCGCACGCTTCAAGTGCACTCGAAGAAAAGCATTAAGAATTTCAAGAAGTTCCGTGTTCAAAATTTGAATAAAGCTTTCCATCTTAAAAATGTAAGGCAATACTTTCTTTAAGTCGACAAATTCTTGCACTTCATTCAAGTTATCAATCTTAGAGTAATTAATATTTTAGCTGAAGCTTATTGCTCACATTTCCGAATACAAAACATTTCAATAAAATCCAAATTCAAAATTTCAATCTCAAAAGTCGTATTACAATAATTTCTTTAAGCAGTGTTAACGCTCAATTCAAATGGGCAAATTCTTGTATTAAGTATTTTGTGTTTCATTCAAACTTTTGTCAATTTTTCTATAAAGTCTAATGCATATCTCTCAGAGTATTCAAATAATGGGGTCCATTTTGGCTTTATAAACGTCGCACTCTGGACTTTAGTACTGCCCTTTTTCTCGCAGTGTGGGCAACGCCTCCGAAACAAGTGCAGGACAAACAACAACAACAACAACAACGAGAAGAGAAGCAACAACCCAGCTGAACGATGCGGTTAACCCAGGCAGTCAGCCGGGTTTTGCTGGTATCGCTTCGGTTTTTGGTTCGGATCGGGATTGATGTGCGCTATGCGGTGGGAAATAGTCGGCCGGCCGGGGCAACAGCCACAGCCACAGCCAGAAGCCGAAACAGCGACAGCAACAACGACAACAACAACAACGACAACAACAACAACAACAACAACGAGAACAACACATCACAGAAATGACATTGAGGCTGTGGTTCTGGGCTGTGCCGGCTGCGGTTTGAAGCTGGGAGCAATTCGGCGTGTCCAGGGTGTGCGTGTGTGTTAGTGTGTGTATGTGTGTGTGTCTGTGTGTGTGAGAGTATCAGATTTCGAGCGCTCGAAAACATAATCATATATTAGGCGTTGTCACTTTGACATTTCGCCTGCTCTTTTACATGGCAATAATCATAATTCATTTTTCTCTCGCTCTCTCGCTGCTGCGTTGCTGCTGCTGCTGCTGCTGCTGGTGGCAAAAGGCGCAAAAGGGGGCGTGGCAGGTTGAAACGGGGCTCCCTTACAAAAATAAAGTGGCACGAAATGAAGGCATCGCCTCGGTCTGTTTGTCTGAAACAGTTTTATGAGCTGGTAGCCAGGCACCGCATCGCCGTCGCCGTCGCCGTTGCCGTTGCACGATGTTGACGCTGGCTGCGTCCATGTTTAATATTATTTATGGGGCTTACGTCTTGCCCGGCACACAAGGTATTTACCGACACACACACAAACACACAGTGAAAGATCGAGTGAGAGTCTGGCAACTGCGTCTCTGACAGGCGAAATGTGAATGTGACAAAAATCTCGGCGTCACATCCCAAATAATTTTCAACGAAATGCGAATGGGAAATGAAAATGAAGCTAAAGAGCTGCAGAGCTGCAGAGCTCCCGAGCCAGAGTACGCTATATAAATATGATAAATTTATATGGAATTGTTTCAGTTGCTGTTGCGTTGTGTCTTTCATTTTTGCCCAACAAAATGTGAGAATGAGTCTGTTGAGCGAAGTTGAAGTGAAATGCGCCAATTATTTTGATTAATGTCAAAGAAATCGCGTGTCTTGTGCATTTGATGTTTCCTTCGGTTTTTCGAACTCCCCTTTCCCGCACCGCTCCACCTTCTCTCCAGTGCTGGAAAACGCCTATACAGGGTCTCCATTATTTGGCACGAAACTGCAGCAAAGTGCACTCACAGAAAAAGTCTAGTACTAAAGGGAATAGTGTTTATAAAAGCTCTTGACATTTCTGGATATTATGGATAATATTTCAGAATTATTGTGAACTCCACTTTAGAAATCAATTCTGAATATTTCTTGACACTTCGGTATTATTTCTCTTATCAATATTCTCGAATTATATAATTTTACACCTAATATGAACTCCATTTAAACCTTCTATTTGGATATGAATTCTTTATATCGCTTGACATTTCTGTATTATATCTTTTTTTGAAGAATTTCGAATCATTAAATTTTAGGCCTAATATTAACTCCATTTAAAACTTCTATCTAAAAATCAATTCTCAATATTTCTATACGAATCTCATGCCCAACGAAATTAATAGCTTAACCGAAATTTCAACAAGTTGCAATATAAATTGATATTTTTTCTCTGAGTGTATGCCTCAATGATTATGACTGATGCTGGTAATCTTTGATCTGTCATTTTGCGAAAGTGAAAACAGTAGCCAACGGCTCCAAACTGATGCTCAGACATCGGCCGCTGACGTCGACGTTGACGTTGACGATGAGTGGGCGTTTTGTTAACCGCTTCATTGTTCGGGTCTAGACTCCAGAGATCTCGTTTGCCGCCGCTGGCGATGATTGCTTTGGACAGACAGTAGCACGGCCAGCTTCCTGCGGCCGGAAAGCATGTTATTAGTGGAGAGGCCATAATTTTGTCTGGCCAGGGCAAAGATTATTGCCTGCTGCCCAACTGAACAACAGCTATACAAATATTTCACATATACATATGTGCATATATTGAGGTTTTCGATTTTTATTATTATCATGCCATATAATTGTGAGATGTGTAGAATTCTTGCGGTTCCATGCGAAGCACCATTTACTATGGCCATTTGCCATTTACATGTGCTATTCATTGTAGAGAGTAGTTCACTGCAGCCGACTGATAAATACTCTTCAAAAATAATACGCTCTTGAAAAAGGATCATCAATTATCAACCTGCCAAATTTGGTGGCTCTAGCTCCAAAATTGCGAGAGATATTGCTTCACACTATTGAAGCAGCCCCCGATGGGCGTGGTCTTATGCGTGTAAGTACTTACATATATTCTACATCCGCATTAAAGAGCGAGGCGGAAATATCACAAATGTATTTCTTCTTATACTGCCTAGCGCACACAGAGGCATTTTCAGTTAACAGTTATTTCTAATGATAGACACACATACATACATTATATATGTATGTATATTGCACGTTAAACAGCGCGGCGGAAATATCACAAAGCAATGTATGTATGTATAAGAGCGTACTTATACACTTTTGTTTCTTCTTATACTGCCTAGCGTACACACACAGGCATAGCCAGTTAACCGTTACTTTTAATACTACACACATAATTCCCTTTTGTTTGCCAAAAATGCTTCAATTGTGTGATTTCGGTATATTTACATATGTAAAAGGGCAACAACAAAATATATGTTTGGGCACATTAAATACTAGAAATATTTAAGGTCTCACTTACCCAATGATCAATTAATTGCCCTCAAGCGAATACGCATATGCCGTCGTCGCTTGGCACCCATTATATGCATTATTGCAATTTACACTTTTGTTATGCGCACTTGTTACTACACTTTTTATCTTTTCACTAAGACGCTTACATTTAGCACAGCGCTTCACTCAAAAAAAAATGAAGAACAAAATTACGCACTTTTAGCGCCAAATTTGCTAATTTCGCAGCTGCGACCTTTGGCTTCTGGCACATTTTGAAATTTATATTCTCACTGCATTACAAGAAGATATTGATCACACTGCAGCAATTATGTTGCACTTTTAACTTTTAACTTTGCATTTAACACATTTTAAATCACTTTTCACATTTTGCACTCAGCACTTTTCTTTCCGCGTTCACTTGCAAGGCAGCGCTACCGGATAGTTGAAATGAGCAAAGTCATCGTGGCCACAATAAGCAATTAAAAAACTTATTGGCAACTATTGGCGCCTTTTTGCTAATTGTGGCGCCAATCAGAAATTTTTATAGTAAAAAAATTATGAAAATAATATTTAATTTTCTCTATTATGCGCACCTAACACTATTTATTTACCCTTTTTAATTTTCACTTGACCATTTTCATTTCGCACAGCAATTCACAAACAAAAAAATTAAGAAAAAAAATTTTACGCACTTCTGGTGCCAAATCCGCCATTTGCAGTGCTCTCTCTTAAATGCTCACTGCGCTGCACGAAGATTTTTATCACACTCGGCAACTGCAGTAATTATTTTGCCCTTTGCACTTTGCACTTAACGCGTTTTAAATAACTTTTCACATTTCACTCAACACTTTTCTTTCCGCGTTCACTTGCAAGACAGCGTTACCTGATAGTTGAAATGAGTACAATCGTCGCCTCAATTAGCAATTAAAATACTTATTGGCAACTATTAGCGCCATTTTGCTAATTGTGGCGCCAATCAGATATTTGATATCGATGAAATGATAAAATTAAATACGTTGTGGGTAAAATATATGAAATTATTGACGTAAGTAATCAATTATTCAATTCGCAAATCGCTTAAGTAAGTGCGTATTTTCGCATTAAAGTTAAATGTGTAGAAAACTTGCTTTAATTACTCGGTCTTCGACTACTTTCCAAAGAAAGTATCGATATCTACGCGAAGCTCCTATTCAAATTAGAATTTCGTTTTGCTGGGCTCTGTTGAATTTTGATGCAGTTTTTTGCTTATAAAATTAATAATACTATTTGTTATTATCACTATACTTGCAGTTTTTTTGGTACTCGCCGCTGTTCCCGCTGCCTGGCGTCGATTAGCTCCAACGAGCTGGTAATGCGCGCCCGCAACCTGGTTTTTCATGTCAACTGCTTCTGCTGCACGGTCTGCCACACGCCGCTCACCAAGGGGGATCAGTACGGCATCATCGATGCGCTCATCTACTGCAGGTGAGTGCTAACCCTCTCCCTCCTCCTTCCCCACCGCCATCATCAATCCCTTTGACTAATGAAATGTTCGTAATCCTCTACAGAACTCACTATAGCATAGCGCGGGAGGGCGACGCCGCCTCGTCGACGAGCATGAGCGCCACATATCCGTATAGCACACAGTTTGGTTCGCCGCACAATGACTCGTCGAGTCCGCATTCGGATCCCAGTCGCAGTATTGTTCCTACGGGCATCTTTGTGCCCACATCGCATGTCATCACCGGACTGCCGCAGCCGGCGCGCCAAAAGGGCAGGCCGCGCAAGCGCAAGCCCAAGGATATCGAGGCGTTCACAGCGAATATAGGTGCGTTGTAAATACCACAAGAGTGCCCATAAAAGCCGCGTCTTTATGGCCCCTGGGCTCCGACCTGGCGCCAGTGCAGTGCAGGCCTTTATTTTTTATGTGCGACCCGTTCCCCGGGCATAAAAACCATCGTAAAACCTGGCCCAAAAGTTGTAAAACTCAAGAACATCTTGTAGCAATTGTATACAGCCAAGAGAACTTGTTCCAACTGACAGGTTATCGGACAGGTTCCCTTTCGAGTGGAAAGTGGTGTGGATCGGGAAGGGATCGCAGCTCTGGCTCATGCTGCCTAATCCCTCCCAGAATTTGCACACATTTATGTGCATCTTTTGGTGGACACTTGTCTGGAGAGGGATCGCAGCTGCAGTAGAGGGCAAATCTTTCCCAATCTCTTCCAGAATTTGTACTCATTGCCGCAAGGCAAAGCCCAAATCGTAAGACTTCCCTTTCGAGTGGAAAGTGCGCACTTGTCGGAAAGGCATCGCAGCCCCAGTAAAGGGCGAATGTTGCTGCCTAATCTCTTCCAGAATTCGAACTCATTCATATGCATCCCATTACAGATCTCAATACGGAATATGTGGACTTTGGGCGTGGCAGTCATATGAGCGCCTCGTCGCGCACCAAGCGCATGCGCACCTCGTTCAAGCATCATCAGCTGCGCACCATGAAATCCTATTTTGCCATCAATCACAATCCGGATGCCAAGGATCTGAAGCAATTGTCACAGAAAACGGGTTTACCAAAGAGAGTCCTACAGGTGAGTGATGCGCACGGTTAACCCAATTGCTGAGATTCACAAATGTTTTCCTATTTCCCGTCCAGGTTTGGTTTCAGAATGCGCGCGCCAAATGGCGTCGCATGATGATGAAACAGGATGGCAGCGGCATGCTGGAGAAGGGCGACGGCCAACTGGATCTGGACAGCATCTCGGTGCACAGTCCCACATCGTTTATGCTGGGCGGCTCGAACAGCACGCCGCCGCACAATCTCGACTAACAGCTGCTCAGGGACAGGGAGCAACACAATGCCGCCAGCAATACGGCTGCTGCCGCCGCTGCCGCTGCTGCTGCAGCTGCTGCTGCTGCTGCGGCCTACGCAATTGAGCTTCAGCTGCTGCAGTCGAGCGGCAATGGACGCTGCTCGCCGGCGCTGCTGTCGTTGGCGGACCTGTTGAATGGCAGCGACGATTAGCTTGTACTTGTACTCAAATACTCAAAAAAAAATAGGCAGCAAAGTCGGGTGTGCACGACTAGCACAAACTAGCCAAACAAAAACTTGTAGCTACCCTTATTTAAAATTGCAAGTCTTCAGCTCCTGGAGTTGCCGAGTTCGATGCGTTCAGGCAGCATCTCCTAATCCTAATCAAGAGTTTATATACCCAATGGGCTGGGAGACGCTTCCTGCTGCCTGTTACAGACCTTTGCACAAAGCCAATATACCCGTTTTAGGCAATTTCAATGGGTTCCGGGTATGAGAGCGCAGAGAATGTTGTTAGACGAGCTGCCTCATGTTGTAGCTGGTTGCATTAAGTATTTTTGTAGCTGCCTCTAGCCCAACACTTCAGACTACAACGCCTCGAGACTGGATCTCCATCCGACCAGATCTCGTCACGCCGAGGTTCTCTTTTCAGTTCAGATCTAACACATTAACAGGCCCAAAATGTTGTTTCTATTTCTAACGTTCATTTGTAAATATTGTACTAGAACCTTAGTTATATTGCGCTTACCAGAATATTGTTAATACTTATTATATATATATACACATATATATTATATACAGATATGGATATGCATCCGGCATATGGATATATATCTAGCATACGCATTAAATAAACAAATCTAATATATAAATTTAATATTTATTGCCCGAATTACATAGTTAGAGATGAATTTAGTTTAACGAAGCGCTCTATATTATATATAGTGACATATCCATAGTCGCACCCACCCTTTAACATAACTCAGCACATAAGCATAAGCACAATTATAAACATTTCTAATATTGTAAACAAAGAGCCTGGTGATAACATCGACATTGGTCAAGATCAAACTGTCCCCCTTTGGTAGACATAAACAATTCACCCTAAATATCACGCCACTGTCAATGTTCCCATCAGAGTACTATCCCACGCATAATTGCTGACGCAGCTCAAACTTCACTCAATTTTGACTCAAACTCTCTCAAAGCGAAGTTTGCTAAGCGACCGCAACAGTTAGATAAATCAGTTCATATTCGGGAAGCAAATCTGAATGTACTCAACAAAAGTAGCCGTTAAGTGAAAATAATAAATTGAAATATATTTTTTTATAGTAACCTAACGTGCAAAACTTAATTGGCGCAGCCGGTAGGATACGTCGGGAAAAATTAAAGATCGCTAAAGGATAATTAATTCCCAGATCTAACGCACAATCGCGACCGAAAGTGTTGTCGGAGTGTAATAAAAATTTTCTCGAATACGTATCCGCACAAGAACCTTCGGGTCACTAGTAGCTTAATAATATTGACCCTTTGGGCAATAAAGCTACTACAGTTAATAACGACTGGCTTTGCATATCGTTTGATCCCTGCAATACGTTATTACTGAGTCTTTTTAAGACACACACACAAAAAAAAAAAAAACATTTAACCAATAATCCATCACAAACTTTAACCTAAAATAAAAGTGCAAAATCAAAGAACAATAAAGTTCAAACCTACAAACTCAAAACTATTCAAAAAAAAGTGTATTACACCAAGATGACAATGGAATTATCAGAACAACACCTCAACCAGGCCCTTTCACAACTTAGACAGGTGCCAAGCTTTGACGGATCAACGGATCAACTAAACGCCTTCATTAAAAGGATAGATTACATCCTACACCTGTATCCAACCCGAGATGTTAGACAACATAGCATCTTATACGGAGCCATCGAATTGCAAGTCACAGGAGATGCTCAGAGAATATCACAAAGGACAGCAGCCAACACTTGGCAGGAGCTGAGAAACGCATTAATTGAAGAATACAAAGTGCAGACACCATTTGAAGAACTCCTTCGACGCTTATACAACACGAATTACCAAGGAAACGTCCGTAAGTTCATCGAGGAGCTCGAGAATAAATCTTTTGTTATATTAAATAAGTTAGCACTAGAAAATATACCTAGCAATACAACCCTTTATACAAATGCTATGAATAACACAATCAAAGATGTTATTACAAAAAAATTACCAGATAGGCTTTTCATGATGTTAGCCAGACACGACATTACGTCGACACAAAAACTAAAGCAAGTAGCTCAAAGAGAGGGATTATATGAAAATAGTGTTACTGAAAAACCTAAAAATAATAATGTTCAGGGAAATCCAAATAACAATCGTAGGAACATGGGAAATTATCAGCAAAATGCTAACCCAACCACCATTTCAAGTGGTTATTCCAACACGAATCAGAGTTATCACGCACAAAATAAACAGCATAATAAGTCCGAAGACAATCAGAAAGCTCACCACGAGTTCCAACAGAAATTAAGTCAAGGTAGATACCAAAATCCCTTAAACTACCAAAATCAGTCCCATTCACGCTTGAATGCACCAAACCCTCCGACTAAACGTCAAAGAGATAGTAACAGTGGGCAGATGAAAATGGATACATCCGAAAATTTTCATCAGCAAGCCTCGGAACAAACAGAAGAAATCCATTCATAAAATTGATTATGAATGACGAAGTTCTAAAATGTGTCATCGACACAGGTTCAACCATAAATCTAATGAAAACAAACCGCTTAAATTTTCCAGTTTACAACGAAACATTAAAGGTTCACACCATAAATGGTGTTATTGAATTAAAACAAAGTATACGCTTAGGAGCAAGCAAAATTTGTCCGAGCAAACAAAAATTCTATATTCACGACTTCTCAGAGCATTATGATGTTCTGATTGGGAGAGAATACCTTGAGGCATGTCAAGCAAAAATAGACTATGCACAAGGATCCGTAACCTTAGGAGAATTTAACTTTTGTTTTAGATATAACGACGAAGAGGTCGAAGAGGACATGACCGCACAAGAGTGCCTTGATCCACCCTCAACAGAGGACAGACCATTTAACTTCGCTATTAATAATGAATTAATAGAAAACAATGAGTTTAGGCTAGAGCACCTAAACTCAGAAGAAAAAGAAAAAATAAAAAAAGTTTTACATGAATTTCGTGATATCCAGTACCATGAAGGTGACAATTTGACTTTCACTAGTACAATTAAACACAAAATTCTAACAAAACATGAGGACCCAATTTACAAGCGTCCATACAAATATCCTCAAATATACGATGAGGAAGTAAATAAACAAATAAGCGATATGATAAAACAAAATATCATACGTAAATCCAAATCCCCTTACTGCTCACCAGTAATAATCGTTCCAAAGAAAAACGATGCATCTGGAAAGCAAAAGTTCCGGTTAGTCATAGATTACCGCAATCTCAATGAACTAACTATTAATGATAAATACCCTATCCCGATCATGGATGAAATATTAGACAAACTTGGAAAATGTCAATATTTCACAACCATTGATCTAGCCAAAGGCTTTCACCAAATCCAAATGGATCCTGGTTCAATACCCAAGACCGCATTTTCGACTAAACATGGCCATTACGAGTACACTCGCATGCCATTTGGTCTTAAGAATGCACCTGCAACGTTCCAACGTTGTATGAACAATCTCTTAGAAGATTTAATTTTTAAAGATTGTCTGGTCTACTTAGACGACATTATTATTTTTTCCACTTCATTGGAGGAACACATTTTGTCGCTACAAAAGGTATTTAAGAAGCTTAGAGAAGCTAACTTAAAACTACAGTTGGATAAATGCGAGTTTATGAGAAAAGAAACTGAATTTCTCGGTCACATCATCACAACTGAGGGTATAAAACCAAATCCCAACAAGATACAAGCAATTGTCAAATTCCCAATTCCAAAAACCCCAAAAGAAATTAAATCATTTCTAGGATTATGTGGTTTCTATAGGAAATTTATACCAAATTTCGCTAATATAGTAAAACCATTAACACTTAAATTAAAAAAGGGAGCAAAAATCAATATAAAAGACAGAGACTACGAACTAGCGTTTGAAAAGCTAAAAGTACTCATAACATCCGACCCAATTTTAATATACCCTAACTTCGAAAAACCATTTTCATTAACTACAGACGCGAGTAATATGGCAATAGGGGCCGTCCTTTCGCAAGAGCATAAGCCTATATGCTATGCAAGTAGAACTCTCAACGAGCATGAGTTAAATTATTCAACGATTGAAAAAGAATTATTAGCAATCGTTTGGGCCACTAAATACTTTAGGTCCTATCTCTTTGGTCGACAATTTCAAATCCTTAGTGATCACAGACCACTCGTCTGGTTAAATAATATGAAAGAACCTAACATGAAATTACAAAGGTGGAAGATCAAGCTAAATGAGTTTGATTTCCAAATTAAATACGTCCCAGGAAAAGAAAATTATGTGGCAGATGCTCTGTCCAGAATTCAATTAAACGAAAACTTCTTAGGCGAAGATACAATTAGCACAAGAGCAACAATACATAGTGCTCAAGAAGACAACAGTAACCATTTACAAATCACAGAAAGACCACTTAATTATTATAATCGACAAATAGAATTTGAAAAAGGAACCGAGAACGAAACAAAAGTTACGAATTACTTTCACAAAACCAACATAAAAATTACGTACAAAGACATGACTAATACGCATGCCAAAGAATTAATAACAGAATACTTATGCACAAAGAAAAGTGTGCTATACTTCCACAACGAAGCAGATTTTCCAATTTTTCAAGAAGCCTACTTAGAAATAATAAGTCCAAATAATTCAACAAAGGCAATGAAAACTAGTACAAAATTAATAGACCTTCAAACATACGCAGAATTCAAAGAATTAATATTAAAAAAGCACAAAGAATTATTACATCCAGGAATTGAAAAAACTATTAATTGGTTCAAAGCAACCCACTATTTCCCAGATTATCAAAATTTAATTCAAAATCTAATAAATGAATGTGAGATTTGCAACATCGCAAAAACAGAACACAGAGATACAAAATTAACTTTCGAAATAACTCCAGAAATCGCTAATATCCGAGAAAAATATGTAATGGATTTTTACATAGCAGGAGATAAACAATTTTTATCTTGCATTGATATCTATTCAAAATTTGCATCATTATTAGATATAAAAAGTAAAGACTGGCTAGAAACCAAACGAGCTATATTACAAGTGTTCAACCAAATGGGTAAGCCCATCGAAATAAAGGCAGACAAAGACTCAGCTTTTATGTGTACAGCTTTACAATTATGGCTAAAATCAGAAGCAGTAAATATTAATATAACCACTAGTAAAAATGGTATATCCGACGTAGAACGATTTCATAAGACAGTTAACGAAAAACTAAGAATCATTAACAGCGACTCAGACGTCGAAAATAAACTTACAAAATTTGAAACTATACTCTACACGTACAATCATAAAACAAAGCACAAAACGACTAACAGAACACCAGCGGACATATTCATATATGCAGGTACACCAGAGTATGACACTCAAGCTAATAAAGAAAAACTAATAAATAACCTCAACAAAAAACGAACAAATTATGAAATTGACACTAGATACAAACACTCACCGTTAGTTAAATCAAAGACGACAACCCCGTTCAAGAAAACAGGAGAACTAAGACAAATCGACGACAAACATTTTGAGGAAACTAACAGAGGCAGGAAAATAACACATTACAAAACCAAATTCAAAAAGAAAAAGAAGACTAATCAAAGCAAATATAACAATTACAGGTCAACAACAGACAGCGATCAAAACATACAAGCACCAGCTTAAATTAATTATTATAATATTACTATCAATAACTGTAAACCATATAAATGCACAGAGTATTGAAATTAATCCTATCAAAGCCCATAACGGATATCTCATATTTAAAACAGGAACCATAGACATTCCGACAGATTACGAATTCCACTGTTTAACGGTTAATATAACAAAAACCGAAGAAACTTTTAACAATTTAATTGAACAAAGTAAAGAATTCAATAACCTTATACAAATCGAATACCTAGTAGAGAAATTAAACAGAGAAATAAACGGCTTAAAAATAAGCAACTTAGCAGAAAACAGCGTTCAGGTTAACGAATTAAATTACATAATAGAAGCTATAAACAAAGGAATAGAAATCATGAACGAACTAGATCAAGAGAAACAAAAAGGAAAGAAATTAGATATCCTTATATTTAACTTACAACACTTTACAGAATATATAGAAGACATTGAGATGGGAATGCAGCTCACAAGATTAGGAATTTTTAACCCAAAATTACTAAAACATGACTATTTGTTGCATGTTAATTCTGAGAAATTGTTGAATACAAAAACTTCCACTTGGTTTAAATCAGATACAAACGAAATACTGATAATATCCCATATTCCTCGAGAAATAATAAAAAGCCCGGTATTCGAAATAATTCCATACCCGGATGAAAATAATAATATTTTGACAGAAATAGCTCATGAAAAATATTTTACCCAAGATAAAAAAGTTTATAGCAGAGAAACAAAAAAATTAATTAATAATGAATGTTTAACAGGAATTTTAAACCAAATAACATCAGAATGTAGTTATACTAAAATTTTGCAAAATTTTCAAATCAACTACATAGAACCAAATATAATTTTAACTTGGAATTTACCAAAAACTATATTAAACCATAATTGTATAAATAACGAAATAACAATAGAAGGAAACAATATAATAAAAATCTTTAATTGTTCATTGCAAATTAATGAAATTTCAATTTCAAACAATATGTTAGATTATACTCAAAGCATTTACGTAAGCAATGATGTTATAAAATTAGAACCACTTTCGTTTGTACAAACGAAACAAATTATAAATGCACATACAAAATTTAACAATGTATTCCAGATAATTACAATAACCATATTTGTAATCATATTAATAAGTTTAACACTGTATTTGACATATAAGTTCAAAAGCATACCTAAGAAATTAATTATAAAATATAAAAAACCCAAAGTAGAAGAAACACCTACAATAATAGGAGATATACCAATTCTAAAAGAAGAAAATGTTACACTATATCCAAACTTAAACACCTGAGGACAGGCACTTTTCTAATGGTTGGGGGAGTGACATATCCATAGTCGCACCCACCCTTTAACATAACTCAGCACATAAGCATAAGCACAATTATAAACATTTCTAATATTGTAAACAAAGAGCCTGGTGATAACATCGACATTGGTCAAGATCAAACTGTCCCCCTTTGGTAGACATAAACAATTCACCCTAAATATCACGCCACTGTCAATGTTCCCATCAGAGTACTATCCCACGCATAATTGCTGACGCAGCTCAAACTTCACTCAATTTTGACTCAAACTCTCTCAAAGCGAAGTTTGCTAAGCGACCGCAACAGTTAGATAAATCAGTTCATATTCGGGAAGCAAATCTGAATGTACTCAACAAAAGTAGCCGTTAAGTGAAAATAATAAATTGAAATATATTTTTTTATAGTAACCTAACGTGCAAAACTTAATTATATATATATATATATAAATATATATATATATCTGTCGTAGTATTACGGATATTTACTTGCTTCGTGAAAAAGGAACTTGATAATTATTCAAGTCAAGATGAGCAATGGCAATGCAATTGAAGCAAAGTGAATAACACAAATTTGTACTTACAAATAGTTTAAACATAAGTCGTACCATAGAAGCCAAATAAAAATGATTAAAAAACAAAAATTATTTGTGAATTAACGCGCATTGATTTAAGCCAATTATTCAATTCAAGCTGAAGCTAGCAAAAGAGCTCAGCTCAGTTTGTCTGGGAATTTCAAGAGTTCGTGGGACTCAATAAACTATGGAGACTATCTTTTGACGATGTGCCTAGATTAAAGATTCGTATAAAAAAACAAACAGACATTTGCTAGTTTCTGACTTAATCAAGCGACTTAGCTAGCTAATTGGGCCTTAACTAAACTAAAGACTGTTTAGCACAACATTTTCTTAGACTAACTACTTAGGTTTTAACAGAAGGGATTAACTTCATATAATCTTTCTAAAAGCATTTTGACCTCTTAACATTTAAATACAACCAATTGCAAAAAGTCCAGTTAAGTGAAAAATAATTTATTACAAAACATTATAAATTAATTAAGAGTGAGATTGTTTTCTTTTCTGTATGTGTGTGTTTGTTTGTTGTTTCTTCCTTACAAATTAACAAATCTCAATACATGCAGCTAATGGGCCGAAAAAACATATATATTTATATAAAATTTAGATTCATTTACGTCGCGTTAAAATATTAATTTGATTTATATTTGTGGGTTTTTGTTTGTTTGTTTGTTTGTTGCACTTAGGTCGCTAATACAATTACACAAAAATAAATGTCTTTTTTAAATGTTGCATGAGTTTTGTAATAAAACGCACGGTTAAAAAACTACAAACTCTCGTTTCTGGTTTGTTTCGTTTTGTTTGTTGTTTTTTTTTGTTGTTTTTGGGTGCACAGCAAAATGATTTAACGAGCAAAAAACACGTAGATAAGGCAAACTTTATAAACAATTACGACGAGCCGTTAACGTTGATAACTCTTTATAATATTCATGTGTGTTGTGTAGATTTGTTTGTTTTTGTTAGATTTGTTTAGTTTATTTTGCTTTTTTTTTTTCTTTTTTTTGTATATAGTAGTATTGATGGGGCGCAAGCTGATAATGTTTGTTATTGTTGTTGTGACAACTTGTGACACAATTCCAATTTAATTATGCAATATGTTTTAAAAGCTTCACACCGCGCGCATATAGATATCATTTTTAGTTGGGACTAGTTAAGGATTAATTCAACTAGGAATTTCTAAGTATTTTGTCGAGTGTGCATGAGTGTGCTACGTGTGTGTGTGTGTGTGAGTTAATTTAATATATATGTATATAACTAGAGAGCATGTTGTTGTTGTTGTTGTTGTATGCACGTATTGCAAATGCTATTCAGCAAAATTCAGCTGCTGTTCTTCACGGCAATGTTTACTGTATCTGACACAATATCATCACAGGCCGTTTGATTTTTGGCAGCGGCGGCCAAAGCCTCGCGACGCTGACGCTTCATTTCCAGCAATTGTTTACGCTGCGCCTCCCGCTTCATGGCTGCCACCGCATTCGACGCACCGCCACCAGTTGTTTTCGCTTTCTGATTGCCAGTCTTTGCAGTTGGTTTTGTTGTTGTCTTAATGGGCGCCAGCTCTGACTTGGGATCAATAGCGCGCTGCAATACAATTATAAACCTGGCTTGTAACAGCTTCAGATGTGATAAATAAATGACTCACCTGCCAATCGCTGCGCTTTAATTGCTCAATATCCTCGAATATGGTATCGACATGCGTCACCTGCAAATAAACCATATCCCAGAAGCCCTGCAAATCATCGAGGGTGGTGGGAAACGCATCCTCCGGCGACCGATTCAAATTGTTGTGACAAAGACCTGCAAGGGGACAAATATTTATATATATAAATATATAACTAATTAAAGTTAGGTACAGACCCTCGAACTGTTTCATTTTCTGTGTGGCAAGCAGACGCGCCTTGCCCGAGGCCGCACGCAGCAGTCCGAAAGTGTCCTCCGTGATATCAGGATTGTTCTGCAAGAGTGTCAAATAAGGCAAATCAAATACTTTTTAAAGGAAGCCTTCGTAGAATCTACTCACAGTCAAGGCATCGATATACTTCTCAGCTACGGCGGCCAGCGCGAGCAGACGAACCTGTTCGTCTTTCAGTATTTTCAGGAAATAGTTGCCATCCTTGACCGCCGCCGTCTCCTTGGCTTCTGGTACGGCCTTGACAGCAGCCAGCTCGGCGGGCGCCGAGATTTTGGTGGTGCCCAAGTACTCCTCCTCGGTGCGTATGGGCTCATGGTCCACCACATCCGCAGCCAGCTGCAGCCCGTTGCTGCTGGGCGGCGGCGGCACCACCAGCTCAGGCGCCGGAGAAATGCGCTGCACATTGCGCTTGGGCGACACCGTGGGCAGCTGTGCACGAAATTCATGGCTCAAATGCCTAAAGACGGGCAAGTCCACATCGCCGTTGTGTGTGGCCGCCGGCTGTTCAGATTGCGAACGCGCCGTGGCCGCTTGTGTGCAATTCGTTTGCAGCTTCCTGCGAAACTCGCCGTAATCCTTGCTGGGCGAGAGCTGCTTAAACTTACGCGACAGCTCCGTGATTTGCGGTGACTCCTGCTGAGATTGTTGCAGCTGCTGCTGCTGTTGCTGCTGCTGCAGTTGCTGCTGTCGTCCAACAGGCGACGAACTGTGCTTTTTGGGACTGTAAAAGCCCTGAGCAAGTGCGCCCGGCCCGTACAGACGCTCGACGCGCTGCTGTATAAAGCTGCCGGTTGTCGTTGTTGCAGCACCCAGAGAGAGAGATTTGTTCGCAGCGCTGCCACCATTGCAATATCCGTGTCCATCTCCGTTCTCCAGATGTCCGTTTTTGCTAGTGTTGTTGTTGTTATTGTTCGTCTCGTTGATGATCATTGTGTACTTGTTGGCCTTCTGGTTGACCTTGACGGGCTGCTGGGTGAGCGGCATTGTGTGTAGCACCGGGGCCGCCAGCGAATTGTTGCGCTTGCAATACTGCAGACTGCTGGTGGAGGGTCGTATGGGCGATACTTCGCGCGATTTGTTGATGTCCTGCCGGATCTTTGAGTCGTAGGTGGTCAGGTTCGAGTAGCCGTTGACGCAGCAGGCCAAATTCAAATAGCTGGGCTTCTTCTCTCCCGCATCGACGAGGACAAGGCTGCCGTTGCCGCCGCTACTGCCGCCGCTGCCGCTGCTATTGTTGTGGGGCTGCTGCGAGTCATCGACTAGGTCCGGCGGTGACAGCACCATGCGCACACCGCCCGTGCGCTGATCCAGATTGACGTAGGAGTTTGTGGTTAGCGTACGCTGTGGCTGTGGCTGCGGCTGCTGCGGGGAGCGCAGAGTGCACCGTTCCTTAATGTTGGCCGTAAATTCGCGCGTTATGTCCTTCACGGAGAGGGGCGTTGGAAAGTTTAAGCTGCCGCTCGTGTCTGCAAGAGTTGAGCACGCAAAATGTGTGTTAAATGCAAATTAACAAAAACAATAAACAAAAGAAAATAAATATAATAATAAACAAAAAAGAAATCGAATAAGAAACGAAAACGAACAAAATCCAATAAGATAGCTCACAATAACATTGAGGTTAGGTGCGCGTGCATGTGTGTGTGTGTGTGTGTGTGAATGATATACCTGATATGTCGGATGAATCGGCATCAACATCTAATGAACAGCTGCCAATGGAATCCAAGCTGCGATCCATGGGAAGAGCTTTCGGCTGCTAGAGACGAATTATTTGAAAGTATTTTTGTGTTTTTTCTTTTGTTTTTTTTTGGTTTTTTTCTATTTTTTTGTGCACTTCTCTATTAATTTGTCTATGTTTTCTGTTAATCAAAACGAGTTCAAATTCGACATAAAACAACAAAAACTAAACCAATACATTAGCCAGTTCGACTACCAGGCTCCAAGCTCGGTTAATGCGCTTTAAATGAACGCCCACTGAGCTAGATTTGTTTGTGTGCTTGGAATGGCGTGCAAAAGAGAAATGCAGTGATTTGTAATCGTGAAAAAGCAAAAGAAACAAAAAAAAAAAAAAGAAATAACAACAAAACAACTGAGCAAACAAACCAAATGGGCGATGGCTTTTTATAATATTTTTGCCTTTTATGCAAAGCGGAAACTGCGGCGAAGGGGCGAAAATGCGAGTGCAGATCGTTCGCCCGTTTTGGACAGAGCCAAGGCGACAAATAAATAACTGTGCAGTAATGCGCGCGCGCGCGCGGGTGGGTGGCGCTGCAAAAATGTCTGCCAAAGCAGACGGCGAATAAATGACAACAGCAAGCGCTGCGCAGCAGCCACAACGCAAAGCTTTTGAGCTGCGCGCTATTGGAGATTGGAGATTGGTTTTATCATACCCTAGCAGAAGGTAATATTACTTTGTCAAAACATGTGTAACGCCCAGAGGAGACATCTCCAAGCAGATTAAGTGTTTGTTTGTGTATATATATATATGCATTGAAACTTGTAATAGATCCGCGTATTTGCCATGTAGCACATGTATTAAAATATCATATGTCGCACAGTGAATCAATAAGTCGTTTGCAAGGGTATTTCAGCTTCGGCATAAATGTTTTACTTGGTGTTTTTTTTTCTTCTTCTTCTATTGTCGCTCTTCTTTGGTCTTGTCTGCGCCATATTTGTTGTTGCTGCTCAGTCGGCAGCTTAAGAGCTGGGAGCAGCTCTAACGGCACCGACTGACGTCTACATTTCCAGTTCCGCTTTGCTAACTTTTCGCCGTTGTTTAACGTGTTTTTGTTGTTGTCGCTGTTGCTGTTGTTGTTCATCTTGAACACAGTTTGTTCTTTTTCTACGTCTAATTCCCATAATATGACACAGCTTGGAACTAATTACACAAACAAATAATTGGCAGCAACAGCAGCAGCAGCGCCCCAGGCACCCAACTCCGGCGCAGCAGCAACAAAAACGCCAACTATTTATAATCCGGGCGCAGAGACACCAAAAGGGGAGCAAAGCGAAACCGAGCGACACGTTAAACGGCAAGAAGTCACAGTCACAGAAAAACATGACTATGCCGCTCGGCAGCGGCAGCGGCAGCGCCTGCAGCGGTCGCTGGTATTTGGAGTCAACAGCCACAGCCGCAGCTACAACCGCAGCGGCACGCAATATGTTCTATTTTAGTCGCTGAAATTTATTATAATGAGTTTACAAAACGCAAACAACGAGGTCGCCCAAATGCCTGACACAAAAAAGGACAAGTCCTTTAAGTAAAAAAATACCATCGGCACGCAGAAATTATGCAAATTTTAGCACAAATACTTTGCTGATAGAGACGCTTGCACGCTGAACACACAGAACTTGACAAATGCAAACGTCACACATACACAAGGATGACAGCACTGCAGCTCACGTACGTACTGAAAACGGTACACGCACACATGGACACAATAATTAATAAACAAGCAACACCCACACACCTCTGGCGCTCCTTTCGTCTAGCAGTTGCTGTTGCGTTTGATTATTGAAGCGTTTATCAGCTTTGTGACATAATTTTAAATGCAATTAACTCGCGAATGCCTTGACTGTTGCAGCGTTTGCGTTTTTATCTTAACTGCGGCAAATGACGGCCGATAAACGATAGATTGTGGCGGTCGGGCGATCTATGATCGCTTAGGTATGGCACGAGTATTTTAGGTATCGATACCGCGTAAAACGAAATATTGCTAGGGTTGCCCTTAATTGTAAATTATAAAAAAATGCTTATATTTATAATGATATCAAGAGTAAAATGCCAGATTTTGGTGTAAATAATAATAATAATTGTGCACAATTGAAATTTAGTTTTTACAAAGTGCAATAAAAAAGCCGGCAAGTTGACATGCACTTGTTTACTCGCCAAACTTGTTGACACTCAGCAGGCTACTCATACTCTCTCTCTCTCTCAACGTATAGCCTACGTACATATACATACATACGTACAAACAATGTATGTACGTAAGTTTTCTTTCTTTCGCACTTCACGTTCGCTATTCATTCGCACTTTAGAAGCCGAAACGGAAAGACGTTTGAAATTCCGGTGCAGATCAATTAAGCCTGTAGGAATTGCTAATAATTTATATTGTTGCACTCTAAGAAAACTTGATAAAATGGCGGAGCTACCCAGTGAAATGAAACAGCTATTCGAGTAAGTATAAGGAAAAAAAGCCGCTATCTATATATGTATGTGTGTGTGTGTGAGTGTTGGGTTATGGATGCGAGATGACGATGCCACGGCTGCATAAACATACATACAGACATGCATCCATATATGCTTGTGTATATGTATATCCTGCTTATCTGTTTGTTTATGGCTTTTGTCGTACTCTTGTACTTTATGCTTGATAATAAGGGCGGTAGCAACTGTTGCCGATAAGAGTTTTTTTTTTAATTTTTGCCAAATGTCAAGTCGAAGAAATTCAAAAAATGAAAGTGCACGTCCATAATTTGATTTGAATATTGCAACTTAATAAACTGCACGAAACTGTGCGCTGCATTGCCATATAAAAATGCACGTATTCAAATGCCGCGGATGATTTCGCATTAAGTAGAATATGCGTCTGCGATTGATTTGTCCAATCAGAAATGTCCCAACAAGATAAATCTGATTTAAAAGCTTGTTCGGCACGCCGAAGACCAAATACCTTTTAATATATACTTGGTATGGAAAGTTTAGAGCGGTTATTCAGAATATAATATTATATTCTATATTAAATATAAATTTATGATTCTTATTATTAAAATCCTTGCTATGATCTATCAAGTTATTATATTACCTTCATCATTTTTATAATTATATTCATTCTTTAAATATTAAATATATTATACTTGTGAAGCGTAAAATAAAAGTAAAAAATTATTAAATGATAGCTCATATATTAGAAATTCAAAGAACTCAAAATCCCGCCGAATAATGAATATATAGTGTATTTAATATATTCCTGATATATTTGAAATTTCTTCATTTTCACGAATTTTATATTAAGACATTATGAAAATGGCTATATATATTTTGTTTGGGAAATTGCAATATTTAAAAGAATTAATTTCCTTTAATCGTAAAAATTGAAAAAGTTTTCATACTGTCGATTTACCAGAAGATCTGTAAATTCCCACAGTCCGACGTGGCTGAGAAAATAATCCAAATTATAGTTTCATAAATATAAATTTATGTATTAAAAGCTTTTTCAGGCGTTTTTTTTAAATTAAGATTTTAATTCAAAAATTAATAGGAATTTTTCTGATAAGATCGCAGATTACCAGAAGATCCATAAATTCCCTGTGTCCTAGCTTAGTATTAATTTAATAAAACCCAAAACTTGGAATCAGAAAGTAATTATAATTATTGTGTTATATAGACAAATAATGATATAGGAAAGCTTTTCTCACAGTTTTTCAACTGTGCCTTCTATAATGCATACGACTTTTTCTGATAAGATTTTCAGCTTACGCCGATTATCAACATTTTCTAACCGCAGACTTAACCATAGAATATATTATCAGCACATTTCACACGACATGAATATCTGTAGAAACCCAAGTCTAATCTAGTTTATCGCTTGCAGGTTTGTGAATAGCAAGAAGGCCGATTACATTGAGACTCTGAGAACCGCTGTGGCCATCCAATCGGTGTCCGCGTGGCCGGAGAAGCGCGGTGAGATCGACCGCATGGTCAACTGGACGGCCGATAAGCTGAAGGCGCTGGGCACCGAAATCGAGCTGGTCGATTTGGGCAAACAAAAGCTGCCCACGGGCGAGGAGATACCACTGCCGAAGGCTCTGCTGGGCACACTGGGCAAGGATAAGAGCAAGAAAACGGTGCTGGTCTACGGTCACTTGGATGTGCAGCCCGCCCTCAAGGAGGACGGCTGGGATACGAATCCCTTCGAGCTAACCGAAATCGATGGCAAGCTCTTTGGACGCGGCGCCACGGACGATAAGGGACCCGTCCTGTGCTGGATTCATGCCATCGAGGCGTATCAGAAGCTGAACATCCCGCTGCCCCTTAATCTGAAGTTTGTGTTCGAGGGCATGGAGGAGAGCGGCAGCGAGGGCCTTGACGAGCTGTTGATGGCGCGCAAAAATGATTTCCTTGCCGATGTTGACTATGTGTGCATCTCGGACAACTATTGGCTGGGCAAGAAGCGTCCCTGCCTGACCTACGGCCTGCGTGGCCTCGCCTATTTCCAGGTGGAGGTCGAGTGCGCCTCAAAGGATCTGCACAGCGGCGTCTTTGGCGGCACCGTGCACGAGGCCATGCCCGATCTTTGCTATCTGCTCAGCACCCTGGTGGACAAGGATACAAAGATATTGATACCTGGCGTGGATCGTGATGTGAGTGGAGCTCACAGCCATGCCCAAGACTCAATTGTTGCTAAGTACTTGTTTTGTTTTTTTAAGGTGGCTCCGCAATTGCCGAACGAGGAGGAAATCTACAAGAATATCGACTTTGAAGTGGCCGAGTACAAGTTAGTTACCTAATCTAATCTCGGCTGGCATCATAAATTACAGGCTCTATATTACTTAATCTGCCTCGCTCTCATAGAAAAGACGTTGGCGTCGAACACCTGCCCCACAATGGCAACAAGACCCGCCTGCTCCAGGCCAGATGGCGCTATCCCAGTCTCTCCATACATGGCATTGAGGGCGCCTTCTATGAGCCCGGCGCAAAGACTGTCATACCAAAGAAAGTCATCGGCAAGTTCTCCATACGCCTGGTGCCCGATCAGGATCCCAAGCACATCGAGGAGTGCGTTGTCAAGTATATCAATGACAAATGGGCCGAGCGTGGCTCGCCCAACAAGCTGAAGGTGATTTGAATGCACATATTGAATTCCACAGATCCGAGAATATATTTAGCTAGCGACAAATTACGAATCGGGTCTGCTCTAGGTTATAGCTAATGTTCTCCTCATCTTCGTCGCAGGTGGTGATGCTTTCCGCTGGCAAACCCTGGACCGAGGATCCCAATCATCCGCATTATGAGGCCGCCAAGCGTGCCATTAAGCATGTCTTCAATGTGGAGCCCGATATGACGCGCGAGGGCGGCTCCATACCAGTTACACTGACCCTGCAGGAGGCCACCGGCAAGAATGTGATCCTGGTGCCTGTCGGCGCCTGCGATGATGGGGCACACTCGCAAAACGAGAAGATCGACATCTACAACTATATTGAAGGCGTAGGTTTTATATATAGATATATATACTCTTTCCTATTCGACATTAATTTGCGTTCCATTTGCAGACCAAGCTGCTGGGCGCCTACTTGCACGAGGTGGGCAAGTTGTAAAGACGAACGATTTTAACTGGGATCGAATCCAATTCACGACATCACGATGCAACATCACAAATGTGCGCTTATACGAATATTATAAATGAAAATTAAATTCTAAACATATATGCATATTATATAATCTTTTTAACTTTTATATATGCGCTTTGTATTTAAGCAAGCGAATAAACTAACAATTGCATTTATAAGCACGAACTCTTTCTAATCTGTCCAGGAATCGCCGTATTTGTTCTTTCTACCCGGAGTGGCGACCTGTTCCTGAGTCGGCGCCATGGGACGCTGCTGCTGCTGCTGCGGCTGGATGGGCGCCTCGTAGGGCCTGGAGTAGGCGCTTTGCTGATGCTTTGCGTATTCCTCGCGATTCTTTTTGCGCAAGTCCTCGTAGCTCTCGCCGGGCTTGGCTGGCTCTAGCGGCAGTTCCGTGTCCACCAATGTGCTGGCTGCTGCTGAAAACAGAAACAACATTCAATTATATAATTTAAGCAAAATACATTTCTTTCCAAACGCACAGTCCAGCGTGGGCCTGTATATATCATCCAGTCCGGAGAGATTCGGTCGCGAGTCCGTGTCCAGATTGAGTGCCGTATTCCGCGACGGCTGATAGCCCTCATCGGTGTACACATCCGCCGAGCTGGGCGTAAACGGCGCCAGGGTAAACGCACGCCCCAGATTTTCATCCGGCGTTATGGTGCTAATGACACCGCCGCCTTGTCGCCGTTGTCGCAACAGTTCGCCCAGCCGTGAGTTGGGCAAACGCATTATTTTCTCAGCGCATTTCTGCTGGTAACTGAATTTGCCCACAAAATAGCCCAGGATGACGCCCATTATAACCTTGGGCACGGCTCCGTACTTGCCATTGCCCTGCAGATAGCCGTTCTTAACGCCAAAATAGGCCAGCAGCCCAAGGCCAGTGCCAAAGGGCAGCGAACGCTGCACAAACGATTCCTGATTGCATTCACGTAACGCCTTCAGCTCCTCCGGACTGAAGTGGTAATCCGCCTGGAAAGAGCATTCACAGTCACAGTCGTTGCCAGGGTTAGGGTATATTCTCGGCTTACCAATGGATGCTGATTGGGCGGCGTCTGAGGCTTGCTGCCATCGTTCAGCGTTAGGTCCATAACAATTGTTGAAATTATAAAAAAATTCACGAAATTGCACCAGGCGGTTATCGCCGGCCCCTAGAATATGTTTATTGCCTTATCGATACATCGATAACACAGAGATGTGTTGATGCTGTAGCAAAATTATCAGGGCTGCTCTTATTGTTATCGGAAGACCAAATCATGCATATCGCCTTAAAAAACTGAAAACATATATTTATGAATTGAAAACAAATAATTTGTATTTTGATTAAAATTAAATGACAAAGTATGCTGACAAACAAACCGTATTTCAGGCAAAGGTATGTCCACGAACAATTTCAATTTAATTTCTTTAATTATTATTTTTGTAGCCTACTTTTAGGTGTTTCAATTTAACCATCAGAATTCTTGCTATATATCTTATCAGATTCATAGTTTACAGCTGCTGCCTAAGAATTTTTGATCCTGAATTTCGAAAACGGAATTTTTAGTTTTATAGGTTTTCTTTTTCTCTAAAATAAATTAATTTTAGCAGATTATTTTCTTGAAGCGTTTCAGTAATCATGTGAGTAATTGCATGTTTTTTGCAAATAATATTATTCAAATCAGAGCAGTTATTTATATATAATTTAAAGAATATATAGTTATTATTAACTACTAATTGCAGGCAGCTCTTCAACTGAACTCGACTCGATTTCGGGGAGAGGAGAGCAGCACCCAAGGACTGCTTTGGGATACCCTTTGCTTTGTTGCGAACAATCAGCAATAACTGGCGAATAACAATAAATGAAAGTCTGGTTGCCAAAATTGGTAACTGGTCAAAGTCAATGCAATGTCCAGATGTTGCCGCTGCCGCTGCTGTCACGCGAACGTCAGTTGACAAAACATGAGCCAGCGCCTGCCTCTGTCTCTGCGCCTGCGCCAGCGCCTGTTTTCGCCTTATTCGCCTGCACATGGATAATTTCTTGTGAAAAATCTCGGCTTCATGTTGGACGTATGTATTGCTTGAATAAAATCAAAGCAAAAAGGAACGCGGCTCGTCAAATGCCAGCGCCAAATGCAGCAGCCAGCCAATTGACTGGGCTGTGGGCACCTTTGCTTGTTGTTGTTATACCCTGTTCGAAGCGCTTAATAGGGTTTATTAGTTGTCAGACAAGCCACAAATCCAATTTGTGTTATTTATCCGCATAGATATCGATACTTTTTGACATGATAATCGATGAGATTGTCATAAAGTATCTAATGTGAAATCGATTAGAGTTGCCAATTATTCCAACGATTTTAGCGATTTCGATTGTCAGGCAGCGCTGTTTTATAAAAGTTGGTGAAATTAACGATGCTAAATGAAAATGTGAAAAGTTATATAAAAAGTGTTTAATAAGTGAAAATTTGAAGTGCAAACCCATTGCTGTCGCTGTAGCGTGTAGAAAGAAGCGATTCGCATGTATATATGTATATATGAGTGGAAGTATAAAGGTGCGCTTGATGTAAAAAAGCCGAAACGATTTGCATAAAATGGCGCTAAGAGTTGCCGGTTTCTTATTTTCAATTTTATTTTTTTTGGTGAAGATTTTTGTGATTGAAGTGTTAACAAAGTGCAAAATAGTTCCTGTAGCTTCAAAGCGAGCAATTAAATGGTGAAATATATTCTTGTAATGCAATGATCGAAGAACGAAAAAAAACAAGTTAATTCATGCACACATATGCATGCATAAGTATGTATGTATGTATGAAATGCACATGCATATACATATGCATAGATGTAAATATATAAGTATGTGTGTATGTAGACATGCATACACTTATGCATTTGCGAATGAACAGAGGTAAGGTGAGTAGAAACATTTAAATTCTTAACAGTTATGTATAGCGTTTTGCATTTATCTACACATTTAGATTCAGTTATAAATAACGGTTAACTGTTTTCGTGTATTTGCGCTCCAGTATGTAGACGAGTATAAGAGAACAAGAGCACTCTCTTATACATGCCAAAAGAAGAGTAGCAGATATACAATAACGGTTAACTGTTTAAGTGCGTTCGCACTTTAGAGAGTATACGAATATAAGTATATAAGTGTATTTATACATACCAAAAGAAGAGTAGAATTAAATTGTGTATAAGAGCGCTTCGTTCAGTTCTTACGCCGCGAAGAGAGTACTTTGCAGCCAGGTCTAGCCGACTGCAGTGTTCTTACCCGCAGTTGTTGTTGTTGCTACGTGTGTCTGGCATGCCGAGTGTTTCGTTCAGCCATAAAGCACCTTGTCTCTGCCCTCATAGACGCAGACGCAGCGCTTGAAGGAAAGCGAGATGCGGCACTCGATCTTCGGCTAAACAAACCGTTTGACCTTGACCCAGCTAAATGGCAATTGAATGTAACTGTAAAGTCAGGTTCATTACGCATCGCCTACTAGATAAACCGGCCAGGCCAGGCCAGGCCAATCGCGGAGGGGCGAGGCCAGTCCATCAAGTGGACACACACACACACAGTGTTCGGTGGCCTGTCCTGCTGATTGCCTTCAGAACTGTTGACTCTTGTATTTACTCTTGGCCTGGTTAGCATGTGCAGCTCTAGCGTTTGGCTAACGATGTTTGTACAAAGCCCGTTGATTAGCGACCACCTGCAAATTTCATTTGCATTCAACGAAACGGCTCGTTGCAGATGCTTCAGCCAATATTGTATAAATCAAATGCATGATTAGTATATAATTTTGCTGGATTGGTAGAAGGAGCTGCTTAACTTTTCCAGCTACAGACTGATATAATCATTTATCTTAAAACTATGCCACAAATTTACGGTATAAACTATATCTCTATGTATTAAGAAGGTGTTTCGGGAAATTCCGCTCGTCTTTTATGTTTACCTTCCGATCAATTTAAAACTCTTTTCAAAAAAGCACCTTTGTTAATATAAATGATTGTCTCCTTGAAGCATTTCATCTGAATCAATAATAGTTTATAGATACATCGAAACCGATTAAATGGCAAATTCTAGACCAGCCAATGACTGGCTTACGTTTTTTTTTCACGTAACATAATGCATAGATAATATTCTCTTTTTGGAGCAAACCCAATCCGTTCGAGGAATTGGGCGCAGTTGACGCGACCCAAAAGTGAAAATACAGTTATCTGTTTTACTTACTAATTTTACAAGCTATCAACATGACATTTTGGTAAGACGAATCCGAACCCGTCAGCTGACAGCGACACGTGGTAACTGTAATCGCCCCAAAAAAGGGAACCAAGCCCAAGCCCAAAAACCGTAAAACGTAAACCCTAAACTGGGTATCACGTCGCGGCTGGATCATAATTTCATAGTGATGCATTCGCCTGGCCAAAGAAAGATATGAACAAGCATTTATAGAACAACACGTATAAACAATTAAATTAATTGTTGTTGTTTTTTGAAATTTATTTATTTATTTATTTTTTTTTGGGAGAAGATATTGAAGAAGTCTTACGCCTAAGCTAAGGCCTGTCCAGCTGGCGATGAGGCGGAACGCGTCGCACGTCGAGTATGTCTCCAATTTGGCGCTTAACATATCCAAAATATTTTCGATTACGGCACTGGGGCTGGGTAGGCAGGGGATTGCCGGTTAATTGTGAGTTTCCGGTTCAGTGCAACTCATTTGACTAACTGCAGCTACTTCAATGTAACTCAGTCAGTCAGTCAATCAGACAGTCAGTCAGTCAGTCAGACAGCCAATGAAAATGAAAATGAAAGCCGGGCGAGTCAATGAAAATTCGTTTTCGTTATGTAGGTTAACTACCCGATGCGGAAATCACAAGCGCGAAAAAAATCTAAATATACAAATAAACTGCAAGCTAGACGCTCATCTAGCTGGCAAATATACGAGCTCACCTAATCTTGAGCTAAATGCTTAGCCTTAATGAGATCCCAGCTTAAAATGCGCGTATAAAATGGCAAATATACGAGGCAAATGAGTTTTTTTTATTCATGATTTATACGCCAAAGTTTCTTTATTAGGTTTTGCTTTGTTTCGTTTCTCTATTGGTTTTTGCTTTGGCATATGCTTTAAATTGATAATGCGGACAGTCCGATATCATATCGGTAACTATATCAATATTGATTGAAATTAAATATAATCGCATTGTCTAAAATGTGTCAATAGAATAAGTAGCAAATGCAACTCGCTGAAGAATGTTAGTCATGTGCTTAGATAGCTTGAGTAAGCATTGTGTAGGGTCGATTCGTATACCCTGTAAACACAACGAACTTAGAGACCATGCAAGTTGAAGCGTAACTCCACTGTCTACATTCTTATTTTTTTTGTACGTTTTCCCATAAGAAACCACATTTTTCACATTCGAAAAACGAGGTATTCGCCTCGAGTAGTTCGTGTTTTTTTGTATCGATGTTAATCAAATCAAAACGATAAGCTGTCAATTTTAAAAGAAGCGTTGTTTTTGCCATTCAAATGTTACTGACAACTGACACTCGCTTATGGAATCGCAGATATACTGGAATCAGAAATCTGACATTTACAGCGTTATTTTTCTTATGTTTATTTAAAATTATCGATATATTTCCTGATGACGATAAATAGCCAGGAACAGAAACTTCAAGTTTGGCAATTCCTTGAGAAAAAGCACCGCTGCTGCAGCTTTTGGCGTGAGTAGAGGGTATACAGTGGGGTATACCCTCAACTCATTTCCCAAGTAGAGAGCACAATCAATTTAACTTGATAGAAAAACCTGCAAGAATACACCTGTAAATGCATTTAGTGAAAACTATGTGTTCGGGCGAAAAAACATTTAACTGTCTGCCCACTTGTTGTACGGCGAATGGGAAATGATACGGATAGCTACTTGATACGGATACGGATACTTGAGCAGTTTGTGGCAGCAGCTCTTTGAAATGTGCACCAGCTCCTTTGTGAATTGTGCTTGAAGGCAAATAAACAAGTTGACTTGCATAACACATTCTCTGTGATTACATATATTATTACCGATAATTGAAGGAAGCGAGAAATTTATTTGTCATTTAAGTTAAGCTAATGGCATTAATAAATATCATGACTATCTAATCGAGGAATAGTACCGAAAATGCCAAATCAGCTAAATCAATATACACATAGAAATTTTGGGAACTTTTCCGACCTTGATATATTATTAAAACTGGTAACTGGTGAAAAAAAAAAAAAATAAAAATAAAAAACTTATAAAAATAAATTGAATTTCAACTATCTTATCTGCAAAGTGTTTGCAACTCTCGCATCTATTTTCGAATGCAATTCAATTCGATACGTTTAAATAATGAGTTATTTACTTAATTAGTTGTGAATAGCAAACAGTAAATAATTTTCAGCTTGTGTTTGTGTTTATTAATTGTATCCCATTTCTTAGTTATATCTCACTATATTTATTGACTGAGTACAAACAATTTGCACTGGGCGTTACGCAAGTACCGGCCCGATATGGCTGTCGAATACTTATACAAAAAAAAAAACACATATCTTGAGACAAACAATCATTCGATACACGATGCCAATGACAAATAAACGTTATATTCGAGAGCACTTTACTCTTATAATTCGCATATATCTCTCTATTTTTTAGTTGTTATCGATGGCTAGCTAGTTTATAATTTGGTTAGTGCAAAATCTGTCAGTAAGGGTACAAGTTATTTATACAATTGAAGCCTAAAAATTCGAACCAGCTTCCTTTCTTTTTAACCAAGTACTGTCCGCAATATGTGTCTTATACTTCTTATATATCTCTCTATCTCAATAGATCATTCAATTGAATTGTTCTAAAGTCTGGGATTCGAACCAGCTTCCTTTCTTTCTTCCACTTTTGTCACTTAGGCAACTAAGTAGCCCAGGAGCTTACACTTGTTATCAATGTATATTCATTCAATTGAAAGCAGATTCGCTTGAGATTCGAACCAGGTACCTTTCTTTATTCCCCCTTTGCCACTTGAACAACTTATTAACCAAAGACTCTCTGCAAATATTAATAGTATCAACTTGATCATTTTTTTTTTTATTTCAAATACACGTATACACCATCATTTTTGATGACGACAACCTCTACACATACACACACACACACACACACCTACGCAAACATATACACACACATTTTTGAGTTATATGAAATCAGCAAACTTTCTGCTGTGATCTGTTCGCGGCTCTGACGTCAGTTGTTCAAGGTTGGGCAAATTTGCAATTAAAATTTTTGGATTTTCTCCATGAAATTCATTCAGGTCTCTGCTCTGCTCTGTTTTTTTATCAGTCCCGTTTTGTTGCCCAGCCATTGGACACTTCCGATACAATTGACGTATACCTGGCCCGGGGCAGGTGAGGCGTCTTTGGCCATTTTTTCCTTTTCGCAAGTATCAACAATAAGATAAACAAAGCACATAGATATGCGTACGAATAGAACTTGAACGTTTATGCGAAATGCCAACACCCGAATATGCCATAAAGCGGGGTATTTGTGTTCTCAGCGAGAAGGTAGCCTAATATCTGAATGTTCGAATAAGACAACTCAACAATATTCCAATTTATTTATTGTTCCTATAGTATTAGGTGAGAATGTTCAGGTTTTTATATTTATTGAAATTTTATTATTTGGCCATTTAAGAGCTTTTTCACTATAAACTCCACAAATCTCTCTAAATTTTTACGTTTAACAGGGTATTACAAAGTAGACTACTCGAGAAAAACAGTATCTACATCTTATTTTGCGTTTGCTGTTGGCATTTTTTTCTAATCATGCAAGGTTAAAGGCAAATAAACGCGATGCCTTCTGCTATTTCAGTGTATAATAAGTCTGATTAAAGAAAAGACGAATTTTTTGTGGATGAGATAAGACACAAGTGCCAGACGAACATTACGCGAACGAGCTGAAATTAAACACAAATCTTAAATTAAATTTAAAACGAAAATCCATTTAATTAACAGCTAAAAAACGAGCCCAGTCTAAATGCAGGTAAGTGCTAAGAACTAATTCAAAAGTTATGACTGAAAATTTTGGTGTCCGGGGTCTGATTCTCGGGTGATATCATCGAGTATATTTCGAGTATATGTTGGAGCTCTCGAAATGTGTGCAAGATATGGCGATAAGATAAATTCAAAATCAAATATTTAACATTGGTATTAACACAAGTTTTGCCACTCAGCTGCCTCAACCGCAGTTCGAGACAAAAGCAAAAAAAAAAAAAATAATACAAATTCGGTGAGTTACCCTTCAATATGGGAAAGTATCTGTGCGTGCCTAAAACAATGTATGAACTCCAAATGACCCCTAACTTTGACCCAGAAACCCAGCAAAACGTAAACAAAGCCAACCACGCAGCTCATGCAGAGAATTTTGCGTGTTTTGTTTTTTTTTTTGGGGGGTATTCTATTGTCTCCAGCTTTAAAGCTAGTCTTAGCCAGACAGTATGAACACGCAAATCGTATAACTAAAAATTTACTCAAAACTGCAACAGAACTGTGTAGAGTACATTCGTGTATTATCAGCAAAGCGAGATATGACAGTGATAAGATATCATATAGGGTGTAACACCCAAAAGTTTTATGCCCAAATACACACACAGGTATTTATATAAGGTGTGAGTGAGCAGAGTTTTGCAAGCCGAAAAAAAACTAAATGATAAGATTATTGACAAAAGCTCAGCTAATGACAGCAACTCGCCCACTCTCCACCTCTTTCTGAAACGCTCTCTTTTTGGTGATAAGCCTGCACGAGCATTTTCTCGCTTGCACTCTTGCAAATTTGGCCAATAACAGAATAACTATTGTGAATGAGTTATTTGCTCACGAGCTACTATTGAAATTTCATAACTTCGCAGGCCTATAGCTGTATGCCTGTGTGCCTGTGTGTGTGTGTGTGTGTGTGTGTGTGCTTTCCACGTGTTCCGTTGCGGCGAATTGAGACAGACGGCGACTGCCAATTTTTTTTGCTCAGCGAGGGAGATCAACATGTTTTTCGCTCATCGAAGCTCACTCCAGCTCCAGGCCTGTGTGTGTGCTTGTGTGCGTGTGCTTTTCACGTGCTCCGTTGCGGCGAATTGAGTAACATGCCTAGGTACACAGCGACTGCCAATTTTTTTGCTCAGCGGGCGAGATCAACCATTTTTTTGCTCATCGAAGCTCACTCCAGCTCCAGTAGCTTTGTGTCTGCTCTCTCTCTCTGTCTTTCTCTTTTTCTCTCACTCTCTGCTGCTACTGCTCTACCGCTCAGCCGGCGTAGTGTATTTATATGTGTGCGTACCGGTGGTGAAGTTTCAGTTTCGGTTTGCTCAGTTGCCGCTATTGTGCTTAGGTTTTTAGCGGTGCGTTTTTATTCGGCGTTAAGCTTTTCCATCGAACGGACGGTCGCGTGTGCCAGCGCTACGCTAGGGCCAGTTAGTTTCGCCGCGATACGCAGCCGTGACAGTCGAACGCGGTGTATTAAATCTCTATATAGATTATTCGCATTACGATCGTCGTGCCGCTCCGCCAGCCGTGGAGTGTGCGTGTGTCACCACAGCCCAAGTGAGAGGCAGCTGAACAACCATCCAATCAACCAACCAACCACCCACTCGGCCGCTTATCAGCCCAAGCCCAAGTGTTGATCCTCAATCCCGCTCTGTGTTCGCTAGGTAATTAAATGCAAACCAAAAAGCTAAAGTTGAAATGAAAATGAAAAATGTGCGAAAGTATCTGGCAGATGCAAAAGTATCGTGCAGATGCTCTATATATCAAAATCAAAATCAAAGACAGACAGCCACAAACATTGAGCCAATTTATTGTGATGCCTGCAGTTAGTTTGTTTGTTCTTTCTTTCGTTCTGCACATTTGCGTTCAGCTCTCGTTGACATTTCTCGGCCTCTTTCAGACTCGTTTTCGAAATTCTTTTTGTTGTATCTTTTTTTTGCGCCGACGCCGAAAATTGATAGCGAACGCCGCAGACAGACGCAGTCGTTGCGCAGGCAGCCAGAACGAAAGATCTTCAAACTTGAAGAGCGCCAACAAACGCGTTGAAGGACTTTCTGTGAAAAATAAAAACCCAAAAAAACCAAAAAAAGAAAAAAAAAAAAAACAAAGAAATAAAAGATAATTGAAATTTTGCCGGTGCAATATATATTTATATATATATACATAAAACAAAAACTATTTATACTCTAGAAAATATATTTATATATAAATAAACAAGCGAGAAGCTGTGTGCATAAATCAGCAGGCGCACAGCAGCGCTGCAGATACAAATGTATCTGACAGATACATAGCTCTAAATAGTGCAAAACATCAAAATTTATACAAATTATTTAAACTTTGTGTGTGCAGTGAGTACAAAAAAAGCAAAAGAAAAAAATAGCATTAAAAATTGACACAAACTGCCTTATCTAAGATCAAGGTCTGATGCCGTCGCAGCCTTTGAGTCAGTGATAAGGCAAACAAATCGAGTGCTTTGTGAGATTTACTATGCATATAGACACAATTCAATGCATTAAGAGTGGACAAGACAACTACAAAAGAAAAAAAAATGCGCAATCGTTTATGCAATTTTCCGTTGCAGTTGTATCTTTTATTACCTTTATAATTTCATTTGAGCTGCTTTTTGCGGTTTGGCGCTGATCTGCGGCCAAACTTGACCCTGTTTCTCAAGCGACAGCAACAGTTATATAGTTATATAATTGCCAAAAGCCACGAAACAGACAGACGAGACAAGCCAAAACCTTAATAATAATAAAAAAAAAGAAAACAGTGGTTACTTTAACCCCTTGGTTCAGCACGGCGGCCACTTAAAATTACTTAAGCGCCGTGGCAACAATAAAAAATTAAACCTCTCTTGCCTGGCGAACTCGCAGCAATTACAAGTTAGAGTGTCGCAGTCAGGAGTGCGCGACTAGCAGATACCCTAAAGATAAATATTTTGTCTGTATATATATATATATATAACTTTGGTCCATCAAATTAATTTTAGAAACTGTTATTTTCGAATATCATAAAAGTGGGATTAAAAATGATTAAATTGCTGCCTCTCTCTCTCTCTCTCTCTCTCGTAGACGAACTAGAATGACTCAGCTCTTCTTCCTAATCAAGTGCAGTTATACCTTATACCTTATACCTTATACCTTATACCTTATACCTTATACCTTATACCTTATACCTTATACCTTATACCTTATACCTTATACCTTATACCTTATACCTTATACCTTATACCTTATACCTTATACCTTATACCTTATACCTTATACCTTATACCTTACCTTATACCTTATACCTTATACCTTATACCTTATACCTTATACCTTATACCTTATACCTTATACCTTATACCTTATACCTTATACCTTATACCTTATAGCCTTTTAACCCATTCAGGGAATAATAATAATATTGTGAAAACGCACTGACGCACGCATTTTACGTGCATGTGAAATCTTTAACAGCTACGCACTCGCTTGTGAGTGGCCTGTGTCTGCACTCAGATACACTCATTCATGCACAGCTAGGAAAAAACGAAAACCACACAACTTGTAGGTGCTTAGTTACAGCTATTTATCTATTTGTATCTCTATATCTGTGTATCTCTGTATCTATTTGTTGTGTGTGGCGCAAACATTCTTGCATTTCTGCTAACTTTACCGACTACCAATTATGTGCTTTACACAATCGGGCGCTACTTTGTAAATTGTTTGTTTACACTTTTTATGTTGGCTGTAAATTATTTTCAAATAGTTTAACCAATTCTCAAGAATATGCCCTGAATCATTTAACCAAAAAAAGTGTGTATGTCAAGTAACAGTTGGTGTTAAAACCAATTGAGAATCCGAGGCGAGATAATATATTTTACATGTGACGTGGTCGTTGGGAGGTGTAGGCGGAAATTACGCAACAGTTGTCGCTGGCTGGAACATGCGAGTCTACTACACATGTATATATGTAGTATATATATGTCTGTGAAACACAGACTCGATACTCGTCGTAGCAGTCAAGACAGGTGCTAATTTGTGGCGCATAATTCACAGAAATGTGCGAGTGCGCGTTCAAATTTCAACGAAAACTTTTTTATGGCCAATAACTCAGCGCACAAACCGCAAAATATTCGTGTGTGTATAACTCCCGGCCAAAGGCGAGCAAGAAGAAGCATAAGAGAACTGTATCGATGACGCCGTAGCTGAACGTTCTTATCTTGGCCATATTTGTGATATTTGCAAAAAAAAAAACAAGAAATGTTGAAAAATACGTTTACTGTCGCTGCATTATCGCATGCTATGGGTAGTGCAAATTTCACTAGTTACCAACTCACAAGCTTTGACGTCACCTCGAGAACTGTTGAAATAGATCAGAAGCCGCTTATCTTGAGGCGCATTTGCTAATTGACTAATTTATGGCCCTTATTTTTTGCCTTAAGCGCTTTTAATGTGCCTGTCACGATGCGATCTGTAAAAAGGGGTTTTACCTTATTTTACATATAATAATGTGCTAGTAGAGTTGCGTCTTGAATTTCCTAAAAGGCTTTCAATTTCTTGTTTATATGTGCTTCAGTTCGTAGTAAAAATACCTTATCAAATTTTCAAGAAATTGCTATCAACTGTTTTTTTTTGTTTTTGTGTAAATTACTTCCGATTGAGTCGTCTAATAATTACTTATAGTCAAAAAATGTTGATGCAATCGTTCCGGAAGGTTGTACAGAAAGGGAGAGCACAGAAGGGTAAAAGATGGTTATGATTAAAAATCTATAAGTACTAAGTAGATCTTAAATTATTCATACACCAGCCAAGGATTTGAACCGGCAACCTCAATGTTCAGTTGTCAGTATAAATGGGTCAGTCAGATAACGCATCAATCGAAGGCTCTGAAAATGGGCTATATATATTAAATGATGAAATAATTAAAAACAATGAGGACTTATATGCAGCTTGCATGATTTAATAATGTAGATGGGTGTTGTGTGTGTTCTTTTGTAGACTGACATTCAATATGTGTATGCACATATATATATATGCATTAAATATATCTCAGTGTATATTCAGTTGTATACACTCAATACACGCCTGAATTTATCGCTTATTTAAGGCGCCGCCGATTATCGCACAGTCCATTTGCATTGGCTGGCGTCCAGAGTCTGGAGTTTCGATTTTCCCGAGTTGCCGTTTCTGGTGTTCTGTTGCGTCTTTGCAACTGAAACCGACAGCAAATGTATTCGATGCAACAAAACAAAACTAAAAAAAAAAAAAATTAAATTTACGAAAAGAACAGCCGAAAAACTACAGAAATTGTGTAAACACAAGTATTTTGTGCATTTGCTGGCGGCCCATTTATATTCGGGCCTTTGTCAACCTTGCCCCCATTAGATAGAACCCAAATTGGGATGAGAAACAAATGATTGGGCTCTTTATGTTTTCGATAAAGAGCCAACACGCACTTATCAGCGCGCAATCAAAGCAAACGCGATGACAAAGTTGCCCAACAACAAAAGCCACAATAACAATTTGAACTTAATCCTATAAAAATAATGCTTTAGCTCGAGAGGCATGAATGTCTGTTTATGCGCCTTTTAGTGCATTTTGTCATTCAAATTTGGTGGCAACAAAATAAAATTCCGGGCTTAACGCCAAGTGCACACATGACTTCTCCAGAGTTGGCGGGCATATCTATAATTAGCAAATGTCGAGCGTTTCCCCCAATACGATAAGATAAGCATAGCCGAAGCAGACGCCGACTCTGATAGCGGAAAACAAGTAAAAGCACTGTAACAGTGATTGCTCGACTGGTCGATACGCTGTTCACTGTACATATTCTTTTGATTTTCCAGCATATGTATTTTTGTCTTAGTTTTCATTTGATAAAACCAAAATTTATAAGTGTACTTCTAACAGTCACTGAGTTCTTTAAGGAAAGTTTATGTCAAACAAGATTACAAAGCTCAATTTTCGCCTCTCTCATGCCCCTTTTTAACATATTACATAAATAAATATTGCTCTATGATCTCAATCGAAAATAAACGAGAAAGAAGCTCACCGAAAGATATAATATAGATATATAAATAGGATAGGATATCAAGAATATATATACTTTATGGGAGTTGGATATGTCTTATGCGTTACATATTTCGTGACAAAATAATAATACCTTATGCAAGGGTATTAAAACGATACTACATAGAGCTATACTTTCCTAACTAAAATATTTGTTTACCTATTGAAAAATACTTAAACTAAACGTGCCGCGTCTCTCTTCTTCCTCTACCTTATTTAGTTTTTTGTGTAAACAAGTGCGAAATTGTTGAACGTATTTTTTTTATTTTTGTTATTCTCAAAATGAAGCTCTAGGGCTTAGTTTACATCTGGAAAAACAGGTGACTCTCAAAAGTGTTGAGCTGTGCTGGACACCTTTTTTTCTGTTTTTTATCGTTTGATTAGTTCATCAATGAGAAATAAATTTGCATGCGGATATTTATAGCCCACGCCAAACAATTCGGTCAATTGGCAAAGGCAAATCAAAGGCACAAACACGAGCAAATACATGAATGAGGCGCGTTATGTTTTTCGTTTATTTTTAATATATTTTTTGTTTTTTGTTTTGAAATGGCATCAAATGTGTAGCGTTGCGACCTCGTCTGGGATTACGATTGCGTTGGCTGCAGTCCCCCTGATACTGAATTGTGCCGCCGTCGCCGTCGCCGTCGACGGATCGGATCGGATCGGATCGATTGCATGGCATGGCGGTTGTTGCCTGCGGTGGAGCCCGCGTGGCGTATGAGTAATCTGCAGCTCGTTCCACTACGACGGTGGGCTGTGTGTGTTGCGTTACGTGACAATATGTTCAGCACGTTCGACGCATATTAATCGACGAACAGAAAAGCAGATAAACAAATTTTGCCTCAACACTCGATTTTTAGTGCGAACCTTTGTGGCAGCTCATTAGGCCGGTGATTTGTATGGGAAAAGCATTGCATTCTCTGCGTGCCCACGCATTGTACGCATATAATAAGCCTAAGATTGCCAATGCAGCGATTGCGACAACAAATAAAAAAAGAGTTTGGCACGCAAAGTTGTTGCTGGCACTGCTTGGGAATTACAAGAACTGTTCAAGTCTAATAATAATTGGCATAGCATGTGTACTAAAAGCACTTGAGAATTATAAGCGTAAGCGCAAGTAAAGCTTTGAAATAAAATTCCTTGAACAGTTCCTTAATAGTTAAGTTAAAATATTCTATTATGTGCCAGCAGTAACCGCTTGGGAATCACAGGAATTTATTGAAGTTTGTGCATTCTTTCAACAAAATTCTAGGCTTGCACTGCTTGCGAATTATAAGCATGAGGTTGACTTTAAGCCTTAACAGCTTGGGAATTATAGGCAAACTCCAAATATTGCGAGTAGCTGTCTTTTGAGTATATATTTAAGGCTCAATTCATCAGTTTGATTTATCACTAAGACTTTTCACCTAGACTGAGTTTACGCACAGTCGATTTTCTTTATATTTTCACCCATTTGTAATATTAGCTTAGCAAAACTTTCACACTTCATTGCCAAAAGTGATTGCCAGCAATTGAGTTTTGCAAATGGCTTAAATTAATAATGGAAGGCAGCTGCAGCAGTCAGCAGTAGCAGTAGCAGTAGCAGTAGACGCAGCAGCAATGACAAAGTTCGTTAAAAATGAATTTAGACGCTTGCAATTAAAGCGCTAATTATACACAATTAAAATCAAAGTCAGCCACAGCACAAAAAATAGTTGAAATAAATGTAAGAAAATCAAATCAACATGTGACTTGCAAATGCCACTGTCTGTGTCTATATATATATATATGTATATGGTATATATATATCTGACTGCACTTTCGATTTGTGCATGCGAAATTCACATGATTTTCTTGCTTTTATTTTGCAGCTCTGGAAGGAAACGGCGTCCATTTATGTCTTATAAAAGGTAAACAGCTCGCACATTAGCATGCAAAAAAGAAATAAAACAACAGCAACACATTCGAGCCACCAAATTGAGCTGTTGGCATTGGCATTTACTAAATTCGCCAAAAAAAAAAGAAAACGAACAAGAGTGCTTTAAGCCCAACTAGGAAATACCCTGTACGAATGTAAGCGCAAAATTCTAGCTGAGCAGCTCATATAAAAAATTGTGCTACTTGTTCTTTGTCATCGATTTTGTGGAGACGGGTCAAGTTATCGATTCTTTGGAAGGAACTTGATCTACTTTACAAGCTTGCACATATTTCCTTCCGTCTCTTACATAAATTCGCATAAAATCATGATACCCCTTAAACCTGTTATTAATGACTGCAGGGTATAAAATCTTGAGCTCCGCCAATTTGGTGGCGACTCCAAAACGCATCGTTAGCCTCGCCAATGGCAACAACAACAACAACAACAATAACTGCAACATCATGATGATCGGGTTAATTATCATCAGGCAAACCAGTTGGCCAAAACCAGACAGCTAAAAGTTTTGCTATTGCCTTTGTTATGCCCGCCCCCGTACACCCTCGACCATGCTGCCGGCCGGCCGGCCGGCAAAAGTTGGTCTAAAAGCCAAAGCAACAAGTGGTCATAACTGTCAAATGACGCTGCCTTGTTCGTGGCCTTTGCTTTGCTTATTTTCCATTGCTTTAAAGCGCTCGGCAGCCACTGCCAATTGCCGCCGGCTGGAAGTTGGCCCACCCCCCTGCACATAGCACGTTGCCCACTTAAGGTGCGTGCTCTTAACGTGTCAACTGCCAAGTGGCAAGTCGAGGAGGCACAACACGGCAGCCGCAGCAGCCGCAACAGACGTTCGGTTCAGACGATCTGCTGCGCTTTTGTGCCCATCGACAGATACAGATACAATATATTTATGCATAGTTTATTAAAATGCTACCAAAACCTAACCGCAGGCTAATTTGTCCAGGTTCTGCACTTACCTGTTGCCTCTGTGTGTGTGTGTGTGTCTGTTGAGGCTGTTCCTCTGGCTGGCCTTCCACTTGTGTGCCACAGCAATGGACGGTCGTGCGGTTTTGTCTGCACGTGTTTCCTCCAACTACACTGTGCTACAAAAAGTTGCTGAAAATGTCAATATTTGTATACCCTAGCAGAGGGTATTATGGTTTTGTCACGAAATGTGTAACGCATGGAAAGAGACATCTCCGACTCCATTAAGAATATATATTCTTGATTAGTATCGACATCTACGTGAACTAGCCTCCCTATTGTAGTACATTTTCGGCGTGCCGAAGATGACCCTTTTTTTTCGTTTTTAAATCAATTGAAATTTATCATGAGTCAACTTTTTTTTTCATTCAACCCATCTAACAGAATAAAAAGACGCGTGCTGGCGATTTTTGAGCTGCTTTCTGTATGCCTAAAGTTGGCGCGTTTTTCACAATTGCGGCAGCTCGCATTATTCACAATATTTGTTTTGCAGTGTAAGCATTGCCAGCGCTCACCTATCCACATAGTTGGCCACATATCGACATATCTATGCGGCTAACGACAGACAACACGAGTCCGGCGGAACGCATTGGCAGGTGCAATTGGCGAATAATTTCACGCTGAAGTTCGATTATTTATGGCATGTTGGAAAACTGTATTGCTGCTGCTGTTGTTGTTGTTGACTGAAAATTGAAATCGAAATCGAAATGAAAATGAAAACGAAACGAAATTATTTAATTCGGCTGCTGTGCGACGAATGCAATTAATCAATGTCGCTTTGGGCATTGAAATGATATGCAAATAGTTCGTAATTCGCATTAACCTCGTGCTGTAACTACTACGACCCGGTTCGAGTTTAATCGGAAGCAGTTGAAGTGTTAATCATTGTGGATCGTGACAAGGTTTTTGACTTGGCAACCGCTAAAAATAGTCGCCACGCAATAGATCGAACGGCACGGCTCGATCCACGCTCAAAGAAGATGATGATGAGAAAACCCACGCAAAAGTTGAGCTTTGTTTTACTCAATTAATTTGTTGTTGTCTTTTTTCCAAATTGTCGCCCAAAAATCTATCCGACTCCCTACTTGGAAACCCCCGGAACCGCATCCAACCACATTCTGTTGTCCATTCGCCCATTTGTTCGTTCGTTGTTCGTCAATTAACGCAGCAGCGGTTAGTAATTTAGCCTAACTATTAGTATGAACATGTATCTGAGCTTGTATAGATGTATCTGTATCTGTGGCTGTTGATGTATCTGCTTCTCTATATCTCGTTTGCTGCCTTACTAATTACGCGAACGTGGCGCGAGTCTGGTTCGATAACTTGTTGAAAATGTTAACAATTATATGGCATTGATTAGCCGCTGACTTTGTGGCACGTAACTCGGATTTAAATGAACACAGCAAAAGTTCAATGAAATGTCAATTTGCTCAGTGCCGCGCTTCCTTGAGGAACTGAACAAACACTCCAAATAGATACTTCTATTGATTACATGTCTCTAGCTAATTGATACTTGATTGTCATTGCTGTGCACTTTGATCCAGGTAATAAATCTAATTAGTTATGATTGGAGCGAAGATCTTTAAGATAGTTCGATGTGATAGTCTTTAATTAACAGATAGTTATAAGTACGTTTTTATCCTTTAATGTGGGGCAATACGTGAGGTTACGAAAGCGGTTTTTAACTAGAAAATGTTGAATGATGTTTTTATCGAATGCAGCTATAGGAACAGCGTAAGGTTGCTGGTTCAAATCCACAGTCAGTTGCATACTTTAAGCACATATTCAAACGAATAAAAATAGTATATATAGATATATACCTATATTTATTTGAATGTCTAATCACATGCATTATATCTTATCTATCATGATAATAAATAGATCTTTATATATTTCTATTGTTGAGATAAGATCTTTCAAATCTTATCAGCAGAAATTAGCTGAATTTTTAGTGTTTTATATATATACAAAAAAAAATGTCACATAACAAAGGCAAAGATTAGATCCCAGTTAAGATCAGAAGTTTCTAGCATTTGATTGCCATTAAACGAACTGTTAGTTACACTTAAGCCGTTTTAATACCCTATATTCAATTGTTGATCACACACACAATGGGTTACTTAGGAGCTGGGATTACGAAACAGCCAAGTGATCAGACGGCAGTCTGGCCGGTTGGCGCCCAATGCAAAGTCTCGGGAAATGTGTCGACAAAGTGCAAACCCATTTGGCGCTAATCAACGTGCTCTTGTCTACAAACAAATCATCATCATCATCATCATCATCTGTGCATACAAATGACAATGAGATACGTTGGCGTCGCCAAACTTTGTTGTGGGCGTTCGTGCGCGAGATTTGCACACACACACACACACACACACACACACAGACGTGGCCATAACCGGACTCTTAGTCAAAACTGAATTAATAAGAAATGTTCAAGTTTTTATATTGAATTGTTGCCTTTCTCCTGGCTGCTGCACTGCATCCAAATGGATCGCATGTGCCTTGTGGTCAGTCTCCATGCGAGAAAGGTTTCACATGCTTTTTCAAATGTGTCGCACTTGCAGATATTTTCCCTTTTTTTTCGCCTGCAAAAACATATTTTGTCGAATAGCAAATAGAATTGCAGTTGAAAATGTTGCAAAATGTTTGCAAATACTTGAGATATTTTAGCTAGATTTCATGCCCAAGGCTAAAGTACATTAAACAGTGTCTGCTAAAAGTGTGCACACGAATGTTTTTTAAAATTGTATTTTCTGAAGTTTATTTAACTTTAAGTTTGAGGCTGAGATTTGGCAAGTAAAGGAATATTACTCGATTGAAGCAATATCCTAACCCCATTAAAGATTTGATATAAAAAGGCTTGTTTACAATAATCGCCTAAAAGACCCTGAGAATAAATTACAATCTAGATAAAATGTTAACTATATTCCAGATGAATCGTCAAGCTTAAGATGTTTATATAAAAGAATCGATTAAATATTTCTTTATTTAATAAGTATTTATTCATATTTATAAGCTTTTATTCATTTATTTAGATAACAAGCTTTTATTCACAGTACACATAGTGAAATATACAGTTTATTTTTGTGCTGCGTATGTAAATTGTGAAATGTGAGGGGTAAACAGTTAGCGCTTACATTTACCTTTCTAATTGCTGGCCGAGACTTTCTCTGCTTTTAATTCCCGACTAATAAGAAATTATGTTTTGGGTTTTTTTCTTATTTCTCGCTTACTTTTCGATAACTCTTTAAATCCTGCATTTGATAATTAAATATTTGTGCTTTTAATGTGAATCATATATTGTACTTTACGCGTTATTTCCATGAACGTTTGGTTAACAGGTTTTTTATAGATTGAAATTTTACAAATGCCATAATCCGACATGATTCAGTTTTATGGGGAATTGTCAATATACTTTTCATGCCCGCCGAACGGCTGCTGGCACCTGGCCAAAATGGCAAGAGCGAGGCGAATGGGAGGGAAAATGTTTCTCAATTTTTGTATACATTTTGGCAGCGATCTCGCGATTTCGCGTGGGGTTCAAGTTCAATGGAAATGTTTGCCCAACAAATGGGCTGGCAACAGGGCGAATGCGTAATGTGAGCTTATGCGATCAAATCGGAAATTAAATAATCAAAGCTATAAAAGAGCACACTTTGGATATTTAAATGTGTTAAGTTTATGCTTCATTTCGGCAACGATCTCTCGATTTCTTTTTGGGGTTCAAGTTCAATGGAAATCGTGTGTCCAGCAAATGGGCAGGCAACAGGGCGCATGCGTAATGTGAGAGCTGCAGCTGTCTCTTTGGGCAGTTGGTGCTATTATTTTTTTTTGTTGGTGCATTGACTTCAGGTGTGGGGCCCACGTTTTCTTCATTTCTTTTTTTTTTTGTTCGCTTTATATTTTTTGGTGTGGAGATTTCTTGGCTTTTGGGCGGGCAGCAACACGTTTTGCATAATTCACATTATTTTTTCGCTTATGCTTTGCGCTTTTTTGTTGCTTTTTGCCGTTTGCTTTTTGCTGTGGAGCTGCCCCCATTGCTCGACTCACATTTAAGTTACGAATGTATCTTAAAGATACATTTCTGCTGCTTTTAATTATTATTTATTTATGTGCTGCTTACTTTTCGTGGAAATCAATAAAACACTTGCGCTGTGACTTAGTATTTTCTTTACTTTTTATTAATAAAAAGTTGCTACTTTAAGTAAGGCTCATTTGCACTCGATTGGCGTTGCCAGACCGTACGCAGCGTCGCTACGAATATGCTTAATTGGCAAATTGAAGCCGACTTTGCCAAATTGGCATATTGATAATATTTTCATAATGGAAAGGGGGTGGGGGGAGGTTGCCGTAACGAATTGGGTCATTAGACCCCCAGACGATTGCAGTTGAGCACTTTTTCTTGTTGTTTTTTTTTTCCTGAGGTAATGAGCTCAGTGCTAGGCTAGAGATCGAGAACAAAACAAAATTGGAATATGCTAATTGTCTTTAGCGTGCCGCGAGTGTATGGTATGTTTGTGTGTGTGTGTGTATTATGTATGTGTGTATGTGTCTACCTGCCCACAAGCTATCGCGAATTGCTCGCAGCTGGTTTTCTATGACGACATGACTGTGTAAAATTCACAGCCTCGCCTTGAATGAACCGCCGCGCTTTGTGCTAGTCGACTTTTATTTATATTTTTTACATTTATATTTTTTTTTGTATATTCAATTTTTATTTTTAACTTTTGCATTGTGAATGACAGCTTTCGACTTGGCCTAGCTTCATTTGGCCAGCTGACTGAGTCATGAGACGCGCCGCTCGCTGCATGGCTTAGACGTCATCTTAGCAACAAAGCGACGAGTTTGTCTTATAATCCATACATATGTGTGTGCCCGTGTGTGTTATTATATACGCGCAGGTAAGACAACGAAATCACCTGATGTTTTAATTGCTGCGCGTCATCATTTCGCCTGCGTAAACGCGGTCAAAAGCAAAGCAAAAGTGAAGAAACAACAAAAAAAAATACAAATAGCAAGAGAAAGAGAGAAAAAGGGTGAAGAGAAAATAAGTAAGAGTGCTCTAGGCCTGATTGAACGACTAGGCGATATCCTAGGTCGAAAAATTAGAAAAAACAAATAAGTAAAACCGCAAACTATATTTGGCAGATTATTGAAAGAAACGCGATCAGTGCGGGGCATAAGAAGACTTATGGGATTGTTTCAGAAGTTCCATCATACCCGCTTCACCAGATTTCAATGAGTATCTTGAAAGTAAATGGCAGCGAAATGGAAGAATACGCCATAGTTCAATAAACCGAACCAAATGTTAACGGTAAAAGTAACGCGCTGAATTTACAGTTCAAACCATATTCAGACACATAAACATTAAGCCCCATTTAAGAATAATATTTACTATATATATGGCACGTGCACTTTTGTCGCTCACTGTAGCTTCTTTTTTTGCATATGCATTTGGCAATACGCATAGCCGCCAAATAAAGCTAAGGTTGAGTAATTCTAGCTAACGTTTTATTTATAAACCGCTAGACAAATAAAATTTGCAAAAAAACAAATAAAAATATATTTATTATATTATATACATAATATATGAACGGCGCGCGGTGAACACGATTTAAATGTGACTATAAAAAACAGATTTGCACAAATTTAAATACACACACACATACACAAACACAGATACAAGCACATACACGCACGTATACTGGGGCAATATGATTTCAATTTTTACGATTCTTTTTCGTGTTTTTTCAACACTTAATTCCACTTACCATATGATATACATATGCATATAGTACTCAATATATATATTTGCCTACCCTTCTATCAATGTGTGCGTGCGAGTGTCTCGTATCCAGACCCGCACAAAAGAAATGACGAATCTGTGTTATATATCATCATTTTTGCCCAATTTTTGTTTTTTTTTTGCGGGCATCAAAAATTGACCGACAAACGTTCGCGTTGAACAAAGGAAATACCGAACGCTCCTTTTTGATACCCTGTAACAATATACCTTGTAGATTGGTCCTATCTAGAATTTCTTTTCTCTATCTCTCTTTTAGCTAATATCGAAAAAAACAAGAAGTCGCATTTCTCTTCTCTTCAAATATACAAATTGGTTTATTTATTAGTTTGTTTTTCGCTCTATCCAAATTTCACATAAAGTATGCCTGCTCCTTATTAAATTGTACAGAATATTTACTCCATAAATCCGTTGCCTGTCGTCACACAACCAGTTTTTTTGTTCCCCTCGTGTTCAACTGCATAAAATGTCATTTTTATTTTGGGATTTTTTGCTTTAATGAAATTTGTATTAAATTAAAAAAATTTGGTGCCCACATAAATTAAAAAATAATATAATGAAGATTAACTTGGCTGCGGCTAATTTTAGAAAGTCATTTACTCAGCACATTTCTGCTTAAATTTATTATGCTATTTAATAATATTGTTGATTGTACAATTTTGAGTCAAAATACTAAAATGGCAGCACAGTTGCCCAACTTGTAGAATATGACTTACAGGGTATTTAAATGCCTATAATTTCAAATAACATTTTACGTATTTCTTTTGCTAATGTGGTTGCTTCTTTATTTCGGTTTGTGGACGCACTGAGTCAAGGTTAGGCGCATTTGTCATCATTTAAGTTTAATGCTAATGCTAATATTCTTCTTCTTGCTGTTGTTGTTGTTGTCGCTCATTTCTTTCAATTTGCGAAAAAATATTTGTTCTAAGTTGTAAACGCCATTAAATGCCACTTGGCAGTCAAGTGTTTTTCTCTCAGCCCGCATTCAAATCCGACCTCTTGCCCTGCCGCTGGCTAATTTCAGCTTCCTGTCTGTAGCTTTTTTTTTTAAAAGCGCACGTGTGAGAACGCAGTCAATTAAGTGAAATCACGATCAAATTATGATAAGAAACCTTTTTGTTTATTTTTTTCTCTTCTTTCGTTAAATGCAATTAAGCGCTTTTAATTGCAATTTAGCGCCAACTGCGCGAACCTGGCCAAACAGGTGGGCAACCGAAAATGGCGAAAACCATTGAAATTCAGCAAATTGACAGATTTTGATAAATATGCCACCGCCGCGGCAAACTGAGCTTGCAGCTTGCAGAGGGTGAAAGTCTTTTGGCCAAGACACAACAGCAATTTGTCAACAGCAGGCCATTTGAAGAAGACATTTGTGATTTGTTGTTGTTGTCGTTTTTGTTGTTGTTGGCCATGTTTAACCGAACGCAATGACACAATTTGTTAAGACCACTTTTCCACATGCCAAGCAACAGCAACAGCAGCATCTGCAACGGCAGCTGCAGCTTACGGCCGACAGCCTGACCTTGAGCCTGACACTCGCTCAGATACATTTGTATCTCAGTCTTGCAATTTGCATTTGTGTGTGTGCCGCCTCATTTCCAGTTGGCATTTTCTGCCTGCCTGGCCTCAGCCCCGCATCACATTGTGCCTTAATTATGTCTGTGCCACCGATTGCGGCCCTTCTCACCAGCAGCTGCTGCTGCATATGCGGCCGCATTTATTTTGGAAAAAAAAAACCAAATTGGTCGCATATTGGCGCGCCGCTGTGCACACTGTTGCCCAAAATGTTGTGCGCCCTTGGGGTGCTAGCAAAGCTTTGCCCTGTTCTGCCAGGAAGTATTGCACACCCCGTATCAGCAAGGCCGGCTGAGTTGTTCTGTCCAACTAACTGTTACCCTATCTTTATGCAATATAAACTATAACACTTTACCTATTTTCAGATATTTCAATTAGTTATTTTGAGCGGCAGTTGGCGATTTAGCTAGTGTATGGATTCGAACTCATAACCTGCACTGACATTATTATTAAAGTTGACTAAATTATTAAATGCATTAAAGACTTGAATGTATTGTCCCTCAAAATTGTTCATAAATATTCAACAATATTATTAAATAGCGTTTTAAATTAACACAGAAATGGCCTTAGTAAATGACATTCTATAATAAGCCGCAGCCACGTTAATTTTCATTATATTCTTTTTAAATTTCAATGAATGACATTTAATGCATTTGAAAAGCTTTGCGCTGGCTTCTGGATATCTCCAGTCGGGCATTACCGATTTCTTCGTTAGTTCTAGGAACGATTTTCAAACATATTAACCAGAGTCTGCAAATGTGTTTAATCTTAGTTAGTTGCTTTTGTTCACAATTAAAATTGTGAATGTGTTTAAAGCTGGTTCAAGTTAAATCGTACCTGGATATGTAAATCAGCATGACGCTGCACAAACGAAGCAGGCGAGTGTCAACCGATAATTACTGTTAATTACTATAGGCAATGATATATATAAATATATATATATAAATACATATATATAAATATGTTTATATGAAAAGTAACTCTAGCTGCAGCTGATGTAAATTGAGCATAAAGCACAATCATATAGATGCCACACTTTAATTTGAATCCCAAGCCCGGCTAAATTGTCAGCTGCAGGCGACCAATTTTAGGGGCCATGGAAATTAGTCAACTCTTGAATTATTCAAGTGCACCTCGCTGTAAATTGCAAATTGCTGACGGCGGCGGCGGCTGCCATTTTAGCTAGAGATACTTTTGCATCCATAAGATACTTCCACATCCAGATGCAGATGCGCTTGTGCAGTTGCACTTGTCTTGTCGATTAGTGTGAGCGCAACAATCAGTTTACCTATATCTGTATCTGTATCTCTATATGCATTACTGTTCATTGTTATGCGAGAGTTTTGCGGTCAAAGACGCTGCGGATTGGGCTTATCAGACGACTGCGGCTGCGACTGCGGCCGCGGCTGCTGCTGAGGAAGAGCGCGAGTTGCACTTAAATTGCAGCCACGAGACAGACGTCAATCAGTTTGCGTAGCTCAACTAATAAATGCCCACACACACACACACACAAACACACAGATACACATATTCGCACACACACATGGAGATAAAGATCAAACCCATTTAGTGTGCGCCTGGCTGAGTTAAGGGGTTGAGGTCGGGTGAGGCAGCTGCCTCCGACGTGGTCAAACTAACAAGCGGCTCGCTTTTAATCTCAATCTGTTGTAAGCGTGTAACAGTATGTGTATGTGCATGCGTGTGTGTGTGTGTATGTGTGCATGTGTGTGGGTAGCTGACTAGTTGAGCTTTTTAAGAGACAAATGCTGACAGGTGATTTACTTAATTAAGAGTTTGGGCCAGGCAATAGAGTGAAAGTCATGTGATAGATGGTTAAAGCCTGTCAAATTCAAGTGCTCAAATTAATAACAATAGTTAAAACCAAATATAATCGTTTAACTATATATAAATAGATAATTCATTTGCGTCATAGTTCACTGATAATTGAGAAAATCATGAATAGTTGAATGATAAGTGCGAACTTCATGTCTCGTTCTAAGAAAAACACATAGAAAACTTATATACCCTACAAACATTTGATGGAAAAGTGCTTTCTTTTGCTTTGTATTTTTTTTAGAGAGAGTTTTTGTTCGCTCGTGCGATCCCTAGCACATAATTTTTTATTGCCAAATTCCTTGCATGAATTCATGGAAGATTAAAATAATATAGTTGGACCCTTCTGAGACTCTGAACATCTGGTCTGGTTTATATAAATGAAAACCCAATTCCAAATAATGAAACATTATTATATTTATTCAATCTCTCGGGTTTTTACATTGATTAAAAATCAACGAATGTCATTTAAATTAAACAGAATTTATTAAAGTAAATATCTCTTTGGCTTCGATTACTGATAAGTAACTTTTTACAGGCCATCAACAATATTTTACTCAATGAATGCTTTATTATAGAACCCGAAATGAGTTCACATTTTCTTCCACTACTGAGACCCTCTTCTGGGCATTCCCCGAGAACTTATACATTTGATGAATACATAGTGCAAAGTTATTTTACACTATTTTTAAACTACTAGAATTTTACTTGAATTTTTTCCTTTTGTCGTGCTCATTCTGACGTATCTCTTCCTAGTTCTCAACACTGACTCACGAAATAATTTTCCGCAGTGCGTTCGCGTGTGTCAGGTGCTTGAGTTGTTGCTGATGTCACAGTCCACGCCAAAATTATCGTGTCGAACTTAAGAACTTATCAATAAAATGACAAAAAAAAAAAAACAAATATTAATTACCCGAGCGGAGATAACGACCAAGCTTAACCAACGGACAAGCGATAAAGAAATCTAAGCACGATAGCGACTATTGATAGATAGAGGGACATACAAGAGAGACAGAGAGTGAGAGAGAGAGGAGAGAGATATATTAGCAAATATGACGCAACCTGCGATTTTTTGTTAGCTCGCGATCAAAGCTCGTGGAATCAACTAGACACCTTTAGTTTCCATTGCATTGTCGTTGCCCAGAGGTACTCGGAACTGCGCCAACAGCCTGACTCCGTTTAACTAATTCGAGTTTGTTTTTTCTCGGTTCCTTTGCAGCTAAGCGCGAACCAAGCAATTAGATCTTCCCAACCCAGTCAGCCATGGAGCGCCGCATAAACTTGTTGCCCGCTTTGCTGGCCCTGTTGCTGTGCATTTGTGCAGCAGCAGCAGCAGCAGCCGTAGCTGGAACGCCCGCGTTTTACTGCCCCGAGGACTGCAGTTGTTCGCTGTCGCAGCACACGCACAAACCGCTGTTGCATGCCAAGTGCAACAGTACCAAAGGACTGAAGCTGTCGGAGCAGCCGCTGCGAGCTGGCGTGCCCATACATTCCATAGACTTGTCGTATTTGGGACTGACGCGTTTGGGCCATGTGCTGAACATGCTGCCCAACCTGACCTCCGTGGACTTGTCGCACAACGAACTGCACGAGTTGGGCCATTTGAGCAAGCGCATCAAGAAGCTGAACCTCAAGCACAATCGCTTGACCTCCGCCAAGCTGGTGAAGCTGCCGCAACATTTGCAGGTTCTCAATTTGCAGCACAACGATATCACGTCCCTGCCCATGGAGTTGACCCATCTGCAGCACTTGCAGCAGCTGGAGCTGGGCCACAATGCCATCAATTGCTCGTGCAGCACCTTGGAGGTGCGCAACTGGCTGCAGGAGCGTCACGTATACATGGAGAAGCCCGTCATCTGCAGCCAGCCCACGGAGGCGCATGGCAAGCCCTGGCTGCAGCTGAAGCAGTCCGAGGTCTGCGAAAAGGAGCAGCGCGGCTGGTATGCCTCGGACATAGACGAGAACGAGCTGATGATGGGTGATCAGCCCGTGCCCGATTCTATCGAGCAGGAGGACGAGGAACAGGAACTGGGCAAAGACTATCTGGTCATTGATGGCAAGAAGTCCGTGAAGGCACCAGAACCGCCACCGCTGCCGGTGCAGAGCGATGTGGAGGGATCGGGCGATCTAAACGAAATGAATATGGAACTGGTTGCCCACCAAGCATCGGAGCCGGTGCCCGTTATTGCAGAGGAGCCCAAGACAGAGCAATTAGTCGCCCACGACGAGGAAGACACCGACGAGGAGGGCTCGGGCAGCGGCGGCGGCGCCCTCATTATACCCGCCATCCATTCCGATCCCATTAACACAGATGACTTTGAGCCTCCAGAATCGCCCGGATCCGAACAGGTAAGCAACGAAAACGACGACGACGACAGCTACGACAACAAGCCGGTGGAGCAGCCGGCCACGCCTTCGGCGGACATTTTCAAGAACATCGGCATCTTCGAGGACGCCAGCGGCAAACCGGTCAGCGAGGAGGTCATTGTGCCGGTTGTGCAGACCAAGCTGGATGTGGGCGCGCCCACGGATGTGGTCACAGACGGACCGCTGGATCTGGACAAGACCTCCGAGGACATACTGTCGGCCAAAATAGGCAAAAAGGATGACAGCAATGCCATCTACTTCCTGCTGGGCGTCATTGCGCTCATTGTCCTGGGTCTGATACTCTTCGTGGCCATCAAACGCTGCAAGTACAACAACAATGCGGCGGCACGTGACGCCGAGGCGCAGCGCCAAACGGAACTGCTGGACATGGACAAGACCAATCTGGGTAAGCCGCTGGCACGCAACGGCCACGAGCACTCACCCTTGATAGGTGAGAAGACCAAGCTGGACGAGGCACAGATTGTGAACGGCAACGGCAAGAAGCCGTACGATAGCAAGGATGGGGCTGGGCAGCAGCCGCTGCTGAATGGCAACGGCACTGCCAACGGCGATGCCAAGGAGGTGCCCACCATCAATGAACCCGTCGCTGCTGGCGCTGATCCGGCGGCACCACATGAATACTATCCCATCACACCGCGTTATCCCACACCGCAGTCGCCGCGCGCCTCCAAGTACGCACAGCATCCACAGGGCCAGGCCGCCGGCGAGCAGAACAACAACAACAACAACAATAATAACAACAACAATGAACCGGATGGCGCCTACTTGCCCTCCTCACCCAAATCCGGCCGCTATTCGCCCGTCTATTCGCCAGAGACTGGACGCGTCAAGATCAAGCTAACGGAGACGCCCAAGCCGAAGACGCCCATGTTGGTAACGCGCAGCAAGTCGAATGCTGGGGATATTATAACCACGCCCTATTTGGAGCCCACACATCAGGTCAATGGCATTGCCGGCCACTGAGCTGACCCCTTGGAAAAACCCCTCCCCCCTTTAGCTGACCTGCAAGTGTCAGGCGTGAGAGACAAGTGCCAAGCGAAAACAACAACAACAACAACAACAAAAGCCTTTAACTGCGCTCAGAGTGTGTGGCAATCGATAATCGATAATCGATATACGATAGGCGATAACGGTGCTTTGCAATGAAGAGCAAACAACAACTATTCGTTTTAAGCTCCCGCATCCCCTCTTAAATATATGGTAACCGTTTTGTAGTTTTAGCATTAAGTAAATTAATTAATACTTAAGCATAAATCTAGTTTAATACCAAAGTTTAAAAATATCTTAAATGTAAATTTCCCAGCAGCTGCGAAATACAAAAAAAAAGATGATAATCAGAAATGGGCTGATGACGCTTTGCAACACTATTTTTCTACTACTGGCATATGCATGAGACACACACACACCCACACAAACACACGATTACTTACTATACAAACCTGTGCATGTATGTGCATATATATATATACACACATATATATATCAATTTATATATGTTCTTTATATATATTTTTATAATATTTAAGCTGCATTCTCTTGTGAAATTATATTGTGTTACTCTCTGTTCGTGTGAATGACTTTTCAATTCAAAATAAGCCTATCAATAAAAAGAAAAACTACAACATTTAAAAAGCTCAACAATTTGTTTAAACATTCAATAAAAAGCTCTCTCCATATTGGCTTATTCAGGTTTTAAACCCATGTTCACATTAAATGCAGCCACACTATTTTAGCCAATATTGTAGCAACTCAGCTGAGACAACAACCTTGCCACAGTTCACAATCATTGGCCGTAACAGTGCTGGCTGAAATAATGTGTCTGCTTCGAAATTCTGTTGTGTTCTGTAGACAATATTGTGTGACAATCCTTCCATAATATTAATTATATATATATATATATATATATATATATATATTTGCTGCTAGCATATCTTCTTTTGAAGAGTACTCTCTTACACTGCGGCCCAAAATATTGATACACATTATAGAAATATGTGTGTATGCAGTGTAAAAAGGAATCTGCATGAAGATCAAATTGATATTACTTAAGATGCGTTTTATGTTATGTGAAGTTTAAACAATCTTGCCACACTTGGTAGCCATTGCCTGTAACAGTCTTGGCTGAAATAAAATGTCTGCTTCGCATTTCTGTCATTTTTCCTTCCATAAGATTGAAAATTAATAATTATGAATATGCTAATGTATATGTATATATGTTAAAGAGTACTTCCTTACACTGCGTCTCAAAACATTGATACACGCTCTTGAAAAATGTGTGAATACAGCGTAAACAGCCATCTGTATTAAGTAGATCGATTGATTGATTTATTTACTTAGGATGCGTTTGTTATATGAAGTTTAAATAAGTCTTGACAGTTATATACAAACATATGATTTCGGCTTAGCAAATGAAAGGAATAAGTATTTGTGCATATGCTTTGTCGTTTTCAGTGCTTAAAATAGGGTCTCTCTCATGGGCTTGTGGACCTGGACATTACGTTCGCCATCGCTGGCGAAGCTAGACGAGCTGTCGCCGGCGGCGGCGGCAGCGCTGAAGTTGCCGCTGACCCGACGACTCGCCGAGTTCTTGCGCTTCTTGCGCTTGCCGCGCTCCAGGTCGAGCTCTGCACAGGAGGTGGACAGATTTGATCGGTTCTCGTCATCGGCAATGGAAGCGATATCCGCTACGACCAGCTCTTGAAAATCGCTGGCAATGGTGGACGTGGATGGCGCCCTCTTCTGTGCACTACTAAAGTAATCCTCTACAGCCGGATCCAGTTGAGTCGCCTGATTGGGCTCCAGCGTGTAAACCTGGGCGCTGACCTGCACGCTGGCTGGCAGCTTGGGCTTCCGTTTGGCAAAGGGGCTGCCCGGCTTGCTGGCGCCCAGATCCTCGTACTCGGGATCGGTGAGAAACTCCACACTGTCGGCCATCATGTTGATCCGCTTAAAGGGCGGTATCTCGGCTATCTTGGGCTTCCGCTTCGTATACGGACTGTTCTCATAGCTCTGAAAGTTGCCAATTTGCTCGGCGCTCTGCAGATTCTGTGTCTTTAAATGCGCGGCCGGAAAACGTGAGTCTTCAATGCTGAAGCGTCGACTGCCCGACTGCGTGCTGTACTCCATGTAGCCGGTGCGCCGATGCGGTCCGTATTGCGCCCGACGCTCCTTGTCGCGATTGGCGAGCATCTCCACGCTGCGGAATCGTTGACGTGTATCCAGCTGCAGCTCCTCGTCGTCGCCGGCAGACATTTCACCGTCTGGCTGGGTTTGGGAGCGGCGCAGTTGCTTGCGATTGCGCTCGGTGACGCTCAGATCCAACATGGACTTGACCGGCCGCTCCAGCTTGGGCATGCGGAGTGCATCCTCATACGAAGGCAACAAGCTGATTTCCTGCGCCTGCTGCAACGTGGTCGTCGATTCCTCACGCAGCATGCGCTCGTTGATGTCACGTCTGTGGATTAAGTGCATAAAAATGTTGCGCTTCGACCTTGCCTTTGGGCATAGAACTTACATACGTCGCAGCTCTTCGTGGTTTTCATCGTACTCCCTGCGATTCTGGCGCTGCTTGTGCTTACGCATCAACTTCTGGAAGCAGCCGTACAAAAGTGCCAACAGGCCCAGGCCCAGAATGCTGAGCATTATGGTCGACCAGACCTTCTCCCCGCTGCTGCTGCGCACGCTCACCGTCCAGTCGGACATGCAGGCATAATCCCATAGGTTGCCATAGTACATCGCAGGCGAGGCACAACGCAACTGGTGACGATCCCTGAGCTGCAGAGAGAAACGGATGCGGTGTGTGTGCCAATTCAGACTTCTGCTCCACTCACCTTGGCGGGTTTGGCTGTCAGAAAGTCATAGAACTCGACAAATAAAGGATTCTGGCACTCGCATATCCAGGGATTATCGCCCAGCCAGATCTGATCCAGAAACTTGTTCGATCGGAAATATACTGGTGGGATGGGATTGGTCAGTCGATTGCCATTCAAATGCAAGTCCGCCAGCTCTGGGAAGCCACGGAAACTGCTGTTCCGTATGGTGGATAGCCTGCAAGAAGAACACGAAATATAAAACATAAATTTGCACTGTTGAAAACCTCACCTGCAGTTGGCTAGATTCAGCTGTTGCAGCGTTTCCGAGCGCATCAGATTGGGTATATCGCTGATCAGATTATGGGACAAGTCCAGCTTCTGTATGGCCGACAGGCCGGAGAGCGCGTTGCCTTCGATGTAGCTTATTTCACACCAGCTCATGTTGATCAGACGCACCGAATTGGACACAATCTTCGTCAGCTTCTGTATGATGTTGCGGCTTAGGTTCAGCTCTAGGAGCACATCGTTTCCGATGATAAGATTGCGATCGAGGTAGGCGATCTCGTTGTAGGCCAAGTTCAGGTGCTTTAGCCGCTTCAGCTGACTAAATGCCTCATTTCCTATCAGGCGCAGCACATTCTTGGACAGATCCACCAGTTCCAGCATGGTATTGTTGGCAAAACTTTGCTGATCCACCGTTCGCAGCAGATTGCCGCTCAGGCTAACCTCGACGAGCGCCGGCAATCCACTCAAATCGATCTGGTCCAGATTACAGTAGGAAACATCGAGGCGGCGCAACTCAAAGGACACAATCAGATCCTCCTCCGCGCTGCCAAACTGCAGGGCAGTATTGTGCGACAAATCAAGCACCTCCAGGCTGGGTAGAGCCTCAATAAAGGCCGAGCTCAGGCGCTGCAGGCTGCAGTTGCTCATGTCCAGCTCCCGCAGGCTGCGCGACGGCAGACGCAGCAGCTGTCCAAGCTGATTGTTGGCCAGGGAGAGACGCTGCAGATTGGGCAGCTGATTGACCAAAAGATCGCCACCAACAGAGCTGATTTGCGCCATGGACAGATCCAGTTCGGTGAGCGACTGACTGTTGAGCTGTTGGCTGGCATCGTCTCCGCCAAAGCTGCCCAGCCGATTGCCCCGCAGGCTGAGCTGCTTTAGACTCGGCGCATACTTGAAGGCCTCATGGGGATGGATTTGCTGCCAGCCTACGATCGAGTTGTTGGCCAGCAGCAGAGTGCGGAGCGATACGAAACCGATCAGCGCATCTGCCGCCAGGCTGGCTATATGGTTATCCGATAGATCCAGATACAGCAGCGAATCAATATCGGCATATTGTTGTGGAAATTCCACAAAATTGTTGCCCGACAGATCCAAATGCTCGACGGGCAAACTATCAAAGTCGGGATAGTTGCGCAGACCGCGTCGCGAGCAGTTCGCATAAAGACTGTCGATCACCCAGTTGCATTTGCACGCAGACGGGCAGTCCACGGCGGCGGCAGCAACCACCATAAACATCAGCAGGACCAGGAGCAGCGGCTGCATTTGATGTGGTGCCATGCCTGCAAAGCAAGAGAGGAGCAACAAGTAAATAAATGTAGTGCAATCAGCTGTGGGGTCCCCTTCCACAATTGATAGTCTGTTTATTGCGCATGCATTTTATTCAGGTCTTATCGTTATCAGAGCGAGTAGCCAATTGGCGAGAGGGCTCGACTGCCAAATGCCCTGCACAAATTTTATATGGTATGTACATTATTTTGAGCTATAAAAATTGCCTTCTTTCATATGTTGTGTATTTATTGTGCGATCGCTATGAAATTGTTTGGGCTTGAAAGAATCTATTCAAGTGTGAGAATATAGCAAAAATTTTACAGCTAAAAAGGCATGTCAAAAAAATCTGTTTAGCTCTTATGGACAGTCCGTTCGTCGTCTGATTAACAACATTTATACAGTATACATATATGCTGCCTTAAACAAAATAACGATATGGTTAAGGAAGGGAGGATCTATGCAAGTTTGGGTATATAGCAAAAATTGTAAAAATAAAATGCATGACAAAATGAAATATATATATAAAGCATATTGCTTTAGCTTTTATAGAGCGTCCGTCCGTCGTCTAACTCCTTTCTACCCGTTACGCAAAATGACGATCCCCCCTTCACTTTGCGTACAGGGTATCACATAAAAAGCGGCCACAATCGAGCGTTTTTTTTTACATATATTTGATTTTAGCTTATACGCATTTGGTAATTGCGTCGCTTTAGCCCGAATTCGCAGTTTTGGCTTATTAGTGACGTCACGCTACGAATTTATTCACCTGCTTGAAAAATTTGTAATGGCTTTTTCTAATCCCACAACGCTCAGAGCTTATCTTATCGATGCTCGGGATGGGGTAGGGTAAAAGCGTGTATATGAAATTGGAGCACCCCAAAACACGGAGCACTCGAGCAGCACATAAAAAAAAAAATACTATTGAATTTTATTTGCGATTTTTTTCTCGACTATTTCGAAACACTGAAACGCGTGATTTGTGTAAATTGCGGGCCTGAATAAAAGTCTACATTTTTTAGGGCTGCCAAACACTTGCTTTAGGACTTATTTTCTTTCTTTCTTATGTGCAATGTCTTCCCAATGTCGCCTAATACTGACTGAATGAAACAAATTACTCACCTGCCGCTACGGCGACCGTTTCATTTGTGATAAGATAAGACCCTGATAACGTTAGTGCGCGCTCAGTGTTGGTCAATGGCTGCAGCTCTCTCTCCCTCTCTCATGTTCGCCAAGTGTGTTGTAAAGCAACTAAAAAAATACCGCTTGGCCAAAATTAACAAAAATATTTCGGTCAAGTTTAATAATTGATTGATGAGCCTTTATTGGAAGGCTTATCATGTGAAATTTACTAACAATTAATTAACTATTTGCTGTATAATATGAAATATTAAGAATAACTGTCAATCTCAATAAAATTACTTTCGAACCTGAAAAGGTTAACGTCAATTTGAATAAAAAATTGAATAGAGTAAATGTTGATTTCCCCATTTTCCGCTCATTAATATAAAAGTTTTCCTCCGTTTTCGTCAGCCTGTAATATATATATATGTCCATTATATTTATTTCGTAGATCAGCTTTTTTACAATTTTTAAATTTAGTCGAACTCAGATACAAATTTCAATTTCAATCAGCCCAAAAGAGGTTTTCATCAGTTTGAATAGATAAGAAGTTATTCTCGCACTTCCAATTAATGCCCTTATATATTCCACATCAAACATGGAGTTTACTTGAGGTTATGATTTTAAGCCTTTAGTATATATATTATATATATATATATATTTCATCGATCAGCTTTTTTACAATCATTGAATTCAGTCGAACTCAGCTAAATAACAATTCAAGCATAAATCTTTTCAATGCTCGAAAAGGAAGCTCCATTCACTTGTCGCCAAAATCTTGGAAAATGAAAAGAAATAAATAAAATAAAAATAAGCAAGCTTTAACAAAATGTCGCGATGTCCTCGCTTAACGCTGACTTCGGCTGGCATGTGATGAAGTGCAACTGCAAATTACTCGAAATGTGCGACTATGGGAGGCAGGAACTACAACTTCTATATACAACCGACTGATAGGGCATTAAAATTACCCTTACTCGGCAGCTGTGGATGCACGCCAACTACTCAACTTTTTACTCTACTCTCCTCTCCTCTCGACAGTGGCTGCAGAATGTTGCCAGACACCTTCTAACCGGATTTATTGTAATGAAGCGTGCGCAAAACAGAAACGACGCTTTCGCTCAGACAGAGCGATAAAAGATGCACTGGCAAATAAAAATCCGGACAACCAACAACATTTACCACAACAACAACGACAACACAGACAGCAACAACCCAAACTGACGTGTTGACAGCAACATATTTTGTGTTGTAGAGCCAAAGGAAAGGGAGGATAGAACGCAATGTCACACACAAAAAACTAAGGTGACAAAGAAAGTCCTAAAACTGTGCTTCGACTATTGTATGCCCTATAAAATTAAACGCATACTGGAAAAAAATTGTTTAAGTTTCTTATATAAACGTATACTTATATACCCTATACCTATATAAAATATATTCAACTACTGGAGAAAATGTTTTTTATATTTTTTTATATAAATTATCTGCCTCTTTGATAAGTTCGAATTTTCTAAAATGTATCAGTGATTATATATCTAATATATATCTTGAGGTTGAATTTTCTGAAATGAATCAATAGGTAAATATCTAATATTAATATTTCTACAACGTCATCTACTGTGCCAAGCTAATCAATATATTCGAGCTACCCTTAGGCAGCGTATAAGGAAGAGAAAATGATTTTGAAAAGCGTTAGCAACGTTTCCAAATACAATAAATAAGTTGACGCTTTGCTTTTAAGGCAATCAGCGCAAAGAAGAAGCAGCACGAAATCGTCGAAGTAGAATGTAGAAGTCAGCGCAACGCCGGGCTGATAAGCGCGCGCCCCGACATTATGTGGCCAGGCAGTTCAACGCCTCCCCCACCTACCCGCAACCCCTGCCCACGTTAAGTTTGAACTATTGAATGCGGTCTGTCAGGCTCGTCAAGCGACAAATTCGGTTGCCCGGGCAGCAGAAGCCGCAGCAGCCACGCGCTCGCGGATAACTGCACAGATAATGGGCCGGTGGTGGGAGGAGCGGACGGAAAGAGAGGGAGAGAAAGAGTCCTGGCGTTTTAATGAAGCGCATTGATTGGGTGGGAGATGAGGCGCCTGGCGACGGGATAATTAGCGGCTCGGGCCATGCAAAGCCGCGCGTTGTCCTTGGCCAGAACGTTGGGAATTCGCACAGTTGGAATCACAAGTTAATGCCGCACGGGCCAACCTTGGTCCTTGACTGCTGCTGCTGCTGCTGCTGTGTGCTTTTGTTAATGGATTGATTTTCAAATTTCTCTCTCATCTAATCTGGGTGACTCTTGATTCCTGCCGCTTGGCCCTCGTTTCGCTTTTTTTATGGGCAATTTCTTGCTGCTTTTTAATAAGAAAAGAAGTGCTTTTTATTTATTTTTCGTTTTTTTTTTTTTTTATTGCCGCACTTACTTAGCGGGAAATCCCTCCACTCGCTCCTCCTCCATCCATGCACTCTCGCAGCCAAAGTGCAGCCAGAAAGTTTTGTATGTCTTTGAATGACAGCTGCGGTGGCCACAGATAAGCGCCGCCCTGCCTCGTAGCCGCCCATTGCTGCCAGCGGCTGTGACAGAACTCGCGATAAAGCAAATTGTGAATTTGCCCCCTCCCCGCCCCTCACCGTCTCCTGCTGCTGTCCAGCTTCAGGTGAGCGGAAGTCAGCTGGCAATTCCTGCTGACTATCTGACTGCCTGTCCAGAGCTCCTCAGATAGCTTAGCACAGAAATGTAGCTAAGTATTTGACACTCACACACACACACACACACGCACACACCCGATGCCATAAAGATAAGTTAGAGGCCACATTATGATTCATTCTAATCGGTCCACAATGCCAATCGTCATCAGAGTTGGACGCCCAACGACATCGTTTTTACTTTTTTTATGCCAACCACAAATTAGATTTTTATTGTTAGCAGCCAGAAGGCGTGGGTGGGCAGAGGGCGGGCAGGGGGCGGGCAGGGGCGGGCTGGCAAAAACAATTTACTTCTATCTGCAAGACGATACGTCACAAGTGGCACACACATAAACATAAAAGTAGATAAAGCAGCCCGCTTTGCATACTGCCAGCGACTTTAAGGCCAACAACAACTTTTGGCTCTGACTGTGCTTTAATTGTGGACAGAAAACCTTTCTCACTCGAGCTGCTCGCAGCTCGCAGCTCGGGCGAAATCAAAGCGGCTTAGCACAAATATCTTAAATAGCAATAAATTTCGATTTTTGTACATTTTATGAATTATAAGCTTAAGAGGCAGGCACCGCCTCCCCCATCCGTCCACCGGCCTGATACCCTGCACCCCCTTGGCAAAAGGGCTGCACCTTAAGCATTCTCAGCGTTCAACGTGCCACGCGAAAAGTTTCCGCCCCCTCCGCCTCAATGTGCCACAAACTGACAGCCGCCTGGCAAAGATTTAGACAAAGACGCCAGCCATTTACTGTTATTCGCACTGATAGCAAAGTACTAGCTGCCGTGCCCCTCGCACCCCCGACCTCCGCCTGCAACCACTCTGCCATGCAAACGGGGGCACAGCGTCTTAAGCACGAGCATGCCGAGTGGCATTTTAACATTTTTAAGTCGCGACTTCCCCTTCCTCTTCCCTCTGGCCATGCCCACCTCCAACCCCCACGCTTCCCAGCTCCATTGGCGTCTTTAGCTTGCGCCGCAAGCCTTTCGCCAAGGCGCAGCGCCATAAATCAATTCGTATTAGTTTTATGAAATGTGTACCTGCGGCGTACAATGCCACACACACACTAACACACACCTGCACACACACCTACACACATCTACAACAGACAGTTACTAGGTTTATGCGTAACAATTTATGAAAAGGTTTTATTTGAAGCTGCGCCTTTAAAAAGAATATACACTATTTTCCAAATACAGTGCTAGGGGGTATTGCCCGGCTTTGTCCGTGGAACGTTTTGTGCTAACAATCTTAGATATAACATCTACCCATCACACTTGTATTTAAAAATATGTTTAAAGTGTATCGCATATAGAAGCAAGTGTTGGAATCAACGGTTTCCACCTGTGTTAGTCTTGCGTTGGGAATCTTGAACCAGAAATGAGCTTGGAATGAGTTTTTTATTATAGTCCCAGCAAGTATATAGATTTGAGTAGAGCTCAGCGGTTCCCTTCATGGACTAAGCCAATGCCATTCCATAAAGTTCGGTTCCCTAGCCTGGGTTCCTAAAACTGAGAGCTGGGCTTTCCTGACTTATTCAGTTTATTGTGAATCAATTAATCCATTCTACCGGCTAAAGACTTATGTCGGCTAGTATTCTTAATTGTAATTCAGTATCATGATTTCTAGCCCTGCATAAACCACATCCCAAATGATAATGTTGGCGGTTTAATGAGCAAATCTTTTTTGGTAGCGTCTTCGGCGGCATCAGCAAAAAAGCTTTGGTAAAGCGTTGCCAATTAAGCGACTCAAGCGAAGGACTTGGCATAATTCATGTCCTTCACTCTGTCCTCGTGGCCAACACACACACACATACGCACAGGCCTAAATACGCATGCATATTCATTGCATACCTCAAGGCTGAGTCTATTTTTCTGGCTGTTGGAATTTCTTTTCGCACTCAGTTCTTGATGTTGGCCGTGAATTTGCATAAATCTTTTTTTTTTGGCCAGAATTACAATATTTCTTGGTTATTTTAACTGGCGCCCAGTCAGATTTATACCAGCAGCCGACTTGTGAATATTTAATGGAACTTTTGAATTATCGCCTGACAATGGGATTATCATTTTTACATTGGCCGCACGGCAGGACATGGCCAGGCAAATGGACATTGGGTACATTGGCAACGATGCCGAGACGCACACCTTGAACCATTAGCTAAGCCAAAAGTCGCCCCGGCTGGGCGTGGCGCTCCCCTGGGGGTAATTCGCAGTTGCCATAATTATCATCGTAAATTATGCGTGGCAATGGAAAATGTCGGAAGAGGGGGGGAAAAGTTTTTGGATGTTATGAAAATGAATTGAGATTGAGCCAAAAATGAAATGTGAATTTACAATTGATTTAAATAGTCGCAGCAGCACCAGAAGCTGGAGCTGGCTGAGGAGGGATACTAAATCAAAGCATCTTCCAATCTATGCGCCTCCATTCCGGCTCTTCCGCCCGCTGTTGCTGCTCCTCCTTTTTTTGGGCAATAATCTGCAGCGCCGAGTGTCATAAATAATAATTAAACAACTCGCGTTGTTAAGTCTTTTTATTACGACCCAAGACAAACGACAGCTGACAGCGGGGGCAGACGTCGCAGTTGTGCGGGGCGTGTGTGCGGGATAAGATGCTGTGCGCCGCGCTGGCATGAAGGGAAGGCTTAGAGCTGGTTGCTGGTAGCATGTGCGGGCTTTCGACTTGTACTCCCCGCTTCCTAACCCCCTGCTCATAAGTAGACGCACAATTTTCCACGCAAAGACTTTTCCATGTATCGTCTGGCACATGAGCCAGACATGGAAAGCGGCGTCCAGGCCAGGTGCCCAGCGTCCCTGGGCCCCACTTCATGCTCGATGTTAAGACGTAATTAAGAAAATAAATAATAATCGCCCGATGCAGAAGATGCAGACACCAAGGGTTTGGGCATGTGTGTGAATGTGTGCGCATGTGTGTGTGTGTGTGTGTGTGTGTGTGTGTGTGTGTGTGTGTGTGTGTGTGTGTGTGTGTGTGTCAGCTGGCGCCTTTGACTTAAGCCCACGTTGTCATACACTTATAAAATATCTTAACTAGAACAGCAAAAGGATCTCTCCACCTCCTGCTCACAGTGGACGGTGCGTAAATCTAGCCCGGGTTGAGACCACCTACAACAAGAATTATTATCATTTGATGGCACAGCCAGCTAGTTCCGGCCAAGGTTTAATAAGCTCACGCCTTTTTGCTGCTGCTGCTGCTGCTGTGAACCTTTTCTCTTGGGGGTTGGAGCAGCAGCTGACCCAACTGTGCCGCAGAGATATGCCATGAGAAGGACTACAGAGCAGCAGGAATTTACCAGAGCCAAGGAATTCAAATAATCTAAAAACAATTGAAAATACGCCTTGCTCTCAGCTTGAAAGAAATTTAGATAACAAATGGGACTTGAGGAAAAAACTGGAACTCACGGAGGTTCCTTTAAGATATCGCGACGAAATCTTTTACAAACCGAGAATGGACAACCTATTAAATTTAAACTGTTCTAAATGTAAGATAAGGACTTTCGATAGAGGCCCTCCCAAATTGGTTTCTTTATACCTTGATAACTTAGATAGGTTTAGGTGCCATTCTTGATCACAAACTAAATGTCGACTCTCATGTTACGAACGTGGTCAGAATTGTCTTGGATTTCAGCAAGCGATCCGTGCATGATCCTATACTAGAGTATGTCTCATGTATCTATCTATTCATCAAGACAGCATTGAATCTGTGTAGAAACAATTCCTGCTCGTGGTTCAAATTGGGATCATCTTCATATGCAGTTACCGCCAGTAATCTTCTGATGATTTATCTGTCTTTCTAAATGAAAACTTTTGATCTTTGACCATGTGGAATTAAACAAGTATTTTCGTAAGTTAAGTTAAATGCAGAGTTCAAATATGTCATGTAAGTCAGCAGCTAATTGAAGTAATATGTCTTATGCCTAACTATACTATACCCGGTCTGTTTGTTCTCTTCATGCAACACACTTTTGGCAATGTACTCATTAACTAATTTGGCCAACGAATGGGGGGTGGATTTTATGGTGGGTTGGTTGACATTTGAACACAACGCTGCAAACGGAGCCATAGAAAATCGCCGTGAATAGCGCAAGTCACAAATCAAAGCGGAATTATTATTACTTATGACCATTTAATTGGACTTGCGTATATTCATTTGAGTTGCGCTCGGAGATGCTGGTTTTTGTTTTAGTTGTTGTTTCTTGTTTTGTGTGTGTTTGTTTGCGCAGTCAATTTGCCAAATGGTTGTGCCACAGACATCGGCAAAGAAGCCACCACAAATTCAACCAGCCAACAACAACAAAGCACCGCCAACTATTTGGCTCATTAGTTTTATTGGCCCGCATATCAGTCAAAGCCGCAAAACTATTTATGCGGCCAACGCCCGCGTGCCCAGCTCCTGGTCCAGGTCCAGGTCCAGCTACAGACCCTTCTGATTCTATCATTTGTAGCTTGCTGCACTTGATGGGTGGCTTGGGTGTTTGCCAAGCACATTAATTGCCAAAAAGAACTTTGTCTTCGTTGCGCTGCGAAAGTCGCTCGAGATGTCCTCTTAATGAATTGGCAGCTATCCTTTTAACATTTGCTCAGTTGCACTTGCCGCAAAAGCCTCTAATAAATCACATAAAGACAGACACACAGAGCCCAGAGTCTTAAGTCCAATTAAGAGTTGATGCAACTACAAACTGATTCCGGTCATTAAGGCATATCGAAAGGTAGGTTAGCTCCAGTTGGTCTAGGTTAAGCAGACTCTCAGATTAGCCACAGACGTAATAATAATTATAAAGAAAGGTAAAAAAGGGGGCAGAGGCCTGTCGGGGATTTTATGTGTGGATGGCGATAGGAGGGTAAAACATATTGGAGAGTTTTCTTACTTTAAATGATTTAAGTTTTTAAATTAATAATTGCAGCAAAAAGCCTGGCCGAAGAACACGAAAGGTAATGAGGAATAAGAGGTAAGCGGAAGAAGCAGCTTATGTGGTTCAGCCCTGGAGCGATCCCTGAAGACAGGAAAGGCAAAAGGAAAGTCGAGAATCATTGCTAGGTCACAAGGTATTTGACTAAATATTTGTATTTTTGTTAGAATATAAGTAATTTTGTTGTTTAATTATTAATATTTTTAGCCATAAACTATTAACCAAACTTTCTTGCTTCGTACATATCTCAAAATCCTTTGGCTAAGCTAGAAGCTTCCATAAAATGGTCTGGAACTGAAGATCGCCTGGACAACTTATCTGGACCTTGGACTACATTCATCTTATTACAGTAATATATTTATAACTAGCTAACTAACTATATCTTGACAGTTTCTCAACCGGTAAGTTTTCATATAACATCTTTCAAAGCTGACTAATTTCCACTCTCAGTTTCACTTAATTACGTTTACATTAAACGAGATTTATTTGCCATTAAAAATTATTATGATATTTGAAGTATGGAAAAGTTTTGCGAAAAGCACGATTTATGCAACGTAAGTACCAGCAAATACCTGAGCAAAGAAATTATGAGATATTTTATATTTGTTTTCTTGCTTTTTTTTGTACATCTTATTTTTTTATTTTTGGCTGGCCGCAAAGACCGCAAGTGCGGCGCAGTTAGCTATGTAAATGTTTTCGCAGCTGTTTATGTATTTACTTTTAATGCCACTCGAAATGGCGGCTGCCAGTGGCTCCTCCAAGGCGCAGCCGAGCTGCAATTCCATAGAAGCATCAACAGGAGCAGCAGCAGCAGCCAACCGCACAACGCCAAGAAAATGCTAACAATTTTAATTAATGGATAAAGTTCTGTGGAATTCTGGTCGCCGCTCCACGCCCACATGGCAGCATATTTTGCCAGTGGTCGCGCAGCTGGTTTTGGGGTTGTTGCAGCGCCACCAAATTATGTGTACTTTGTTTGTCTAAATATTTATGCACTGCCAACCAGATTCGTTGCCCACTCAAAAGCATTTTTCTCCAGCTATGCTCAAAGGAAATCTGAGAATTCTAGTTGTTTTTTATTTGAATTTACTTGAATGTTAAATAAGAAAACGCCGTTTATTAATTTTCATAAATATATTTATTTATCTGAATATCTCTATAGCTATTGCATCAATTGTATATTATTATTCTTATGAACATAACAAATAAGATTACAAAAAACGAATAACATATTCAGATCTAAACATAATAAAATTATGCTAAACAACAGCAAAATGTTTTCCAAAATGCTTTTTCTTTTAGCCACCCGTCCTCCATTTATAGTGCTAAGTTGACATATACATATATTCTTGGGCTTATCATACCATTGAGTCCTGGTGAACCTAAATGTCTAAATTCTTGCAAAATTCGTGCAGAACTGTGTTAAAAACATGAATTTATCCCTTTTCTTGGTTTTCCCATACCATAGATATGGTCCTGGTAAGCCTATAGTTTCAAATGCGGATAGTCCCGGAGCCCATCAACGTTTTTCGATTTTAGAAAAAAGTCATTTTCGAAAAAAAAAAACCATTCAAAACGACATAATCTCGCCATGATCAACGGAGTCATATCTCCGCGGTGCTCCAATGTGATTATTGTAAATTGTTATTTGTATGTGCGGCCGCAAAGTATGCAGTAGAACAGCTCAAATAGGCTCAAGCGCACCATGTAGACAGCTCGAAAGTATGCAATGCTTTGCTTTACTTCTTTGTGCACAAACACACGATTTTTTTTGGAAAACTTTAAATGGCTATATCTCAGTCAAATAAAGCCCGATAGAATGCAGATTGAGAGGAGTTACTCACGGATGGCCATAGAAACCTCCAAGTTCAACGGCGAAGCTATGTCGCTTTGAAACGTCATATCTCCAAGATTTTTTTAGAGCGGCGGAGATATGACGTTTCAAAGCGACATAACTTCGCCGTTGATCATGGCGAGATTATGTCGTGAATATCGTGTCCACAACTACACGAACTTTTTTGGGAAACTTTAAATGGTCATATCTCGGCCAAATAAAGCCCTATTACGGTCAAAAAGGGAGGGGCTACTTGGGGAGAGGTCCGTAGAATCCGCCAAGATCGACGGCGAAGTTATGTCGCTTCAAAACGACATATCTCCAAGATATTTTTAGAGCGGCGGAGCTATGTCGCTTTAAAACGACATACTCTCGCCATGATCAACGGCGAAGTTATGTCGCTTTGAAACGTCATATCTCCAAGATTTTTTTAGAGCGGCGGAGCTATGTCGCTTTGAAACGTCATATCTCCAAGATTTTTTAGAGCGGGGGAGCTATGTCGCTTTAAAACGACATACTCTCGCCATGATTAACGGCGAAATTATGTCGCTTCAAAACGACATAATCTCGCCATGATCAACGGCGTCATATCTCCGCCGTGCTCCAATGTGATTATTGTGAATAGTTATTTTTATGGGAGGACCAAAAGTATGCAATATAACAGCTCCTCTAATAAGCTCAAGCGCATTCTGGGGACAGCTCGAAAGTATGCAATGCTTTCTTTCAAATATAGCCCGATTACGGTCAAAGAGGGACGGGCTACTTGGGGAGGTCCGTAGAAGCCACCAAGATCGACGGCGAAGTTATGTCGCTTCAAAACGACATATCTCCAAGATTTTTTTAGAGCGGCGGAGCTATGTCGCTTTAAAACGACATAATCTCGCCATGATCAACGGCGAAGTTATGTCGCTTTGAAACGTCATATCTCCAAGATTTTTTTAGAGCGGCGGAGCTATGTCGCTTTGAAACGTCATATCTCCAAGATTTTTTAGAGCGGGGGAGCTATGTCGCTTTAAAACGACATACTCTCGCCATGATTAACGGCGAAATTATGTCGCTTCAAAACGACATAATCTCGCCATGATCAACGGCGTCATATCTCCGCCGTGCTCCAATGTGATTATTGTGAATAGTTATTTTTATGGGAGGACCAAAAGTATGCAATATAACAGCTCCTCTAATAAGCTCAAGCGCATTCTGGGGACAGCTCGAAAGTATGCAATGCTTTCTTTCAAATATAGCCCGATTACGGTCAAAGAGGGACGGGCTACTTGGGGAGGTCTGTAGAAGCCGCCAAGATCGACGGCGAAGTTATGTCGCTTTGAAACGTCATATCTCCAAGATTTTTTAGAGCGGCGAAGTTATGTCGCTTTGAAACGTCATATCTCCAAGATTTTTTTAGAGCGGCGGAGCTATGTCGCTTTAAAACGACATAATCTCGCCATGATCAACGGCGTCATATCTCCGCGGTGTTCCCATGTGATTATTGTGAATAGTTATTTTTATGGGAGGACCAAAAGTATGCAATATAACAGCTCCTCTAATAAGCTCAAGCGCATTCTGGGGACAGCTCAAAAGTATGCAATACTTTCTTTCAAATAAAGCCCGATTATGGTCAAAGAGGGACGGGCTACTCGGGGAGGTCCGTAGAATCCGCCTAGATCGACGGCGAAGATATGTCGCTTTGAAACGTCATATCTCCAAGATTTTTTTAGAGCGGCGGAGCTATGTCGCTTCAAAACGACATAATCTCGCCATGATCAACGGCGAAGTTATGTCGCTTTGAAACGTCATATCTCCAAGATTTTTTTAGAGCGGCGGAGCTATGTCGCTTTAAAACGACATAATCTCGCCATGATCAACGGCGAAGTTATGTCGCTTTGAAACGTCATATCTCCAAGATTTTTTAGAGCGGCGAAGTTATGTCGCTTTGAAACGTCATATCTCCAAGATTTTTTTAGAGCGGCGGAGCTATGTCGCTTTAAAACGACATAATCTCGCCATGATCAACGGCGTCATATCTCCGCGGTGTTCCCATGTGATTATTGTGAATAGTTATTTTTATGGGAGGACCAAAAGTATGCAATATAACAGCTCCTCTAATAAGCTCAAGCGCATTCTGGGGACAGCTCAAAAGTATGCAATACTTTCTTTCAAATAAAGCCCGATTATGGTCAAAGAGGGACGGGCTACTCGGGGAGGTCCGTAGAATCCGCCTAGATCGACGGCGAAGATATGTCGCTTTGAAACGTCATATCTCCAAGATTTTTTTAGAGCGGCGGAGCTATGTCGCTTCAAAACGACATAATCTCGCCATGATCAACGGCGAAGTTATGTCGCTTTGAAACGTCATATCTCCAAGATTTTTTTAGAGCGGCGGAGCTATGTCGCTTTAAAACGACATAATCTCGCCATGATCAACGGCGAAGTTATGTCGCTTTGAAACGTCATATCTCCAAGATTTTTTTAGAGCGGCGGAGCTATGTCGCTTTGAAACGTCATATCTCCAAGTTTTTTTAGAGCGGGGGAGCTATGTCGCTTTAAAACGACATACTCTCGCCATGATTAACGGCGAAATTATGTCGCTTCAAAACGACATAATCTCGCCATGATCAACGGCGTCATATCTCCGCCGTGCTCCAATGTGATTATTGTGAATAGTTATTTTTATGGGCGGACCAAAAGTATGCAGTATAACAGCTCCTCTAATATGCTCAAGCGCATTCTGGGGACAGCTCGAAAGTATGCAATGCTTTCTTTCAAATAAAGCCCGATTATGGTCAAAGAGGGATGGGCTACTCGGGGAGGTCCGTAGAATCCGCCAAGATCGACGGCGAAGATATGTCGCTTTGAAACGTCATATCTCCAAGATTTTTTTAGAGCGGCGGAGATATGTCGCTTTAAAACGACATAATATCGCCATGATCAACGGCGAAGTTATGTCGCTTTCAAACGTCATATCTCCAAGATTTTTTAGAGCGGCGGAGCTATGTCGCTTTAAAACGACATAATCTCGCCATGATCAACGGCGAAGTTATGTCGCTTTCAAACGTCATATCTCCAAGATTTTTTTAGAGCGGCGGAGCTATGTCGCTTTAAAACGACATAATCTCGCCAAGATCAACGGCGAAGTTATGTCGCTTTGAAACGTCATATCTCCAAGATTTTTTAGAGCGGCGGAGCTATGTCGCTTTAAAACGACATAATCTCGCCATGATCAACGGCGAAGTTATGTCGCTTCAAAACGACATAATCTCGCCATGATCAACGGCGTCATATCTCCGCCGTGCTCCAATGTGATTATTGTGAATAGTTATTTTTATGGGCGGACCAAAAGTATGCAGTATAACAGCTCCTCTAATAAGCTCAAGCGCATTCTGGGGACAGCTCGAAAGTATGCAATGCTTTCTTTCAAATAAAGCCCGATTACGGTCAAAAAGGGATGGGCTACTTGGGGAGGTCCGTAGAAGCCACCAAGATCGACGGCGAAGTTATGTCGCTTCAAACCGACATATCTCCAAGATTTTTTTAGAGCGGCGGAGCTATGTCGCTTTAAAACGACATAATCTCGCCATGATCAACGGCGAAGTTATGTCGCTTTGAAACGTCATATCTCCAAGATATTTTAGAGCGGCGGAGCTATGTCGCTTTAAAACGACATAATCTCGCCATGATCAACGGCGAAGTTATGTCGCTTCAAAACGACATATCTCCAAGATTTTTTTAGAGCGGCGGAGCTATGTCGCTTTAAAACGACATACTCTCGCCATGATCAACGGCGAAGTTATGTCGCTTCAAAACGACATAATCTCGCCATGATCAACGGCGTCATATCTCCGCCGTGCTCCAATGTGATTATTGTGAATAGTTATTTTTATGGGCGGACCAAAAGTATGCAGTATAACAGCTCCTCTAATATGCTCAAGCGCATTCTGGGGACAGCTCGAAAGTATGCAATGCTTTCTTTCAAATAAAGCCCGATTATGGTCAAAGAGGGATGGGCTACTCGGGGAGGTCCGTAGAATCCGCCAAGATCGACGGCGAAGATATGTCGCTTTGAAACGTCATATCTCCAAGATTTTTTTAGAGCGGCGGAGATATGTCGCTTTAAAACGACATAATATCGCCATGATCAACGGCGAAGTTATGTCGCTTTCAAACGTCATATCTCCAAGATTTTTTTAGAGCGGCGGAGCTATGTCGCTTTGAAACGTCATATCTCCAAGTTTTTTTAGAGCGGGGGAGCTATGTCGCTTTAAAACGACATACTCTCGCCATGATTAACGGCGAAATTATGTCGCTTCAAAACGACATAATCTCGCCATGATCAACGGCGTCATATCTCCGCCGTGCTCCAATGTGATTATTGTGAATAGTTATTTTTATGGGCGGACCAAAAGTATGCAGTATAACAGCTCCTCTAATATGCTCAAGCGCATTCTGGGGACAGCTCGAAAGTATGCAATGCTTTCTTTCAAATAAAGCCCGATTATGGTCAAAGAGGGATGGGCTACTCGGGGAGGTCCGTAGAATCCGCCAAGATCGACGGCGAAGATATGTCGCTTTGAAACGTCATATCTCCAAGATTTTTTTAGAGCGGCGGAGATATGTCGCTTTAAAACGACATAATATCGCCATGATCAACGGCGAAGTTATGTCGCTTTCAAACGTCATATCTCCAAGATTTTTTAGAGCGGCGGAGCTATGTCGCTTTAAAACGACATAATCTCGCCATGATCAACGGCGAAGTTATGTCGCTTTCAAACGTCATATCTCCAAGATTTTTTTAGAGCGGCGGAGCTATGTCGCTTTAAAACGACATAATCTCGCCAAGATCAACGGCGAAGTTATGTCGCTTTGAAACGTCATATCTCCAAGATTTTTTAGAGCGGCGGAGCTATGTCGCTTTAAAACGACATAATCTCGCCATGATCAACGGCGAAGTTATGTCGCTTCAAAACGACATAATCTCGCCATGATCAACGGCGTCATATCTCCGCCGTGCTCCAATGTGATTATTGTGAATAGTTATTTTTATGGGCGGACCAAAAGTATGCAGTATAACAGCTCCTCTAATAAGCTCAAGCGCATTCTGGGGACAGCTCGAAAGTATGCAATGCTTTCTTTTACTAATATGTCCACAATCTCGCCAGTTTTTGGAAATCTTTAAATGTCAAGTAAAGCTGATAGCGGGCAGACTCGGATGGTTAAGTCGTGAAGGCCCATAGAATATAATTTTATATCTCGGTCATTTGAATGGGCAATCGATAGTCGGAATCCGTACGACTCTAATGAGCCATACCATGTCTTATGTGCTTCAGATCTACGATACACATAAATATACATTACCTGTGGTTTGTGCACGGACATCAGGATAGTCCTTAAAAATTCATAAATAAAAGCCTGTTAATATGCAAACCAAAAAATGTGCTCATAAATTGTGGGACGCCATTTCGTTTGCCACTGCGCTGCCTTCTTTACATTTTTAATTTAAAAGTTTGCGATAACAAATGATGCACATCCCTACACACACACACACACATGCGCCCATTCAGATACGTACTTTAAATAAGAAATAATGTTGACTGCTGATTTAGGAGCTGCCCCCCACAGGCCCAGCTCCTCCCTGACAGCCACACATATATGCTTGTACCTATACCCATCTAAAGGAGCATATGTGTGTGTGTGTTGTGTGTGTGAATGTCTTCACAAAGGCGGTCGAAATAATGTATAAAGAAATGAAGAAAGAAATGAAGCAAACTTTGGCGCTAATAAATTGTTTCATATCTCGCTGAAGGCAACGCTAATATACTCCGCCTGGCCAGATAACTCATACGCCGCGTGGCCAACAGCAGGAGCAGCAGCAGCAGCCGCAGGAGGCGGAGCAACAGCCCTCTACACCATTCTTTTTTCCTTCATATATGCATATTTATTTCCCCTTTGCTTATCAGCGACTAACAAAAATGAAAGAAATAAAGCAAAGCGGGTCCTGGCACATGAGAAATTGCCAAACACATTACCACACATTAGCCACGGACACAGACACATAGACAGGACATGGGACACACGAGTTGCCACTGCCACATCGCCAGGAGTCATAACTGCATATGACTTTAGTTTTTTCTTTACTTTTTTTTAACGTGTGCCACATACAGCTGAAATTGTAACAAATAATGATTTTCAAATATTATTTATTATTTTATCGCGATGTATTTATGTCATTTATTAAGAGAATCTCCGAGTGAGATGCGATATTAAATGATTTTATGCTTCTACTTTGTGGACTTTCAAATATGGACTTTAGATATCTGACTCCTTGACTTTTTTTTATTCTGCCCCAAAAGAGGAACACTTTGAGTTTAGCTCAAGTTTGACATTTAAAATTGTATTTATTTAATTATTTAATAATTGCTGGGAATACATATTGTAATATAATGTATGTGTGTACGTTTGTTTAATGTGTATGTGTCCGTGTGTTTGTGTTTATTTATGCTTTCAATAAATTACAATTAAATTTAGTTGGTTTTTGTTTACGATTTGTATGCTTATGGATCTAGTGGAACAATTATTCATTAAACACGTTTAAGTGTAGCTTTATAAATGTGAATACTACTCGTAATTGTTATCAAACGCTTGAAATTGAATAATTCAAATACACAACGGAATACCTAAGACAGCAGCTGAGTTTTCGGCTGAAAATGTAATGCCATTTAGCAGGTATTAAATACCAGGACATTTAACGTAACCCCCTTTTTTTGGGCTAGATTTATTTGATATTTTTAGTTTTTGCATTTCTTCTTTTTCTTTCAAACATATAAAATGCTCCATAGATATGTGCTAAGCTGGAAAACGAACTAAAATAAGGCAAAAACTTTAAAGTATTTGAAAAACAGGAAATTCCCAATGCTAGTATAACTATTCAAATATTTTATAGTAATAGAATAGTTTTGGTATAACATACATATTTACACATGAAATTGGCTCTCTTTGGTTACACACTCCTAACTTTGCGAACTGATGGATGTTTAAACTTATTTAGATATAGAGTTTTATTTGTTAAGGTCATGCTAGAAGCTGTGATAAATTAAAGTCCTATTAGTTCATCTAATTTTAATTTTTAACTAATTCTTCTTTTTTATTTAGTTTTTATTTTTCGCTAAATATTCTGCGGCGTTCGTTCGCCTAGCTAACTGGGACCGAAAGTGGGTCTGATACTGGGTTAGAAAACTGGTTCAACTCTTACTATAATACTTGGAGAGACGGCGCTTAACTAGGTGCATTAGGGGCTTATCTTCTCTCTCTTAATTATGTTGTCATAGCTGCATAGGGCTTAAGTCTTAAATAGTGTGTATTTACATATAGCTCGTGACACGCCTCCGATTTCCTCTCATTTCAATTCAAGAGAGGCCTCTAGTCGCGCTCCTCGTATTTGGGCACAAAGGAGCCGAGGCCGCCCAGCTGGCTGCACTGGCTGTTGTCATAGAGCGACATCTTGAGCCGTTTGCATTTGGCGCGTCGATTCTTGAACCAGAACTGCACGTTCTTGCTCTCCAGACGCGGAAACTTTTGGCTGCAAAAAGAAAGCAGAGGGAAACGAAAGGAGTTGAAAAAGATTTCTCAGAGTAATATAGATAGAGCTCTGCATCGAGTTACTCGAACAATTAATCGAAAAAGAATTCGAGTTAATCGAAACACAGCTCGAGCTAATCGTTTCATGCGTGTATTGTCTCAGCTTGGCGCAACACAAACATGTTGGCTCAAACATGTTGGCTGACTCGAGCAACTCGAACATTGTCTGTGTGCTCGATCGAGTATCCGAATCGTATCTTTTAAGCTGGGCTTAACTTACCGATAGGGCATGGTGTTCAGATCCTCGGTATATTTGAGTATCAGATTGTGCGAGGGATGCGTATTCATGGCGAACCACTGCTCCAGCTTGGGCACCTCTGTGACGGGATCGATAAAGGTGCGATTGCGCTTACGGCGCTCCTCGTTCGAGATGCTCGACAAGTTGAGACCGGCGCCGCCCATTAACGTATTCGGCTGGAGCCCAGCGGCGGCAGCAGCGGCAGCGGCATGATGGGCATGCGGATGGGCAGCGGCCGCCTGGCCAAAGGCCGGTATATAGTGGCTCATGTACATGAAGGACTGCGAGAACATCGAGTTGGGCACCATGGGAAACGGCAGCTGATCCTTGTGCGGCGTCACGCTGCCCGCCAGATCCGGCGAGGGCGAACGAAACTCATCCAGATGGCTGGTATCCTGCTCATTGTCCTCATCGTCCTCGTCCATGTCTAGGTCATCGTCCTCCTCTTTGGGCGTGCTGCGCTTCGGCGGGCTGCCGGACTCTTGCTCGTTATTGTTGTTATTATTGTTGTTGTTGTTATTGGCGCCGGCCTCGTCGCCGAGCGCATTGCCAGTCGCCTCGACATTGGCATTGTTGGAGTTGGAGTTGTCATTGTCATGTGTTGCGGCTTCATCGCCCATCTGCAGCACAGCGGGCTTCTCCTCGTGCTCATCGACGCCGTTGACCACATCGCTGCCGGCGCTCTTGGAGCGCTGCGGCTGTTGCTGCTGCTGCTGCTCGGACCGCAGCTGCTGCCTCTGTTGTTGCTCCTCCTCGTCGTCATCGTCGAGCATGGGCGAGCCGCGATGGCGTTCGTGTGTGGTCAGTGAGAGCGGCAGCTGCGGTGTGCTTGGCCTGCTGGGCTCCTCCTCCAGCTCGTCGGAATGCTGCGACATGGTGTCAATATCCTCGGACTTCAAGCTCATCGGACTTTTGAGATAGTCGTGCGACATAGAAAGATTGCCCATGCTCAGCGGCTGGCTGCCGGCGCTACTGCTCGAGTTCTGGCCCAGCGGTGCGTGGCCGCTCAGATAGCCATTCATGGCGGCATGTCCCAAGGCGCTCATCGCGTTCCCGAGGCTGCCGCCGCGCATCTCGGCGCGCTTCTGGGCGGCGCGCGCATTCTTGAACCAGTAGACCACGTTGTTGACGTCGAGCGGCTTGCGGCCGCGACGCGACTCCAGCGCATTCAGCTGCACCACATAGGTCTGGATTTGCTGGCGCGAGGGATGCGGATTCTCGGCGAACCACTTCTGCAGCTTGGGCAGCTCCATCTCCGGATCAAAGCTGGTGCGCATGCGCGTCTTCTGGCTAGGATACTGGCCGCCATGCGCCTGCGCATGATGATGATGATGCATGCTGGCCGCGTGCATCGGATGCACCAGCATATTGCCATGATGCCCGCCCGCCTGGGCCTGGCCCACAGCCGCATTGGGATGATGTCCAGCTGCTGCTGCCGCCGCCGCAGCGGCCGCGGCTGCCTCGTTGGCCAGCAGCAGGGATTCGCGACTGCTCATCGCGCCCAGCGGATTGGCAGCGCCGCCAGCACCAGCTGCAGCGGCATGGGCCGCGGCCGCAGCAGCTGCGGCCATTGCCGTGCCCACCGGAAAGTCCATGTCGCCGGGCACCACCGGCACCGTCGACGGCGCCGACATGAACGGCAGCATCTTTGGCGTCATCGCCGACTGCGGCGAGAGCTGATTGGACCACCACTGATCGAATTTACGGCGCAGCTCATCGGGTATCTCGCCGCCGGGCAGAGCGTACGTATTCTGATGTGAGCTACGACAAATCTGCGAGAGCGTCACCTGCAAGCGAGGAGGGGAAACAATTAAGCTTTGATAAAAATCTAAGTAGTCTCTACATAAAAAAACTGTTATCCAAAATATCTCACTTTAAGGATTACTCCCCTCGTTCCCTAAATTGGTAAATTGAATTATAGCTATGCTTTGATATAGCTATAAAGTAAAAGATACTTTTTATATATGTATATACTATTCATGAAATTACATGTCAAATTTGGTGACTCTAGCTCTTATAATTTACGAGATTTGCTCAAAAAACAGGATTTCGATAGCGATTCTTATCAATTACGTGCAAACGTGGCAAGTTATCAAGTATCGATTATTTAAAGTCTTTTGCTCTTATAGGCTCTGAGATCCAGACGGACAAACAGACGGACTTGGCTAGATCGACTCGACTCTTGCTGCTGAGGAAGAATATATATATATACCTTATGGGGTCGGAGATGCTTCCTTCTGCCTGATAAATACATCATACCCTTTTACCCATTGTTAATGTGTTCAGGGTATTAAAACTGGGTGCAATGAGTAGGAGGCATTACTGTACTGCTAACTGATTGGCTGTCGCCAGTGCACTTAGCCGGTTTGAGCCCACGTCTGGCCCACTAAGCGGGTGTCATAAAAATCAAAGTTGAGTCGCATTGGGTTGGTTTGGGTTTTGGTTCGGTTTTGGTTTGGTTTGTTAAGGCCCTCAAGTGGCCGGGATTTACTTAGCCATAAATGTGCGCGGTGTTGGCTCTGATTGCGGCAGACTCAAAATTGCCTATAACGATATAGAACTGATACCCCACGAAAAAAAAAAAAAAAAAAAAAAAACTGATATTAACTGACTGACGGACGGCAACGTCAGGCGCGATAAATAGATAGTCCCTATGGCCCGATAGGGGACGACGACACAACAGCTTATGCGATTAAAATTGAATTTAATGTTCAGAAATAGAAACGAAACAGAAAATTCACCCGTTTCAGAGGGAAGCGGTAGCAATGCCCAATCACACACATATATATATATATATTTATTTGTGGGTATATGGTCGAGAGGTGGTGAGGGTATGGGTGGGTCGTATTAAATGCTCATTGATACTCGCCTCAAATACGTGCGCTTCTGCCAGCTCCACATAATAGATAATGTCTGTCGCTATCAGCTAAGGAGGCGCCCCAAATCACTTAAGCTGCTCGAAACATAGCACGGTGAAGGGGGAGGGGGAGCAGTACGGTAAGGAAGGTGTTATAGACAACTAATTGTAAATAAAATGTGTGTTGAGCGGGCGAGAGGGTAGAGGGGAGGCGGAGGGAGAAGACGGCGAGCAATTATTAAATTGATTTTCATATCGTTGGTGACTTTCGCAATTCTCGGAACACAGACGAACATTAGCCACGGGACCACAATCAAAGGGTATCTGTGTTAGTGTGTGTGTGCGTGTGTGTGTGGAGGGAATTATAGGAATATATATGCTTATCATGTGATTAGAGGGGCAAACGCTTTGCTAATATTAATCAGGGCCAATAAAATCAGTCGCAATATCAATTGAAGGGTATTTCGGTCGTGATTTCCGATAGCGACAACAACAACAACAACAAATATATAGACATGAAAATACTCTGATTTATGACTGACTGCAGTCGAGGGGCGGACGAGCAGGCGAGCGAGCGGGCGGGCGGTCGGTCGGCTGGTTGTGATGGAGGATTTAGATGTGGGTCATGCGCTGCCCGCACAACTCTTTAAGACTATGATCTGCCCGGCTGTGTTGGCCACAAATAAGCCCAGTGTTAGCAATTGAGCTCTACACAATCGGAAAGTGTACCCATATATACTTATATATAGAAGGGTTTTTTCTGACTGACTGACTGGGGATCACACGTAGAAACGTAGAAGATTGACAGAGAGCCGGACAGACAGCCAAGGATAGATAGGTGGAAAGACAGGAAAACGTCGGACCATCAAGCGAAAGAACGCCGGTTCAAATTCAGCAAAAATCCTCGGAGAGAAGGCAAGATGTCGGACCATCAAGCGGAAGATCGCCGGTTCAAATCCATCTGAAATTCTTAGAAGCCAAGTGCTTCTGGCTTTATTATTAATTTGAGCCGTGCGACGCCGCTTAATTTCTTTAAATTTTGTACATATGTGTGCGTAACAAATCGTTAGAAATTGTTTTCAGTGTGTTCGGCGATAAGCGCAAAGCTGATTACAAATGAAAACTATTGCAGAAAAAGGATTAGTTAGGTGAACCAAAATAAATGAAGTCGGCTTAACAAACATTTCTTTGTAGTCAGAATTATTATCAAAAGCATTTTCTATGAATTTCATATGCATGTAATATAAAGACACACACGCACACGCACACGCACACACACACACAGCCAGGCAGGCACACAGACGGCATTGGCTGCTTTGAAAACTCGAGCATTTTCCAGGGGCAGGATACGCAAAAAACTTTTGTTGCCAACAGTTGGCTCTTTATACGTGTGTGTACGTGCGAGTGAGTGTGTGTGTGTGTGTGTGTGTGTGTGTGTGTATGTGTGTTTATGCCTCAATTCACGCAAATTAGCGGTTTGAGTTTTCATGGGTTCTACGCAACGCGCCGCTTAGCTGCGGCTTAGTCTAGAAAATGTTAAAATGTTGCCGGGTTCGAAGTTTTTGGAAAGATTTTAGGGCAACTCTCACAAGACGCCAGCTAATAGGTCAGGCTAGGTTGTTGTTGTTGTTGTTGTTGTCGTTGCCGTAAACCGCTTATGAATCATTATAGAATTTTGTCAACTTAACGCACAAGTTTTGTAGTGAGAGTTCAAAGTGAATGTCTAATTAGCTAACAGTTGTGTGTTTGTGTGTGTGTGTGTGTGTGTGTGTTTGTGTGTGAACTCACCTCATCCAAGGGGCAGCCGGTGGAGCGGAGCAGCGCGTGCGATTGCAGCACAAGCAGCTTGAGCAGCTTGTCCTTGATCTCGCCAAAGGGTGAGGTCTTCGGGCGCAATATGACAATACGCAGCGTTATGACCGAGGTCAGTTCACCCACAATATCGCTAACCGGCACAGCCGGATTATCAGAGATCTGTTCCAATGGTATGGGCTTCCAGTGCTTGATGATGAGCGAGCCTAGCAGATGGAGAGGGAGAGCAAGAGAATGCGTAAATATGCAAGTCAATAAAGCCTAGGACAAATTCACTTCTAGCCTAATTCCACTGTGAACATTTCTTGTATTTTTTTTGTGAATGCCACATTTTGTAGTGGAATCACAGAATGTGAGGTTTGTTAATTTAATTTTTATTGAGCATAGTGGAATCAGGCCTTCCTTTAAAAGGGTATTCAAGACGTCTTAACCAAATTCTAGCACTCACCTCTTGCCGTGTTGGCCACCTCCTGCGAGTACCCGAGACGCTGCAGCGCCGTCTGGACTATTTCGCTCCAGGGCGTGGCAGCTGCAATGATCACATAGCTGTCCGTCTCGATGTTGGGCCGCCGTTTCCACGGCTGGCGTGTGTCTATGGTGAGCGAGGCGTGCAGCGAGTGCACGGACTCCACTACGCAGTGCAGCGGAAGCGATTTCGCTGCAATAGAGAGAGAGCGAGAGAGAGAGAGATGGAAAAAGTGAGAGAGGTAGACGGAGAAATTAGAGGGCTGTTTGGAAATTCATTTTAATATTCATAAATTTGGTGAAGATTTTAAAGCACTCGAAAAACAACAAATTAGTTGCAAATACCCTGCAGCAAATACATATATACCTAAAGGGCATGCTGTTTATACAAATGCACAGTAAATATATAAATAAGGCACTCAAGTTTGATATTTGTGCAAATCAAGTACTTTGCACTCCACTTCAAGTACAAAAAATGTTGAAATTTTTTTTATAGCAGTTCGTATACTCAAAATACATATATATCATGAATTTCAGAAAACGCTATTATTTAGGCAGGTCTTTTATCGAATTTTTCTTGACTTAGGAACTTAAATATTTAATTTACTTTCATCTAGGGTATTAAATTTCCTTTTTAGCAGTTTGTATACTCTTTCAAAAGCCAAATATATATATAAATTAAAAATAAAATGCATTTAATGAATAGAAATGATATGAAATGTTTGGCATAAATCAAGTGTATTTCAAAAATAGCTGACAAAAGAAGCTGTGTGCTCTTTCGACAGTTCTTTGTACAGTTTTTTGACTAAGGAACTTAATTACTTGATTCTTTAAACAAGAGAACTAAACTTTTATTTAATTTACTTTTATCTAGGGTATTTGCAAAGTCGTGCTTCTGTGTCAGCATCTAATTACTGCCTAACTCTAGGGCCTGCTGCAACTGCTGCTAATCGGTTTAGTGTTCAGTTCGGAACGCTTCAAATGGCGCCAAGTGCAAATCGGCCAAATTAAAAAAATCAATTAAAACATATTTTATATGTTGCCAGACCTTGCCAACAGAGAGGTATTTCAATAAATTATTGCATGCTGCGGTTAGCCGCAAAATGGTTTTAGCCGCTTACCCCTTATATTGGCAGGATTATGAATACATTATGCATAATAGGCTAAATAATTATAAATTAATAATGCGAATTTTGCCACCGACTAGTTGGCCAATTGATTGGCAAAGCTACTAGCTAGAGTACAGCACTTGTCCTAGAGTGTTCATCTGCATAAATATAAAAGAGTTTCTCTGTCAAAAAACATGCGCCTGTGCCTGAGCATCGAACCAACGAGAAGGAGACACGCCAGTTCAAATCAGTGAATTAGTGAAGAGAATATAAATATAAATATAAAATAAAAATATATATATATATACTGACTTTTTTTTTGCCGTGCAACGCCGGTCAATTTCTTCTAGTCAGCCCAAATATGAGCATAAGTATAATCATAGCACTCCCATATTAAGAACTTAAGTGAAACAACCTCCATTAATAATTAAGTAAATGACTTAAATGGCGCATTTTCTAGCCGTGCAACGCCGGTCATTTTCTTCTAGTCAGCCCAATTATGATAGTTGCTAGCATAACTATAGCCATAACACGCCCATATAAATCGCATTTTGGCCTAAAACACAACACTTTTTCGCGACCAATTATGTGGAGCTTAAAAATGATTTACCAAAATGTTTGCCAATAGCGAAAAACGCAAATGCAATGCACGCCCGATGCCCAATCCAAAGCTGTAAATGCATTCGGCAAGAGGGGGGAAGGGGGGGAGCAGAGCATAGCTGCCCTGGACACCAGTAGCAAATAGGCTTAACGCCCGCGCTGCTGGCGGCCATAAGGGTATTATTAATTATTCCAATTATAAAAATTGTAAGCAGCGCGCAGATTGCTGGCGATTGGCATTTGGGCGCGTTTAAAACAGCCAGAAGAACGCGGCCAAAAGTTGCTGCCACAATTATGAGCGATTTCAACTATACATAAATATATACATATATATATATATATATATATACACATATGTTGTTGTTGTGTGCGCCTGCAAATCTTTTAATTGCCATAAAATCCTTATTGGGCATTAAAAATAAATATATCAATTGTATTGAACACATATATGTATATATATATATATATATATATACATACATATTCGTGGAAAGCACATGCATCACATACATGTACGTACGTATGTATGTATGAAATAATTTAAAAAGGAATAAACAATTATGTGGGATAAAGCGGCGGAGGCCTAAAGGTATTTACAATACGCTCCGGAGCTACAATAAAAATAATGCTGAAGATGTGCTTAAAAAAAGTCAACTTTTGAAGAGAGTAGTTGGAAAAATTCTAAAGAATTCTTCAGACATAATATAATTGAAAAAAATACTTCTTTTCGTAAGCCTTTAATGGATATCTGTTTATTGAATCTTAAATTATTTTTGCGTATTTCAAAAGTTGATTATCAAAATGTGTCTAACAAATTTGAAGTTTCGCCTTTGAGAGGAGAACATTTCTTTTAGAATTCTTCAGAAGTTTATTAATTTAATTTAATTTCCTTTCTGTTTAATTGATGACAATTTTATATTTTAAAAGTTACATAAATGATTAAAAATTTAATATATATATTCTAATAAATTATATTCGTTTATGTTTTAATTGAATTTCATATATTTTAGTTAATTTATAATCTTTGATCTGCTGCAGAGTCTATAAAATTTAAAACAATAAGGGCACACGGCACATTTTCGGGGGCACGTAATCCCGTGTGCCACATGCCACATACATATGCTCACACACAAACATATATGTATATACATATATAAATATATAATAAAGCCATGTTTGGCGTGCTTTTTGTTGTATTTTAGCGTAATATACGCAATAACGATTTTTACAGGGACATAAACCTGAGGGCTGTTGGCTCTGGGTTTTCGGGGCAGACCGTTTTTGGCTTTGGCATTATGCATTACGTTGGGTATTGGGCGTTGGGGCCTAGGGGCCGCCTTTATAGGTGGCATAGGTGCGCTGACTGAGGCTTTGGCTGAAATGGCGGCGGCCAAAGAACAATAGAGCGAAAATGCGTAGCGCAACCGAATAATAAACTCATTAAATCCATTATCCTGCCCCATGATTTGGGGGCTAACACAAAAGCCGATTTCATGTGCATGCATATGTGCATGTGCGCCTGGCTCTGGCTCTGCGCGTAGATTTGTGTGTGTGTGTGTGTGTGTGTGTGTGTGTGGGTGTGTGTGGAGCCACAGCCAGCACGCTAATTGTTGCGTTGCCCAGTCTCAAAATAGCCGCCAGCTCTGACAGCACTCAAAAATGGTGCTGATTTTGAATGAGAATCGAGAGGGGGGGCATTGAGAGGAGAGTGCAGCTCGTAAGTAGCCCCCACCGGGCCCACCCACGAGCGGGCAACCGGGCGACTGGCGCATCACTGGGCGGCGCTTATCCTTATTAGCATTATCAGTGGCAAAAATAATCGAGACAGCAGCCGGCGCACGGGCCAAACAAATTGAATTAAAAACGTTTGAGGCATTAAATCTCAGCCAGGCAGGCAGACGAGTAGACAGCCCCACCCACACAAAAACCACCGCTCCCCGGCTCCCGCCCACCGACCGTTGGCCTAAGCTGACAAACGATTTGTAATGAACTCCACTTGCATAGGCTTAGACGCTGTCGTCGCGCTGACTCCACCCCCTGCACCGCGCATCACCGCCCGCCCCGCATGACGACTTTTCCATTTTCTCTTATATTTTTTGCCCTGTGTCGCAGCTTTAGATTTATTAACCTGCGTCGAAGTCGCAGTCGCCGTCGCAGTCGCAGTCGCGTTACCAACTCGGCGAGCGCAAAAATAATAAAGTTGCCAATTGCGTTGATACCATTTGAATGTGATATGTTCTTATAATACCCTGCACTGGCAGATTAAATAACATTTGTGCATATAAAGCCTAGTTACGCAAGAGATCAAAGCGGAAAGCTGTGCAATTGATAAGCTCTTCTTGTACTGTACAAAATACAGGGTATTCAGGTAGACGTTATATTGTCTATCTTATTGGTCTGATAAGCTTGTCTTATATGAGGAATACAGGGTATTCAAGCATCGAGTCACGGCATTTGCAAAACTATCTGCGAAGTAAATGTATTTCCTAAAAGAAATTATCCTAAAAGACTTACATTCATATTAAATTTTAAGAATATAATAAATTCAATTACTTTCTATATTTACAGGGTATTCAATAGAGGAATTCTGGACATCCTACTTAGGAATATAAAATAATATACTAAAATATGTATAAAATCTTTTTGTCCTTGTGAAACGCAACATACTCTTCGAGCAGCCAGACAACCTGAGACTGAACAAATTCCCAATTATAACTACAGGGTATCGGACTAGTCGCGCAACTGTTGCACACTGATGGCTGGCTCTTGATTACCCTGCAAAGAGAGTTCTGTCTTTGGCTTATCGCAATCTGAATTGAAAGTTCGAAATAAATGGGATATTTGTGATTCGGTTTGCTTGTTAGAGACGTCAGCTAAGCCCCTTTCGTAGTATGCCCAGGACTATTTTGAGGCTGATTGCGCAACAGCCAGAGGCGGCCAATTAGCAGGGGTGAGAGCAAGCCAGCACCCTCCCCTCTCCCAGGTCATCCTACACAAGATTTTAATCTTTGAAAGTTTTTGTAGCATTCACGTGTGCAGCTTGGCATGAAATTTTATTGTGGAAATGGCAATGAGACGGTGAGTGTGAGTGTGTGTGTGTGTGTGTGTGTGTGTGCCTGGTTGTGCGCGCTTTTGGCTTTCTTCTAAGAAATTGACCAATTGACTGACCACAAGCAGCGGCAAGGACAGCAGCCGAGACCAACAATAATTATGAATCGCCTACGCACAACATCAAAACGACATAATCCCCAACTAAGAAACACACACACACGCGTAAGAGTGAGTGTGTGTGTGTGTGTGTGCGGGGGGAGGGGAACAATTTAAGTGACTGCTGGCAAGGATTATGTAAGTTTTGCAGCTGAAAATATCCTTTGACCAACAAATATTTGTAGTTCTGCTTTTTCGGACAAACTTGACCTGAGACCTGCGGCAGCAGTAGGGTGGAAGGAGGGGGAGGGAGGGATTTGCAGTTCTTTCGGCTGGCCGAATAAATTGTGTATTGTTTATTTATAAGAAAATGTTCATAATTTACTTATTAAAATGATTTTGAGTGATTTGGGTATGAAAATTAAAATTTTACAGAGAGCAAAGTTTTAATAACCGTAAAGGATATTTGCTTAATGTGCAAAGGACATTGCGAGGGCTGTCCTGGATAGAGGGAGGGTGCGGGAGGGGGGGAGGAGGTGGGTGCGACTATGCGTAAGGGTCCTGCTTAAGCCAAGTGAACTGTTTGGAATTTGCTTATCAGTGGCTGGCCAGTGGAAAATGTCGGAAAAATCTTAAGGATTTGAAAGGACTTAAGTGGCAGGCACATTTGTCGCCGTGTGTGTGCGTGTGTGTGTGAAAGTAAGAGTGACCGGAAATTAAGCAATAGTCTTAAGGAAATTGCCACAAGTTTTTTGGGCTCCACGCAGCAGGCGATTTGATGTCCTTTACCCCGACTCCCAACTACAATCCTTAAGCTTATATGTGTGAGTGTGTGTGTGTGTGTGTGTGTGTGTGTGTGTGTGTGTGTACATGTATTTTTATTTACACTTCAACTTAAGTCCTACTTAATTGCAAACTCTTTTCAGTAGAATTTTTAATGCATGCATTTTAATTTATAATGCCGAGCCGAGCATCGGGGCTACTTAAGAACTTTACACACACGCACACACACATACACGTGTGTCTTATGCATCGCTGCCTGCTTCTCACACCTTGGACGTTGCATATCCTTGTCTAAGCCCTGTCGCTTGTCTTGCACCACTGCCCCCAAACCCACCCCCTCGCTGCGCGCCTTGTCTTGCAACGTGCTGCAAAAGAAAAGCAGCACAATAAAAGCAAAAGAAGAAGATCGGGCTTAGCAGTTGGGGAAAGCACTTGAAAACTGATGAAAACTTGGAAAATTAATTTGCCAAAAATTTATGCACACTATCAATTTGAATGCGAACTGAAATACACATAGTAAAATATTGGCTGTATCATAATGAAAATTGAAGGAAATCCAGAGATGTAAGATATTACTTTATTAATAAATTTATATCGAAATTGAATTCCTTGAAGTATGCATGCAATAATTGATGAGAATTTATATATATATATATTGGCTGTATCATAAAATAATAAAGCTATTTGGGGATCGAGACCTCCTTGAAGACATTAGAAACAATTATATTATTAAATTAACATTGAAATTTAATTGTTCTATTAATATTTAGTAAAAAAAAAACTATAGGTGTTTGCAGTTCAATCAAAGTTACAAGAACTATACACTGTGCAACAATGCCACGCTGAGCAACTTGTAGTTTAGTGTAAAAACATGAAGACTTAAAACTTGAACTTGTAAAAAAAAACTTGAAAAGTTCGTCTTGCAGCGGAGTTTTGTTGATGTGATCTATAAACTTGTTGTTCGTCGCAAAACTACGAACTCTGTTTGAACTAAACGAAGGGGTTAAGAGGTTAAAAGGCGACGCCTCAGTTAACTATTGATTATGGCTATTTGTGCTAATTTGCAGAGGCTTTTCCACAGATCTTAATCCCACCTTGTTTATTTAGTACATTTTGTATTTTTGCATTTGTCAGTCGTATTTGGGAGGAAAAACATGTTGAAACTTTTAAGCGGCTTATAATTAATGCCGCCAGGCATTTTCTTGCTCTTAACGCTTTTCGCTTTCGCGTTAAACCCCCTCGTTAACGACCAGCCCCCCGTACACGCGGCTTAAGGTGTTTTATTTTCTGTGTCAGTAAGAAACACATAACCGGAAATCAAGGGTTGGATTGGCATGTAAATAGTCGCAGCCAGGTGACTTGGCCTGGTCAGGCAACATCTTCGTTAGTCGAAAATAATCCTAATGAAATAAGCATGGCCCGTAGCGGTAATTTATTTAAGCCCAGCCTCCAAATTGGCCCCTTGGACTCTGCTTTCTCTGGGGGCATTCACGAACTCAAGGCAAAGGCATTTAAATTGTCTCAACTTTTGTTTTGTTGTGTAATAAATTCATTTTTTGTCCTTATAGCATGTAAAACTATGCATGTGTGTCCTTGCATGTGTCTCTCCCGCTCTCTCTCTCTCTCTCTCTCTCTCTGTGTGTCCTGTCTTAGATTTAATCCTTTTTGTTGTTGGGCCAATATAGAAAACATGGCAGATATGTTGATTTGGGGCAGGTGAGGCACGCTCTCTCTCGACCCTGGCCAGAAAAACTAAACTAGCCCCAGCAGAGCAGAGTCCTCTGAATGGATTTTCTTAAGTGGTTCTAAGCTTTGTCTGTGAAGCAAACCAGAAAACATGCTTATACATGCGGCCAAGTGGCTGCCGGAGTCGAGTTCAAGTGCAGGCAGCTGAACGAGTTCGGCCAGCTCCGATTCCAGCTCCTGCTCCGTCCCCAGCTCCGGGCCCGGGTCCGGCTCCGGCTCCGGCTCTAGTGGCATTAGCAGCTGCTTAAGGCACTGCAGCACTTCATTAGTTCCGAGAGTTCGAAGACGACAGCTCAACGGAGAGAAGGACATCCGCACCGAGCTGAGACAATGGCCAACTGCGCACGATAATTGAATGCAGGCAAAGCCCAATCCACCCAAAATAACCCAACCAAACCAACCCAGCACCCACTTTGAACTCTTGAGCCCGTCGACAGCCAGAAAAAGCCATGTGCAACGGGCGAAAATCACAAGAAGTTGCCAAATCCTTACAAAAGGATTATGATGTGTATTTTTGGTCAAAGCACGTTGATGAGTGCCAAACGACTTTCTGTTCGAGTGTTGGGATTTTTCTATACATAAAAGTCCATCTATATATACATATATATATAGATGTATATATATATATAGATGTATATATATATATATATATATATGCATGAAAATGCTAATGAAAATGGAAATGTATTCTGTGCGGTAAATTCCTACATAAAAGTAGGCAAAGGAGTCCATTGATTAATTGATGACATTTAAGTATCGCATATCGAATTCAGCTCAAGCAGTGCAAAAGTCGTGTAAGCAAATGCCACAGCTTGAGCTCTGACTGGGACATACCCTGCAATTGAATTTGGCTTAACAATGGGTATGCTATAATTCAGTAACACATGTTTTAAGCCCCATGCTTAATTTCTTTTTGGATATTCTATTCGAAATATGTTTCATACTTGATCTTCTAGATTTAATGAACAAAATTCTGATATTTCCTAATCCAAGTTTTCGTCCATATTCCTGCTAAAGTTTTCCTTGTTCTTTATTTAACATATCCTTGTTTCTATGTTCGATTTTTAATATTCTATATCATATTTCCCATTTATTATAATTAAGGATACTCTTAAAAGAATTTTAAGAAATCGAATTTATATAATTTTCGAAAAGGCTTTCATTACGGAAATATTTCAAATATTTTATATGTGTGACTTGTCCCTAACTAATCACCTTAAGGAAATTACATTAATCGCGTACAGATCTGTGGAACAAACAAGCCCTAAGCAGAGTCCTTTTCAAGTGCTCAAAACAAATATGAATATGTTGTGAATGCAAATAAACCGAAAGGATTAAAATTATGAACGCAGGATAAGGCAAACAGACAGGCAAGCTGTATGCAGTCATGTGTGATCACACACACACACACACAAACACACACACGCACACCCAAGTGCATGCCGCACAAAAGAAACGCCGGCAAAAAGGATTTTCAATTTTGTCAAATATTATCAAGTGGAGTCGAAGCTAACGGCGTTGGAATTGGCATTGAGGTTGCCGTTGCGCTGTTTTTTTTTTGATCCTGTGGCAGGCACTGAGTGGGATTTAAATGTCGATAATATGTGCAAACAGAACCGAAACCGAAACCGAAAGGACAATTCGTGGCGAGTCAGAAATCGACTTGAACCAGAAATAAGCGTACCAAACAAATGTCAACGACCAATAGGAGTTAAAAATCGACACACGCACACACATGCACACGCACACAACCCAGCCACAAATGTCAACTCACATTATCACAGTTGCATACGCTTTAAACTGCGAGTCGAGTGCTATTTGCCATCTGCTCAAATCGATCAGAGCTTTTTTTAAAGGACATCTTAGAGCCTGGCCCATTGTTATAGAAGTCTTTCGAGCAGCTTAGTAAATGCGTACACTGCGAGAAATGATTGTGAACGAATGTTAAAGTAAACTAAGCTTTAGAGTGCAACGCAGTTGCATTTAGGCTCTTTCATTGTTATCAAATATTTTGGCACCTGTCTAAACGATACAGAAAACGAATTCACTTATTTTCCGACGGAAATGTATTGTATATATTTGTTATACCCTTGCAGAGGGTATTAAAATTTTGTCTCAAAATGTGCAGAAAGAGACATCTCTGACCCCATTCAGAATATATATTCTTAATCAGTATCAACAGCTGAGTCTCTATAGCCATGTCAGTAAGGGTATCAAAGCATCGGCGTGCCGAAGATAGCTCTTCTTTCTCGCATTTACTGTTTTTGTTTGAAAAATGATTTGAAATGTTGAGTCGGCTGACTTATTTTAAGAAACTTCTGCTAATTTTTGTTAATAAATCAAATATCAATTTGAATTTTATTTTTTTGCGGCTCAGTTTTTGAGATTTCTTTACAAACACGCCAAGCTCAGCCCAACCGCTGCAGTCGCAGTCGCAGTCGCATTGGGAGTCGTCTTGGTTGTCGCTGGCATCGTCATCGCAGTTGCCACACATGGCGGCAACCTTAATCACTTTAGTTATCAATATTACTTATTTACGTTGCTCCTACTTAACGCTTAAGACGCTTTGCCTTTTATGCCGTGCGGCACACAGTTCCTCTGTGTCTGTGTGTCGTCCAAGTGAATTATAGCACACATATATACTATATACATATATATATATAAATATATATATATATATATATATGTAGGTGTATGCAGATATGAGCTGTAGCTGTGCGGCCCTGGCACTGCTCTAGCATTACATTTGCGTTTAAATCTTCCTGCTTAAAGCCAAACAAAGTCTTCGAGGAGCGGCAAGCGCTGCGAGTCCATTGATTCAATTAAGAGGGAAGTCGAGGCACGGCAAAACAAAGGCTGCTAGAGATATCTGTACATACTATATATAGATTCATATACAATCAGGTGGGTATATAAGGTGTGCTGGTGCTTTTTAAAATGTGGAAACAGAATACGCATACGCCTAGTTGGCAATGAGAGAAAGAGAGAGGGACTCGTCTGAGACTCGACTCGACTGTGCATTGATTAATATAATCCGCTTGAAGACGCTTCGCGCTGCCGCTTTAGGTTACACCCCAGCGCCAAGTGGGTGGTGGAGGGGCGGGGCGGAACGGAGCGTGCTGCTCCCCGCACCTGGCCACAGTTTTAAGTACAAGTTAATGGTGCTTATGCATATTACCCACAAGCGGGGACCCATGCCATATCGAGGCCGCATTAATACCCACAACTGATTTTTCTTTTATACCATTTTTTTTTTTTGTTTCTTTTCATTTGTTCACTGTGATTGTTGTTGTTGTTGTTTGTATGCCCATTAAAAATGGGTAAGAAGGGTATAAATGATTTTGTTTAAATATGTTAGGTAAAGCATCTCTGAAACCCTTACGCATATAAATTTATTTGTCTGACTGTCTGTGTGAGGATCTTGAAAAGTTTGAGAGAATATATATTAAATGGATTAATATTGTTTCGATATCTTTCAGTTTTTCTATAATCTCGATAAATATCGATTTTGGAGTATTCAAATCGCACAGTGATAAGAGGAAGAAGCTAAAGTGCTTCCTAAAGTCCAAAGTCCGGAGGAGCTGGAAGACAAGTCGCGTTGTAAACTCCATTTTCATGTGTCTGTATAGCATAAAGGTCAAGCAGGGTATCTACTAGTCGGGCACACGCGCAAAGTTCGCTCTAGTTGTTGTTGTTGTTGTTGTCAAGCATTTCGCTGTATTTTAAATCGATCCAATGGCAAAGCGTCTTTGTGCGCGGCGGCGGCTTAATCCGCTGCCAATGAACTGCGGCGGCGGCTGCTGCTGCTGCCGCTGCTGCTGAGGTCGCCAGATGAGCGGCTTTCAATGCTTTTGAATTTACGTTGAGCAGGGGAAGGCGTGAGAGGAGGGGCGTGGCAGTTAGGGCTTGCATGAGTCAGTTCGGGCCGCTGCCAGGTTTATTAGTGCGGCAGCTACTGCGGCTCCTCCTCATCCTCGTCGTCGTCGTCGTCGACTACTCAAGCGGCTGCCTTGCCAGAAGGATGTGCTTCTTCTTCTTCTTCTTGCTGTTGTTGTTGTTGTTGGTGTCGGTGTCGCATTTGCCATTTCGCATTGGTATTTTGGTATTTGGGCTTTGTCTGGTGGGGATGAAATTTGATCCGCGCAGCGGCAGCGGCCGCGCGCGTATTTGCATTAAGCGTAACCTTTCGCTGCTGCTGCCACGACAGCAACGACAACAACAACAACAACAACAACAACAGCAACAGCAACAACAACCACAAAGGGTGCGCTGGCAGCGCTGCCAAGGAGCTTAATTTGAGGAGGGATTTACGCTGTGGCATTATAATTCTTTCTTTCTTACTTTGGCCCCGGTACTTCTCTTCATTCTTCAATTGTTTTCTCTTTCTTTTTATTATGTGTTCTGCTGGCATCTTATTGTTGTCCCCCACCCCACACCCTACGCCTTGTTTTTTTGCTTTTCTTTTTATTAAGCAAATTTCTGAACGGATTTTCCCAGCTAATACGTCCAGTTTTTCAGTTCCAGTTGCATTGATTAGTTGTTCCGCGCGGATTAGTTGCATTGGTTTACGCTTTTACAAGCACGCACACACATACACACACACACATTGGCAAGGCAAAGCCCGACCACAGCCACACACTAGACAGCCACACACACCATACACTACACACACAACACACAGCTGACAGCTTAAGTCCAAACAGCAACAAAAACTACAGCTCGCTAAAGATATGTGCGGGGCGGCTCGGGCAGCCGCTAGATACCTCTTAAAATCTTAAACATTTATCCGCGCGTATTATGTGGCAACTCTGGCTAATTGCCAGGCCGCATTAAGCGTGGCCAACACATACAAATACACACACACACACACAAACACACAGCACATATTTACCATTTGTTTTTGTTGTTTTGCGGTGGGCTTTAGTTGGGGCTGGGGGCTCGCTTCGCTTTGGTTGTGTGTGAATTGAGTGTAGTTAGTTTTTTTTTTATACCCTGGACTCATTTAGAGTTGGTAAAAGGGTATATTGCAGTTAGGCAAATGTATGCAATAGGCAGAAGGAAGCATGTCTGACTTTATAAGATGTATGTATCGATTTATAGACATGATTGTTTGAGCATAGCTCGAAAGTAATAGCAGGTAACTACTAAATGATATGCCGGGTTTTCTATTATATAAACGGATTACGAATACATTAATTTTTATCGTGAATACTCTCGGACAATACTTGGCTAGACAGAAAGTGCTCAGTACGGAGAAGTGTCCACTTAATGGGGATTTCCCTTTTAAGAATTTTCTATATACCAGCCCCCTTCCTAATCCACGCGATAACGGAAAAAGTCTTGAAGGAAGAGACATGCATATTAAGGATAACAAAATTTAAAAATAATCATACTGTAAGCACCAAAGTTACTTGAGAATTTCTTTTCAATAGAAATGTTGGTCGCGGCTGGGCACAGAGTATCTGCTAGTCGGTCATTGCCAGCTAGCTTTTTTTGCCCCGTTGTTTTTGTTGGTCTTTGTCACTGGCATCAACAACATCAACACCATCTGCGGTATTCAATTTAAGGGGATTAACTGCTAATTTTTTGCGATTTCACTCAATGCCAGCCGAGTTTTTATCTTCAACTCACAGTATTTTTTTTTCTGCTGTGCAAAATCACAGCACATATGTGTGTGTGCGAGTGTGTGTTAACTCGCCTGGCAGGAACCAGTTGATATCCAACAACCGCCTGTGGAGTCAACAATGCGCAGTGTCCTTGCTGGCGAAGGACCTCAAAACAGAAGCCACGAGTCGGGATTAAATGGGCAATTGTCATACCCAATGGGCGAATACGAATAAAAGAAAACTCAGTGAATTTTAAGGGGATACAAAAATAAAGGAAGTTCTCGTTTAAAATGCAAACTGGGTAAGATTGAAAGCGATTCTTAGCGGACACAAATTTAAAGTGAACAAAAAAATATTCCAAGCAACGATTAATAATTATGTGAAATATGGATAACATTTTACAACTTCTGCGTTATCGAAAAGTGTAATAAAATGTATATAACCTTAGCTAAACTGATAAATAATTGTGAAATCCCAATTTGTGTGATGTAAATTAAAAAATAATTGCTAAATAGGCTAATAGGCTATGAGCTAGAAACAATATAAAATCTCTAAAAGGGCCCAACCCATTCTTAAAATAAGATAAGCCCATAACTAGATAGGTATTACGAATTTAATTATAGTTTTAAAACTTATTAATATGGTAATAGATAAGGCACATCATGAGCATTTAATTATAAAGCAATTTGAATAATAAAGCACATGAAATTCTTATTAACGTTGAGTGGGCGTGGCGTACATAAAAGTACCCTATATAAGTGTTACAATGTGACTATGAGAAATGAAATAATACTATAATAGATCTCAACTCCACAGCTGACAAATTAGACGGCGTTTAATGGCGACTTTAAGGGAGGAAATATTATATTAAATGATAATCAAGCCTGGTCTAGAGATTTTTTTTAAGTATAAGTAGGCATGGTGTACTTAAGAGAACTCTTTATAAGTGTCAAGTGATATGTGATTATAAGTTAGAAGTTAGTTAAAAAACTATTAGCCAACAAACTAAACACTGTTTCCTGAAGACTCTACGGGAGAACATGATATAGTAAAAGATTATCAGACCAGATTTGGAAATCTTTATAAGTAGAAGTAGGAGTCAAGAACCATCTTTAAAATTGGTACCCAAAAAGTACTTGTTGGGAAATAGGGTTTCTCTGATCTTCACATCTTTTATATTGGAACTCTACGAGGTGCCTGTATACTAAGGACTTTATGGAAATATATATCAAAGGAGAACACATTATATCAAATGATCATCAGACCAGGTCTTCAGATCTTTGTAAGTATAATTACCATGGGTAACTAAAAAGTACTTCTCATGAAGTAGGGTTTTTCTGATCTAAAATTTTTTGATATTTCTCACCAATTGGAACTGTACGAGGCTCACAATAAGTTTACTTAAGTAACTGTGGATGGGTTTTGCCTGTATCCTAATCGCGTCATCGAGCACATACACACACACAAACACACACCAGCACACATATACACCTAAGTTGATATTCCTATTCCCATACCGCCGGCTGCTTTCACTTATCATTTTAGCCTTTATTTTATTTTCACAGCCTTATTCCTGTTGAGCGCTACGTGCGTTTTACGTTGTTGTTGTTATTGCGGCTTAGGATGTGGATGTGACTGTTTAAATGTGTTTGTCTGAGTGTGTGTGTGTGTGTGTGTGTGTGTGTGTGTGTGTGAGTGCGAGTGTGCCTTTGGTTAGGCGCTAGGATGAGCGCACTTGCCACTGTTTTGAGTGCAAAAGCGCGACGGCATTGTTGTTGTTATTGTTGCCACATGCATTGTTGTTTTTGTTGTTGTTGTTGTTGTTGTGCCATCTCTCTGCTGCCAGCTTTAGACTTGCTTAGTGTGTGTGCGTGTGATTGTGTGAGTGTGTGTGTGTGTGTGTTTAAGCTCCACTGGGATGCCAAACAGTAGCACAAAACAAAATCTAGTGAACTTCATAGGGATTAGCCTGCACGAAAGCAACAGATTTAAAAGCTTTCGCTCTGCTTTTTAAGTTCATTTGTGCGCTTTGTCTGTCTGTGTATGTGTGTGTGTGTGTGAGTTTGTGTGTGTGTGCATTTGTATGTGTTTGTGTGTGTGGCATTGTCCCTGCTGCTGTTGCCTTTGTTGACAAATGCGACTTGACAGTGGTGTGGCAAATCTCGTCTGGCGACACAACCCAATCTCTTACTACGTGTGTGTGTGTGTGTGTGTGTGTGTGTGTGTTTGTTGCACATGCCGGCTCCACATGGTCTTAGTCTTAGTCTTGGTCTCTGGTTCACTTAACACTTGGCATAGGTCACTTTTATGGCACAAAAAACACTCATTCAATCGGCACACTTGATTCATATGCAACACTCATTTGTATTCGTGCCAGCTCTTTCGCTCTTGCTGCCTTTTAGACATGCGCGCACGTTTAATCCTCATGCCCTAAAAATAATCCAATTGCACACCAACAACAACAACAACAACAACAACAACAACGAGAACGAGAACAGCCACAGCAGAAGAACAACAACAATTGCGTTCGACCGGCGCGAGTTAAAATACGGCACGAAAATAAATACAAAAGAGAGTGTGAGAGAGCAAAATGTGAGACGAACCTTCTTCCAGCATGTTTGGCACGATACTGAAGCGAAATGCGGAGCGCACAGCTCGTTTTGGAGCTCCATGCGACGGAAACACGCACACACACACACAGAGGGAGTGCTCTGCGCGCACACACACACACACACACACGCAATGGCAGCCACAGATATCACATGTGTCTCGGACTCTCTGCAATTGCGTGTGTTGCTTACTCACACACACACACACACACGCACAGACAGTGGCTCTCTCTTTATCTCTCGCTCTCTTTCTATTGCGCTCTGGCTGCGCTGTGGCTGTACGTTGAGCCTGGGCCGCATTACGCTTATCAAAGTATATCTCAGGGATTATACGAAATGAATGGAATTAAGGATTAATTTCCAAGGGATGTCATTTCGTTTTCGGATAATTCTGTGTGTGTGTGTGTGTGTGTTTGTGTGTGTTTGTGTTTGCGTGTGTGTGAGTTGCTGTTTGGTATTGCCAACAGCTTACGCTATAATGGATTCAGGTTCGCGTAGCTGCTGCTGCCACAGTCGCCGTCAAAATTGCCATGGGGTTTGGGTTATAAAAGTACACCCGAGTTTATAATGCCAAAGCGGGTCATAATAAGACACAGACGGCGAATAGCCATAAAAAAAGGTGTGCATTGATTAGAACATGTCTGGGACTTGGATAAGAAGTGCATGAGCCATGGGTAGGAAAGTCAAGTGTTGAAATATCTGCAAGCTATTTGAAAATATACAAGTTCGATAAAACTCAGAAAGGTTTAAGATCAAACAACCTAATAAATAAACAAATATGATTATATAATTATTTAATATGTGCATTAAATAATTAAATGTATGCGAAATTTGAATAATACATTTTTGTTAGAACTTAAAAAAAATTCGACTTTGATAGATCTCTAGATATCAACCTTTTAAAATAGCATTAACAATTCTATTAATGTTTTTTTTTCGGCCTAGATTCCAATTGATTTACGCCTACAATTTCAGCTCATTACGTCCCCCCCTTTGGCGCTTTAATGGGCTGCCAACGACGCCACTGCTCATTATAATACCAAGCGATCCATAAAACGAAGAGTTAAATCCGAAATAATAATCCCGCACGAAATTAAATCCCTCGCCCACACGAGGCCACCAAGCGCAAAACCCAAACCCGAAATACTCAACGCCAACTCGGCCTCGCCGCGCGCTGTTTGCCTGGAAAAAAGTTAATCCCCCCAGCAGCAGCAGCAGCAGCAGCAGCAGCAGCAGCCGGCAGTGTCGACTGCGACGTCGACGTCATCTCATGCGCCAACTCCACGCTGCCAGCTGCCAACTGTGCGTCGCGCTGTGTGTGGTTTGGCGCGCACTCCTCCCCGCCAATCCCCAGCGCTGCCCCATGCCAACGAGACCAACGAGACCTTAAACGAATTGGGATTACGTTGCGTATGATTCATATGAAGGCTAAAACAACAACAAGCCAACTGGCTTTAAACAACAACACACACACATGTGTGTGTGTGTGCGTGTGTGTGGCTGTTGGCCATGTGCGTTTCCATTTATGCATGCTGCATTGGGGCATTCAAACGGATTACAGCAGAGCCAAAGCCCCAACCGCACCAACAGCCGCCCCCTCGCCCTTTCCACGCCCCTTCGAACTGGTTGTGCGCAAATTGAAAATGACCAAAAGGCAGCGCTTGCCCAATATGCTGGGCACCCGGGATAATCCTTGAGGCGATCAATAAAGCGCCGCCAGCCAGGGGCCATCCGTCAGCCGGGCGGACACACAGACAGACGAACGGACAGGGCGGGCGGAGGGGGGGGGGGGGGGGTGTGTGGCGTTGGGCATGTGATGGGTTTGGCATTGGGATTAGCAGCCCAGTCTCAGCAGGGCCTCAGACTCAGACAGAGACGGGCATGCACCTGGCATTACTTTAGCTGGCGGCCTAATCCCAACTACCCTGTTCTGTCCCTGCCCTGCCCCGTGCTTCGTGCCGCACTTCAAAAGCAAACAGGAACGAAAACAAAAGCTTAGCTCGCCGGCAATGCCAAAGGAGCAGCAGCCGAGGCTGAGGCTGAGGCTGTAGCTGAGGCAGAGGCAGTGGCTGCGTCTGCGAAACGTTAAACTTCTCGTCATTTGTGTCTGATGGGATTAGAGCTAAAGCCAGATAAAGGGATAAAGGATTTCAAATTCCAAATGCGTGCCCGGCGCATCGACAAAACTTTGGCTCGCAACTTTTGGCGCCAAATTCGCATGCAAAGCAGGCGACACACACACACACGCGCTCACACACAGACAGCGGCTACCCTTTTGGGTCTAAGAGAGCGAGAGAGTGAGAGAGTGAGAGAGAGGGAGAGAGGTAGAGTACTCGGGTTGAGGTCCAGGTCGTGGATAAGTCGAAAACTTGCTGCTTACGACTAATGTCCTTGGTATTGTGGTGCGGTTGCAGGGGGAGGAGGAGGTGGAAGGGGGGGGGGGCGTTTTCTGCTCCTGGTGGTTGTTGTTGCAATTCGTTTCGCTTTTCCTGAAGCTAATGTTGATTATGTTGATGATGATGACTGTGTTTGCGCTTAGGGATTAAAAATGTCCTTGCAAATTTGAATTTAGGAATTAAACGAATAAACTTAATAAACGTTTCCATCAGATATCTGATAATTGAGACTTTGCAGATATGACAAGAAATTTTGGATTTAACCAAAGAGACATTTTATATATTTTACAATCTGATATCTAATTACCAAGAATTTAAAGATAGGAATGGAATTAAACGATTGGACTTAATAAACGTGCTTATAGTTCCAATCAGATACCTGATAAGTGAGACTATGCTGAGATAGCAGGAATTTTGGGATTAAACCAAAGAAGGATTCAATTCGATATCGAATTATCAAGAATTTAATGAAGGGAGGGGAATTATAAAAAAACATTCCAATATCCAGATATCTGATATTAAAGACTAAAACATTTTATTAACTTTTCCATTCGATGTCTAATTATGAAGAAATTATAGTTTTATTATAGAAATTATAGTTCCAATCGTATATCTGATAATTAAGACTTTGCTGATATAGAAGACATTTTGGGATTAAGCGAATGAAGCACTTTATATAATATTTCAATCAGATATCTTATTATCAAGAATATAGATGACACTTGCTTTGAAATGTGCACCACCTACCCGAATGAATAATGCTGATTACGCACGCATTATAAATGAACTGGTTCAGTCAGAAATCCATTAAGCCTCAGACATTATCATGCTGATAGACAAGTTTTACGAATTTGAAACCGAACAAAAATACCAAATTGTGATTCACGTCTGGACTTTAAGTACATAAATCGCATGTTAAATAAATTTTACAAAAATTCTTATCTTGTTATTAGCGAACATTACTCAACAAAAGATATCAGAAAACCGATCGAGGAATAACCAGACTGTTGTCAACTATCTAAATGGATATGCACTGGCTTACCATATACGAAGAAAATACCCGGCGTTGCACGAGTCAATCGAATAATGCTCATAAATGCAAAGATTCTGTCCCAGATCCTGGAACTTCTTGATTATAGCTTATTTATATTGAAAAAAGCTGACCTACTAAGTGCAAACAAGAAGAAATTACCCGGCGTTGCCCGAGTGCACATGTACTGTCTTTCGTCTTCTCGGGGCCTAAAACCCCAAACTAGACTCTACTTTTTTAAAAATATGTATGTATAAATTAAGGACATACTAAGCTGACATACTAAGCTGACATACTAAGTGCAAACAAGAAGAAATTAAACGGAGTAGAGAGAGAGAAGAGTATAATGCATATAAATGCAATTATTCCGTCATTTGTCTTCTCGGGATCTCGAACTTCGTGCTTATAGCCTCTACTAGAGAGAAAGAGAGGGAGAGAAAGAGAAAGAGAGAGAGAGAGAGAGATGTAGAACAGCCTAATAAGTGCAAACACACATACAACCTGGCCATAATCCTGGCCTAACTGCTCCATGGCCCCAATACTAAACATTTGGGCGGCCTTTGAACTAAGCCTAAGCAGGCGGCAGCCGGCAGCAACTTCTAATTACAAGTATATGCCGAAACATGCTTAAGAAACCCAAAATGTAATTCCACTTGTGTATTAATACATTTCACACACACACACAGGCACAACTAAAGTTATCGTAAGTGATTTATCATTGTTATTGCTGCTGTTGTTGTTGTTATACTCCGCATTACACTTTGAATAGTTGGTTTAGTTATTTTGCATAAACGATAAGAACTTCTATTGAAATATCTAATTTCTGTAGCACTCTATAGAGGAGTCCATATAATTCATTTGAACAGCTAAATATCGGACCCAATTTAATATCCATACTATAAAAACATTAGTTATACTTTCAAATTGGGTAAGGGATTCACATAACACGCGAGGCATGTTGAATATTCGACCTGAAGAACTATAGATCAATAATAGAATCCCAAGCACCCTAACATCTTCTGCTCAAACTGGGTAATTTTGCGTCGCGCATACCCTTTCGGCGTGTATTTATTCAATTATATTTGTACTTATTATTGTTTGTGTGTCTTGATAAACACGTGGCAGAGACTTTGAGAGTATAGGTGTGTGTCTGTGTGAGAGTGTATAGGTGTGTGTGTGTGTGGCAGACAGAGCTATGCTAGGATAGATGCCGGCATACCCGACTACTAGTATTTATTTGATTATAAGTCACTGTTGGCTCCGATGGGAGAAAGATGTGGTGCGGAGAGGGGGCAGGGGTCAGAGGAGAAAGCAGGTTTGTTGGCCACATGCGTCGCTGAAGACTTTAAGCTGTTCCTAATGCGCACTGTCTAGTTTATGCACAACACAAAAGGTGACCAAAGGATGCGGATGCGAATGCGAATGCGGATGCGGATATGTATGGGAGTTCCCTTCAGCTCGCCTGGGAGTTTCAGTTTCAGCTGCAGCTGTTGTTCGATTCGATTCGATTGAATTCGATTTGGTTTTGCAGAACATTTAAATCCTTGAAATCTGCAGTTGGAGCTGCCAAGAGGAAGCTGTCGAATTGCCAGTGCGTAGCTAGATAAGGATTAACTGGCTCCAGTTGCTCCTCCTCCTCCTCCTCCTCCTCCTCCGACAACAACTGCAATTGGAGTTCATCTAGAATAGGAAGAGCTGTTGCTGCCAAGTCGGAGGTACCTGTGATGTGGACTTAACTCAATCGGTGGCACCTGCAACTGCAATCCTCTCCAGCTCCAGCTGCTGCTCCCCTTCCGATTGCAGCTTTTTTGTTTGCGCCAAATCCCCTTTTGCTTATAATTCGAAAATGTTGCCTCCTGTTGCTTTTGGCATTTATTTGAATTTGTATCTGAATCTATGCTACGGGCGAACGAGCAACATTTGGGCGACATATTGTGCGTCTATATCATGGGGTTATGCCTTTTTGGGGGGTGGCACAAATCCTTTGCACAGCTTGGAATTTGCGCCGGGCTGCACATGGGCCAAATCCGGGCATGAAGTAAACCGGACCCGACACAAATGCTCTGCTCGAACTGTTGCCCGTTGCCCGTTACCCGTTGTCTAACTCTGTGCATAACGCTTAACACTTAAGCTGCAGCCTGGCACTTGGCACTGGAGCCTGATTCCGTTCATCATATGTATTTTGTATTTGCATTTGTATCTGTATCTACACAGAACTGCAGCTACTTTTGCGACTGATTGCGAAATTTGTGCCACAAACCGACCGACCGACCGACCAGCCGACAATCGCCTCCAGTTCGTCTGCCCTTCGCCCTCTGCCTCCGCCCCCTCAGTAGCAATGACTCCTCTGTATTTGTTGATTACCAGGAAGCTGAGCGACACTCCTGATGATTTAACACAGAACACGGAAAACAGTAGCCGGTAACCGGTACCCGTAACGGACATTCGACTATGGCCTTGCACTTGTTGGGGGTTGGTTACTGCTTTGAGGGTTGCCGGATTATCGACATGTACAGGAAGAAGCACACGGCACAAGGTAATGCATAGTTTTTAAAAGCGCAGATCGAGATCTTAAAGATGAAATCAATTTTTGTTCTCTCTAAATGTGATATGCATATTTCACAGGGCATAAGTTAAAAGGTAAGTATATAGAGATAAAATTGATTTACATAAGAAGAGTTTGATTTGATATTTCTTCGTCCAATTCAATTTCCCAGCAATAAGGCTGGGATAGTTTCAATCTTTTTAAAAGCACAATAATTAGAAGACATGGGACACAGTTCTAAATAACTGGGCTTTAAGCATTTAATTTTCATAATTTTATGTATTCAATAATAAGAAAAATTAAATAAATAAGTAAATAAATAAATTTAGAGATCAGCTGCAGCATTTTTACTTATTGTTCCCATTTATTTCCAAGTTTATTCTATAAATATTAGATATTCGACTTTAAATATCTCAAGAAATGGTTTATGTAAAGGTCATATAAGTGATCTCCTACTCGGCAAATTAAATTATGAATGCCTTTAACAGAAAATTTAAATTGAACCTAACTGAAAGCCACACACACGCACACCTCCACACACACACACACACACACACACAGCCATGCATGCACATGTCGATCCGTTTGGCATGTGCATAATGTGAGGAGAAATCGCGTATTTTTGAATCCTGAGCAGCCGCGTTCGCTTATGCATACAGCAAGAGCCGCCTGGCTTATGTCAGCTGCTGATGCAGCAGCTATAGCTACAGTTCCGTGTACCAAATGGACGGTGACCCTGGCAACTGCAGCAACAATAACAAAGCTCTGCCCAAACAATGTGTGGAGGTCAATTGGGGCTGGATGGGGACTCCGGGCCAGCTGGAGCTCTGGTGAACGCGTTGATCCACAAACGTGTCGTTAATTAAGGCGCAGTGATTTTCAATTGCAGAGCGCGACACAAGCACCGTCTATGTGTATGTGTGTGTGTGTGTGTGTGTTCGGCACGTGTGTGTATATGTGTGCATAAGCTTATATAGGTGCCAGGCAAAGCAGCAGCTGCCCGCCTGCATATTGACAAGTGCGGCCATTGGGGATTTATTAAGGCTAACGTATGAAAATGTTGCATACTAAACGCTGCATAAATCGAATCGAAATCAAAATGCGACAAATAAAAACTGCACAAAATGGAAAGCACAGTAGAATGTGCGTCTGTGTGTGTGAGGGGGTGAGTGGTTGGGTGTGTGTGTGTGTGTGTGAATGGGTGTGCGTGTGTGGGTTGGGGGATAAATATCGTGTTGCGTCGCTGAGCAGCTTAGGCGTAATAAACACACGCACACGAAAACAAACAAACAGATTTACATATAAGACTCATACACTCACAACGCACACACACGCACACATACACGCACACACACACACACACGCAATCGCATGGCAAGGACAATGTTAAATGACAACAGCAACAAGGGTACAAAATAACCTTTCCATTCGCTTGATGCCGTTTTGCTGTGCAAATCCTCAAAATACACTACAAAACACATTACACACACGGACACACACGCACATTCACACACACGCACACACACACACACACACACACACACATATTTGAGTGAGCCATTCACAAATTCAAATCTAACACACGTTTCTATCCAACTATCATGCACATGCCACCTGATCCGACCCTGCCCTACCGCTTCAGGGAGCCGCCTTTCAATTCGTACCAAACCCCATCCCACCCCCTCACACACACATACACACACACACACACATCCCTCCTCCGCAGAGGCAACGATTTAGCCAGCAGCTTAACAGCAATAGGGACGGCAGCAAAATTTTGGCTCAATTCGTAACGTTCCTTCAAATTAAATGCAATGCAAAACGTTTCCAAAAATATGCTCTATGCAAATATTAGCGGATTACCAAAAATATTCCGGAATATGCTGAGCAGTAAAGCGAATTTATGAATGCATATCTAGAGAGAATGATTCCATATATAAGGCAAAGCTGATTACTGGACATCGAATGTGAATATATCAGATGTCTAGGCATCGGACGAGCAATCGGTTAGTCGCTGGCTCAAATCTAGCAACATTTTTTTTATATTTATATTTTTATGAATTTGTTATTCTTTTCTCTCGGATCTGTAGGCGTCGGATTGGCAAGCGGTAAGTCATCGATTCAAATCTAGCAGCATATTTTCCTATTTAGATTTGTCTATAGAATCTTCTCTCTTTCTCCTTCGCTTTCTTTTTCGCATATAAGTAGACCTTATATTCGAGCATTTCTCTACCATTTCTATCTACATATTCTGGGCATACTCATACATATGTCGAGCACTGTAGCTCACTTTGTAAAACTGAAACCTTTCGCTTGGCAATTGAAAACTTACAAACGCTGCTGCCGGAGAGACCATAAATTGGCCATAATACCACAACAACCTGTTGAGCTAAAAGGCAAATACACCCGAAAAAAAAGAGAGCAGCGCGAAAGCGTTGCGTATACGCCGCGAGTGCCGGCACAAGGAGGCGAAGGAATCAACTGAAACTGTCACGCCTCCGCGGCCTTGTTGTTGTAGTAGTTGTTGTTGTTGTATTGGCCACAGACACAGCCACATGGCCAAAATAGCTCCACAAGTGTCTGCTGACGTTCATTTGACGCAACAGCACACAACAACTCTGATTGTGGGTTGGTGGGTGGCTTGGTGTGTGTACTTGTGTATGTGTGTCTCTTCGTGCTCTCGACAGCCACAACCAAAGCAAAACGAATGCTTGTTTGCACACAGAACGAAATGGAGAGAGAGGGAGAGCGAGAGAGGGCGAGCCGTTGCCAGATGGAAGGTAAAATAAATGTTATGAATGCTTCATATGCTTAATCCAGGGGATTTGGATGCATATACGATGAGTTTATGTGTACTTTGTGTGTGTGTGTGTGTGTGTGTGTGAGAGTGTGTGTTGTGTTGTGTCTGTTATGCCAAACAGAACCAAACGAACAGACTCTGTTTGTATTCGTATGCAAAAGGATTTTAGATTCGGCAGCGACAATCTATCTGACAGATACACCAGCTACCAGATACCAGCTACAAGTATCTGTATCTATGTATCTGTATCTGTACATGATTGTGAATGCGTACAGCTAGACTCTTTGTCCATGGCTAAACTAGTATTGATGAACTAAACAAGATTACCGCAGCAGAAGGCCACTCAAAGAAGCGACAACCAGAGGCGGATGTGTGTGAGAGCGATGGAGAGAGGGAGGGGGAGAGTTAGAGAGTGTGTAGCCTGCACATTCTGCGTACGTTCATAACCCGGTTAAAGTTGCACAAATCCTTAAAGCTGCCATGCAACATGGGGCACACACATAATCACCAGTTGCCAGTTGCCAGTTGCCAGTTGCGAGTGGCACAAAAGGCTTCGGCCACTGGCATTTTTATAATGATGTGGTTGCCCCTCTATTATTGAGCGCTCCACAGCGGCTGATACTCTATCGCAACCGGATTAAGGGTATTTGTGTGACGGCACGGAAACAGCAAAGCGAACCCGTCCCCGACCCCTACCCCGACCGTTCGCTGGGCGGGATTTAGGCTCACGGATTTGTGTGATTTATGCAACATTTCGTTCGGCTTTAGTCGCAATTTGATTGCAATATTCCAATACTAAGGGCGGACGCCTCTTCTAATCAGATATGAGGTATATAAATATATTCAAATATATATTTGCTGCCTGCCTCAAAATAGTGGAAACTTTTCTAATTTAATCTAATTAATATTCGAATTTCAACTGGATATAGCACATTATATAAAATGATTTTGTGTAAAGCGATTTATGGTGGGATTTTCTGCGTACACTTTAATGTATTCTATGCTTAGCTGGTATTAAATATCTCATTTGCTAACTGGTTTTATGACGTTGGCTAAAAACTAAACCGCAAAAGCTCTTTTGAAAGCCGTTTAGGCAAATTTATGTAAATTTAAAGGCTTTCAAAATAGTTTAAAAAGTTAACATAATTTTGTCTACACTTCGCTTTCTGCCTCTTTCCTTCGCTCTCTTCCTCCATTTATCTCTTTCTCTCTCGCTCTTTCTCTCTCTCGCTCTTTCTCTATACATCTCTTTCTTGTTCTTTTTCCCTTTCGCTAAACAGCTCTTTCTCGCTCTCTCTCTCTCTCAATCTCCCGCATTTCTCTTACTCATTAACTCAACCTATGTCTTCTTTCTGTGTAAATTGTCTGCAATTCTCTATCTCTCTCTTTCTCTCTCTCCCTTTCTCTCCTTCTCTAACTCTTTATCTAGCTTCCTATTTCGCTCTCCCCACCTGTAAAAAAAGTTCTATATATTTATATTTTTCTAATCCAACTCTAAGCACGTCTATCAATTTAGTTCTCCTTATCTATTTATAATTCTTTTTCTCTAACTGCATTTATTCCGCTTGATTACATTTTCCTACAAATCTCTTCTCTGCATTTCTCACTTTCTCTCTTTCCTTAACCTTAAACAACCTAATGCCTAACAAATTAAACTTATATTTTATTTATATATTTATTTCGGGTACTCACGATTTACTTTGCTGACATCGAAGTCGCGTCGGGATTCCAAGGCCGGATGGCTGAGCAGCTTCTCGGCCTGCTGCTGTGCCTGGACGCCCACGGCCATGCCCAGGGCAGCTGGCGGCAGGCAGGAGATGCTGCCGCGCTCCTCACGCTCCCGCTCCCGCTCGCTCTTCGGTGTCGCCGCCAAGGAGGCATTCTGACTAGAGCCCGCCGAGGAGGACAACGCGTTGCCGCTGCCGGCGTCCGAGTTAAGCAAAAGTTGCTGCTGCTGCAACTGCTGCGATTGCTGCTGCTGCTGCTGTTGTTGTTGTTGTTGCTGTTGTTGCTGTTGTTGTTGTTGTTGTTGGTGTTGTAGCTGATGTTGATGCGGCACCAGGCCCACAGCAGGCGGACTGCCCTCTGTGGAGCGTCGCCCGACGGCATTAGCTGCCTCAGAGCCAGCCTGTTGCTGCTGCTGCTGCTGTTGTTGTTGTTGTTGTTGTTGCTGCTGCTGCTGCTGGTGATGCTGATGTTGCATCTGCAGCTGTGTCAGCTTCTCCTGCACGCCCTGCAGCGAGGAACGTCTGTGCTGCAATTGGCCAAGGCCGGCGCCGGCTTCCTCGGCGATGACACTGTGCGTCGGCGACAGCGAATGCTCCTTCTTGACGGCCATGTCCATCAGGCTGGCGGCAGCCGATGGCGATTTGGCATTGGCATTGGCAGCAGCCACCACAGCCGCCGCATTGGCTGCACGGGTGAGCGCTAGGGCCTGGCTCTGTTTGTGCGAGAAATGAGTACAAATAAGTATCAAAAATTAATGGGAATGGAATCGGAAAAAACGCATCCCGCGGATAAAAGCACTTTTTATTAAATTAATTTAAGTTTTGCAAATATGGTCACACTTTCAATGTTTGATTCTTAATATTAATAGCACTTGACTAGGTTTAGAAAGAAAATGAAAATCTTCAGACGGAATCGAGTTTTCTCTGCATGCTCGTGCCCAACTCCAGCATCGGACTATAACTATTTAAGTGCCTATTGATTTATTTGTCTAGCTAAGTGTTGATTCGGTTTCAATGCGCAAAAATTTCACTTGATTCTTCACTTTTATTCTGTGCACCTAAAAATAACAACCCAAATTTCTATTGTATTGATTGATTAAGTCCACAATGGCCCAAACTCGCATCGATAGTGGCAGCTCTCCAAAGAGTTTGCAAGACTGCAAGCTGCTGACAGGCGTTGATTTCTATTGATTTGTGTGCGCCGCTCGTTTGGGGGCGCCCGATTTGTTTGCTTTCTATAATTTGGCAGGTAATTTGGCGAATCACGAAATTGTCTTTAATGACGCGAGGCTTAAGACTCTACCGAGACGCTCCACTCCCCCCTTGCAGGCCCGCTCCGCGGATCGAACCCAACTCTTTGCCGCTCAGCGGAGCGTAACTAAATTAATGTTTCTTCCAACTCGTCCTCTTTTTTTTTGTTGCATACAATACGCGTTTTATTGGAGCTATTAATAAGCGACTGAAGCATTGAAATCGAGTGGCAAGTGAAAAAGTTGAACCAGCGACCTGCCGACGCTAAGGCGCATAAGCCACGCAGGAGAAATTGACCATGGAGCGCCTAGGGAATCTCTGGAGCCGGGCACCTCAATTATAGCTCGGGCTACCGTTTACCGTTTGATCCTGCTCGTATTTTTTTTTTTTTTTTTGGGCCTGATCTTCGCCTGGCACGCAAGGAATTCCTACACATATTTCTTCTGATATTGGTATTTTTTTTTTTAGCCGCAAAATTATGGTATTCGGATCTGCGCTGATCGTGCGGATAAACTTAAATCGCGCCGATGCGAAGACTGCGAAGGTTGCCTAAGCACCAGAACCATAAACTCGACAGCTTCTGCTCCTGCGCTGCGCTTGCCTCTGGCTAGTTTGTCAAATGCCAGACAAAAACTTGCCACAGCCTCGAATTGCCAAAAATGTGCGGCAAATGCAGCTGAGCATGATAAACTATAAGATACCCTGACAAAAGACATAACTGGATCCCGGTCGAAACATCAAAAAATCTACATAAGGAGTTAATGAACTATGTTCTACTGTCTAATCCTCTAGGAAATTCTTCTTTTAAATTTATATAATTTTATTCTAGTGTCTAATTCAGTCTGCAATTGTGTTTAAATATTTTGCATATAATACAAAATGTATATTAAGTCTTTAATTTTAAACAATTACATGTTAGACGAAGCCTTGCTTATTTCTCTCGGAATGCAGGGTAGAAACTTGTTGTGGAATTTAATAAGAGGTAGCAAATAGTGTGCATCATTTTGGCATGCTGAAGAGCAACCCGATCGAGACGGCGTCTGCTTTCTACAGTAGCCGCATCGAGTTAGCGATCAGCGACAGCAGCCATCGATCTTATGTTATAATCATCGTCAGAGTCTTGCCCAGCCACAAAATTCATTTACGCTTTAATCAATTTCATTCAGGCCAGAGACTGGGACTGGGACTGGGACTGGGACGGAGACTGGAACGGAGCCAAAGTGGAGCTCGAGTCGAGCAGCTTTTTGGCCTAAGGCAACTGCCCGACAATTTCAGCTTACATTGATCTTGGCCGGAGTGCAGCATATTACGACTGCGACGGCGACGGCGACGGCGACTGCGACAGAGACTGTGTCCGGTTGCCCAGTGCCACGCCCCATTGTTGGCTTCTGTTGGCCACATGTCAAAAAATTGACGAAAATTCGATCAAAATTTTAATTGATCGCCCTGCAGTGATGCGGTCTCCGCCAAAAATTGATATCGAGCTGTGCGTAATTTTCGGTTGCCCTCAGCCCCGCCGGCCGACAGACTCGTGTTGTGATTATGTTAATAGAGGTAGTTGCCCGCCGCCCCGCTGGCCCCCCACCCCTCGAGGGCCGGAAACTGAACTGCCAACGGCCAAATCGCATACACCATGTAAGAGAGAGCCCGTCCAGCTGATCCTGTGCCCGCATAATATGCTAATCTTAAAGCTCGAAACTATAAGTAAAGCCTATCAGTGTGCTCCAGATCTGCCGCTGGAGCAACCAGGAGGAATATTAACCTGTCAAAGACCATAATTGACAACGATTAACTTTGTCTTTTGTTCAGACAAAATTTACATTTTTATGGTTCAATAAAATAAATCAGCGCAGAGAAGAAGCAGCCGTAGCCAGGCAGCACAGTGGCTGCGAAAAGTAATTGCAGCACATAATAATCTCGCATTTAATAATCCTCATTAAAGCGCAGCAGCCGCGGCAAAGGGTAGCAAAAAACAAAAAAAAAAACCAAAAACTCGAGAGACAATCTCAACTTGTAGAAATATCACCACCTTGAGGGGCAGGCATCTGGAACCCGGGACTCTGGCCCAAAATTAGAGGGGACCCAACATTTTTGGGTCTGCACAAACTACAAAATTCCAAACAAGCAGCCGAACAAGCTCCAAAAAGTGGTAGCAGGCAGCGCCAAAAGAGGGGCGCGAGGGAGCTGGGAGCACAGTCAGGGGGCACTCTCGCATCAATCGATGATATGATGAGCTGACGTTTGGGTTGACGTTTGCTTGTCGTCAATACGTCGCCCTAATAACACGTCGCAACAGGTAGTCCCCGGCCATCAAGAGCAAAAGATACACAGATGCAAGAGCTAAAGATATACAGATACAGATACACACACACACACACACACACACACACAGATACATTTTGGGGCGCTACGGAATTTCAGCAATTGCATGAAAAATATGAAATTAGTTGGCTGCGGCTGCGATGTGTGGAAAAAGTCGTCAAACTCAAACTCAAACTGAAATTCAGACTCGGCAGTCTCCGCAGTCTTCAATCTCTGTCTTCAGTCTTTGGTTTCTTCTGCGGCTACTGGATTTTTAATGTGTTTTAATCATTCGAGCAGTTGCTGCCTGCCCCAGTTGAACTTCCCCCTCCATGCCCTGCAAGCACTCCGCGTCCAGCTAAATTGTTTTTTATTATCGAGTGCGCGTTCGCTGTGGCGATTTTCATCTCTCTGATCCTTGTGCACATCGTGGCACATTCCATTCGGGCTATAAATCGTGCGGGCCTGGCACCATGGCGCTGCTTCTGCTGCTGCTTTGTCCCTTGTCCTTGGCAATATCACATTTGATTTACCAGCCATAGGCATTAATTGTTTTTGTGTCATTTAATCAGTTTTCAAGCGACTGCTGCGTGATGTGAATTCTGATTGTAGTTGCAAAAATCATCGACTGATCGATCGATCGATCGGTCAGTTAGTCTGGCAGTCAAGTAAGTGGAGCTCCATTGGGGCAATAGATCAGACCGTGTGCATAGATTAGCCAGAAGATTCTTTAATTTTGGCGATCGTGTGAGTTCTCTAATTAGTTGTCATCGATTTTTATAACTAACAGATAAAATTAATCAATTGATCGTGAGATCGTTTGTTTTGAGCTATGGATTTCTTTCGAATTCACGCTCGTGTTATGATCTAGTTACTGGTCGTGTGATCATGTGGGTTATTCAATCAATTTTGGTTCGAGTTTCGGTTGATATTGGGACTAACGCTTTAAGATCTGTACTGTAGATAGTGATCTGTTGCTGATCTAGTTCCCAGTGATTGTCTGATGGTGTGGGTTCTTACAATTGTACATTTATTTTTCTTATCTAGGCTAACCGTTCGTGTGATCATGTGATCGTGTGGCTGGCTTTTTCAATAATTTATCATGGCTCGAATTGTAAATTGAAATGTGTGCGCAGCTAAAACTGAACCCAACATGAGCAGATAAGCTGCTCAATCTTCCGGTGATCGTTTGATCGTGTGAGTTCCTCAATTAGTTGTCATAGCTAACATGGATTCTAATTGCACAGTTGTCACTGTCACTTAACGTGTTGCTGTCGTGTCGTCTGTCAGCCGGAGTAGGCGTTGATCGTCGATCGTCGATCGAGCAGCGAAGATCGTTGAATCTTGTGATCTTAATCGCTGACGGAGACAAGTTTTGCAGCGCAGCGCAGTGCCTACCAGTTCCATTGACATTCCTGCTTGTCTGAGATTATGTCTGCTTTAGACTTGTCTGGCTCTGGTTTACTTTTTGCCTGGTTTGTTTTATTTTATCTTGTTTTTCGTGGCCAATGGGCCGGGCAGCTACCACAGCGATCTTGGCAATACCATTACCATTGGCTGGGCTGGTTTTGGCCTTTTGCGGCCGCAGCGTGCGTTTTTGTGATTGGGTGTTGGGCCCGTTTTTATGCTCTTCGGCCTGTCTGTTATTAATTATCAACGTCGCAGACGCCCAGACGATCATCGTCTTCGTCATCAGCTGAAATTCCCAAGCGGTCAGAGCACAGTTTGTTGCGTTTTGGGGCATGCGGCATTTGGCATTCGGCATTCGGCTTTTGCGCAAAATATCATTTTCGTTGGCCTCAGAGAGCATCTCAGTTTCTTTCTTGCCATCAGCTTTGCCTTTTGGTAATTTGTATGAGATATTTGGAATTTCTTAACATTTGCCATTTATGTGCAGCTCCAACTTCAACTCCAATTCCAGCTCCTTTTGGCATGCCCTTAACGAAATTGTGATTAAGTGTTTCAATATTGAAGTGACGAAAGGCCCAGCTTGCTGATTGCCGGGGCTTTCCAGCAGTATCGACTTTTTGGGATACTCAGATTCTCTCTTCGTCTCCTGGCCTGGCTAGGAGCTGTAGCTGAAGCGAAAACGATGGCGAACATCGTCGTGCAAAATAATTAAAAATCAGCAAACGTTTTGCTCCTTGCCCCGGCACGACGCCCGCGCGTCTGTGAGTGCGAAAAAACGCCATTTAAAGATGCCACAAAGCCGCAGATAAGCAGAGTCAGAGACAACGACATAGAGAGCGAGATGGAGAGCGCGAGAAAGAGAGGGCGATTGAGTAACTGAGTGAGAGGCAAACCGGTTGACAAAATGCGTGGCTGTGTCTCCTCTCCGGGTATGCGATCCGATCAAAAGAATGTTTACCAAATTACGCAGCAGTAGCCGCTACTGCACCAGCAGTAGGAGCTACTGCAGCAACGGCAGCGACATTTAATTATATTTCTGGCGATTTTATTTTACTGCCGGGTTTTTGGTAATGCTGCTGCCGCATTAATGATGACTTGGCCTGAATTGCCGGCCAATACACTCAATAATAACAATAATCATAAAGGCTGCGCAGAAGGCAGCCCAATCGGCACTGGCATGCCCCTGTCCATGTCCATGTCCATGTCCATGTCCATGTCGTTGTTCATGTCGTTATCCATGCTCATGTCCATGCCCATGTCCAGGCCTTGATTATGCGCGCGTTCGCGTCGCACGTCGCCTGCTTCAATTGCTCCCAGCTCCCAGTGCCCAGCTCCCTTTGCCCAGCTCCCGCTGCCCAGCTCCATTTGCCATCTCTTCAGGCATCTGCAGGCTCATTATTTCTACTCGCCAGCGTTGGGCATTAATTTGAGATCATTGCTACTGGTCCTACTGCTACTGCTGCTGCCACAGCTACTGCTACTGCTGCTGCTGCCACAGCTACCGCTACTGCTGCAAGTGCGATCGATGTGGCGGGCAGGCCGAAGGTGTCGAGTGCTTGAAATGTTTTAAATACAAAAATTAATAAAGCTCTCTCGTGCCATAGCGCAATGTCTGCTGGCATTTTTCAATTATAAGCCAGACCACAGTCTGGCAAATTATTAACTTAACACTTTGTCACATCAGATCGATTTGTAGGGCATATTTAAACAGGAAATGTTTCAAACTAGGCTAACTTAAAATATATCACAGTTTCAGCTCATGTAAAATAGATTTATATAGATATGTTTATTGGGAAATTGGTTTTCATATTTCCAAAATAAATTTACAACATTGAGTTATTAAAATTGGCTGCTATAAATTAATTTTAGTCATTAGTTTTCATATTTAAAAATAATATAAAGCTTCGAGTGCTTTAATACATGTACTTGTATTACAAATAATATATGCAATCAAGCTGTAAATTAGTATTAAAGCTATAAAAATCCAAAGCTTTAATTAGTGTAAATTGCTCTGCGAACCTTATTAAAAGCTCACTTAATGCTTTATTTGGCTTAAAAGCTTCTTAAATGATTGTTCTACGCTAAGAAGCTTTGCAAATTAAATTAATTGTATTCAGAATCAGGTACAGAAAAATGTACAAATAGTGGACTTTGTGGAACTATGCAAAGGTGTTTCCATCATTTTATAAACGGTTTCTTAGTTATTTCAAAGCGACTTGGCCTTAAGCAAAATAAATGACTGCGACTTGTCTTCGACGTTTGCTTTTGGTCTCAATATTTTTGTGTACCGTTGGCTCAGCCCAGCTAACAGCTGACAGCTGAGCACAGCTTAAAGGCGGGCAGGAACTGGGCAGGTACAGAGACAGTCACAGACCGTTGGCAGGCAATACCTGTGCACCACTGTGCACACTGGGGCAACTTTGTCAACTCGTTCTGGCATATGTAGGTGCCCTTGCCAATGCCAATTACAATTTCAAGTTCAACATGGCGGGCGGCATAAATTGTGCTCGCGGCACCCTAGTCTGCATTTTATCTCTCTTTTTCTGTCTCTCCCTCTCTCTCTCGTTACTCTATTCTCTATACGCTGTTTGCAGCCCGTTGTCATTTCCCTGGCCAAACTGAAACTCGTTCAACTGTGACTCTTGGACGGTCGCTGCATTTGCGCGCCGCTAACTTTTCACATGTGATTGTGATCCTGGCCAGGGACCAGGAACTAGGGACCAGGGCCAAGGGGATGTGCACGTCCAAAAAGTTGCCTTTGGCCCTCTGTTGCGCTTGAGGAATTCCTCGCACAAAATTATTAGTTACACATATGCTGGTGCCCGGCCTCTCTCCCTCGCTCCCTCGCTCCCTAATTCTCTCTTTCTCTCTGGCTGAGTGTGTGTGGGTTTCTCCAATTATAAGTCAATTAAATAGGTTAGCATTTATACAAGTTAGAAATAAAAGGCAAGGGACACATTTTGTCAAGCCCGAATGAGCAGCAGTAAATTTATGAAGTTGACTTCTCACAGGATCAAAAAACCGAGTAGCATCCCGGCACGGCACAACCGGGTCAACCCCTAAAACCCAGTTGACAGGACACTTTCTTTGCGAGTCATTTAAATGATCTGGGAATGTTGTTATGACAAAACCAACTGCGCCTCGCTTCAGACTCGACTGACAAATAACCCCCGACAAGTTATTGACTATCGCAAAAACTAATTTGTTAGGATAACTGCGAGCTCTGCTTCCTCTTCCTTATGCTATACACTGTGTATAAGAAATGCATTCATTACTAACTGCGTTCTTTATAGTGCGATCCTCAAGAAGTTGTCAGAGATTAAAAACATGTGGAATACAAATGTGTTTAATTGCAAAAACGAATGAATCTATCTTAAAAGATGTCAGTTTTGCGAGGATGATAGGGGAGATTTTCGAAAAATGAACTAATTCCTCTCGGCATATACTATAAGAAGCTAAACACAAAATTTGATGCAACTAGCTCTAATCATTTTCGAGCTAAGCTTAAATTTTGGAACAGCATCAACTATAGATTGAAGTAGAATACCTCGATGCACACCTGGCTGAAAAAGGTCGGCTTGAGATGCGAACAGCGGGGTCGGCTTGTTGTGTAATGGTCTGATACACAAATCAGTGCACAATCAGTGCCTGGCTGTGTGGCATATATATTCTATTTGTCAATCAATAAGGCCACATTCAATAACGCAATGTGGCACTGATTGCCCCGATGCCGACGAATGGCTGTCGATCTCACGGCGTTTGTTGTTTTCCATCTTTTGAGAATCATGCAAATTCTCTGGCACGAGAGATTGCGTCTTCCACCAATTGTCTCATTGATCAATCATTTAAGCAAATATCAGAGCAATCAAAAGTGATCTGCGAGAGCCTAATCGACACCCAGAGCGTAGGCACTGACAGGGGAGCGGGTTAAAGGGGAAGGCGCCAGTTCTAACTACTGGCAGCAAGTGGCAGCAAACGATTTTAATTCAATCGCACCAATTGAGCTTTAAGATAGTCAACAGCTAGCCGAGGCGCCCCAAAAAGCGCCTGGCATTGGGCAATTAACACGAATATAAATACAAGCACACAAATACACACATATATATATAGCATGTGGTATATATAGCATGAAAAGCGTGAAAAGCGAGCGAATAATGAAAGGCAAAAACTTGACAATTTGCGTCACAGCCGAAGCTCTCGACCCCCTCAGAAGAATGTTGCTTTGCATTTCTTTCTGCTTGCCCCCACTAATCTGTTGGGGTCAATCGATGTTAAGTAGAATCACGAATACCAAATTAATTGATGCTGATATATATGTGTATATATATATTTATATATACATAACACCATGATGGTGCCTGCTTCTTGATCTGCTCGTCGCTGCAATGTCATGAGCTTCAGTTGATCAGGCAGCGCCCCTTGCAACGGAGATGTATGTCAATCTGTGGCATATATCTAACACGCTTGTGAGTGTGCGTGTGTGTGAGTGTCAAACGGGTAAATAATACCCAGTTCATGTTTTGAATTAATTTTAATTGAGATTCATTTGTAAGCAATCAGTTAGATTGTTCAGTTGACGCGCTTAAGATGACGATTCTCTCTGATTCTCTGAAGCAATCGCTGTGGCTAGGGGCAAGGGCGTGTGGCAGGCGTATATATATATATATTGTTTTATTTTTTATTTATGTTTTATTTAATGCTGGATTTGGTGACCTTGCCTTAACATAAACATTTTTTGACTGCCTCGAGCCTCGGGATATTTAAAAATAAATAGGAAATATGAAAGAAAAAAGTTATTAGGAAATTTATACTAGAAACATAGAGTGTTAAATAGAATGGATAAAGAGATATTGAGGGGGAAATCAGCGATCCACTGGGGAAAATTTATAGCCTGAGTACTTATTCACATGCTTATATCTATGTCCTGGCTGGGCCGTGTCTTGCTTGACTAACTGTTGAAATTGTTTAAGACTAATTTGGCATATCCTTTGCTGGGCTGGCTTTATGCTTCATGGATTGGCATGTGAATGCAACAACAAATGCAATGCGCAATTAAACACACACACATGAGGAGGGTGTGTGTGTGTGTGTGTGTGTACTAAATGCCCAGCTAAATGGCATAGCTGATACCTCGTAATTAATAAAACACGCCAACAATCATAATTGAAACATGTCGCTTAGCGCCAAAGCGCTCGTTGCAGCAACACGTTGCAACAACAACAATAACAACAACAAAAACAAATTCTACTGCTGCTGCACAATATCAAACAATCTTAAACTTAACAAGCCAAAACACAAACACCTGCCACAAGGCAAACTTGCAACCTGTGCCACACCCAACCCGCCGCCCCCTTGCCCTTGTCAACGCCCCAATGGCAGGCAACGGCAGCGCTTCGCCACCCCCGCCAACAATGTGTGCCCCTCAACAATGTTGCCCCATCCCCCCCTTCCACTTAAGTGTGTGTGTGTGTCTGTTGCATCTATTAGCTACTTGGCAGGCAGCAGAATACCAGTTGCTGCTGTTGCACGTGAGGCAGGCCCAACAATTGGCCCCAACAGCCAGTGGAACGTGCGGCCAGCCAATGCAATTAAGCTAAAAATGTGAAAAATACGAGTAGCCCGGCAACAACAACAACAACAACAAGAAGAACAACAATGATGATGATAGCCGACGGCATAGCTGCGAGCAGCTGGAGGCATGCCACAGCATCTCTGTGGCAAGCAGCACTCGTGTCTGCCACAAAATGCACGCACAGAAATTGACAGACCGATTAAATAAGAAATTAATTTAAACTCAACTGAATATAAGCAGAATAAATTTTAGTATAAACCACAGAAAATAGCAAAAATTAGTTTAAATAATTGACAAATAATTATGCAAAAAAAAAAAACAAACAAAGAACATTTTACACAACAATTTCTCTCAGTGTACAGCGCATTGAATCGTTTGCGATACATCAATTTGCTGCTCTTATCTGATTTTGAATAATTATAAGTGTAATTTTAGAATATTAAAATTTAATTATGATATTAATAATAGACGCAGAGCTGAATATTTATATGAGAATTTAAATGCAGAGAAAAAGTTAAGAGTGTTTAGCAAAAGCTTTTAAAATTATGAAAAAAAAACTAACAACTTAATCAATTTGGAAAATGTATCATATTCATAATTTTCGTTTGATTCAATGGAAGATTTTATTATTTTCAGATTCTATTAAGTTAACTAAACTTTATACCCGAAATGAAAAGATAGAAATGTCAGAGTTTATGGCAAAGCTTTTAAAAGCATTTGTTTAAAAGTTAAATTTTGATAAATAGGGAAATAACTGTTAATTTATTATTTTGGTTCAGCTGAAATGTTTTATTAGCTATTGTTTTAAGATGCTGTACTCCATAATGCCCAATCCCGTCCCCCCAGCAACAGCAGAAGTAAACAGAGTACACTCGCAAGATTAGGCTCGGTTCGCTTTATCAATTGGGTCATTTGAACAGCTGTGCGCGGGCGCAGGAACTTGGCTCTTCCTGCGGCTGCAGTTGCAGTTGCAGTTGCAATTGCAGTAGGTGTAAGACACAGGGCAAGACAATAAGAAAACAGGAAGCAGCCGGAGCAGAGGGCAAAGACGGAACCCTCCGCATTGACAGTGGGACAGGTAACGGCAGCGTGTGGCGGCAACTGGCCGCGTGCAGCGTGCCACACAGAATGTGTGCAACGCGATAGCCGAGAGCCCTACATAGATAACGAGCTGCAAGACAGAGGGCCTCCCGTATCCTGCGACCTGCTGCTATTCAAGTGGAAAGCGGCAACAGCAGTTGCAGGCCAAAATGTGTCAAGGACGAGCGCCACAAAAGGCGGCCGCCCCAGTTGACAGTTGCCAGTTGCCAATTGTCCTGCCAGACAATGAGATCCGCCCACGGCCCACTCCAAAAAAAAATAAACAGAGAAAACAACTCAAAAAATCAACCGCAAAAATTGACCGGAAGCACTTATTAATTTGCTATTAGCGATAGACAGACAGGAAGTTAACTTAATTTGTGGCAAAAAAAAAACAAGCAGAAATGAGAAAAAAGCACAGGATATGGCGGCAGACAGGACACACATGTGACATCAAAGGTTGGCCGTTTTTATTTGGCCTTGTTTTGGCTTTTACTTTTGGCCAAATGCTTAGCTTTTACCGTTTTTGGCATTAGCCGCGGCCCTTGATTAGATCAGTCTAGGCCAGCGGCGGCAGCTGAGTCCAATTAAAATATTTGCCAATTCTGATAGACGATAGGGGACTTCCTGGCCCGGCTAGAGTCTGGTCTAGCAGGGAGCTCCAGCTCCGACTCCCCAAAAGTACTTCTACTTCATTTGTGGGCCTTTTGTTTTCACTTTTTTATTTTTAAAGAGAGCACAAGGGGCAGATCGCAGGCAAGCGATAAAGATAAAAACAGAAAAAGACAAGAACGAAGCGAGTATCTACAGCCCGCCGAAGATTGAATGCCCTATAACATATGTGTAGACGTTCTTTTCCAATTGCTTATTCCTATGGGAACCATATAATAAAGTAGACCCATCTGATATGAGTTTAAAGAAATTTTAGTAGAATGAAGCTGTGTTTTAATAACAGAAAAGTCTGCCATATAAAAAGTTATTTCTTCGGGAAATAAATACCAAGGTCGAGCAAGAAAGTTTCAAAGAAACAGACAAACAAAAGGACATATCTATATCGACTCGACCTGATCATGCATATGTATATATTCTTGACGGAGATATGTACGTTACACAATTGATGACAAAATTATAATATACCCTAAAAGAGTATAGTTAGAGCAACAACAAGAGTCGTTAATGATAAAACCAAATGACGAACAGCCCTCGCCTCGACGGGGGCGATTAGAGTCTGTAGATCTGAGTGTGTGTGTGTGTGCGCGTATGTGTGTGTGTTGCTTGTCTGCACCTTGGCTTACAAGTTCCCGTTTTTATTGCCAACACACACACACACACATACAAAGACAGGAAGCACTCGGCCAGACAATGGCAGCGGGCCCAAGGCTCTAGCAGGCCCGCAAAAATGAGGTGCGAGCTCTCGATTTTAAGATTATCATATCAGAGTATCTGAGCTGCGCCCCTGTACCCCGTCTCTGCCGCTGCTCAGAGCACCCCTGCAGCAACAGCAGGCAGAGAAGTGTAACCTACTTCTGAGCGAGGAGTCGTCCTTTTGGCGACTGCTGCTCCTGCTCCTGTTTCTGTTGCTGTTCCTCTTTCAGTTGCAGCTGAAAGTGAAACCCGGCGGCAGGAAGCACGCAGCGTACAGCACGTGCGCTTCTCTCTCTCCTAACTATAACAATTTTTTGCTTCTTGTTTTTTTTTTTGTATTTTTCTTTTCTTTGGAATACTTAAGATGTGCGCGTAATTACCGCTAGACACGCTTCCGGTGTCAAACAAATTTGCCAATTTCAGCATAAGAAATAAAGACATTTTGTCATTTAGTCAAATATTTTTGAAATATATCGACGTATTTATTTGGAAACATATTTAAAAGTGAAAAAGTCTGGGCTCGTTAAATGGGGGGCAGGCCGCTTGGCCTGGCCATAAAGCTACATAGTTGGTTGCAAGCGGAGTTGGGCGCTAGCGCTTAATAGTTTCAACATGTGCCGCCGAGACACACAATTGGGCAATAAAATTAATTCACACCAAGAAACGCATTAAACGCAGTGTAGCAGCAGCAGCAGCAGCAGCAGCAACAAGGTGCCACTTGCCACATTTGCTGACGCTGCTGTTGCTGCAACATTTTCGCACGCATAACTCGCAACTCAAGTTGCCACTTGCCACTCGGCACTTGCCACTTGGTGGCATGTCGCGTGCCACGACGCTCCATAAGCGTCGCATTTGTGGCATGCCCCCAAATGCAGCATTGCATTTTAATTGCCACCTTTTTATAGGCATGTTGTGGCATCTGCCACCCATTTCTATGCCTAATGCTGCGCGCACTTGAAACCGCATTTGGGCAGCTGACCTCGCATCTTGCCACATGTGGCAAGTACAGCCGAAATTAAGCCAATCAATTGGCTGGCGACCTGCCTGCCGCAACTGTCAGCAAATGCATTAAAATGTTATTCACAATTGCAGATACAAATGCACAGATACGGATACAGATACAAATGCAGATGCAAATGCAGATACTTTCGCCCTTTTTAGTGCTTTTTTTACGACTTCAGGAAGTTCGACGCCAGCTTTATATGTATATATATATATATATATTGCACATTGCCCAGATCTGTTGCCCAATAATAATTTTAATCGTTTTTGAGGCACAGCAAATTTTTTTTCCACAGCGCAGATATTTAATTAAGCATATCTCAGTCCTTAAAAATAATAATACTGACGTACGCTCAACTATTAATTTTTTACAGATAATAAATTATCGTTAACTGGTTATTAATCAGTTTAAAATGAAATTTATTCGATATATGCTAATATGATAATTGTGATATGTAATAGAACAGCAAAAGAAAAAGTTGCTGGTATGATTCAAGGTTTGAACCAACTTTATCAAGCTATAATATAAATGTAGCTTATATTGAAGTTACATAGACATGACCTTTACATTTAAGGTTAGGTCAGGAGTAATTCCATTATCAGAAACTATTTCGCAGCAAGCGCTGAAAGCGCCAATTTATTGTTACTGCTTCTTCTTTATCAGGCCAACTTGATCTAGTCTTAAAGCAACCCCACATTGACTTGTTCTATGAAAACAGAAAGTGCGTCCTTTTTTTTTTTTTGTAAGGCCAACTTGCACAATTTGAGCTCACCTGTTGGGCATTCCGGAACAGGTCAGCAGTTGCGTCTTATTAATTGCCCTCTCCTAGCTGTCGTTTTTTTTTCTTCTACTTCTTCTTTTCTTTGTTTTTAGACTCTGCCATTTGGCCAGTTTTTCAGTGCCTGAATTTCCTCATGGCGTTTTTCCTCAATGCTTCCCGCTCTTTTTTTGTCGTCGTTTTTTTTTTGTTTTTGTTTTTTTTTTTTACAATGGGTTAACGTTAACCCACACACAACACAACACAACACACGCACATTGCTCACTTCCCTGGCTGTGTGTCCGTTTAGCTCGATTACGCTTCCGGTTGATGGGTGCCCCCTTCCCCCTCTCCCCGCTCCTTCTCCCTCTCAGCCAAATGCTGTTTGCTTCCTACTTTTTACTTGCGCTTGCCGCGTCGTCTCCCTGGCTGCGATCCTGCGTCCATTGCAGACAGAATGACACAATTCTGTGTTGTCATCTGCCCCTGTCCCTGCCCCTGGCCCTGTCCCCTTGTCCCCTTGTCCCCCTGTCCTCTTGTGCCTACCAACGAGCGAGCCAAGACAAAACGCTTGCAGCAATTGCGAGTTGCCGCCGTTTCCTCTCACATTGCGCCGCATTGTCATTAGCCTGCGAGTGCGTGTGTGTGTGTGTGTGTGTAATGATCGTGGCAATTAGCTATGAGTGTATGTGTGTGTGCGTGTTTGTGTGTGTGTGTCTGAAGGCGAATCCATTGTGATTGCAGCGAGCTGCAAACATAAATTACGGGATAATCCGACATAAGCGCATTTCCATGATCTGCTCCGGTTGCAAGTGAGTGTGTGAGTGTATTCGTTTGACTGCGAGTATTCGACTGAATGAGTGAGTAGCCGTGCGTGTGAGAGAGTCTGTGTGTCAAGCACTCGTTAAATGCTGACAACTTCCTGCCACAGCAATGGTTATGGAAATGGCAATGCGATTCGAAACTGAGCACCAACTGCTAATTAGTTTGTTTGCCTCTGTCATTTGCAATTGCCTCAAGCGACATCAAACTAAATGGCACAACACGGCTCAGATTAGCTGACATTCACACACAGCCCCCTCCCCCCCTATCTTCCCCCATCCGCCACCCTCTTTCACCTCACCACATGGATTAGGTTTAGCTAACACGCAAAGTTTAGCTATGGCATATCGTGTGTCCACATCGATAAGCCGGGCCGAGAGTCCAAAACCCACGATTTGACATGCGACCGGCCAACTGAAAGGTTGCAATTGGTTCAGCAATTGATTTGTTTTCTTTATGTTGTGCGCGTTAACCATTGAAAGATGTAAAAGGGGTATAATGATTGAGTGAATGTGTTTGTAACAGGCAGAAGGAAACCTTAGAGCATCGATTGGGACTGTCTGTCCATCGCGTATTTAGATAAATATATATTCTCTTATATCATACGCCGATTAAGTTTGTAATTTCCTTCGATAATTCCGACCATGTTTGTGAAATCGATAAATATCGATGGTTCGACAATTTAAAGAGCTGGATACATTAAACATCAAAGTATTCCTTGCCTTATTAAGAATATTTCACGTTTTAGAGCTCTCGTACTTCCCACATTCCTAAGACTTTTATCATATTAAAGTTCGGGGTATTTCCTAGTCGAGCACTCCTCACCACAGCAGTTTTGTTTTTGGGTTCGTGTCGAACACGCAAAGTGCCAGCGACGATGACGTTGGATTTGAGTGCATTGAGGCGTTGGTGTTGCTTGGCTCGTCACATTGGCCGCAACGCTTTGCCCAACGGTCACTTAAGTTTGCTTTTCGACCCTGAGCAAATAGCATGCATATAGACTTAGATACACACAGATATGTACATATATCCAACCGCCAGCAAGGCAAAAGAAAAGCCAATTTAATTGGCATGTAAAATCAAAGAATGCTAAAGCAATTTCTCAGTGTCTTTAAGAATTTATCGACATTTTGCAGAAGAACTTATCGATAAACATAAAAATAGGATTAAAGTCTCCTTTCTTGTATATAGAAAGAAAATTATATGTTAATATAATGTAATATTCTCTTTTGTTGTGGTTGTAAAAGCAAATTGTATAATATCGACTAGAATTAAAATGGTATCTACATTTCTAATTTTGAATTAATCGATTTTTTGCAGATAACGCTAAGAAGCTATCGATGAAAAATAGAATTGGATAAAAGTCTTTTTTCTTGTTTATAAAAAGTAAATTATTTGTATAGAGTAATATTTAAGGATTATTCACGTTATTTATTTTCTATTGAAACGAACTTCTGTTGAAGTCGTAAAAGTTAAGTTTAAGAAATCGACAAAAATAATGTTTTTTTTTTCTGCTCTTTCTTACAATTATATTGTTATAAACCTCTGTTAACTGAACTATTTTCAGATGCACTTAATTTCAACATGTGACACCGCATACCCTTGAGCTTACTCATTATCCAACTCGCAACAATGTTTTTTTTTTTTTTTTGGTGGGGGGAGCAGCGCTACGAGAAGTGATTCGATAATTGTGTTTAATCAATCAAGCGCTGCTTGTGTTTGTTTTTATGTATGTCGAGAGTGGCTACACACCATATTAAGGCACTTCATTAAGATAAAATGTAATTTATCGAAATTCGATTTGATAAGTTTACCCGAAAAACCCAAAAAAAAAAAAATGAAAACCTAGGCCAAGCTGCCGCCAGGCAGCCCATAACCCAGACCCCACACCCGAGACACCCTACACTCCACACTCCACACTCCGCATCTCCACAGTCCGTACCCCTATTAAGCCCGCTGTCGTTCCGGTTATCTTTCTAGCGGCTGGTCAACATGCGCGTAATTCTCAGCGACGTCGATTAGATTAAGCCAAAGTGTTGTCAAGCGGAGCCGGAGAGGGGGGACGCTTATATCGTAATGTGAGCCCAAAAAGATATGGGCTTCAATCGGGCGATCGGTTGCTTGTCCGGCCCGTATGGCCAGTTGGAAAGGTCTTCGATAAAAACATACAATATATAATAAGATAATTGGAAGGCCGAACCTTTCATACCCTTGCAGTCATGTGGCTTAACGGTTGGTGAGACGAATAATAAACCTTGGTTAGGATATATTGATTAAGGAAAAAGATTTCTGGCCAAAAGCTCGTGATGTAAGGAGCATAACAGAATCAATAAAAGCAAAGTTTGTTGAAGATATCTTTTAAAAATGAAAAATGCTATATGATATAGTGATCCGATCTGACGAAATACAGAAAAATTCTCTAGTGAATGTCGATGCTAATCAGCAATATATTTTTATATGCACACACATCAAAGGGTTGAAAATATCTATTATGGCCAAATTATGATAGGGTATAGGGTATTCAAAAAAAGAAACCAACTCAAATACTGTTGGCGGCAAAGGCAGGCCCCGTAGTTGAGTTGACATTGATTAGATTTGGATAAAAGGCGGCCCCATTATATAGATTAAACTTGACTAATTACCGATTTGCTGGTCAGGTTTTATCGTCCAACTGGCGATTATTGTGCGCTTTACGACTGTGATTAACACGCGACTTTATGACCAAAAAAAAAAATTATTTGATGAAAGTCTCGCCAAATGTTTAGCTATCGATTAGCACAGGTGGGCCAAGTGAGGGAGGGGAATAGGGGAATTTAACTAGAGAAAGCGTGTGGATTAGTTGGGAATTTGTATAGGTTTAATTACTGACAAGCTCCCAAGCAGTAGCACCCACTGGAAATATCTTCGCAGGTCTGGCAAATTCTAAATAATCCGCAGTAAAAATATTTTCCAGATGTCTCGAACAGAATGGAGCCCGTGCATCGTTTCCCCCTAAGGGCAACTTCCTGAGCGTCAACGTCGCAGTCGGCGTTAATGTGTGACTTTTTCTGTGTTTTTCAACGACATTAATTTTGTGTCGGATCTTAAGCCGGATTTAGTTAAGCAGCTCAGCGATCGCCGGCGAGCAGCACTGCGCATTAGGCGTTTCCACACACGCACACACGCACACTCATGCACACACAGTGCACAGCGCAAAAGATGCTCGTTCACATTTTGTTGGGGAAATATAATCTCTTTTGTAGCTGCTCGCATGATCAGCGCTTCATCAGCTCCAGCCTCAGGTTGGAGTTTGTTGGGTTTGGTCTCGGGCTTGGCTTTTGGGCTGGGCTTCACCTGTTTTTCACTCCAGTAGCGCCTTGAACTGGTAGCCAGCGCTGTGGTCATTCGTTTTATTGATATTAAGCAGCAGAGATTTACTTGCTATACCCTGTGCACATCAGCATTGGGTATACTGCTTTACTAGTAACATTTGTTGTTAATGATAAGTTTAATATATCTCCCTCTCTCCGCGTCTCGCCAAATAAACTGTTCCCCTTCTTCCACTCTCGTTCTATATAAAAATATGAGAGACTTAGAGGAAGATAAAATTTGAAGGGAGAGGGGGTAATATAATTGGAGAAGAAGATATAGCTATTTCCCCCTCTCTCCTTCCACACATCTTTGTCTCCTTCTCTAAATATATTTCCTATATTTCCATCTTTTTCTTTATCTTTAGCTCTCTTTCTCTTTTGTACCAACTTTCCTAGTTCTCTTTCTCTCCCTGTACCTTCTCTTCTCAACCCTATCTCCTTTTTCTCCTTCTCTCCGTCTCCCCTCTCTCACTCTGCATAGATCCCTCCCTTAACAAAACACTGGATATTTGCCTAGTCGAGCATTCGCTGAGTTCTCGCCTCTCACTTGCCGTTTGTTGTGTTGGCTCGTTATAATGTGTCGCACATTAGTTAGCAGTTAATACTTTAAATAAGACGAGGTTACCGACATTTTTCCATCATTGGCTGCTATTAACGAAAATATGCTGCTGAGACCGAGTCTGTCTCTGTGTCTGGCTCTGGCTGTGGCTCTGCGTATTAGTTTAAGCCGATTGTCGCTGTGACTTGTAGAAATCGTTTGTTGCCGGGCGGCTTATGATTTTCAACGGGACGTATTAGTAATATGCGCCGGCGACTTAGTCGAGCCCCTTTCGAAATTAACGAAATGAAATGTTATAAATCTTTTGAGAGAAACAAAACAAAAAATACACGACATATAAAAAATAATCATTGCGGCTTATGTAAGTTTGTTCAGATTTTTTTATCTTTGTCATGCCCACGAGACGGCAAAAATATCCCAGAAATGATTTGCTATATGAAAACATTTTCGGATTCTCGTTTCACTTGTTTCTCGGGTGGGGAGAAACATACTTTATGCCCGCCCAATAATCATATGCCAGCCCACTTGTCATAATTTTCAAACAAAAATTAAGTCAAATTTATGTCACAGTCTCGGATTTAGTATGCGCTCTAGTATATAAATAAACCCAATGTGCGAGGGGACTGTCTTCTCCTCGAAATATATTTGGAGACGCCAAATCCACTAATTAAGCGAGAGGTAGGTGACAATGTTTCGTGCGGGGGAGACAAATATATAATATAAATATTATTCATGTTTTTCGTTTCGTGTTTTCCCAATACTGAATTTTCCATACGCTGATTAAGCTGCTTAATAAATGTGTTTAAAAATACATAAAGGCAGAACTCTGACAGGTTTGGAGGGGCAAATTCTTCTTCTGTGTAAACCGAACTGAGCAATAAAATAAAATTAAATTATGGCCAATACAAATCCTGGGACGTTTGAGCTGGAAACGAGGTGTTACCTGACGGATTCAGTTCAAGCATCTGACTTTCCTTTTTTGATTTGAATCCAGTTATTAATTATGAATGACTGACAAAACCAACTGTCTTTCTAATTATAAAATACGTGAAATGATGAAAGTTAAATGCTGAATGCCTAATTAGAATACCAAATTTTCTGATAGCATCAACACACACTTTGAAGGTGTTTTATTTGCCTGCCCGCCCAGCTTTTCCGCTTAGTAGAAAAAAAGTTCTTAAGTAAAAATTAACAATAATCTTAAATTAGACTGTTAGTTAAGAAAATATAATAGATAGAAAAAAGAGTTGGAGTTCGAGTTCGTCATATTTCCTGGTTAATCTCTCCCATCTTGAGATATTTCTCTTACTCATATTCATTTCCCGAACACGTCATTTTTAGTTTATCGGAGAGTTTTACGGCTGGTTAAGCTACAAAGCCTGAACCGCACTTATCGCAATGTCTTACAAATCGTTTTATCAATGTGTCATTAGCTGCGAAACAAAAATGTTTTACGATAGCTGCAGCAGCACCAACAAAAAGAGCAGAAGAAAAAATCAACTACGAACTCGTTGGGGGCAGCGGTTGCAGCGGGAGGCAGGGGCAGCAGCAGGGGGCCTCAGCTAGGTACTACAAAAAAAGAAGAAGAAGAAAAAAACAAACAACAACAACAACAGAAAGTCACACACTCATTTTGTTGTGTGTTGATTATCACATTATCAGAGGGCGGCATTTTTCAAAAACGGAATAGAAAATCAAAAAACATGCCACGAAATTGATTTAAAGCCAGTTCATTTGAGCCGAAATCATTTGCCAAACTTCCAGACAACTTGACAAGTTGTAATTAACTTAAAGCGTTTCCCGATGTCGCTACAATTTTACGGCAAGTGTATAGAAAACTATACCCAGTACTTTTGCTAATGCGGGTATATTCATTTTTAGGGTGTTAAATGCTTAAGATTACAAAGTTTGAGGATCGAAGCCCTTGAATATTCGCTTTTGGCAGCTAACGATATTATTTTTCTTGTTTCTAATTTCTATTTTACGAAAAGTGTTAAGCAAACTATACCCTGCACATTTGCTCATGAGGGTATATTGATTAAACGAACTACATGCTGAAGATTACAAATATCGATCAACTGAGCGCGAAGTCAAGGGCTTGCATCTCCGTACACAATCGCTTTTAGCAGCTATCGATATTTTTCTTGCTTCTAATATTTATGCAATCATATTTATTATTAAACGAACCCAAGAACTGGTATATATATTAGTTTTGTCTTATTAATATTAGCTAGATTAACGTAATACGCAAATGGGCAGGGCCTGGCCCATTTTAAGCTTCAGATTCAAGTCCAATTCCGTATCCAGTTTCAGTTCCAGTTCCAGTTTCAGTTTCAGTTGGGGCGAGCAGCTTATGATAATAATGATTATAAATTATTATAATCCAATCGGCTTTGAATAATTAATAAATTTTTTAAATCGCATACGCAAACTCGACAGCGCATAATCGGAACGTAAAAAGGCGCTGAACTCAGAGCGCTGAGACGGGGGCTAGGGTCTGGGTATTATGGGGGAAAGCGAAGAATGAAATGCTAAAAATGTGTTACAATATAAAAGAAAAGCAAAAGCGGCTAAAAGATGCGGCTCTCTGTATGTCTGTCTGTGTGAAAGGAACACGCCTAAACCCTGATAAATGCGCCATGCAGCAGAAAGAGTTTAAAAAGGTGTTAGAGCCAGGCACACACACACACGCACACCTGTCGAAAAGAAAGCCAAGACTACAATAAAGAGTCAGAGTCAGAGGCAGAGGCGTGCCATTAAAAATACAATGGGGGGCGGCCCCCAAACTGAACAAGATGACAAACAGTTTGGACATTTATGAGCAGCATTTAATGGACATTTGACTACCGGAATTTAACGAAACAGTTCGAAACAGGGTCGGGGCGGGGGCAGGGACAGCGACAAGGGGTCGGGGGGAAGTCTATTGAATGATTCGAATGATTCGTTGCGCATTCGCTTATTGATTGCCGTCTGCGGAAATGATGCGCGCTAAGCAGGAAATGCTGCAGCAAGTGCTTCGTATAATTTGCTAGATCACATGCCTTTATGATTATTAATATTTATATTATTTTCTTTTAGCCAATCGGCGTCTAATCTGTGTGTAATTTATAATACAAAAGTCGCTTAGCTAACGTCCTATCAGCAGCTGATATAACCACAAGGCAGACACGCATGTCATTATCTGCTGTCTTTTTGGTTTTTTTTTACCACTTTTATACTCTATTAAAGGGTATCGCGTATTTGTAGTGCAATTTGTAACGCACCTTAAGCATAAATCAATTTTGATTACAGCTTTTGTGCGCAAACCTTTTCCTTTTCAGGATACTCAACTAAAATGATATTTAAAGCCGCATCGGACTGGACCGATATATTATAAAGCTTCCTTGTCAACAATCGAAAGAGTATTTAGACTTCGCCTTGCCGTGGTTAGACTCGTTTTTTCTTTTGTCTTTTCGATATCGTGCGGCAAATTATCACAACAATAATAAACTAAATGCTTTTTAATTAGTTGCAAAATCAAATGAAGCTATGAGACCCGATGTAATATGTTGGCACAGCCAAATAAATAATAATAATAACTATTTATAAAATGATTTGTTGCCGATTGTACTCCTCTTGGTTATTTATGAGCGCCCACAAGCTATAAGGTGTGGAGAGAAACTAAGTAGCGCCCATATCTCTGCGCAGACCCACATACCCAGAGCTTTATTATCTGCCCAACTTAGTCTTATCTTAATCCCATTCACGATTCACTAAGCGTATGCGTCCACATATAAAACTGTCAAAAAAAAAAAGAACACAACAAAAAAACTAAGAAAAAAAGCTGACAACATTCTTGTCGAGCTTTGTCTATAAAAATTTTGTCGAACTTGCGGTTTGATTTAGGCAAGAAGACAATGCCGATAAGTCGATTGTGTGTGTGTGCGCGTGTGTGTGCGTGTGTGTGTTGATATCGACGACACAAAATTCAGTTAATACTTTGATTTATTTAATATATAACACAATTTGTAGGGTTTTTCCATATATTTTTTTCATTTCTTAGTTGGGCCGCGTTCAAAAGACAAAAATCACTTGTAAATCCATCCAAATGGCATAAAATAGATGAAGCTGATTATGAACTGACTAAGGCGTCTATATAGCCATATGGCACACACACACTTACTCACAATTGAGGAATTTGTTGTGCGGCAGATAAATAATAATTACACTCACACGACATAATCAATTATGCCTGCTAATAAATGCCCCGGGACACATGTAGTCCATCAATATGTGACTTGCCTGTATGTGTGAGTGTGTGTGTGAGTGTATCTGTGCGTGTGTGTGTGTTATCCACAAATGTGCGTTGCACTAATCACGCCAGCATGTTCATAATCAATTTTATCGCACTTATTTGGATTAATTGCGATATCAATGACAGCTTGACGACGGGCGGGGACAAAGGGGGCGGGGCAACGGCGGGAGGGCGAAGACGTCAGCGCCGCAGTCATCAGACCCAGTTCCGATAAAAAACAAAAGTGAAGAGTGTTCTAGACGGGTGTGACAGGCTAGGAGATACCCTAAAAGTACCCTGCTCAAAATCGATATTTATCGACAGGATATCGAGGCAGATATGAAGATATCACAAGCAAATGAGATACTAATCTGGCGCTCATAAGAACTTGTCGAATTTCGAGAAATGCTTATAAGTCCATCGGTATTTATCAAAATTACAGAAATCGAAGATATCGAGGAGGATATGGCAATAGGTTTTGTCGATATTTATCGACAATACAGAAATCGAAGGTATCGAGGACTTCACATGACAAATTCTTGATCTTTAGCTTGTTTGCCAGCTAAGCGCATTCACAAAGGCAAAACGAATGACATGTCCAGAAAGTCTCGCTCCACAGCCTGGCCAGAATGGGCCCAGAGATGCCTCCTTCTGCCGGTTTCATTTGCATTTGCATTGGTCCTAAACAATTTCTCACTTTTGCCCATTTTCAATGATAAAACCGATGACGCGCTGCAAGCAAAAGTCAAACATTAACAGTTACAGTTACATGCTGTTATCGCCAGTTATCGTGCTCATATCTAAGTCGGGCGACTGTGTGTGTGGGGCGGTAGGTGGTGGGGGGGGGCGGAGGTGCGCCTTCGTCAACGCCTTATGCCCAAATTAGCAATAAGCAGCAAAAGTCGCCGACGCACCCAGCACAGAGGATTATCTTATCTGGCTGAGGTAAAAGCTTTGCAGCCCCCCGCATGGATATCAACACCTGAGAGGGGGGCGCGGGGCGTTGGGACAAGACGCATTACAAGAGGCAATTAGCCAAGAGGCCGCCGCATGGTTAAGCATACAGAAAAAAAAAGTGGAAAACAAACCAAACCAATATTTACACCAGCTGGAAAAGCAACGCTTATCGTGCTCCAATCTCCACTCGGAACTCGGTGAAGCGGCGCCGATAAGGATTATCTCTTAATCTGCATAAATAGCGAAAAATTCTCGCACATGGTGTTCTCTTTTAATTTTTTTTATTATTATCACAAATGAACCCGATTCAGTGCACAGCATTTATGTGTGTGTGGGTGTGTGCTTGTATGCCCTAACCAAAAGTTGGTCGACTTGCGGGCAGAAAAAGAGTTAATTGTGTTAGAGCAGCTAGAATCTTTTCTAATTAGAAAATAGAAAACTATCTATGTGAAAATTATTTCCTAATCTCATTTTTGTATAGTTCTTAACACTTGGAAGAGCACTTGCAGATCCCGCAGTTCCATTATATATCAGATCCAGCTTTAAGGTGCATTATAGAATTTAATTTTATGTATCAGCTCAGGATATATATATCCTCTTAAAGGAAACACTTGACATTTTGTATGGAGATATCATTTATAACCTTAGCTTAGCAAGTCGAAAAAGGTAATATAAATTTTTCATATCCCTCCTAACTCCTAAAATTGAATAAGAATAAAAACTAAAACGAGTTGACAAATTTTTAATTTTTTTTTGGATATGAGCTAGATAAATATATTTATATATATGATAAATACGCTTCCCTATTTTAAATAGAAATATAATTCTGTTTTTTTATGTAGAAATCCCCAAGATATTCGTGCTATCAAAGAATAGTTGCCAATGGCCTAAGCTCATCTAGTATTTAATGTTTCCCTAATTCCGATAGGGTATTCTAAGCTCGCTGCTTAACTGTTGGCATTTGCAGCGTTGTGTTTATTTGCACTGATTCACTTTGTTGTCGCAGAGACGGAAAAGTAAGCGGCCTTTTGAAGTTTAACGGTGACTAATGCACGTAGCACCCATTGAAATAGTTCACGGCTAAATCTGAGAATAAACCTACGCCCAGCTAAATCTGAAGCGTATGAAAATTGAAAACGAAAGAGGGAGAAAGGTAACAGGGGATAGAGCATGAATATAATAGATTTTCATGAGCTTGTAGAGGGTATTATAAGTTCATCATATTATGTGTGAGGCATACAAAAAATCATATCCGACCTTATAAAGGATATATATGCTTAACATATAAATAACAACAGACAAATAGATGTTGGCATATTCTAAAACTAACCTCATTACACTTGAGTCGGGTTTAAAAGCTTTATATATGTCGGAATAGGATATATCGTACTACTATATCATACAGTTACCATAGGAATAATCAGTCCAAAATGAAGTTAATTTATGAAGAACTTTCGTAAAATAAACCTTTCCATGAAATGCATTGACTGGTCTATTTGCCTTATATATGTCGCAATCAGATAAATCGGACCGCCATATTTTATATATAAATATAGCTAGCATAGGATCGCTCGAAATCAAGTTTAAAAACTTTGGTAAAATAAACCTAGCGATAAAAAGTTTTGACTACTTCGCCATTTAATTAAGGCAAAGACAAACTTTGAGCCTGGCTTTGAATAGTTCCGAGGACTAGCAAGATTTCAATAAGCCTGTTTATATAAATGTATACATATATGTGAACTTGGTTGTAGAACTCACCTGCTGTCCGGCATTGGCTGCCACCCAGGCCTCGGCGAAGGTTTCCATAGCGCTTTGAAAGTCCATCATGGAACGAGCTGGTGTTTAGCTTCAGGTGCGATTCTATCAATTTCAATTTGTGGCACTCGAAGTTCAACTATTTGTTAGTTTTTATATATGTATTTTGTGTGGGCGTGGCCGTTGATTTGGCATTAATTGGTCTTGGTTGGTTTGTGATGGAAACGTTGCATCAATTATTATAATTTCGCGATAAGGCTCTAAAGCACGCTTTGATTACGAGAGAGAGCCAACTTTATGGCCAAAGCAAATTAGACGCACACAAACGGGCAGCTGAACACACCTGAACACCTGAGAACTCACGACGCGGCGACGCGACTTGCAACGGCGGCAACTGCGTTTGGCGGAACGGATTCGTTGAGGCTGCCGCAGCGGCTGCTCTGGCTCTGGCTCTGGCTGTGGCTCTGGCTGTGGCTGTGGCACGGCTCAGCGCGACGCGACATCATTAGCACACGGGCGCGGATACGCCATAAAAAATGTGGGCGCTCTTAATATGGTGTGCGCGGTGGGCGTGGCAGCGTGTCAAAAGTCAAGCCAGCGAAGCGCACAAAGATCCTCGCAAGCACGGTTACGGCTCGAGCTGCCAATGAAGACTGACTGGCGCGCGGGGCAGATTCAACGATTCTTCGTTTCTCTAATGCTCTTTGTTATTGTTCTTGTGATAAGCGCAGCCTGTTGTGCTGTTTGTTTACTCGGTTTCGCTCTTTTTTATTTGGCTTGATGTAGCTCGAAATTGTGTCCAAATGTGACGTGTATCGAGTGCTCTGCTCTGGAACGGACGCGCGTCAAGACATCCTTTCACAGCACAAGTTGTCGCACAACTGACAAATTCTTTCGCATTCGCACTGCCCGACCCGAGCCCGAACCGCCCCCGACCCGGACCCGGACCCGGCCGGCATCGGGCCTGCAGCCGCGTGCCGCACGACGCGATGTTCTTCGCATTCGTCTCTGTTTCATTTGCTGCTGACGTTTGCATTTGTGTGCGTAACAATGCCTCTCACTCTCTCTTGCTCTCGGTCTCTCTCGCTCTGCCGCTCTCTCTCTCTTTCTCTCTCTGTCAGTTGTTCTCTTGTATTTCAAATAGTAGCAGAACTGCAAAATAGTATAAATTGTTCAGGATTATCAGAGTTATTCTAAAAATATTGGATTCTTATATTAATGCACATCAACTGAGAGACTTTGCTCGTGAAAAAGATTTCCTTGGAACTCAAGTACACTTTTTCTTAGAACTATAAAATTCGGTGAAAATTGTTAAGATTATTTGAAGAGTTTTTTGCAAAGATTCTACATGATTTGGATCAATTATTGCAAAGACAAAGACGGTGTTTGATCCCAACTAAAATAATCCCAGACAATTTGAACAGACATATGTATGTAACCCTTGCACATACATATGTAACATACATATGTAATCCTAGTAATAAGTTATTTTTTATATAATTGGTTGGTATTAATTTGAATTAGAACTAACTGATGCGATCTAGATTGTAAGAGAAAAATAGATCTGTCGCTTAAAATCATATTTTAGTGGAATACCTGTGAAGTATTATTGGATTTTGTTCCAAAGTACACACGCCAGAAACCCCAAAATATGTTATTATTAAGTTTTAAACTGTACATATTTAAACTTTCTAATAATAATATTAACATAATGAATAAACGCAAATAAAACCATGTTAAAAAATTAAAACATCTGTAAAATAAGAGTAAATTCTATTGAAATTCCATAAAACCAACCTTACCAAAAAAAGGTAGTAGAAATAGTAGTATTTTGCTCAGAGAGCGTAGGTCTTTGATTGTGTGTGTGCATGTGACCAAAACAAAACACGCACACAACGACACCAACGAGAGCGAGCGAAAGAGAGAGTGAACGCGAGAGAGCCACCGCACGCACACACACACACACACACACACGAACTGGGGTAAACCTGTTCCGGCGCAGAATTGCACTTGTCTCGCGACAGGCTCGCCAACATGCCCCACCCCAGCCCGCCTCCCACCCACATGAACGACTTCCCTTCGGCTGCGCGTTTTCTTTTACTTTTTGTGCGCTGTAGCGAAATTCAATGGATTTGCCGCAAATTCGGGTGGAATTATGCCACACACACACGCGCGCACTCTCGCACACACACACACACAGACACACAACTGAGCTATTGTTGAGAGTGGGCGTGGGCGTGAGCCACTCGTACAGCGACGGCTAAGCGGGCAGCGTGCGCGCGAGTGCGAGTGCGAGCGATGCGGGAATAGATTCGCGCGCCTGTGCCCGACCGGGATGAAAGAGTAAATCGGCAGCGCTTATTATTATTATGTCGTTATGTGGAGCCGAGGCCCAGAGGCAGAGGCAGAGGCGGGCGCAGTAGCAACACCCACTCCGCATTTAGCACCTCGACGAATGGAAATGGATGGCGGCGACAGTGCGCGCGCGTGTGTGTGTGTGTGTGTGTGTGTGTGTGTGTGTGTGTGTGTGTGAGTGTGAGTGAGTGTCCGTGTTCGTGCCTTTGACACGAAGTGACCACTTGGCGGAGACGCAGATAAGAGCGCAGATAATGCGCGCGCATTACATGTGATTAGGTGTTCGGCGAGCTGGGTTTAGCCAACCGCCGCGAAGGAAGCACGGGCCCCGAGTACATGGTACATAGCCAGCTGGCAGGATACATACGGTATATGGGTCGCTCTCCATTGGGTGGAGTTACCGCACGCAAAAGCAGTTATTGCATTATAATTACTCGCAGCTGCATCTAGTTTGCCAGCCCGAACGGGACTCTAATTAATTTATAAAATTCATATCATCTCATACTTAATAAAACATAATATACCAAATATTTACATATGTATATGTATAGACCGGCTCTCTAAACGTAGTCGTTTCAGGGGTGGGGGGAGTCGTAGAGTATTTTGCAATTGGCGGAGATTAACAGCCACAAAAAACTCGGCAAATTTTATCGTTATTCTTATCCGTCTTCCTGCAAAAAATGCCATGTGCGCTCTCCCTCTCTCACTCTCTCGTCGCTCACGTACACGTACACATACACACACACACACACACATAACCATGCACACAAACACACACGCACAAAACATACCCATGCACTCGCATATTGTCGGGCAGCTCTCGCTCTTTCCCTTTTGCTCTTGCACGAACGTGCCAGAGCGAGATAACCCATAAAAATTTTGAGCAAAAGCAAAGATGAGCAAAGCGTAAACGCAAACGAAAAACAGCAAAGCGTGCTGCAACAACAACAACAACAACAACAGCAGCAGCAACATCAGCAAAAATATCACAAAATAAACATAAAAAGCGCCGGCAAACCAGTTCGGATAGACTCCGCCCTCGGCGTACGCTGATTGGCTAAGCTTTGCCTTTGCCCAAGACTTCATCTTTTTTGTTTTCTGCGCTTTGCTCTGTATGTTGCTGTGGTTGTTGTTCTTCTTAGTTGTTTTTTTTTTTTTTTGTTTTTGTTGGCTGCGGTTTTATCGCCTCCAACGACAGCGACGTCGGCGTCTTGCCACTTAGTTAACAGCGTCGCAGCTGCCCCTCTCCCAGCCTAGACTCTTGGGATGGGCTTTACCAAATTTCGAGCCCCAAATCTTTGCTGTTCTTTGAATTTCGTAAATGTGCACATATTTACATATGAAAACGGAGCTCGTACGAATATAGCTTATTATGCACGAGTACTTCGGGCTTGTAAAAATTGGGGTTAAAAGTATGTTCCGTTTTTATGGTACCTAATGCAAATGGAGCTAAATGAATGTATATATTGTATATATCTATAATAAAATTCATATCTATGCCACAAAAAATAATCTTTTCCAACTTCCAGATTTCAGCAGAAATATATATAAATATATTTTATAAGAAACATATTAAAAACCATGTTAACTACAATATTTATTTTAATTAGCAAACAAATTTGTTTGAGTAATCTAAGAATTTAAATATATAAAATAAATATTTTATTTCTATTGTAATGCAAGACCCAAAAACAAAATATTCATAAATTCTTTGTTACAAAGAACATCCAAGCATGATTCAAATATTTTAAGAAATATCATCAATAATCTTAATTACAGACAATTTTCTTGAATGTAAATAAATCATTTAAAAATTGTAACATGCAAGCAGCAATTATTTCAATACGCCGAGGACCTCAGCTAGTTAAAAATAAATGTAAAAAAAAATGAAAATTGCGAAAGGACTTGACATGCTGTGAAGCCCGCCAAGGGAAAATCAATAATTTTATTAAAGTTCTTTGCTGCCGGCTGCTGTGCTTTTCTTTTTGATATGTTTTTTTTTTTTCGTGACAGCAAGGGACTTGTGCATTGGTGGGATGGGGAGGGGGGTAGAGGGCGCGACATAGAATGTAACGTGTGGAAATTTTCAACTTTAAGCGCGAGAGAACAAACATGGCAAATGGACCGCAGGCGAACCTGATGCCCTCCCTCTGTCCACTTGGGTGGGCCTCTCCACTTATTATTGTTATTACTCAATGTGCCACCATTCAGTCGCGTAAACGGTCGTTGCCGTCAGCCGCATCATCATCATGGGGCCCAGTCGAGGCACGTAAGGGTACACATAATGCCAACAGGACTCGACAACGTCATCATGATCATCATTGCCGTTGTCGCTGGCATAATGACAAAAGGACATTCATTAAGTTTTTGATTTCTGATTTTATTGTTGATTAAACCCCAACCCCATTGGACTGTAGCCCACTAGCCTAGCCGTGGGTAATGGTTATAATGCTGAAACCGACACCAGGCATCAGCAGGAGCAGCGGCAACTGTGGCATTGTCCTCTCTATCGTGCTGAGCACTTCCGGCGCAGAGCGTCAACTTGACATTTCCGTTTTTTCGGGCTGATGTCTCTGCCAGCCAGCCAGCCAGCACTTGAGGCAGCCAGCCACCCAGGCTGGAGTAGCCGAGTGTTGTTGCTGGCTTATCACCCGGCGTCGTCCTGCCAGGGCGCACACACACACACACACATATATATACATATATATACCCTATATAAAGCACATAAAGCAGAGAGACGTCTCTTGCGTTTTGGCCAACAGCCAACCAGTTTGTGTTGCCAGCATTTTGATTAAAGCCACAGCCAAACCATATGTGTATCTGTGTGTGAATGCGTCAGTGTGTGTGTGTGTCGGTGTGTGTGTGGCAGCATTATCCTTGCTGTGGATCTGGCACTGTGTGTGCATTTCGTACATAGCCGAACTGAAGTGCTGCCATTCGCTTGGCTCAAGTATTGACATTGCCAATGTTGCCCCAGGCGAACGGGCAGATGGAGGCGGGTGGTAGGGTAGGACGTGGTGCGGGGGTTGCGGGTCGTCGCCTGGCGGTGCCATTGGGGAGCTCTTCTCAGCCGAGCAGCTCGTTTGCAGGCGGCAAGCAAATGCGCCTGCGCTAATTTTTGGGTTTTACTTGATTTTTATTTCCAGCTCTTGATTCCATTTATTTTGTTTTTTTTTTCGAGTGTATTTGTATATAAGGAATAACAGTATATAGTATATATACTAGGGTGTAAATAAAATTTAGCGAAGCTTTCCGTTTTAATTACACACAACATTTTTTGGAAATTTTATATAAAGTAAAATAAATCAGCATAAAATACGAATTTTGCCAAACATTGTGTTCACATGTTCTTAATTAAAATCAATCCCAATTTAGCAAAATAAAATTAGTTATTAGTTATTGGAATTCCAGAGATACTACTAATATCAAAAATATATGCAAAGTACTAAAAGAAATAATTTTTTGAAAGCTTGAGAATGTTATAAGATTCTTAATCAGAAATTGAGTTTATTTTTAATTTATGTTGAGCATAGTAGAACTTTAAAGGAAATTCGACGTATATAAAAGGAAGAAGTGAGCTTATTTGATCCCTTATTTATATATATCTACTTGATCAGTATGTGGATAAGCCCGTCTCTCAATCTGTCTCAATGAAAGCGTACATATCAGAAAAGTGCTCAGTTGAACAGCTTACGCTTTGCCCTTTCTTTCAGAAAGATGGGACTATGAAGGCCGAAGCTATTCAAGTAGCTTGACTTTGAGTGTAGAGTATATGTCAGTCTCTCATTTTCAAATTATCGTATTTTTTGTCACCTCTCTTAAAGATAACTAACTGTTAACTAGGACAGACAGACATAATATAATAATATATAAGAATAATGCCCTGAAAATGTCACAAAAATTGGACTATGAAGGCCGAAGCTATTCAGGGAGCTTGGCTTGTAGAGTATCTCTCAGTCTCTCATTTTAAAATTATCGTTTTTTTGTCGCCTTTTTAAAAAGATATAGTTAGTAAGCTTGAGGGGCAACCTTGAGGCGGCAAAAAGCGCACTTCAATTAGTATTGGAAAAAAAGAAAGAAAAGGTGACACATTAGCTGACAATGTTTGGCTGGGGGCTGATGTCGCATGCCCCACCCCTGATTAAATGGAATAACCACATTTACCACTTGAGGTAATTGAAAGCGACTAGAGAACAAGACACACAGACGCAGTCTTACATCCACGGGGCGATACCGATACCCGATACCGATAGCTATGCCCATAACATTGGTAAAGCATGTCGCACGGCACGGCGATCGGCAAAAGTTCCACTTGAAAGCCTTAATTGATTTAACTGATACTGATGCCAACACAAAGCAAAAGAAACACTCAACAAATCAATAGATAAATTCCATGCTCGGCTGTCTTTATATCGCGTCCGTATCTGTATCGGATGTGGCACTGATTGTGCCGCACACCACCCACCGTTAACCACCCCCGCCCCCGCCCCCGCCACCAACCCAAACCCCAACACCAAACCCAATACCCAATGTCGAATACCCAGCCGCAGTTCCCCAGTTTTCCGCCCATCCCACGCTTCGTTTACGGCATCTTCAAACGCCGTGAAAAACACGCCATTCAACAAGATATGCCGAGTATCGATTTGTAAATTTCTCAATGATAAGAGATAAAAAGATGACTTTCAGCTTGTGAGCTCGCGTTTTGACAATGAAAATAACCAAGTACAGTGCTCGCTCTCAAATTGTAACCGTGCACCAAATATACAGCCAATCATCTAAATTGAAAACCGATGGGACGAAAATGTAGTCACCCAATTTCCACTGAATGTCGTGGATTTCGTTAAGGAGGAAACATATTTAATGTAGAGCTTTGAACTTTGAAGCCGATAGGAAGAAAATGTAACTAATTAAAATATATAAATTATTTATTCTCATTAAGGAAATCCACGAAATTCAGTGGAAAATGCGTGGAAAAAAGTATCAAACTAAATTTTTGTCCGCAGAAGCCTTAAAAGTTTATAATAAAAAGTTTAGGTAAGTAACGAATTCGAAGCATTGAAAATGTGAACATATTTTTATAAATAGTTTTTGAAAATCGCTCACTATCGAGCGAGCACTGTATGGAAATTGATGCCGCTGCTGATGTTTGAGGTGAGCCACGTTGGACTAAAAATATCTGCCACACGCTCTCTCTGTCTCCCTCTCTCTATCTCTCGCTCTCTCTCTCTGTATCTCTTACTCTCCCTCTAGTGAGTAATAGCCGCAATTGAAACGTAGCTATAGCCGTAACTGGGCTCTTTGGTGTTGCCGCCAAACAATGTTGACAGGCGTGTTGATCGCTTATCGCGATCAGAGCAGAGACTACAATTGGCGATGGCGATGGGGATGTGGATGTGGATGGGGATGTGGCTGTGGATGCGGCATTGAGGTTGTCCGGTGTTTGTTGTCGTTTTGTTTGACAAATCCCTAATTAAAAAGATAGCGGCTATCTATTCACATATTTGCTTGGACTTGGTCAAAAAAAAAAGAAGCAAAGGAATCTATGTATATATATCCAATCAGTAAACCGTGCCAACTACCTGGCTAGAGCCAGCTTCACAGTGGGCTGATCTGTTGCTGACTCACGCCAACATCTGGCAACGCCGACGCCGGCAAACACGCGACCACAACTCATCGCACTCTGGCAGCACTTGACTCTGTTTGCTTAACCATCGAGGTCTCGGTCTATGCCGCGTGTTGCCTGTCTGACTGTCTGTCTGTCTGAGTTCCCGCACGGCGCACATTGAGAGCCGGTCCCCGGGGATGTGAGCGGCGCTTGTTGCTCTTTTGAAATCTATTTGCTTATTTCAATAATGCTTGATTTTGATTTAAAATCGCATCAAAAATTTCATCAATTAAATCAACATGTTTGTTATTTAAGCATTTTTGTTTAGCTTGTCACATCGAATTAAGTTAATACTTGAATATTTTTCTTGATTTCTGTAAACTGGCAATCGACTTGAAACCTCTTTGTTGGATTCTGTCTTAGAAAATACTCTGTAAGTTGCTTATGCCTTTTTGAGCACTTTGTCTCTCCCTGTTGCACTTTAAAATACCCTTTCATCACATTTTTATAGGTTACCTCAACAAGCGAGAGTAACTTTTTATATATATTATAATTAATTGTATGTGCTCTCCCTCCATTCGACCAAGGCAAAGGCGTCATGGTAACCTACATCTATAGATAAGTATATGTGTATATACATATACATATATATATATATATATATATATAGTTATATATATATTTATATAACATATAAAACTTCTCATGGCTGGACAACTCAATTTGCACATTTTCATTAACGGCTAAAAGCATCTCATTTAGTGCGCACTACAAAAGCTGGAACAAGTTTGTATTCCCAGGCAAAAACAACTAATGAGGCTGCAGGAGAGAGAGAGAGAGAGAGAGAGAGGGGGGGGAGGGGGAATCGAACACCCTCCCGCCCACTCAACACAGTTGACCACATAATTAAATTAATTGCATGAAAAGCGGAAACAGGTGAATGTCCGGAAGTGGTCGACCGGAGGCCGCAGTGAACATTTTTAGAACAGCCGCAGAATATGCAAATATTGGTCAGCGTGTGGTCAAAATCAAAACGGGATGAAACCCACGGCCAACCCCTGAAAAGCGGTTACTTTACTGGACTGGACTGGAACTAAATAAACAGTGAAAAAGTTTTTTCAAAATCAAAACAAATTGCGACTAAAATGCGGACAAACACAATATTCATTTTGGGCTCAAGTTTTGTAGAGCGCTTTAATTTATCTCCATCTATCTACAGCTATCAAATATTATCTGTAGCTCAGCTCAAATTATGACCTCAAGTGGCGTGGCAGGGGGAGCATTGCATTAGGGGTATCGCCGCAACTTAAGGCGCTGCGATTTGATTAATATTGACTTGGCTGCGATTCTATTTGCTCAGCTATTGTGTTCAGCTGTTTTGATTAATTTGAGGCGATAAAGCTTAATTGGATTTCACTTAGATAATGGCAACTCACGGCTAGATTCAAGTGTCACGAAAACCCTCTTGGCCCCTGCTATGCAAACAATAGAGCACCTTTGTCTATAGCTCCAAATCGCAGCTAATCAATAAAGGTAAACAAAAGCTAAATACACAAATATATTGACACACTAATCAAGTAGCTAAAAAACACAGAAATGCAACCAGTTGCACTTCTGCGACTAAAACTGAGTTGATAAGAGCCATATGCAGGAATAGTCGAAGTGGGATATTGCCCAGGCAGAAAATATATATGAACCGTCGGACAAAGCAATCCGATTATTTTGTAGGTTGAAGGTCAAGAGAAGAAGAAAAACTCGGACCTCTCCAATTCTTCTTAATATTTTGTTTTATTTATTAATGAGCGACAAGAACGCGTGTCGCACACAATCCACTTATCTAGAAAGACAACACCGAATCCGCAATTCCTCTTAACTAAGCAACACTTCGCACTAAATGCAACGCAAATTCCTCGTATCAGGATACGTACAGCAGAAGCAACATAAACTGTTCCATACACACAATCTCAAGTCTTTTGCTTCATCTAAGATGTCCATTTAAGTGAAATAAATGTGTACTTATGCTTCGCCGACTGGAATACCGACGACTACTTATGCTCATATTTGTAGTGCGAATATCTGGGGAGGAATGTGGAACGGGGTTGGGTACGCACTCAATCCTCCTAAAAGGCAATAAAGTTTATCATGCAATTAAGAACGAATTACGCTGCTAATAGAATAATTAATGCAATTTCCCACAACATTAGGCAGAGCAGAGCAGAGCGCTGAGTGCGAAATCAAGATGTGAACCGAGTGAGTTCTCGGACTCGGTAGATGGTTGGGTTGGGTGGGTTTTTGGTTGACAACTCAACTGTCGAGCGGGCTGTTCGTTCAGCAAACCCCAATAATAAGCCATGCCAAATGGGTTTATGTGTGCGGGCTGGTTACGACTATGCCTCGCTCTCTCTCTGTGTGTGTGTCCTTGCCACTGAATCCTTGCCAGCCATGCCTTGCCTTGCCAGCCTGCCCGCCTGATATTGCTATTTTTATTTCTGCATCAAACCGCAAACATCGCGTCGGTCTCGAGCTGGGCGTCTGCCTTCAACCAGCTTTCACTCCCACTCCCGCTCCCGTTCCCACTTCCACTCCCGCTCCCGCTCCTACCTCTGGCAAAGTGTTTGTGGCTGTGCCGCACTAATGAAAATGTCAAGTAAATTCCTGCTTTCGGACGGAAACTGCTGCTGCGATATCGACTTAACTATCTTTCTCTCTCTCTCTCTCTCTCTCTCTCTCTCGGCTGCCTTTTAAGTGCCACAGAGCTGAAATGCATTTTGTGCCGGCTTCAAGTTAGTTTCCGTTTCATGTCGACGGCTCACACTTTGGGCTCCGAGCTGCCTCCCCTCCACCTGCCAGCTATATGCTGGGCTATATATGGAGCTGCGTACGTTACGTATACGCAGCATTTGCAGCAATTATTTAGCTGCTAATTTACTTCTTTTTTTTACCTTCCAACTTTGTTCTTCTATTTATACTCTAAAAACATTGATAATGGGTAGAAAGAGGTTCTTTTTGTTGTGCAAATGTATGGAACAGCCTGGAATAAGGCATCTCCAGTCCCTTAAAATATATACGTATGATTATTATTGATCAGATCGAAGATCTGAGTCCATCTCGGAAAGCTGGAGACAAGACCTAGAATTATAGAACCTAGATAAACAAACTTAGATATATACATCCATTCCTCCCCTAAATTTGACAAATCATTTAAACAGAGCCTTATTATTTGGTATATACTTTGATATACCTTAGAAACCTGTATACTTCCTAGAGACCGGACTGTGAGCTCCGATGCTAAGATGAACCCACTTCCCATATTAAAACTCTGCAAATTCCTCAAAGATCGGACTGTAAGGTCCGATGTTATAGAGGAGCCCCCTTTCCAAGCTTCGACGAACCCACTTCCCATGCGTGTTTTTTGCTTTAAGGGGTATCTCCTAGTACTTCACTTCCACTTAGAGCACGCTTACTGGTTTTTAAATATTTTTGCCAGTTTTTTCGCCTGCTCTGCTTCAATTTATCTATGTGGAAATTGCTTGTCAAGCGGAAAGTAGTTGTCAAGATAGTTAAGTCCTTATTTCTTTCTGCTCCTGCGGCTGCCAGCTAATAGCTTCTGCTTTATATGCGTATCTATATGTATATACGTTTATTTCCTGTACCTTAAGCGTCGGGATGGCCAAAACCCAAAAACTGTTTCCGTTGCCTGCACGCATTTACCTTTTTAGCATTCATTTCGAGTTGTACTCGTTGTTGTTGTTGTCCTAAAAATCGTGGTGATGGCGCATGTTCTCCGGGTAATGTGCAAATTTAATTTTACATTTTATATTTGTTTGCGAAAATCTTCATTTCTTTGCCACAGTGGTAAGGCAAAAGTTTTTCGGAGCAACTGCTTAAACTACACTCTTCCCGAAAGAAGGCTCAACTGTGAATAACTTAACTAACTAGCTATGATGCAGTGTTGTAAAACTGTTGAAACTATTTCGATTGGAACTGCAAAATGTATTAAATATATATAAATATCTATGTTAAGCCATCAGTTTACCAATTAAGAGAGTTTCCTACTTTCAATCAAACAACTTCTTAAACCGAAAGAAGGATCAACTGTGAAGTGCAGTGTTGTAAAACTGTTCAAGTGTTGTAAAACTGTTTGATTGGAACTGCAAAACATATTAGATATATGTAAAAATCTGTGTTATGTCCTACTTTCAATAAGAGACCAAATAAATATGACGTTAAAATAATTAAAGAATTGTTTTTTATACAAAAAATAAATAGTTTAGGCAGATATTGACTGAGTTTAAAGAATGTAGAATGGGAATACCTCTACCTTAATATAATAACACTTCACTCAGCTAAAAATTGTGAAGAGGTTTATTTCTCAAATTAAATAAATGGAATGTTTGTTAGTCCAAGAACCAGTCCGCACCCCTTCGACAATCCATCAATATGTTTTTTGGTTGCCAATTTTCAAAGCAATTGGGTACCACTGTAAGCGGCTTTTAGACGTCTCTCTCATTTTTAATGCAAATACTCAATGACTGGCACTTTGTAGAGAAAACTACAACTACGACTACAACTTAGAAGTACACAAGACTTGCCTTAAGACTTATTTTGTGGTTTTAATATGTGTGCTTGCCTGCACACACATCTAGAGGGATATATGTATATACTCCATATGTATGCGACAACCTGGCAAAACCGGGCGCTTCGTCATTCGGAGCGCAGCTAATTAAGCGAGCTGCCAAAAAGTATGCAAAACAAAAGAAAATTCGGCTGTGTTGGCAAAAGGTAAAACTAAAAGCCCTTCGCATAATGGGTGAGGGTGAGTGAACCCTCCCTCCGGCCAACAATGGGACTTCTTAGCGCTGTCAACGTCAAGCTTTTGATTTGCGACTTATATTTGCACCAAGAACTTTGAGAGTGGGTCGTTTCCTTTACGCTTTTCCTATATAATTACGCATAAATCCTTTTTACACGCCAAGCATATTTTCTGCTACTTTGTGTTCGCTTTGTGCTTGCACACAGAGCATTCCATGAAAATTTGATTAATCTTATCAAGATACTGGCGCTTCCATCATACGCACCCAAACACATAGCCATAACCGTCTACCCTGCCCCTACTCACCCACTAGCACCAGAGACCCCGCCACCCGCTAACCAAGACACCCAGAAAGGGTTGCGCGTAGAACATCATCAACAAGAACAACAACAACAACATCATCATCAGCTCAGCGTCGACGTCTTGTCAGCAAACGTCGACGCGTCGACGTCAAAGTTATTCTAAACAATAAAAAATATTTACGTTCACCACAACGAAGTTTAAATACTCTATATAACAAAACGATACTAAAGTCAGACTCAAAATCAGAGCTTTGTCAGAGCTTGAGCGTCGAAATAACAAACGGCTGGTCGCCAGTTCAAATTCAGCAGAAGTTTTGATTGATTTTTATAGTTTTTGAATTGAATTAAGTAATAAATTGATGTACATACCTTCTTATATTTCCTTTGCAACAGCTTCTTTTTGTCATTATTAATTTAAGCACTTTTTCGTTCTTTCTTTTACACTTTTTTCTTGAAAAAATTTAACATTTTATCCAATTAAACACAGAAAATTATTTACTTTATATAGCTACTTGAAAAAAAAAAAACACTTTATCCCAAAAGAGGTAACACAATTAAACACGAAAAAAAATAAAAAAAACATCTTGACACACTTTCTTTTCGGATTAACTGAAAAAGAGATGCAAAGCAGCAAAAACTAATTAAAATATAACATATTATATATTTAAGTACGAGATATATATGTATTGTAACTAAGGCTTTTAGCATTTAATAAAAATAATATATAATAATATTATATTTTCTTCAAAGTGTTTTGTTTCAAGCAAAGTTCATATGCCCTTGGTTAGCATATTCAAAATGAATTATCAACAATTTTTGCCTTTCTTTATGGGTTGTGCCTGGGCTCGGGTCTGGCGCTTTCTTGCTTCTAAGCGGAGGCATCAGCAGCTCCGGGAAGAGCTGCTCCAGCTTCAGGAGCGCATCGTTGCCTTTGTTCTAATTGAGTTACAAACAGTTTGAAGTGCTCGCTGCCAGTGTGGACTTTTATTGAAAGCCAAATGTCTTGAGTCCAGCCAGACCTGAGTCCACAAAAAAGTCAGCTCAGGGGCCGGCTATTGTATGTAGATATATGCATATAAGCTGTGGCAATTACCAGGCAATTGATTCCGGGCCATAAACTAATGCTAACATATTCATAGCGCACTTTTAAGCATCCCGTTCGCATGAATGGTCCAGCATTAAAGCTTGATAAGGAAATGAACGTAGCAAAGGTCCGAGTTGGTCTGCCCAGCCCCGCCCCTGCTTGACCAATTGATAAAAATGCGTATTAGTGTATATTTTTTATTCCTTCAGCTGCAACTTGTTCTGTGTTTCCCCCCGACTTTGTCTACCCTTCGTCCTGGCTGGCAGCGGCATCCTTTCAACGTAAGCTGCTTGTATCAATAAAAATTCGATTATATATACACATGCTGTTGGGTGCTGCCCTAACAAGTTGGCTTTTTTTTCTATTCTCTTTTTTTTGCCCTTGTAGAGGGTGTTTTAAATTTGACATTAGGTGTGTAACACATATTCTTATAGAATATTTATTTGTGATCTATATCAAGAGTCGAGAGTCAGCCCGTATGAATGTTGGAACAGATCTTTCATTTCTTGTCAACATTAACCTTTCTATTTCAGATCGTATGAATATATATTCTTATAGACTATTAATTTGCCATGGCAACAATCCATCCAAGGTTAAGTTAAGTTAAATCACGTTTGATATTGTAACCAAACTTGGCTGATTGGAGCTATACCAAGCTCTAAACATTTATTCTTACATTAAACCATCTAGTAAACAAATCTGTCTATGACTTTTTCACTGGCAAAGTTGTCTCTCCTTTAAGATAGCTAGGGTATTGAATATTCGGCATGCAGCGACTAACCGCTTATGGTTTGTTTTTTTATAAATATTATAGCGATGATTTATCATGCTGCTGACTTTATCGTCTAGCACACACACACACACACAAATGCTTGTGTATGCTGCTTCTGGTTTATATTACGCATACGCCTAGTTAAGCCTGCTGCCTTTTGACAATATCAGCTTATGCCTGTGTGTGTGTGAGGCGGCTTTTTATGGCAGCTTTTCATATTTTCATAAATATTTTAAGCATGTCCGTTCCTAAAAAAAAAGAAGGAAGAAGCACTGCGCTATCGCTTTTGCTGAAGTAGCTTATCAAACGGACCTTGGTCCAGTCCGGCATTGACAACTATTGCAACAGTTTCCGGAGGACTTTTGCGCCCTTATCCTGCTAAGCATATCAAGTATCAACTGCCAAACAAGCCAGCAAATTGGCAACCTTTTGTTGACCAGCTTAGTGCTGCGTTTTGTCCAACCCCAGGACACAGAACAGCGCACAACAAGCAAATACATTCGTATATATATATATTCCATAAACGTAATCGACTTGATATGTTGCTCCACAGCCCCTACTCCTGGCTACTGCCCGCCTCCCTCTCACATCGCTGCATTGTTAAAAGTTTTCTACTGTTTGGTTTTTATGGGGCACAATGCCAACGAGTTCGTTTTGGCGCTGGTTGACCAAAAATTAAGCGCTTCCTTGACTGACTGTCGCACGCATAAAGCCAAAAGTCCTAATTTGTTATGTAATTGTTGGCATTAAGTGATTTCTTGTTTATTTCACGGCTGACTGCAGCCCAATTGAAATTTGCTTAGAGTTAAGATCCCAGAGAATTCATTTTCAAAGCAAGCTTTTACCAGATGGCTGACTAATTGAACTTAAAGTTAATTTTCTTGAGGATAAACAATTGACATAGTTGAACAGAGAAGTTTTATTATTATTAAATATATTTTACTGATTGGTGATCAAGGAACCAAGCCATAAGAAAGTCTGCCCTTAAAGATAAATTTAATATTATTGAAGTCTCCGACTAACAGAAATGAATACAAATCTGATTCTGAGGAGCTGAAGAGATAGCCTAGCAATTAATTATTTATTATTTAATTTTATTTATTTATTAATTCTGGATGAAAGCGCAACAACTCGTAAGATTGATTTTTTTTCCCCATAATCAAAAGTTTTTCCTATATTTAAGCCAAGTCGTATTTGGCGCGTATTTGTCGAACATAAATAGAAAAGTTTGTTGTATATTGAGCGCGCTGAAGAGCAAATGATAGGCTAATTAAAAAAAAATATAAGCTTCTCATTTATTTTCTGTGATTTTTGCCGTGCAAATTGGTAAACAGCGTGAAAATGAAATGGGAAAAAAAGTTGAAACATCAAAGAAAACTTACAAGAAATTAAAAGGCAGATTAAAAAGCGTAAACACAAAAAAATAATAATACGTATATAAGAAAAACTGAATGCATTTGTCAAAGAAAAAGTTCATAATTAAGCACACACAAAACGGAATATTCAATAACTGTCCACGTAAATTTTCCCCCTAAAAGAAAATAAGAAGAAAAACTAAGCCCGAGAGCATTATAAATGGGAAGCAGAGCAACGATAATCGCGTCTTTTTTATATTTTTAGATTTTTTTTCTACATGAATTGTATAAGACGCCAGGCAAGGCATTTTTAAGAACCCCCACCCAGATGAAAAAAACAAAAAATAAGAATATTCGAAGGAAGCCACAGTTTGAAAGCATTAAGAGTACGAATTAATAGACAGCGACGCATTCTAATCCAATAAGCCCGCTTGGGAGCAATGGGCAGGGTTCGAGACCAGTCAAATTTCCTAATATTTCTACCCCTTTATGCAGGCCGCGCACCCTTAAACAACAACAGGCAAGAGTGCTCGACTAGCAGATACCCTGAACTGAACGCTGAGCTATCCATAATTGCCATAAGTCCAAAGTAAAGTAGAGCGGCTCTCAACTTATTGGGATGATGTTGTAAAAACGCTTCGGTCGGATTCTATAAAAGTTGTAGACCGCGAATCAGTCTGCTTCTCAAGCTACTTTCCTCTCGCTGTCACATACCCTTGCAGCTAGGCATTATGCCCTTTCTGTTTAGGATATGAAAATGAACCGAAATCGAAAATGAAACGCATCGCTGGACGTGGACATCGACGGCGCGCATAAAATCTTAAGGAAAAACAACAATAATTATCCTTGTTGACTCGCAGCGTATAAAAATAATAAAATTCTTGCCCTCCCCCCCCCCCCTGCGACAATAAGGACAATGCGCCGTGGCGCACTTAATTAGAAAACGTTTAATGCCAAGCTACGCGCAATGCTTCGATGTCCCTCAACCGGAAGGACAACGACTGAAGCCCTTGAATTCATTTTGCCAGCAAAGCCCTTGTCTACCAATTCGCTCTGAAATTTATATGCTTTTAAAACTTTTGCATTTTCTCAGGCGCTGGGCTCAGCTTTTCGGGTGCCCCTTCCTCGTCTCGGCACCCCACCCTCCACAAACTTACAATTGTTTCAGTTTTTCCAATCGTCCACGTCTAAGTACATGTAATTTTCCAAATAATTTAGTTTGTGCGCTCAATAGTTCGACTTATGTTAGGCCACAATCATAATTTATTTCGAAGCTAAATTAATTTTATTGGAGAGCTAGAACTTAGCTCAATACATTTGATTGTGAATTGTTTAGAGAGAACAGATTGAACAGAGAGAAAAGAGTCTGAAGTTAGTCAAACTATAACTAATATATATATTTATTTTTATGATAAGCCTAATAGTTTCAGGTTGGTTGAGAACTTGAATCCCAGAGTAGGATTCCATTTAATGATAACTTAGTAAAGCGGCTGAAATTTAGAATCCCAAAGATAGATTTAATTATATCTTAGCCAGTCCATACTTTAAATCTATTAATTGGACGATTTCTAACTCTAATTTTTGTACAATTCTTATTGCAATATGATTGAAAATAAATATAAAACTATCCTATATGGACATGGGTCGAAATTTCCCAGCCCTATAACTAGTTAATTATAAATTAGAACATATTTAGTTGAGTTGTTTTATATTGGAAAATACTCTATTTGGACTACATTTTTCCTCCTCTTTACTTGAGCTTCTCAAGAATCCAATTAACACAAAAATCGATGCATGAAATTGTACGTAAAAGTTCATTGCGAGAAGTAAATGCAATTAAAATGTTGATGCTACGCTTGCAGCAGCAATACATAAATATGATGCATAGCATATCCTTAAGACGTTTTAACCCCCAGCCCCATTTCGAATAATGCCCAATGACAGTACCCCAGATGATATCGGAATCACAACAGAACAAGCGTGTCAAACCGCAAAAAAATACGCGTCGCATGAATATATTAAATTAGAAAATGAAAACAAAAAAATAAAAATAACAGAAATGACGGAAATATCACAATCCCAAAATGGGTGGGATATGGGTTTAGTTAAGAGGCAACAATGCGACGAAGCGTAAGAAAAATTAAAAGGGTCACTTTACAGGGACTTAAATGCTTTTTAAACAGCATAAAACACAACAGAGCCACAACAACAACAACTACAACAAAATGAGATGAAAAGTAAGGAAAATAAATTCATATTTGAGACCATTTCGTTCGCTGGGTAAGTGGTTGAATAAGGAATGAGGGAAGAGGAGGGGTTGAACAACGGCTGCTACAATGTTTGTTCATGATAAAATACAAAAAAAAAATCACCGATACGCCCTCTCTTTGGTTTCCTGATGCTGGTGCCAACTGGTTTGTCCCGGACAGCAGCAGCCGCTGTTTACAAACATAATCGCTGAAAAATTAAGTTTTTGAAATTGCTTTTTAAATTAGCTGCTTATGCAGATATGAAATATGGCCAGAGACCTTGCTCATAACTCAAAAGTGTCCATGAATAAACAGAATTCATATATTTTTAACATTCATCTATATAATAAGTTAGTGAACTATTCGAGGAATAAGAGCCAATCATAACTAAAGTGTATGCCTTGACACAATGAGAATCTAGTAGAAGGCCGAATGAATTTTAAGGATATACGAGTCAAGCAAAGTATCTAACGAAAACAGATTTCGTTCTAAGTGCAACACGTCAACTTTAAAAATAATAATAAACAAACTACCTGACGTTTAAATGCGCTGACCATGAGAATTTTGTCAGCATAGTATTTCAAGAAAATAAATTTCTTCCTAAGTGCGATCGTTTGACGTTATTAATAATAATAAACGAGCAACAGGAAATTTAAATCATATTTGCCTCGAAACAATGAGAATCACGTAGAAGGGCAAATGAATTTTTAAAACATACGTATTATATATCCGAAAGTATCTAAAGTAAAGAGGCTCGACTCTTGGAGCAATACGTCAACTTTAACAGACGGAAATTGAAGAAATCCATTAGTTCTTGATTTAATGAAAATCGCATTGAAAGGCCATGCTGCATACCAACAGTTAATGTTCGAAAAACGCTCGCCTGATCTTCCGGTATAACCAAAGTTCTTAATAAAAAATTAAATTACAACAATAAAAAACAAATCAAAACGTGATTTCCACGGGTTGAGAGAAGGTCAACCCTGTGCTAGATTAAGCTGCGAGCTTAGAATGCTTAAGTGGGCATGGACAAGGATACTTACAATGAATACAACGCCAAACAATCGGCAGCGGAAAAAAAACGACTAAGCCCTATCCCAAGTTAAGAAAAGGAAAAGGACGATATCACAATGTAATGGAGAAACGTAAAGCGGGCGTGGTTCACGCTCTATGGCGACGGCCAGAGCCAGGCCCGAGCACGTCTCTAATTGAGCAAATGCGACTGCTGTCGAGGATGCGCGTAAAAAGTAAGAATTAAAATCGAAAGAATGGTTAAAAAAAAAACCAACAAGCAAACAAACAGTGGAAATAAAATACCACCACAATGGACAAAGGACTCGAGCGGTTTGTTTGCCGCTCCTAAGCTTATTTTTTCCGAGCGGCTTTCGGCAAGTGCCGCCCGCCATAAGAAGCGTAAAAATTGGGGGGAAAAGAATCAAAAATAAAATGCTAAGGAATTAAAAATGGACGACGACGACGACGCCGAGCGTTGGCTAAACAAAACAAATGGAAAGCCAGCGACCCGCAGCGGCCACATTACAATTGCCAATGCTTCGGCTTAATCCTTTTAACTTTCGTCCTGCAGCTCATTATGCCAGTTTTAATGGCCCAAATCCGAACCCCGGCGCTATTGTGTGTAAAAACTACGCTGCTTTTTTGATTAATTATGTGCCGAATATGAAGGGTCCTCAAGAGTGGGTCGACAGCGCTGCAAATTTAGCTTGTTTCCAGTCAAATTTGGTAGCAAAGAAAGGCTAAAATTGAAAAAGATCCTCTCAGCTTCCTTATTCACATTTTTGGTGATTTAAATAGTATTTGGCATAATTTAAATCTCTTTTGTAAAGTATAAGCTCAAGGAAATAAAATGTACATGTTCTTACCCACACTGCGCATTTTTATTTCGCTTCTCAACACTGCTTCAATTAAGAGAAAGCTCTTACGGCTTAAAAGGGCGCATAGAATTAAATTTAGATAGTTTTCCGCATTTTTTTTAATTTTATTAATAACAGGCGTAATTTAAATGACTTTTCCAGAGGACAAACTCAAGTAAATAAAAGTTAGCTTTTTTAACCCACACTACCCACACATTGTTATTTCGCTTGTCAACACTGCTCCTCTGTCGGTCCCTGTTCGGGCGCTCACAAAGTAATCGCTGCATTGTCTATTTTGACATTTGCTCTCGCTTTCCTTTGGTTTGGGTGATTAGGTCGGACGCACCTTGTCTGACCGCCCACAGCCACAACCCGCACCCCTCTTGATGCTAAATTTATCAAATGCGTAATGAGCGCACGTGAGTTGCATGCCACACAGGCCAAGAGTTCAGGGTTGGGTCAGCTGTGTGTGGGGGGGAGTGGACCAGAAGCTTATGCATTGCTTTTTTTTCTCACTGTTTCACACTGGAGCCGCCGACGGCTCGACTGTTAATTACAACTTAAATTGACAGCAAAATTGGCTAGCTAAATTGTGGGTTTTCCATGCGGTCGGCATATTAAGCGCAGCTGTAGCCAAGCTGGAGCGCGACAGACAAATGAAGACTTAAGACCTAGTTAAGGCAAAGGCAGCCAAGCAAAATGGCAAAAGTAAAAGCTGCGTAAAAAATAAAACACGCGCCGAACAACAAAATTAACCGGAGACAGCCTCTGACAGCATTTAACCCTAATTTGACACACAGGAAGTCACAAATAAATACATATATGGTTATCAAGGGTTAAAAAAAAAAAAAACAGAGAAAAAAAAACTAGACAAAGCGTATGCTAAATGCCATTATGCCCGGAGGGGGGCAATATCAATAAACGCAGAGTGTAAACGGGTTGACGGCGGAAACGGAAATCACAACAAAGTGCTGACATGTGCCGCGGTTGGCAGGCGTTCACACACACACACACACACCCACACACACAAACGAATACGCACACATACTCATGTGTGTGTTGTGGGTGTCAAGTTCCTTTTCACGCGCAAATTGAGTGCTTAAGCGGTTTAGTTGGCACGTCTGCGGCTGGCGCAAGGGGTTAAGGGCCGGAAACTGAGGCGTTCGTAAGCCGAGGCATTCGTCTTGGCATTACACTTGAGAGAGCAGGTCTCACACACACACACACACACAAACACAATCACACTCGCACTCACACACGCCGCCAAATTTTCCGGCTGAGCCACGCCCCACGCATTTCGCGTGGCCTGCTTTAAAATTCATGGGCTTGATTTGCAAAATATTATTTATTGTCAACGCTTGCAGTTTGTTATCCTGGCTCTGCCTCCTGCCCCTGCCAGGACATTCATGTGTGTGGCAGCGATAAGGCCAACCCTCCCCTCCCCTTCCTTCCCCGGAAAAAATGCCATTTGCATACGCTTTCCTTTGCCAACCGAAAGGAAATAAAAATCGCAAGCAAATGGCAGCGGGTCGCGTGCCGGCAGCATAATTTGCAGTCGCCTTTATTTTGTGGCATACTTACAGGCGCCGCACACAAAAGTGCCACAACAAGCACACACACACTCAAGCACACACACACTGGAGATAAAGATGCCGTCTCCAATAGCAGCAGCCGCTGCCCTCATTTGTTGTTATTTATGCTGAGCCTGGCATTGAGACAGCGTCGGCCACATTTCCTCTGCATACTGCAATTACAGGGTGTGTGTGCGTGTGTGTGCACCCGATACACAGCTGCGGCAAGCATGTCCTTGCCAAATACACGCCGAGAAACATCTCATAATAATAAACATGCTGGGCGCAACCTTTTTTTATTGCCGCTCAATTGATACAAGAAATTATGCTTTTGATTTTTATTGCGCTACCAAACATATGATGTTCGCGCAAACACACACATACATACGCTCACACACACACACACACACACTCACACACACAGCCTTGGCCAATTATGGAACTGCTTTTGCATGTGGCGGGATTATTTGTAAGCGTTTCCATTTGCCTACTTATTTCCTCGATTTCAGCTGGTTTTTAGCAACTCCAAATTCAAATTTAATAACCCTCCCCTCCCCGCAATATAAACCACATATGTGGCTGGTGAGTTCATAATAATACAAAGGACGCTTTGGTACTAAACTTGTAAGCCCCAAAACATATAAATAAGGGGCATAAGGTTGCGAAACATTTCAATTTATTTCAATAACCCCTAATTGGCAAGCACATACAGCTGTTAGAGGGTATCTTATAGTCGCATCCCTCATCTAATCTCTTAAATTATACTTAAGGCATAGTTTAGCTTTTTAGAGAGCATTGTGGATTCCACCTTAACATTGTAAAAAACAATTACAGGGTATTTTTCTGTCGTATACCTTGTACTTTTGTATACCAGTGGATTTCGCAGCCCTTTTAAGACTTTGGGAATATTGAAGATACGTTTTTGAAGACTGTACTCTAGGGTATCGTACAGTCGAATATTAAATTGAATTGAATTTTAAAAAATTATTCAGGGGTATTTTAAAGTCGTATACTTTTATGTTTTGTATGCGACTGGATTTTCCAGCCCATTTAAGACTTGAAAAAACATTAGAAATTCAAAAGATATGTTCTTGAAGACATTTAGAGTTCTCTAGGGTATCTTACAGTCGTATATTTCTGATTAGTCCCTTTTCAATTCAATTTCAAAAGCTCAGCAGCTGAGAGAGCGCTAATCACATATCGTTTACGATCTGTAGCGGGATCTGAGTTTAGCTATCGAGCATAGACAAACTGGGTTCGTATCGGGTGTCACCAGATACCAGGCCAGAGATATGGTTTTTGGGGTTGATTCAATCAGAAGGCCTGATAACGCCTAACCACAGACACACGGCGGGTGTTAAAGGCGAAATCAGAGCTGTCAAGGGGGTTGGGTCTACTACAAAAATACTATAAACAGTACAGTTCATGTACATGGAACGTAACAAGGTTGTACTTAAATATTGTCAGACAATCTTTCCGTATCGATAAATGATAGCTTTCCCAGACGAAACTGCGAACGTTTTGATACCCTTTTGAGAATGATAGTATTTTAATTTGATTTGTTCTTTGTTCTTTGCAATGTCTTGTAAAATTCTGAGAACTAGCGCATAAAGTTTCACCTTGATAACCCTGGAAAATGTGTGAGCGCATTGAAAATATGTGAAAAAAGGTAGATTGCTTTTGTGAATATATATGTCACAGACAGAAGGAAACATCTCCGAGCCCATAAAGTATATATATTCTTATTCAGCCTTAGAGACTTAAAGAGAGAGAGATTTAAACATAGTTCCCTATTTTGCCTGTTCAGATCAACTTTTTTCTTCTTCTTTTACTATTTACAGGAAATCGATAAAAATAGATATCCAAATCCTCTTTATGAGTAAAAATTTGAGAAAAATTTGTTTTATAGACTGGCAGAGCATACACAGATCCAGAATATTTCACTTTTTGGATACCTTACGCAGTTTTCCTTTCCAATTTTTTTTTGGTACAGGTGACAATGATTGAAAGGGTAACTCTTAGTCGGGCACTGCCGCATTGAGCACTGCTACTTGTTTATTATACTTTTGAATTTGTCTGATCCAAGTGCAAGCAACGCCTGGCAAATCTAATAAAGAATTGTGCTCTGGGATGGCACATGCACACACTGAAATCTTGGCTTGGAATTGATGTCAGTGACACAGTCACACACACACGCACACACAAACACACACACACACACAGAGACGGAGATCAACGCTGAATTGGAATTAGCTTTGAAGACTCGACGCGGCTTCCATTCCCAGCGAGGCGAGGCGAGGCGATGCGATGCGAGGCACTCATCTACTCATCTTAGAGCAGCGTTCCACAATTCTACAGATATTTTTAACGCAGTGCTTAGCTTAGTTTAGTACGGCTACGGTTACGGTTACGATATCGTCGTATCTTGCGACAAGCTAAGATATAGATTTAAGTCTCTGAGTTAGTCTGTTTTTTTTGTTTTTTTCTGGATATTCCAAAGAAGTGAAATGCCAAAATGATTGAATAATTGGGGTATACAGATCCAGTAAATATTTGACTGACTAAAAGTTTGCCTAATAAGTGTTAATGCCCAAATCTAAAAGCTTAATTAACTAACGCCTAACTATCTATATATAGTATATATTTATTTATATAGTACATGTTATGATTCAAGCACAACATAATCAAGATAAAGTTCAAGTGATAAGCAGCGCATAAATTTAAATATGCTAAGTGAATTGTGGCGTTGACAATAAACACAAGCGAACATGCGAGTATGAGTATAAATGAGTACTCGCCTCTACTCGCCCACATACTCAAATATACTCAATTTGACATATATATATATGTATATTTGTATGCACATTTACATGCATTAAATAATAGAACACGTTGAGCACAGCTCTTGAAAATCAAAATAATAATAGAAAAAGAATGGGAATGCGAATTATAGACAGAGAGAAAGACAAAGAGAGAGAGTGAGGGCCAGAGAGAGACAGATTACATGCGGCTAAAGAACTACTAAATAATAGTATCTAGAAAAAAATTCGAATAAAGAAAGAATATTTCAGCTAGATTATAAAATAATTATACACAGGATATCTAAAATGGCCAAAAAAGTATTTTATACCAAAGAGGAAAATTTTTAAATATTTTTTTTGATAGCTATAAAGATCTGACGGTATCCGAAATATAAATAAGACAGCTTTATATAATTAGTTGATAAAGCGTTTATTTTGAAGAGTTTTAGTTTAAATGAGGTTATGTGCCACAAGACGACTTCTAAGAATTATGATAGAATATTCTTCTAGGACAATGCATATATATATAGAAAACTGATCGGATATTATGTTCTTGTTAATTTCATCACGAATGTTAATTTGCCAAGAACAAAAGGGTTAAGTATTGTCTGTCGAAGACAAAAACTAAAGCCAAACAATGATAGTGCATGAAAAGCTTATCAAGAAATTTCTCTCAATCCAGCTCTGGTTGTGCGTGTGTGTGTGTGTGTGTGCATAAGCCCTAAGCATATTTATACGGTTTATGTAAATGCACACAGATATCTCTTATCACACGCAGCTATTTTAATATTTTATATTGTTTGAGGAAAAAGGCAAGCCAGACGAAAGGAAAATGAAAAACAATAAATTTTGCGGTATTTAACAGAAGCAATGAATGATAAAAATTTGCAATTTGTTGTTGTTTGGGAAAATACACTCGGTTTCGCCTCTCAAATATTAAAGATTAGAGCCAGGTGATAACCCATTAAAGATAATCTTTCAACAACGACAGCGGACAACGCACACAGATCTTGATAGACAGAAGCGACAGCAACAACAACAACAACAACTACAATAACAACAACAACGAGAAAAGAAAAGAGCCAACAGTGTGTACATCATTCGGATAGACAAGTGGATAGACTGAGGCGTGTCCAGGTTTTCGTATTCAGTTAAGATCACGCGTAATTTGGGCACAACATGCCACTCGATCCGCAAATGGTGACGCGTGCGGTTGTTCTCCAGCAACACTTCGATCCCAGCCACTAAAAAACAAGCCCAACCGAACCCCAGCTAATTGCTCGTGATAGAGCTGAAAATTAAGAACTATTGTCGTGTGTGTTTGTCTCTGCCGGAAGAGTCCGATGTGCTGCTGAAACATCCGTGAAATAGCATCCAGAGCATCTAATCAAAATCAAAAAGATGGTGCAGAGCGAGGAGCGCATTGCGGAGCTGGAGCCACAGTCGACGCAGGACGTCGAGGCGCCTTCGCCCCGTGTGTCCAGCATTGAGCAGGAGCAGCTGGAGCAGCTGGAGGAGGAGGAGCGACACATAGATGCCGCTGCCAAATTGCTGAACAATGGCAACGTACATGGCGACGAGGCGGACAAGAGTGCCCAGGCCCGCATTAAGGCCAAGTTAAAGAAGGAGAAATCCGAACAGGATCGCCTCATGACCGAGGAGATAAACAAGCTTCTAAACGATATGCCGCTGGAGAAGAATGTCACGTGCGGATTTTGGCTCTTTCGCGGCGCATTCTTTCAGCGGTGAGTGGAATAATTGATATTCCTTTTATCTGACCCCTAATTGTTCTCCGTCCTGCAGCTTTGCCAATCAAACGGCCTACGTTCTGCTCTATGGCATTGTGGGCTGCATCTTCTCCATGACCTATGCCTATTTCAATGGCACCATAACTACCATCGAGAAACGCTTTAAGATACCCTCGAAAAACACGGGCATCATTTCTGTGGGCAATGACATTAGCCAGACCCTCGTCTCTGCCGTTTTGGCCTACTACGCCGGCAAGGGTCATCGGCCGCGCTGGATAGGATTTGGTGAGTGAATGAGCGGAAATCTAAAGTAGCTTCTCTTATTCATCTTTTTCTTTCTGCCAACAGGCCTACTAACTATTGTCGTATTCTGTTTAATGACCACCTCGCCGCATTTCCTCTATGGGCCCGGTGAGGATGCCTTGGCTCTGACCAAGGAGTTTGGCGCCCAGCCCGACGAAAACGCCACCCTGGAGGCAATCGAGGAGCAGCGCGCGAAGACCCTTTGCCGCCTCACCGGCGGCGGCGCCGAATGCGAGGTGGGCGAGGGTAATTTTGCACCACAGGTGCTGCTCTTCGTCGCCCAGTTCATATCTGGCATTGGCGGCTCCCTATACTATACACTCGGCGTCTCCTATATGGATGATAATACAAAGAAATCCAAGACTCCGGCCTTGCTAAGTAAGTTTCACGTACGAAATGCGCACAAGATCGCGTCTCTTATGGTTTTACGACTCCAATAAAAACCCGGGGCGCCACGCTACATGTGCCAGATAACACACTTACTCCTTAATTGCTGCAACTATCGCTTCCGTTTATAAACGCTTGATTAGACAAATGATTCAGCAAGGTTGATAAGCCTTCGAAACGATCTAAGGTTCTAAGAAAACGAAAACATTTTGATGCAGGCAAGAAAGCATCCTTCTAATGTCAGCCTATAAAGTCTGCGAGTCTACAAAGTATCTAAAGTCAATACTCTTTTCAATTTGTCTGGAATAATTAAATCCTTTTAATTCCAAAACTATCTAATGTTCTAAGAAAACGAAAACATTTTGATGCAAGCAGAAAAAACCACATTTAAATTGAAAGGAATTCAAAAAACTTTAAGGTCTGCAGATGTTTGATAATCTTTTAAATTTGTATCTAGAATACTTAAATCCTTTAGATTTTAAAACTATCTAAGGTTCTCAGAAAACAAAAACTTTGGATGCAAGCAAAACCTTGCCTTTTGAATTCAGACAAAACAGACACGCAAACAAATCGCAATATACTCTTTTTGATTAACTGAACAGAGCAATATTATATGAATAACACTCACCCTGTCTCTGCTTCAGGTCTCTCGTACTTTTTGCGAATGCTGGGCCCTGCCATTGGCTATGCTTTGGCCTCCTTTTGTCTGCGCTTGTATATTGCGCCGCAGCTGCATCCGGTTATCAACAACAAGGATCCACGCTGGCTGGGCGCCTGGTGGCTGGGCTGGTTAGTCATGGGCGGTCTGTTATCTTGCTCGGGCATCTTCTTATCGATGTTTCCCAAAGAGCTGCCCCGTGCCGCAGCCAGACGCTTGGTGGAGGAAAAACGTCGCCGCGAACGACTATCGCTGCGGCAGAAGGAGAGCGCCGAGAAGGAGAAACTCACCGTGGAGCTGGAGCCGCAATCGACAGCCGAGCCCAAGGCCTCCTTTAAGGACATGCTGGTCACCTTCAGGCGCCTGACCACAAACAAGACCTACATGTGCAACACGCTGTCGAACATCTTCTATCTGATAGGCTATACGCCCTTCTGGATATTCACGCCCAAGTACATTGAGGTGCAGTACAAACAATCGGCGGCCACCTCCAGCATGGTCACGGGCACCGTGGCTCTGGCATTTTCCGCAATTGGAGTCCTGCTCTCCGGATTTATCATCTCCAAATATAAGCCACGTGCTCGGTATATGGCCGCCTGGAATGTGATCTGTGCCGTGTTGGTTGTGGCCGGCGTCGTCACATACGCCTTTATTGGTTGTCCGGACAACGAGCGCTCCGTTATTGTGAATATTCACAATAGCGCTGTAAATGACACAGCCACGTGCAACTCGGCCTGCGCCTGCGACTATGTGCGCTACTCCCCGGTATGCGGGGAGAATAATATGACCTATATATCCGCCTGCCATGCGGGCTGCAAAATGGAGCACGTGCGCTCCAATGGCAAAAAGGTGGGTCGCAGTTGGACAAGTAATCTGTACATGGAAGTAGCATTAATCGCTTGCTCTGATTCCCTTTTAGATCTTCTATGACTGCTCCTGTATACCAGGTGCCAGAAATAGCTCCTTCAAAAGGCTTACCGCACGTGATTTGGCCTATGACAACAGCACCTGGGATCTAGCTGGAAGATCGCTGGAGAACTCAGCCTCAACGACGTATTTGGAGGTAACTTTCATATAGACTTTTCCATTTAGTAACCAGTAGAATCCAGTGTTGACCGTCAATCGGTGATTCAGTCAATCAATGAATTAATCCGTCAGAAAGAGATTTACAGATTTAGATTAGATTTCCTATCTATTGAGGATTACAAGTCCACTTCTTGTCTCTACGTGATCGCTCTGCGTTTTATTGTCAATCAGTGACTCAGTCAATCAATCAATCAGTCACTTGGCAGGATCAGTGAGAGGTTTTTAATCCTTAAAATATTATTCTTGACTCTCGCAGCAACTAGCCGCCGGCCAGGCCACGCCGGGTGCTTGTCCTGTCAACTGCTGGACGCAATTTGTCGCCTTCCTGTCGGTCATGTGTTTCCTTAAGTTTATTGGCGCCGCGGGCAGAGCATCCAATTTTCTGGTCTCTGTGCGCTGTGTGCCGGAGAAGGACAAAACAGCTGCGATGGGCTTTGGCATGATGTTGTGCTCGATGTTCGCCTTTATACCGGGACCCATATTCTTTGGCTGGATCTTCGATCGCATGTGCCTGGTGTGGGGCAAGACCTGCACCAACAAGGGCAACTGTTGGCTCTACGATCCCGAGTCCATGAGGTAAGTCTATATTCGATCTAACAATATCCAATTAATAATTCTTTCACTTTGATTCAGATATACGCTCAACTTTACGGCAGCTGTTTTTATAAGCCTGGGCGCTATCTTCGATTTTGGCGTTTGGTATTACGTTAAGGATCTTAAGATATTCGATGAGGAGGTCAAAGAAGTCGAAATGCAAATTGTGCAGCACGAAGAGGAGGTCAATGCTGAAAAGAATACCGAAATATAAGTGACTAGAATAATAATAATAAATTTAAGCTAACGCTATTGTTAAGTTATGATTGTGAGTGATTTATTGGCCTGTCGTTTAGATCGTATGTATATATATATTTATATATATATATATATACGGTTTTTAACGTTGGCGTCGGTTGGTATAATAAACTGAATTGTGGGGCGGTTAAGATCGTGTGATAAATGCCACCGTCAGGGCTCTCAGTCTGGCAAAAGACAAATGTACAGTGGTCACTCGTAAATGAGAGCTACTTGAAATTATATTTGTAAATTTATGCATAAAAGTGCCTATATTTAACAAACATCCTTTGCAATAATATCATTTTACATAAACTTCTTTTTTGTTAGTTGCACGAAATTTTTGTCAATTCTTTTACAGAAACGTTCCGTTTAGCAAGCGACCACTGTATATATGCAGCCATAGGTATTTTTATATATCAAACGCATGTCTGTATTTGAACAATTTAAAATAAAGTACATAAATGCCAGTCGACAGTGCATAAAGCATATATAGCAGCAAGATACTACACAGAACTTATCTAACAAAATTTAGAATTAACTTGGGATTAGCTTATAAATTGCAAGCATGCACATGGCTATTATCTATATAGACGTACAGTCCGAACTGCATTTTGGGCAGGAATCTCTAGTTTATAGTTTGGCTATAGCTATTGCCAAAGTGCAGTTGGACTGAGTAGTTTGACAATGGCAGATGAGGTGCATGAAGCAACTGAGTTCCTAAAGGCTCCCAAATCGAAAAGGGATGAGGGCGATCGGCTTGCAGATACCCAATGTGGCCTATTCAAGAGTCCACGACTGCAAAGGTATTAAGTGAATACGCATACATATAATATAATATACCCCATAATACCCCGTATTATAGCTGGGCAACTGAATATGTGTTCGCCGTGGTTTTCGGCATCGCGGGATGTTTCGTAGCCATGGCATTTACATATTTCAATGGCACAATTACCACGCTGGAAAAACGTTATAGGATACCCTCGCAAACGACCAGCATAATTATCGTGGGCACTGATATTAGCACAACTTTAACTTCCGGTTTGTTGGGCTACTATGCGGGTCGCGGACATCGGCCCCGATATATTGCCTTAGGTAACGGCTGACTTCGGCACGCCGAACATTCAATACTCTTTTAGCAATGTGCCTTAGAATGCGCAACTATGTGGATATATGTTATTGCTGGATAACAGCAATATATCTGGATGAACAGACAAGTTTTGGATACATTCTTCCGATATTATTGCAGTTTGCTTATATGTAAGAAACATCGTGAAACTAATAAATGCCTAGTTTGGTCACGATCTTGTTCCTCAAGCGATCGTTGCCTCGGCAACTTTATGTTATAGAAGTACCTTCTGCCTGCCCAGAGAAAAGGATCCGGATCTAGAATATATATATACTTTATGAAGTCTGAAATCTCTTGTTCTATGCGGTGCAAATCTCTTGAGAAAATCCTAATACCCTCCGCAGGGGGATTTCCAATATATAGACCCTAACTAAAAGACACACTTGCCTTTAGGTCTGGTCGTCATGGCGTTTTTTTGCGTGCTAACAGCTTCTCCTCACATCATCTATGGCCCCGGCGAGGATGCCTTGAAATTGACTCGTGAATATGTGCAAGCGGATCAGTTGAACGCCACGGATGACACACTCTGCCAGGCACGAAAATCCAGCTGTGAGCAGGAGGCCTACCTTTGGGCGCCCATAGTTTTGTTATTTTCCGGACAGTTTATATCCGGCATCGGTTGTGCTCTGTTCTACACGCTGGGCATATCATATATGGATGATAATTCAAGCAAAGCCAAGACGCCCGCAATGCTCAGTAGGTGATCTTGACATCTTGAGCCTCAGTTTGCTACTGAATTGCGTTCATTTTCTTTAACAGGTTGGTCCGTTTTCCTGCGCATGCTGGGCCCAACCTTTGGCTTATCCTTGGCCTCTGTTTGCCTGCGTTTTTATATAGATCCCCAGCTGGAGCCGCTCATTACCAATGAGGATACACGCTGGCTGGGCGCCTGGTGGCTTGGCTGGATCCCATTGACCATCATAATGCTCTTGTCTGCCTTTTTTCTATACATATTTCCCAAGGAGCTGCCCAGCGCCCGAGCTAGGAGATTAAAATCTAACGGTCATGAGTCTGGCGGCAATTCCCTAACAGAGCTCTCCCTCAGCGACCTGCTGCAGGCCGTCAAGCGGTTGGCCAAGAACAAGATCTACATTTACAATAGCATGGCCTCCATACTCTACGTTTTTGGCTACATGCCCTATTGGATGTTTACGCCCAAGTATATTGAAACCCAGTATCAGCAGTCGGCCAGCACGGCAACCATGGCCACGGGCAGCGTTGCTTTGGCCTTCTCGGCAGCTGGCGTATTGCTCTCCGGTTATGTAATCTCCAAGCATAGACCCAGTGCACGGGCAATGGCCGCTTGGAATGGCATTGTTGATATATTTACAGTGCTGGGCCTGTTGAGTTATGTGCTGATCGGTTGTGATGACAGCGATAAGGTGACATCCATGTTTCCAAGCGGCGGCGGCAATGACAGCTGCACCGCCTCCTGTCACTGTGAATATGTACACTACGCTCCGATTTGCAGTCCACACAATGTCACCTACATCTCTGCTTGTCACGCCGGCTGCACCGAAAAAACCAAGGATGAGCTGGGTCAATTCATATACACAGGCTGCAAGTGCATTGGCGCTTCGGATATAGCGAATGCTACTGAGGTAAGTCTTCTACCCTTCAACTAAGTCAAATTCGAACCATCGACTTTCGTTTTAACCTAAGGTTCGAACCAAGTCTTTTACATAGTACACTATTTTACTTTTAGAGTAGAACCACTTATTTGACTTTTAGAGTAGAACCGACTAAACAGGCCTGCAGCTAAGTAAAATTCGAACCATCGACTTTCTTTTAACTTAAGTCTTTTAGATAATTCATCATAATTATTAGTATTTTATATAGGATAAGCCATAGTTGGACTTAATCGGGGAGGCAACTTATTTCACTTTTAGAGTAAAAACAACTAAAACAAGTTCGAACCATTGACTTTCTTCTAACCTAAGGTTTGAACCACGTCTTCTAGATAATTCATCATAATTATTAGTATTTTATATAGGATAAACCATAGTTGGACTTAATCGGGGAGGCAACTTATTTCGCTTTTAGAGTAAAAACAACTAAGACAAGTTCGAACCATCAACTTTCTTTTAACTGAAGATTCAAACCACCAACTTATTAATCGTAAATATCCTTTATATTAGCACCAATTTGCCCGACAAGGTCCATGTCCGGCGGACTGTTACAACCAGTTTCTCATCTTCTTGGGCGTCATGTGTTTTCTTAAGTTCGTGGGTTCCTCGGGAAGAACATCCAACTTGTTGTTGGGTTTGCGCTGTGTGTCGTCGGCGGATAAGAGCCTTGCTTTGGGTCTGAGCAATATGATCGTCGCCATACTCGCCTTTATACCCAGTCCCCTTGTGTTTGGCGCGATTCTGGACAACAATTGTCTAGTCTGGGGCAAAACATGCGGCAGCAACGGCAACTGCTGGCTATATGACACCAAATCTTTGCGGTAAGTTTTTAAAAACATTCACTTTTTCATAACTATATAAATCGTTTTTTATAATTGCAGCTATACGATCAATTTCTTGTCTGCCTCGTGCATTTTGGCTAGCAGCTTTTGGAACATTGGTGTCTGGTATCATGCTAAGAATCTAAAGATATTCGAGGAAGAGGACGAAGAGACAAACCATAAGAAACCAGAACAATTTGAATTAAACCAAAAATCTTGCGAGATAAAAAAGATTCGGAATGAGCCAAGGCGCCATAAATAATATTTAAATACACACGCTTGTTTACTTGATGATTTTTAGTTTGGGCTTATCACCTTCTGCAGAGATAGATATATAGATATATAAATTTTGCAATGCTGAATGAGTATATATAATATCTTAATGTTTGCTTTGCTTGGCACGCGAGTATTCTTATAGATTTAAGAGTTTGTTCTGGCTGATTGACTGATTGGGAATCAAGGCAAGCTTCGTTTTTAATCTCAAAAATTGACCTTCAAGTGGACGAAACATTTCAGCTAGCTTTGTAAATGTGACCGTCTTAGCCAGCGAGAGGTCACCGGTTCAAACCTAGCAGAACAATTGTCAAGTAACACGATGTTATAACAACAGTCAAAACTTTGCTCCATTACGTTGTGGTTCCAGATTTTGAAAATATGCTATAAATGTTAATATTATCTCGTCAATACTGCTGTCTCATCTAGCGAGAGGTCGCCGGTTCAAGTCCAGCATAGTATTTTTTAAGAAAAACAATGTTATACTACTTTTAAGAACAATCATAATTTTAAGCGTTCTTTTTGTTCCTTTCAAAATAAGTTATACCTTTTTAATATTATCTCATCAATATTGCTGTCTCATCTTCGACGATATTCAGATCTTAAAATCTCAAGCAATATAGAAAATCGCACACAATGACACTAACATTTCAGCATCATTTGTGCTAAAAGATTAGATTAGGTATACAAGATACGACAGCCCAAAGTTTTATAAGATTCAGGCAATAATTATCACCTGTGGTTTATGGATGCCTTCGCGAACTGCTGCCTAGATATACTTGCCCAGAAATAGTTTGCAGTTAGTCTAGTTTACAATTTTGATGGAATCGGTTGGAAATGAGCCTCGACAAGAAACAAGAACAAGCGGAGGGGCTGCCGTTCCTAGGCGATGCGTCTGCCAAGTCCAACAATGGAAAACCGCCTAAGGAAAAACCGCACAAGGATATCAGATGCGGATTTTGGATATTCAAAGGATCAATGCTGCAGAGGTAAGCTGGAGAATACGTAATGCTAAGGCTCTCCAAGCCAATTGCATATATGTATGTACATTTGCAGGCTAGCTACCGAAAAATTGTTTGTCGTAATTTACGGCATTGGCGGTTGCTTTTTATCCATGTCTCTGGCTTACTTTAATGGCACTATCACGACCTTGGAGAAACGCTATAAAATACCAACAAAAATGTCTGGCATGATTATTGTTGGAAATGATATAAGCATGATGATAACCTCCGTCCTGGCGGGCTACTATATACACAAAGGACATCGCGCGCGCTGGATAGGCTTTGGTAAATTCATTTCAATCAATCCCAGTTGATTTTTGTTCTTTTAAATGAAGTGGAATTTCAGGTTTTTTCACAATCTTTATATTCTGTTTGCTCACATGCTCCTTGCACTTTATATACGGCGCTGGCGAGGATGCTCTGAAGCTCACCCGGCAATATGGTGACTTTAAGAACATCAGCGAATACCTGACAACTGCACATAAGGAGCAAAAACTGTGCATGACCAAGGAATCGGGCTGTGTACAACAGGATGGCACCTGGGTGCCGCCACTTGTACTGTTTGTGGGCCAATTTGTAGCTGGCATTGGAATATCCCTCTTCTGGACAGTGGGCATTGCCTATATGGATGATAACACCTCAAAGGACAAGACACCGGCATTGCTGAGTAAGCATGACAAGAAATTGTGTGTAGACTAAATATCTTTTAAGTTACAGTATACGAAGCATGTCTGTCTTTCGTACGAATAGTTTCAGATTATCAGACCAACTAATCCTTGCATTTTGTTACAACCATTCTAATAGAACCCTTCCCTTCCTTCAGGCATATCCGCTTTCCTACGCATGCTGGGACCGGCCATTGGCTATTCTCTAGCTTCTGTCTGCCTGCGTTGGTATATAGAACCGAATTTGGAGCCCCTGATCAAGCCCGGAGATCCCAGATGGTTGGGCGCCTGGTGGCTCGGCTGGCTTATACTAGCTGTCATTACCTTTATCATTGCCTTCTTTATGTTCATGTTTCCCAAGGAGCTGCCCAGCGCGAATGCGAGACGTTTAGAATTGGAAGCGACTGGCATGCAAGATCCCAAGGAACACAAGGACCTCTCCATAAGCGACTTGTTGCGCTCCATAAAACGTTTGGCAGCCAACAAAGTCTACATGTACAACACATTCGCCACCAGTTTCTATCTCTTCGGCTATTTGGCCTACTGGATATTCACACCAAAGTATATTGAGACCCAATATAGGCAATCGGCATCAATGGCCACCATGGCTACAGGTACCTTGGCTCTAGGCTTCTCAGCTGTGGGCGTACTCCTCTCTGGATACATAGTGTCCAAGTATAAGCCCAGTGCAAGGGCCATGGCTGCTTGGAATGCGACTGTGGACTTCTTGACCGTGGCTGGCATTCTGCTGTACGTAGTCATTGGCTGCGAGGGCAGCGATCAGCTAAGCTCCATGGCGATCAGCGACAGCTGCAGCACATCCTGTCACTGTGAATACGTGCACTACGCACCAATCTGCAGTCCGGATAATGTTACTTATATATCCGCCTGTCATGCCGGCTGCACGGGCAGCAGCAAGACTCCGCTGGGACGCACCATGTTCACAGGCTGTGCTTGCTTACATCCAACGAATACAACAAGTGGTTCCGAGGTAGGCAGCACATGTGGAAGGAGCTGCTTAGCTTTTGCAACTCTTATTGTTTGTGCTTTACAGTTTCAGTATGCATTGGATGGTGCCTGTCCTGTGGATTGCACTAGACAGTTCATCGTCTTTCTGGTAGTCATGTGCTTCCTGAAACTCGTCGGTGCCACCAGCAAATCCACCAATCTTCTTATATCACTGCGCTGCATAGAGCCGGAGGACAAAAGCTTTGCTCTGGGTCTGGGTGGCCTGATTGGTTCGCTGACAGCCTTTATACCTGGTCCGATTTTCTTTGGTTGGCTTTTGGACAAATACTGTTTGGTGTGGGGCAAAACTTGCAGCAACAAGGGCAACTGTTGGCTTTATGACACGCATTCCTTAAGGTAAAGTCTTTCATTTATATGCAATTATTCTAATTAATCCTACATTTAACTAACTTTCAGGTATGCATTCAACCTAACTTCAGGCTTTTTCATATTATTGGGTGGCCTCTTAAATATTGGCGTGTGGTATCATGCCAAGGACCTTCTGATATTCGATGAGGAACAAAAGGAAACCGATAAATCGGATGGTAAGGCAGACAGTTTCAACCTTACGTCCAAATTCCAAGTAGTTAAGGTATCCAAAGAAACGGAAGAACTTTAAGATCAATGTTATCTTTGAATTTTAAACACGAATTAACTCTATGAGACTTATTAAACAACATTTTAAGAAGAACCGATTTTTAACAAAATATTTCAATAAATTATCAAATGAATGAAATATTAAAATTGTTCTGCATTTTTGTAAATTTGAAGCCTAAACTTAAAGGAAATTAAGAAAAAATCGCTCCTTACTTTTTAAAGACCTGCTCGCTTGTGGATAGCACATATCCACGAGATTACTTTGAAAATAACTCAATCTTTATATCTGTGAAAACAACGATAAAAATATGGTATTGGTACACATTCTGAAGAAGGTAAATGTTTGAGCTGTTGAATCTTAACAGGTAGCTTTTAGTAGAACTTGTTGAAGGAATTGATGAAATTCATTTGGTAGATAGAGAAACGAGATACGCTTAGATAAAATAATTATATTATCGTTTTATCTGTGTGCTGCATAGGTTGCCAAAGGTCTTATCATGACGGGAGTTAAGCTGTAACATTCATAAACTGCAGCCGCGTAATCTGAAGGTTCTTAGTTTTATTGACGTTAAATGTCGAGACAAATGTAAGCTCATATGAATTTGTAGCACGAATAAGGCTCAGTTCAGTCGAGCGCTTGAATGGAGCAAGTCCAGTATGAGCGTCGATAATAAGAATCAGAGTGAGGTGTCCCCATTTTTAGCAGATAATGACAAGCAATCAGCTATAGAAAGGAAGGAACAGGAGCTCAAGGATACAAAGATTTCAGCTTTAGAAACAGAAGATGATAGTCAAGATATTACGTGCGGTTTCTGGATATTCAGGGGAGCCTTTCTGCAAAGGTATTTCTGAAAATCTACCTATAATTAACGAATTTTACACAGACCCATTTTAGCTGTGCCACGGAAGCCATGTATGTAACCATATATGGCATAGCTGGCTGCTTTATGGCCATGTGCTTTGCCTACTTCAATGGCACAATTACAACATTGGAGAAGCGCTATAAGATACCAACAAAAACGCTGGGCATCATCTCGGTTGGCAACGATATGAGCACCATGTTTGCCTCGGCCCTAACAGGCTATTATCTACGCAAAGTACATCGACCACGCTGGATGGGCTTCGGTTAGCTTAACCATAATCAATAGGGTTCATCAGTTTTTTAAAGCAAGCCCCCTTTTTAGGTCTATTTACGATCGTTATATTTTGCTTATTGAACTGCTCGCTGCACTTTATCTATGGCGCTGGCGAGGATGCGTTGAAGCTGACTCGTGATTATGGAGACTACCAAAATCTAACTGGAAATTTAAACAGGGCACACAGAGACCACAAACTTTGCATGTCGGAGGATTCCAGCTGCATACAGGAGGATAGTGTTTGGGTACCTCAATTCATATTATTTCTGGCACAATTCATATTGGGCATTGGACAGGCGCTTTTTCTTGTTGTGGGCCTGGCCTACATGGATGATAACACCACCAAGTCCAAAACGCCAGCCATGCTGAGTAAGTCCATAAATTTATGACTAGAATTTCCCCCACAGTTTTCTTTTTGGGAATAAATATGGATTGGAACTACTCACTTTCCGATTCCCTTTAGGTTTCTCCACATTTCTACGCATGTTGGGTCCTGCTATTGGATATTCCTTAGCTTCGCTCTGCCTACGTTGGTATATTGATCCCACAGCGGAGCCCTTAATCAAGATCGAAGATCCCAGATGGTTGGGCGCCTGGTGGCTGGGTTGGCTTATTTTGGCAGCTATCACATTTGTGATTGCAATCCTAATGAGTCTGTTTCCCAAGGAGCTGCCCAGCTCAAAAGCGAGACGCCTAAAATTGGAAAGAGCTGGCAAGCAAAATCCAATCGAACACAAGGATCACTCATTGAGCGACATGTGGCAATCTGTAAAACTCCTAGCAACCAACAAGGTATACGTATACAATACGTGCGCTTCAATCCTGTACTTCTTTGGCTACATGGTATATTGGATATTCACGCCGAAGTACATTGAGACGCAGTATCAGCAGTCGGCCTCCGTGGCTACTATGGCTACTGGAACTGTAGCTCTAGGCTTCTCAGCTGTGGGCGTACTCCTCTCTGGCTACTTAGTGTCCAAATATAAGCCCAGTGCAAGGGCAATGGCTGCTTGGAATGCAACTGTGGATTTCTTGACCGTGGCTGGCATTCTGCTCTATGTGTTCATTAGCTGCGAGGGCAGCGATCAGTTGAGTTCCATGGCGACCAGCGACAGCTGCATCGCCTCTTGCCACTGTGAATACGTACACTACGCTCCGATCTGCAGTCCAGAGAATGTCACCTATATATCCGCCTGTCATGCCGGCTGCACCGAAAAAACCAAGGATCAACTGGGACGCACCTTGTTCACAGGCTGTGATTGTATAAATCCAATAAACAAAACAGGTGGTTCCGAGGTAAGCAGCACCAAGGATGGAGTCTTATCTCTTAACTTATTGGCCTCTTTTTCAGCTACAATATGCAGTGGATGGAGCTTGCCATGTTGATTGTTTCCATCAGTTTCTCATCTTCCTGGGCGTCATGTGTTTCCTCAAGCTAGTCGGCGCCTCCAGTAAATCCACAAACTTGCTTATAGCCTTGCGTTGCATACCACCTGAGGACAAAAGTTTTGCTTTAGGTGTAGGCAGCATGGTAGCATCTTTGTTGGGCTTCATTCCGAGTCCTATTTTCTACGGCTGGCTGATAGATAAGTATTGCTTAGTCTGGGGCAAGACGTGCAGCAATAAGGGTAACTGCTGGATATATGATACGCAGTCTTTAAGGTAAGAATTATAAGCACTTGAATATGTGTGTGTTGCATTAATCAATTGTGTTTTCTAGATATGCGCTGAATCTTGCGGCTGGCTCTTTTATACTGATGGGTGGTTTCATGAATATTGTGGTTTGGTATCATGCCAAACATTTGAAAATATTTGATGAAGTAAAAACGGAGACTGGTGAAACGAAAAAGAGCTTGGAGGATATCACATTAAAAGATCTAGGCAGCACACTTCAATTGCAAAAAATTGGAGAAGATATTTAAGATATTTGTCCTCTGACGTCATTTGCCACAATAAAGATCATAAAGTTTATATGCGTTTGACGTTTGTCGTTAAACTTTCGTATATAGGCATATGTATAAGCCCTTAGTTCAATAAGGGCAGCCATTCATCTGGCAGCTGAGGCTCAAGTATGGCAATAGCATTATTTTGCTCTATTTCATGTGCATCGCCAAGGCACCACAAGGCGTCGAAGAGTATCAATTGCAAGAGGCCAGCGCCAGCTGAGCACTCCTCAAATGTAATGGGCGCCAGATCCATTTGAACTTGTGCGCTATATGCATTTAGCCTTTCGTTATTTAAGCGAGCCAATGAAATGGTTTTGTCTCTATGTTCCTCAATCTTCCACATGGCTAACAACACTTCTGGCAGGGGCTTTATAAACTCCTGCAGTAGACCATCAGCATACACATTTTGTGTGTAGTTTTTACGCAGCTCGTCCAGCTGTTCCGTATAGGTGCTCTTAACAAATAGCTCATGCTGCAGCCGGTGCAAACAGCGCGCAGATTTCGCGCAGAATAGCTTTTCAAAGGAGTTATGCAGGTGGCACGCATCCAAAACGATCTGTGGCAGCGGTTGTTTAGCTACCATTGCAACCTCCCGCAGCGCTTGCATGTGCAGTTTCTGCTTAGCTACAACAATGGCCACATAATTCTCCAGTCCATTGTGCTCGATTTCAAGCAATATGTTTGTTAGAACGCGGCCAATTTCATCGTTTGTGATTAGCTGTCATAATTGAAAACTGATTAGTCCAAGTCTCAAATGTATATAGATTCTATGTACATCTCAATAGCTTACAGGCATCCTTAATTGCTCCAGCTCCATATGCTTGCCGCGCACTCTTGCCAAGCTTCTGGCATAGCAAAGACGCTGCTCCTCGCCATTGGTGCGTGATAGGAATACCACAAAGATCTGCCAATATGATTTTATAAATTTGCTTATAATTGTAATTTTGTGACTTACCTTATGGATATACGGCTCCAAACGCACCCAAAACTCACTCATATTAAGCGTATACGTCTTGGTCCGATCAATTCGATGCAAAACCCCAGGATGATAGTACTCGAGGCCGTCCAGATTGTACGTTTTGTGTATGCGGCGCAGTCTCCACTGCACCCTTTTGGAGAACGCTGCGTACTCATCATCCGTCATGCTCTCGATTTCTGCAAAATCATCTGGCTGCACGCAAGCTCCAAACTTTGCAATTGGTGGTCTTCCGGGCCGCACATAGCCCTGTGCTTGAGCCTCGGCCTTTTCGTGGCGTGCTGTTAATAGGCGATCGTGTAGATCCTGTTTGGTGCCTTTGATGTTTAACGCACGCCCGTAAAGATCGCGTATCAAATCCCGTAAACTAAAATCGGACAACGGCAACTCCATTTAATAATTTCGAGCCAAAATGTACCGCAATCAAATTTTTTAGCGCTAAATTTAGTGGTGGACCAATATAAATACAGTATGGGAAATCGCAAAGTGTGCAGTGTTGGTCACTTTATTAACTGGCAATCGATATATCGATATTTTCACATTTGAAGCATTAACGGTTTCGTTTTGTAATGCAACATTGAAATACATTTTTGTTGTAAATCTAGGTTACTTTGCATATTTTCTGACAAATGTTTGTGCTATATATGTATTAAGCTTGACATCTAAATTTCTTTTACCAAATGCGTTAGGCCAATCCTTTCTTTTCCATCCGTAACACCATCCAACCACCACCAGTTCATTCAATGGCGGAAAACAGTTGCTGCAAATGGAAGGAAATATTGAGTAAAAATTTACCACGCAAATGTCCAGCGAATTGTTTCAATCCATTGAATGGACCATGTCCCGACTACAAAATCGTCGATGTGGTTAACCGGGAGGCCAGCGTTGTGAAAGCCATACTCGAGCCGGAACCGCCCATCCGCCGGATAATTGACACAAAAGCGCTCTGTTCCAAGTGCTGCGGCCTGGCCGAAAACACGCCGGAAAAGTGTTGCAACTTGTGTGACGCCCAAAATGGTACCCAAAGAAATAACTTATGTTCAGCTGCGTGCAGACCGCTCGGCACAAAGCTGCACTTGGAAGAGGTATTATAGCTAGCCCAAACTCGATCTATACATAATTAATTTTCTGATTTTTAGTGGACGAAACGCCCTCGACCGAAGCCCACGTATAAGCACAGTCTTTTTGTGGATAGTGAAACGTTAGCTGGACGTGTGTTTCCCGTCAAGTTTCGCTTACGTCGCATAAAAAACCATTGTAGCGACTGTGGAAAGGAGCTGTACTTCCGTGATCCCATTACGGACAACTCAAACGTGGTTGTGCTCACAAACTGCTGCGATGTCAAGGTATATCACAACAGGGCACTCGAGAACTGGCACCGGGTGCCCATCCTATCCATAACCGGCGACAGCAAGATGAAAAAGAAAACAATAAATGAAATATGCCAACTGGAACCCAAGAAACTGCCGCCAGTTGTGGACATAATCGCCAAATCAATTGACAAATTGACCATTAGTAAACGGAAAAGTAAAAAGGGTAAAAAGGGAAAGAAAGGAAAGAAATAATGCTATGGAATAAACTCGTAACTTAAAAAACTAATTAACTAACTAATTAAGAAGAGTTAATATGAAACATCTTGCTTTAAAAGTCAACTCGGGACAAGAGCTTAGGAATATTTGAAATCCTTTTGCAAAAAAGATATTCAAGGGATTTTGTAATGTTTTTCAATTTGCATTTAATTAATTTAAATTCAGTCGCATAAGCATACTTAGCGTTAACCTAATAACTAAAATGTATAATTCAGCTTAATATGCCAATCCACAATATGTAGAAAAAGGGGAACTTAGTTTTGATGATCGGGTCGATTTCCTTGCATTATTTGTTTAGAATTTAAGACTTTTTCTTTACAATTACAGATACAAATACTTGAATATTATCAATATTGATGTTGTTGTTGTTGCTGTTTAGCTTTTGCAGCTAGAATACGTAAATATGACTTAAGACTAAAACATGTTTTATTCCTGCAATTCTCTCACAATAATGGATTTAAAACCGTTGAATGTTCTTTGTTAATTTGTTGTTGTCGAGTTTGCCGTGTTTTAAATATTATACGAGATGTTTTTGGAAAACTATGGGGAGCAGCACTCGGCTTGGATGCCCTATTGTTTGGCGCAAGGCGTTGTATTGCAGTTGGGTTCGATTTTTGCGTGATATCGAATTTCACAACTATATTATTATAATAATAATTAGACGTAGTTTATGTATGTCAAAACTAGATTATAACTACATATGCACTTGAATATTCATTTAAAAATTAGCTACAAGTTGTTAAGTTCTACATTTATGTTTGGATGTTTTAAAATAGGCGTCTTTCATACTGTCAGCGGCGAGTCACGCGAATTCAAATGAATTATGAATCTTGTGCAGCTCCATTTCAACTAATATTTGGAGTGAGCAAGAGCCTATGTCTTTCCAATAATGGGAAAGAAGTCTTTGAGAAGTGTGGTGCGACGCTTTTCTGCAATATCCATTTGATTCTCGAGCGCAGCCCTATCCGTCGTCTCGGCTCGCTCGATTTTCCACGACAGATTCTCGATCTCTGCCTCCAATTGCGCCTGCAAAGCAAACATGTTAACAAACCTATTCGGCATATGGTTATGCATATTTCAACTCACCTGCTGGTACTCGAACAGATTCTTTCGCGAGCCGGCCTCCATGTAGTAGGCATAGGGATAGGTGTATTGCAGCGTATAGCGACACTTGGCGAGCAGCGCGGCCGCATTGAACAGATACTGCCAGTCGATCCAGGTGCCGCTGCCGTTCATGACCTTCGCATTGATGCGCTGCCTCAGACGATCGATCGTCTGCTGCTCCAATTTGAGAGACTTGGAATGATTCTCCCAGCGCTCGTAGTAATGCAAATACTTTTTGAGTGCCTCGCGCGCCTGCACGTGCACCGATTCGTTGGCAATATTGGGATTGTCCTTGTAGCGGGAGCATTCGTAATATTCGGAGCCGTGCGTCTTCCAATCGCCCAGGCACATCCAACAGAAGTCGTGCTTGCAATTGAAGCACTGCATATGATTGCAGCCGCCGTTCTTCTCGATGCATATGTGACACTTGGGGCAGTCTTTGGTGTGTGCGCTTATATAGTTGGCCGTTTCGCTGTCGTCGGCGCACTTGGTTAGCCATTTCCTGATGATCTGGCAGTCAGTGGGCGCATGGTAGTCCATGCCGCACTTGAAACAGAAGCCCGTATGACAGACCTTGCAGATGGCACGCTTAGCGGAGATCTCTGATGATTGCACAATGATTTGGCAATTGGGTCCGGGGCAGAAGCGCAGTTCCGGATGCGACTTCACATAGTCCTTGAACGCAAACTGTTGATACTTGTCGCGCATCACCGGACGCGTAACTAGCGTCAGCACCAAATCCTCCGGCACCCGAACATTGCACTGCTGCGCCATGCAGCCAATCTGTATGGAAATGCCCTGAAAGATTTGCGTCTCAAAGTAAATGGTCCAGCAATCCTTGCAGAACGAATGCCCGCACGCCAAGCTATAGAACTTGTCGTTCGGCTGCGAGCTCGCGCACACCGGGCACATGCGGCGCTGTTGCTGTGACGTCGTGTGTGTACTGCTGGATGTGGACAACGTTGTCGCTGTCCTGTAGCCCGTGCTGCCCATGCGCAACAGCTGTGCCGCCGCTGCGCTCGTCGAGGCAGAGGCCGCGTCCGCAGCAGTTGTGGGCGGTTTGATGCGCGCCGTCACCAGCAACGCGTTCGCATCCTGGCGATACTTCTCCACCACCGCCGCGTTGTTCCATTGATGTTCGAGCAGCAGCACCTTGGCCAGCGATGGGGTTATTTGCAGTATCGTGTTTAACTTTTCTACCAGCTCGTTTAGCAGCTTCTCAATGTCCTCCACGGTCAGGCAGTCGTATTCAAAGTACTCGGGATCAGCACGCTTTGGATCGAGTCTTTCGACATCGCAGTCTTCGCCTGAAAGTATGCAAATCCAATTAGACACCTAACTAACTAGCACCAAGAACAAAGTAAGAATACATATTATATAGTTGAATAACTGACGAGACTTTAAATCGATAGGTTTCCGGTTCAAATCCAGCAACAATTCATAGTAACTACTCTTAAGTATATTTGGGACAAGACATGGTCGAAGGTGTGTCGGTGTAGGGTGTTTACTAGTCGAGTAAACCTCATGCTGAATTTTCCACTTACTACGCAGTGTATAAGTCATGGGTTTATTGCATCTCCGCACCCAAAGGAGGTGCTCCTAGCATGTTGGTTACATTTTCAGCTCTTCCTCATTTTCACCCTGATTTTTCACGAGAAAAACCAACTGTGCACCAGGTGCAAAGCCACGATTGATTCAATTGGTTTGCTACCTGCGCTTCCAGCTCTCTTCACAGAATCCACAGCTGGGCCGAGTGGAAAATGGAAAAATTGTGAGCCAGGCCCTAATTTCCAACCAAAAGAAAAAAAATATCATGCTGATGGATGAGAAACCGAATTGATTGTCATTTTTACGACTGTTGGAATTCGATTGAAGGCCAAATATTACGTTGGCGTTACGTCGTTAGGCCGTTATTACGTCGTCCGATTACAAATAAGATGAAGTCATGACGTCACAATCAGCTTAAAAAAATGACGAGAGTGAGAGAGAGAGGGTGAGAGGGAGAGGGTGCTAGCAGGCAGGTCAAAAACAGTTGACGGAAGAAACTGAACGACGCGTCGTCGCGACGTCAGACAGCGGGCACTTAAGCACGCAGCAGCAGCAGCAGCAGGTACAAAGAGTACAAAGCAGAGGTGGCAATAATTCAAATAGCAAACAAGTCGAGCTTGACCGACTAGCAGATAGTCTGTACGCAGCTCTGAGATTTACCCAGCACAAAAACAACCTGATGTCAGCAAGACGGATCGGAACAACTTAACTCTCTCGCTTTTGGATCTATTCATTTTAAAGGTTCAACAATACCTAATACCGACTGTTACATACACTACCGCATTTGCCATATACCCGTTATAAGTGCGTACAGGGTATCATAGCAGCAGAGCTCTAAGCGCTGGCCCCGCATGTTTTGGCGCTGGCCGAGCTGAACGAACGATCATTTCAAGTTCAATTTTATAATTTAAGCTTCATGGTCAGAAAGCAAAACGTAACGAACCAAAACACAGCTACAAAATTAAATACATTAAAATTATAATTTAAATGGGAAGACGGCGCAGCAAATGGACAACTCACACGCTGGGGTAAAACAAGAGTTTAAGTAGAAGGGCACCAACGAGGGGGAAACGGAGGTAGGCAATTTCAAAAGGCGAATGTCAAGAGCCAAGTTACGTGCATGCTATAAAATAGAAGGTTAAATGCAAAATGCTAGGCCCAAGAAATGTTTGAGTGTGTGTGCGTATATGTGTGTGACACAGAGGTGAATAACCAAAGCAAAGTGCATGCAAACTTCACATACACACAGTATATGGCGCTGTCCAATAAGATAATCAAAAAGCTGCATTTGTGTGTGTGCGTTTAAGTTAAATCGATTGCTCGTTTGTAATCGATAAATTGCACAAAGCGTCCTTGGACACTGCCCCTTCTTACCTGTATTATAGTAATCATAATCGTCATCAAATTCCCCATCGTTGTCCGATTCCAATTCCATTTCAATGTCCGAGTCCATTGCAACTCTGTCAGGAGGTGGCGGCGGTGGAGAAGTTGTGCCAGGCAATAGGGAGCAGGGGCAGCCTCGTACGTGCGTGTGCGTGTGTGTGTGTGTGCGTTCCTCGCTTGGTTGCCCGTTGCCTTGCCTGACGACGATTGAAGGGCGAGTAAAGCAAATCGTAAAAATACTTCTTTACAAGGCTATTGCACGAGCGAGGGGGTTGGCGGGGCTTCTCTCTTAATGTTGTTGTTGTTGTTGATTTTGTGTTTGTAACAGTTGCTATTGTTGGTGGTGGCGTTGCTGCTGCTATTGGTGGTGGTGGAAGATTTAGTTGCTGTTATTGTTGTTGTTGCCGTGGGGTATGTTGCAATTGTCGTTACGTCGTTGTCGCACTCCCCCCATTTACATGAGCACACGCTGGCTGGAAGAGCTTTAGCTTAGCGGGGTGGCAACGTCGCTGTCAATAGATCCCGTTTTATTTTCGTTTCACACACACGCACACATGCGGGACTGCTGGTGCATTCAGTGTTGTGCATTTGACTTTTTTTGCTGTTAAAAATAGACACTTGCACCGCGTCAATGACAACGCACTCTGGTGTATTCTTGCTCGTCGATTTTCTTTTGTTTGTTGCAATGCAATCAGCATGCAATCATTTTTAATGCAAACATTCAATTCCTTTGTCTTTTAATTTTTCGCAGCGCCTGCTTTGCACTCGCACTCGCGCACTAGCTGCGTTGCTCGCCCCTCTCTTATTATCCCCCGCTAACACAAACACACACACCTCACACTGACACAGTAACACCCACACGACGCTGCAGCCACACAATACTGTCACTAGCACGAGTACGAGTACGACGCACAGTGTACGTCACTTGCAAATTGCGCAGTTTAATATATTGGCTATTGCACTTTTTACATTTAATTATTATTACTTGTAAGACACGGCGAAAAATAAACGCTCTGCGACGCAGAGCTACGAAACACGCAGTGTGACCATAGCTACCAAACTTAAAAAGGCACAACAGCTGTTTGTGGCGGTCGTGCGATAGGCACGACGTAGCGCATAATTGCGCTACGTTAGAAATGCCTTCCGCTAATCGCTTATCGATTACAGCTTGCAGCTTTTATCGCCGAGCAGATGCCGAAAGACCGGGAAATTGCGTTGTTTCTGGAAATTGTGAAATAATTTAAAAATAAGAAATGTCTACAATTGAAAAACTATCTATACAAGGCGTACGCAGCTTTGGAGCGAATGCCGAAGATGTCCAGGTAAGCGTCTATAGTTTGTTTTAATTTAGGAGCTGTTCCTAATCCCTAAAATTTAGAGCATCACATTTTCATCGCCCATAACGCTGATCCTGGGTCAAAACGGTTGTGGCAAGACAACAATAATTGAATGCCTCAAATATGCACTCACCGGCGAGTGTCCGCCCGGCAGCGATAGCGGCAAAAGTTTTGTGCATGATCCAAAGATTTTTGGCAAAAAAGAATCCTTGGCCCAGGTCAAGCTGCAGGTGCGCGATCGTCGCGATATGTGCCTCTCCATTTGCCGCAGCATGAAGGTGTCCATAGTGCGGGGCAAGCCCACCTTTAAAACGCTCGACTCCACGCTCAATTTCCTGGGCAGCGATGGCAAGCCGGCGAAGGCCAACAGCCAGGAGTCGCTGAGCTTTCGGGGCATCAACACGGATGTGGCTGTCAGTGATTTCATGGGCGTCTCGAAGGCCATTATAAATAGTGTGCTGTTCTGCCACCAAGAGGACGCCAGCTGGCCGCTGGACGAGGCCAAGAAGCTCAAGGAGAAATTCGATGCCATTTTCGGCATAACCGAGTACAACAAGGCGCTCGACAGGATCATTAAATTGCGCAAGACGGCAATGGAGGAGCTCAAAGTAATGGGTATGTTGTGCACAAGTCGTAAATTTTACTTTTAACAACTCACAAATACCCATTTTAGAGGCCAACATGAAGTTTCTGGAGCACCTGAAGAAGGAAATGGACGAGAAAACCTTGAGCCTGGAGCAGGCCCAGAAAAAATGCGAGGAGATCAAGGAGGAGTGCAACAAGTGCGACGAGGAAGTGAAACCAATCGATGCGCGACTGCAGGAGATACGCAATATCGAGTTCGAGATTGGCAAATACCAGGCGCAAAAGGTCGAAATGGACACCAAGTGGGAACACTTCAATTGCTTAAATTAAACAATATCGCTTCATAAATTTCGCTCTTTACAGGCACAAGAATTGCGTGGAACAAATCGCCAACCTTAAGAGGAACATAAAAAGTCCGTTCCAAGGTTCCCTCGTCGAACTGGAAGTGGAAATGCGCAGCTTCAGCCAGCGCATGTCCGAAGTGAGATTTCAACGCACCGATGTCGAGGAGCAGCTGAATCAATTGCGCAAATCGAATGCAGAGCAACAAAAGACGCTGGCCAAGCAGGACAAGGAGCGCTGCATGGCACAGCAGAAGCAGAAGAACGAGCAGGAATGCAAGCAGCAGCTATCCGAACGTCTTCACGCTTTGTGCCAGCAACTGCAAATAAGTGTGCCGGCGGCAGTGGTTGATGAGCCACAGCAATTGGCCGATCTGCTGGACGACATCGATGTGAATCTCATGAGCAAACAATGCGAGATAACGGAGCTGGCCGCCCAAAACGATCAGGCGGACCAGATGCGCCAGGCCAAGATCGACGAGCTGCGCACTGAACTAACCAAATCGGAGCAGAGCATCAGCACGCAGGAGCAGCAGAAAGCGGCCAGCGAGCGCGAGAGCGAATCGTTGGAGGTGAAAATCAAGCAAATCGAAACCTCGCTCCATCAGCTCAAGGTGCTGGAAAAGCAAATCGCGGACACAGACGAGAAATACGAGCGTACGACACGCAGCTTCAACCAGGAAGCCTGTCGCCAGTTGATAGCTGGCAAAAAGGCCAGCATTACAGAGAAACAGAAGCGCTTTAAGCAGCTCGACGAGCAGCTAACCTTTCTCAGCTCCATAGCCAAGCTGATGGCCGAGATTGGCCTGAAAGAGAAGGAGCTGGAGAAGAAGAATCAGGAGATACATCGCGTGCGCAGCAAACATAGCGAACATTTTGGCAAATTCTTCAATGAACCCATCTCAAGCAACTATCGTCGCGCCATGCAAAACGCCTACGATAAGTTGCGTCGCGAGATCCAAGAGCTGAACGACAAGGCCAATGGTCATAAGCTGGACGAACAGTCGCACGAGATCAAGCGCAAGAATCTGATTGCTGACATTGCCCGCATGGAGAAGGAGCTGCAAGAGTTCGAGGAGCGCATCTACCAAAAGTGCCATGCTACGCCCTACGATGAGCTGCTGTTGCGCAGCAAGACAGCCATATCCAAGCTGCAGCTGGAGCACGGTGCTCTCAAGTCCGCTGAAGCCATGTACAAGAAGTTAGTTAGCCATAAACTCGAATATGTAAATCTCTTTTAACAATAACTTGATTTATTCCCCTGCAGGTACATTCAAAAGATCGATGAGGAGCCGAGCTGCCCGTTGTGCCATCACAATATGTCTGGTGATGAGGTGTGTATGGAACCAAATAAATCTTGACCAGTAGCTTATCAATCCTCACCTTGAACAGGCTTGTGATCTGACCACCGAGCTGACGGATGAGATACAGAAGCTGCCGGATAATATTACCCGTGCTGAAAAGGCTTTAAAATCAGAGCAATTAAAATATGAAAACTTGCTGCAAATCAAGCCAGCCATTGATAAGGTTAGCGAGCTTAAAGAAACGCTGCCGAAAAAGAAGGACGAACTGCGAGGTATTGAGCGGCGTCTGGGCGAAATAGTGGCCGAATATGAGACGCTAATGGCGCTGCTCGGCGAGCCCACAAACAATGTGGAATTGGCCAATGCAATGCTGGGCGACATGACGCTGCTGGACGAGGCGCTCAAGGAGTCTGTGCGCGTTAAAAAAGATCTGGAGCAGCTCAAGGTGCGTCGACCCAAAATACATATTAAATTTATATGTTTTAATAATCATTTTCTACATTCCAGCTCAAATTGCCGGAGAACTACGATGCCAACGTCTCCACGGAGGCTTTGCAGGCTGAAAAAACTGAGGTGTCCAAGGAGCTAGAGGCTGAATCCAAGGCGCTGGAGACAAGTCAACAAACTTTCGAGCAACAAATGGAGGCGCTGAATCGCTTACGTGAATTTCGAAATGGGTAGATTTAAATTCCATAAGAAAAGTGCATAAATAATATTTATTTCTCTGTTTTTAGCTTGAAAGACAAGCGCATAAAGCTGCAGGAGGGCGTGCAGAGTTTGCCACAGTTGAAGGAAAGGCTGGACGAGCTGACGCGTATGCTCATCTCATTGACCACAGAAATAGCTGAGCTCAGGTCGAAGATTCAGCCCATAAAGCAAAGATTGAGCGCAGCCTTAAGCGAAAAGGCGCGCATGAAGGAAAGCGAACGCTTACAATTATCGAAATTGCAGACCAAATACCAGGAATACAAGAGCACCGATCAGGACATACAAAGGTGGGCAGTAAATGCGTTAACTCACAGCAAATCTTTTATTTATGTATTTCCCTAATAGATTAAAGAAACAGGCGCAAGAGTTCGACAGTCTGGATTTGGTGAATGCCATCAACAAATACGATGCGACCATAAATTCAATCAAGGCTGAGCTCAACAAAATGGTACCAATGCGCCCTTTAAACCTATTGATATATGACTAAACAGGCTCTAATATACGATTCCAGGAGGCACAAATTCAAGAGAAGAGCGAGCAGCTGGAAACACTCAAGACCGAGTGCCTCAATCAACAGAGCCTGGAGCGCGATCTGAAGGACAATCGCGAGTTGAAGCAGCTGCAGTTAAAGGAAGCCGAACTAAGCGAAAATTGTCAAACGCTGTCCAAGCAATTGGGCAATCTGGACTTTCGCAGCGTAACCAAGGAGAAGAACGAGCTAATGAAGAGACGCGATATGGCCTCGGTGCGACGCGGCGAGCTGCTCGGCCAGCAGGGCGAGATAAACAATCAGGTGGCCAAGCTGCAAATGGAAATAAGCGAGCCCAAGTACAAAGAGTCCATGAAGAACTATATGCGCGGCCAGTTCGAGGTGGCTGTCAAGCGTCGCGGCATCGACGATCTGGGCCAGCATCGTGTAGCGCTCGAATGGGCTCTGATACAGTTTCATGCGGAGAAAATGAACAACATAAATAGTTTGATAAGGGAATATTGGCGCATGATCTACAGAGGCAACGATATCGATTATATACAGATCAAGACGGATGAGCTAGACAAAGACGCCTCAGCGGATCGACGCAAGAACTATAACTATCGCGTGGTCCAGTCCAAGAACAATTCAGAGATCGAAATGCGCGGACGCTGCAGTGCCGGGCAACGTGTACTCGGCTCTCTCATCATACGCATGGCTCTGGCGGAGACGTTTAGCAGCAATTGTGGCGTCCTCGCTCTCGATGAGCCCACAACTAATTTGGATCGAGATAACATTGTGTCGCTGTGCGACGCCCTCAATCGCATCGTCGAGAGCCGACAGTATCAATCGAATTTTATGCTCATTATAATCACGCACGATGAGAATTTCATATCCTCCTTGGGCAGAATAACCAGTTATCATCGCGTGCAACGCGATTCCGAATGCAAATCTCTCATACAGAAAGTGCGCGTCGGTGAAAAATAGTTACTTTATCATCAGTTAAGATAATATTCCAAAAACACATTCCTTAGAAGTGCTTGATTAAATCACAATTGTTGCCAACGTTTATAAACCGCAAAGCATTAAATATTATTTATGAAAAGAAATCATGTAAAAAAAACTGCCCTACTATGCGATTCTCATGCATTCAAGTACGCTCGTATATATATGCATATGTAATGTTTATGTATATGTATATGTATATGCATATGTGTATATGTATATGTGTATATGTATTTGTGTATGTGTATGTGCACATGCATATGAATGAGTGTGAATTGAATTCGAACCAGCTTGAAGTCCGACTCTACATGGAAACATGGCTTTCACTGGAAAGTCACATTTAAACAGCTTGATAAAAATTCAAATTCTTTTTTCAAAATTTGAATCTTCCATCTATGGTACATGACTGGGGCGACAATAGCTGTCGCTTGTTGCGCGAGAGACAACTTCTGAAGCAGCCGCCAGCATGTCCGAGGAGTTGCCTGGAACCGTCGGAGGGACAATGTGTCGATTACAAAGCCGTCAAACTGGACGAAGGCGTTCCGAACGTTGTCAAGAACTTTCTGGAGCCCGAGATACCAGTGCGACGCCGGATAGATCTAGTCGAAGTGTGCGCCGAGTGTGGCACCCGGGACCCGGAGAAATGCTGCAATTTGTGTGAGGCGCAAGCTGCAAAGGAACCAAATCTGTGCTCCACAGCATGTAGGCCCCAGCGCACAATGCTTAACACGAGGCAGGTGAGAAAAATGTATAAAAACGTTTCTAGTATTCTTCCGTAATACCCAATCCCAGTTTGTGCAATCCACGCGACCAAGACCCCCGTATAAGCACTCCGTCTTTTTGGATGAAAACACTTTGGTGGGCCGAGTTTTTCCAATGAAATTCCGCATACGTCGCCGGAAATGCGAGTGCCAAGACTGCCGAAAGGATCTGGCGGCACGCGAAACTGTGACGGGCAACGAGGATCTGATACTGTTATCCAACTGCTGCAACGTGGAGATCTATCCACGTCAGAAGATCGAAAACTGGCATCGGGTGCCCGTCAGCACGATAACCGGCGAGAAACATTTCTCCAAGAAAATCGTCGACGAAGTGTGCCAACTGGAGACCAAAAAAGTGCCACCTCCGCCTCCGCCTCCAGTCGAGGAGCCAAAGAAACGCAAAACATCAATTATGCCAAAAAAGAAAAAAAAGAAGAAAAAGAAGAAGAAAGGCAAAAAAGGCAAGAAAGGCAAAAAGAAGAAGTAAAATACTTACGTGTTAAAAGTGCTTCGCAAATAGTTTCAAAAAATATTTTCCAAGAGTACCGAGTTCTCGGTTAAATCTATAGAGGACTATATAGAAATTGCATTATTTCTGTAAGCGTCATTTATAGATTTAACTGAAATTCACGCACTTTGGCAGAGATTAAGTATTTATTTGAAATGTTATTTGAAGTAATTTTAACACGAATATTTTAAATTCTTATTTTACAAACTACAAAAGGCTTAAACCAGATAACCCTTTAAGGAACTGAATAATAAAATAAAAGCTTAAATTGGAAAGGTTAGATATGTTGTAAAACAATTTTATTTAGCATTTAAATTAAGACCAACCTAACCTGACATAACCTAGCTTATCCTAACCTAACCTAACTTATGCTAACCTAACCTAACTTATCCTAACCTAACCTAACTTATGCTAACCTAACTTAACTAGCCTTTTAATAGGATCGGTTCAAACTAATCTTCAAATATAATTTACTCTCAACAGAGACGAGAAAGAGTTAAAAAAAAAAAAACAGTCCTAACTTAATAAAAGGTATCATAACTTTTGTTAAATATATGCCACACGAGTGCTATACTTCCATGAACGGGTTTAACTAATTTTGGACCAGACCAAGATAGGAAAACAACCTAACATAAAGTTCAGAAGCTTTGTAATCTTTTTGCTTATGGACCGTAATAAGTTTGGATCATGGTCTTGTGGTTATATTATGCCTATAAATAATTATATGGCTGTCTGCAACGAGGCATAATATGAGTTATTTGAATCTTGGGAGGAGTATACCGTACGGGCAGAAAAAGATGGCTTTTAATAATCATGTATCTACTTTCCCTGAGCAGTGATTTATTGGACAAAAAGCGGAACTAAATGGCAGCCACTTTTAATGGAAGAGAGAAGCATTCGCTCTACTTGGCATCGCAGAGCTGGGGCCCGTCGCCAATGCAGGCGGCATAGGCCATCAGATGCGGAATCGTGCTCTGTTGCATCATGCCCGTAAAGAGATGGCTTTGCGGCCCGGAGGCAAAGATGCCCACATCGTCGCCCGAATGGGTGCCCTGCTCCTTGGTTATGTAACCGGGGTACTCGAAGTCATTGCCGCCAATTTGATCGGTCAGATCGATGCGCTGGCCCTTCTCGTCCAGATAGTTCTTGGGTCCGACGGCATAGTTGAGCGTGCTGTACTTGATGCCATTGATGTCGGTGTCATGCTGATTTAGGCCCAGGATGGGTGTGCCGCGTCCCGGATAGCCGGCAATGGACAGCGTGTGCGCATGATCCGATGTGACCACAATCAACGTGTCCTCAATGTCGGTCATGTCGCGGGCCAACTGAATGGCCTTCTCGAACTCCAGGGCCTCATCCAGCGCATAGCCCGCCTTGGTATAATGATTGCCATAATCGATCAGGCCACCTGGACGCGAGAGTTTAGGAATCGATATCGACAGGATGGACCAGTAGCTTCCACTTACCTTCTATGAATGCAAAGTAGCCGTTCTCATTTTGGCTCAGCTTCTTGATCGTCACCTCGGTCAGCTCGGAGAGCGTTGGCTGGTAGCTCTCATCGGCATCCAGGTGAAATTTCATAAGGCTGGACTGGAAGAGTCCAATGATGCTGGACACGGCCGACACGTTGACGCTGAGCAGCTGTTTGCGATTGGTGACCAGGACGCCGCCCTCGTGCCTGGCCTGCCAGCTGGCGAGCAGATTGACGTCATCGGAGCGTTCGCCGGGATTGCCGTGCGAATCCTGTATGGATTTTGGCAGAAATTTGCCCATGCCGCCGCCGAACATAATATCAAAATTCTTGCCAGGCACCTGGGTAATCAACTGGGTGGCCATGTCAACGCATTCGCTGGGGTCAACGCCGTAGCTGGCAACATCCGTATCGCACTCCCAGTTGCGATTGGCCGTCTTGGCGTAGGCGCCCGAGGGACTCGCATGGGTTAGCGTGGTCGTTGTCACAATGCCTGTGGATTTGCCCGCATTCTGTGCCCACTCCGCAATGGAGGTCAGCCGGTTCTCAGGCGTCTGACTCTCGGTGCAGTTATTGAAGCTGACCGCAGCGCTGACCCCGATCTCGATGATGTTCGTCTTCACGCCGCACAGATAAGCGGTGGCAGTGCATGCCGAGTCCGGCACCTGGGCATTGGAGCAGTAGGTCTATGGAAGCGTAAAGTAGCGAATAATTTGGATGAAGGCTTCTCCTAGCGCTGGCTTGCGACTCACCCTGCTGAGACCCGTGTAGGGGAACTGCTCAAAGCTGAGCGAGGATTCTTCGCCCGTTTTACCCTGACGTTGGCCTTTGAGGATTCTCGCCGCCGCCACGGTGGTCAGGGACATGCCGTCGCCCAGGAACAGGATCAGATTCTTGGCCCGTTTCACATCGGGCTGCGGCAATTGGAGCCTCTTGGCGATCTCTTCATGCGCCAAGTCGTACCAGAACTGGGGATCCTTCTCCTCCGGCGGCGTGTACTTATCGGTGGCCACTTCCGTGGAGAATCGGGCTTTGTTGAATCTGCGACCAGTCAGCTCATCGATATTGTGCACCTTGTCGGCCCCGGACAAGCCGACCGCCACCAGGACTCCGAGCAGGATGAGCTGTTGTCTCTGGCACAGCATCTTCTTAACTTGTTGAAAGTTCTAGCTAGATTTGCAACTGATACATTTTCCGGCCGTTTGCTGAGATTTTATAAGCATATTCCGCAGTTTCAGCAATTGGCGTACCTTACTTTTATGGCTTTATTATCTCACCTTCTTTTTTATTGTATCTCGTGTTGATGATTATCTCACAGCAAAACTCGAGACACGGCGGTGAATGTAATATGTGCACATTTTTAGCATGCCTATTTTAATTTTTTGAATCTAATTATGCTTCGTACATAGAACATGGAGACAATTGGATCAGCAATTGGAGAGTTTTCTAAACTCAGAGCCGAAGGAATTTGTGTAGACTTTTTCCACTAAGGAAAGTTAATTCCCAATTGGAAAAAATATTCAAGCACGTATTTAACAGAATTCGTTTTCTTAGCTTAGACTCCCGTAATCATCATTACAATAATATTTAAAAAATATCATATTTATTTATACCTGAGCAGGTTGCAAACGTATTTCTTATCATTTAGATACTGCTGAGATCATTGAGCAAATACTAAAAAAAAACGTTGGACACGTTTTTATGCAATAAAGACGGCACTTTCTTTTTTGAGCATGCACGGGATTCGAACGTGAGGCTATATTTAACAGAAGCTATATTTTTGCCTTCTCATAACCCAAACATAGGTGCAAAATCTGTGCGATAATAACGTATAAAGATATCAGAGAGACGTGCAGACAGTAAGTACTTTGGAATGCCAAATCTGTTGTTCACGCTCTCAATATAATTCGAGACTTCGCAGATATTTGTTAACTCAAATAGAAAAAACAACTGTTGCGCCTAGATTATTTTTGAATCTGTTGAAAGCGCAATCAATTCATGCAAGTGAGCTTTTAAAAACATATGAGCTGCTGCAAATCGATGATTTGTGCGCATAACTATCGATATTTTCCGGCGTGTTGTGCAATTATCGATAGCATTGCTGTGCCGTCGATTCTTTTCGCAACAATCATTCGGCAGCCAAATCGTGCAACAACAACAAAAGCGTGTCGCGTAATTATTTTTATTCCATTTCTTGCTAATCAAAAACAATTGAAAACAGCGCAAAATTTGTAAATAATTTGTTTCCACTTGTTTTTTGACAAAAAAAAGTGCCGTTAAAAGCGGTGACCGACACAAGAGCAACAACAATAATAACGCAACACGCAGTGCAGCTGCCAAGGACACGAACTGTATGAAAAAGTAGTGCAGCTAGGAGCATGAAACGGCATTAAACAAAAATAAAAATAAAAAACAACTCCAAAAAGCAAAACAAAGTACAAAGTTTTATAAGCTACCAAGCAACTATTAGCTATTTGTTATAACTAATTAATTAGACAAAACGGCACATAATACGCTACAAGTGTATACAAAGCGAGAAAGTATTGGTTTTTTTTTGTTGTTAGTAAAGAGAGGAGGAGTAAAACGCTGGTGATTTTAGCTTTTAGAATGGCGGCCAATAACTTGCGACAGATTCCATTGACCTGCAGTGGACATACCAGACCCGTGGTGCATTTGGATTTCAGTGATATCTGCGACAGCGGCTATTTTCTTATATCGGCTTGCAAAGGTAAGCAAATAATTCAACGTGAACGCGACCGACTAGGCGATACCCTGTTACTTCTATACATACCATAACCAATACACTGTGCCACTTGCCCAAGCTTCGCAATATTAAAAATGGGCGCATTTCTTTTTAGTTTATAGGCAGTCTTTGCCAATTCAGCTATTTTCGTGCTACTGTCGACTTTTTTCAGGGGTCATCAGCCGAGCAAAGTAAAATTTAGATTTTTTTCGGGCGTCTCGATAAGAAGTACTAACAACCCTGCTTACTGGCAATTTGTGCTCAGCAGGATTTAGTTCCTGTTTTTGAAATACAGCTGGTAACACTGAAACTCTTAAAATAACAGACTGCTTGTACGACCATGGCAGATGCTTCTACAATTATACCCTCTGTTATTTATTTTTAATAGGTAGAGGGTATAAAAACGCGTCCTTGTGTTATTTTTATTTGTGCAGCTATCTACGCATCTACGCTTCTGTATGTATTGGCCAGAAGCGGCATCACCGAGACAACGCATCGTGCTAGCTTGAGCTATGTCTAGCCTGGCTGCAACCTTGACCCAAATGCAAAAGCAAAAAATTATGAAAACGAAACCAGTTTAGCGAAAACCCTTTGCCAGACACTCGCCTGCTGCTATATACACAAAACACACACACAGATATACGCACACATATACATGTATTTAACATACGTTCTTTACCTTGACAGTGTCTAGAAACGTATGCACACACTTGTGTGTTTTGTATTTGTGCTTTCAAAAATATTGTCACACACACACACACACACACATACATATGCGGAAAGCAAATTTCCCATCGCAAGTTCAAGTTAATTTTTTTTATCGCCATTTAATGCAATGCTTCCCCTTGTTTAGCAACTTTTCAAAAAACTTTGTTGTTTTTCGTTGTTCGCAGGAAGCACCTTGAAACTTCTATATTTATATATGTATATATACACTGCAGCTGCGACGCGTTAAAAAAAAAAAATAAACAATCAAAAGTGTTGCAGTCGGAAGCTACCAGCTGTCTGCTACTCTGTTCCCATTATTGTAATTGTTTTCCTGTTTCCAAGTGTTTCATGCAGCTATTTGGGCTTCCACTCGATTGAAAAGGGTATACGCCCGACTAGGGAGCGTGGCTTAAACATTTTAATAATGCTCAAATTGCGGAAATTTGTATGAAGCAATATTCCCCATATTTTGCTTGGGAACAGTAATATTCCCCCTATTTATTTTGGAAAGGATGTGCCAAAATTGAGCGCCATTCCCCCTATTTTGTTTGGGAACAGTGTATATAGTACAAGCAATATTACCCCTATCTGGCTTGGGAACAGTGCATCAAAGTACAGCTATATTCCCTCTATTCTGTTTGGGAACAGTGTATAACAGTGTTTGATAACATCCGAAGCGAGAATTAAAAAGCTCTGATTGAACGCTTTGATTTGCGTCCCTGCACATTATTCACACAACCCCTCCCCGCTCTCTTTCTCAGTGTCTCGTTCTGTCTGTCGATCACGTTGCAAATGGAAATGACGTGAACTTGGTGCACGGCGGCTGCCCATTTGCGAGCACGAATCGCCGTCGTCGTCGCAGCCACTGCGTCAGGTCGTTGGCATTGAGCGTACTCGTTGAGTCAAGGTAGCTTCCGCCGCTCACACACTCACACACACACACACACACACACGCACGCAGTGTATTTAGTTGGCGCAATTAAGAATTGAATTAAATTGTCGTTGCCTTTTTTGCAGATGGCAGCCCGATGTTGCGTCACGGGGACACCGGCGACTGGGTGGGCACCTTTGAGGGTCACAAGGGCGCCGTTTGGGGCGTTGCACTCAATCGGAATGCAACGCTGGCCGCATCGGGCGCCGCCGATTTTACCGGCAAGGTATGGAACGCGGTGAGCGGCGCCGAAATCCACAGTTTCCAGCACAAGCATATTGTGAAGAGCGTCGCCTTTGACAATAGCTCCGAGAACATTGTCACCGGCAGCAATGAGAAACTGGTCCGTGTCTTCAATTTGGAGCAACCGGATGCCGAGCCGGAGCTGTATGCGGGTCATGGCGGTGCCATAAAGCGTGCGTTATTCTGCCGGGACGACAAGTGCATCATTTCGGCGGCGGATGATAAGACGGTCCGGCTGTGGGATCGCATGACCGGCATCGAGGTGCAGCGTCTGCAATTCGCCAACAATCCCAACAGTCTGGAGATCTCGCACGACAATCATGTGCTGACAATAACGCACGGCTCGACCATCAGCTTCTGGGAGATCGAGACGCTCAAAAAGCTAAAGGAGGTGAAGGTGCCGACCAACGTGGCGTCCGCCAGCCTGCACCCGGATAAGCATGTCTTTGTCTGCGGAGGCGAAGACTTTAAGATGTATAAATTCGATTATATAACAGGCAACGAAATTGGTAAGCACAACAAAACACACTACTCCGACCTGGCTAATACGTTTGTGTTCCATTCAGAATCCTTCAAGGGTCACTTTGGACCAGTGCATTCAGTGAAATTCAGTCCGGATGGCGAACTGTATGCAAGTGGCTCCGAGGATGGCACGCTGCGCCTGTGGCAGACCACGGTGGGCAAAACGTACGGCCTCTGGAAATGCACCGAGCCCAGCGAGCTGAACAACTCGCTCAGCTCGCCGCGCGAGGTGCCGGCAAACTGATGTTGGAGAAGCACAAGTCGCTGCTATACAGCGCAACAGCTGCCGCCGCCACCGCCGCCGCCGCCAACGCATCGAAAATGATTGTCATCCAATAAGTATCATCTACATTTGTAATTATATATTTCTTTTCAAAATGACTACACTAACGAATATACAAGATTCCATTGGCTCGCAGATAAATGTATGTAAAAGTGTAGAAATAAATATGGGAATCGTTTTGCTAATTAAATGTGCGTGCCTGTTGCCCAATTGTGCAGATAAATTGTCGTGAAATTCAGCATTGGTTCGCCCTGATGTATTTCGGGTCGCTGCTGCAAATGATCAAACCAGCGGGATAAATTCAGATAGTTCTCCTTATCCAACGGCGAGAGCGATTTCTATACGATATATATATTGAAATAGGTTCCAGTATTTTTGTGCATTCTTTCACAAGCACTTACCACGAGTTCACTGATGGCATAATACACCGCCAGGTCGGCTAGCGTTATGAAGTGGCCCACCAGGTAGGATTTGCTGATGAATAGCTTGTTGAAGTCGGCCAGCAGCTGCTTGGACACGTGCTTGTCCTTGGAGCCGGGCGCCACGTAGAGCACCGCGAATTCGATCCACTGGTAAACCTGTGCCTGCACCTCCTTTGTGACAATACTGTTCTGTGCCGTCTCCGATTTGGACTCACGCGCCAGACTCTCCAGTATGGTGGCAAAGCCCGACACGGTTTTGTTTTGGGCGCCAGTGCGCGTTACGACCTTGACAACAGAAATTATATTAATCACAGATATATTTACACATGTGTCCACCTTGGTGTTTTACCTGCTCTTCGTTGAGCTGAATCTTGCCGGGCGCAACGCCCAGACAGTTGGCGATTTTCTGCACCGTTGCAACGTCACACATATTAATTAATAATTGTTTTTATTTAATATAAGAAGCGCAAATAAATGTGCAAAAAATGTTGCGAGATGCGCAGCGCAGGTGTTTGCCAGGGCTGCAATTTAACCGATATCTGCAAGCTATCGATAAGTGCATTACGCTGCCTCAAAGCTATCGATAACATTTAAAATGCCGTTATGTTCATTGCGCGTGCCAATGCTTGAAATGTTATGTCATATTGCAGCAGAAATATAAACAAATTGGCCGTGGTCATCAGCAGCTGAAATATATATTAGTTATGAGCTATATTTAAAAAGAAGAGTGAGCACGTACCGCTGGAATAAGCTTATAGTCCAACTCGAAGAGGCCGCAGGCCACGTGTGCGCGCACATTTCCCTGCAGCTGGAGCGCAAAGTGATTTATGGTCTCCAGCAAATCCTCGCCAGCTGCGCTCACTTTGCTCAACAGTGCCGCACAATGGGTTTGCTGTGGAAACGAGTGCATAAATAACTTTATTTATAATTGTATTCAACAGAAAAATACCAGCTGCTGCACGTTGTGATTGAAGTAAAGTATGAAGAACATTTTGCCCGTGTGCATCAGAAGCCACAAGATCGTGTACGCCAGCCAGGGCCAGTCGGCCTTACCAGGCTTCTCAATGGCCTTATAGACGAGAAACAAGTTCGTATTGAAATTAATCAGAGAGCTCACGTACAGCAACAGCACAGAAACCCCAAAAGTCTGATTAACTCTCTTGGTGAAGTGCAGCAGTTGCGTGTGTTGCCCGCGCAGTTGCTGGAGCTCCGCACGCCGGGTCAAAGGTCCACGCTGGAGTTCCACTTGCAATGCCCTGGCCAAGCGATGCAGACGCAGCCTGATGCCCTGCAGCAGGGCATAGTAGAGCACAAAGGAAATGGAGCTCAAGATGTTGGGCAGCACATAGGTGCTCAGGTTGACCAAGGACTTGCACATCTCATAGTCGCGATGGGAGAGCACAATGGGTATGCAGCAGCTGGCAAGGATTAGCAGCAGCCACAGCTGATGACGCACAAAGCGCCGGATGCGCCGACGATCAACAATATAACCACAGGCCAAATCGAACTCTCCAATTGCTTGGAATACCCCGGCAATGCGTCGCTTCCAGCGCATGCTCAGGATCATAATGCAGGGTATGTGTATGAGATAGGTTACAGACTCGAATATGTAAAAGTTACGCTCCAGATTGTTACGATCCTGTGACCCATCCGCCAGTTCCAAGTAGGCGGCGCAGCAAAGCCAAATGTACAGGGCCAACAGCCAGACATGCTGCACTGCAGCATGGACGCGGCTCGAGCAGCGTGGAAATACAGCGAGGGGCGCACTGCCAGCCAGCACGCAGATGAGCAACAGCAGCCACAGCTCCTGATGCAGCTGCTCAGCGTTCAATTTGTACAGGTGCTGCGTTAGATTCCAGTTCCTGGGTGCGATTTATGTAACAAGCATTAGTTGGGGAGATTCTGACCGCGATGCTAATTGGACTATCGACCTTCAGATTGATGACGATGAAGTACTCTTGACGAGGAACCTTTGGTCTCAAGCTACTTTATGAGCACGTACCTTGCCCTGTTCTTACTCAGTTGCTTTCTCCACTGTCTTACTGCCGGCTGGACATCCACAGAGAGATCGAGAAATACCCTCAAGCCCACAGCCCAACCACCATCCCAGCCTACTAGTCATACCTTTGCTGCTTCCATGGCGTTGAAGATCCTTGCTGGGGCTGTGACCAGACATCTGTGAGGCGTTTCTTGCGTGACGCCTGCTTCAACTTGAGCTGCAACATGATGTTTGGGTCAAGCGCGTTTTCACGCCTTTCAATTAGCTGCAATTAGGCACATCCGGACAGCTGGCGCATCATTAATCAAACACCTTAAATGCTTTCCAATTATAATGGGCATTCAGTTTACCTGGCGTCCCACACATGAACAGTTGGAGCGATAGACGGATAGGCCTGCGCCTGCTGCTCGGCCTTAGCCGCTGGCTGGGCGTTTCCCCGCCCGGCGAACGGTTGGCATATCTACACCTGGTCTGGTCCGTGCTGCTGCTGGGCTGCGTTTGGTTCTACACGCTAAACCGTTTGATCACCATGAAGTTCTACAAGCAAGTTTTGACCATACAGAAGCTGTTTTATTTTGCCGAGTATCCGGCGAACATGTTGTTGACGGCGCTATTCTCGCTGCGGGTTTATCGCAGCGCACGATTCCATAGACAACTTTGGCTGCAGCTATGTCGCCTGCAGGCGCTGCTCTTCGAGGACGCGACTGCTGCAGCACGTCAACTCTTCGCAGGATTTGAGCAGCATGCGCTGCGGCTGCTCTGCGTGATAATTGGCTTTCATGCAGTCTGCGCTGTGGTGGACAGCGCCTGGCTGAACTTCGACTGGCGTCTGAGCGTGCCCAGTAATTGTGCCCATCAACTGCCCAGCCTGATGATCAGCCTGAGCCTGCTGCAATATGTCCTGGCACACCGACTGCTCTGCCTGTTATATGCACAGCTCAACCAGCGCCTGGCACAGCTGCGTGGGCGTCCCGTTGGCATCTGTGTCCTGGCCTTGGAGTCGCAGTCGCTGGAGCAGCTGCGCCTGGTTGCCGTCGCCTTGGATGGCGTTCAAGCTAAACTCTTGGCCCGTTTTGGACTCGTGCTGCTGCTTAGCTTTGGTAACTCGCTGCTGAGCCTCTCCTACGAGGTGTTCAATGTGTTTCGCCTGCTCGAGCTGGCGCAATTGAGCGACTGGTTGCTCTATTGCTATCGTTCCTTGTGGCTTCTGCTGCATGGCGCACGCATTTGGTTTGTGCTCAGGGCCAATGAGCGCATCGTTGAGCAGGTGAGTCGACTCCATTGATACCTAACTCCTAATAACCAACTCTTTTCCACTCCTATTGCCAGAAATGCCAGCTCTTTCTGTTGCTCAACCAGCTGGAGGCTAGCGACACGCGCCAAGAACGTTCCATTAATCGTTTTCTGCTCCAACTCCAGACTAATCAGGCCCAACCCCTGGCCGCCTGTGGGCTTGTCGACCTGGACACCCTTGCGCTGGGCGGGGTAAGTGCCGACATATTTACCCAACACAATCACAAACGCAATCTCATTTTGTTCTTTGTTTTGCGGCAGTTTGTCAATGCTTTGCTGGTCATTGTTATATTCCTGATACAAATCGATCTGGGCAATAAATCGCTCAGGGGCTTTGTCTGAAGGCGCATTCAATAAATGAAGCTTGTCCGGATTTGTTGGCATTTTATTTCGTTTGAGGATGCGCTCGCGCCTGTTACTCCTGCTGAAACGCTGCTCCGCCTGGACGCGGCACTGGCTGCTGGTCATTGGCTGCCTTCTTCTGCGGCTACTCCGCGCTGTGAGCGCTCGTCTGCGGGATGTTACGGCCCAGGCGGGCGACGAGACCAGCTTGCTGGCCATACGCCTGACGGTCAATCGCGGCCTGCACATGGCCGAGCGGTAAGCGGGTGACGACGGCTAATCTAGGCCAGAATAGGGATATCATGGATAACTGTAAGCTTAAGGCAGTAGAAGACGTCGCCAATCCTCGATCAGGATGAACTCCGCAATGATCCGGTCCTGTTGGTCTATCTATAGCTTACTCTGCTCTTCCAAAATCGATAAATATCGATTTTTTAGTCTAGTTTTTAAGCACATCTTGTATATTAGAAGAGCGACAGATTTGGGTAAACACAGCTCTGGATCTGCTTCCCTGCAGCTTACTCTGGTTCCTGGTGATCTTGGGCAGCGTCTTTGCTGTCTACATGCTCAGCGAGGTGCAGATAGCGAGGTATCTGACCTCGCCCACGGTCATCTCGGTGGATCGCGATTATCGGGGCTGGAATGGTTCGCTGCCAGCGGTTACGCTGTGCTATTATGATCACATCGATTCGTTCAAGGCCAACAAGCTGATACAGGAGGCGTGGAATGTGTCCATCATTGATGAGGACTACTTTTATATCATGGACTTTCTCTATGCGGTCGTCAATGCCACCGCCAGCAACTACGCGGAGCTCACCAAGTTTGCGAGCGACGAGCGCTTCGATCAGATTGATTTGTACGACATAATTCAGACCATTAACCGACCCTTCGAGCAGGTCATCAGCAGCTTTGATGCCAACTTCAAGGTCCATGTGCAGATGGTCATGACGGAGCGCGGCTCCTGCTATGCCATCAACTCACCCATGTCCGCGGTGCTGGGCAAGAAGTGAGTAGCAGCAGGTCATTTTAAATAAATATAACATCATGATCCCGGCAGACCCGTGCAGTACGAGCAGCTGCAGGAGCCGCTCACCTGCCAATACGGCAAGCAACAGTGCTATATAAGCATGGATCTCTACGAGAGCACGGGCGTGGTTAGTATATATGTATACATAGTCTGTGGTCTACTAAATAAAGCCTTTCCCTTCAGCTGGATGTGCACTCACCCTATGAGGTGTCCGCCACGGAGGCCAACATTGTCGCTCTGCACAAGTCGGATGAAATAACGGCCTCGTTTAAGGTGCTCGAGACGGTGTAAGTGATCCTCTCCAGCAATAGTTCTTCCATTTCTTAATAATACCTTGCAGAGCTTCGAAGAACCTGCGGGAGCTTAGCGTGGAGCAGCGCAAGTGCGTTTTCAATGACGAGGAAACCTCCAATCTCAAGGCATGTAGAGTCGATATTCGCATTCCCAATCCCTCACAGTCGGAAAACTCTCTTCCCGCAGATCTATAGCAAGTCGTTGTGCCTGGCACGCTGTCGCGCCATCATGGCGCTGGAAATGTGCAACTGTGTGCCCTTCTTCTATCCGTTTGTGGAGGGACCCAGCTGCAATCCGGCGGGCTTTGAGTGCCTGCTGGATTTTAAGTGGCCCATCTGGGCGCTGCACATTTGCAAGTGTCCATCGACCTGCACGGAAATCGAGTACACCATGCAGACGATGAAGAAGAGCTCGTGGGGCATGAAAAACAACGAGGAGGCGGCGAGCGTTGAGACGGCCACTTCAAGCTTTCGCTGGGATCTGATACCACCCAAGGTGCGCTTTCGGCGGGATGTCGTTTTCAGTTTTGAGGATCTGATTGGTAAGAGCTGCAAATAGATTTTGGGCAAACCGTTTGAAACCTGGTCTTGTTATCTTGCAGTATCCTTTGGCGGTGTTCTGGCCCTCTTTGTCGGCGTCAGCGTCATGGGTCTGGTGCAAATGGGCTATGTTATCGTCTTCAATGTTTTGCTGGACATATTTAAATTGCTGCGCTTCATCCACTTGCATTTGCGGGCACGTTGTCGCCGCCCCACCAAGCTACCCAAACATTCCATTCACAGTCAGAGCAATGTTTCAAGGGCGGAAACAGCAGAGCTGCCGTTGTTTGAATATGTTAACTAATTTTTAATGAACAGAAAAACGTTTTAGCTACACAGCAAGAGCCTACAATTAGGCGCATAATTTTTTGAATTTCGATAAAGTATCGATACTTAATATTCATCGTGTCATCATAGTCGATATATCGATGTTTTGCAATATTGTTAGCCAGCCCTGGTAGACACACGTGCGGTTAAAATATTTCTACTGTGTCGGGATTTATTTTAAACGCAAATTACAGCAGAAGTTGAGTGCATTCAAAAATAGAAATATCAAAATGAGCGGTGACGAGTCAAGTGATGGCCTGGAGGATCTGCAGGAACTGATGGCCATGTATGCCAAGCATGAACACAAACCGCCCAAAACTAGACGAAAGTTTGGCGCAGACGAAGTGGAACCAGCCTATGTGGAGGTGCCCACGGAAAAGTTGATTTTCGGCGATAAGCAAACGTTTCTATCGAACTTGGCCAAGTCGGTGGGCAAGAAACGCGCCAAGAGCGATAGCGAGAGTAAGGCGACGGCAGCTGCCGACGACGACGCGGACACAGCAGAGGAGACGGCCAAGAAACACAAACCCGCCTGGACAGACTCCGACGATGAGGACCTAGAAGTTGGTGAGGTGAAGCGACGCACGCGACACTCGGGCCCATTGACGCACTTGCGCAAAGACAAATCATACAAGGAATATTTGACGGCGCGCTTTCAACGCACCATCAACCAGCCGAAGTGGGCGTCACTGGACAAAAAGCAGGATGCAGTTGATTCAGATGAATCTGAGGAGGAACCACTGCTCAAAACTGTGGGCTTCATTGATCGCAAGGCCAAGGCGCAGGGCCTGCAGCCCAAAACATTGAACTTTAAGCGCACAAAGGATCTGAATCGCGCCACCTACAGCGAGGGCTGCGTATCGAGCATCCAATTCCATCCGACCAGCACGGCTGCACTAGTTGCCGGCGAGAGCTGCCTGGCCAGCATTTACAGCGTGGACGGGCAAAAGAACGAGAAGCTGCATAGCATGCGCTTTCAGAAGTTCCCACTGACCTGTGCCCGCATCGCGCCATGCGGCACCAAGGCCTTCTTCGGCTCGCTGAGGCCCTTCTACTATTCATATGATCTGCTGGAGGCCAAGGAAACCAAGCTGATGCTGCCCCGCAGCATACGCTACTTTCGTCGCTTTGAGGTCTCGCCCTGCGGCAAATATATCGCAGCGCCCGGCAAATTTGGCGCCATTCATTTGCTGACCAGCCACACGAACGAGCTGCTGCACAGCTTCAAGCAGGAGGGTGTGGTGCGTGGCATGTGCTTTACGGCCGATTCGCAGCGTTTGCTCTGCAGCAGTTCCGAGTGCAATGTGAACGTGTTGTCGCTGCGTCAGAACTGCATCGAGCACAGCTTCATCGACGATGGCTGCGTCAGTGGCCGGGTGCTTCAGCTAGCGCCCAATCAACGCATGCTGGCCACCGGCAGCAACGAGGGCGTGGTCAATGTGTACGACTACGAGAGCATCTACAAGTCGACCGTGCCGCAGCCGGAGAAGCGTTTCATGAATCTGCGCACTGGCATCACGGATCTACTCTTTAACCACACCTCCGAGCTGCTGGCCATGAGCTCGCGCCAGGTGCCCAATGCGCTGAAGCTGGCGCATTTTCCCAGCGCCACAGTCTACGCCAATTTCCCGGGCCAAAGCGAGCACTTGGGCCACGTGAACACCATTGCCTTCTCGCCCAACAGCGGCTACTTCGCACTGGGCTGCAGGGGCAAGAAGGCGCCCATGTTTAGACTTAAGTACTTCAAGAATTATTAATAGGGCGGACGAGCGGATGTCGACGGGTTTTATATGCCTTAAATTTATACCTTTTTATTCTACATACTCCTGTGTACGATAATAATGAATAAATTTAAATATGGAATCGCTTTTGATGCTCGCGAAAGAAGTAACCGCCGTTTCGGATCAAAAAAGCTCAATGGAGGCCACTTTTGAAATACAAGAGAATTTCTCCGGCTGCTTGAGGATTCCTCCCAAGAAACCAGCTCGTTAGGTGAACTTTAACTGCATACATACAATTGTTAATAACAAATACAAATAATTTTTTATTCAGATTTAATATGGAGCGCGAAAGATGTCGCGTTTTTGGGACTCGTGTATTTTGCCAATGTCGTCGAGCTTCTTGCAGATGTGCGTGGACTGCGATTCGATCCATTGCAGGGAGTTCATGTGCGCGTTGAGTATCTTGCCAATTTGTATGATTGGATCCGTGTTGTCCTGGCCCTTGTTGGCCTCGTTCAGATTATCAATCACCTCCTTTAGATCCTCGGACATCTGCTTAAGCTGCGTATCCAGATTCTCGACCATCAGATAGGTCTGACTGCGTTCCTGATCCACGCGCGGCAAGCTTGTGAATTCCTTCTCCAGCGGCGCCAGACTCTCCTCCAGTTCCTTGTGCTGCGTGGCAATGAATTCCAGCTCCTGATCGAGCACCTGTTGATCATTCTTCACCTTTTGCACAGCATCATTCAGCTCGATGATCTTCTGATTGTTGCCAATGAGCAGTTTGTCCCAGGCGTTTATCTGTGTTGCCTGCTCGGTGAAGACCTTCTCCTGCTCCTCAAACTCCAGCGTCCACTTGTTGATGTGCTCCTCGAGCTGATTGTACGACAATTGTGTAGCATTTGCAACCGTTGACGAATCTGTAGTCTTAGTCGCTGTGGACAAGTTTGCAAAAGTGCCAGCTCCAGCGGCAGGTGCTGCGCCAGCGAGTGAGGCTACAGGGGCGGCTGCGACCGGTGCAATGGCTGTTGTGCTTTTGGGTGTCGTGGTCAGTCCCAGTGAGAGGCCGCCGCCGCCGCCAAGTGGATTGGCTGTTGTGGCTGCTGCTGTTGTTGTGGTGACAGACCCCGCCGCTGGCTGGGCCAAAAATCCCCCAAAGGCGGGAGCTGTTGCAGCGGCTGGTGCTGCTGCACCCACTGCTGTTGACGCAGCGGATGCGCCGAGTCCACCGCCACCTAAGCCCGTGAGTGGATTTGACAGGCCTGGTGCCGATTGTGTTACCGACAAGCCGAAGCCGCCAAACGGTGGCGGCGCTGCCGATTTTGTGGCGTCCGCATCGCCGCCACCTGCATTAGCCGCTTGCGATGGTGCGGCAAATGAAAATGTGGCCGGTTTGGCGGGAACTGCGGCGCCGGTATTAGCAGTCGCTGGTGCGGTGTTCAAGCCGAACGAAAAGCTGGGCGCGCTCGCTGCAGTTGTCGTGGGCAATTGGAATGCCATTTTTCTACGCGTCAAATAGGCAAATAAAATAAATTAATAAAATTTAATGAACAAGCAATGCAGCTTGTGTTTTACGATGACACGTTATCGATAATTCTGTGCCGCTGAGTAGTGCTGTAAAACGCATAGTAGGCTTTTGGTATTTTTTAGCGCATGTTCTACATGAATTAACAATAACAAATCCAATCGCAAATTAAACCGCCCGCGCAAATATCCGCTTACAAAAGTTAATTAAAAAGCTGCATAGCATAATTTTATATTGGGATTTGCAATGTACGTGTCTAATTATGTTTGCATGTTTCGACTTGTCAATACGAATGAGATATGTTTTTATCTTTAAGTGCTTGATAAAATGCCATTTGGGTCAAGACTTTAATAACAGTTTTTCTGTTTTTCAATTACGAACACTCGAGTTCCATTACTTCCCAATGGGAGTCAGCCGCCATAATGCAACATACAGTTATTTAACTATGAGTGTGAGTGTGTGTGTGTGACAAAAGCGACTAAATTGTACTACAAAACTAAACGCAAAGCAATATAAAAGTTATTGTAAATTAATTTTTAAATGAATGAATTATGAATAGATAGATGCACTATAACAGATAAGTGCACTTTTTATTTTTAGCAATCTTGCCACAATAATGAAATAGAAGCAACGAACTTATGTTGTTTAGTGTAAGTGGGCAAAACTAGGCATCGTGATAACCTGCAACGCTTGAGCGCCTGAACTTGCGCACACTAGCGCTGATAAGGAGCCTTCCAACAAAGGCTGTCTCCCTGCTGTGCTCGACTGCTGTGAACGGAGTGCGTTCAGTCAATGTGTGTACTCTGCAATTACAGTTAACAATTGCCACTTGCTGTTTGCGCAAGGTAAACGAACAGGTAACAATTTATCTATAGATTCTCACTGCCACAAGGCACTCTACGCCCAACTATAAAACCGTAAACGTGCCCTGGACAGGACGCATTCCCTGCACACAGCTCGGCGAAGCATGTACAGCATGTTGAACATTGTGGCCGCATTTGTGTTCTTATTGCTGCAGTTGCTCCAAGGTGGTACAGCGCTGGACAATGGCCTGGCACTCAAGTAAGGGAATTGAAAAGTAAAATTTAAATTTCTTGCGCTAAGTGAATCCTTTGCTACAGGCCACCCATGGGCTGGATGTCCTGGCAGCGCTTTCGCTGCATAACCGACTGCAAAACTTATCCCGACGAATGCATAAGGTATATAATCATAGACAACTGGCAGATGTTATTCGGCTTTTTTGTTATAGCGAGCAGTTGTTCCGGCGTCACGCGGATTTAATTGTCTCCGAGGGCTATGCTGATGTTGGCTACGAGTATGTCATCATTGACGATTGTTGGCTGGAGAAGAATCGGGATAACAAGACAAATAAACTTGTGCCGGATCGCAAGCGTTTTCCCAATGGCTTGAACGTGCTGGCCGATCATGTGAGTAAACGCATCCAGCCTGAACAAGTCTTCTAGTCATGTATTACTTTTCAGATACACGAACGAGGACTCAAGTTTGGTTTGTACCAGGACTTTGGCACAAATACGTGTGCCGGCTATCCGGGCGTCATCAATCACATGGCACTCGACGCGGCAACATTTGCCAATTGGGATGTTGACTATGTCAAGTTGGACGGCTGCTATGCGAACATAAGCGACATGGCTGCCGGTTATCCAGAATTCGGACGCCTGCTTAATTCGACAGGCAGGCCCATGGTCTACTCCTGCAGCTGGTGAGAGGCACTATCCCTATACATATATATTTGTTTGTTAACTGATATTGTGTGCAGGCCTGCGTATCAGTCCGAAGTTGGCCAAATGCCCGAATATGAATCGTTGAAGAAACACTGCAATCTGTGGCGCAACTGGGATGATATTGACGATTCATTGGAGTCGCTCATGCAGATAATTGATTACTTTGGCAAAAATCAGGACAGCATACAGCCACATGCTGGACCAGGACATTGGAACGATCCGGATATGCTGCTGCTTGGCAATTATGGCTTAAGCTATGATCAAAGCAAATTGCAAATGGCCATTTGGGCTGTGCTGGCGGCACCCTTGATAATGTCCAATGATTTGGCCAAGGTGCGACCAGAAATCAAGGATATCCTGCAGAATCGGTTAGTCACCTTCGAATAAATCTAAAATCGATCTGTATAATCTCTCAATTCAGTGCCGTAATTGCTGTCAATCAGGATCCGCTGGGCATACAGGGCCGACGTTTGCTCATGAAAAACAATATTGAGGTAACTTTTTGGTTAAGTTAAGCTATCGTATATTAATTATATTATCGTGTATACAGGTCTGGCGTCGTCCCATAACACCGACAGCCGATGCCGAATACTCTTACGCTGTGGCTTTTGTCAGCCGTCGTGTGGACGGCGCGCCATATGCCATATCATTTACGCTTAAAGATGTAATTATATAAATTTCTCGCTTTTATTATCTATATTATTTATCAACTTTCTATAGCTGTCGCTGAACAATGAGTACGGCTACGGTGTCCAGGTGAGTTGCTTGCAAATTGAATACCCCATAATTTTACTTATATTCTGTTTGCTTTCAGGATTTGTTTGAGCCGAATAGCAACTTGGGCGTTTTTCGATCGGAGAGTCATTTTAATACACGCGTTATTCCCAACGGTATTTCCTTTAATTTTTGCTGTTTTATACTCTGTTCCTATGAATATCGTCTGTGAACAGAGTATTGCGCTGTTGGTTTGATTCAAATTCATTGTTGCTTATATTTAATTTTAGGTGTCAACTTCTACAAGTTTACGGCGCTGGGAAATTGATGAGAGCTGTTTCTACGTATTTTAATCTAACTCAAGCCAAGAAGTCCATTCCACATGTCAAGCTGAAACTGTGTGAAAGAAAAAGGCAAGAACAATTGTATTTGAATTTCTTGTTTATTTGCACTTTACAAACGTTTATATGCTTCGACTATGCATATTGTATAAATACGGTTTAAATGTATTTTATTGTACAGTTTCAGAGTTTTTAAAATATTAGGAATTTTTTACACTGATTCCGTTTGCGTTCGGGCATGATATAAATAAAAGCGGACTTTATGAAAATGATAATAAGCCAGGCCATAAAATTAATATTGCATAGAGACAACCAAATCCACCAACGTAGCTAAGTTTAAAAAAGAAGTCAAGGGATTTTGTTCCCAGCCAAAGCTTTACAACAGGTTAGTTTAGCAGCTAGTTTAGCAGCCAGTTTAGCAGCTAGTTTAACAGTGAGTGTTAGTTTATTGTCAAGTTAAGTAGCTTAGTTAATGCCGGTTTAGCTCTTGGCTAATGCACCCCGTTGCTGATGTTGCTGGGCGTGCGTTCGTAACTGCGCCTGTGCAGTGCATCCACATCCTTTAGGTAGTAGGTGCCCGGGAAGAGGGCACTGATGCTGCCTGTGGGCGTATAGGGCGCCGCATGATTGTTCTTTTCGCGCACCTCCATCAGCTCCGAGAATTGTTCGGGCGCCACTTTTTCGCGTGCATTCAACAGGGGCAGCACATAGTCTAGCTTGGACACAAACTTCTCAAAAACGGACGCATCCTGTGTGACTTTGATGGAATACATGGAGGCGGCCAGGCCGGAGCCATAGGAGAAGACACCGATACGTTTGCCCACCAGCTGGCTGGCCGGTTCGCTGATCAGCAGCGAGACGAGGCCCGAATAGACGCTGGGCGTGTACATGTTGCCCACCTGATTGGCCAGCAGCAGCGACTTCTTGGTCTTGTTGGCGAACAGCTCGGCGGATTGCGTGAGGAAGGCCTTCTCCACATCCCGATCAAAATAGCTGCCCTCCAGTGTGGCGGCATTGAAGCGCTCCAAGCCGGCAAATTTCTCGGCACGCTCCTGTTCGCTGCACAGCAGAAAATCATTGAAGCTCAGACGTCCCACGGATTTCTGGACAAGTTTGCAGAACGGCGTATGGAAGATAATGGCATCAAAGTTCTGCAGGCCCAGCTGCGACTGTTGCGGCTGCTGCTTCTCGAACTTCTGGCGATAGAGGCGATAGCAGGTATCCAGCGCCGAGAGGTAGCACTGTATGGACAGCTTGCCATCGACCGTCGGATACTCGGAGCTCAGATCGGGCTTATAGAAGTCATAGGCGTGCTCCATGTGAGTCGCGCGCAGTCCACGTTCCAGCTGCAGCGGCGCGTGCGGTCCCACCAGCATGGCAATGGCGCCGGCACCGCCGGTCGGACGTGCCGCGCCCTTGGCATAGACGGCAATATCGGCGCACACGGCAAGAGCATAGCGTCCATCCCAGCTGGACGATTCGATCCAATTGATGGCATTGAAAAGCGCTGCAGTGCCGCCATAGCAGGCATTTGTGGTATCGATGCCCTCGATGTCAGTGTTGCCACTTGCCGCAAACAATTGCATTAGCACCGATTTCACCGATTTCGATTTATCGACTATCGTTTCGGTGCCCACCTCAAGGCGACCGATTTCCGTGTGCTTGATATGATGACGTTCCAGGAGACGGGCGACAACCGTCAGGCAAAGTGAGTTGACATCCTCGCGATCCGAGCAGAAGCCCATTTTTGATTGGCCCAGGCCGATTGTATATTTGCCCGCAGAGGCGCCATCGAACTGTTCCAATTCCGTTTGGTCCACATACTGCGAGGGAAAGAGCACTTCAATGGCGCGTATTCCAACACTTTCGGGCCAATTTCGTGACATGGCTTAATTAATATTCTAGTTGGTCGTTGGCTTAAAGAGAGTCCTGTTACACCTGAGCGCTGCAAATATTTCAAAACATTTAGTGATATGTTGGAATACATATATATATATATATAGGTATGTATGTACATATATATTGGTAAATGGGCTTTAAGCAAACAAGGTACACGCACACGTCCAAGTGCCACTTGTGTCGTCACAACTTTCACCTCTTGATATTCTGCGCAATCAGAAAATAATTCGTCTTTTAGTTATGCATATTGCTTGTAATACCTGGGCGAAGCACAAATTGCTTGGGTTGGGGGCAAACGCCAAAATCAACAGCCGCATATAATCGCCACCTGTTGCACGCTCGAGCTGCTTTGACCGTGTGCCGCAAGAGCGCAAACTTTGCGCTGCGCAGCGCAGCGCAGCGACGCCGCACGCATGTTGCCAGCGGCAGAGGCAGCGCAGTCGCGTCGCTGCGACCATGGAACCCAGTGATTCCGATTTCGATTTCGCTGCGGTGCGACGTGAGCTTTTCAGACACGCCAGCCAGTGTTGCCAATTCAGCTAATTTATAGCTGAATTTAGCTATTTTCAGAGTTCAGTGGCCGGAAACAATTGAAATTTCAAACAGATTTATGGCCAATTTGTGCTCTGTAAGCTAATTCAGCTATTTTTAGCTACTTTGAACAGGGGGATTCGGCTAAAAGTTGGCAGCACTGACGCCAGCAGCGTACAAATGCGAACGCAGACGGACTGAGAGACGTACATTATACCTAAAACCAGCAGCAAAAGCAACAACAATCAGAAGCACTAAAAATCAGTTGGAGAAACTTTCTCCAAGCAGTCGAACCTTACTTTAAAGAGAACACACACAGCAGAAGCAGCAACAACAACATTTACTAAACCAAGTCGCAGCAGACCCAACCCAAGGTATTCATTTTGTTTTTTTATTTTTTTAAACTTTATTACAATTTTGAGTTCATATTAATTGAAAGATCTGGATAGAAATAGCGTTGAAAAGTGGTGCAGAAGATGAGTTATGCTTCCTCGGTTCTTGGTGCCAAGGTCAGGAGTTCAAGAAATTCATTTTCAAATAGACATAAAATTTGTGAAATTATCTTTTCAAATATTCTTCTTCTTTTTTTTTTTTGCATAACAAACGACACTTTATAAACTCTATAAATCAAGACAGAGGAGTTATGGGAAGGTCGAATACGAAATACTCTTTTAAGACTGTACTTAAGTCTATAAAAAAAAATGTTGGATTGTTCATTTGGAAACTATTCGAAATACAAATTATATATAGAACAATTATATATATACAGACGAATATGGATTTATCGATTCTGATAAAGTTTATATACTTTGTCTTCGCAAACCCTTCAACTTTTTACCATATACTTATATATCATGTCTATAGACAAGACAATTTACACTCAGAGTCAGCCTAAGACAAAAACCTGATTTATTTTAAAGCCAATTCTAATTGATTTTTGGTAAATAATATAAATATATATATTATTATTTAAAACTTGCTAAATAGCTATTAGCACAATATTTCGACTAATTTATTGCTGCTCTTATTTTTCACTCTGTTTTTTTTTTTTTGGGCTGGGTCAAGCCTATAGGTGAGTTGGGGTATGTAGGTCACCGTCTAACGGTCAATATTGTATAACTGATAACGAGCAGCTGTCCGAACAAGCGAACAGTGTCATGTTTACCGTTGCTGTTAGCACCTGTCACAAGAAATCAAAAATGTGTGGTTTTTTTTAATATCTGTTTTCACTTTTAACGTTTTATTTAGACTTCGTTTCGAATTTGGTTGCCTGCGTAGCGCGTAGCACACTCCAGCGAATTACTTTGCAGACTGAACAGCGCCGCGCGAGCAGCAGCAGCGGCAGCGCTTATGATCGGCAGACGTTTACGCCGCCGTCGACGTCAACAGCGACAGCGACGCCAACAGAGCGGCAGGCAATTGGGAAGAGCGTAACGCGGAGCGCGTGGTAAGCCAATGTCAAATGCTTTGCTTAACAAGGCTGCCGCAGCGGGCATACTATACGAAACTCGATAAGAAAATTGTGAGACTATCGATAAGTGATCGTTTATCGATAGTTTGAAACCAATTTGATCCGTACATTCCAAATATGACGTAACATATGCAGGACATACGCGAGACTAAATGGAGTAAGCTATAGATTTTGATCCTTCCAGTTATTTACATATGCCAAAAAACAAATTTACCCGTTTTCATTACATACAGGGTATTAACTAATTAATCGCTCAGATACAGAGACCACATACAGCTGATCAAAGCAATTGCGCTCCACTGGACTACGGACTGCGGCGGCGCCGTGAGATGAGATAAGATCCGTAGCAATGATCGAACGATTGCCAGACTAAACTGATAAGCGTCCATTAATGACGACGGCGACTGCCGGGTAAGTGGACAAAGCCATATCCAAAGTTTCTATGTACTTGAGCTTTATTGTTTCCATTTCCATTCAAATTCCCATTTCCATTCCCATTCTCAGCTGAGCATTGGTGTTAGGGTTCAATGTTATGGAAATGCAATGCGCACTGTTTATGCAATGAGGAAGAGACGCATACCATTGTCTCGGTTTATTTATAGCCACTGGAGGAGATGTTAAGTAAACAGAGTAATTGGAAAGTGCTCACTGGAAATAGGAATTGTTTTGCGCGTCCGTTTTGTGTACACAATACATTCGCTTGGCTAATTGTTTCGCTGAAAACCTGCTTGACTCATCGCTGTATTTTTTGTTCTTTTCTTTTTCTCCTTTTTTGCAAAATCATAGCAGGCTAAAGGTTGGACAGCGCCCCTCACTTATACATAATGTTAGCGCACGTGTCCGACAGAACCTTTTGTTATGTGTACTTGAAGCATATGCAATTGTATTATGAAACGAATGAAATGGATGCGTAATGTCAGAAAGTGCCAATGAGAGTAAGTAGAAACTTGTGTAAATTTTGGTAACAACATATATGTTATATTGTAATTTATTTAATTTTACTTACATCCTATTTATTGTTTAATAACAAACGCCCACACGAACGCTTTAATTTCTAAGTAATTATCACAAATTCTGTTAGAACTTCATAACAGAGATACTAAAATTTGTCTTTAGCAGTGTGCACTAAACGAAAAATATTAACACTCACTTACAAATTTTGGTACGCTAGTGCCACCTTAATTGGTCCAAATAATAGAATTAACTAAACTAAACTTTAATAATTAGGCACGTAGCGTAGGCGCCTACATAGAGACCGAGCAGTGTGTACACACGACTGTATGCTAAACAGCTGTTATTGGGTGGAGTGTGTACACCAGGCCGAAGCGGTGCTTAAACCGATATTTTATCGTCATCGCCATTTATCACGTGAATCTTATGCGAAATTGTGAATTGTCATTTTCGTGTTGAGTTTCTATCAGAGACTTGTGCTCCGTTCGTACGTGCATTGTGGGTGGTGCGGTTGCGTTGCTTCATATATTTTTTAAAAAACAATTTCAACGCACAAAGTTAAAGCAGTGTTTTCTCTATATACGAGTTGACGTGTATTAGTGCCGTTTAAATGTAAGTGATTGCATTAACAATGCCAGTTTCTGTGCGGAAAACGACAACGCAGCAATTGCGCGCATGAGACAAAAAATACAACAGGTCTGCTGACCTGTTATCAAATGTCCAACTGTACAGTGTAATGGGAGTCTAACCATTTTGCATGTGTTTAAAAGCCACATTTGCTCTGATAAAAAGGCAAATTGATTCTGTATATGTGATTCTGAATATGACCCTGAAAAACTGTTGACTCGTTCATTTGGCATCGACTTTTTTGGGGCGCAACGCAAAGCTGGCAGCTCGTATGGCTAGTGGCAGCGACTAAAATCGAACAGTGGGCATTTGTGTGTGTTATGTGTTGGAAAATATGTTGGCAAATGTTTAGTTGTTTTGTTTTTATGCTTCAAACTCTGTGAGAAAGAAAAGAAAATATCGATCGAAAAGCTGTCATGTGACTGTCACGAACAGCTGACAGTGCGGCAAACTCACCACGGTAGTGTGTGTGTGTGTTTGTGCCGAGCTGTGGTAAATTGCCTCAGTGCGTATTCGCTCTCTCTCTATCTCAAATACTCTCTCTTGGGCTGAATGCGGCTCTAACGCGGTCTCTCGCTCTCACTGTCTCTGCGTAAACAAAATATGCAGCCATAAAATTGAAAATCATTTAACATGTTTATATTAATTAAATTGATGAATTCTTCCGTATTTTCCTTGACGGCTACCTGCTGTTAGCCACACAGTTACACAAGGACTTCATCAAATAGTAATATTGCGTGCCGGCAGGACCTTGACTGCGCTTGACCAGGCGTAAATGTGAAGCAAAAAGTCAAACATGCTTACATATTTGCCTAATAAAACACGAATGTCGGCAGCTGGTAAAAGAAAAAAGAAAATTTAAAAAAAAAACAGCTGCTGGTTTTCACATACTTTAAAGGCTTAGCGACAGGCAACAAATGACAAGCAAAATGGCTTTTCCTGACAGCACACATTAATATTAATTAATTTGATCCCGCCCGCCCGCTGCCCCCGTCGACAGTTACAATGTACATAACCATGTATGTGTATGTGTGTGCGCGTCCCTAACATCATCACAGTTATTCAAGTCGCTATTTTTGTTTTCGTCATCAGCTAACGGTGCAATTTCCTGTGTGGCGTCCTTTGAAGCCAAACTTCCCCTGCTCTCCACCTCAACCCGTTCTTTCTCCCACCACACACATTTGTGCCAGCCGTTGGCCAGTCTGACTGGCGACATGCTCGCTTCTTGTTGCTCTTCCACGCTCTTCGCTTCTGTTTTGTGCCCACATCATTTACGTCTGTTTACAGTTGGAGCTTATCTCGCAAACAGTGTTGCCAATTTATGCAGTTGTTTTTCATAAAATGGCGCTTTTAAGACATTTATCTAATTAATTAGAAAAACATATAATTAGATAATTGCAAACACGGAATAGCTGAAAAGTAGCTTCAAATGTTACTTTGCGTACTTTGTCCGCGTGAATGATAAGCTGAATGCTTTACGCTTGTCCGCGAGTAACATAGAATAAAATACATAAACATGCAAACATATAAGTGTGTACATATAGAATGTGTATGCAAGCATAACTTCTCCCCGAAAGGGGGGAGGAGGGAAGGAGGTGAGGTGTCCGGCACTGGCTAGTGATTTGTACAAAAGCAATTTCGAGCTTGGTGCTAAAAATAGACTCGTTTTGTTGTTGGCCCTTCGTCGGTTGCCAGGCGAACATTTGTTTCCTGGTTGAGGACAATGCACTGCCTTGAATGTTGTTGTTGTTGTCCTTGTTGTTGACGTTGTCGGCGGGGCTGATGATAAGCCAGGATAGTTATGGCGGGGTGATTATTGGGGATGGTCAGCGACCAATTCTGTTGTCATTTTCTTTATTTTGTATACCCTGTAACTGTTTTTGCTGGTGGCTGCCCGACCGTCTATCTGTATGTCTTTTCTTATCAGATATATGATTTATTTGTCATTGAAAGTGCCCTGTAAATGTGGAACGCCCTTCTATGCGATTTTCGTTATCTCAAGTGATAGCTTGAGGCTCTTTTTACAATTGGGTCTCTCTCTCTCTCGCGCGCTCTTGCATTTCAACTTGTATTATTATCACCCTTCTATGCGATTTTCGTTATCTCACGTGATATTTACACACATTCGAACTATTATAACTATGAGTCTCTTTTCATACTCAGGTTGTCCTCTCTCTCGCTCTCTCGCATTTTCATATTAGTCACCAACGCCTTTCTATGCGATTCTCATGATTCGAAAAAAGCACACATGTTGTGATAAGCTCATAAATGTTCCGTGCGTTTGTTGTGGCAATTCAGACACCACAGAGTATCTGCTAGCTCTATTTACATATGTACATTTCTTTATATATATATTTTTTTTTGTGGTCTTCGAAGGCCATCATGAAGTTATGTAATAATAGTGACTACTACTAAAACGAAATTGACCCTAAGCTAGATTTGTATCTCCAGATGATTACTCATACGCAGCTGACCTTAGAGCGGGCAACAAAAGCAACCGCCGGGGTCGACACTTACCAAATTGAACAGGCAGGCGGCTTGCGTGACGCTGCCTCGTCATCGATTCCTTTCGTGGCTGCGCCTTTGTGGCACCAACAAATTTCGGTCGCAACCATATGGCAGCCAGCAACCGCGGCGCCAACATCGCCTCAGCGATTCATTTCGCATCGAGCCTTCGACGAGTGCGCACGGGTTTTTCATTCTTCTCTCTTCTGCTGTGGGCCATGTGTGCCACAGTAGCTGCCCCGGTCGGTCGGTCGTCGTAGTGCCAAGTTTTGTTTATCGGGTATCTGGTTAACAACAAAATAAACAAGGCAGAAAATGTCTCAAAGAGCTGCGAGAAGCTGCTGACTTTATTGTTATAACGCCAAAACCTGTTAGAATAGTGTCAGTTGGAAAAACATAATACAGTTAAAGATCCCTAGAACGAACAGAGTTTTCCATAATATAAAACAAACATAATACAGTGAAAGCTCCCCACAGAGAACAGAGTTTCCAAAATAAAGGAGATAAACAAAAAAATAATAAAAAAAATTTATTAATAAGATTTGAGAGTTTTTTCTATTTAATGACTAGAAAAGTTTTTGGCACAAATAATTAAGTGCACGTACGATTAATATTGATCACAGTGCAAAAAGTAGACGTCCGCTCAAAAATAACATTTTAATAACATTACCATCATTTCACATAGATGATGGTTTTTATGGAGCTTTCACTGTACTTAATGCGCGCATATTGCGTATACGCCGTGTCTTCGAGCCAACGCACAGGACCCGAAGTCTGCCTGGCGCCAACTGTCTGCGCTTTGTTGTCTAGCAGGCGACCCAAAAAGAAAATGAACACACACACATACACACATATATATATATATATACAAAAATATATAAGTGTGTGCATTGTTGATTTCCCAGGGCCAATGCAACGCATATTGATGTTCGATCGCATCTAAATGCTAGGCTAATCCACAGTTTGGAGGTCAATAATTAAATTTTTATGCGTGTTTTCAATGTGTTTGTTTGGCCATTTTAATATGTACATACGTACATATATATGAACTTTGAATCGATATTGGCTCAAATTACATAATGGAAATTATTTATGGCACGTTTGTGCACTCAATTCTAAGGCAAACGGCAGACTTTGTCGACGAATTTCCACCAAGAAAATCATGTGAAAAATATACAAATTAATTATACAACAGTTCTGCAACAACATTTGCAATTATTGCAGACTTCTCCTATGCGCAATTTGTGTATATTTTTGATAGACTAACATTTCCAATTTCCATTTAGCAACTATCAAAATGATGTCCGAATATTGGATTATCTCGGCGCCGGGCGACAAGACGTGCCAACAGACGTTCGACACGATGAACAACCTCACCAGCAAGCAACATAATCTGTGCAGCAACTACAAGTTCCATATACCCGATCTGAAGGTGAGCACCTACACATCGCATCAATCATTCGTCACGTGCTTAACCATATATACTCTACATTTTAGGTGGGTACCTTGGATCAGCTGGTCGGCTTGTCCGACGATCTGGGCAAACTGGACACGTACGTGGAGCAAATCACGCGCAAAGTAGCCATGTATCTGGGCGAGGTGCTGGAGGATCAGCGCGATAAGCTGCACGAGAACCTGCTGGCCAACAACAGTAAGTCCTAGACGACTAGTGCCATTAAATGTTCCAATCAGTACTTAGACCTAGCTTAGACCAGTTTTACGGTTTTAGTTTAGCAAGCGAAACCATAAATATTTTTTTATTTAGTTATATCACTAAGAACTTTTCTTAGCTGATGGTAGCATAAATTAATATTATACGGAATGCTCTAAAGAAAAGAAAAAAAAAAAACAGATTAGTCGTATATTGTCGCCTCTATTGTTTTCTACAAATTACTAACAAAAAGCCCGTTTATATTAAGAACTTTTACACATAAATATACATACATATTTATTAATACAGTCCCAAGGTTTCGGCCCATTCCCTTTTTTTGTCCTTTGCCAAATTCAAGAGATACGTTTAAAATATCTTCAATCTCTTCAAAATATGGAATGTTTATATGTCTGACAATTTCTACAATTTGACTAACACCTAAAAAAAAAAAAATTAAACAAAAACAGTCTCAACAAAACGTTTTTTTTTAACAAAGGATTCGTTTTCAGCCTCGAAATTGATTTAAAAACTAATCGATTTTCAGCTGAATAATTAAGGTTATCCTTTCTTTATTTTTTTTGTACTCTTTTTAAAAAAATATATTTTTTTAAAATTTTTTTTAAGTTTTCCTTTTTTATTTATTTTGTTTTTAGTTGTTTAACTTTATGTTGAAACTCATGCGCACAAATCATCTCTCACGACCAAAAAAAAAAAAATCGAAGAAAAAAAGCAGAAATAAAAATAAATTTGATAAATGTTTATTATTAGCAACAACAATGGAACTAAAGTTTAGAACTAAAAACAAATGAAATGTCAAGAGAATTTGCGTTGTTTATTTTGTGTTGCGTTTGTTGTACATTTCTCTAATAACTATTCTATACCCTACACACCCAGATACCCTACCCATCCACACACATACATATACATGCTATATAGTTAACAAGACATAGACGCACACACACACACACACACTGACACACACAGACACACAACTTGTAGCTCCAAATGATATTTCACCAAGCGCCCGCTCTTTGGATCTGTTTACTCAAACAAAAAACACTTTGTATATTTTACATGAATTACTTAAATATTGTAAATCTTTTCATTATTATTTTCAATATATTGTTTACTTCTTCCTCTTTGTTGCCAAAATTTCGTTGTGAAAGCCCATTAGTTTTTAAATCATTCACAAAAACAAAAAAGAAAGAAAAAATAAGTGTAACTTGCGCAAAAAGCAAACAAATTCTTTTTCAATTTTTTAATCCATAAAGTAATAAAAATATTTAAAAAAAAGTTTATATATACATATATATGTGTGTATATATAAATTGAAATCTGATCAGTTGTTCCTTATGTAAAAAAAGTCATTAAAGAAGGAAAAGCGCGTGTGTTCTTTTTTCTTTTGAGTTTTTCTTTACCAAATTTTTTTGTTTAACTTCTTTTTCTTTTGCTATGATTTACTTAAATTAAGTGCGTGCGTCTTAAATAAATAAATTTGAAAACGTTTTCTTTATGTGTCTCTGTGTGTGTCTCTCTGTCTGTCTGTCTGTGTGTGTGTGTGCGTGTGTGTGTGTGTGTGTGTGTGTGTGTTGTTGTGCATATTGTTCGAGCCTTTCTTTTGCTAACAATAAACATCGCATCGTTCGCATTGTGTTCTCTCTCTTTCGCTCTCACCTCCTATGATAATTATATATAACAATATTAACTGTGCATTTTGTTACTAATATTTGTTTAGCACTCATTTCGCTGTGTTTGTGTATGTCTCTGTGTGTGTGTGCGTGTGTGCTTGTGTGTGTGTGCTTCACATGTTTGCCATGCTTCTTTTTTTTTTTTTTTAGCTGTAGTTGTGAAACAATATCAATTTATATAACGCTTTTACACTGTACAAAATTTGATTTAATTTGTATGATATTCGAATTGCCCCACAAGAGAAAATCGGAGAAGCAAAAATTCTAAAATTGAAGAGAAAATAATTCGACAAAAAAAAACTATGAGTTTTCTCTTGCCACACACATTCTTTCCACTGTTGTTCATAAAATTATGTACATCTATAATTTTATTATATTGGTTTTAGAAATAACAACATTTCCGGCCACAAAAATTGCCCACCCCCCACACATGAGTTTGAATATATTATTCTCACACACACACACATATATATATATATATATGGAGATATATATATACATATATGAAATTTATTTTAATTTTTGGAATTTCAGTTCATCTCTTAATTTCATTCTTATTATATATATATTTTAATTTTGTTTACTTTTCGCTTTGGTTCATATCAAATCGAATCGAATATCGAGTTCAAAGTGTATAGTTTTTTTTTTACCTCAATTTACCTACATATATATCTAGAGGCCCATTAAAAACATTCTGGCATAGCCCCAAAATGTATGCTATAGTTTTTAAGATTTGGTCCGACCCAACCCCGAAAGAACTGAAAGAAAACTTTGTGTTAATATGTGCTGTAAGATAAAAGAAAATATGCAAGTGCGTTTATTATAATCGGTGTAAAAACAACCTCAAACTCAACCTCAACTCAACTCCAAATTGCATCCGAAAATTGCGGTACCAGGTCCTGGCCCGCCCGATGAGAGCATGCCGTGTCGACACCACCAGCGCCTGAAGCATCTGAGCCTGCGCCATCAGCGCAAACACCAGCACACGCACCACCAGAACAATCCGCTGCACTACCATCCCCACCATCTCCATCAGCTGCCCACGGATCTCAAGGGTAAATGCAACAACAATCTCACAACAAAATCAACAACAACTGCAACAACAACAACAACAACAGCAGCAACTGCTTCAACTACTACCAATATTATCCACAATATGCCGCATGCCCACGCCCAAGCCCAAGCATCTGCCTGCCAAGCCTCCTCCTCCTCCGCCTCCGCCTGCGCCTCGACATCAGCCAGAGCCTGTGCCGCCTGCCAGGTGGGCGGCAGCTTGAACAATTTATCGGACTCGTCCGAGCGTGACTTTGACTTTGTGATACCGCCCGGTTGTGCCTGCGATGAATGCTTCGCCCTTAGCAGCAGCGCCACGGCGAGCACCCTGATGGCCGATGAATGCTATACCCAGACCGCTTCCTCCATGCTGAATGCCACGCGCTGTGCGATAAATACGGTGACGGCGATTGCCACCGGCAGCATGAGCAGCAGCACCAGCCCAGCAGATGCCGTTGCCGCCGGCGGCGGCAAGGCCAGCTCTGTGTCGACGATCTGCTCCTCGTCGGCTTATTTCTCAACGTCGGCGCCAACTGGCAGCAGCTCGGTGCAAAGCATGTCGCGCTCTAACAGCAAAAAGCTGAATAACAATACTTGCAACATAAACAATAACAAGCTGAGCTTTCGCAGCAGCAGCAGCCAAATCAGTCAACAACAACAACAGCATCAGCAGCAACAACAACATCAACAACAACAACAGTCCCCCAAGCAACACTTGCAACAGTTGCAATTGGGCGCTTGCTCCTCGGTCTCCCCGCTGCAATCGCCCACAGCCAAGTCCAGTTGCGACACGGACGAGGATGTCGAACTGGACGATCCAAAAAGTCCGAATAGCGCCTCCTCGTTATCAGAAACGTTTGACTGGTGGTTCAATAAGCCAAAGCGTAACTCTAAGAAGTCCAGGTATCTTTTATCAACGCATTTATCTATCTGTAGAACAGTTGCCAAAAAGCACCAGCCACAAAAAAAAAAAATACAGAAAAATATATGCTAAATGCCCAAAGTCCAGTATTTACACGCAATCATCCAAAACTAGAGTCCTGCATCGGTTAATACGTTCGCAACCAACTCGAATGCTGAATTGATTCAAACGAAAATCAACAGACTCGAACGTTCTAGTAGCAAACTAAGTTGTGTTCTAACATGGAAGTCAGCAAACCCAGAGATACTCATTAAACGAAGTTCGACTTGCTTGAAGCAGCAACATGTTCAAGCTAAAGAGCAATAAATTTGTTGTCTATGTGGGACAATACAAACATGTATAAACTCATATTCGAACACAATCGAACACAGTTTGGATCGAACAGAAGTAGTAAGAAGTGTATTGCCTGTCTGCAATTCGTACGGCTCGATCCAACAAAATTCGAGTTCGATCGAACAGAATTGTTGTTCAAATCGAACGAGTAAATTTTTTGTCTGCAACTCGATCAGCTCGAACTTGAGTCTTGCCCCGCTTAATTTAAACATTTGTTTGAGTGTCCGAAACGCGTTACGTTTGGCTCGATGCAGGGTTCTAATCGCTACACTCGGGCGTGCTACAGAGCTGCAGTCATCCAGACACAAAATAAACACAGACACAGAATACACTGTAAAAAACAAAAAAGACAAACATGCACCTGCTTTGCCTGCGCTCTCTTTCCCTCTCTCTCGGTTTCTCTATAACCCACTCATGCATAAATGTTTGATTTCATTAAGAAGCAAATTTCAACAAAATAAATTGCAATAATAATGTATTTCTTTTTTTAAATCAATCATGACTCACATTCCACCCATCAAATGCACCACACAATCTACACTCTACTACACAGCACACAAACACAGACACACTCACAATCACAATCACACTCACAAACACAATTCAGACCAATTCCATTTTGGCATCAGACATCGCCCACACCGCGCTCTAGTTATCGCTCTTTCTTCAATTCTCTTGCCGATCAAATTTATAGCAAACGTTCTACACCGTCTCAATTAAATATAAACAATGGATTTAATTTAACACCAACTCATAGATCGTCTCCAGTGAGTAGTTGTTGTGGCAGTAGTAGCCAGGGTCGTTCCAGTCCAGACACGGATCATGCCGAGCCGCCCGAATTTCCGCTGTGTCCAGGTTAGCATGCCTGGCCCCTATCTATATATATATATATATATATATATATATATGGAAATATATATAAAACCAAGTATCTATATATATATATATATATATATATATGGAATATGGCCCTTGGACGTTGCTCTAATTGTTTTCCTTTTACTTCCGTTTTGTATAACGCTTTTCCGTTGATTTTTCCTTTCGTTTTTCCTGTGTTTTTTTCCTTTCTCACTTTTCGTTTCGAGGAACCACTTGATGTGCCCCACCTACAACTTATTTCTGACCATCACGTAAAGCTCCCGGCCAAGACTTTGCTTACATTTTGATTGAAGCGTTATTTTTGTTGGGAATTGATTAACTGTTATACGGCATAAGTGTTATACACCTGTTATACAGTTTCACAGTTCCAAAGTCTTTCTCTCTCTCTCTTTCTTTCTCTAAACTATTTTGCAGATGTTTCTTTTAAGTTAATTAGCCGATTTAAGCGGCTCTCGTCACCTAATTTCCTTTACCATATAAATACACCAAATTATTTGTAACAGTGTAAAAGCGAATATGTTGTTCTTTCAGTGTACTGCTCACCAAATGTTGTTCTGCTGCGCAAATATCATAGCCACGATTAACGCCGATTCCCATTAAGCTAAATATTAATACACACACACACACACAGATTTTCTGTTTATTTAATATATATTTTATTTTAAGCCCTATATATATATATATATTTTTGTTTTAAAATTTATATTTACTCTTTTGATTTGCATTTAAGTGTCTAAGTATAAGCTTATTTAATTACCCAATTATACACAAGCCATACAAATCAGCTAACCTTTTGTGCCGTTTCAAATGTGTTGCGAAAGGTACTCGTTGTTCCTTCTAATTCTAATATTAACAAATGTTATTCTATACCTCGCGCTCTATAGATACCCTATCCACAAGTCTTAATTAGCAACTCGTATGCGTAGTGCATTGTATTTATTTTATTTTAGTTGTGCATGCAATTAAAAGCAATTCAGTGTTAACTAATCTAGTTGGGATTAGTGGGCCTAGTTGGATTTCCCAGTGTTAGTAAGCGAAGGCAACTGTACTCTTTGATGACTTATTAGCTTTCTATTGTTGTAACTTGACTTAACTTTGGTTTTTTTTGAAAATCGTTCTACTACTTTATCATATAACTGTCATCATTAAAAAAGTATTTTCTTTGGAGTCTTGTAAAATGCCAAAAAGGTTTCTGAACATCTAAGATATATATATCCAACTATTAATATTCCTATAAAAAGTAGATCTAATGAAATCATTCGACAAATAATTTGACGGGTTCTTCAAATAATAATAGAATTCTGAACAAGACCGTTCCCATTGGAACGATGTGTTGTGTTGTAAAATGTCGGCACATCTAAGATATAAATTTCCCACTATTAAAATCCCTTTGAGATGTATCTCTATAAAAACAATTCGATCTCCTAAATAATACGCACTGAACTGCTTAGCTAACTAACTAATTTTAGTTAATTGTTTTTGTTAACAATTTTCTAACTTTTAATTGCCTTTTTTAAGCATTTTTATATATGTCTGTATATCTCTTTTTTAATGTATATATTCAACGTTATGTAGTATTTATTAAATCATGTGTGAAATGAATTTTGAATTTTGTCGTGTATGTATGTGCGTGTGTGTGTGTATGTGTGTGCGTCTTGTAATAGTGTTCGTCTATATATACTACTTATATATTTATCTTGAGCAATATTTATTACCTACTTAACTTTGTTGTTTATGATTTCCAAACTAACTTAGTTTGTTTTATACTAATTACCAAAAACAAAAAAGAAAATAAATAGATAACGATTATTTAAATTTTATTTTTCTGGACAAAGCTATCATTGCGAAAGCGTACTAATTCCCTTTTCCATTCTCAAATCGAATTAACAGCCGAACTGCCGCAGTATTTAACGCGTTTCCAATGGGACATGGCCAAGTATCCGATCAAGCAATCGTTGCGCAACATTGCCGACATCATTTCCAAGCAAATTGGCCAAATTGATGGCGATCTGAAGACCAAGTCGCAGGCCTACAACAATCTGAAGGGCAATCTACAAAACCTGGAGAAGAAGAAAACGTAAGCTGACATAATCTTAGTTAACGATTCAGGCAATCTCTAATTACTTTTACTCGCACACAGTGGCAGCTTGCTGACCCGCAACCTGGCGGATTTGGTCAAGAAGGAGCACTTCATATTGGACTCGGAGTACCTGACCACGCTGCTGGTGATTGTGCCAAAGTAAGTGGACGCGTGGCATGTCCAACTATTCCGTAAACAAGGCTGCAAGCCCACGGATTACCTCATTCCGGTTCCGTTTTGCAGCATTGGTTGTTAATGCTTATGCTACATACTTATGTTCCTACCTTACCTTTTAGGACCATGGCCAACGATTGGTTAGCCAATTACGAGAAAATCACGGACATGATTGTGCCACGTTCGTCGCAGCTGATCAAGGAGGATCCCGACTATTGCCTGTTCAATGTGACGCTCTTCAAGAAGGTCACCGAAGAGTTCAAGCTGCATGCACGTGAGCGCAAGTTCATTGTGCGCGACTTTGTTTACAACGAGGAGGAGCTGGCCGCGGGCAAGAACGAGATGACCAAGCTGATGACCGACAAGAAGAAGCAGTTTGTGCGTTGCACAATTAACTTATTTATACATCAAATAATTGTCTGTTTAATATCATTTAACAGGGCCCCTTGGTGCGCTGGCTGAAGGTGAACTTCAGCGAGGCCTTCTGCGCCTTGATACATGTCAAAGCGCTGCGCGTTTTTGTGGAATCCGTGCTGAGGTAGGCAACGCATCCATAAATATTTCTTGCTGTGTCCTTAATCAACTTTATGCCCTATACAGATACGGCCTGCCGGTCAACTTCCAGGCCATATTGATTGAGCCCAACAAGAAGAGCGTGAAACGTCTGCGTGACGTCCTGAACCAGCTTTATGGCCACTTGGACGGTGCATCCGCTGGCGGACATGTCAGCAGTGCTGATGTAAGATGACTACTCCACTCTCTAAATGCATACTAATGCTTTTATGGTTCTTGCAGAATGTCGACATACCCGGCTTGGGCTTTGGCCAGTCCGAATACTATCCCTATGTGTTCTACAAGGTGAACATCGATATGGTTGAGCAAACCAAGCTTTAAGAGGCCGTTCTCATGCCTCTGCATCGCACACACACACACACATCCACGCAAATATAAATACAAATATGCCAACAGCAAAAATTAATAATTGAATATGCAAATTATATATTCAGCGGCAGATCCTGAAAAGGGCGCTGACTAAACTTAAATCTATCCTGCTCATTGAATCCAAATCAACTACAACAGCAACAGTTGCCACGCCTATTAAAACACGCAAACAATTAATAGTTTACTATAAATATTTTTAGTCATTGTTATATAATTATTGTTGTTATTTATGTTACGCGTTCATACAATTCCGTTTCAAGTTCAACTTAAAAAACAAAAGAAGAGTTTAAAAAAAAAATGCGCGTAAGAGAAACTAAGAAAATTTGAGAACAATTTCAAGTCGCAAAACTAATGCAAAGTACATTAAAAAAGAAATTGCATAAAAGTGTATGTTTTTATTTTACGTTCATTGTTCTGCTTCAGTTATAAACAGTATTTTTTGTTCTTTTGTTTTCTGGCTTTGTTTTAAACGAACTAATAATTGTGCTTTGTTCTTGCAATAAATACACACACACATTTAGTTAATTGATATAGAAAACCTTCACTAACTGAGCCAACAATATTATTATTAATACAAATAAATATTTGATTTATATATGTTTTTTTTTTACCCGTCTTGTTTTTGTGCTGTAACTAACCTAAATTGCATACTTCTCCCGACTAAACCAACTGTTAAACTAAATTTATAACTATAAGTATAAATGGTGTCGCAAATAGTTTGATTTAACTAAAACATATTGAAATGAAAAATGAAAATCGATGCAATGAAATTTTCACTGGAAATACAAAAACCCCAAAACGAAAGTATTGTATTTATAAATGTTGCCTAGATATCGAGAGTTTATTGAAAACAAAATAGTAAACGCAAACAAATTCAAATTCGCTATGATAAAGCTGAGAAACTGTTTAAATCCCTTCTTGTAAGTTGTGCAGTCTAAGAAAGTTAAGCATAAATCGAACAGAACATAAAACCAGAACGAAAAGGGTCTAATTTAATTGCTGGTGAGGCCACGTTATAAATAAATACGCGTACATATACTAATCTATGCCCAATTTAAAGGAGAACCTAATGCACTAAACTAATGAATAAAAGAACAATAATATTTGTATGTAAATTAAATTAAATATATTTGCAATGTTTGTTACTGCTACAACATTAAAATCTAATTGTGTTAACAAACTAAGGGAACCCACCCTCCCCAAAAAAAGAAACAATTATAAAATCGAGACAAAACGCAGTATCTTCTAAATATACATATGTATACATATATATTTTAAATTTATGCATTATTAAAATATGTAAATGTCAATGCGTTATATAAGGTGCCGTTAAGCCATCCTTGTAAATAATTATAAAGAAAGAAAGACATTCCAACCTTGTTTGTTTTCAATTGCCCACAGAGTCGCGTGCCTCGAAAATATATTAATGGTAAAGTGATATCTTAACATCAGCTGAAAAGCACAATTCCTCCCATATATAAAACAGTTTAACGTGTACCAAAATTGCGTCGACATCGACTAATCTTTACTCTTTTTCTTTAGCTTAAGGATAGACAACTAAGAGATAAGCTAAGACAAAAACTAAACATGTAGACTTAATTCTAAGTGCACATAACTTATATTGATCTAGAAATGCTTCAAGTCCGATTCTATGCTGGCCACGTTTGTGTTCTGCATCAACTTGATCTTCATGGCTGCCGTGGCGCCCACCGCCTGCTGCAGTATATTTGGCGGCTTTGGCTGATTCTTGTCCGCCTCATATTGCGCTCGATGCAGCCGCTGCCGATGCTTGTACATGTTCGCGCTGCAGAAGAACGTCATGGGACAGTTTGGACAGGTGTACAGAACTTCGCCGGTGTGCGTGGATGTGTGTTCCTGTGGATCCGAAAAATATTCTAGGTAAAGTTTGTTTTGATTTTAAATTTTGTAGTTAGCGCAGACCTTTAGTTCCTGGGGTCGTTTGAACGCCTTATCGCACATGGTGCACTTGAACTTGCGCTCGCATTCGTGGCTGCACGGAGAAGAGAAAAAAGTTAGTACTATGATGGATGACGTGCAATTATAAGTGGACATTACTTGTGGTAGATATGCCGTCGCAGGGCCCGTGCATTCGGGGAAATCTTGCTGCACACATGACAACGATGCTCGCCCGCGCTCTCTACATGTATGCTCTTCATGTGCTGCTTCAGGCCGGTCATGCCCTTTAGCCAGGCGCCGCAGATTTGGCACTGCTTCAACTCGGGCTCCGGTCGCGGTGTGTTTGAGTGCATCAGTTCCTGATGCTTCTTCAGAATGATTTTGGTGCGCATCTGTTTGCCGCACTTGTCGCAAATGATAATGCTCTCCGGATCATGCATGGAGTTCATATGATTCTTTAGCTTGCGTTCAGTCAGGAATCTGTAAAGGAATAACAATTAGGCAAGCTATTGTTGATTCACGCGGATAACTTACTTTTTGTTGCACTCGGTGCAGGTGAATTTGAATTCAGACTTGGGCACATGCTTGTTTAGCTTATGGTAGTCAATTGCCGTTTTGCTAAGGAAAGCCTTTGAGCATAGATCGCACTGGTAGGTTAACTTGGCCACGTGCACCTGTTGATGCGACTCCAAGTGCCGTGAATTTTGGAATGACTTTTCGCAGGTGGTGCACTTAAAGTGGTCAGGATTCCAATGAACCAGTACATGCTCGGCGAGCACTTTACGCTGCGTAAACTTGCGGCCACAGCAGATCATATAACCGGGATCCACTTGATGTGTGAGGCGATGATGGCGTTGCATTTCCGTAAAGTTGTGCACCAACAGATTGCATATGGAGCACGGTAATACATCGCTGAAGAACTTGGCAATGATGCTATCAAATTCCTCCTGTTGCTTCTTGCGCTGATCCAGCAGCTCGCGGGACATGCGCACTCTCGGCTCGGCCGGCTTGGCACGCTTTTTATATTTTTTGGGCCGCACCGGCGTACGCTTCGGTATGACGGCAAACTCACCTTCGCTGGGCTTGTCCATAGTAAAATCGGAATCATCATCACTCTGTGGACTCTCCTCGCTGCTGTCGTCGTCGAGCCCCTCGTCGAGCTGGCCTACAAAGTCCTGATCATCGTCATCGTCACTAAATTCGGCGGCGTTTTCCGACTTAAGGTTTGTGTCCAAATCTAAGTTTGGCTGAGATTGCGTTTCATTTTGTGTTTCTTTAAGGATTGTTTCGCTTTTCCGTGGCCGCCCACGACGTTTTTTCGGCGTCTCCGCAGGTTCATGAGCAATAACTTCTATGCATTCTACCTGGACATGTGGAGTTTCAACTTCCGCTTTGACACGCTTGCGTAGACGTCGCCCTGGCGAGGAGTTCAATTGGACAGTTTGTAGGCCGGCGGTGCTCTCGAGCACCTCAATTTTGGGCAGCTGTTCTAGCTCATGTTCCTCTATCTTAACCTCCGGGTAGAAGAAATTGCGATCATTTGGCTCGGCTGGATCTGGATTGGCATTATCTGCCGCCTGTTTAGGCGTCTCAGTGCAATTGCCCTGGGTGAGGGGATCATCCTCCATGAGCAGCACCTTTGTTTCCCGCAGCGAACACTGCGTTGCGCTGACGAAATCGTGCAGCGTATTGAAGGCAGAAACAGTACCCCAACATAGCGAGCAGATTTTCCGAGTCTCCCCACTACTTTGGGCCAGCTGCATGGGTAAGTGTTTGTTGATTATCTGCACGACATTCAGCTGGGCACCCTTTGCGGAATAGACATCCATATAATCATCCAGGTTGAGTGCGTTTACCTCCAGGCATAGCAAGCAAGCGTCAGGCGCTGGCACATCTGAGGTAAGACAAAGTAAAAGTATAAATACATATCGGTTATTTTGATTATGCGTGTATTTCACACAACTTACCCATGTTTTCCTAAAAAGCTTTTATATACATATGTAGAAACTCTTTTATTAAAATAGCTAAGCAGACAATTATGTTTTATTTATTTATGTTGCGCTGTCTTAGGCGTATTTGGCCGTTTAGGCGCATTCTCTAAAATCAATATAAAATGTGTTTTAAATTTGTTTCTTTTAAATAATTTGTAATTTTATGTTTTCTTGTTGAGACAGTTTGTGGAGGCCGAACGATAGGCGGCTAATAATATTTATCGATAGGCAGCCGATAGGTGTAGTGTTGCAAGCTGATAAAAAATGTAAGCTGGCTCACAATAGTTTATTTAATAGGAATCGGCTATGGCTCCTAATAAATTTAAGAATATTTAGGCATGAATTTCAACAAAAAGCATTTTATGCTTAAATATACAAGATATTAATCAACTGCTGGTTTACCTTCGGTCCAGTTAACAGCCTCAGCATTTGCAAAGCAAAATTTGCACTCGGATATATTTGCAACGGGATCTGCAGACGCGTTCGGCGAACATAAACAATGTGACTAAAATTTGCATGGATGCTGGAACCTGTTGGAAAGAAATTATGAAATTAATCTAAAAGCTGTTGTGCATTATTACGCTGTGTTCCAAACTGCCATTGGAAGAGTCTTAAGAATCCAGCCGGACAACCCATCGAAAAATAAATGCTGAACAATGTCGAGCAAAGAGGAAATGACGGTAAGAATTTCAACTCCATTTTCCCATCTAGGTGCAGATAAATTCTTCTCTTCACAGGTCCCCAAAAACCAATTCAGCTTTTTGCAAGATAGGAAAACCTATTGGTACACTGTAAATGAAATTAAGAATGAAGCCACATGCCCAAGCTGTGGCAGATCTATTGATAAGTTTAAAAATCTAACTGCGCACGTGAAACGCTGTTTTAGCATTAAGAAAATCGGACCTATATACAGACTGCACGGCTATGTCGAATGTAAATGTGGACTCCTAATCGCTGACAACACCAAGGCACAAAAGCTGCATGTGTGCATGGTAAGTCAGAAACAAAGTGAAACTTGTGAGGCGCTACAAATGTTTGTTTGATTTTTGTTTTCAGGGGGAAGTGCCCGCTTTTGAGCCGGATTTGACGTATGTCCGCAAGAAACCAACGCCGGAAGATCGGAAGGCGACAGATAAACGCATGTCGTTGAGCCCCCATCTGGAGCGTGAGCTGCTGCAGCCCAAGCCCTGGATACGTAACTTTGTCTCACCCTTTAAGTTAGATATAGAAAATATGCATGACAATCCCAATCCCAAGCCGGAGCCGCGCGTACGCAATTTTGATTTGCCAGTGAGCAGCAAACGGGAGCCGAAGAATGTCAGCGTCTACTCCATAGGCTCAAATAATGGCACAATTTTCGTAACTGGACAAGCGCCGCCGCCAACGGGCAATCAGAATGTGATCCTAATTAAAAAACGAGCACTGCGTCTGCCACAGCTCAAGAGCGACAAATGCAGTTAGTACGAGCTCGTGCTGAAGTACAACTATTTATTTAATACGCAGCCCGAAAAGCATTTGAAATAAAAGATTGTATTAGTTTTTTTTATATGTAATAAATAGAAAGATCATTTATTATATATAGTAATTGTAAAATGTTGGGTTTACAACTTATGTATTGCTTAGCTTTTTATGAAATACAAATATGTTTGCACAATTACAAAAAAAAGAACATCAAATGCGACAATAACTACGTTTAGTTTTGTGTAAAGTTTATGCATTAGTTTCGTATAGTACATACACTATATAAGTAATATATATATTGAATAGTATTTTCGGTTGTTAAGTGTAAAAATGTCTAAAACTGGCTAAGAATTCAGCTGTATAAGGTTTATGTATTTGTAATTGCTAATGCTTGGTCTGGGCTGGGCGGTCCTCTAGTTTCTATTATATATATATATATATATATATACTTTTGTGAATCTGTGTATATTCCCAACTAGGTCTGGCTAAGTCTGAGATTCCTATACCTACTACTACTTAGCAGCAAAAGTTGGCATTTTGATAGCGAAAGGTTTAGATTTGATTTATGTAGTTGATAAAGATTTTCTTTTTTTGATTTGGCATATAGTTTAGTATAGTGTGTGTATATAATTATGAAGAGTATGCTAAAGCGTGTTTTGTCGTGTTTTGTGCTGCACAGACAAGAGATTTTGGTTGTAACAAAATTTTGATTGCGATTACACAGTTCATGCACCGAGAGTATGGATGTGTCGAAGCCCGGGCATGGCCTGGGCTGTAGCCCATCTAAATGCGTTCGGTGACATAGACTTTGGCGGATGCTGGCGCGTTGGTCCTTCGCACGGCAAAGGTGACAATGATGCCGATCACGACCAGGGTGAGTCCAATTGCGCTCGTTATATAATGCTCAATCAGTTGGTTCTCCGCACTGCAAGAGCAAGTTTAATTATAATACTAATCTCTTCCATTTATAGGATTTGGGCACCCACCTCAAGTTTGGATCCTTGGCAGTTTCGCGTTCCTTCTCGATAATGCCCGTCACAGATGTGGCAATCGCCAGCCAGAAATTGGCCAAGCCCAGGCTGGCGTGTATGGGCACCATGGCGGAGCGGCAGCTATATGTCTTGTTCTCACAGCAGAGCATCACCAGAAAGCTAAATAAAAGCCGGATTGGCACATCCAAAGCGTAATTAGAGCCAGAGACGATAAAATATAACTCAACACCTACGTGAAAAAGCCAATTACGAATTGCAGCAGAAACATGCCCATTGTCACGAAGCCCAGCCATGAGTGCAGACTGTAGAAGTTAACCTTTTGCAATGCGTTGTGCGAATCGAAGACGGAGAGGAACCCGAGCGCAATGCAGGGTATCGCAACGGCATGAAAGAACATGTGAATCAGCTTCACATAGATGTGCTTCACGCAACGGCACAGTCGATAAATTAAAATAGCTGCAATCGAGTTCTTTAGTTGCAATACCCAAGAGACAATTGTTTTTCGGGCGCGCACTTACAAAATCCGGAGAGCGTTACGAAGCCGGCGACCATCAAGATGGGATGCAAATTGAACTGCTGCAGCGGTCGCTCCGTCCAGGCGAAACCTCCGCGATAGAACATGACCCAGAATAGCGTGAGTATCAATACACCCACCAGTAGTATGGTCGAGAGTATGACAATCAGTAGGTATTCACACCAGGAACAGCAGTTCCAGGCATTATCCGGATCCTCCTCATATCGTCTGCAATTAAATTCAAGCACATAAAATCCCAATAAGTTTCAGTTTTTATCGCAAACAATTTACTTTTGTTTAGGCTTGCCGCGTATAGCTCGATTCAGTTGATCGATAAAGCTGCCATTTATTATGTCCATTTATCCACGTAAACCCCGACCTATTATGCTGCATATATATACATTAGAGTTCCTCTGTATGTCATAATTGCATCTAGAGTCTGCAAATTTATCAGTCCGAGTTTCTCAGTCGTAACTTTGTCCGACTCTTTGTCTCTCCTTATGTCTTTCAATCCCTCTCTCTCTATCTATCTCTATCCCTCTGTCTGTCTCCCTGTCTCTCTGTCCGTCTGTCTATCCGACGTTTTGTCTCTCTGACTGTCTGTCTCTCTGTCTGCCTCTCCCCCTCTCTCTGTCTCAGTCTCTCTTTCTCTCTCTCTCCCTCTCTCTCTCTCTCTCTGTCTCTCTCTCTCCGTCCCTCTGTCTGTCGTTTAAATAATTACATAAATTTCTTTTGGACTAAAGCAGACACTAATTGAAAACGCAGCTCTAATCTGGCTTAATTGATTTATAAAGCAAATATTTACTGCGGTCATCATGAATGGGTACTACTGTACTCGCAATTATCTCATTTGCCCTGTCAAAGGTAATTGCCGGACGGATCTATTCTGTCTTCAGATCTTTGGAAGCATTTCAACCAGCAATATTTCTTACTTTTTCGAATTCGAATAAGATTTATAATTTATTAGCTCTTTTTTTTATTTGTTTCGCTTTAATATCGCCCACTGAGTTTGACAAATTTGCATTTAAAAAGTAATCAAACGGTTTTATTTATATTTATAGATTCCTTTTTTAAATTTCTTCGTTATTTGACAGAAATTGAAAACCCTTCTTTAATTTGGGCTATTATTGAAATAGATTCATGTCTTATATTATTTTTATTTCTATATTGTAGATCTGTGCACACGCTTCCAACTCCAGCAAATGGCTTTCAACTATCACATGAAATATAGTTCATATGAAATTGGATGCCAATTAAATTTGTTATTCATATCATTTTCGTCATTATGTTGCGTGAACTGCTGCTGCTGCTGATCATATGACAAAATATTTGAGAATGGCGATGATCTCAGTGTCGAAACAGATGCATTGTTGCGGCCGAAGAGCAGTGGGTGCCAATGGGATGGACTGTGGGATTTCTCACAGAGATGCTGCCACACACAAGTTCAATTCAAAGAGCAGCTGCCACAAGAAAACAGATACAAACAAGTAAGAGCCTCTAGTCGAGAGCACCCGACTGGGGTATACCCTAAACCATTTATCAAATTCAAAATATTCTTATAACATATATATCCTATTCAAGGAGCTACTTGTCAAGTTTGATGCCTTCAGCTCTTATAGTTTACGAGATTTGCTTAAAAGGCAGGTTTTTGGCATCGATTTTTATCGATTACTTTGAAACGGGGCAAGTTATCGATTATCGGACACAAATTCGTACTGCGTGGGCACTAGCAGCACCTACATTGCAAATTTCAACTCTCTAGCTCTTGAGATACTCGACTATGTATGCTAATCGGGAATATTTATGGGGTCCTTCTGCCTGTTACATACGTTTGCACAAATACATTATACCCCTTTTACACACTTTTAATGTGTTCGGGGTATACAAAGAGACGCCAAGTGGCCACAGCTGGGCTGAAGGGGGGCTGGGCTGGAAGGAGGCTGGGCTGGTCTGGGGGGCAACAGCTGAATGGAGCTGTGGTAATTAGGCGCATTTCTGTTGGCCAACGAGCCGCTTAATCATTTCCAAGTGCAGCTGATTTCGCGCTGCGGTTGCACTTGAAGTGACAGCAAAACAATTCCAACAAAACGAAAGCCAAACAAAATTATTATTATTTAAATTAATAGTGCGCACAGCAAAGAAATCGGTCGCAGCTTGATAATGAAAGCAAAAGCCAACACACATTAAAAATCAAGTAAAAGTGATTTAGTTGCGCATACTAGACTATCCAATACCCTAGACTCTGACTCTGCATACTACCCCCAAATATTATCTCTCTTTTTAACATCAGTGAGAGGTATTCTCAATATAATAATTCAAATATTTATTGGAAAATAATATGCAAATCCTTTAATGGGTGTGGCTTTTATAAGCCTCCTTAAAATAACGAATTTAAAATCGATATTTATCGATTTTGTAGATTGGCATAAAATCATTTGTCCTTAAAGACGGCATTCCAATAATTGTCTATAATCAGATATTTCCGCTTAAAGCACTTACATTTTGTTCTGAATGTAAAATCGATATTTATCGATTTCCGATAACCTATATGCCAAGCTAAACGCCTTCAGCTCATTTCTACTTTTTATGCAGTCAGGCGACAAGACTAGATGCTCGCTCACATTTTTAATGAGTATAGGGTATTATTATTATTATTAAAAAAAAAATCAACTTGTTTAATACCATATTTAAGCACGCACTTTCTCAAAGGGGGGCAAGGGGTAAGGAGGGGTAATTGGGTTTGGGTACCGACTGCATTGTATCACTTGCATCATTTTGTGATACGCGACTCGTAATAAACGCTTTAATTAACATGCGCCGCGGCATCCGTCAGTGTCTGACCAAATGACCGTCCGTCTTTCTGTCTGTGCGTCTGTCTGGCTGTCTGTCCGTCTGGCTGTCTGTCCGTCTGGCTGTGCCCCACTGACGTTGTTGTTGTTGCACTGACAGTCGATGCATGCCTCGGCGAGCGATGTCAATGAACGGCCAATGCAACAAAACAAACAATTTATACATATATACGTATGTATATACCCTATACCCACATGTTATGGTGAGGGGATTGGGGCTGTGTGTGGAGGCTGCAGCATTTAGTTTTCAACACATTGCACAATGGAGTGGGGGTAGGAAGATAGGAGGCGGGGGCCTAGCTGCAGAAGCCGCTTGCTTTAACACACATTTCACTTGCCGCCCAAGTGCAACAACGACCACAAATTGTTGTTGCAGCCACATGAGAAGAAGAAGAAGGAGGGGGGTGGTGTTGCTGGCAGTCTGCATGCAGCTGCATCTTGTTGTAGCTGCATCTGTATCTGCATCTGTGCAGCTCTTTCACTTTTTTTTTTAACTGGCTCTGGGAAAATTTCGCTAAAAGCTTTTGCTTTTGCTGCGTTTTGTGCAACAACTCGTTTTACATAGTCGGCTGCAAGTTGCAAGTTGCAAGTGCAGACTAAACCTGAACCTGAACCTGCAGTCGCTGTTGCAGCCATGGCTTTCAATGTGCCTGCTGCTGATTTAGCGCCAATTGTTGCTAATGGGTCAGCAACAATTTGCGGCTGTTGACACTGCGCCCACAACAAAAACAACAGCAACAACAACAACAACAACAACAGCAGCAGCAGACATGGCTGGAGACTGCCTGGTGCCAGGCGTGTCTAATGAAGGAAAGTGCCAAATCCAAAGCCTAAGCTGACAGTTCCTTAACCGCAACAATTTTCATAGACCCGGCGAAAGCAGCCACAGCTACAATCAGCCATAGATTGTAGCTGCATGTCATGAGTGTATTATAATATTGAAGCCGACATCTGCAAACCCAATCAGAACTTATATCTATATATACGTATGTCTGATCAGCCAGATATATTTCTAGATTTAATTCCCAGTTGTTTTGACCAAACTCTTCACTGCTATCAACATCAGAGCCCAAGGAAGTCAATTGATGTCTTGTATTTGCAAGATACTTGTGATTATTATTCTAGTCTTTATAAACTACAACGAGAATAACAATTTGAAGGTTATTTAAATAGCTACACACAAATTATGTATAAGTACAAATAGCATAATGTCCGTCAGCTTTTATCTGGCTGTTGGTCTTGTGGCAGTTGATAAGCTCATGTGATTTCCACACAAAAGATACAAATGTATCTGAAGCGTAGTGCAAACAGCTATGCCATAATGAGAGCCCAGCCGTGAGTTGTCTTTGGGCTGTTAACTCTGCCAGTTGAAAGCGGGCTAATTATGGTTAAAACAGCTGATGGATGGCACTCAAAACTGGAGCGCGACTCGTTTAACTGCATCAAGAATACAACTATTGACGCGGCACAGATACAAAAGTATCTGCAAGTGCTGGCTGCGTATATCTGTAAGTACACGCAGCTTAAGTAGGTGTTTGGCATGCAGGAAACTTGGGCACAATTTCAATTAAAGCAAATTAAAACTACAATTAAACCTTAACTAAATTAAAACATATGCTCGCAAGCATGACGGAAAATCAAGCTCAGAAAAACAACAAGAATGAAGAGCTATGTTCGGCACGCCGAAGATTTAATACTCTAGCGAGAATCAACCTCATAGTGCCCATATCTAAGAAGCTCAGGGAAAATAGTTAATTGTTAAGATTGATACACACAAATGTTTTCCATGCAAGCACCTACATTTCGTCCGATCGTTCCTATGGTAGCTAAAAGAGGGAAAGAGGGACGAATGCAAAGTTTCAGGACGATAGCTTTAAAACTGAGAGCCCACTTCGCATAGAAACAGACGATGGAAGGACAGACAGAAGAACCTGATCAATAATATGGGTAAGGAGATGTCTCCTTCTATGCGTTACACATTTCACGTAAAAATTATAATAGCCTGCTCTGCAAGGGTATCAAAAGAAAAACAGACGCACACAATGAGTGTGTGTGTGTGTATCCTGCGGGTTAATTATGATGAAGTGCGCGTAACGAAGCTTAGCTACAACCAAGTTTTACTTGTATCTATGTGTGTGTAACTATGTGTGTGTGTGTGTGTGTGTATCTGTGGTGTTGCTTTACAATGGGCGACAATTGTTTACGGACAGAGCGCCGTCTCGGGGAGTTTCAATTGAAACATTTTCGTGCGGTTGCTGCCCCGTTTTGTTTAAAAGGCCTGCGGCTTGTGTTTCGCCTGCATGTGTGTGTGTGTGCGTGTGTGTGCGTGTGTGTGCGCTGGTAATTGTATCTTAAAGAAACAATCATAAATTCGCAGTACCACAACTCGACACGCAGCGCAAATGCGACACTGTGTGGCAGTTGCCCTGCAATTTATTCATTGAATTATTGTATTTATTTATCATATTTATAAACATTTCTTCTCTTTTTTTTTTTCTTTATTTTTTATTTTTTTATTTAGCTCGAATTCGAATTAAGAGCCAGGCAGCCTGGCTCACAGTACTCTATTTAAAGCGGCATATGCAGTCATATGTATCTACCCCCAAAGCAGCATATAATTTATCAATTTAAATGTTTTTGAGCTGATCTTTTAAGGCAGAGGGCAGTTCGACGAGTTGCAAGCCTCATTTTATTTGATGTGCAGGTGAACTCAGGAGATGGCCTAGATTAGGTGTCTGAGAGACTAAGAAACGATAGATCGCCAGATTAAATAAATTAATTTTTGTTAATTTAAAAAAAAAAAAAATAGCAATAAACAATAACAGCTGCCTTTTTTCATGTCCGAAGCTTACACAAACTATTTTACTATCATTTTCAACATTTGTTCCGATAATGTTTTAACATATTACAGACTGAATTTCCTGTACGATAGGATCTCATCTTAGCTAAGCTTTAGGCTTAATGAAAATAAAAAATAACAGCTGCCTTCGTACATATCCGAAGTTTTCACGAATTACACAAACTATTTTACTATCATTTTCAACATTTGTTCCGATAATGTTTTAACATATTACAGGCACATTTTCCATTAGATAAGATCTGGTTTCGGTTGAGCTTTTGGCGGACAAGATGTGTCAAATATGCGTTAATTAGCAGCAGAAAGCCTTGATATGCTAATAAACAGTCCAGATATAATTCTTTACTCCAGTCCCATAATTCTGAACTAATTGTTGTATAATCTGTTGAATCAACATGAAGTTGATTTGATGAAGAGCTAACTTACGCTGTTGTCGTTCCTCCACGCGGCATTTTGCCCAAATGACGATCGCGCATTTAACCGAATTTATGTAGATTTTCCTTTTGTTGTTTTTAATTTTTTTTTTGTTTTTGTTTTTTGGCGCGCCAAGCAAACCGGCGAGCACACGGCGTATACGTAATTAATACGTCACAGCGCGTCTATTTTCTATAGATCGCCAATCGAGATCGCGAGCGTTTGGCTGATGTAAAGAGCTTTTCGGAATTTCCCACAAAAAATATTTGCAATTCGTTGAAGTTCTCTAACGTATACGCTGTAAAAATTACAATTGAAAATTCAATTCGTTGCATTTGCAACTGAGTCTGCAGCTGAGCCTGAAGCTTAGTCTGAAGCTGAGAGATTAAGTAAAAAATAATTAAAACATTTGCCTAGTCGTAGACGAATATATAAGTATATCAATCGGACATTTAGACTTGCTAATCAGCACGTTAATTTGTCAGGCACAATAATATAAGGCATTCTGGAAAATAAAAATGTTTTAGTTTCGCTTTGGGCTTCGGTTCCCAAAGATATTCAAGAAGCTAATCAATGCCATTAATTAACGTGATTGATGTCTTGTGCATGCAAATGTGATGTCTTTTCGACAACTTTCGATTTCATTAATTGAAAGACAATGTAACTAGCATCCATTGATATAGGTTCAGCTGTTTCTATTTAAAATGAAAACTAAACACTTTCTATATAAGAGCGCAAGGTTATTGTTTATATTGTTTCCTTTTGTTCTCCGGCAAACACAACACTTAAATCCACACACACACATAAATACACACATTTGTTTTCCACACGATATTCAAATAACGCCCGACAGCCGCAATTAATGTCCCTTACCGATCGACAGCGAATGAACAACTGAAAAACCAACTGAAAATGCTGGCGGTTTGTGTGGGATCTGCCGCCGGCGCGAGAGAAATGGCTGCTGCCGCTGCTAAAGCTTTTGTCCGTTTTATTTTCAATTGATAACGTACCCGATTTTATAAACAAAATATAACATTTTAATTCTGAGAGCTTATTAATTGTGTCTTTTATCTAAAGACACAACTATTTATGTTCCTTAATAATATTAAGCAACAAATGCGACAACTTTAAAATCAAAATAACGTCAACAGACTGTGCATGCAATGCTGCTGTTAGGCATATGTTAAGCTCAAAAAGGCACTGTTAAGCTCAAAATGTTGTGTAAGATTGATCAAAGCAAAGACACGAACCAGCGACAAGCTTTGGCGCCATATTCAAAAGTGTTTTGAACTGAAGATATTAATCAAAAGTAAATATGTTTTACAGAATTAACTGTCTAAATAATTTTGTCAGATTTTAATATTAATTACTTCAAGTGTATCTCTCGGCAGTTGCATTTTACTAGCGCCTGTGACCTTGTTGTTGCTTAGCTTGTCAACACATTTTTGAGACTTTTAGGCAAATATTATAAAAGATAGCCGCAGTTGCTTGAGTTTCTGTAAATATTATAAATGATTTCAGCTGACAGCATGATAGGAATAAGAGTTCTGATAAAAAATATGACAAACGAGGTGCCCAATTATACAATGGTCGTGGGGTCTTGGTTAATACGCTGCTCTATTTATAGAGAATTTTCATTTATTTATTAATAGCGCTTCATTTAATAATTGCGCACAGGGACATCAATCAGAACATCTGCCTGACACTGTTACCTAACTAATCAAATCTATATAAATAATAGATGAAGTTTGTAAATGCTAAACGAAACTGGGACACTTCTATTCGGGTCGGTTAATTACAGGACATTGAGGGACACACAGAGAAACCGAGCACACCCTGCTAATGCGTGCTCATTACACACGGCAAGGCTGTCCAGGTGAGAAACACGAGACAACTGGCAACTCCTTGAAATGGACGCGTTTTCGTTTTCGGCTGAGCGCGCCCACAAATTACTTCAAATCGAAATGAAATGAGCAAAAGTTTCCAGGTTAAAGCCACAAAATATGTACGTAATTACATGAGGTGAAAGACGAAAAAAATAGAAAATGAAAACAAGGATATGGTTAGGGAAAGAACTGTGCGCACGCACGCGATCAACTGTTGAATGTGTGTGCGAAAGGTGTGCGTGTGTGTGTGTGTGTGTGTGGTCTGTGTGTGATTTGCGAGCTGCTCATATTAAAATAGAATTTACGACCTACCGTGTACATGGATTAGGAAATTGGCGCATTAAAAAAAAAAAGGAAAGGAGTACGCCAGGTCTAAGGGCCGCCCCCTGCCTTGCGCCCCCGCTTGAGCCAAGGGCGTGGCCCAAATGCTGTGCATTAATAAAGCGGCGTATACGTAACTTGGTGTTCCTTGGGCCCAATGGAAATGTAAATGGTTACACTTGGGCCCATTACGAAACGATTAATGTGCACAGTTTTAACGAGCTATTTTGACGACAGCTCCGCGCTGACGAGGTCAAGGCAGGCTCCCGATCCCAGGTCATATAACTAGCCCAGCTGGGCTCAGCTAAGCTTAGCTCCCGGCTAGATGTCGCCAATTGCTACGCTCTTCAGTTCCATGTGCTTTCAAATACAGCTTGACACAATTTATTTAAATTTTTATTTAACTTATTTTTGCTTTTTTTTTTTTTGTTGCTTTTTGTTTTTTTTTGATTAGTTGATGGACTGAAAGAGCGCAACAACAGCACATGTCTCCTTAATTCGTTAGCAGATAGAACAAATAGATCTTCAAAACATATGCGGCAAATACACATGTGTTGACATTGCTGCAAATACCCTGTAGAAACGGGCGATACAAGGTACATATAGCAAATAGGCAGTAACTGTTTTTCTGACTGAGACTGACCTTGTTATTCTTTAAGATACTTCTGACTAACTGTATTTAAAGAATGCTTAGACGTCGATTTTGCCTACTTCTATACAAGCTAGACATATTCATACCCTGTAAACTTTCCTCTATCATAATGCCAAAACTCAACTGATTTATATAAAGAATAACTTTTTGTTCTTGGTTTGACCTCCATTTAATTTTGACAAGACAATTTTTGTCGAAATATGTATTGTTGATTATTTTAACCCCCCAAGTTGGATGGCAGAGCTTTCCATAATTATAATATAACTTTGCCAAAACCAAAACGATTTTAATGGCTAGCACCTTTTTTGGCCTAATTTACGGATCAAAATAAAATAATACATAACCCAGAGTAGCAGAGTTGTATATTAGCAGACATTTAAGACCTGGGATTATATTTTCAAGATCTTAAAATATATTCTCTTAATAAATGGACTCACTTTTCATCTGGCGGCGGCGGCATTTCAATGCCATTGGGCGTGCCCGGCGGCGTCTTCTCGTTCTCCATGATGGCCAGCGGTGGCAGGGGACTCACCGAATTGCTATCCATGTGAAGGCAATCAATTGTTGATAGTTTGCTGCTGGCCGCCTGTCAAAAGGATGAAACGTTAAGAGCTGTTGTCTATTATGTGCGGGGCGGGGCTATCAAAAATCGGAGTCCAACTGCAGCAGACAGCAAGAGCATATTTTTCCCTCTATTTTTTTTCGCCCCTTATTTTTGCCTTTTTATGTGTAGCTCATAAAAATGTTTTCCATAATATTTAGTAGCAGCTAAAATGGGAGTCAGAAGTGGCGAACTGTTGCTGACAGATGCGGACACGGACACAGCAGGGTCTGCCACTGGAATAATATGGGGGCGAAAATCTCAGCCGCTGGCCTGCGGTTGTTCCAAACCCGCCTGCCCCCTTCCTACCACCACTGTGGTGATGAATGGCGGCGCCGTTATATGCCACTTTTCATTACGTAGCTGCCAGCTAAGTGTGTGTGCTTGTATGTGTGTGGGTGTGAATGGCTGTGTGTGCGTGTGTGTGTGTGTGTGTGTGTGCATTCGCTCTGAATGGAAATGAAGCTGCAATCTCTGCCATATTGTTGAATGAATTGTGCAGCGAGTGCTGCCGATAACTGATCCAATTTCTCTCCCTCTCTCTCTCTCGCTCCCTCTCTCTTGCTATATATTATTTAAGCTTAAAATGGAAATTTCATTTTATTTTTGGATATTATGGGGCGACATGCACAAAATGCTCACCCAAAGGTAGAAATGCGGCATCAACATATTTGAGTGCATTGCACTTGAGCTGCATTCAAGAGAAAAACAAGTTGGGGTACTTTAGCTTTTTGATTGGCTTTGTGACGTCAAGGAGATAAGCTCATGGCAAGCTTCTGCTAAATTTCTTACTCAAGCAACTGAAAACTTAAAAAACTATAGCTTAAATTTTTGTGTTTGCAGATTTGTATTTAAAAAGAAGTTAACTCTTGGCATAAAAAGGAAATAACCCTTGCGTGATAAAAAAAAGTCCCATGAGCAATAAAGGGAATTAGTTTTACATTAGAGAAAAAGTGCTTTAGGCAAAAAAAGGATAAGTTCTACGTGAGAGAAGAAAGTACTTGAATATAAATAAAAAAAAGTGAGCTAAAACTATCTGAATATCAGCTCAAGCAGCTCTTGGGTCTTTTAAGGGCATACAAGCTTCGGTGTGGCGATAATCAATTTGTGTTTTTTTTTCTCTTTTGTTTGTTATTGTGCGCTGTGCCAGACGTAGTCGACGTGTAAAATTGACTATCATACGTCCGAGTGCGTTCTGCAGAATCGTTGAGAGCGCCAATTTCCGACATGGATGTCGCCTCGTGTCGCAGTTTGATTGAAGTCTCTCAGTCTGGCCCACACACTACAACAACTACTACTAAGTACAACAACAAAAAGTACCATGGGAAAACCAATAATTATACGTAAGTACACACACGTCTGTTCTATTTATTGGCAGTTCATTGAACTTAGCCCAGGAGACATTTGATGGACACTTCAAACTTCCTTTTAATGCATGAGTTATCCCTCCATCGAATCGCTTTGCATAATCGACATGTGTCCATTTCTCAGGCTCGACTTGGCCAATGGCCAATGGACAACCAATAACTAAGCTCCCCTTACCTTGTTTACCCTAGTCCATTGCGTACTTGATTTGTGTCACAACACTTTTCCAACTTACAAATTGTTGATCCATTCACACAAACAACCCAAACTATTCCATCGACCTGCCTGTTTAATAGTATTGGGGCTTCAACACTTTCCTTGAATGTGTACACAGCACAGAAAACTGTGGGAATTACGCGCAATTTTGATTTGCCTAATACACTTGGAGAAAAAGGACTATCTGCATGAATAGTACCCCATAGTTGCCTTAAGCATAAGCTCAATTATTATTAGAATTTGCATGGGAATTGAGGAATCATATTTCCCGACAGGATTCTTCACGAGAACGACCTTCTGGCATTTGTACAGTTGTAAATTTTAAGTGAAAGACTTCGTTCTTGGTTATATGTAAGTTATATATAAATCTTACTTGGTTCAAGATAACCAAGATAAGATCAGTAGGGATTGATAAGGTATTATTCTGTTTGGTATTATTCTATTTGAGCATAAGATCCTAGGATTTTCCTAGCTGTTCAATTGAACATCTTTCGACTCCATTAAAATTCACTCTATACAATTCATGTCAGATATTCTAATCTTTGGATCTACAAATTCCGAGAGGAAACACACATAAGTCCATGTCTCAATTGCCGACTGCACACAGAGAGCGCCGTTGCGTGAGGGAATTATAAGAGGGAATTATAAAGGGGGGGAATTATAAGATATCGCTAGCTAGCACTTATTGCCCGATGGCCCCAATTGTTCATCTAGAGGCGCCCACATATCAGTGCCCAGACCCAATTTGATGTAGGAAACTGCACATTATGCAATGCGGCGTAACCGTTTCCGTATCCGTATCTGTATACAATAACAAAAGCCATGCAACCGAAAAACTATTCGAAAATGTTTGACGCTTCGTTTGAAGCTTTTGAGTATATTCATTAATAATGAATGAAATATCGCTGCAAATGAGAAAGGCTCAATTAGTAAGGTCTGTTATTAGTCTCCCATTTTGTAGAGTATATTCTGTTTGCGGACAAAGCTTTATAATCCGATTAAGCGTAGGTTTTTTTTTTTAAGGGTAGAAAAAACTTTGGGGCTTGCCGGAAATGGTTAGAGGTCCGGGCAATTGCAGTTGTTGTTGTTGCTGCTGCTGCTGATGCTGCAGTTGTTGTTGTTGTTGTTGTTGTTGTTGTTGTTGTTGTTGTTGTCGCTCTGCTGCCAAACAATACAAATAATCGGTCGTCTTACTATAACCTACCCCAAGTTTTTATACAGTGCGCACTGCGAACTATTCAAATTCCAAATGACTTTTCACTTATGCGCTTTAATTTATAAATCCATCAAATGTTCACTAATTAAATGCCGTTGCAGCGCGATTAACTAGCGGGCTATAATTTAATTTATCATTTTGACTAAATATGCAAGCGCACGATGCCACAAAACTGGGGGGAAATACACCAAAGCCGCGCCACGTCTGCTCGCCACGAATGCTGCGCTCGAACTAAATTGTTTGCCGGCAGCATTCGACGCGCTGGGAACATCGAATAATTCGTTCGATGTTGTTGTTGTTGTTGTTGTTGCTGCTGGTTGGTTGGGGCTTGGGGGTTTTCGAACAACCGAACTTCGTGTCGTTGCGTGACAGTGGGACAAAAGCATTGGAAACAGACTGGAAACATTGGGCGGGTCTCCTCTGATAAGTGAGTGCAGTTTAGTGGCTCGATGTGAAATAGTATTATTATTATTGGTATTATTATTAATAGTATTAGTATTAGCTTTATTATTATTGGTAATAGTATTATTAGTATTAGTATTCGATTTATTATTATTGGTATTAGTATTATTAGTATTAGTAGCATTAGTATTATTAGTATTAGTATTATAATAATTATTAACATTATCGTAATTATTAGAGCCAGATTGATTTTTGATGTCTTTCTAGACTAGACCCTAATACCTTGCAAATAATATTCAATTAGGTTTGGGATAATACATTTATAATAATTCATTAGCTATAATTAGCAGTATTATATGTTACCAGTTACTTATCCTCCAGGGATTTCAACCTGCAGCCTTATTGTTCGGTTGTCTGAATCGTAAGGACAATTCACTAACAAGGACTGCTATATTATAAAGTTGAATTGGTTAAATACTGCTCGGTGGGTTTCCTTGCAAGATATTTGGGATTTCCCTGCCAAATGAAAACAACCAAATCTTAAGTTTTTATTAAGTTTTATTTAATTTATACACATAGACATAGGAACTTAAGAGAAGAACAAAAAACACGCAGCTCTGAGCTTACATCGAAACACTTTCAATTGACAATTGTGTAATAAGTACATATTCACAAGTCACAGGTAGATAGATTATGTAAGTTTTTATATTAGATAACTCTGTGGGATATTTTTTTTAAATACATTTGTTATTGTCATTGCTTTCAATGGTATCTTAGAATGCTTGTCTAAAATCCTACGAAGTACAAATGCTGCCTTCATTCGCTTTGATCGGAGAAGCATAAATAGATATTTCTGTATATATATAACATATATTTATATATCGTATATAATTTATGGTATGTATGCTGGGTTCATTATGGTTAATGTCACAAGTTGTAGAACTCGGATAGCTAACTAGAATTGTATATTAACTAGAGATGATTAAGCAAATAATTTAAGCGAGATTCTACAGTTATCTATTTATATATATATATATATATAAATGTAAATTTGTTGTCCATAGGTCTCTAGAGGCCCGGCTTGGTCTTGTCCACGCTGGCCAGGCTCGCTGTGCTGCCAGCCTCCGAGGAGACGGGACTGCTGCTCCGGGGCTCAGACTCCGCAGGGGGTAAGGGACTGCTTGCCAGCTCGGTCGTGTTGCAGGGTAACTCCTGAAATATATATATTGAATATGTATTATCTTATATTAGATTGTCAATGGCCTTTTACGCACCTCATCGGCAGCGGTTTTGGTTGTCACCGATTCAGTGATGCACTCCTGCGGCGCATCCTTGGCATTCTCGGCCCAGCGCTTGAGGAAGTCGACCACGTCCGAGTGGCAGAAGTTCTCGGCCTCGTCGACGGGCAGATTGCCCCAACGATCCTTGGGATTGTGCGGCACATGGCACTGCTCCAGCAGAAATTTGACACACTCCAAGTGACCCTCCGAGGCGGCCAAATGGAGCGCTGTCCGTCCATCGTAATCGGCCAGGGTGATGTCCATGCCGGACAGACGATGGCGACGCAGTGCGGTCACATCGCCGCTGGCGGCGGAGAAGAGCAGATTGACAATGGACAGGCCCTTGGTCTCGTAGCGATGCTTACGCGGATCCTTCTTATTGGACAGATGCTTCAGATTGTCGTAACGATGGAAATTGAACGTGTTGACCAGCTCCTCGCAGAACTGCAGGCCACGCACCGTATTGCCCAGCTGATCGAGTGGCGGCGACCAGGCAAATATGCCCATCACATTCGGTATGACCAGCATCATGCCGCCACTGACGCCCGACTTGGCCGGCAGGCCCACCTTGAAGGCGAACTGACCGGAGTAGTCGTAGGTGCCACAGGAGTGCATTATGGAGAGCACATCCCGTATGACTTCCGGGCGAAAGACCTTCTCCTCGGTGGTCGGACAAATGCCGCCATTGGCCAGACTGGCGGCTATCACAGACATGGCTTCGCAGTTTGTCTCCATGGCGCAGCACTGGAAATAGTAGTCCATCACCTCCTTCAGGTTGGTCCGCTTCGGGAAGCACTTGTTCTCGCGCATATAAAAACCAAGGGCGTAGTTACGATCCGCTGCCTCGCGCTCCGAAAGGAATACGGCGTTGTTGAAGCCAATGTATTCGCCGCCGGACAGACGCTTGAACCAGGACATGGTGTAGTCGAAGATCTCGGCGGAGGTCATATCCGGCTTGACCAAGGCGTTCATCAGCGAGCAGGTAAGTATGGCCCCGGCATTGATCATGGGATTGTGCGGCTTCTCTGCGAGGGGAGAAACAAAGGAAGGTTAGAACGGACACGAGCTCGAGTCTGGGTCCGGGTCCGACTTACTATTCTGATCGAGCACGAGTTCGTTGAAAATGCGTCCACTCGGCTCCTGGCCGACAAACGAATGGACAACCTTGGGACCCAGTTTCTCCAGTGCAATGGCATAGGTCAGGGGCTTGCTGCAGCTCTGCAGGGTGAAGGGCTCCTCGACGTCGCCAATGGAGAAGCGTTGCCCGTCGATAGTGCAGATGCTAACGCCCCAGAAATTGGGACTATAGCGGGCCAGTTGGGGAATGTAGTCGGCCAGTTTGCCCTCGGTATTGCTTTTGCAGCGAATATAGATGTCCTCAATGTCCTTGACGAAGCTCGAGAAGTCGGGGATGACAAACTGTTGACGGAACGCCTTGGCTATCAGCACAATATTCGGCGAGACCACGCTGCAAGAAAGCACCTTATATTTATTGTTGAACCTTTTTAATGGGGTTGGCCTAGGACATACGCCTTGAAGGTCTCCCGGTTGAGATGCTGCGTCTCTGCGGACGAGCCCGTCTCATAGTTGTTCAGCTTGTGCACCTTCTTCAGATTGTCCATGAGCTCACGCACACGCGGATCATTGCGTCGTATGCCCGTCGTCTTCAGTCCGGCCAGGAATTTGCCCATGGATATAAGACCCGTCTCCTCGCTGGCAAACATATCGAAGAGTACATCCTCCGCATTGCGTTGTTCCTGCTCCCGATGGCTGCAGGTAAGAAAAGGTTTAAGGAGTTTTTTTTTTTTAAATTTGAGGAGAACTTTTATTTATTAAAGAATTTCGAACATGCGTAAGTGGGAAAAGCAAAACAATATTGCGAAAAAATCCAATACGAAATACCAAATACGTAAAACCAGTTTGGGTAAGGTTCTAATTAGCTAGGTCTAGACCTGTCTAAGCTACAGTGCCTAAAAATAGTCGTGCACGTTTTGCTAGAGTTGCCAAGCTGTGTCAAATTAATCAAAGAAAATGTCAATTATCAATATATAAAAAAGATATATATTTCTTGTCAAATTTCAATTAAATTCAATCAGTTGGCGTTCCAAGCAAATTGAGTGCCCAAGTTATGACTAAATAACAAGTAAAAGGCTCTAGTCGGGTGCTCCCGACTAGGGGATACCCTGAACCCTATAACTATAAAATTAAAGATATTTTTATATATATACTATTCAAGAAGCTACTTGTCTAGTTTGATGTCTTCAGCTCTTAAAATTTACGAGATTTGCTCAAAAAACCGGATTTCGATTTCGATTTTTAACGATTTCTTTAAAACGGGGCAAGTTATCGGTTATCGGAAACAAACTCGTACTGCGCGAACACCAGGCGCAGCCAAATTTAATATTTAAAGTCATTAGCTCGAGTAGGTTATGAGATCCTTGCGTTTATACGGACAGACGGACGAACATGTCTAGATCGACCTGGCTTGGAGATCCTTCCTTCTGCCATTATAGTCTTTGTTACCCACTTTAGATGGGTTCAGGGTATAACAGAAAATAGCCAAGAACAGAACGGGTGAAAGAAACTCTATTTAATCAAGAAGCACTACGAAACAATGATGTTTACTCACGGCCTTATCGAATAGTTGCGTCGCTGATTTCTAAGGAAATAAATAATAGATCAAATTTAACTATATACATATATATATAGTATATTTAATCGGCGATTGCATGTGGCCAAATGGCGTGTCGTAAACATAAAAATCAAATGTAATTAGGGGCGGGAGAGGTGTGTCTTTGTGTCTGTGAATTGTCTCCGATTTATGATGCCCCATAAACCCATACATATATAAATAGACTCACACTCGCGATAACTATATGCTATATACCTGATAATGGCGGATATGGTGCGCACGATGGTGCCGCGGCGATTCTGCAGCGAGATGCCCTCGATGATCTCCTCGATCATGGCGGCCGTCTCGGTTGTCTCCTGCTCTTTGTCGCGCCTATAAAGCTCCTCGCGCACCTTGGCCTCCCCGTCCTCGCTTTGGCGTTTTAATGCAACAATATCCTCTGTTAACACCATGGCGTATGCGTAATATTCTGACTCTAGAGCTCAACTGTTGTGGGTCTAATGAAAGCAACTGCGAGACGAACTGGCATTTTATACACATTAGCCAAATGTGTGAGATTTATTGCGGGCAAGCGACGGAGAGAGGCACGCGAGCTAGGGAGAGGGTAGGGGCGAAGCCAGAGAGGCGGAGATAGGCGCTAATTTCTAAATCATGCCAATAAAATAAATTAATTAACTCCCCATTCAAATCGAATGCGAGCATGTAAACACATGAAGCTATTTGCATTTCTGCCCCATTTTAATGCCAATATTCAAACATTATTATATGGCCAATGTCTGGCCGCAATATGGAGGGGCTGCGTCCCGGCCTGATAACACGCCCTAGACAACCCGCCCGTCCCCCCTTGGGCGGGGGCTCGTCTGCTTGTTGGCTCGTTTACCTGATGTACTTGGTTATCACTTTGATGAAGGTGGCCTTTTGGCTCTTGGTGCAAATGCCCGCAACCATTTCGGCTATGATATTGGCATCTATCAGGTCGGCATCATCCTGCACGGGCTCGGCCTGCTGCTGTTCCTCCTCCTCAGCGACTTTGGCGGCATTCTGCTTGACCAGCTGGATGAGCTGCTCGCCGCTCATGGACTTCAGATCGTCGAGTATCTTTTGGCGTATGCTGTCCTTAAACTCGGCCGCCTCCTCGGGCGTGTAGCCATCCAGCGGCAGCGGCGCCTGCTCCGTGGCATATTGCAACAGGCTCAAACTGCGTTCCCCCATTTATTCGCTTCGATTTTAGTAAACTTTCCGCGTCTCGAAATACTTGTGGCCCGCAGCCTGACGATGCCGAAATGAGCGCCATACCGCGAGGGCCAACAGTTTTATAGTTGGCGTAGCATACGGTCCAAAGAATTGAGCGTATTTCGATCTTATCTTCATTTAATAAAAGTATGTTAATTTATTTTTATGCCCCGAGATTGCCATCAATTAGCAGCTGAGCGCGTGTTGACTGGCCCCCAGCTCCGGGCAATATATATGGACGCCAGCATATGGAGAGGCATTTGCCTAGGATATATAACTGTTTGCCGTCCAACTATATATGTTCATGATCCGCCCATAAAAACTTAGTCGATTTAAATACTACAATATTCATGGCTTGCTTTCGAATATTGTCCAAAAACTTCCCTAAAAAAAAATTCTCTTCCCACTAAAAGGGAAATGTTTTCAAACTTGTTTTCGTAGTGCGCCTAGAACCATATATTTTTTGTGCCCAACTATATATGATCTTGATCCGCCCATAAATTGGCCAAGACTCCATCGATTTTAATGCCATTTTAATCTTGGTTTGCTTTCCACATATAATCCCACAACTTAGTAGGATATTTCCTAAATGGAGAGAACATTCCTTAACATAAGTTCCCCCCTTATTAATTTTTAAAAGTGAAATGTTTTCAAAATTGGATTCTTTGTGCGATTGCAACTAAATTTTAAATTCCCACAAATGTCTCTACTTGCCAGTATTGCCTCGGCGAACAGAGTACCTAACAGCTGAGCAGGATCCTTGCAAGGTAAACAAACAAACAAAAAAGCCAAGATGCAATATTCTTTGGCATGCATCCACAAAAAAATGTGCTCGAAATAATGCGTGCAAATGTGCAAGGTAAATATTTTTGCAAAAATATATTATGAATATGAAGCTGAAGACGTAATATTTTTTTTTTTTTCTTGAAAATCAATTTCTTTGTAAATTCGCTAATTGTGTAAGTCAACTTTTGTAAGAGCCGAACATTTGCATATTACTTGGGCTAGTTTAAAAATAGGCGAGTTCTATAAATGGGCACAAAACTTGGTGACCAGCACCAACTGCTGGGCAAATATAGATCCAACTGTTGTATATCTATATCTTTATCTATATAGATTCGTCTGTCTAAATGTATTTGTAATTGTTGTTCAATCGGGCCACGTGGCAAAAGGCAAAAGGCGAAAGGCAAAGGGCGGCTGGGGAGAGCAGGTGCCAAATGAGAAGTCAAATATTTTGCGCACACTTTGTTATTGTTATAAATTGTGTGAAATTGTGCGAAATTGTGCAATATATGTATAAAATATTTAATGTTAAGTAAAGCACACTCGACTTACAGCTTGGCATTCTCCTCGCAGGGCTTGGGTCCGGAGCTGGTGTCATAGAAGGATAATTTGCGATTGGCGAAAACCAGATTCAGCAGCGGCGGGGTTCGCAGTTTCTTCTGGAAAACACACACAAAATATATATTTAAATATATAAATATATATAAAAATATATGGAACAAGTGGTATGTAAAGATATTGGTTTAGCTTTAAAGCACGTTTCGTGAAATATTTAATTACTTAAATACTTGATGGAAATATTTGCTTTGGGTATTTCACACGTACTATCATTCTCAGACGTTGCGACATTTATGCTTTTGGTACTGTCCCCGGACAGAATCGAAATTGAAATGTTAAACAAACAGCAGAATTTGATCTTTATATATGGAACATGTATTACCGATATTAAAGCTGTTTAACTCTTTGGTTGCTTTTCGTAAAGCTCCTAAAACGCTGCAACAGAAATTTTAAGCAACAGTTATTTATTTGACCTGTATAAATTGCACAACGGGTAGGTTGAACTACTTATATAAAAAAAAAAGAGGTCTTCAAACACGTTTGGTGAGCAAATGTATTCATTAATATTCAATCTAAATTATTTTTATTTAACATGTCCTTTTAATGTGTTGGAGTATTAGATGAAATTGCCAGGCTTGCTATACATGGAATGTGGAATGGTATTTAAATGCATGGGGAATAATTCACAAGCTAAATGATACTTGAAAATATAGGGAAAAATTCAATAGGCGAATTATCTTTAAATATATAGGGAATAAATCACAAACTAAATGATATTTAAAGAGAAAGGGAATAATTCAGGAACTAAATCATATCTTAATAAAGGGAATTATTCACAAGTTGAATGAAATTTAAATATATAGGGAATAATTCACCAGTTGAATGATATTTAAATATATAGGGAATAATTCACTAGTTGAATGATATTTAAATATATAGGGAATAATTCACCAATTCACTGGAGTTTCTTACGTTTTGTTTTAACTATTATAGCTATGAAATTTATTCTTAATAATTATAATATTGTTTTGTTGTTGTTTTCTATACAAATTGGTTTTATTTTCTGCATTCAATTTGCGATCTCTGAGTGACCTTCTCAGTTAGCCAGACAAATAAATATGAAGGTTGCGGGTTCAAAGTTTAAACATTTGTTGTAGAAAGAGGTATGTTTGTATCTTAAAACAACTGTGTCAAATAATTATATTATAAGAGTAACAACTTTAATAATTGAATTGCTTTTGGCTAACACAATTTGATCATAAAAGCACTTTCCCATTTTCCTTTGCTTCCAAAAAGCCAAACAATTTTTTTGCAATTTAATTAAAGATCATTCAAGAGCTGCGATACACTTAAGCAATTGGTTATCAACTATTGAATACTCTAACAGATTAAATTCATTCAGAGACAGTTGGGAATTGCAGGTAATCGAACACCTGGCTGCGGATATTGGATTATCGCAAGTGCCGCATGACATCAGCAGATGCTCGCCGGAGTCCAGCTCGGTGGCCGGACGACAGCGGGAGGCCAATTTGTTAATTGAACGGGCAAATAATTGATAAAAAGTGATTTCAGACCGACTTTCTTAGTAGTTGCCTCTAACGAAAAAAAGAGAACTGAGCACGTGCTATTTGCATACAAGCATTTTTATGGGGGAGGGGCGCTCGGCAAACAGAGTCAGGTGAAAGAAAGGCTGATAAGCACAGCTGTGGCTTTATTGCTAATAAATGTGTAATAACAGTAACCATAAAGGAAACCAACTGCAGCCGCTTCTTAAAAAACAATCACCTTTGCCTTTAGGTTTCCATATTTTTATTTATTTTTTTTTGCAGATCTTGCCATATGACAGCTTTCACAAATGAAATGAAGAGTATCCGCAAGATATTGACGCACGCAGCGCTAAATACAATTGAATCTTATAAATAAACCAAAAAGAACAAAATAAGTACTTAAAGTGTGTGCGTGTGTGTGTGCGCGTGTGTGTGTTTTGCTCATAAGTTGCATTTGTTTATGTGCTGCTCGGCGCTCTCCGAAATACCCACAGCAACAAATGCGAGGGGCTTGTTTTTTGTCAAGTGCCAAAAAAATATATTAGCACACATATCTGAATAAAAAAAAAACTGCCAGCTAGACATGTGCGTGTGTGTGCGTGTGTGTGTATCTTTATAGGTATGTCTCCAAGAATTATATTTTCTTCCATGGCAACGAAACGTAAACGTTTCCACGCCAGGTAAGCAGCCAGGTAGCTAGCGATGGCACCCCAATTAGTTAACTTTGAATTTGGGATTATTTATATTTACTTTAATAAAAGATAATAAGTAGAGGGTATCTTATAGATCCAAAATGTTTGCCCCGGCAAAACCTGAAGCCAAAGAGGCGAGCATATATATGAACATTTGATGGCACCCCAAATTTATATTTTGGATTATATATATTTACTTAAGTATGCTAAATTCTAGCCATAAATGACAAGATGTAGTATCTTTTGTCTTATAGATTCAAAAAGTGTGCCCTATCAAAAGTGTACTTCAAGATACGCCTAAGGCCAGAATATATGAACATTTGATGGCATCCCAAGTATAGTTAACTTTATATTTTGGATTATATATATTTACTTAAGTATGCTAAATTCTAGCCATAAATGACAAGATGTAGTATCTTTTGTCTTATAGATCCGAAAAGTGTGACCCAGCAAAACTTGGAGTTGATGCCAAAGGCCATTTGATTTGATATTCATTGACTTAATGTTCCAGCGAGACCAGTTCTCTATTTAAGAGCTCTCCGCTCGGCCGCTCGACTTGCATGCGATAGTGCCCGGTGCTAATCGGAATTCGCCAAAACCCACATGTTTAGATATGTTTATATGTTATGCGATATATAAACACACATGAATATATACATATGTGTATGTACTTTTTAGCGCTCGCTGGGATTTCTTTTTGTGTGACATGTTGCTCGTGACTTCGGCATTTCGAGATTTTGCGCGTTAACACATATCTGAATCATGAATTAGTGCAAATGTTTTGAACAACAATTAAATCATTCACATATCAACATGAGGCCTGTCACATCTGTATTTATGGTAACTATTTAATTGTGCACACATCATAATTTCATTATCTTGATAGAATATGGACGACGTCACGATTAATTTCCCAATGCAATTTTCCAGTAGTCATGGCTTGACTAAACCAGATGCCACCTCCCTCTGATAAGATAACAAGGTAAACGCATGATATAAGCCTTTTTTTCGGGCACGTAACTTTTAGTTAGATTCAAGATAAGAACTTGGCTGTCTGTCTGAAAGCGTGGTATTCATATATTTGCCCGCCTGGCCATAACATATTTCTAATGTAATTCAACTCCAGACTTATATAAATGATATGAATTTCTTTCGGCGAATTTCGCCAAATGGCGACATTTATATAAATATATTTATATAAACTGCAAAGTGTGGCATTTAATGGGCATTGTAAAAATCAATAATTATGTGATGCAAAAATGTTTGTGGCCCAAACAAACCAAGTCCGTAAAGCCAACCCCCAAAAAAAAAATATAATATCAGCTGGATGGGTGGTGGGGTGTCCCGATTAATCCACCACTGTCGTGGTTGGGTGTCCTGATTAACTCACCTCAGATGCGATTTTCTGCTGCACCTCGTAGCCGGAATGCCTAAACTTGGCGCGTTTCAGCAGCTCCTGCTCACTGTACACATCGACGTCGATCTTGCTGCGTTTGCCATTGGCATCGGCCAGGTCGAGAGATGTTGCCGTTGCCTTCGAGCGTCGCACCAGCACCTGGCCATTAATCAATGCAGCGGAAAACGCACGGCCTTTGGCCGTGTGGCCGGTAAGCAAACGCAAATTCAAATTCGCAAGCGTTGGGACACCTTTAAACATTATCACAGAAACGTGCTGCTGACTAATGACTTTTGGCTAAGCTTTCTCAAATTGTCGTGTATAAATGTATCTATTTGGTTTAGTCTCTGCACATGCGTTCTCTTCGACGGCGCACAAGGTACTGACCAAATGCTAAGCACATAATCAGCTCAGCAAGCCGGCAGCGAAACCGACGACAACGGCGACGGCGACGGCGACGTCAAGAGTTTTTTTAGACTTCTTTCGGCAATGCGTGGCAATGTTTGGCTTGTGAGTAATAATACGCAACTATTCCAAGAGAGTGAGAGCGAACGGCAACGAATACGTAACTGTTTCAACAGAGCGGGAGAGAATTGGGAGAGACACGGCGATGGAAGCTGTTGTTAACCGCGTGGGCGGCACGCTCTCAGCTGACGCTGCCGGGGGGCTCGTCCAGCCCCGAATGACGTCACTTCGCATCGAAATATATAAAACTGTGCTGCCTGCCTGATTGACTGAATGGACGATTGAATGATTGACTGTTTCGTGTTCAATACAGTTCCGAAAATGTTTTTTATTTTTAAGGTGAGTTTCTTTGTGCATCTTCTCTCTTAAATAGGCTGCCTCTGCGATCCTATCGAGCTACGGCTATGGCCACGTGCCGGCGAACGGACAATCAACATCCATGATTCCCAGATGACCAATATATCGTTGGTTTAACCTTACCAAAGATATCGTCCTGGTGAACCTATATGATCGAAATGATCAAAAAATATGAATGCTTTTCCTTTCAGCCATCCCCCCAATACCACCCCCTCGATGGTACCTAGTTGACACATATGTCCTTGGTTATACCATACCATTGATATAGTCCTGGTGAACCTAGAGGACCAAATCTCTGCAAAACGCGCACGGAAACGGTCCAGAAATATGTATGCATTTTTCCTTTCAGAACCCCTTCTATATAGTTGCAGTTTACCAGAATATTCTGGCTGCTGCTAAAAGCGACAGTTAAAGTATGCCATTACAATTTGAGATTGTTAATTTAGCAGAACAATTTTGCACCTTGTGGGTATGCAATGCAATGTTTTATTCACAAATATTTTAGTTCGTCTGCCTGCTGGGCATTTCTGTTCGCCTGGTACTTCAGCCGAATTTTCATGAAATATTACGCCCCTCTTAGCAGCAGCTGTTAACAGTGGTATGTTAAGTAACTGCTGCTTAACAGTGAACTGCTAAGTTACAGTTGATTAACAGCGAACTGTTCATTAACAGCTACTGCCATAAAAATAACAATTCACAATAACACATTGATGAAAGAACGCATTGCATACTTTCGAGCTGTCCGCATAATAAGCTTTAGCCTATTAGAATAGCAGTTTTACTGCATACTCTTGGGGCGCGCATAAAATAAGCCCTTCACAATAAGCACTTGGCAGCAAAATTTTATTGAATATTAAAATGGAAAGCGACATAACTTCGCCGTTGATCATGGCGAGATTATGTCGTTTTGAAGCGACATAGCTCCGCCGCTCTACAAAAATCTTGGAGATATGACGTTTCAAAGCGACATAACTTCGCCGTTGATCATGGCGAGATTATGTCGTTTTGAAACGACATAGCTCCGCCGCTCTAAAAAAATCTTGGAGATATGACGTTTCAAAGCGACATAACTTCGCCGTTGATCATGGCGAGATTATGTCGTTTTGAAGCGACATAGCTCCGCCGCTCTACAAAAATCTTGGAGATATGACGTTACAAAGCGACATAACTTCGCCGTTGATCATGGCGAGATTATGTCGTTTTGAAGCGACATAGCTCCGCCGCTCTAAAAAAATCTTGGAGATATGACGTTTCAAAGCGACATAACTTCGCCGTTGATCATGGCGAGATTATGTCGTTTTAAAGCGTTTTTTTTCTTTCGAAAAACGTTCCTTTTTGGCCCCAATCGGGCTTTATTTGGCCAATATATAGCTATTTAAAGTTTTCAAAAAAAAATCGTGTGGTTGTGGATATAGAAGTAAAACAATGCATTGCATACTTTTGTGCTGCTCGCATAATACACTTGAACGGTTTAGAGTAGCTCTTCTACTGCATACTTTTGGGCCGTCCATAATAATAACCATTCACAATATACTCATTTGATTAAATATTAAAATTGCAATGTCTGATTTCGGTCTAATTATGAAAAATTGAAAAAGGGTGATGCCAATTCATTCTATGGTCCTACACTAGTTTACCCCAATCTGCCCAATACCGAGTTTTATTTAGCCGATACATATCCAAAGAAAAGTGTAACCTTCACGTTTTTTCGACAATTTTTATTTAAAATATCTCAGCTTAATACAGTCCGATTTCGGAGTGATATACTTAGTGCTTAGATTAAAATACAACTTTGTTAAATAAATTCAAATGTTATGGCTAAGAGAGGCTACTCGCTCTGAGGTATAACGCCAAAGAGCGCAGACATAAGCTGCAGATAATCCTCCTCAACCAGCTGCACCTGTGACAGCTCACAGTATCCGGGCTCCGTCGACAGCGGCAAGTACTGCACCTCAATGGCCAAAGGCTCTGCCGTATATAAACGCTTTCTGCTGTCCGTGTGTGCGGCGCGTGGCGTTTCCGTAAGATCTGTTGAGCCTGGTTGAGCCGGCGTTGATGCCGCCATGTGATGGCCACCAGTTGGGTTCGACGCACCAATGGGGCTGAGCATGCGCGTCATCTCCAAATTACTGGCCTGATGCTGATGCTGATGCTGCTGCAAGTGCAGACGCCGTACCACATTTACGCGTAGCTCGTTCGTGGTACTGCTTGTGCGCCGTGCCAGATCCGTGTTGCCGCGCTGGCTGCTTGTCGTGGCATTCGATGAGCGCGCCGCATCCGGATGCTTGAACTTTAGCAATCCGTGCTTGCGCCGCACCCACTGACAGCGCGAGTCCCGATAGTCCACAATAACCTTGCGCCGCACAAACTCATGGAAGCTGAGCAACTCGCTGCTTATGTCTCGTCGCACGATTTGTTTCCAGCGTGGCTCCAGGTCCGGCGAACGTATCACGTAAATGCTTTGTGAGGCTACCAGCATTAGCAGATGCTCCAGCGCCACCAGGCACAGCTGGCCGTCCAGATTGGACAGCAGCTCGCTGGAGGGGCAGCTGGCCGTGGAAACAGAATGTGTAAAGCTGCGCTGGCTGCGATTCGTATCGCCGGAAGCCACGTTATCCGTCACCTCGCCAAGTTCCACGGTGGGCAGCACATTGAGCGGCACCTCATGAAAGCCATGGCTTTGCTGTAGAAAGAAACGTATAATGAAAATCGAAGCCAAGCTGAATATCAGATATCATCACTACCAATCCTCTCTGCTGACTTACCATATTAAGCGCCTTGACATAGATGGTGACCATGTTTAGAACCATGCCAAAGGTCAGAGTTATGCTGCTCTCATTCAGCTTGGGCGCACCAAACTTAACATCCAGAATGGGCTGCCATTTGTGTGGCTCGTAGTAGCTGCAGCACAAGATGTCCAATAGATCGGGACTGAACTTTTGCATTGCCTTGACACAGTAGATGATGATGTCCGTGAGGCTGAAAAAGCAAGAAAAAGCTAATAGCATTTGGCTAGGGGTAAATCCAAGAACTTACTCGTTGCAGGCGTTGATTATGTCATCGTCAATAGCTATCGACTCCATGTTGCGCAGTATTTCCAGCTGGGAGCGTCGCCCGGCGAGCAGACACTTCAAATTGCGCTGCTGATGGAACATGGACGTAGCATGGCACATCAGGCCCTGGACAGCGTTCTGTATAGATTGGGAATTAACCAGAAAATTAGTTTTATGTACATTTGTTTTGTGTGTTCTACTTGCCATAATGTTGAACAGTGAGGAGCAGTGCTCCTGCGCCCACTCCTTGTGATGCTCGGTCAAGCTGGCCACTAGCGAGATGGCCGACTTGATAAGCTGCATGGCTGCCGGCTCTAGGGATTGCTTGCCCAACAGCAGCGAGTCGACTAGATAAACCTCATGTATGCCCACGAATTGGATGGCCTCCTGCAAGAAGCACTTCTTGTGCTTGTCATAGATAATGTTGACCAGCTCGATGCCGCGGGCATAGATGGGCCACCATTGTTCCATGGTCCAGACATCGCTGGTGGGTTTGTTAAACTCGTATTTAGACTGCAGCAGCTCACGTGGCGGCAGCAGCTTGAGCCACAGATGCTCGCCCACGTCGCAGTGCAGAAACTCGCTGGAACAGTTGCTCTTGGCGAACACAATCAGTACGTCGAGCAGCTGGACGCTGAGTAGCTGTTTGCTGTGCATGGGCAGGGTGTAGGAGACGCAGTGCAGCAGACGCTGGAACAGGCGTACCGAGACAAACGGCAAATCCCAGTTGCCGGGTCCATCGGTGTTGAAAATAGTAGCTGCCGCCTTTAGCAGATTGAGGCACAAGACCAGCGAATTCGTGGATACCATGGCATTGGAATCCTCGGAAATTGGCTGCACTGGCGCCAGCTGATTCACATTCACCGATTTCTCCATATTCTGCAGCTCCGAGCAGATAATGCTAACCACAGAGTTGAGAAAGCGCAACGATATGGCCGAATCCTTGACCAGGAGATTCGTGTAGAGATGCGCACACTTGGTTATGATGGCCAGGCAGGCTTCCTTGGCACGCACATGCAAATCCTCGTAGCAGGAGCAAATGCGGCTCATGAGCTGCTGCAGCTGCTCCATCAGCTGCTGCTCCTCCTCGCCGCTGCTCGTGTAGGCCTGCTTGAACTGCAGCAATATGAATATGTAGAGCTCGGCGAGCATAATAAACGGACGCATATCGTCCAAGTAGTTGGCTCGATCGACCAGCACGGTCAGACATTTCTGGGCCAGCAGCTTGAACTGTGCATCCGGTATGCTCAAGAACTTTGGCTGCTTCTTCAGCAATATAACAATCAGATCCTTGAACGATTGCAGGCAACAAATCCAGTCGGGCAGCTCCTCGCTGGAGCCGGTCAAAGCCGGCACCTTTGGCATATCGAAGACATAGTCAAGCCATTGCTGGAAACAGTCGTGCTCAAAGAACTTCTGCATGACTTCGCGCAGTTCGGCCTTCTCGCTGTTGCCCGTGCTGTAGATCTCGATGGAGACAATATTTATTAGCTGCGTGTAGACCCGCACTTGCGGCTGGGCGCTCGGTTTTGCGAAGAGCGGACTGCAGAGTTTCTTCCAGAAGTTCGGCTGCTTAAGCAGCTCATCGACCAGCATCTGGAGATTGTGCTTCCACAGCGAGTGAAAGATGTTCATGATCTTGCCAGGCAGCGTCTGCTGTATGGTCAGCGGCTCGGCCTCGAGCGCATCGAGAAACTCCTTCATGTAGGTGACGATGCTGTCGCCAATGCTAGGTGCGCACTCCTTACCGAAGAAAGAGCGTTTGTCATGCGCATAGTTGACCTTGAAGAAGGCCTCCGTAACGCCCGGCTGCTTGGCTATGCAGGCATCCACCAGCTCCAGTATGGCTATCTTAATCGAATCGCTCTCCAGCTCGTCAGGCAGCTTTTGCATAAAGGTCAGCCGTATCTGATCCGCCTCCATGTCCAGGCAGGCCAGCAGCGACATGTTAAACTCCAGCGCAATGCGCTTCAGCAGCCGGCACGAAACAATCGGCAGCCAGCGATCGAATATGTTGCTCATATAGCTGCACACGGTGGGTATAATGCGCAGTGTGTCCCGCTGCTTGGGCTGCGTATAGATGAGCGCCTCCAGCGGCGAAAGCGTGTCCGGCGCATAGACGTGGCTTTTCAGACACAGCACCTGCATGAGTATGCGCATGGACAGACGCACAAGCATCATGAGTCCGTGCGGCTGCTGCTGCATCCAGTTGGTCTCCAGCTCCATTGTGTACTGCACAAAGGCATTGCCTACGCCCACAAATCTAGAGGAAGCATAAGTTAAAAGCTAGCATTGCAGAGACTGCTATATAATTATGTATACCTCAATAAGATCAGGCCATTGTCCAGATTCAAGAGCGAGTAGACGCACACATTAAGCAGCAGCTGGCGCTGCTCGCACTTGGGCTCGCTGCTACTGCTGCTGCCGACAATATCGAAGAGATCGCAGATGAAGCTGAGCACCTCGAAGTAGATCTTGTTCTTCTCCAGCTGCGACTTGAAGTGCCAGGTGTGCAGATGCGGAAAGATGTCGCGCAGCAGAAAGACCAGACCAGGTATTTCAACCTGCAGATAGCGCTGGCGCTTCAGCTTCGTATAGGTGCGCAGGAAGCTAAGATAGGCCAGCAGGAAGTCGTAGCGTTCGTGCTTCTTCTCCACGTTGTCTATGACAGAGCCGAGGAAGCGCGACTCGAAGTAAACGGCGCTGGCGCAGAGCTTGTAATCGTGCGCTGACTGATTGCTGATGGTGGGCAATATATCTAGATGGCTGACACGGCTGAAGATCTCCTCATCCACCAGCGGCAGCAGCGCCGTGCAAACGTTCAGGCAGATGGCCAGCAGGCGTGTGGGCGGGCACTGTACGCTCTTGAACTTGCTCAGCAAATCGATGCACATCTCGGTTGGGTGCACCATCTCCGAGCTAATACCCTCTATCGATTTGGTGCGTTGCACGGCCAGCTCCAGATACTTGAGACCCGCTTCCACGCGCAGGATGCGCTCATTGGAGTCAAAATCGCCATGCAGCTGTGCCTTATCCCTCAGCAGGCAGTTGATCTCGTGATGCAGTGCATTGAAGAAATTCACCTGGCACCGAAAATGCATATAAAAGCCATTGGCATGCTGCACTGCGGTGCAGCTAGTGCCGGCGGGCAGTGTGTAATCGATGCGCGGAAAGGGCTGCAATATGCTCGTCAGCTCATATTCATTCGTGTCCAGCTCCTTGACCTTGTGCGCCTGCTCGTCGTACAAGAGCGCCAGCATGGGCAGCGTCTCTAGCTGGCTTTTAATCTGCGAAAGACGAATACAATCGAGTTAAATGAAAACAACCAATCAGCAGCAGCAGGTGTTGGCTTACAAAGTTGCCTTGGCCCGCCTTGGTGAGTGCCTGGGCCAGCTTGGCCAAGTCGATGAACTGCAGCGGAAAGTTCTCCAGCAATGTGTTGTACAGCGAGCGCACGCCGTCTTCTGTAAACGATTTGCTTGTGATTATCCAAATCTCTAAATACTCTGTGCGGTAACAAACCTTCGCGCTGGCAGAAATCCTTGGCCAACTGCGGCCAGGAGAGCAGCTCGCAGAGTAGCTCATAGATGCCCTCGTAGCGAGCACAGCTGCCGTCGCCATCGAACAGATCGCACATGTAGCACAGCTGATTATAGATGGTCTTGCGAACAATGCGTGACAGGAGGCTATCGTCCGCAAACATCGCATGCGTCGCAATGGCATGCAGCAGCTCAAAACACTTGAGCTCGACGGCGCGTTTGCCCAGCTGGCGGCAACGCAGCAGACTGGAGGCGTCGTCGGCATCGTTGGTGCCGCGCAGACGCAGCAGCATCCAGACGAGCAGCAGTGGGCCGTGCTCTGGCCTATGATGCATGCCACCTATGTCCGCGTGCAGCTCTTCGGTGAGCTGTAAAATAAGCTGGGCGTTGTCGCCAGGCCGTTCAAAGTCGAGGCACTTTATAAGCAACATCAGCTCAGAGTAGGTGAGATTTTTGATCAGCTCCTTGTGGTACTGGTTGCTCTCGTTAAGGTAGTTTTGTATGCGGCCAAAGGAGTGCTGCTTTATGGTAGCGAACAGACGCTTAATCTGGGCCAGGCTCAGGTTTATGTGCTCGCTGAGCAAGAGAAGTATGTGCAGCACCTCGTTGGTCTCGCGCGCATTGCGTTCAGACCAGCTGGTCAGTCTGTCGGTGCAGTGGAAACCCTCGCCCGCGAGCAGTTTGCGCGGCGGCAGCTCATTGATCAGGCTGTCCAGCTGATCCAGATAGGAGTCCAGAAGACGGGGCAGCGTTAGCTTCTCCACGACCAGCCTGTACTCGTTGTGATAGGGATGATTGGGCACATTGTAAAAGACCAGCACGTTCTTCAGAATCTTCAGCACAATCATGCGCTCCAGCGAATAATAGTGCCTGATGTCCTCCAGCAGCTTGGCCATGTTAGTTTCAGTAGAGATGAGCTGTGTCAGCAGGCTGGCCGAGCCGCGATATTCCTTGGTCAGGTAGTAGCATAGGATCTCCCAGCACTGAGCCGACTCCAGATTGAGCAGCTCCTGCAAGCGCTCTGTGAAGGGCAGCAGCTTCTCCTGCTTTTTCTCCTTTAGCAGCACGGCCAGCTGAACATTGGAGGCGCTCTTCGGCTTGAACTGCAGCACGCCCGCTTGCAGCTCGGAGCACACATTCAGCAGCTCCTCGCCTACTGTGCTCCTGGGAGTCTCATAATGTATGCCGGAGACCATCTGCCACAGGCGCTTCCAGTCGTATCTGTCGAGAGAAACCATTTAGAACACGTTGAACGCAGGCTTTGTTACATTTTGCCACCCACATGACACACTTTTCGACGGCAGGCATTTCAGCTAACTTAACTTAACTACAATGATTATTAGATTTTTAACTTTTGACAAGAAATAACACAAGTTTTTTAACAAATAGCTCAGCACGCGCAATTTTGTTGCGTCTGGGGCTGCCAACCTGGCGAATTTTACCGGCAATCGTTAAGACAGCTGGCAACGCTATGCGACGTCGTCAGATGTTCAATTACAGCGTTGCCAGATATTTGCTTTGGATTTAAATTTTCAGCATGACTAGAAAGTTGAAACTTATACTTTTCATTTTGAAGGCAATCGTCCAGGTACTTCTAAAGTGGGTGCTATTTTTAACTGAAATTTGTTGCACCTGAGTTTATGTGTATATTCGACAGATTCCCCGACGATTTCGGCATTCAAACGATTCAAGATAAATTCAACGATGCCCCAAAAAAGCCTGTGAAATGAAATGTTTAACTATAGAACATAAAAACTCTTATATAAATTATAAAAACAATGTTTTTTTTTTTTTTTTAATAATAATGGCTTGGCTATTAGCACATTTTTCGATACTGAGAAATAAAACACTTGGATATTTTCACTTGGCAGCTGTTTTTCTAGATCCAAGTCACCCGACAAAATCAAAAATACAATCCTAAAATTTAAAGTTTAAAAAAAATCCGTTTTTTGTGTTGTCAACTTGATAAATAGCCCTATGTCAAAAGACTGGAAGTTGCATAAAGTTCGAGTAGCATATTACATTATGAGGACTATCTGTCAGTTACTGCTAAAGTAAGTTCTGTACAGTTAATGTAATTATCTGTTGCCGTGTATAAATATTAAATGCAGATTACCTGAAGCCAACGACTTAAGGGAATTCAAAAGAAAACCACCTAAAAGACAATGAGCCTAAAACTGGAGCACGGGAAAATCAAAATGGAGAATATTAAGAAACAAATTATGACTAGCATTTAACTTAAGGGGTAGAATGTGCATTTTAAAAGGTATAACGATTCAAAATTTCCCTTTTTCTAGCTCAAATGTAAAGTTCTAGACTTAACTTATTTTAATTAGACAAGAGCATATTATGATTAGGCAATATTTATGAAATAGTGCGCAGCTGCTAAATACCTCCCGCCACACTAAAATACACACGCACACGCACGCACACACACGCAACTAAGCTGCAATCACAGTTCGTTCTAGATACTTCAATACTATTGACTAGCCACCTTGCTGTTACACAGCTGCCGCCCGCAGATCTGAGTCCAGAGAGCAGCTGAGAGAGCTTTGTCTGTCTGTGTAAGCGAGAGAGAGAAAGAGAGAGTGAGAAAGAAAAAGAGAGAGCGCACAGACATTTGCTCAGCAGCCTGGAAGCTGCAGCCCACAAAATGTCCCCGTTAGTAACAGAAAACTATTGAGAGCAGTCAGGTCTAGGCTGAGTAGCTTGGGCCCAGAGTCGAGTAGGCTGTATGGGCGAATCATAAAACGAAATTTAATTAAAATATCAAACGGCAGCTAAAGCAATACTAATAACCAAAATATAATTAATAATAAAAATGGCACAAATCATGCTAAATGGTGCGAATGCGGCGAATATGGCAAATAATAATGGCAGCGTTGAGGAGAATGAACGTAAGTACCGTTAGACGATTGTCTGTGTGTATGTGTGTGTGTTTGTGTAAAATGTTAGTCGGGCTGTTAATCTAATTCGAGCCTGTGAAAATGTGTATCTTGCGGCTGCGGCTGCGGCTGCAGCTATGATTATGCGTCAGCAGCAGCAGCCGCAGCCGCAGCGCTAGCATCCTTGCAGCTGCGGGCGTTAACTAGTATGTAGGCTGGTGGTGGGTGGTAAGAGAAAGGGAGAGAGAGAGAGAGCAAAGCAAGAGAGCGGGAGTGCAGCGAGTATGTTAAATGTCAGAGGCTGAGAGAGCGCTTTCGTGCAGCATGCAACAAGTGTAATCTTGCTTTTTACTTGCCGCCTTTTTTTTTATTTAGCTTATCCAATCAGCGACGATGAGCTGGACGACCTGGACGACGACTGCCTGCTGGAGGAGACGGAGCTGTCGGGCGGTGTGAACAGCATTGGACGCGGTCCGTACGAGCGCGCCTGGACAACGGAGGCGACACGCGCCCTCATACACATACGCGGCCCCATGGAGGGCAGCTTCACGGAGGGCAGACAGAAGCGTACGGCGCTCTGGCTGCACTGCACCCGCCAGCTGCAGCGCCTGGGCTTTCGGTATAGCGCCGCCAAGGTGCAAAAGAAGTGGCACAACATACTCATCACCTACAACAAGAATCTGAACAAGAAGTATGTCTCCGGCTATGTGCACTGGGAGTTCTTCGAGGAGATGTTCAAGTACTTGCAGGGCAAGAAGGCCGACTTTGATATGCAGCTGCAGCCGGCGGGAGCCGCGGTGCAGGCACAGCCACAGCCACCACAGTCGCAGCAGCAGCAACAAACCCAGCTGCAGCTGCAACCGCAACAGGAGCTGCTGCAGTACCAGAAGCCAGCGACGCCCCAATTGCAGGACACACAGCCCTACATAACGCCCGTGGATCAGGTGCTGCTGCAGCCGCAGGTGCAGCTGGACAGCAAGTCGAACGACGAGTTCGACGAGGACAGCAACAGCCTGTCCGAGGTGCGTCAGCCCAAGCTCGAGTACGATGCGGACCAGACAGGCAGCACCACCCAGGAGCGGGAGAACGACAGCAGCGAGATGGCGATGGCGCCCAGCGGCAAGTTGTACGAGCAGCATGCGCCGCCGCCGGCGCCGTCGGACGATGGTTGGTGGAAGGATTACTTCGAGCGCAAGCTGGACGTGGAGCGCGAGAAGATGGAGCTGCAGCGCAGTTTGCAGCGCGAACAGGTGCAGATCCAGAAAATGTCCCTCGTCCAGCAGGAGCGCATCGAGCGCATGAAAATCGATGCCATCAACAGCCTGACCGCCACCTTGCAGAAGCTCGTCGAGGCCAAGTGCCGGCGCGCCTAGCCCCGCATCGGGTGGTCCAACAGGCCTAGATTCAACTAAACTCAGTATTATTTAAGTTCCATGCATATCCGATGTATTCTGATCTGTAATCCGCGTCTCTCTGTGTAAATACAATTTGGGCAACAACTTGACAAGCAGCCAACAAAACTTTTCAATTGGGTAAGCCACATTTTATATGCCGGACTTGCAGGTACGATTCGGTTAACGGTCAGTTTTACTGGGAACTGGGAAGGTGGCCCAGGTAAGAGGCTCTTAACGAAAAAAAAAAACAAATTAAAATAGGAACACCTACAAACAACACAATACTATCGCAATTGCAATGCTCTTGATAGAATTTAATAAAGACAAACATGTAAATATGTAAGAATTCTTGCAGGTGGGCATCCAATATACATATATATATATATATATAACGACACGTCTTCCGATCTTGATGCAATTTTTTAATGGCAGATCTAATTGAGCTATAAAATCATTGTTTATTCCTTTAAAGTCGATTTCATTAAAATTGTGGTTACAATTGGTGGGAAATTGGTTTACATATTTGATATATAGCTATGTGGTGGGAGCGGGAATGTGGCGATAGCTATAAAATGAAAGATACTTGATATACATATACTATTCTGCAAGGTACGTGTCCAGTTTGGTGAGTCTAGCTATTATAACTTACGAGATTTGCTCAAAAAACAGGATTTCGATTTCGATTTTTATCGATTACTTGGACAAGTTATCGACTATCGGAAACAAAATCGTACTGCGCAGGCGCTAAGAGAACCTGAGCACGGACAGACAGACATGGCTAGATCGACTCGGCTATTGATGCTGACCAATTAGCAAAGTCTTTCTTTCTTTCTGGTTTTCAGCTTGCTTTAATATTTGATTTTTATAATTCTGTAGCATATTTCGAATATTATTTGAGCCCCTACAACTGCCAGTTGACCTCGAAGACTGTGGCTATCGAGCTGTGGCTCACGTTGGGCTGCTGCAGGCCGTAGCTGAGGCGCCACAGATCTGTGGCGTAGACCAAGCCCTCGCCGGCAGTCAGACGCAAGCTGAGATTGGGGCAGATGCCCTCGTCGCAAGGCTGCTTCGGACGCAGCCGCCACTCGAAGTGGCCGCTCAGCTGCTGCACAAAGATGAGGCCGCGCACATGGATCTCGGTTAGGGGCCGCTGCTGCTGATGGGCCATCAGCAGCCAGCTGGAGTAGTAGGGCTCCAAATGCAAGGGATAGTAGTAGGGTTTGCCAGCATAGAGGCGTGAGGCTTTCACGGCGCTGGACTCACAGTTCCGAAACTGCAGATGCCAGGCGGCAGTTGCGGGAATCTTCTGCAAGGCAGCATCCAGATTAAACAACTGCCTCAGCATCAAATTGCTGGACACATCACAGGGTTCGCTGGCGAGCAGCTCGGGCGGTCCGTCCAGCAGCTGCAGCAGCAGATCATCCAGCTCCAGGTGCTGCTGGCAATCGGTAACTATGACGGGCAGGCCGCGCTCCAGATATTGCGCCTCCAGCAGGGAATAGCTGACATTCGAGGCAATGGGTATGCGCTCTGCCGGTTGGATTAGGTATATAACTCTAGATAGTATAAGGAGCGCGCTCTGCTTACCCAGCTGCTCGCACAGGGCACAGTTCTCCCAGAGCGTCTCGTGCTTGCCCAGGATTTTTGGCTTCAATCGCTGCTCCGCTGCGCCGCGCTCGATCAGGCACTTGGCATTGTAGTAGGGCGTCCAGTTCCAATAGGGCAGCAGTTGTATGAGCAGCAGACGCCCTAAGGCGCTGGCCGTCCAGGCGCACGTGTCGCAGTAGCTCCACAGCAAATAAACCAGCAGTCCGGGCAGCAGGAGCCACTGCGTCCACCATCTCAGCTGCCCCAGGCGCACATGCCAGGCCAGGGGCTGGCATATGCTGCGCATTTCCGCCTCACTGAACCGCTGCTTCCGGCACTGCTCCGCAAAATGCGTCAACTCCCGCTCAACGCTCGCCATGTGCACGTCCTAAAGGCCAGCCAGCGAATGAGGATGGTTTCAGGTCTAACCAAAGCCCGGACTCTGTTCTGCCTGTTCGGCACATGCGCCCGTTGAGTAATTTCTGTGACGGCAAATCGAATTTTCTATTTCATTGGGCGCCCAGACGTGCAAGGCGCCGATAAGAACCACAAAGGATGATTCGAGAACAAAACCAAATTACATGGAAATTGCTTTGAATTGAATATAAAAATTAAGCGAGAAACGAGTTGACAAGCTGTACGCAATAGCGTAAAATAGAAGAGCTTGAGTGAAGTGAATCATGACAAATCGGACTTCAATTAAATGATCCACAGCCAGATCCAACGCTGACCCAAGGTTTTCTTTATGCATACTTGAGGAACCTCCGTTTTCTATCATCAACCCTGTGACTACCTTTTGCCCTTTTCTCGCTGAGAGTCGCAAAATAAAACAGATTTTATGTAGAACTTAATAATATTGAGAAAAGGTACAGTGTGTAGTTAGGACAAAGAGATATGTGGGGATATGTGGAGCCTGTCCGGCCAGCTATGCCCCTGCTCATAGCTGGGAATGTTCAGTGAGTTCGCGAAGTTATCCTGAAAGCACCCATTTTATTAGAGGTAGAGAAAGTTTTGTGGAGAAAACGTAATTTGTAATAGTACACGAAAAAGAATCATAATAGGGATAAGGGGCGATAATTCCTGGGTAGATCTGAACAGAAAGGAAGAATCGATGTAGTATCTAGGATGACAAAACCGAGGATATGGAGCTGATTTTTAGTTTTAATATCCGACACGCAAATTGTTTACAGATTTGATCTGATTTATTCGGGTTATATAGAGGCTTGACTGAGGTATTTGACTTTGTTAATTTTTTTTGGTATTTTTTGTTTGTTTTTGTAAGATTAATTAATTTTCCTCAAGCCGCAGTTGCCTGACGGCGATGTGGAGGCTTGCAGCTCTTGAAGAACTCGCGAGTCTCGTTGCACTCCTGGGTATCGGTCCACACGGAGGCCGGGCAGTTCTTCATCATGTTCTTGAAGACGCAGCCCAGCAGGAAGGCTGGCTTGTGCGGGCACAGTGGCATGCCGGGCGGTGGTGAGGGACGCGGACGATTGCCCATCTTATCCTGCCGCTCGTCGACTTTGGCGGCACAGGTGGTAAATGCGTCGCTGGCCACAGTCTGCAAATCCTCGCTGTCCTTGAAAACAATGCTCAGATAGTCCTTCAGCTTGTCCGCATCCAGGCTGTTGTCCTCGTAGATGCCAGTCTCATTAAAGACGCACGACACGAAACACTGACGGCAGAGAAAAGAGTTCGTATAGGGATTCAGTGTGGGATCAGTCTGCTTACGGGTGGCAGGAAATGATGATGGGGATGCGGACGCCTGCCCTCGCCGCTCTGCTGCTCCGTGGACATGGGCGGCGGCGACGGTGGCGTTATATTATACTGCTGGCATTTCTCCTTCAGCTCGGCTGTGACAAACTCGGGCATGGGACAGCATGTCATGGGATTCACAAACTTGGGCCGTTGGCTGCAGTCAACGTCGGCATGGGCCACGCTCTGTTCCGTAATTAATATTAAATTACACTTATCTCCCAGCTCCATTTCCGCACACACTCTACACTCTACATACCAAACACAGCCCGACAATGACGAGCAATAATTGCTGATACTTCGATAACATTATTTTTCAGCCCGGTTCCAATGGGGGGCTACGACTGAGCTGGTTTCGAACTGATCTGACGTTTTATAGCTGCTGCTGTCGCTGGTTTTTCCATGGTAATTATGAATATTATACTTATATCTATATTTTTTGGTGTGTGGCGTCCACAAATAAATGATCTTTTTTGCCAATCTTTAAATTAACTTCTTTTTTTTTACCATGCAATTATCTCGATTGCCTAATTAATTCAATTGACATTTTTTATTTTTTATTTTTTGCGGATAATCTGTTTACACTCGTGTGGTAGGGCTTTTTTTTTGACAAATGAGAACGCGACTCTAGAGACTAAGAGCTAGAGACTCGAACGTAGATCAAGACTATTTCGATTAATCGATAGCTTTCAGATAATCGTTTGCTTGGAATCGATAAATATCGATCGGTGCAGGGTATCTCCTAGTTGTATAATTCAAGCGATAATTAATGTTTTTGTCTGTTAAAGTACAATTATAAAAAACATAAAGACCTGGAGATTCGCAGATCAAATTTATTTCAAATAATCAATAGCTCGACCCGTTTCCCTGGAATCGATAAATATCGCTCGGTGCAGGGTATCTCCAAGTCGCGTACTTCCCGCTCGAGCGCTCTTAATTGTTTTTGTCTGGTAAAGTACCATTATTAAATACAATTTAATTGAGCAGAATTAATACGATAATTCGATAAGTAAGCACAAACAGGGCTAGGGAAGAAGATTTATTATGAGGTAAACAAGGATTAGGATTAAACATGATTAACCCTGCTTATCTAGATTGTAGGCCCCATTCATTCCTTTAAAGCCCTTCGAATTACACCACATAAATTAATAAAAATAAAAAAATAAAGCGATAATTGGCCATGGCTAATGGATAAACACATTAAATTTCAACAATTTTTGCTAAATTACCGCACTAAAAATTTCACAATTTTAATCACAGCTCTTCGCGATTGCACAAAACAAATTGCGGGGCGTGTTTGCTCTAGTTTAATTTGTATAATAAAAAAAAGGAAGATCAACTAAATAACAGACTATATTGTGCCAATGTCATTTGCTAATACAAATCTCTGCTTGTTTCCACTTATTTCCAGGCTATTTGCCGACTACCTCGGCCACCGCAGACTTGACATCCGGATACTTGAACTGGTAGCCGGAGGCGATCGTTCGCTTGGGCTGTATTTTGGCGCCGCTCAAGAGGAGCGCGGCACGCTCCTTGCCAAAGATGGCATGGACAACAAACTCGGGCACTGGGAATAGACAGGGACGATTCAGCGCACTGGCGAATGCCTGTGGGAATAGAGGAGGATTAGAGCCTGCTTGTGCGCAGCATGTGAAACTGTTCCAACCTGCGAGAAGCCCTTGTTGCTGACTATCTCTGGAGCGACGCCATTGAAGACGCCCGTCTCGCATTTCTCAATAAGATGCTGGATCAGGCTGCACAGGTCGTGCATGTGTATCCAGGGCATAATCTGCTGTCCGGCGCCCATTGGACCGCCCAGGCCAAGCTTGAATGGCAGCCATATGGATTTGATCATGCCGCCATCACGTCCCACAACTGCGCCAGTGCGCACTATGCTCTAAGGTGTCCGATAAAATCAGTTCTTGATATGTTACAATATGGCAAACACCTACACACTTGCAGGCCTTGTCTCCGGCGTCAGCGGAGCGTGCTGCCTCCTCCCAGGCCAGGCACAGGCGCGACATGTAGTCGTAGCTCTCGCCGTGGTCCTCCTCGGTGTAGGTCTTGGTAGCCGAGGGTCGGTACAGGCTGACGCCACATAGATTCACAAAGGACTTGACCTGTGGCGCTGCTTCGATGGCATTACTTAGCGTCTTGGACGAGTTGACGCGCGAATTCCAAACGTTCTGCTGGAAGCCGGGCGTCCAGCGTCTTGTCGGATCCAGCACATTCTGACCGGTGGTATTTACCACGGAACTAACACTGCTGGGTATACCCTGCTTCTCCAGCTCATGCCAGGTAATGCGTTTCGGTCCAGGCATCCGCGAAACGACGGTGATCTCATAGCCCTTCTTGGCCAGGTGCTTGGCCAGATGGCTGCCAATGAAACCGGTGCCGCCACCTGTTGGCCAAAGCCGCTGTTAAGTCTGGTTTAGAGCCAATGTCTGTTCGTATTTATTAAACGTACCTATTAAAGTATGCTTTGACATTTTTCGCGAGATTCGGGTATTTTGGCAAAGCTTAAAAATGTTTTATAAGCGTTTAGTCTGCTTCTTTTTTTCGTAAATAGATGCGCTGCCAACTTGTGGAAAAGCAACAAGTATTTACACAGTGGTAGCACTGTGCTTTGGAGTTGCCAGATTGGCTAAAATACAATGATCCTTTCAACACTGCTACTCGATTTCAAATGTTGCGCGGTAAGGAGTTTACACACTGGTAACGCTTTGTGTTCGTATTGCCAGACTAGCTAGGTTGGCTTTTCAACACTGACACTCAATTTCAAATGTTGCGCGGTAAAGAGTTTACACTTTTAAAAAAAAATGAACACTTAAATAATGTCAAATTACAGGAATAATAAACAAGACAAACAAAATTTAAACCATAAAGTGGTCAACTTGTGTCGTAAAACTGTGACTGAAATCCACTTGAATATCTGCATATCGGCTTGAAAGGTGGATCGACCATTGAGGCTTTTAGTGTCAACGCGAAGTGGCTTTTAAGGCGCGATAAGCACGTAAAATAAGGGGCATGCATTAAACAGAAATTGCTGCGCGCGCTTATCTTATTGCGTTGCGCGTTTAAAGTTGGACAAGGCACAAGGGACATGCCACACACAGTCCCAAACACGGGTTGCAGTAAAAGTGCAAACTACGCTATAATACAGGCAACGCTTTCTTCTTCTTGCACACACATGCAACATGCACGCACAGCTAATGGCCACCGACAGGGCTCGCCTCGCTGGAGACCGGGCGGGCCGGAGCCAAAGCCAAGTTCAAGTGCAGCAGACATCATCCTTGCTGCTGTTGTGCGCGGCGTTTTGTTTTCGGACCAAGTCATTGGAAACTCATTTGCATACACATTGCCAGTATTAACTGACGCCTGGGGGGAAGGCAGCAAAGAGGTCGCCAGGGGTTGACAGTAGTCTCGACGCGCAGCCAACTATGTGGGCGTATAGACATGGGCGTGCTCCGGTCATGTGCCGGCTTTTGTGCAGTCAAATTTTATGCCTTTGAAGCGTTAGAAGAATTTGCATTAATCGCAGCAATTATTGCGCTTCATTGAGTGAAAATGAAATAAAAAGTGCTAGCCAGCCATAATTATAGCGTCTGCGCCATTTTATCTATTCCGGCAATCAGCCGGCAAGTACCACGTGCATATACAAAAACTGAATAATAACGAATAAATGAGCGGCAACTGGGGAAGCTGCAGCTCGAGTACATTTTTGAAATTAAGAAGTTTAAAGTCTTACCGACAGTTTAAAGAGTTAACAGCGAAAGGAATTGATGTGCTTGTAAATAACCATAATTAGTTTAGTTTATAGAGTTTTCATGTTTAAATAAAACAAATAATATCGAATTAGCAATATTCCAAGGCAGCGGGCTTTAAAGCCTTACCAACACTTTAATGGTTGACAGCAATCGATAAGAATTGTGATTGATGGGATCGGTAAGTATCGTTAAGTATCGTATTGGTTGCTTTCGTTCAGTTTAAACGCTTTTTTGAATATTGCCTTTGGATAAAGTGCTAAAATATGCCAAAATGCATATGAAATTCAAATATATTATTTGTTTTATTTATATATATGCTTTTCTACTAAGTGAGCGACAGTTTGAAAGAAGACCCAACTAATTGTTAACAATTTCAGCGCAACATCATACTGGGCACACGCTCACCCTTAATGCGACAAGGGTTTTTCATAAAAGCGAAAAACTTTCTAGACAAAAGAAAATATGATTGCCGAATGCAAACACTGTCAAAGTTGCGAACAGCAACTGATAGCAGGATCTCTGCTTCTCTCCGCTTTTGAGTGGCAGCTAGAGAAAATTTAAAAAACTTTTTTAGACTTTGTGCATGTGTGTATGGTGTGTGCCGTGCCGGACTGCTATTTGAGTTGCACTTCCGGTGGCGTTGCTATGCATGGCCAATACAAGTGGCAGCAGTAGCTCAGACTGCGGACTGTCTCGTAACTTATGCTCAAGTGTAAATATGTATGATGACAAACTTCTTTGTTTGCAGCCATCGGCAGAAGTGACAGACAGACAGAACTGTCTGCAGCTCGATGCTGGATGCTCGATGCTCTCGCCTCTCATCACTCGTCGCACCACAAAGTTGCAAAGTCAATGGCAAAAATATGCATATGCAGATGGATATATTCACACCGTGTGTAGATCTGTCGTATCTGGCTTTTGGGCATCCACAGCCAGAAATTTATAAATGCAATTCCTCTATTGTTGACTTGATTTGTGCAACTTGCCGTTGACATGTGGGCGACGCCAGCTTCAACAGTTGCAGCCGCAAATATCTGCCAGAGGAGCAGCTACGCAAATAAAAGAATATGTAAATTGTTTGCACACAACAGTGCGTGCTAGCAGTAGGTGTGCCGCAATAAAAAAAAAATAGCATACTTCAAGTTTGAGCATGCTTCAAATAAATTAGATTTTGCATAAATAAAAGAAGCTTCAAACACAAGCATTCATTCAAATAAATTGTGAAACAAATATTAAAGTGCCTAAATGAATTTCTTTATCTCTTCGCTCTTCGAGAATCTTTTATTCTTTTTTTTTAGTTAAGATCTCAACAGAACATTTCCCTGACGTCCGTTTAGTGTTTATTTACTTATAGCGCGCACTGTGCTTTGCATTCACATATTAAATATTTAATTTTCTGGTCATATATGTATTTTAACTTTAATGTGAATGGACTTGTTATATGCTTAGAAAACGAAAACACTTTCTGTGTGCAAAATGATCTTAATTTTCAGCGCGAAACTGAAATATTTCTAATCGGTTTATACCCCAACATTGGCGTGCTTAACTATTATACTCTGTGAGGGCATTGTCTTCATGTTTGTTTACTTTTAGCACGGACTGTGCTTTGCATTCGCACACACAAAATTTGGACAGTTTTATGTGCGGCTGCTGTTGGTCTGCTTCTTGCGGTTGCCGCTGTGAGGATTAGCCGCAAATGCAGTTGCAGTTGGAGCTCTCCAACTGTTGACAGGGGCAACGACTGACCACTAGCACCCCTCCCCTTTCAGTTGAATTTTTGGACATTTCAGTGCATGGCAAATGATGTTGTCCGTTCATCTTGGTGTCATAATTACGTTGGAGGCCCAACTAGTTTTGCATGTCTGCGGCTTTTAATAAAGACGAACGCAGGCCAAATTCATGACACTGGCAAGTGAGAGTTGACTTTTGGTTTGGTTTATTGAAAAAGCAGCGACAAAAAAAAATTGTACGAAATGCCGTTCATGTGTGGCAAATGTGTTCAAATTGGCGGAAAACTAATTTGCGGGCAACAATAACGCACAAGCTCGACCAGGCTTGGACCAACTCAAAGATAATTGAATTTTCTTTTAACACATATGCCACTTGCCACCTTCGTGTGGCACGGGCCGCCGCCCTGGTCAGCCTGGTTGCCACACGCGATGACGTCTGCGATTGTAGTTCGTTCTCTTTTTTTTTTTTTTGGATTTTTGCGCGCTTTAAAGCAAAGTTCAAAAGCATCATAAACAATCTGCGAGGCGCAGACAATTTGTCTGCCATCAGCCAAAAACTGGGTCAGACTCGATGGCGACGCGTTCGCCAAGATGCCGACCACGTTTTGTCTGCGTCGTAGTTGCAAAGTCATTCAGCCCCCAACTTAAGTCAAACACTCACAAATACAGATACAGATACACTCGAAGAAATTAACATTTAGTTAAGGAAAGGTTTTGTTACTTGAGGCTAAGTTTAGCTATGCAAGGTTCTGTATTCAGATACGTTTAAAAGCCTTCCAATTGGGTTGTTGGCAAGCTAGAACCCTAATCTTCGTGTTGAGTTTAAGATGAAATAAGGCATTCCAATGAATTGTCCACAAACTCAGCTTAATAATTGCTTTCGATCCAATAGAAAGCTTCTATTACAAACTCGGGTTCTAGATCTATATTCCTAGTAGGGATTTCGAGCCCTAAACTTCGTGTTAAATTACGCTTTTAGATTGAACGAGGCCTTCCAACAAATTATTCATAACAACGTGTTAGTGCTCCTTTTAAAAATCGCGGGTTCTAGCTGCTTTATAGGAACTCCCTACTTCGACTTAAGTTTACTTTGATTGATTTCTAATTGAATGAGGGCTTTCAACGAATTATCTTTCGTAATTAACTTTCTTTTAAAATCACAGTTTGCAGCGCCAGCTTGTATTATTCAGGAAGATTTCGCCAAGTGTTGTCATTGATGACTGTGAAACTGTTCGCCAGCAGCTGCGCCGATTGCTGACGCAGCTAAGGTAAGGCAAAACAGCGATAAAGTGCTGGGATTTGGAAGCCCAGCAGGAAGAGGTAGTCGCCAAGTCGCCGAGTCGCATGTGGGTCAAAAGTCAAGCAATTTGTCACACACCGATTTCAAGAACTTTGCGCCAAACATAATAAAGCTGAATGTGCAGTCAATATGCCCGCTTCGTTCCGCTCCTCCACCTCATCAGGCACAGCAGTCGCATCCTGTGCACTAATGATCTCTGCTGCTAAGTTTAGAAGTCGAGCAAATTATGCTATATATATATATATAGAGAGAGAGAGAGGGAGAGAATATGCTGGGCTCATCAAAAACAACTTCATTTGCGCAACTTCAAAGAACCTCATTTAGTGGCAAAGGGAGGCAATTCTAAATGGTTGCAGTCGACAGCTTTAAAGGATCTGCCGGCTGACAGCTCGATATTGAGATCAGTCAAAGATCAAAGACTTGAGCAACTGCTTAAATTTCGGTTAACCATTTGAAGAACGCACAAATTGCAAATCAGAATACACTTTTCAGAAAGTGAAATGGAGCATATTTGTTGTGTAAAATGTTCACATGAAGACAGTCGAAAGGGGAATAGCTTCGGTCTTCACAGACCGATTCGACTGAATCTTGTGTGAATGCCAAAACGCAAGGCGCAACCTTTAAAATGGAGAACGTTATCGAAACTCTTACTAGGTTTGGCATATCTTATCCAAGCTCGCCCTACCTTTGGCATAGGAGAACGTATATTCAATTGCTCACAAGTCTCCAATTCTCTTATCTTCTATCTTGAAATGTTTTCACTCAATATAAATGCACGTTTAACATTATTTAGCGATTATTTTCTCATTACTATTTATGAGTCATGAGGCATTCACAATTGAGCAGCGCGAGCTGTTCGAATGCATCCATTCATTTTTCTGCTGTTGGCCAATTCACCTACTTTCCAACAAACTTGTAAACTTGTTATCCATCAATATCGTTAACCATATGAACAGCAGAGCTCCGTTGCAGAAACATCAGCATCAACATCCAACAACAATGAAGCAAACGCCAATTGAAGCATCATAAAAAAGTAGGCATAGTTTAAGGCGAAACAACGAAGCGTGAATACCCTTAGAGAAATATTTTAGCTGGTCCTTAAGCCGGATAATCTATATTTATATACAATATATGTCGGATAATCTACATGTATAGAGGAATCTATAAATAGAATAATCTCTATGTATGCATATATAAATCGGGTAATCTATATGTATATATATCGGATAATCTCTATATGTATATCTATATATATCGGGTATATATATGGATATAGATTTCCCTGCGTCGGACTACAAAGCGTGAGGTTGCTGGCTCAAATTCGGCAATAACTGCTTCTAGTCGAAATATAAACAGTTTACACACACCTCTGTATTTCACAAGCTTGTCGCGTTAGCTAATATTCCCCCCGCCGATAGCTAGTTAAAAATAGTGAATGGCTTGGTAGTAAGTTAACATGGAGTGGCACCTGCAGCTCATGAAACTAAAAGTACAACTGGCCGGAGGCGATATTGATATGGATATGGATATGGATATGGCCAATGCACCGATGGCTCCTGTACGCTGCCACTCTTAGAGCAAAAACTGGAGGAACTACTTTTACTCAAGCTTAACTTAACTTTAAACAATGAGACTTTACAAAAATGTGCTGCACTTAGATTGCAAGTGGGCTAAAAGTCAATTAAATATGCTTAAGAATGCACTTAAATGTGATCGATTTATGTATATAAAACTATTTGTATCGTTAATTGAATTTTTACTCGAAGTTTTATAGGCGACGAGGTTTCCAAATACTATGAAACATTTGTCAAAAATTATTGTATAATGTTTTGTACTTACCATAGGCTGGAACCCAAAGGTCCTGGTAACAGCTATGCTTTATTATTTTCCGTACATACAACCTTAATGTCTGTGATTTCTAATATAAGAAGCAAACAAAGTTGAGCCGCACATAGCCGGGTAATTATAAATGCACTGTAGTTTTCTTTGACTGAAGTGAGATCCTTAAAGCAAAATGAAAGATATATTTATTTAAATAATTTTTAGGAATTGCATTTAAATGGCAGAAATGGCAGACAGATTTCTAGAGATTGAAGAGAATTCTATAGATAAATTTGTAAAATATATCTTTAAGTTTGCAGACAAAAATGATTCTCATTAATCATTTGTCAAAAAGGGAAGAGAAATGTGGCAATTGCCTCGGCTGGAATAAATGGAGTCCAGACATTCTTAAGAGCGCTCTTATTTCCCTTTTTTTCTTTTCTTATCAATTTAAAATGGAATCGTGCTAATTGCAGCCGTCAATTGCGAACCTGGGTCAGTGGCAGCCGGCAAAGGGCATCTCCTGTGGCATTTAGTTGGCCAAAATAGTTGCTAAACATGTTGCCGGCAGCAGCTGGCGGCAGACACAGAAAACTCGTTGCGGTTGGCGACTGGCGGCTGCACAAGACACAAAATCCTTGTAAAATTTACTTTAATTATTAAACAGTTTGATTGCATGTACAAAAAAATAAATGACAAAAGGAGACACTGGCTGCCAATTTTCTGTGTCCTGGCAGCAGCTGTAAGGAGCTGAAAGTCGAGTGAATATTTCACACCTGCTGCTGCTGCGCCTGCGCCACAATAATTATTATTGGCAACGAAATGTAATAAATACAATAAACTGGAATGCCGCCTTAAATTAATTAGGCTTTTAATATTTATGCTATGCCCATACCCGCACCGAAGGCAGCACCAAAGGGTATGCACTGCCTGCTGGGCAGCTGGCAATTAAAATACTTTAGATTTCATCGAATATAGTAGCTGATCCTAAAGTGAATTATAATATTTATGAGACGGGTATATCAGAGCCGAAGGGTATGCACAGCCTATATACAGTTGAGCATACAGTTCTTTTAAGATACATTCAAAACGAGAAGAAAACCTTTATCTCAGCTGCTAAAAATCCGACACTGTTCTCCGTTCTCCCAGATAAGGTTCTTGCCCTGACTCAATTATCGATTGGCGTGTGTCTTAGCTTATAACTGTACCAAGTACGAGTATATCCTAGTCGAGCAGTCGAACACCTTTCTTCCAGTATGATTATTAATTAATCTTATTAGTCGAATATTCCATATAAGGTTCTTGTCCTCTCAACTGTTTTGTATCTTAGCTTATACCAATACCCAGTAAGGGTATATCCTCGTCGGGCACTCGAACACTTGTCACACATGATTATAATTTTTTTTTTTTATACTTAAGTTATATAAATCTTATTAATTGAATATTTCAGCTGATTTCAGTGTTTCTACCAGTTTTCTAGATAATCAAATGGTTTGTGTCTTAGCTTATGCCAACACCTAGTTCGGATATATCCTAGTCGGGCACTCAAACACCTGCCTTCCTGTTATGATTTGCATTTGGCGACGACAAGCATTAAAGTCACCAAGGACACAGGGCTCGGGGCACAGGAGCTCGCTTCAGGTTCGTGCGCTCGGGCAATTAATAACACAAAAAGGTGACCGTAAATTTACCGAGCTGACATAAAGCTGCTGGTGGTGCAAAACTGGCGCTGACTCGGGCAAGCCAGGCAGCAGAGCAAGGGCCGCCGCAAAGGGTGCAGGATAATTATAAGCATGTATTATGAATTGTCAACGGCGAGCACAAAATTAAATGTTGCCCGACATGTGATGGCAGCCCGAAGCAGCTCCAGCAAATAGCTTACCCCAACTGCTTCCAAATAGGTGCCGCATGGCAGGACCTGCAGGACAATTGACTTTCATTTTTAAAGAGCAACAGGCCGCAGGAGAGCGTGGAGCTTATGAGTAATACGGAAGACCTGTGTTCGTTTACTTAAAGCGAGGAAATTTGAGGTTCAAGCTTCAGGCTTGGCTGTTCGATTCTTATGGGTATAGATTCTGGATAAATGGCATACTATATTCATGTGATTTAGGAAAGGAAGGATATAAGTACAATAATTCTATATTCAATTCACTATTCAATCACTTTAACATAATCCAAAACAAAATAAATAGTTTTTTAGGGCAAATTGCTTGCCTATTCTTCTGCATACTTAAACAAATACTCTGTTGATTCTTGTTTGTCTTTATGAAATGACAGACGCGCAGATTTGACACACATTTGGTTGCAATTTAGAATGCATCACTGCACAAGCAACCCAATTCCCCAGGCATTTTAAGCATAAAAGTCAAAGAGGAGAAAATAAAGTCGAGATTTGCATTGGTTTCAGCATAAACAATTCATTTCTTTTGGCACACCAAATCTTGAACAATGCGTATTTGTGTTTACGTTTGCAAATCAAATTACAATAAAAAAGTAACTGGGCAGCAAAGATACCCTGGACATACGCAAAAGTTCGCTACTCTAAACCATAAATGAGTATAAGAAGTAGTCATAAGCTCAAGAAGTGTATTCGCAGCTCAAAGCACGTTTACTCTAAATCATCGATGAGTATTCCTGACATTCATATGCAAAAGTGTAAGTATTCAATGCTCGGCAATGAGTATTCCTGAAACTCATACGCAAAATGCGAGTATTCAACGCTTGTCACCGAGTATTCCTGATATCCATATACAATAGTTTGAGTATTCAAAATTCTAATGAGTAGTCAAAGGACATGCTGACATCAAAGTAGGTTAAACTCTTTTCCACATTTAGCATACACTCTGAATATTTCCTTGGATCTTATACCCTGTGCAGTAGCAAGAGTTGAATAACCCACAATCCAAATGCCTTCTGATTGGCATATTGATGTCAACAGTGAGGATTATGCATGATGACGTTGTCATTTATATATCGCATTGCTGGAGGCGCATTCTTGCGCCTACACAGCGGCAGCAAATCAACAAATGAACAATGACTTTCACCAGGCGCATTTATATGTTATCGGGCAACAATTGACTGACTGCAATTCGGTCAGAATTAGTGAACCGTCAAGAGTTATTCATTCAGCGCAATCAGATATATATTCAGACAGGGTATCAATTACAGGCGGGAGTTTTGCTTTGAATACCGCTCGAAAGTGAGAGCTAAAGTTTGTGTCTGTGTTATATGAACTCGTTAGTTTTGTGAATTATTTGCGCCTGCAGCTGCAACGAGCCGCACATCCGCAGCTTCATGCCACATGTCACATGCCCCTGCATATAAATGGCACACTTCCAACGTGGCCAATGCGACATAATTAAAACGCAACATAAATAAACGCATCCGATGATAAATTGGCCAGGGCCAAGCCCTGGGCAGAGGGCGGGTGGGCGCGGCACAGTGCAGCTCGGAAATGTGCGTTAATCCAATTAAATGCGCAATTTGCATGTGCAAACAACGAAAAGAACAGCGCAAAATTGTTATTAATTAAAAATTGGTAGCGCTAAATTCAATTAACAAGAGGCCAGAAAAAGTAGAAACAACGGAATGACGACGACTAAAAAATACCCTTCTATATGTACACTTGCAAGTACCTTATGGAGAGAATGCCTTACAGTCAGATACTCTTCAAATTGGTAGCGCCGACTGCAATCAACAAGAAGCGAGAAGAATAATTTACAACTGAATGCCGACATACCAAATACCCTTCTATATGTAGTATACTATTCTATGAAGTACGATATCTCTTTTTTAATATGCATGGTTTTAACCTTTAAATGTGGTGCTTAGCTGATAAACTAGAAGCCAACTGAAGGCCGACTATCAAGTGCCCTTCCATATATACACTTGTATGACGTACGATATCTTTATTACTGGGGAATAGTTTGAGTCTCTAAGTGTGGCCCTTGTGGGTAATGGCTTACAGTCCGATACTCAGACTGCAAAAAAACAGGAAGAATGAAACATACCTAACAACTAAATAGCGACTACCGAATACTCTTCTATATATAGTGCTTTGCTGATAATTCTCGTCAATACCCTAGCTAAAAATTCGAACGCCGAACTCTGAGCACAAGTAAGCCCCAGCAAAGAGGAATGCCTTAACTACTTCTGAAATTTTCTGGGTAAAAGTCAGGCACTTCTCAGTTAATAAACACGGGCTTGAAGTGAAATGGCATGAAAATTGAAAGAAATGTATTGGAATTGAGATTGGGACATGCTAATGGCCAATTTGGGCTGCAGCCTCAGTATATAATGGAGGTCATTATGCAGCAGGCGGAGCTAGAGGAGGTCAGTTTACAGCCGGAGGAGATGGAGTAGGAGAGCAGAGAGAGGAGTATATGCAGAAGGAGCAGAGGAAGCTAGAGGAGGTCACTCTGTAGCAGCAGCAGGGGCAGGAATAGGAGCAGCTGGCCCTGGCGCTGTGCTGCACGCATAAATGCAGTTCATTTGCTGGAGGCTTCATATTTGGGACAATGTCCTGGCTGGAACTTTGCCGGCGTTTGTTTTGGCTCGCTTGTTAGTTTTGTTTGGACAGAGCATGTTGTTTAGGTTGTTCAACCCACAGTGGCAACTGCCTACGACGACATGTTGTTGTTTTTCCGGGTCATGACAATAGCAGCAGCCACCATTTAAAAGCCATTCCTCGTCTGCACACAGCCAAATCAAAGCCAACAGCAGCAGCTCCAGCGGCGGCACGTGCCGCCTGGCTGATAACATGGAAATCCTGGCAAATAAACTGCAGTGTAATGCGAACATTCTACATGCGCGCCATACACTGAGCGAAAACTATGGGCATTTAAAAGATTACGTCCAGGGCACCTTTTTTATATAAATCGGATTAAGAGTTAGCCATAGTCTTTAAAATATATTCGCTTTCTAATGCAGCATATAACCTCAAATGCATATTTTAAAACTACTTATAACACTTTTCTCTCAGTGCACGAAACACTCGTAAAGCGCACAGCAGTGTATCTAGTACCCGGCAGTACCCAGAACCCCAGGGGTGCGATTTCGGACAGCCATAAGGCGCATAACATGAGCCATCATTTAGGCACTAAGCACTGGGTGGCCAGGGGTGGGGAGAAGGTAGAAGGGGGGTTGGGGGCTGACATTTTGAAAATTTAACTTGTGCAATTTGCATGAGACGCAAGTAAAAGTAAAAACGATACTTTTGGCCCAACTTTTCTGGCCATAAAGCAGCAGCAACAGCAAACGAAGCGACAGGCAGACAGCTAGCTGCCAAAAGGGAAGAGCAGGCCGAATATCAAATACCCTAACAGACAAGATGAGAACTGTCAAGCTAATAGTAGAAGAACCTAATTTGCTAAATTAGATGTTTCGATCCGGCAGTATCGGACATAGGGAACAGAAAGAAGATCCTCTGCAGGGGCTGGGCCTGGCCATAATATATTTTATTTAATTTTGTAATAGCCTCTATCCACTGAACTGAATTATATATTAATCCGATTCGGCAGGATCTGACATGGGGAAGAGACAGACGCACCTCTGCAAGAACTGGACATGGCTTTAACAATTCGCGGAAGTCTACTTATAGGCGTTACATATGCCTTGACAGAGCAAGGATACCCTACACAAGCGTATGACAACAATGGAAACACAGGCATAATAAGCACGTGTCTTTTGTCCTGGCCACGACACACATTTGGCAAATGTTGTTGTTGCTGTTGTTGTCTGGTTGTCGTCTGAGCTGGCAGCAATGCAAACAGACACGTGCAACACCCACACAGAGAGGGAGGTGGGTGGCTGTTGGGGTCACGGGGTGGGCCGTGTTTGCATGTGTTAATGATGGATTGTTTACTGAGAATTCGAGTCCTTGTGGAAACGGTTTCTAATCGCCGCCGAGTGTCCTTTCGCTTTGCCGGGGCTTCTGCTGAAAGTTGTGCAACCCCCAAAATTTACATACTCTATAACTCATACCCTAACACTTTCAGCTCCAGTCTGACGGGATATTTTGCTTGTGGTTTTCTTTTTTTTGTGGCAGTTTGTCCTTTCGGGCACGTGATTTCATTGCAACAATTAATTTTGTGCAGCTCATTAAGCTAAAAATTCTAGTTGGGTTTTCCGCGCTGGCTTTTCCTTTGTGTTTGCTGTAAACGACGCATTTTGAAATTTTCCATTTTTGGCTTTATGCGGCAACAAATTGAAGTTAATGTTCAGGGTTTGCGGGGGTTGGGATCGGGCTGACTGGCTTTATAAAAGTTAATGGCCTCGCTAGATAGCTAATGTGCGCCACGGACAAAGCCCGTTTATGGCTAGGGTTAACGCTTAAGGCCAAGACAGCATTCAACTACGCAAATATCCCGAAATTGTGTGCGCAATAGAGTACAAATATGTTCTGGGCCAGGTGGGTTGAGTAAATAAATGTGTGTGCTTTAATAATAAAATAGGAGCTTTGTTTATGATATATACGAGAATCGAGCTTAAATAGTGATTATCCCATACAAACAAAATGAGTGGTCAAAAAAAAATAGATGCCAAATTGTGCTCAGCGACAAGCCATAAACAAAAAGCTATTCCTCATGAAAATCCGTTCAGTTTTGAGCACGTTATGAGATTTGGAAATCTCGGCCAATGGCAATAAATACAATTGGCATTTCCAACACTTTTTTGTTGTGCTCCACAGCACTGACAGCCTGACAGCCAAATCACTGCACAACACTTTAGATAGAAAAAGCATTTGTCGCAGCATTCCGTTGCTATAAAGAGAATCAGAATGGAGGTCGATAAGGCAGAGACTGAGGCGGAGCCGGCATCAGCATCATCCAACGAGGAGAGTGACGACGATGCGGACGCCGATGCGGATGTGGAGGAGAGTCCACGCGGACGCAAAAGTGTCAGCTCCATAATCGCCGAAATGGCCATCAAGAACGAACAGGAGGCGGCCAGCAGCAGTGCCCGCACCCAAAAGGAGGACGAACAAAAGCGAATGGGTGAGTGCGAGTGCAAAGAGGTATCAATGCACTCAACTGCAGCCAGTAATGTCTCCCTTCCTCCACAGAGCTGTCCAATCTATCGCCGGCGGCAATGGCCGCCTACATACGTGAGCTGGAAGCGGAGCTCTACGAGCTGAGCCAACGCGAGGCCCGAGAGCTCTCGCGCAGCAAGCACCTGCGCATCTTTGGCAACACACGCAGACGCTCCAGCAAGTAGGCGAGGGGCAGCTTTAACATATATCAAATAAATGGCCATCAATGAAAGTGAACATAGCTTCAGTTACTGTAAGTAGCTGGCCATGTGGCACATCACAAAATCCGCTTACAGGTCTTAATTTCCTGACTTGGGAACAGTCTGTGTCCATTTGGCTCGGGCGGACATTACACATCCGCCGGCTGCTTATTTAGTAGCCTCAGCAAACACGCAAATGCACAACAAATGGGCCAGAGTTGGGGGTTGCGTCCGGAGCTGGAACGAGGGCTGGGTATGGGACAGGGTATGAGCCTGGGCCAGAGCTCATCGGCATTTGATTAGGGAGACACAGTGCTTCGCAGCGCATCGCAACGCCAGTTGGCTTTGTGGCGTTTTTATGCCCTAACTAAGGTTATTATGGTCTTGTCATGAGGTGGGTAACGTTGCGAGGCCAGAGTATATAGCCATGTCTATCTATGTGTCTGTCTTAGTCCGTGCAAGTTAGTCTAATACATCGAATCACAATATGGGCCAGCTTTTCTAGAAAGAATCTTCCAGTAGATTTTGTGTACGACCTGGCATTACAATACATTGCAACATGCTATATATTATATGCTCGGATAGAGTATTCAAACTTCGCCTCTTCCCTCAGTTAAATGTTTTGCCCGTTGTTTTTGTCTTCCTGTCGTTGGCAATGCGTAGCTCAACTCTATCCCATTAGTAACTCAATTCAAGGCAAATAGTAGGAATTTTATTACGTGGATTTGAGCTAATTCTTTATTTCCTGCTGGAGCTGGAGCTGGAGCTGCTCGAATCGCTGGGGAGTTCGTTTTTGTACGCTGCAAAGCTAAAGTTCTTAAGTTGATTAAATTTCACGCGATTTGATTCGATTTTCAATTATGTGAAACCGCAAAAGCAAAATGCATCAACTCGACTATGCTAAATAAATACACATTTGGATGTCATTTAACAGTCGCCCCAAAAAAGGGAGTTCGTTCTGGATTTTGGGGTTGTACAACTGCCTGCGCTTACTCTTAACCCTTTCCACGGATGGGGTAGGAGGTCGCAGCTTGTTTAGGTAAATTGCAGTCGGAGGAAGTGACAGGGAGTCCTTGTCAAAGTGAATGTTGTCACCGCCGCTTGGTTGGTTGCGGGTGCAAATGGTTGTCATCTTCAAAAGGGATTTCTCATCGTCAGTTTCTGCTGATTTGGGGTTTGTCAAAACATGGCATTACCCAAGCCACCAAAACAAAGTGAATGCAACATGTGTCCAGGATTTGCTTTCGTTAATTTCCAACCCCCGTGTCGTCCTGTATTGGGGTGCAAGTCGTCTAAGGGTAGGTAGCTCTGGCCGCCTAATAGAATATGCTCATTATGGGATTTGTGCTTGAGTGTGTTTCAATGTACATAACTCAAACTAAATGATTATAAATGAATTCATAATCTAAACACAGCAACGAATACCGCAAATATTCAAATCAAAACCGTGAAAGGATTTAATTTAGTTAAGTGCCACGTCTCGGATTTTGCGTCTCAGTTAAAACTGGGCCTGGGAGTCGGGAGTTGGAGCTGCCAAAGTTGGAAGTGCGCAGTTCATTTCTGGTTTGAATACCAAATGAATAAATGAATGAATTACAAAACTTTGTGTTGTTCTCAGGCCTCCGCGTTGGCCACCAGAGCTGCAATTTGCTGCTACTTTCTCTCACGTTCACATTCGCAGCTAACAAGTGAGAAAGCGATGGACTTGACTGCTGCCTGACTAGCGTGTGCCTTGTAACTTTTAGCTTGCGGTTAGTTAAAACTAAGAAATCTTAATTTGTGGCATAAAATCCACTTATTTAAAGGCTTCACAACGGAATGAGAGCTTCAAAAGGTGGTAACTACATTGTTTTCCATTATAAACATAATTCTCAGAGGCTTTTCCTCATCTTACTGTTAAAGTTCATGTTAGTCTGAGCATAACATCTTTGTTTCACAAATAAATAAGTAAACATTCAAAGGCTGATAAGCCGCAGATAAATCTTTAGATCAAGAGACAATTAGATCTGAATCCCTCTCTTTAACTGAAAGTTAAACTGCCTGGTAGCTTTGTCAGGCACTTGAGTGTAAGACAAGAAGTTGAATCTCTCTCTAATGTGTATTTGTTAATCGACTCCTGACGTTTCCATAACAAATACAATTCTTATTTTCTCATCTTACTATTGAAGCTCATGTTAGAGGCGAAAAGTTTTGTTTTTAATAGAATTGTGATACTACATTCAGAGATTGACAAAGCGTGGATTAACCTTTAACCTTTAACAGACAATTAGATCTGTCTCTCTGAAAGTTTAACTGCCCGGTAAAGTGGCTGGTAACTTTGCCAGGTCCAGAATTTTAATACAAACAGTTTAATCTCTCTCTAACATGCATCTAGCCAGGCATACCCTTTTGCAGCAATGCCTTAGAGCATATCAATTAATTGCCTGTAGCTGCAGTCAATTGCGAGGCACTGCCAAAGTTCAGTTGGTGGTCGGAAAACCTTTCAGAGCAATACCTTATAATTGAGTGTGTGTGAATGTGTGTGTCTAATTAATGTGTGTGCCTATTTGTTAGTCAGTGCATGGGAGCTACTTTCGGCAGCTTCAGCTTCAGTTGCACTTTTCATTGGAGCTCGTCAGCATTTAATTATCTGCAAGCCGAGGCGAGCGAGGGGCACACAGCTGGTGGCATGTGGCAAGCCAAGCCAAAAGATACCTAATTACAGTTAATAGCAACTGGCGCAGGCACATTGTATGTTAATTTATTTATGCGCAGCTTATGCAAATTTTCACATAACTTGCCTGCCAAATACGTTTATTATCCATCTATGCTGATAGAGGAATTTCCTCTCGCAGCTAATTGCAACACGCTGTGGCACATTCATAAATTTGCCAAATGCTTATTTTATTTATGTTTTATGTGCGGGGCATTAGCCTCTTAAAGCGAGCTTCGAACAGGGCCAGGATGCAAGCGTCGCCCAGACACAAAGAAGTCGGCGAACGTCTGGGTCTTCGACTCCGTCGTACCCGAACTTCGGAGTTCGGGTTCGCTAAACTCCAAAAACTAAACCAAGCTGTGGGTAAAGCTAGCTACAGGAACAACAAGTTTGGCAATACGTGACTAGCTGATACCCTATATTTGGGTCGCTATCGCGCTTGTATCGCCCCAAGCGAAACGTTTGGCAATCTTCCATTTCAGATTAATATGCCTTATATACATATTTTGTTCATTCGTAACGGCATACCCGTTCCTGCTTAGTTACAGGGTATGCGCACAACAATAACAGAGAAAACACACGGCTCTAGCCAAAGGATAAACCATTTGCAAGCACTTTACTGCGGCCTTTCATCTGTTTATCATATGCTTAGCTCTCAGCATCTTGCTCCACTCCCTTTCCTTCAATGACTGTGTGTCTGCCTGGGCAAGGTATTCCAATTGTCCAGGTTCCAGGGGTTCCTGGCACATCGTTAGTGTTAATTTAGTTGTTGTTGTTGCGCCTGTCTGCCATTTGACATTTTATTATGCTTTATTCAGCTCTATTCAGTTATTCCATCTGAAGTTGTCTCCGGTCCAAACGGCTCACTTGGGCGCGATTAGACGCCTCGGCATTGCCCCAAACGCCGCTTTGGCCGCAGAGTGGCAGTTGGTTATCCAGTTTAAGCAAGTAGGTAGTGCCCGACTAGTAGATACCCTAAAGCTAAGGCCTAGCTGCCTCGACAAGCATTCAAACCTTCTACCCCATACTATAGAAATGATTTCGTGAATAACTTCGGAGATGACAGTCCGATTCTTAAAATGCTACCCTCAAACATCCTTTATAGACATGGGCATCTTAATCTGGCAACATTATTCTTGTGTAATAGAGGAGAATATATGTATCAAGTCGCTAGATTTCGAAGATGTTCTGATCGAAGATAGTTCCTTTTGTCTTTTACATACATTTATAGTAAACAAATATACTCTTTTTGCACATTCCCAGGGTATGAGAAGATCTTTAAATGTCCTTTATGGGCGGAAATTAAACGAAATCCTATTTGACGCTCTACTTGCAGTTGCGCCAGTTGCGCATTTAATTTATGTGGCACACGCACACAAAAAATTCCAATTCTAATTATGATAGATAGCTTTGGGGCACATGTGGCATGTGGCATAAGGCATGGAGTCGACATGCAGGTGCATGCCATCACTTGGCCGCTTGTCAACTCAAATCCGCTTAATAAAGCAGTCGCCACAAAAATAGCCCAGCTATATCTCTCTCTTTCTCATTCGGTGGGGAAGTTCCCTAGTTCCCTAAAGAGGAACGTCTTTTAACACATAGCTGATCAAAAAGCTGGCAAACACTTTGATTTTGCCACCGCCACCAAGTTGCACTTCCGTGTTGGGGCAGCACTTGATGCAAAACCCCTCCCCTCCTCCACCACCTCCACCCACAGAGTTTGGGCCAAAATGAAATTTTGGTAGCGTCAACAATTTGGTAAATGTTAACTTTGCTAATTTGCATAAACCGCAGAAACCGACGTGGTTGAAAGTTAAGCGAACTACCCCACGCCCCGCTCCCTTGCCCAACTCCCTCCCTCCCTCGCTCTGTTAAAAAACCCATAAAAAGAGATGGAAAATTGCCGGCAAATGCAACTTTCAAATAGGCAAAAGGGGCGTCAGCCTAAAAGAAAGGGTATACGACTGTCTAAATACCCGTACGCAGAAAACAAGCGAAAACTAAATCTAGAGAGAAATGTACAAAAAGTGCGTTCTGGTTGAGAGTAATCGAGTGTAAGATACCCTGTACCCAACTGCGATGGCTTCCATTTTCCAAAATCGATAAATATCGATTCAGATATATGTGTCTGTACAACTTAAATCGAACTCTAACGTAAAACGTATTATAAGTGCGTTCTGGTGAAGAGTGACTGATTGTAGGATACTCTGTACCCAACTTCGATAGCTTATATTTGCGTAAAATCAATAAATATCGATAACGAAATTTATCGACAGCTGCAACCAGTTTCTTAAAATTGATTAATATCGATTTTATGCAGTTTTTTGTGAATAACTCGGAAATTATAGGCACTAGAGATACCAAATTTTGTATATAGATTCTTCTAGACGCAACTTAAGAAAATTATATGATTATATTACCCTACCCCACATCTCCACCTTTAATATATTTGAAGTCTGGTCAGAAGGAGTCGTAGCCTTATTTAATATGTAAAATGGATCTAAGTCAGCTTATATACCGCGTTTATTTCAGCCGAGTGCCGGGTATTAAAAACCCACGACCAACTGACTGAGTGCCTTGCCTGGCAGCCAGTACTTGAGTCCTGCAGCCCGCCTGGCGGCCTGTGTCCTGTCCTGTTCTGTCTGTCTGTCTGCCTGCCCGTATATCCTTGCCCAACCACGCGACTCACTTTCAGTTTCGCTGTTTTCGCTAGACTTCTGGCCGATTCGGCCTGGTCTGCGCCATATAATCCCCAACAAATGCTGTCAGACACGTGCGCCACGTAGCAATTTGTGTGCGTGTGTGTGATTGTGCGAGTGTGTGTGTGTGTGTGTCTATCAGGGGGATCGCTGAAAGAGGCAGCCACAAATTGTAATGCAATGTTGGCCCTGCCCTGCGCTAGTCTCATGCCGCCTCCTGCTGCTGCGTTTCCTGCGCCGGATGTCTATGCGATAATGATGGATTGTTTACAACAATGCAAAGGTCCTGCGACGCATTCGAGCGTATCCTTTTTTATGTATTTGAATGTTGAATAAGTTTTTGGCTAAATGATTTGATTAAGGGCTAAGCGAATGGGCAGCATGAATTGTAAATACCGAAACATGTTTGTTCTTCAAAATTATTTAAATAAATTAAAACTATAATAGATTTAAAATGATTCAAAAAAAAATAAATCAAATAATTAAATTTTTCTATAAAACATGACATGTATTTTCTTTGTAAAATCTAATTGTAATATTTGTATTTCCTTCACTTCACTTTAATATAAGCTCTTTTTAAATACATATATATACGATATTTGTTCATATACCTGTTATATCAAATATAAATAGGTTGCCCAAAAAACAGCTTAAGTTAGCTTTCAATTACATTCTAAACACATTTAAAAACACTTATACTGGCAACAACAACAAAGGCCAAGCGTGGTTGCAGCAGTCTTATACGCGCGTCAATGACTCTTATACGACCACCACCAAAACAAGCGCAAGCCATGCACAAAAAGCCGGCAACAACAGCACGCCCAGCTGTTCGGGCGGCGGCGAATTCATCTGCTGCTGGGCAGCGCTGTTGGCAGCGTATAAGAGTCGCTGCTGTTAAGCCTAACATTAACAGCAGCATAGCATTTTCGACTAGCATTCAGTTGCCGTCGAGTGTTCGCCGTGTGCAGTTCGTTACGGAAGAGTCGCTGTCGTCGTCGTTATCGCTAGCCTATATCGAATTGTGGCCTGTGTGCGTGTACGAGTGTGCATGTATGTGTAAGTGTCTGCAGCACAAAATGCGCTGCATTTGCTGGCAGCAGCAACTGCATTCAAATTATGCGATAATTTAGCTACGTTGCGCTCAAAACTGCAAACATCGTCGCGTGTGTTGACAGCTGCGTCGTTGCCTCTTTCAATTTCCACAGCGGCCAGGCAAGCCAACAAATAAGAAAGAAAAAAAAAAAAAACAAAACAACAAACACACCTGCTGCCGTCTGTTGTGCATTCTACTATCTTTTTTGTTTGGCTTTTGTTTTGTCTTCGTTTCGCCGGTTTCGTATAGTTTGCGCATCAAAGTGTCAAATTTTGTGCTTATAAAAAAAAAACTCACCCATTAAACGGCTACTTCAATAAAAGTAAGTGCAACAGAGTGAAAGAGAGAGAGAGAGTGAGAGAGAGAGGGGAGAAGAGTGCGAGCTCCAAGTTCAATGACTGTGGAGCCAGTTCTAATGAGTTGTGGCGTCCACCTGATAAGACAGCCAGGCGACAAAAGCCCATTTACATATAATTATGTGTTCGCTCTGACTGCTAATATGTTAATTTGACAACATTATCAGCTAAGGCAGCAGCTGCCACACTCACACACACACACACACACACACACACACACAGTGTGTGTGTGTTTGGGTAAACAAATTTAATATTTAAATTTCGGGTTCTGGACCGCAGCCCTATGAAAAGTGTCGCAGCTCCCAAATGAACTTGTCAATTGCTCAATGATTGTTGTCACGTTTGCTGATGTTAATACCCTGTAGTGGGTAATGCAAGTGGGTATGCTATATCCGAAGGAATGTGCAATGAAATCTATAGAAATTCCAAATTTGTTGCCGCTTTCGAATGGAGCTGATTTCAGTTTACTTTTAAAATTCATAACTCATGTAAACTTTTTTTGCAAAATTTTTATGTCAAGCTTATTATTGGAAAAATCAAAGTTTCGATAACAGAGTATCCCGATAGCGTACCAACTCTTGAGACTACAATTTCACAGTGGTTATCAATATTATTGGACACCCCTCGGCGGCGCCTGTGCGTAACCCGAGCCAAGTGAAGTGACTTTTGGCGTCGTCGTCGTCGTCGTCGTCATCGTTATCAGGCCCCGTGGTCGACGTAGTCGCTTCCGATATCAATTACTGATAGCGTCCAGGCATTGGCAATAGCAGCCGTCAATAGCAGTAGCTCTTATCAGGAACCTGGTGAATGGCTCTGGCATTGCCTTTTATTTGGTTGCACAAAAAGCGAACGCGAGAACTTTGGAATTGCACGCGAGAAACGGGAAGACTCATTGGTCAAACAAATTGCACACAAATATTGACAAGCCGAAAAAATAACAGGGAAATAAATATCAAAATTATTTCATTAAAACCGGAAATGATTAATTATAAAAAAAATCATTGTGACCCTTGCTCATATTACTAAGGAATTTACAAAAAAAAAAAAATGGAACTAAAATGATTACCGAAAGAAAAAATTAAAGAACAAGAAAATTAAATGAAAATAATAGTATATTAAATTATAATTAAATAAAGCGTCAATAATCACAAAGTGACAATATTTCTATAGATAAGTTATGCGATTAGCTAAAAGCGATTAATTGCCTATCGTTGACAAACAATCTTTAAAGTTCAAACGTACTTTTATTTATAGCCCCAATCCCCATTTAATATCTTATCAATATACAGTAGGCACTCGCAAAGAACAACCAGCAGCAGTTACACTCAGCATTTCCTTTTTAGCATTTTGCTTTCAATAATTTTGCAATAGAACTATTTTCTATTTCTGCTCAAGTTAATTAAATATTTTTCTCTGCTTGTGCACACAATATTGATTGTATTGGGCCATTAACAATTCTTTTTCCGGGTTTTCTTCATTTTTTTTTTTTTTGTTGTGCATTGCGAAAATGCTTCAATTTGTTTGCTTTGCCATTGCGGACGCTTGCTTCTCTCTCAGGGGTCGTAACGGTCGTATGTGTAATAATATTGCGCATACGCCACATGGCGCCAGGCTGATAAAATTTTGGAATAGCTCGCCATGTTTGTGTGTGTGCGCATTGAATTTCGTTTTGTCATTGATTCAAATAATAACAGTGCAACGGCTCTTTAGCTGCTGCTTTCATATTCCCCATTTGCGATTTCACAATAGCTGCGTCCATGAGTAATGGAAATTTTAATGGGCCAGCGGATCCGAACGGCATTTCTGATAAGATTAAGCGTCTGTTTAGATTCCGTTGAAATTATTAATGAATTCTGCGCAAACGTGAAAAATGTTGCGTGTTTTATGGCTGACTTACTGCACAGGCCCAAAATCTATTAAAATTCTTCTAGTTTTTGGTGAATATTGTGCTTTGTCCATCAATCAGTCACGCAGTCAATCAGCCAGGGCTTCGATATATTTATGTATATATTTTCTGTTTCTTTCCTACATGGTGTTTCATCAATCCGTCAATCAGGATGTAGTTAAGCATTTCCTGTATCATTTAAATGTATCTTTCTACTTGGTTTTCTATTAATCAATCACTCAGGATGTAACTCTATTAAAATAAGCATTTCCACTATCTTTACTATATATAAATTTTTACTGAACGTATCTGGCGCTTGATCATGAATCAATCAGTCAGTATGTATATATTTTATATATTTTTTACAGGAAGAATCCGCTGCTTGATGCTTGATTGATAATCATCATTTTTTACATTTTTTTCTACCAGCTTTCCGATCAATCATTTAGTTTCGAAAAAGATAAACTTATTTGCTGTTTCTTTTCTCTAAGGTCTCCTACTTTACGAATCTGATGCTTCTATACAAATTTCTTCTACAAAAATGAAGCCATCTACGCATGTTGCTCATCAATCAATCAATCAGTCAGGATATAGATATATTTATGTATACATTTTATTTAAGCCTTCCCATCAATCAATTAGTCAGTATATTGGATTATTTTCTGCTTCTTTACACGAATCTGCTGCTTGGTGATGACTCATCAATCAATCAGTCTAGTTGTAGTTATACTTCCCCATCCCCCATAACTATATACATTTTTAACTCACGAATATCGTACCCATTCGCTTAAGGCTTTACAATTTCTATTATGCGTTTGCATTGAATTTTTTGTATTTACTTTCCGTTTGCCACTTACACTTTCCATCATTAAAGCCGGGCCAAAAATGTCACGGCTAGCGGGTGTCGCCGTGTCGTATACGTAATAATGCAATCTTCCTGTCGATTTCTACAAGTGAAATAAGAAATGAAATAAAACTCGACACCAAGGCATGACCCACGATACGACGACAAAAAGGCAAACACAACGTAGAACCGCGTCGACAGCAATTTTTAGCATTTTGGGCGTTTAATTATGGTTGCCACAACAGTCATAATGGCACCTGGCCCAGAGCCATAGGCCACAGGGGAAGTGCTGCGAGGGGGCGGTGGCCGGCGGGCAGATATTCACGCACGTGCTGCGACCTGGCTGAAAAATATGAGCATTACCGATGAAAATGCCAAATGCGTCGGGCATACGAATGTAAATTGCGACAGGCAAAGAAAGAGAGTCTGCATGACTTCAAAATACCTGCACCAGTTACATAAACCTATATATTCAACTAACTGAATGAACTTTTTTTCAAATTATGTCACTGTGAAACATGTCTGTCTCACATGTCTTTGTACAAAGATCTTTGCAATTAGTTTAAAAGCTGATCGTTAAGTAAACAAGAAATTTTTGATTAGATTGCAACCAATTTTCCATAATACCCCTCCAATTAGTTGGTTCGGGTATTTATGTTGTTAAATAAAGTAAAAACAACAAACAACAAAACGTAGCGAAGCAATTGACAAAACAAAAAGTGACCCCTATAGCGGCACCGGAAGCAAGGTGCGCCTCGGCTGGCGTCAACGACAACGTGAACGTCAACCTTAACGTTAGATTTAACGCCAGCGTCAACGTTGTGTGCGTGCGTGCGAGTCAAGATAAACACGAAAATGTTGCTGCATATGTAAATACGCACACACATATATCTCTGTGCTTGGCATTAGCATTATGAATAAAGACATTTCCCGCAGTAACAAAGCATAATTAAAAGCACGGGAAATCAAATTAAGCGCCGGATAATGCCGGGTAACTTTTAAGCTAAGTTGTGGCAAGAAGTCGCTGCCTTTCAGGCAAAAGTTTAACAAGTTTTAGTAAGTTTTCAGCAGCGGGAAAAAGGGCTGCTGGAAAATCTCGGACAACAGATGAACCTTATAAATGGGGTTTACTGTAGCGAGATTGTACTGTAATTGGAGCACACACAACTTCTTCCGTGCTGTTGGCAAATAAATAAACTCGCAGCTAGATTCAGCTTTGTGAATGCCCCTTTACCAGGGCTTGTGCCTGTGCCTACTATTTGCATAGGAGCCCAACGTGGGGTAATAGCCGTGGCGCCCAACGTTATCCCAGTCGTATGAATATCTAACGACGGCGGCCTGCGCAAATGTGGAAGTTTCAGTTTCAGTTTCAGTTGACACAATAAACACATCAGCCATAACCATATCTCATAGGGCTGCTCGTAAATTTTGGAGACTTCCACACAGACCATTAAGCGCGCCCTCACCCCATCTTCTCCGTCGATTCACTGCCAACTTGTGATACCCTGAACAAGTTGAGCTCGACTAAAGAGGAGTATCCGAACTTTTAATGTGTAATGTGCATAGCTTGGAGGTTTGGTGAAACTTGGTATGTGACCTCCTAAGCCTTAAAAATTGCTTAGAGATCGAACTATAACCACCGAAGTTATTCAAAAATTTCCCATAGTATGGAGCTAAGGAAATTTGGTATGAGGGTTGCTTAAGGTCGAGCCTTATGTAGGCCTTAAGTCCAGCAAATTTCTTATAGATCGGACTATAAGCGCCGAAGGGGATTAAGAATGGGAAAGAAAATTCTTATGGTCTGATGCTAAGAAAACTTGGTAAGCAGGTTGCTTAATGTAGTCTTGTTATCTTGTAAATATAAACTTTTTTATGCCTTAGTTAAGCCCTGAAAAGTGAAAAGAGATCGGACTATAAGCGCCGAAGTTTATCAAGAATTACCCAAAGTCTGGGGCTAAAGAAAAAAGATAGATAAAAGGGGAAGTGAGAATATTTCTAGTGTTAGTTTCTAGCTCTACGAGTTCAGGGTATCGCCTAGTCGAGCACATTCGACTGCCATACTTTTACTCTTTTGATATGGTTTTGTTGTTGTTTTCGTGTTGTTTGTCTGTTGTACCCTCAAAGCGCATTTGGAGACACGCACTAATTTTGATATTCAAAGCCACGAAAGTCAAGTGTGCGAGCTTTTGTTTGGTTTTAGTTTTTGCTGCTTTTGCTTTTGTTGCCAGCAGCGGGGCACGTTTCGCATTTTATGGTAATTTCTTTACATTTACATTTTTAAGCCAAGCACAAGGTTGGCTTTGACACCATTTAGAGAGAAGACAGCCCAATTTAACGGCTCTCAATTGAATTCAACACTTTTTCGACTTTTAACTATGAAACGATATCTATATTTATCTCCGATGTGTAGGTGTTGTTGTGCGTAATTTAAGCAAATTCAACTAGTCCAACTGGTTTTTGCTTAAAAGCTAAATATCATGCTAACATAATCATGATGATGTTGATGATGATAATCATCATCAGTTTTGATATTTGCCAAGAACATTTGTCGCCTTCAGTTTCAGTTTGTCGGCCCCAAAAGCCGTCCAACTGGTTGCCTTCTAACTGATTTAGTCAGTGATATGTGTGCTAAGACTTTTTTATGCCCTTACATAGGGTATTTTAGTTTATTAAAGAAGCATGTCATGCCTATCTGTGTCCAGCAAAAACTGTAACTCTTCTAACTCCCGAGAAGAGGAACATATCATGCTATCTTCGCCAAGCTCACGATTCTCTCGTATATCTGTTAAACCTTCGGCAAGGGTATTTAGGCTTCGGCTTGTTTTATATACCACTGCTTTCTTGTTGTTTTTTGTTTGTTTTTGCTGCCTTTTTGGCGAGTTGTTGTCAGTTTTGGCCACGTTTCGCTCTTGTCTCTTTACGGACAGCCACTTCCGCGTGCAATTGGCCTGGGATCAACTTGGCACTCATAAAGCTTACAAACTTGAACATATCTTTGGGGCTGACAGCAAAAGTCTCAGAGCTCTCAATAGGCTGTCATTTGGCGCAGAGCGTGCAATTTAATTAACGCACTTGTAATTAGCTTTTCAGCAATGTCCATTAAGCAAATCATATTAATAGAGCTTATGGAGATATATCTGAACTGTTGGAGACTGTTAAAGCTCAGATTATGCTGGTATATATATTATATAGTATAGAGTATATATCGACAAAAACGAGTGTCTTCCTAGTTAAACGCCAAAAGCCTTATTAGAATACACAATTGTCTAATAGCATCAACGACACGATGTTAGTTAGAATAAAGAGTTAATGATGCGAAATCGCCGATTAGATTTGTCCAGATTTGATTCCCACTCTCAAAACCTTTCAGCTTTCAATGTTTTGTGCCGTTTCAGTTGGTTTGCCTCAGTGTGCAGCTATTTAAGCAGACGAACTGAAACTCAAATACTACCAAATAACAGAGTCCAAGAGCATCTCAGGGCTTGAGCCAATTTATGTTCTGGTATTTACGCTAATTACTTGAGCAAACGCCGTAGCAGACGGAGCCTTATCTAAGCATCTTCTCCGGCAGCCGAAATTTTATGACTAGTCAAAATACGGATTTCAATGTTAAGCCTCCGGCCGCACGCACTTGACGCCCCCCACGCAGCCACGCCTATTTATTTGTGGCTATATTTTTTGGATACACAAAATGGGCAAAATAGAGCGTTGGTTCGGGTGAAAGGGGGTGTAAGGGAGGGGCTGCTGCCTTGGCATAGTTTTGCTGACGGGCGCAGTTTATCGGCGTAAAAGTAAAAAACCATTTGCTCTAGATAAGACCAAACTGATTTATAACAATGAGCGGGAAGCGGAGAGGGGATAGAGGGGTTTTCTATGGGAGAAATATAGCTGCGTTTAGATGGGCGTGTCTCTTGTTTGTTCTATTTGTTATATTAAGCGAGTGCACTCAACAAATTGACAAGGTTTATATGTAGTATATGGATATGGAGAAGTTCCAGAAATGTAAATGTAATTTTTCAATATTGATTCCACTTTTCTTACATTTTTACATTTTGTGCGAATGCGGAGTATGTTGTCTGTACGTTTTCCCATAAGAAACCACACTTTTTACATTTTACAACAAAAGTTGCTATTCGCCTCGAGTAATTCGTGTTTTTTTACGATGATTTCTCAAAACTTCTAGAGATAGAATGAAAAATATAAAAGTCTCATTTCCTCATCTTCCAATTATAATTTGAAATTTTACTAATCCCACAGTTTTTAACACTCCGAAGCCGTATTATTTGACTTTAGAAAGGAAAACTTTGCTTAGGCAAGTCAAATCAAGTCGATCAGTTGTTTATTTAAAGGAACGGTACTTTTGCCATTCACATGTTAACGATAACTGACACTTACTAATGGAATCGCAGAATGTGAATGTAATATATTTCGAGCATATTGGAATCAGGCTATTAGCCAAGTTTCTGATAGTTTTGCTCATTTTGAGACCAGAACTTTGACTTCACAAACCTACAGCAATTAGTCAAGACTTCAAATGCCTCTATATGCTATATACATATAGATTTGATATACTCCCTTTTGACGCGCTTCCTTTACTTTGCTTTACAGGACTTTCAAACTTGTTAGCAATAAAATTGAACCCAGTTTGGCCGAGTTTTAGCTCGAGTTTAGCACGCAATTTTATTGACAGTTTATTGGGGCTGTGGCCTGGGCAGGTGCCAACAGATCCTAACCCTTACCCCCTCCCCCCGCCCTTACTCTACCCTTTGTAGTTTTTACGCAAAAAGTTAGCTTGTTATTTTTGGGGCTGCTTTTAAAATTTGATTGCAGTTTTTATTGGAAAGTTTTCTTTTTGCATGTGAAAATACAAACTTGAGCACTCGATTGGCAAATTGTAAAAACCTGTGGAGGTGTGCGTGTGTGTGTGTGTGTGTGTGTGTGTGCGACACACCTGCAACTGAACAAGCAAATGTTGTGCCTCTCTAATTGGACACATCATCCACATCGCACATTCAATTCGCATTCGAACAGATTCGCACAGAAATTAACCCAAATGACACTTCAGCCAAAGCGCTGACAACTTGTGCGGCTTTTTGATGCAGCCCGACAAATTGGCAAAAACAAATAAAATACTTGAGACTCGCACACACACACACACTCAACACACTCTAATGATGCCGACCAAAAGATGTTGCCCCTTTTGGGTGGTCGCTGGTCGTCGCGCACATTTCCCAGATTTATGATTTGTTTATTTTGCGCTCTCATTTTCGATATTCGTTGCGATCATTTCAAATACCCGACAGCAATTGCGAATGATGGGTATATTAGTTGTTGAGTATTAAGGAAAGGATTAGAGCTGTGTAGATATAGAGATATGTAGGGAGATGCATATATATATATATAGATATAAAGATATGTGAAGGGATATTTCTTAAACAAAAAAGTTGAATGTTATAGCCTAGAAATTCTATCAACATTTCTTAAATTATTTGCGAATTTTCAATGTTCATTAGCAAAAAATGTAAGAAAAGTTGACAGTAAAAGGATTGAGAAATAGCAAAGAATGTAAGAAATGTTGACAGTGGAATTAGGCTATAAGTAGTAAAAGGATTGAGAAATAAAATGACAATTCGTATAGCTAAATACATGTTCAAATGGCAAATATTGATTTATGCACTAAGTGCGGGAATAAGCAGTGAGCATGGAGGTGTTTGGAGCTAAAAATTAGCGCTTTAATATGCCCTTTTGGATATGTATTGATTTAATTTGATTTGGGTGCGGGTATATCAAAGTCAAGTCGAGTAGCGTCTTTCTAACTTGTTGACTTTGCGTCACGAGGCATGGGGCATGAGGTTTGAGGCATGGGGCATGCGGGGCACAGCTTTGTTTAGCAACGGCGCGCGTCTTGGCGACACATCACAGCAGCTGAGTGGATATATAGATATGGATATGTATATATTCATATGTATGCGGCTCATAAAGTCGGCAGAAAGAAAAAAAACGCACAACTGCAAAGATTTGCATTTAAAATTGCTGTCAGCAGCCGAAACACACAACTGCAGTGGCAACTGGCAACTGGCAGCTGGGACGAGTGGTCGGAAAAGAAGGAGATGGAGTCGCTTTTAATAACTAAAATGGGGATCTCTGGCTGTTGTTTATTATTGGCAAAATTCATAAATGGGCTGCGTGGCGAGTGCGTGATTGCGTTTAGGTTTAATTATAAACGAAACAGACGAAAGCAGAAAAGTCGGAGACAGGCGGGCGCTGCAGCATATGAATATGAATATGAATGCGAGTGTATGAATACGAGCATGTGAGTACTCAATCGCGAGTTCAAACAGGCCCCCAGTTCTACTATATATATATATATATATATACATATATATAGCTATGTGTATAGTCAAGCCACATCCATCAGTTGATTCTTGGCCCGGACTGTTCGACGTGCCCAAATTGCATTTGCATTCGAGTTATTTGCGCTCATTTCACGTTATGAAATTTTTATTTCGCACATTTGCGCAACGCATTTTCGTGCCTCGTTTTTCATTCGCTGCCGCTTTCCGCTTGCCGTGGCGGAATAAGGGGGGAAATAAAGGGGAAAACTGCAAAAAAAAAACCGACTGAAAGTCTGTTGTTGCCTTTTGGTTTTAGTTGTAATTAAATCAGTGGCAGACTAGTCCACATTAAAGCGCATTGTCTACTCCCCACACATTCGCCCAGCCCCCCCTTAGACCCTGACCCTCCAGTGATTTCAGAGTGGCCCCAACAAGACTCGAGCTTGGACTGCAATTAGCGCACGCAAAACTTTAGCTTGAAAAACTATTTCAAGTTCCTCAGTTTCGAGCTCTACGAAATAAAAAACCAAAATGAAATACAACTTAAGTTCTTGTGGCTTTAGAAACTTTTTTGAATAAAATTTAACCACAAGCAAAATTTATCTTTCAGTTGTGAAAACTTGAATGCACTCGCAGACATCTTAATTAAACTCTTTCTAAACCGAAAAGCATCAAAGCATTTTATGGGCTACAAATTAAAGGAATTCGTTTACAGAAGTGTGTCCAATTTGCAAATATTTTCATTTTCTAGCAGGCCACATTATATGTAGAATAACTTAATATAATCAAATAACTTCACATAACATAATATTACTTAACATAATATAAATTAACATAATATAGTTATAGTTTAATAATAATAATAAATAATATAGTTTACCATAATATAATCTAACATAAGTAGTATTACCTAACATAGTTTATTTAGTTCTTAGACTCATTTATTATTTTTGCATTATTCCTTACTCATGAAAAGTCTGACATGCTCGCTTTTTGAATTGAATTAAATTATTATTCGCTTTGAATTAGAAATATGCCAACTGAATAGAAATGTGGAACCCCAGCCTCGACCCGCACCCATCGCGAGTACTAACTTCTATTGTGCGCATTGTGCAGGAATCATTTTGGGCTCTGTCATAAATATATCATAATCCCAGGCAGGCATCAGCCGAGTCTCGTCCACTCTATGTGAACCCTATGAATAGCAAGCAACTGATGCAAATTCCATGCCAGTTAAGCGAATTGTGCTTTCAATCTGGCGACTGACCACCCGGACACAATTGACGCCGTCAGCGGACTCCTAAGGAGATGCCACAGCGTTTTGTTATTCAATCCGGGCGAATGGGTGGGCGTCAGCAGAAGTGCATAGTTTGTGTGAAGTAATCAAAATGGGGCTGTGTACATTGAGCGAAAATCTAATTACATTTACAAAATATTGAAAGGAATATAATAAATATGGTCACACTCTCAATTATATTCCAATATATTTGAATCTATGTTAAGAGAGTAAGTTTTGAGAAATTTTTATTGGACTCATATTTCTACTTTGGACTTACTTCAAAAGCTACTCCTGACAGTGGAATGAATACGTGCTGCATCGCTTGTGAAACATGGGTGGAAAATTATGAGAATTGATTTGAAATGAAATTCAAATTTAAAAATAATTACTTTTACTTAATACTCTATATTTAGTATATTAGCTAATATACTATCAAGTATTTTTTACATCTTTATTAGCATTAACCCGGCAATGCTATTTGTATCATAGCCTTTTTTTTCTTCCAGTGTATAGAGCACTTGTGTAAGTCCTCGGAATTACGTCAAGAGAACATTTGTTTCTTTCGCTTGGGCCAACTTATTGTTCTGTTGTGCTAACAGCTATAGTTAATATAACAACAACAACAACAACAACTATTTTTCGGTGGGGCACTTGAATTTCACTTTGTCAAATCCCAACCTCCCCCGCCGAACCGTTCCTTCCTTCCCCCTCCGGCTAACCGCATCTCGCATTGCTGTGCGATGTTTTGCGGTGGTAATTGCACGCGCACTGAAGCATATCGTATGTTGCAGGTTTCCGTTGCTGGAAAACCGGGAGAAACGACCTAAAATAGCGGCGCAACCAAATGCGGAACATGATGGGAACAAAAAGCAACTGTTGCATGGGATAAGGGGGCAGGGTGGATGGGGCAGGGGCAGGGGCTGGGAAGTTGGAGCTGAGGCCTCGTCAATATTGGCCGCGACAGCTTTTGTTGTATGCACGAATTGTACGTGTTGCAATCTCCGATAGATACAACAGCTACAGGCACAGCTACAGCTACAGATACTTTTACAGCTACAGATACAATTGCGGAGCGTGCGTGAGTTTGTGCGTTTGTTCTTCTTTCACGCTTGCTGCACCGAGCTCCGACTCCGAATCGAGCGGGGAATCGCTCTCGCATGTAGAAACATGTTCTTTGTCATGCTGGCTGCCTCATTTTGTATCTGTATCTCCCTCTGCCTCTCTCTTCAATCCCTTCCACTCTTTGTATCTGTATCTGCGCCAAGTGCATGCCACCCGTACGCCCTTTGGCCCAGTTGGCTGCCAACGAAATGCGCCATTAGGGCGCAACCGTGCATAATTACATCTGTAAATGTATTTGTATCCGTATCTGTATCTGTATCTGTGTAACCCTTCATTTTTTTTCGGACAACTCTAATTACACGCACTATGATTGATGTTGGCTGTGAATTTCTATAGTTCCAAATTTTCCGCCGGATCTAGCATTGCTTTTAAGCTGCTTTTGTAAAAGTTTTTCTCTCTCTCTTGTTTTATTCTTTTACATAAATTCTTGCGCTGGGAATTTCCTAAGCAGCTGCACAATTTCGCTTACTTACATCAAATTGAAAACTCATAAATCTTGCCGCAAAAGCACACACAAATCTGTATATATATATATATATATTTACACATAATGCGAACCCCAAGACCTCAGCCAATGCAGCCCCCTTTTTAATTTGTCACTCGACACGTCAATTATATAAATCGATTCTACATGCTGCAAGGTTCCCAAACATAAATAAGAACTAAAGAAGCTGCTCGATATGACGTCGACTAATTGCTCTTAACTCCCAACTTCTTTTAACTAAACTTCTCACATGAAATGACAAAGATATAAAATGTTCTTTCAGAACAAAAGCACTTGCCCAACACAGGAATTCTCCAGAAATCAGCATCCGAAAAGGTTTATTTCAATTAAGAACCTTATTTTTACAGAATTCTCAAAAATGTGTTCTCCAACTTACCCATGTATTAATTCCCGATAGTTAGATTTTATATAGATAAGTTCAAGATTCATAAAAATATCTTGGAATTTATTTTATGTTTTTTGGGAAAAACTTACTTGAAACACAAGAAAAGTGTGTCAAGATAATAATAATAATATGTCCAACCCAATATCAATACCAACAGCCTTGCCAAGCTGATAATACTCCACACGAAAAAGAGTATTGAATAATATTAATGAATGTCAAATATTTTGGCTAAGTTGTTGCCTTTTTGTTCCCCCTTCTTTCGCTCTTGGCTAAAATAGAGTTGAAATATTTGAAAATAATGTGTGAATTTCTCTTGGCTCTTTTCAGCTGCAGCAACAACAATTAAACTGGACTCCCCCCCAACCAACTGCTACATAAATCCCAGGGTATTTGTGTGCGCAAAGAAATGGGCAGAGAAATATGCCAGATGATTTCCATGAAGTCGACAGTTTATTGATTTCTGCAAGTGTATTAAGACCATTGCTCAATGGTTAAGAAACACGCGCGTACACAGAGAAAAATAGTTGAGTGATTGCATAACGCAAAAACGTGTTAACAACAAATAAATAAATAAAACTGAAGAGAAAAATTAAATAAAACAGTTGCAGCTGCCTTTGCGGCTACTTTGGTTAATTGATTTCTGTTGCTGTTGTTTCTTGCAATGCGCCGTTTCAATGCCAACAACAACAACAACAACAACAATAGCAATAACAATAACAACAACAACAACAATTTGCTGATACACATACAACAACAACAACAGCAGCAGCAGCAACTGTGCGACAATCGCGTGCGCGTTTCGTGCGCGTTTTTGGCGCGCGCGTTTTTTAATTAATTCGAATCGCCGTTGTTGTTGTTGTTGGCCCTTTTCGGTTGTGCGTGTGTGCGTGTGTCCAGCCGGAAATCAGCAATTTAATTTACAATAAGACGCTTTCAAGGAGCCCAACTGAAGCAAAAACCCATAAAAAACAGTAGCCAAAAAAAAAAAACGAAAAGAAGAGAAACAACGCAGCAAGAGGAAGCAGCCAAAATGTTCGCGGGCATCAGAAAAAGACTGGCACGCAAGTGAGTAAAGCCCCCCAATACCCTCTGCTCCCCCCCTTCACCCTCTTAAGATTACGTTTTATCACTCTTTTCTTTTTTGTCAACCATTTGGAACTGCTTTAATTAGATCAAAGCTGTCCCTTTCCAGAAATACCCTAACCAAAAAAAATTTTAGCCTTGGTTCGAATAGATAGGGGTATTCCCTTCAGAAAAACTTGCATACTGAACGCTTTATTTAATACGCTAGACAATATATATTCATGTCTGGAAATCGTGTTGGAACTGTCCAGGAACTATTAAAGTACTATTTTTCTTCTTCTGGAACTATTGGGACTATTGTATCGGTAGATTGTAGGATTATTTTTAGACGATTCTAGAAACATTTCAAGAAGTCCTGCAAATCGTGGAATGCAAATCGATAAACATCGATATAAAGTAAAAACAAATTGCTCCCAAAAAACTTAAAAGCTGTTTTTTGAGCATAAAATATTAGAATTCGAGGGCGAAGTATTTTATTTTTTGTTGATTATATCATTCTATTAAGACGCTACTAGGAAATTTCCCAAAAGCCCTGCAATTCTCGGAATATTACATCGATATATATATCGATAACAATAAGAAACGTTGCATTCTCGAGATACAAAAAGAAACTTATTTTAAGGCTTATAAATGTACGAGTCTTGTGTCTCTTGTAAAGAAGCCAATTTAAGGGCATACAAAATTCGAATTCAAGCGCAAAGTCTTGTATTTCTTCTTGATTTTATCGATGTTGTCCCTTCGTTTTCATGGCCCAATTCTGCTGTTAATGACTTGCGCGATAAAAGTCAGCGCGGGGGCCGAACGGGGCGTTTTTCAATTTGCAAAAATAAAAAAGAAGAAAAAACAGGAAAATGAAAAAAGCTGCGCGCTGCGTTTACAGAATAGTCTACTATTTGTCTAATTAATTTTGTAGCTCAGCTTGAGACGAGCTGGGGCTAAGCTAAAAATGGGAGCTCAATTGCGCAGCACTTGAGACGCTTCAAAATTGGGGGACACCTACAACTGCCCCCCTCCCCTTATTCCCCTCTATTTGAGCCAGTCAGCATCGTGAATGCGCCCCTCGCCCCATGTGACATTGACGGCTTATGAATTTGCTGATTTGCGCAAATGTTGCACGTTTCGACAACAATCATCATTCATCATCATTTTTATAATGATTTTTTACTATTTTCTGAGCGTTGTTTTTTTCGCTTAATTTTTTTTTTTTTTTTTTTTTTTTGTAAATGAGCCAATTAGCTTTAAAATCTTTATTATTAGCCGAACCGGTTTGCGTTTATCCATAAATAAAATTGAATTATGCCACAAATTGGGCGCTTAACTGCCTCTCGGCGCGTGTTTTGGCCCCGGGCAGATCTTCCCAATCTTTTCTTAACTCTTTCGCCAATGCCAATCCTCCTGGCCCGTCCGCACGCATTCAACATTTTCGTGGGAAACTTATTCATCGTGAAGTTGTGAAACACACTAATGAAAGCCATAGAAAGTTGAGAGCCAAAGAATAGCCATGTAATTGTAAAGACCTTGTCTACAAATGCTGGCCTAAAGCTCATAATAAAGCCCACATAAGAGAGGCGCGCAGAACTCTTGAAGGGTCTTAAGGGATTAGAGAACTATTTTCATGCCAGAAATCATGGCAACAGGTATTCACATTTCAATTTCGGCAAAATACGTTGGCATTTAATCTCTATATAAAAAACTATTTGTCCGGACGGACTGACTGAAGGGTGAGCGTAACGTAAGAGCTAGAAAGCTAGGATTTCACTGTGGTTATTCCACCCGCAAGCGTGGAAAAACCGCGTAAACCGCGTGTATGAAACTTTTTTGTATAACTTCCGATCGATTACCAACTTATTTTCAAAAATCTTTAGGAGAATTTATATTAAGCTTGCTACGGGCAAAGCCGGGGTATACCCACTATTATCCCTTATAGACATAGGTAAAAATTTCTCATTTCCATAACTCAGTCAAATCTCATCTGATTTTCGCGAGGCTTGACTTTCTATTCATGGTTTTGCCTCTAGATCAATTTGGCAGCTAAATCTAGCAACATGTTTCCTGCTCAATGGTAGTAAATTATGTAAATTAATATTCATCGTTTATCAAACTACTTAAAGCATGTTTTCTATTCATGCTTCTACACTGGCTTAATACTCTTCTAAATAATACGTAACACTCTAATACACGAATAAACAATATGCACATGTATCTAGATATACATATATATTTTTCATTCTTGCTACTTCTTAAACAAGCTCGTTTTATTCACACTTTTCTTGCCCATTTTAAATGCTCCACTTTAGAGTTTGGCATTAAATAAACATCACACGCTCCAGTATCCATCTATCTACCTGCAAAATTCACACCCACTCCCAAAAAATGTAAAAAGCGCCTTTTGGGCAATGTGTGGCAGATGACAAAGGCGAGGGATTTTCTCTCTGTTTTTGGTAGTTGCCGCTGTTTGCGAGTCATGATGTGCTAATTATTACAGAAAAGTGCAGCCAAATGCCTTTTAGCACTTAACGTTGAGGGGTTGGGGGAAGTGCCCCCGTAAGGCCAGATACTTTGGGCTCAGGTGCTAAAAACACCTGTGCAAATAGAAAACGAAAACTGAAACCGAGGCCGAGGCCTAAACTCCACCACTTGGCACTTTGTAGGTGGCAGCTCTCATCTACATAACGTCGCATGTAGATACATATTTACATATGTAGCTTGAGCTGAGCACACTGAGCACAAAGTTCGGGGATCGGACACCCGATAAATATATATGCATATATATGTACAGCCGTCATGTATGTGCCACAAACTGTTGAAGCTTCAACATCTTGTGAGCCCACACACACAATTTTCATAGGAATTAAACGCTTAGAAACGCCTGCGCTTTGGGCTTTTGGGTTTTTTTTTTTTCTTGAGGGAGGGGCGCGGCACGGCAAATGTGGCAATCAAGCGCGACTAAAGTTGAAAAATAATTACACGAAAAGACATAACACACTTTATGCCAACATTAAACATTAAACATTTTATGTGGGCAAGCGCATTAAGCTTGCAGGCCAAGCCGAGCGCAGCCCCAGATAACCCCTGAAAAAGCTGATGAATTCTCACGCATATAAAACCTAGCTAAAGTCTAGGCTGTAGCTGGATGGGATGTCTGTGTACGTAACATATAATTACACGCATCCAAAAGTATCTTGGAAACTTACATTTATTGCATGCCTAATTATGATTGATACGGAGAACGGAGCTGAACACAATAAGTAACGGGAAAAAGACCTATATTCGGCACGCCGAAGATTTAATACCCTTGCAAAGCGAACCTTTTCATTATGCTCGTATCTAAGAAGCACAGGGTAAATAGTTAAGGCCAAGTATGGTTGAGATAGCTTAATAAAAAAAAGTTTTCCACACAAGAACCTAATTTTCGACCGATTATTCCTATGGCAGCTATATGATTAGTGGTCCGATCCAGCCGGTTTCGACATATGTACTTTATCAAACAGATAGAGAGACTTCTGCAAAGTTTATGATGATAGCTTTAAAACTAAGAGAGGAGTTCGCATAGAAATCGACAGACGGACGGATGGCAGACGGGAATGGCTATATCGACTCGGCTGTTGCTACTGTATATATAGTTATATACACTCGGAGGCGTCTCATTCTAACCGTTATACATTTGGAGGCAAAATTATGATACCCTCAGAAAGGGTCTTCAAGGCGGTGCTCTTAATTTCGTTATACCCTGACGAAAATTTTAATGTTTCTTGAAGATTACATCGTAACTGTAAATAGATTTTACAAAAATTGGAATTCCAGAGAATGAGGGAGTTTTAATGTTGTTCTATTATATGCTTTGCTTCCAAGTTCCCAGATTCAGAAAAAGCTGCCATATCTTAAGAATAAAGTCTTGTTAAGAGGTAAAGTATATAATCTTTTGAATAGAAAGCGTACCAAATACTTCTCTAAACTTTGTGAATGCTTTTCGCACTTTGTATGTCTTCCTAAATACCCTTTAAAAAAACAACAGAAACTCGTTGTTAGTTGTTGTTGTTGTTTTCTAGTCTCGGGGCCCCAAGCGGCGTTTTCCATTTTGTGCTCGTTTCGCTGCCGGCACTCATTGTTCTGCGCTTGTTATCAAATGTATCTTTGTATCTGTATCTGACTGACAGCCTCCGACGCCGCGCATGTGCCACATATAAGCTTATTGGGGCTTATGGGTTGAAGGAAATGTGATGCAACAAAGCGTGAGCCGGCGGCAACTGACATTTAGACACACGCACTTATGACATGTATCTGTATCTGCAACCGTATTCGTATCTGTATCTGCAGCCTCGCGCTAATTTCGAGCTAAGATTACAAACGAAACAGAAAAACCCTGGAAAACTGTTGCAATTGCCGGATATGCTTCGTTCTTGATAAAGCAAATAGAGCACAAATACATGAACGTATTTTACGAGGGAGCATCAAGTTTTCGGCGGCTTTTGCCTAATTGCTGTCGACATTCGATAGGCTTGTGGTTAGCATTGACACAATATTTTCGTGCCTGTTTTCAGTTCAAAGTTCGTTCGCCCTCAGTTGAGCGTGTAGAGTAAGCAAGAGTGCTCGACTAGCAGATGCCCTTAGCTGGCGTTGCGACCATTCTTTCTTCATTTACAAAAACAAATATTTTTTCCAACAAAAGTAAGATATCGATTTTTATCGATCACTGGGTAAGTTATCGATTATCGTACCGCGCGGCACCTACATTCCAAATTTCAAGTCCCTAGCTCGTACAGATTGCGAGATGCGTACATTAATATATACGAACATAGCTAGACCGACTCGCATATTGATGCTGATCGAGAATATTTATATATATTTTATGGTGTCGGAGATGTTTCCTTCTGCCTGCACAAATACATTATACCCATTATTAATGGATTCGGGGTATTAAAACGTCTTTTGTTAGTCGCCTTGATCAATAGATAGTTAGATAGAGCACACTCTACAGAGTAGACAAAATGAGCGCATTATTTGCCCAGGCGCTGCCTTTGCAATTGCTTGGGCATGTTACCCCCAGCCCTCTCTCCTCTCACCCACCCACACCCCTCGTAGGCTGTCATAAATACGCCATTAGAGCTAACAACGTATTTTCAACTTCACTTAGACAACGCGCACCCACATTTACCCACCCACAAATCTGTGCGCCTCCTCCACCCCCTCCATCGACCCTTTGCACACACAAAAGAAATGCCATTTTATGCATTTCAAGTGCGTCAACGTCGCCGTCGCCGTCGCCGTCTGTGCACTATCACACATCTAAGTATGCAACTGTGTGCGTGCGTGTGTGCGTTTGTGCGTTTGTGTGTGTGTGTGTATGTTTGCATATTTGTAGAGCTGCGCCTGTCGCACATCCTCCATCCACCCGTCCGTTCGTCCGTTAGTCTGTCTGTCTGTCTCTCTCTCTCTCTCTCTTTCTGTCAGAGTGAGTGAAGTGTCAATTCCATCATAAGCCAAAGTGGCGCACATATCGCATAACATTTTTACAAAAGGGGCGACAGCGACAGGCGACAGGCCAAATCAAAGGAAAAAGAAAAATTATTGAACAATTTCTCAAAATAAAATACAACAAAACTGCACGAGCAACGGCAACAGCAAAACGAAATTTATATACCCTAACGGTTCATAGAAATTAGTTATATAAACATTATTTATGTGTGCATCAAAATATAATAATAAAATTGCAAACTCACCAGCAGCTGGAGTGTGTGCGCACACACACACATGCACACAAACCTATAAAAGTATATATATGTATGTACATATATGCAAAAGCATCTATGGCCAACACGAATGTGCACTTAACGTTTGTGTTTACCATAATAAATAATAGCTGCAAATCAATATACACCATAAAAAGAACACACTTCACTTTACCATTATGCATGCATTTTAACTTTTCATTTCAATTTCAATATACACTTAATGCAATTCTCACAGGCACTTTTTATGCGCGGCAGAATTTAGGCGGCAAGCAACAGCTGACTAAAGTTGGCTGCTGCAAAAGCGCTAGCGATATCGATTGTTGCAGTGTTGCGAAGTTTGGCTAGCTATTGTGATCAGTGCTGGTATTTGGCAACTGTCGATATGTAAAAGCTTATCGATAAGAGCCGCAAATCTAGCTTTATAACTAGCCGCCATTTAGCTAGCTTAAAGCAATATCTGTCAGTTTTTGATGATTAAAGAGCTGAGAAGTTTTAGTTTTCGTGTTAGCTTCAAATCTACACGAAATGCACATTTTACAAAGGAAAAATACTGAAAAATGTATAATAATTAAACAAATATGATTTTTAAGACAAGTATTTTGTACAATTTGAGCCTCTTGACTAACCGAAAGTACCTCAACTTAGAGTATACAAAATGAGCACAATGAAAGCGTCAAATAGGCGTCTGTCTCCTCTGCATTTTGACAGCAAACACGCTGCACACGGAGCAGCAATCCCTCATCCAGCCGCACAATTCGAAAGATGCAGATACAACGGACACCGATACAGATTCAATTTGGGTGTGACAATTGCAGCCGCAGACGCGACGCCATCATGATGAATACCTTTTTAATGAGCAGCTGACATATGAATATGCATTGGATGGATTTATTATCGCCTCGCCCCGTCTCGGGCAGGCATTCAGTCTGAGCCGGAGGAGCTTGCTTCGATCATAAATTTCCACCTTTGACGCGTGGAATGACCCTAACCTACCCAAATAGTTGTAAGTTTTGTAATGTTTATTGGACTGCGACATGCGAAGTGCGAACGAACGAGTGCGATGTGCAATTTATAAATATGTACAGGGAAATTCCTATACAGTGGGAACTTCCAGAACAACTGGGAGAGATCAAAATTGTGGTCAGAGGTCTAAGCTCGCAAAAGCTAAAAGTTGCGGGCTCAAATCTCGATCGATTTAGTTAATTTACTTTGTTTTTCTTCGCCCTTTTGTATCAACTCAGAAATAGAAAAGTTCCCATTTACGAGCGTCCACTGTGGCTTTTTGGCTTTTTTTTCCAGCAGTTTTTGTACTTGTTTTCTAATTAAAAGTTTGCCCTTAACGTTTGCTTTAAACGCAAACTTGTTTCCGGCGTTTGGCTATGCCAAAAACCACACCCACCAAGCGCCACACACCACGCCCCCCGCCCCCCCTACGGCCAATTATTTCGGGGCGTCGACACACAACAACAACAATAATATAAACCTGGTATTGTTGTTGGGTTTAAGGGCAGCAAATGTTTGTTGATAAATAAAATTTATATGAGAATGCGCGCGTGTATGTGTGTGTTTATAGCTATGTGTGGCCAGGTGGACAGCTCAGGTATATATATATATGTATATATATATAGCATGTGTGTGTGTGTGGCATGCATAATACAATAGAGCGAACGCGTTATCTATTAGAGCGCGGAAATAGCATATTGAGCCTGTTTTTATGGGTCATCAGGGTGCTGGCCACGTTGGCTTTCGGCACCTTTTGTGCCCCATATAATTAGCATGCCATTGTGTCCTTGAAGGCAAAAGCCACAGATAACTGATAGCTGATAAATGATGTTGCGTTTCCGCTTCTGGCCTGGCCCCCCCCTGCCCCTGCCTGGCCAGTTGCCAAAGCTAAAAAATCTGCATGCAAAGTCTGTGACATGCAAATAACTTTCTAAACTGATGGCTGCACCTTGACGGCTTCCCTTTAGATGTATCTCTATATATAAAGATGAGTACAGTAAAGACTCTGCACTGACGGATAGCTGTTAACAAAATTGTTAGTTCCAATTCTGATTGTTCTTCATTTCCGTCAAAAAGTTTAGAGTTTGGAAAACATCGATAAAATAATTGATAGTTCTTAAAACACCAAAAAATCTATATACTCGATAGTTCCAGCGATTGTTTTCCAGCTCCAATCGATGCGATTGTCGTTATTTTTATTACAAGCGGAAATCAATCATTCTGGCAAAAGAAAATGCCAAAGCGTAGCTGTACGCTTTAGGGTGCTTTCACTGTACCATACCCCACACACAAGAACAGGGCTTGGCTCGACGTCATGTGCCAGTCAATCGGTTCGAGCTTTGTGAAGTGTTTGCCCAGGTAAACACAAAGTGTCCACTTGACTTCCGTTTGGCTGGTTGGTTCGATTCCCGGAATCGCAGCTCGAAACTCCAAAACGTGACATCGATGTTTGCCATAGTTTCTGTGTGTGTGTGAGTGTGTATTTTTCTGTGGCTGCGGTTTAATTCATAGCATTTGCATAGGCATTTGGCATTTGTAGTGGTATTTACATGTCGGGCCTCTTCTTGTTTTATTTGCATAAATATTTACAAATGCCAGCGCGAATCGCTCCAAATGGCTCAGCATAAAATACTTTAGCGCTCCGTTTAAGTGTCAATTAGCTGGGCAATGCTGCGAAAGTGTCATTTTGTCAGCTAATTAAGTTCTAATAAATGTATCGTTAATAATAGCTAAAAATAGCTTTGAAAGAACATTCAACTACATGTTAAATAAACACTAAAAGAAGCATTAAGCTTCATGTTAAATTAAATTCAAGCACAACTTAATGGCATTTCCGACAGGTCGGATTTAATATTTCAAAATAAACTGTCAGCTAATAAAGTTCTAATAAAACTATCGTAAATCGATAGTTAAAAACGCTCAAATTAACATTTAACTTCATGTTAAAGAAGCACTTAAATAAGCATTAAAGTTCATGTCAAAGTCAACAAGTCGGATTTCTAGTGAATAAACTTTTGAATATTTAAAAATAAACTAGTTATGGCTAAAAATGAAAAACGGCTAAAATGGCAGCGCAGCCAACTTCAAATTGTCAGAGCTTGTCTTTGCTTTTGGCGGTTTCTTTAGTTTATTCTCCAATTTAACAATTGTTGCGGTCGAGGAGATCTTATTACGATCCGTCGATGTCGCCGACTCAATTATGTGAATGTAAAAAGCCCATGTCGATTATTTCCTGTTTCAACCGCAAGCACAATTATATGTGGTTTATCAGATCTGTCTGGCCCGTATATGCAGAATGTGTGTGCTCATAATAAATCTTTGATTTTTTCTCTCCTTGTCAAATTATGCAAATTTCAAGTGTGGGCTTCAAAATCAGTTATGAGCAAGAGGTAGGCAGAGAGGGAGATAGGTAGAGATTTTTAACAGATTTGGGTCATTGATAAAAGCTTCGATGGGGCATCAGCACATTGTCAGCGACAAAGGGCGTGTTGAAATGAGATGCACGCACCGGAGCCCATAGCCAGAGCGAAATTCTAGTAACAACAACTACTCAAATTTCCCATTACATTAATCACACCCACAGGGCTCTACTTGGGGAAAATAAACACATGGTTTTTTTTTATAAAGTGCCGAAGATTCAATACCCTAAGAAGAAGGGGCAGATCGCTTGGGTAAAAATAAAAATTATTTGTTATAAGGTGCCGAAGATTAAATACTCTTAAAAGAAGGGAAAGCTCTTCGATTCTTAGTGGGCGATATTTGGAAAAATTCACAATATGTTGAACGGGGCGGACGCGTCTAAAAAGTTAAGCAATCTGGATCTATGTGTACCATACGAGAGTCTACATTCAAGTCTACTTTAAACTCCTCTAAGCTAACGGTAAGATAGGATTTCGATAACTACTTTTATCGATATCAAGGCAACTGAAGGTATCGACAAGTGGCAACAAATTTTAAATATACCAATATGCCAAATATGCCAGCTCTTACAGTCTAGACAGACAGCCAGACAGAAGGATATATATCCATACTATATCTGCCGACACAGTTCATGAACATATATACCCCATATAGTCGAAAGTTTCTCGTCGGCAATGCACACTTTGCGAGAAAATTAAGATGCCCTCTTTAGGTGCCTAACAATGCGAATGAGATGCTTGGTTGGCTGCAGCTCAAATGGCCAAGTTAACAACGGGCCTTGACGCCCCTATTGCTGCTGCTTCTGCTTTTTAGCCAGCTGCAGCTGCATCCTTTTGGCTTGTTTGAGTTGGCTTCACACCAAGCGAAGAGACCCCATTTGAATTGTAAACAAACTTGGACACGCCTATTTGGGTTATGCTGCTGCATGGATGAGTACCCGACCATGTTGTATATGGAGGCCCGTTGTCGGATTGTGTTGCAAGTCTGCGAAATGGGTTACGGAACGTGCAGCGGCCCTTTTCGAATGTGCAGCGGCCCGTGCAGCGCGGATTTATAACGGAAGCTCAGCCCGTTCGGCTCATGAATAAATTAACAATTGCCGGCGAAATTTGCATGCATATAAGCTAAATTCCCACTGAATGCACATATACGAACAGATATCTAACACATCTATCTATCATCTATCAGAAAAGCTTATGTACCCATTTGAGACACAAATTTCGATTTATTTTTTTTCGAATTCCCAATCCCAAGCCCGATAATATGAACCCTAAAAACCTAGCTTAACTTCGGTGCTTAGAGTCCGATCTATGTGAAACTTTCAGTGCATAAAATATATACCGAAGCGAGCCTCTAGCTTTTTTTACGTCGATATATTAGCATAAAAGGTGCAACAATGAAACGATCTTCAATTTTTCAATTCGCAGTCCAGTTTGCGCCGAACACTTTATTGGTAAACCTTTTTCGCCCCCAACGGATGCTGTACTTTAAATTTCTACGTGTCCAGTTCCATGTCCATGTCTAAATCCAAGTCTATGTCTACATCTGCGTGTGGTCAGTGGCCAGCCACGCCCACGCCCCTGTCAGCTGGTGGCACCCACAAGCAAAGAGCTGCATACTGGCCTGCCTGCCTGACAGTCGAATAGTTGGACAGTTGAAGCGAGCGTTGGGCGTTTCCAGCTTCGATTTTCCATATGCATGACAAGAGGCGGAGGCGGCGGTGCAGGCGGAGACGGTGGCGGAGGGCGGGGGCGTTCTCGGTGGCGGCTTTCGAATTGCAGTCAAAAATTATTGCAGAACTGTAAATTATTTGCACTGTCGACCTCATTGTCAGCGCTTTAAAAACTTAAAAGCACACACACACACGCACACACATCACACACGCACACACATCACACACACGCAACTTTGCCTGACAGTCGAATTAATTCGCCGCGTTTTATGCAAATTTAGCATTTTGTATGGGTGTAAATGGCCAGTAATTATTTGAGTGCGTGTGTGTGTGTGTGTGTGTGATGGTACTTAACTGTAATTGCAGTCTATTTTAAACCTGTCTAAATTGCTTTTAATGTTAGTTTTAATTAGCTGGCCGCTGTAATAATGTCGTAAATATCTATGCTAATCATATGCTAGCCATAAATCAAGCACTTTATATTGAATGGAAAACTTGATTTGTTCAACATTTCAATGGATTATCATCATAAAAGCTCTCCCTCGAATGGCCTCTTATCTGTATACCCTGTAGTCAGCGACAATGGGCAAGAGGCAGCATTCGATGAAAATTATTTGAAATTATCAAAAAATCGATATATATCGAGTAGTAGACATTTAGATATCAGATATAACATACACAGATCAAGAAATTCTTAACTTTTAGATCGGATAATTAATGAAAGGGATTTTAAAAAAATATTAAAGTAAAAAGCTTCGCTAATTAATGAAGCTAAGAGTTAATACGCATGTGTATTGCAGTGCAGGGTATGTGCTAGTCAGGACTTACGCTTTCACGTACTTTTTCTCTTATATTTCTTTTCTACATTTAGTTAATCTTAAGTGTAGCTTGATGCAAGTGCCATCAGTTGGTCATAAACGGTTAAAAGCCGCTTAATATTTATTTTATCTTAAGCTATAATTAAACATGCATTGCCGCTTATCTGAATAACCCCCAATTACGGCTGGAGCACCCCCTCCCCCCATCACTCACACACACACACAACGTAATTACATTCCATAAATTTCTCTTAAGGGTCTTCGGGTCAGCTCCAGTCACAATTCGGCAACGGACAGTCAAGGAGTAAGCGCCTTATGTGGCTTATGAAAACAAAAATAAAAATAAAAAAACGGAAGAAATTGCCATTAAATGCAAGCCAAAAGTGTGGCCAGCTACTTTTTAACCCCCCTTTATTTTTTTGTCATTTTCGCTGTGCAGTATTTATTTTTATGCCAACTGCAATGCCCATTGATAAGCGCCAGTTGGTTGGGGCGGGGTGGCGGGGTAGGCGGGGCAGCTGCGACAGCGGAAATTTATGGTCGTCTCATAAAACGCATAATCAGTAAACGAATGTGTGCCGCACAAAAGTGCCGGATTAACCGAATGACCGACCGGACAGACAGAGAGACGGACGAGCGAACTACTGACTGCTGTTGCCCCGCCTCCTGCACCCGCTCCACTTCCCACTTCAGCTACTCCTGCGCCCAGCGTTCTGTTAAAATGATTGCGCGCTTGACGAATGTGCAACATTCAACGATATCAAAGGCGAGCATAAATACATACAAATATTTATTTATACATATATCTACATGTATATATTTCTTCATCCCATTACTTATGTAATTGAGTGTGATACCCTGCAATTATCAGCATATTATTTATAAAAGGGGCCAAATAAGTGCTAAAGTATTAGTTAGCCTTAATAAAGTTAGAAGACTCCAATAGAGATATATTTAATGTAAAACTTTAAAAAAAATCAAACCTTATAAAATGCAACTACTAACTAAAAATGCATATGCCCTGCAGTAGGGTATGCTGTAGGATATACAATAGTAATATAAATATCAAACATTCAAAACCACAACTACCAATAACCTGATTCCATGTAATATGTAACATTTCCATATTTCACATAATGCGATTTCATTAGGAAGTTACTCGTGTGAATACCAACATTTTTTTTTGAAAATATCAAAAATGTGGTTTCGTATAGGCCACATATTTCACATTCGCACAACAAGTTACATTTGCAAGAAATGTAAGAAATGTTGCCCGTGGAATTAGGCTGTAACTGCGCACATGAATGCATATGCCCTGCTATAGGGTATGCATATGCGCATATTATTCTTTCTTTTTTGTATGGTTTATGTGCCAACGGAAGCTAAGTTGATGGGAATGCAAATGCTTTGGCTGCAGCCGGGAGTGCATGGACTGCACCTTAAAAGGCACCAAGTGCCGGAGGAGCATGAGTCACGGTTGCTAAATTAGATTCCTCCAAGTGCAATGTCTGCACTTTGCACCTATTTCACTGTCAATTGATTAAGGCGGCGAGGGGGGCGGGCCATAGCTGGCTGTTAATTAAAGCCCTGCAAATGGCAGCAGTTTGGCCTTTTGACTTGGCATTGATGAGGCAGCGCGTTGCGGCGGCTAATTAAGTTTGCAACAGAGATGAACAGGGGGAGTGGGGAAGCGGGCCTGGCATGAGTCACGTTCGCGGAGCTTGGCTAGTTTGATAACAGTTAAATTGATTTTGATTGCTTTATTTGATGATCATAAATCAAAGGCGCATAGAGAACAGTGCGACGCGGCACGTGGGCTGCCTTTTGAAAAGCAAAGTGAAAAACTTGCCACAGATGGACGCCAGAGATATGGGAGTCAGCTCTGAAGTGGCCACTGCCCACTTGACTGCAGCTCCAACTGTCCGGACAAGCAGACAATCGGACAAACGGACAGTTGGACAGCCGGACACGAAACGAAACATTTTGTGCGGTTTGCTTGTAAGTTTGTTATACCCTGTAGACAGTGCTCGATGGGGTATCATGGTTTTGTGCTTATTTATATAACTGACAAATGGCGCAAAAGCAAGTCATTTTTGTATTTGATCAGCATTAAGAGCTGAAATCGCTCGCAGCCTTTCAACTTATCGATAAATATCGATTTGCAGACTCGTGCTTTTATTACATTTCGGAGCGTTTAAGAATATTTTACTTTATGGCTATCTTCATCTATTCCAATTCCAACTCTAAGCACGAAAGTTTCTTAAAAATGAATCTCTAGATGGTTACAGGGTATCTGCCGGTCGTGCACTCTCACTTGTTTGCACCGCGCTTTGTGGCACTCATTTATTAGACTCTAGTTTGCTGCAGTTGCCGCTAAAAGGAGTTGAGCGTTAGACTTGGCCAAAAAACTGGATTGCCAGCATCTGGTTGAATGGACGCAGCCAAGTCAAAGCATTTGGCCAAAGTCGGAACTGTAGCTCGAGCTAGAGCTGCAGCCGAAGCCATTGCCCACTCGAATGCCTCCGAGTGCCAATTTTATCAAATTATTTGCACTTAACTCACAAATTCAATTTGAAATAACGAGCAAATTGTTGTTGCCGTTGTTAGCAATCGAACATGTGAGCACGCTAACCACAGTCCACATTCGCTTGACATGCCAAATAGGATCTTGGGATGGGATATCTGTTGCACGCAGACTCCTTGCGCCGGGTTGCAGGTGCAACATTCGATATCTTTGTCAGCTGGACACACAATTTTGGGTCACGTCAATAACTGCCGCAGGGTGGCAACGCTGTCAGCCTAACAATTCTTATTGGCACATGGCCAGTGAACAGTGGTGCCCATTTTTCAGCAAAAGTGTGGCCATCGACGAGCGCTAAGTTGGCTGCGGCTAAACATATTAATACATATTAGGAGCGTTTAGTGTAAAATGAGGAACTTAGCCAGAAATTCGATATTTAGTAACTGATGAGAAAATGTATATTTCAAAAACCTTTTCATATTTGATTATATATCTTATAAGCACTTATTATATTTTTACCAAAGAAAATTTTTTACTAAGTTTCTTGAAAGATTTCTTCCTGTATTACAAATTTACTTGTGACTCATCAAACGTGTTACGGAACCTCTTGAAAAATTCAGTTATAAATTCATTTGTGCTGTTTATCAGTTGCCTTTCAATTTCGTCACATAACATATAGAGACGAATCAGTGTGCGTTGGATTTTGATTGCATTATTGGCTCTGTGGTGTGTACTTAACTCTGCCCATTGAACCACTTAGAGATTTGTTGTGTGTGTGTGTGTGTTGCAATAATCCGCTCCAGATAAGAGGCCGGGCCAGCTGGCTGGGCCAATACAATAATTTTGACACTTCTTGGGGGTGCCGGCGTCGATTATAAGCATTGGGAAAGATTTCAGCTATGCTGCGACCGATACGATCGCCAGCCCACGCTCCAAGTGGAGCTGGTCGAGCAGGTTTTTGCCACGGCAGACACAGCGGCTGCAGTTTGAGGCATGTTGAAGGCTGTCAGTTGATTTTTAATAAAGCGCTCTCATTTCTGTTTTCGGTTTTTTTTTTTTTCAGGCAAAACGAGAAAGATTGCGATGAGGATGACAAGGACGATGTGCACGATATTATGCCGCCAGCCAATTATATACAAATATCGCAGGGCAAAATACAGCTGGTGCACCAGGCGCGTTCCCTGGAGCACGAGCCGGCGTTGAGCTTGGAGCGCGCCAGCGACAAGGTAAGTCCCAAAACCCACCTGGTGCCGGTTCGAAACTCGCTTTTGGTAGCAGACCCCATGACCCCCCAATTACAGACATATTATAGTTCATATAGCTCACATTATTGTCATTTTGATAACCCTCCCGACTAACCTAACATTTGAATAGCTGAAAAGCCACTTTTCCGCCTGGGAAAAGCGCAGCCGAGCTGGGTTTTTCCGCGTGGCGTGTGCAAAACTTTGCATGCAAAAGCCTGTGAAACAAACACCTTTGAACCCCGAAGTCGAGTGCAGACACTTGAACTCGTTAACGTGCCATTTAAGACACATCACGCCAGGGCCAGCGGCTCAGAGAATTTAAATGCACTTTTGACATGCAGTTTATCCTGCTGGCAAAGTTGAACTTTGAAAGTCGCGAAGCTAAAACAAGAATTTGCGTAGATTTCTTTCATGTGTTTCACTAATAAATCTGACTATCTGCTGTGTCCATCTGCCAAGAATGTTGCCGATAACCCACATAATATGTTGGCCACATTTTAAGGTTAAGTTTGCGCTCATCATTCTCATCATTTGGCGTGATTTGATCTGAGAGAGATTTATGACAACTATGGAGAAAACTGCGGTTCGCTTTCATCTCTTGGTCAAAGCTGGGCAAATATATTAACGCTTTACGATTGGGGTTATGCTTAGCACTCACATCATTTTGAATTATTTATGCATCTATGCTAACTTGAGAATATTTATGATCACCTACATAAGCTTAATTTGAAGCGTGTCTCCTTTATTCTTTATAGTGTGAATCGTTAGGGCTAAGGGAACGTTTAACTGAATGAATATACACTCCACTGAATGAATATTCACTCCACTGAATGAATGTACGTTCAATTGAATGAATATACATTAGACTGGATGAATATACTTTCTACTGAATGAATATACATTCCACTTCATGAATAGACATTCCATTGAATGAATATACATTCCATTAGAGTCATTTGAAGCTACGAATAACACCTCGATATGAAAGCGGTTATTCATCCCTGGCTAATCAGCCTGGAGTTGAACCAGCGGGTGCCGGAAAAAGTGGTCAATCGCAAATTCTTATTATTCATTTGCAATTGTAGGTGCTGCAACTGGTTGATTCATTCAGAATGATGCAGTTGATTCATTTAAATCATTTGTGTGCACTCAACATCATTCGAGCTACTGCCTTTTCTGCTGAATTTTTCAGCTATATTCAGCTAGTTTGCTTAGTCAACTCCTCTACTTTTCCCAGGCCAACTAGTGTTTAGACCGTGTTTAGACCGCGTTTGGACCCCGTTTAGCTAAACGTTCCCATAAACGCGGTTGGGTCGACCATGGGGCCTAGGTGCGACGGCTCGCAACGATCACGTTTCGACTTCCGTGACGCTTTAATAGCGCTAAGTATGGCGCAGGCGCGCAGTGGAGCAGTACTCGCTTGATTTATGGCCCAGCCGGGGAACACACGTCCACGCCAGGGTCCATAAGCGGCTGCAAATGAGCTTTGAGCAAAATCTTCTATGTAAATGCTTGCCAGCTGATGCTGTAATGTTTCCCAGAAATCTGACGCGTTCGTCTCGGGGGATCTAAGCAGTGGCCCAGCATGTAGGCAGCTGCTGCTAATTGAGGCTGCCTTTGAGCCAGCCTTTGAGCCTGGCGACCGCCGCACAGTGGGGCTGATGGGTGTCGCGATTGCCACTAAGGCTGCAGAGTGGAATCGAACGGAACCGTAATAATAAATTGGGACTTAGACCAAATCCTTGCTTTATGGATGCATAAGAATAGGTTCTAGGTTCGCAACCCCTTGGTTTATTTATGTGTAAGAACAGGGTCACAAACCAAACATAAGGCAGTCTGGAAGTCTAATCGAAGTTCAGGGTTCTCAGCCATAAGAAGTAGGAAAAATAAGAAAAATAAGACTTAGATCGAACCTTGGATGTTTGGATATTTTGAAACAGATTCACGAACCAAACCCTAAGGGAGTTGGGTCCAGCAGGATTTGCAGCTCGCACACACTGTGCGACTCTCTCCCAGTGGAATAGGCGACACCCACTCACAACTGGCTGCAGTTGCTCTGCCCCCCCCCCCTCCCTCCCCCCTTTCACCCCTTCAAATACACTTAATGGCATCTTGATTATGCCGCTCGCATACAATGGACCTGCTGCTGCTGCTGCACTGCATCCCAGCCTTGTCATCAGAACCGAGTCACGTTCTCTCGCGCCGCAGTTGCAGTTGCATTTGTGCGACGTCTGATTGAGAAAGTTCATTGAACGTGCGGCAATTTATGTGCAACGTTTGCACTTCGTCTCTAGAGCCTGCCCCGCATCATTGTTTGTTTATTTATTTGCCAGCTTGTTGGCCATCGCCTCAACTAGCATCGCATCGCGTTTCGGTTTCAGTTTCGCCTTCTGCTCAGCTGTTGCCTGTTGCAGTTGCCTCTTGCCTCTTGAATCGTGGCTCTGGCTGTGGCTGTTGCAGTTGCAGTTGCACATGCGCAGCAGACAGCACTCGTTGTTGCCGTCTGTTGCTGCCTTTGTTCTGCGAAATGTGTAGCTTTGCTTTTTTTTCTTGTGTATACCCTAGAACCATTAAATGTATTTGAAGGGGGGCATATAAATTTGCGCCAATGTGTGCAACTTCATAAAGAAGTCCAGTCTGATGCAGCTGAGCGAGATATTTGCATTAGACCTCAAGGAGTAAGAGCTTTAGACTCAAACGTAGCTCAAAATTACTTTATATATATATTCTTGATCAGCTACTGGAGTCGGAGAAGTCATGAAGTCGCCTCTCTTTCTCTCTCTCTCTCCCTCTCTATATCTCTAAAGGTTCTTTAATGAACTATTACTAGGTTTCAGCTTTGATATCCTTAACTTCTCTCTCTATATCTCCCGCAATCTCGCTCTCCCTCTCTTTCGATCCTGAAAGTTATTTAAGAACGTTTTTCTGGATTTCAGCTTTGATTTCCTCAACTTCTCTCTTTTCCACTCTTTCTCTCTCTCTCTTTAATCTATATTTACGAAACTGTCTGTATTGCAGCCATGACTTTCTTGCTCTTCTCCCTCGCTTTAGTTCTCCTCACAGGGTATCTTCTAGTCGAGCTTAACCTACTAATTCCCAAGAAGTTAGAGTTGTAGTTATTTTAGACTGTGTTTCGGATATCACACACACTAGACTGAAGTTTTATGTTGTTCAGCTCAGCTGCAAATAGGTTAGGCCCGCATTAGTATTTATCAAGCGCAACATTTACAACAAAACAAGCTCAATGTGAATGTGTATATGGAGGTATATATATATATGGATACATATACAAAAAAAAATATATATATATATAGATTTATATATGCGTAGCTCGTGAATCCATGAAATGGACTCCATTTAACCCACTCGACGTCTGCGTAATTTCCTGCCACAAATCATGGCCCATTCATTCTTAAAGCCAGGCTCGACTCGAATGGGCCTTGCAGAGATTTATATATATATATATATATATATGTGTGTGTACGGGGTCTCGACTTATGGCATTTATTAATTTCTTTAACACCAAAAGCGGTCAACCAATTTGTCTATACACATATATGAAGAAAAAAGAATATATATATATAATGCATATATTTTTCAAGCTATAACAATATTATTTTTACAACTTCCCCCAACTAGTTTTTAGTGTTTAAGAAAAATGTTTTACGATTTGACCGATTGCTTCTCTCTCTCTCTCTCTCTCTCTCTCTACCCCTCTCTGTTTATTTTCTTTATTAGTTTGCCCTCCGTTTCGGCTGCCTGTTCTATGTCTTGGGCTTTTAGCTTGTGTTTTAACGATCCCATTTAAATTTGCTGCCCGTTTTTTGAAGCCGCAACTTTGTCGAAAAAAAAACTCTGGACTGTGTCTATGTCTCCGGCTGTGGCTAATAAGCTGCGGTTGGCGACAACTGCCCGTTAAATGTCTAACTCTAAGTCCAATTATGAAACTGTCATTCCCACTTCCTGCTTACGCCCACCTGCCCGTAAAAATATATAAGTATGTGGGGATCCATTGTGCTAGCAGCACCGAAAAAAAATGCCTTTACAAAAGATCTCGTTTTTCTTTTGGCGGCAAGTGATTTTCTGTTCGTGCCACACTTTGTTGCATGCCACACACTCTCAGGTGAATTATTGGCCATGCACACCTGCAACCAGGTTGCAGACCTTCGCATCGCGTGCAGCTTGTGCAACTCGATTGTTGTGCATACAAAATTTCAAAAACTAAAAACTAAATAAAAATAGGTTCATTGAATTTGGTATTTGTGCACCTTGAAGCCATTTCGGCATTCACAAGCTCGTAAATTAATTTAAATCGCTTAACATATTACAATCTCGGCAACTTTTTTCGATCCATTTTCTCATGTTCCACTTAAAGTTCATGTTAGTTGACGAGTAGTTAAATTACAACTCGTTATCTCTATGTGGCAACGCTGCATTTGCCAAACTGGCAGCACTTTTCGATAAAATGCCAAGTCGATTGTCAAGTGCTTATCGCAGGCTGATATTTTATTAAGTAACTGTCTAATAGTTTTAGTTTAATTATTCGTTCGTTACATAAATTTAAAGATTTTCTTAAGATATTTTCAAATGCTCCAGTAAACTGCTGTTGTAGAAAATGCGCAATTTTTGCAGCACTGCATTTGCTTAAGTTGGCAGCACTTTGCAAGCTGTTCGATTAATAATCAAATCGATAGTGTGACCATCTATCACATTTATTTACGACTTGGGGAAAATCTAACAAAAAATGGGCAGCACTTTAACAACCAATTTAAGACGGAGACTTGTGTAAACTAGCTGATAGTTATCGTTAGATAAAGTAAGCTTTCTAATAGTGCTAAAATCGTATACCTTGTGTCTTTTGGTTAAATTTGTGACAGCTGCTTTCTTTAATGTAGTGTTAATAATTACAATCTTTGGTTGTTGTCAACATTTGCTTACACACACACACACACACCCACACACACACAACATTTACACACACTTATTAGGCATACTTGGCATTGGTTTCATTGGACTTTTATTGATACACACACCAACACACACACGCACTCGCACACACACTCTCGCACTCCGTCACATATCCATGCACTGCTTTCTCTTTCATAGGGTTTATCTGAACTCAGATATCGTTGCCATATTAGCCAAAAAAAATGCATTTTGTTGTTCAGTTTGCGTTTTCTTTTTGTTGTTTTTGCAGGAATTGTTGGAAAAGCGCATGATTGAGATCGAAGGCGCGCTGCTGCGTTTGCAGGAGCAGTTCCAAAAAGTGAGTATCTAACTATATTCAAAAACCGTCAATAGCCCAATGCCGGATATGGCCAGACCACGACAATAACGACAGCGTTGCCAGAGCTTAACGATTTTCATTTCCTGTGCGGTCAAAAATGGGGCAAGTGTTGGCAGGGTGTCAGGGCTGGCCAAGCGTCTGAACTAAAGTATTATGGATTCAAATTGATTCACATGGAAATTGTGACCATCCAACCCTTCCCTTGTGCTGCCCGTAGGCGTTGCCATATGGGGTCATTAATCGTGCCGTTGGCATTTTGCCTTGTGGTTTATGCGGTCAACTGGGTTGGGGCTGGGGCATGCCTTGCATATGTGCCAAACGAGCGACAACCAATTGCTTGGTCAAGCAAGGTCGCCTCGGTTTGGGCCACGGTAATTAAAAGTTACAAGCTTCAATTACAAATGAAATTATAAAAACATGCCAGCTGTGTGTGTTGAATCAAGTTTCTGGAATCGCCTTTACATTTGGGCCTCTAACTTGTCTTTGACGTCGGGTCTAACTGGCCAACTAGGTTGACTTGTCGGCCCTTTTTTATTGCTCTAAAGCACTCTAGACTTCGGATCTGCTTTAGACTAACTTCATTTGAGCTTTTTTGGACCCTTTTTTTTTGGACAAACACCTTTTCTGCCCATCAACTCGAACCGAAATCTCTATCTAAATGGCACATCTTGAGTCATCTTTTGGGGCGGCAGTTTTACGAGCTAGGCATACGCATTTCCGGCTTTAGGTAATTGAATTTGATAACAGGCCTTCGGGCTCAGTATTTGGCCCAAATAAATGGCCAACGAGTTACAACGGAGTTTATCGTGTGAAAAGGCGCAGCATGCGGCCCAAAGAGTCATCGCTAGCTTCTGCTCCTGGCCAATGATTTCCGCAAAGAAATTGCTGACGTCCGGCCACAGGAAGTGCCGCAGACAAAAACAGGCAGAAGCCTCCTTCCCCCCGCCCCCCGTTGTACTTCGTTGTGGGCGTGGCTTTTGGTTTTTGCCTGTTCGCTGATTTTCTATGCTCTGCTTTTTGGGCTGGCAAAAGCGCAAATTTACGAGCCATGGCATTGGCAATGGCAATGGCCCAGCTGACTACCCTCCCCTCTCTGCCTACCTCCCACTCCCCCTTACCCACACTTTAACTACAGCTCGTTATCGCTGCGCCAAGCGGCCTGCCTCCGCCTCCGCCTGTTGGGCTCATGCATGGGAATCCGATTACGTTGCCCGTATGCGAATTCTTATGCCAAATACTCTTGCTGAGAAGAGTAGTACGAAAGGAAGACACCATAAAGTGTACGAATTCTTGATTAAAAGCCGAGCCAAATCTCAGCTCTATATTACAGCTATATCTTAAGGAAGTCATAAGAATGTTTGATCGAAGAATACGTTTCTATATGTCGAACTTATTTTGTTGTTCAAGATGTGTTTCAAAGACTCTACGGAGGTTGTTTCTATTCATATAGTTCTTGTCGGAACTATTGAATCATTATTAAGTTTGTCTACGAAAACGAAAGTTAATTTTTTAAATGAACCCTGTCAACATTTTTACTTGGTTTCTCACTTGTTTTTCGTTTCTATATCATATAGAAATAATCGGTCGAAGAATATGTTTCTATTGTCGTTTCTTGGTTCCACTTCGACATATGTTATAATTCAAAAGGGTATCTCCTCTTCGTCGAATCCATTTACATATTTCACCACTTGGTGTTTCTATCTTCGCTTTTTTTTTTCGTTTCTTGGTTCCACTTCGACATTTGGTGGTCGCATGAGATACATGAGCTACCGTTTCCTCGACGTCTGCTGCTCGACAATATTTCTGCACTTTATCTGTCTGTAAATAACGATTAACTATGCTGCTGCCAGCTCCCAGCTAGAGCTCCCAGCTCCATTCGACGTTGTCGCCCATTGCCACCGTCCTTTGGTTTCACTTAGACATAGTTTTGGCGGCTGACTCCTGCCTCATGCTGCCTGTGGCACGCCCGCTGGGTGTGTGCTTTATTGTTATTGGCATATCACTGGCTCGACGAGCAGGAGTAGTAGGAGTGGAGGAGTGGAGGAGGAGGCAAGTGGCAATGACAAGTCAGCCGCCCAAAAAGTGTGAATGTTGCAAAATGTTGTGGCACTGAGAAGCACAGAGAGGGGCGTGTTATGTGTGGCAAAGAGCTTTGCTGGCCATGTGGCATGCAATAAATGCTACGATTCAATGAATATCCATCTTATGATTCGCCATGCTTTTATCAACATCATCATCAGCATCATCATTATCATCATCTGTTTCTAATTTGGGCAAGTTGCTGTCAAAAGGGGGAAGGGGCACAATCCACAGCGGAGGGGTTGGTTAAAGCACTTTGTGCAAGTACTCGCATTACTTCTAGTCAAGCTGTAATTGATTCGCATCCAATTACAGCTCGTATATATACATATTTACGCCATATATATATATATATATATGCATATATCATACATCAAATGCAACATTATCAATTGATTGGCTGCACAGACCGCACAGCATTGGCCACAAACTCAATTTTATCCCAAACAAATGATGATTTATTGATTATTAATAATGTGCAATGGGCCACAGCAAATTGTTGTTGGTCGCAATTTGTATGAATTTGAAATAGTTTGCAGTCCCTTAGCTTATCTTGGGAAATATTGATTTAAATGGAATATTCTAGACAACATAAATGTCTGACCGAGTCCTTTGGAACTCTTGGAGGTTTAGAATTAAATCCCAGTTTCTTAATATCGATATGAATATGAATCGATATCGATTAAAATCTAATTTCAAAAATGGTTTTCATCTCGAAGATTTTAAGAACTGGATATACCTAACTTCCCATGTAAGCTCTCTTTTAGTTTATACAAATTACAAATAGTTCACTCTTCAGACTTCTCTTCCCATTTGCCCGCAAATTAAAACAAAATAAATTAAAGTCTGAAGCTTTGGTATGTACACACAGTTTAGAGTCGTAAGCTTTGAAAATTTCATAAAGATCGGACCTTAAGGGCCGAAGTTATTCAAGGGCCTTAGGGTATCTTTTAGCTGAGCATGCCCGACTAGAGTACTCTTAATTTTTTTAATAATATAAAGTCTTATTCTTCTGATTGGGCACATGGAAAGTGATTCAACTATTGATCTCATTGATCTCTGCCTCATCCTGATATATTATCATTTATTGTGTTTTATTTATATATTAATAGTCGACAAAAGCGAGTGTCTTCCTTATTATTTAAGAAGTCAAGTTATGAAAATTAAATGCTAAAAGCCCAATTAGAATACACAAGTTTCTAAAAGCATCAACGACACGAGGGAAGGCTGTTATTTTTTAGAAAGAACTAATTAATAAAGTAAAGAAATCTATACTAGACACAAAGAGTGTGAAGAAAGTAGGATAAAGAGATGGTGATGCGAAAACAGCCACCAGGTGAGGGAAATTTATAGCCTGTCCGGCAAGCTATGCACTTGTCGGTGAGCGCTTGAAGGTATCCTGAAAGGAGGCAGCCCCTCAACCCGATGTCAGTCCTCGCATATTGATTTGAGAGACAAGCATAAATTTGTAAATCCCATTTCTAGCTTCAGCTTCTTTTTAAGTTCGCCCAAGAAAATGATTTAAGTAATTGCATTGCTTGGCAAACTGTCAGCTTTTTGCTTTTTGCTACTTCGATGAGCTCAAACCTCAACCCGCAGCTGGGTATCAATTGTTGTTGTCCAAACCCAAAGCGCATTGGAAGGAGATCACAATTGTGACTGCAGAAGCTTGGCTAAATACTTCGCTTTGGACTCGACTCGTTGCCAAGGACAACTTGAAAGTTGTGCAGCTCCATTCCACAAGCTCGGCGACGGACTCTTAACCCAACTCAAAATGCTGACAGCTGTTGTTGTTGTTCCTGTTGGTCTGGGTTGTGGCTATTTTGTTACAAACAGCTGAGCCTGAGAATCTCGGGGAGCTCTTCCCAAGCGGCTTATGTGACATTTAATCCCTTCGCACAATGGGCATGGAAATCGCGCTCAAATATTTAGCCATGGAATTGGAAATGTAAGAAATGTGTAAACAAAATATCCGGCGAGTGTCAGAAAAACTGACTCGGATTTGTTTTTCCCTGTGCTTTTCTCTGTGTGCTTTTCATCAGCGATAAATCAACAGCGGAAAATGCAAACGGCGCATTTTCCCCTTTTAGCCGGTTCCCAAATATTGGCCATTTGCTAATGAAGTCGACTGAAGGCAGCAAAAACAATCCAAGCCAAAATTTGCTCGCCAATTTATTTGATGTGGACCATCCACTCCCCCCCCCCTCCCCTCACACCCCCCTTCAACTGCATTTGCCTGTTTCATGCGCCAACACGCGCTCTGCTCTTGGCCACGCCCTCAGCTGGCAACACAATAGCCAAGCTTAGGCCATCAGCACGTGCTCAATTTTTAATTCCGATGCAGAGCAGACCCCGACCAAGGCTCCCACCCAGCCGTCCGAACCCATTGAAAATCTGCGCCTTAATAAGCTGAGTTGCATGCAGCTAGTGGCAGGAGGAGGAGCAGGAGGAGGAATGCCTGTCTGAGAACTGAGAGGCAGCCAGAATTGAAAAGAATATCAAACTGTCACTGTCAAGGCGACGACCGACCGACCGACCGACAGACCGAGCAACCCAACGACCGACTGGTCGACCGACGAACTTGGTCGCTGGGCGCAGCACTTGGTTACCCTCTGGGAGGCAGAGACTTCAGCTCGAGTGGCACTTGGTCGCTTACAAGAGCTTTGAGGCGGGCGGCAGAAGTCGCAACATGAGCACTTTTTTATATTAACAACAACGTGCCGCAGCATCATGATCAACAGCTTCATCAACAACATCATCATCATCTTCAACATCAACATCAACATCATCATTATCGTTTGGAACTTGGAATTGCTAATAATTTTTGTGACAAACGTTTTGATGGCTCACTCACTCGGAAATGAAGGCGCCGCGCCAGCGGCTACAACCAGTTCCAGTCGCAATCCCAGTTCGAGATTCCCTGCTCCAGTAGTAACTCCTGCTCCCGCTCCTCCTGCTCCACCAAGACGCCCCATGGTGTGCGCCTCATGATTGAATGCTGCGGCGCTTTCCTTGTGCGAGAATTAAGCATTCTTTTTGTCTGCAGGCACATTTTAACAGGCAATTAGTTAAAGACTAAATGTATCGTATAATTCAATTTTAACTTAATTGCTGCATTGGCCATATTATAAACAAGTGGGAGAGATTCTCAAAATGGTGGCAAAACCCTATTTTATATAACTAATTGATAACAATGGCGCAAAATCGAAAGAAAATCGTTTCACTTCTGAACCCTAAACCTCAACCTCATGTGGCCCGACGCTGAGACCTTGGGCTTACCTGCTATTTACAGTTGATTCTTTTTTTGTAAATACTTTTAATATCTCGAAACAGTTAACATTTTCGAGATATGCTACAAACTGAACCCCTGCAGAACTTTTAGGGTAGGTCGGCTAAGCTTTAAGTCTGCACGCCTTTCGCAACACTGTTGCACATGCATTAATGCCCCTTTAAGATTTGCCAAATCAACCCCATGTTCGCATTATATGCATGTTAATTTCTATACCCTTTATTTGACCCTCAAGACCCTGGCTGTTTTTTTAACTGATGATTCATACGTCCACTCAAACCAGACGAAATATGAATGCGCAAACTACCACCGCACTATATAAAAAGATATATATGTATATATAAACATATATATATAAAGCCCATGTAGTATATGCTCATACGGAAGTTTTGTGTGCCCAGCCCTATGAAACGAAAAAAGCCCTTGACAAAAAAGTGCAATGCAATTAATTTTTCGCGAATTAAGGGCGAGCGCAAAACGTACCCCATAATATTCTGCAGCTCCTGCTAAAGTGACGTTTAGTGTTTGCCAAGAACTTTGAGGACGCGCTCGTCTCTATAGATCACCCCTAGGAGCTGTCAACCCTGCCTGGCACATCTGCGTTAGGTTTGCTTTTTTGTTTACCAAATGCACGGGGTTCAGGGGCTGTTGCCAACTGTCCAACTCGTACTCGAACTCAAACTCTCAACACTCCAGTTCCAGTTCCAGCTGTAGTTCCGTTTCCCACACCAGTTGCTCGACGTTTGATGTTGCTGCCCGTCGCGGTTCATTAAATTAAAAACAGCCAATTCGTTGCCAAAGCAATACATCAAAAACCGTTCCAATTGTCGGGTAGGGGGAGTGTGACAACATGACAGACTGACTGAGCCGGTCTCAGCTGATGCTGATCTGCCTTTCAGTGTGTGCATGTGTGTGAGTGTGTGGAAGGGGGGCGACTCAACCAGCTAGCGACAGCTGCCTGAAGCGAGCCGCTCTCTGCCTGCGGCGAATTCGCCGGCTGTTGTCGCTCTCGCTGACTGCGGCGAGGGTTGTTTTCTGGCCATTTACCCGTTTTTCAGTGTTCCGCCGGCTGTCTGCCCTCCAGTTTGTATCGGTCGCGCCGTCTGCTACGCTTTTTATTTCGTTTTTTCCATAGAAATTATAACTTTACCTCTAATTTAAGTTACGCTCGTTTTGGGGGTCTCTATTCTTCCGTTTCTTTTTTTTTTACGTTTTGACTGTGCGCCGCAAACATTATGACGCTTGGGGACAGCGCCCGAGGCTGAAGTTGTTTGTGTAACCGCCCCCAGCTACGTTTTCGCCGTCGCCTTTGTGTCGCTTGTATACTTTACATGGCACACACGCACACACACACACACACACACACACACACATAGATAACAGATATGTGCATTTGTTCATTTGCTGCTACCGGTTGCTTGCGGTTTGCCTTTTGACCGTTTGTGTTGTTGTTTTTTACGGGTTTTTGTGAGCTCCGAAAAGCAAAGAACTTTCCACAAATTACGGCAGATAAACAACAATAAGGCAATTGATATATTGACATATTGAGCCATGGTAAGATTTTCGTACAAATTGCACAAGTTTTTCCTGTGTCAGCAAACCTTTGTGCTTGCAGCGTGGACCTCTTATCCTTATCCTCAAGATAAACATTACTTTAAATATAAAATCTTAAGCAAAGCTTGTTATTGGGGCCTGGGTAATAAAAACAATATTTCCATTTCTGATTGCCCTGTCAAACCATTTCCCACTTTGTAAGCACGGAATATTTACCAGACGCCGCTGAATCGGCACGTTAATTAATAAGCTGGTTCTAAATTTTTTTATGTTAAATTTATATCATATTTGATTGAAATTTATATTTTATATTCTTAGAATATTAAAGTATTTAAAAAGGGGCTGATTTAATGAGCTTATTTAAATACATTTTCTACTGTTTTTAAGCTTTCTAAAACCCAATTATAAGCCCAAATGCAAACCCTGTTGTAGCTTTTTACAGTTCTAAGCGTACTTTAAATTTAAATTGTCTATATAATCTATTGTATTCCCCTTACAACTTTTGGAAAACCTCTTATAAATTCATATTCTATAAGATATTATTTATAAGCTGGTTCACAATTGAATCGACAGCTGATGGTTCCCCCCTTTGCAAGCACGGAATATTTACCACCCGCTGTTGAATCTGCATGTTAATTAATAATAAGCTGGTTCTAAATTCTCTGAGACATCCACCCACTCACACAGCACACAAATCTATCAGCGAAGAAATATTTGCCAAACGCTGTGCCCCTTACCCTTTTAATAAACTGGGTCCCCCTCCCCCGCTGTGAGTGGGGTGGCTTGTCCAGGGATTACAGCCTGCTCACGGCGGGTGCAAATGTTCCCGTAAGCCACCCCTCGGACGCATTTTTTATGTGCCCCTGCCTTCCCCCAAGCATCGGCTGTGATTGTTGTTTTGGTTTGGCATTGAGCCTGGCCACGAGTGCAACATGTTGCCGGGATTTGTTTTGTTAATTTCTGCAACCCTAAATCATCTGCGCTTTTTATACCCTGGCTAAGGCGGGCATAATGTTTGGCTGCTATCGTATGTATGGAACTTGGGAGTTTGTTCAGGTAACTGCAGCTTGACGCTGTGCACAGATCATCTGCCAGTCGGTCACTTCCAACTGGAAGACTTTTACCTTTCGTTTTTTTTTTTTTTGGGTTCGTGTGTTGTTCGGCTAATTGAAACTTATGGAAATTTTGTTGGGCCCAGGCTCTTAATTAATAAGCAAAAGTCCGGTTCGATTTTATGAGCTTATCAATGGACGGACTGCCACCCTGCCCCCCTCCCCCTCTTAGCCGCATTCCCCCTGCCTTCTTCTGACTTCGCTTTTTATGGGCAAAAACTTGCAATGAATATTTATGCGCCTTGCTTTGGGGCTGTGTGGGGGCTTTTGTTGTTGTTGTTGTTTGTTGTGGGTGCAGGCAGTAGCCAACAGCTGTTGACAGCCGCACCAGTTGCCCAAAATAGCATTTCTTATGAAAAAGGGGGGCGCAACACACCCTTCCCCTCCCGCCCCTCATAAACTGGCAGCAGCTCTTCGTGTGCTGTTTGGGCTCTAATTTTATTAACACGTTCATCATTCTATGCCACTGCCACTGCCACTGGCTGTGGCACAAGTGGCGCCTGCGATGGGGCAACCACCCCCTGCCCTCTGCACTCCTCCCCCACTTATACAATTACCCCCCCCCCCCCCCCCTCTCGCAGCACTTGTCTGGCGCGCAGAGGACGGCAATCAGTCTGCCACAGCAGGCCCGGCTACTCATTTGGCGCCTGATTTCTGGCACAACGTCACGACGTCGTCGAGAAATATGATGAGAATGGCGAGTGGGAGGAGAAGGAGGAGTTGGGGAGGAGGCCTGTGGATAAGGACGGCAGTCGGGCTCCGTCTGCCGCCTGCTCCACAATCCATTTTTGGCGGCGGCATTTTAATATTGTATTATGTTTGCCTGATGCCTGGGCGAATTAATAAAAATTATTGCATATATTTGTAATTCTGAGCGAGCTTCAGCTTTATTGCTAAGCGGGAGGAGGGTGGCAAATGGGAGCAGCTTCCAGCTTCCGATGCCCGTCTGTTGTGTGGCGCGTGCTGCTGCCTTTTTATTGTCTCCCCCCAGGAAAACATAGGGTATACAATGGCTTTTCCTATGTGCAAACATTTTCTATTGAAAGAGGCAACATTTTTGATTAGCATACAAAGTGGTGGCAGAGGGAGAGAGAGAAGGAGTGAGGCTAAAGAAGTTGAGATGGATTAGGGAGAAGAGTTATCCACAGTGAAGTTAGGGTATACAATGTGTGCATATAAAGGCAACTGCATTCTAGTTCTTTAATCACCTTCCTCTCCTCAACTTTGCCTCAAAATCGATACTCTGCGATTGTTCAAGTGAGAAGATAGAGAGAAAGACAGCCAGAGAGGAGAGAGAAAGAGAGCGAGAGAGGGAGAAGAGCTATTCCCAGTGTAGTAAGGGTATATAGTATATAAAGCCAAAGGACTTGAGTACTTTAATTCCCTTCCTCTTATCAATCTATGCTTAAAAACTCGACTTCAAACTGCAAACAGAGAAAGGGAAAAACAGCGAGAGAGGAAGACCTTCCATCTTCCCACTTTCCCCTTATTAACATTGCAAAACCTCAACCTCAAAATCGATGCTCTCCGATTGTTGGCCTTTTGAGCCGCAATTGTCTGGCTGTTTATAAAGTCGTAATTATATAACTGAGTTTATATATTGTCACATACATACATCTTATGGCTAAGCTCGCCCGTCAACATTTTAGAAGATTTTATTTACACTAGAAGCTGTTGTCATTCATTATATTTGCACTAAACCAAAACGATTTATTGCAAGCGCTTGTCCCAGCCACTTGCAGCCAAGTATCTGTAGCTGTATCTATAGATATATATGTATATGTATCTGTATCTGTATCTTTAGCTGTAGCTGTATCTGTGAGCTGTCGTCACGTCACGTCGTGATGTTACTTTTTATCGATTACATTTCACGCCAAAAGAGCAGCTGAGTTGGGCGCGGGAGGAGTTGGCAGCCGGTTGTTGACTCTGCTGATTTATTGTTGCATGCAACAGAGTACACAACCGCTCCCCTCCGCTCCCCTTCTCGGCGCAGCTCAGCTGCTGTTCCGCATTCTCGCATTGCCATATAGAGCTTTTCTCTAGTCTGGCCTGGTCGGTTACGCGATGCTGCGTCTGCTTGGGTCTGTGTGTCTCTCTGTCAGTGCCCTCGGCACACCTCTTGCGCCTCTAATCAATTTCAGTTAAACTCCCACACACACCCCCTCCCTTCCCTAGCCCTACCCATGACCCACCACCAAGCACTTTATAGTTTATATACCCTTGTAAAGGGTATCATGAAATGTTTAGCCAGTAGAAGTCGACCCAAATTTTCTTGTTTTCATCTTGAATATCATTCCCAAACACGGCAATTAGCAGCTACTATATTCTCCTTCTCGTGTCGGATAGGGTATTTAATCATCGGCTTGCCATATCTAGACATTTTCTCTGGCTTTTTGTCACTTTCCATCAGCTGTCGGCGACGGCGTTGATTGCCGCTGTGATATCTGGCAATTAAATTGTCGTTCTTAATCATCGGCCAAGTGCACTAATTTATTGTGCTTAATTCCTTTCGCATTTCATTTAATATATAAATTACATCCCCAACCCCTACCCTACTATTTTTAAATGCACTTTTTTCAGAGCCAATGCGGGTCACCAACATTCGAGAAGGAGCTGCGCGAGCAAATTGAGAAGTAAGTGATAAATTTTCCTATATATTTTACACATAAGTGTGTGTTTGTTTTTTGTGTGTGAAAATTTCAGCTTAAATAGCATGTTTTCCTTTATATATTCATTTGTTTACCAATCTACACTAGACAACAAAACCAACCATAAATTATTTCTTCTACTCTTTTGCCGACCTCCATGCTTATTTGTGTATTCCAATTAAATATTAGACTATCCTATATGGTCATGTTTGATAAAATAGTTTTAAACTATGCGGCACAGTTCGTTTTTTCCCATGCCTTGTCCTCTATGGTCACTTTGTAGGGCATCAAAGATTTGATAGCCTAGTGAAGGGCTTGTTGAATGGAATGCTGTACAAATATTTGTTTATGCAAGCTCTTAAGTGGCCTGTAATTGTTTCGTCTGTTTGTGGAATTCGAAGCATTCCAGTTGCTTATCTAGCGGCTTATCAGAGGCTTACCTCTTGAATAAACTTCAACAGAATTGGCGCAAAGCAACGGATACTTGATATGGTCACACTGGCCTACAAAATACGCGTATTTACGTTGTTCGGATAAAAAAGAAAGACGAACGAGTAGCTTAGCACGCAGGAAGTTTGGAGTTCGCAGCCCCGGGAAGAGGATAAATAAATAAGAGGGGAGAATACAAAAACTATGCTTGATTCGAGCCCGAAGTCTTGATTGTCGCGTGCCCAACCAAAGGTGGAGCTGCTATTTGAACTCGGCAAGGCTTACGCCTGGCCTCTGGCCAAGTTACTCCGATGTTAATGGAGTTAGCGTATTTCATAGGTTCAAACTAAGATATATATTGCTCAGAAACTTACCGAAGTATTTTCTTCTACGGCCTTTTAAATCACAACAGCAACGAGCTTAAGATTAAAACAATGGCGACCGAACAAGCCAAACAAACTGCCCGTACATTCAAAAGGCAAAAATACATCCTTAAAAAAATACTCAATACCAAACAATCGATAACTTAACTCGTCCCGCAACACTGATCATACGCGTACCGAAATCTACTAAAGAGCAGGGCTGTTATTTATGAAAATACAAAAAGCCACACATAAGGGAATTATGCAAATAATATGTTGGCCACGGACTTAAATATTTACGAGCGTTGCCAAAAGCCTTATGTTTTATGCATTCCATTTGGAAAACTACACGAGGAGCAAGTAAATTGTATTAACCCCTCTTCCCCCCTCCCCTACACTCTGCACAGCTTGATAATGTATGTGCTTGTTTTTGTGGATTTTCCGCCACATAATTATGCAATTTTAGAAGAGTTTTCGCGCTGGCTGCAGAAACAAAGAGAAAACCAAGGAAAAGAAAAATATTTCATACAAATTCGTGACTAAGAACGCCTCCTCCGAACTGAGCGCCATTACGCACCGAGAACTGGGAACTGGAAACTGAGCACCCGGGCCGGGGCCAGGTCTTCGCGTTAGCCAAGTTAACGGGCACTGAATGCAATTTTCCAAATTACTGAGCAGCGGCCCTGACAGCCGGTACCGGGGCCAAAGCGAATGGCTTGGAAAGCCAGCTGCCGGAGAGATTAAAGCTAAGGCTAAGGCGAAGGAGAAGGCGAAGGAACCGGCAGCAGCAGCCAGGCAGGAAGCATTTATTTACAGTCGACAGGGCTCGGGCCTGCGAGAGCAGCCCATCAATCAGTCGGCAGCAGAAACAGGCGAGAACGCTGGCTCAAATTCCGGCCTAAAACCCAATTACGCCAATTCAAATTCGCGCTTACTTTTGACCAATAAGTGTTTTCTTTAAGTTAATCTTTATCTGCCACACACAAACTCACACACACACAGTACGCACAACTAGTTTTTCATTTATACAACATTTATTTTTTGTCTCTTTTCTACACACTGCTTGCTCCGCTTCTCTCTGTCTCTTTCACTCCAACTCGAACTCGTCCGCGCTTTCAGCATGAATCGCATTATGAAATCCAAAGAACGCAAACAACTGCAAACATGCCGGGATCACAAGGCTCTCCAGGTATGTACCATTTATTTATATAAATAAATATATATTATATTTATTCCAGCTTGTGGGGGGGCTTGGGTTGGATTTGCCATTGCTAATGTTGCGCTTTGCGTGCTGTAGTAGAAGCTGCGAGGGGAGTTCTTGAAGTAATCAGCCTTAGAAGCTAGCAAATTGGTTTGTTTTTTCATGGCTCCAAATTAACTTTTGTCAAGTTCAAGCTTTGTATATGATATTGAAATAAGTTTCTAGAGTATCCTCCTTGGAGGTCCTCTAGAAGATACAAATATTTCAGCTTCAATCTCTTTGCTTTCACCTCACAAGCTAAGCATATCCCACATTATTCGTATGAACCAAAGATCAAGACTCTACCATTAAAAAGAGTTTACTTCTTTCAGTTTTTGGAGCTATATAAGTAATAGATGCCTCATCTTAATATATATAAGAGAAGATAGTCTGCTAACCAACCTAAGTCTATCTAGTTCTTAAAGTTATCGAGCTATGCTCCAAAAACCAAGGCTCTAGCTGAGTTTCAGACAGTCTGGAAGACAGTCGGAGCAAGTTTTCACAAGTTCGAGCTGCTTGAGCCACCCTCGCAGTGCACAGCATGTGGAAAATACAATTTGCACTGTGGCAAAGAGTTTTCAGTTTTTCCGCTTACTGTTTGAAGTCGTGGTTGGGGTCTGGAAGTCTGGACTGGGGAGGCGCTATCGAAGACGCAGACAAAGGCGAATACGAAGACGAAGTCTCAACGAACTCATAAATAAACGCATAAATTCATTTTTAAGAACAATGTTTCCCCTCGCTCCCATTCGGCGCATACAAATTGTCGCTTATCTGGGCCGGCTGGACGAGATGGGGCTGAGGCTAAAATTGCGGCTGAAACCGAAACAGAAAAAGCAACAGCAACTTAGACTGAGGCTGAGACTACGTGTTGAAATTGTTTTGGCTGGCGCATGGTTTTTTATATACCCTGTAGCCAATGCAAATGGGGTCGAAATGGCATAAGGAAGTCTTTAATAGGCAGAAGCTGGTGTCTTCAACTTTGTTATGTGATTAACTATGTTCGCCAATAACAGAAAATATAAAAGATATATGGGTTCTCACATAAGAGGAATCTCATTTCTTACAATTTCTATTTTGAAAGAATATCTTGATTCTGGAAAATCATATCTTCTGCTTTTTAAGAGTTAGAGCTCGGATTTTCGTTATATTTAAATACTTAAATGTTATCTGTAAGTCCTGAAAATGTCATAGCTTTCGGGGAATAAACATTGAAGTTATTTAAGATTAACTTTTTTCTATGGTTAAGAGAGAAAAGCATTTGGGAATGGGTACATCTATTCTCCTTCTGTCTTTGAGCTTGAATTTTTGGAATAATAATATATTTAAATGTCATCTTTAGCAATCGAACATTGAAGTTATTTAAGATAACGTTTTCCCTATGGTAAAAGTTCGCTTTTAGCTGGGTATCTCCTCGTCGAGCACTCTCCTCTAGAAAACTTCTTATTCTATTTTCTTCACTTGTGCGTCTCTTACTTATTTTTTATTTTTGTGGAAATTGATTGAGCGTTTGCATTAGAGACGCTTCACTGCGCTCCACTGCGGCATCTTTTCAGGCAAAGGCTGGCCCCCGACTCACTTCCAGCTCCCCAACTCCAGGCGGCGCACAGTGGGTGGCTGTTAAGATTTGATACCAAATTGTTTTAACTGAGCTTTAAGCCAAGTTAAACTCATTTTTTTGTTAAAGCGACTCTAATGAAGCCCAAGGTTTTCCACACACATTTCAAACTTACGTTAACTCTCGATAGCTGCATTGACCTTCGCGCCAGTTAACAAGACTTTTGTTAAACGGAGATCGGGCCGTGGGGAGGGGCAATTTGGATGCATGTAACTATTCATTTAGCACTTCAATTTGTGGCCAGGCCAAGCCAAGTGTTTGATAAATTGAGGCAATGGGCGACCCGCGTCAATGCAAGTGTCGGGCGCAACTGGCACGATTTTGGCCCTGCAATTTGACAGCTTAACTGAACAAACAAAGGCTGCAAGCCGGTTCGAATCCGCTGTTTAATTTTATTAGCAGACGAACCTTGAAGTGAATTGGTAGTCCAAACAAATGGAGTAAGCATAAGCCAAGCCGAACCATTATTAAAGAAAGCCACGGTTCGAGTTTTGTTTCTCTTTGTTGAGACGTTGGCTCGACCCCTGCATCGAACCAGCGACTACTATTTCTTGTAGCTTAAAAGCACGCTCAAATCTAATAAATCTCTTTCATTTTGTTTCCTTCTTCTGCCTTCGCCCAGACACGATTTGCGCGCCAGGAGAGTCTACTCCACACGATGCAGCAGGAGAATCGCGCGCTGCTTACAAGGATTAGGCAATACGAGCACTGCCTGGACGATGTAATGCGCAAGGTTGTCGATGCGATTGTCGCCGAGGATAACCTGCGCGAGGAGGTGAGCATGTTGAAGAGTCGCGTGCGCGATCTGGAGGCACAGAATGCGGCGCTGTCGGCGAGTCCGGTGAAGGGACGCGACGAGGGCTACTGCACGATGAGCAGCGGCCAGCCGCAGCCGTCGAATGGTCATCTGGAGGATTTGCCGGAGGAGCCGGAGCAGTGGCTGCTGCCAGCGGAGCCCTGCTCCACGGAAATGGAGGACTGGAGCATGTCGCAGGAGGAGCTGGCTGTGATAACCTTCGACGATGAGCGCGAACAACTGCAGCTGCAGCGCCGCAAGCGGGAGCACGACTGGCTCTGGCCCTCGAGCGACTTCATCAATTCGACAACCGTCGAGACCGACGACTCCGTGGCCGATGGCATTGCCCAGCTGCTGCAGCAGAAGGTACTTGCAGCACTGCCTCCAGCGGGTTTCCTTTTACAAAGATTTCCAATTTCTTGCAGCTCGTCTACTCGGAGGATGAGGAGGTGGCCTGCACGGACTTTACCAACGATTTTTACAAACTGGTCAACATACGCTCCAATTCGTCGCGCAGCCTCTTCTCCTATCTGGAGGGCGAGACCGACGATGAGGATGAGGACGAGGAGGACGAGCAGGACTCGAGCATGTCGGAGAGTCAGAACAAGGCGCGCGTCAGTCCCACGCCCAGCGAGGCGGGTCGCGCACAGCTGACCAGTTGCTCCTCCAGCGAGACCGATGACCACTCACTAGCCCAACAGCCGCCGCATGCGGAGGAGGAGGAGGAACACGACTATGCCGTCATCGAGGAGGGCCGAGTCGTCGATGTGCCGGCACCAGCTCTGAACGAACAGCAATGCATAACACAGATCATCAAGAGCGAACTGCGCAGACCGAATCCCGTGCTGGTCAAGTCGAAGTCGGTGCTGGAGGAGCAGGAGCCCAGCTGCATACTGCGCCACAATCAGCGGCGCGAACTCGAGTCGAGCGTGGTGCGCAGCGACAGCATCAGCTGCGCTCTGATGGCCAAAATGGCCAAAGAGGCGCCACCCGCGCCGGCGGTGGTATCCAAGCTGAAGGAGCGACTGTTACAGCGGCATGCGCCGCCGGCGCCGGCCAACTCCTGGCGGCGCAGCAATGGCTGGAAGCGTGTCACCTCGCCGGTTGCCGTTGCACCAAAGAAGGTAGGTGACTTCTTCATTTTGATAGAGATTTTTTTTTTATATATACATTTGCCTTGCAGGAAACAAAGTCAACGGAGTTGCCAAAGAGCTGCCAGCAGAAGGCGCCGCCCACACGAATTCCAACGTGCATACACACTTCCTCCACATCCACGAGCTCATCCTCCAGCTCCTCGTCGCCATCGTCACCGTCGCCACAACAGACAACGACGACGACGACGCCGCAGAAACCGCCAGCGCAGCAGCAACAGCAGCCGCAGCGAAAATCCAAAATTCCGCCACCCGTTCCCGTGCGTCGTTCCTATGCCAGCTAAAAAAAGGAGATGCCACGCCCCCACACAAACAAAATCTCATACGAGCGACAAAACATGAGCAGAAAATGCTCCGCAGTAGATTTAAACATTTAAAAAGACTAAATTGTGATATATATTCAAACTAAAACGGGAGAGAGTTAGAGAGAGAAAGGGAAGCAGGAGCAAACATTAATTGTGCATTCACGAATCAGTGTTGCCAATATAGCTATATTCCAGCTAAATGTAGCTATTTCTGGCACATCATATATTATATTATATACATATGTATGCATAGGTTTTTTGGATAATATTTATATATTATGATTGTTCCAATGCATTCTCACTCGCTCGACGTGCTCTATACGCTTTTGTAGAGCAGCGCTCGCAGCGTGCCCGAGACGTATGTGTTCCCAAATTGCATTTCCAAACGATAAAAAACTTCAGAAAATTTATATATATATATATATATATATATAAAAAAAACTATATAATCTGTATACAATATTTGCATTATTTCTATGGAATAGCCAAAACTTTGCAAAGTGTAAAGAAAACTAAAACTAAAGCCCAAAAAAACTACTTAAACTATTAGCTATCGTACAGAAAAGAATACTTATATATATATATATATTAAAAAAATGTAGTCTTCCGCACAAAATCAAGTGTATTTAGAGCATGTACTAATTATATAGATTTGTAGAGTGTGTTTATCAGTTGGTAGACTTTTGTATGAAATGGGTGAAATGCAGCAACAAAATATAAAGCTACAATAGATATACAGATATATATATATATATATGGTTTCGAAGCGAACGTAAAACAAGGCGATAACAATAAACTGTAAATAGAGATATATATATATGTATATGTAATACAGCTCTTCTTCTACTCTCTAGTTAGTCTCTTTAAGTAGCAACCGATGTGAATTACTGGCTCGGTTTTTGCAATCACATCCTAAGTACGAGTTATATATATATACAGTATATACGAACTATAGCGAACGCACTACGCTCGACAAATGAGAAATTATAAATTTAAGCTCGTATAAAACATTATAAATGTATTTTCTTAGCGTAGCAAGTACAAAAGTAAACAATAAACAAAAAGAGTTACGACAAAATAAATTATTAAACCAACTAGCAATGTGTTTGCAATAAACAAATTGTATAAAAAATAACTAATAACTATTGCCATCATATTTTACAAGTATAAACATAATCTATGCGGTAAAACTAATTACAAAAACATGTTTAAAAATGAAAACTTTTACAGATAGATATTCATTATTAGCCTAGGCACTTGACCAAAATAAGTTCTAAACGTTTTTGTAGCTGGAAAGCGCTTAAACGCAGCTCGGGCTGGCTCAGCCAACAGCTTTTGTACAGCTCGCTATAAGCACTTTCCAGGCACGTGGTCGGAATCGTTGATGGATCATCAAAATACTCTGTTAATCTCGGCTGCTTGCGCTGTTTATGCCGCTTGTGCACACGTCCATGTGTGGCATCAAAGTTCAGATTACGACGCACCTTTTTGTATAAGTCTCTTGAGAGCACCACATCCAGCTGTGGATTAATTTCCCTGATGTAACTCAGATCCGCAGCGTTACTCGTCCAGCTCTTGGCACAGTAGCACCCGTTCAAAGGCACGCCTAGCTGTAGGGCCTCCAGCTGCGCATAGTTATCGGGACGCAGTTCGTGTTTAACCACCTGATATGCAATGGATTCGTTGCAGTTGAGCGTATAAAAGGGCAAGCGGCGAGCCTGCAACTGCCACATGCTAATGCCCAAGGAGTAAATGTCCGAGGCGCTGCTCAACGGCGCCGCACACAAAGCCTCTGGCGACATGTACCGCAGCGTGCCCTTTGCGCAGCTCGGCTCAGCACACGACTCGCCCATCCGAATGGAGCAGCCAAAGTCGCACAGCTTGCAAATGTAGCTGCGCTTATACTGGCCCAGTTTGCCATGCCCCTGCGACTTTGTGCCTAGGGCAACGAGCACATTTGATGGCTTCACATCCAAATGCAGCAATTGCCGACGATGACAGTAACGCAAAGCGGCCAGAACATCGAGCGTTATGCTGAAACATTACACAATATTATACATGTAAGTATTAACATATACATAAGAGCCGTGCAACGAGTCAAGAACATGGTCGAACCGACCTGAGCATGTCGAACTTTGTATTCATTTAACTAGTTTGTTCTCCGACGCAAGGCTCTTATATATATATATATCCAACTGCAACTCTTACAGCACTCTGTGCACAAGCGGAAGCGTAAGCGTATCTGTGACACGCTGCAGGCACAGCCCAATGGGTCGCTCCATGATGAGCAAACCGAACTCTGGCGTGGATTCCAGCTTTATCAGTCGCACAATATTCTTGTGCTTCCAGTTCAGGACATGCGCCTCATTGTGCAATGTGGAAATGGCGCCGGTTTTTACTATTTTCAAGGCTACGGCGTGCTCTATTAATACATCAAATGATTAAATGACGTGCAAACGGCAGACATTTCCTCGGCATACCACGATATATGGCTTTGAAGACTGTGCCATAGGCGCCACGCCCCAAAATCTGACACCTGTTGGGCCTAATCGCCGGTGGGCCATCCTTGAGCAGCTCAGTGCGCATTGGTGTGGTCAACACCAGCGCATTTTCTTTGTTAGCAGCCTTTAAAAAAGACCTGAAATCGGGTTTTAATTAATTTTAAATGCATTTTATTTGTGTTCTTACATTTTCAAGATGCCGTTATACGTCAGCTGATAAAAGTGTGACAGCGTTGCGATCGTACTGAAATAAATACTAATAAAAATACCGCAAGGTTTTAAAACTATAGCAGGCTTAGTTTCGTTATATTTAGAGACTAATTAATGATAGTACACACTCTTTTACTTAAAGTAACCGTTCACAATAGTTTTTTCTTTTCTTTTTTTTTTTTTTTTTGTTTTTTAAGGATGCTTCGAATTCTTTTGCTCGTTTAGCACACTGGCAGCATAAGCCTCATACTACAAGTAAAAATGGTAAATACAATAAATATATATAACACTTGATGGAGGCTTCATTTTGGGCTTAATACTATAAAAATAAATAAGCTTTATGTTTCGTCATCTGCTTGAATTGCCGAGCTAAAGTTTCTAAGCGCGCTCCCCGTGTAATCTCTCCGTCTCGCTGCGCAAGACCTGCAATTGAAAAAGTATTCAAATAATTATATAATTAAGAATGCTGTCAGAATGATGTTGCATTGTGTGTGAAACCCACTCGAAAGGCATCTTGTATTTTGTCAGTTATGAGTTTTCGTGCCACAGGCTCCGGCACACGTGTATCCTTAAGGCCCTGCACAAATGCGCTCAGATCCAGGGGCTCACCAATGTTTATGGTGACCTTTTTGCCCCAGTGCAACTTGTACGGCTCCACGTTGGGCAGAACGCTGTCCATGCCCTCGTGCCACATGGGTACAATTATTGGTATGCGTGGCGATTCATAGATTATCCGACCCACGCCCCATTTCAGACGCAAATCCTCCTTCTCCATGTTCACCTTGCCCTCGGGAAACACGTGCACCCAGTGACCCAAGGCGCACTTCTCGATGCACAGATTGATTGCCTCCTGATAAACGCCATGGCCCCGCACAACCGGTATGCATTTGCCTGCAAATACACACACATTTATGTATCAAATATATTTAATTATTGTCTTCAAAATTAATGGTTATTAATATTTCAGGTAAACGCCTTCACTTACCGTACATAAAGAACATGGCGTGCATCTTCTTGGTGAAGCATATATCGTGGGCTGCCATGGACCACCTGATGCGAAACGTATTGCACACATAACGGATGGGCAGAGTGCCCCAGATGCCGGGATCATCGAAGCAGGAATAATGATTGGAGACGGTCACTAAGGGTATGCCCTTGGGTCGTTTGGCAACAGCTTTCATTAGACGCTCCTTGTTATGGACTTTCGTTTTATTCATTAGTACTGAGGAAGTCAACAAACGTAGCGATTAGCTCTTTATCCAATTGTCGGAGAGTGTCATTTTTGACTATGCTAAACTAGGAAATGCCTTGCATGACCACATATTCTGGCAATTTTTGCTCAATAAGAAAACCGGAAGAACAGTAGCATGACCATGATGGTCCACACAAGGCAGATTCGCGCCAAAAATAAACATATGGTATATATATGATAAAGTGAAACAAAGATGAGAGCATTGAGTACTCGTATATCGAAAGATATAAGAAAGACACAAGATAGAAAGGATTACCACCGAGTATTAGGCTGTAGTAAAGATCTCGGAGCATGGTAAGGCTATGTATCTTGTATAAGCAATGGGTTTTATTGTCTAATGCCTGGTTTAATTCACAGCAGGTCGCCTCAAGGCTTGAGGCTTGTCACGTTTGTGTGTGAGAGTTTTGCTTACCTAGGACAAACTTGCTGATGAGGCCAACGAGAGTAATCACAAATTGGCTGGTTATAAACCATAGCTTGGAGGGATTGCGCAGCCGGGGAAATATCCAATCGATGGGATAGGGTATTTCGACGCCTGATGACATGTTCGACGATGTGGAGTCCTTGCTTTGTGAGCTGCTTTCCTGTTGCTTCAACTCCTTTTCCGTGGACTGCCTGATGCTATGCGATGATAGATTTACGTGCAGACTTTCCGTCTGCTGTGACTGATCTCTCTGCTGCGGCATCTGCGGCTGCGGCGGCGGCGGCTGCAGTCCTGGCGAAGATCTATCATCGGGCAGTGGGCGAGCCTCGGGGGCCTGGACGTATAGCTGTGTATTGATGAGAACGGGGTTTAACATGGCGCCCAAGCAAATTGTAATTGCCACCCACGCGGCGCCCTTAATCTATTCGTACATATGGAAGGTCAAAGACTACTTTTCTTTCTGCTACATTCGGACTCGAAAATGTTTTAATTTGTTGCTCGTTGACAACAATTTGAGCAGCTGGTTTTCTTCCAGCTAAAGGGTGTATGAGTTTTGTGCAAAACAAGAGATTTCCCCAAAAGCCGAGTCGATCTACCCAAGTCCGTCAGTCCCCACGTATAGCCCGTCGGTCTCTAGAACTTGTGAAAGAAGATCCTCGTATTGCTTAACATGTTAGTTTTTTTGAAAAAACCTCCTTCGTTTCCTTCCAAACTAAATTCGTTTCCCTGCCCTAATACAATAAGATCTTCCAGAAAGAAAACCTGTTGAATGGGGAGAGAGCAAAGTTTTTTAGTGTCCACCTGTTTGCTTACGTTTTCCGACAGGGACTTCCGTTGAACGAACGCGAGACGATTTAAAAAAAAAATTTTACATTTCATAAAACATACAACGAATACGTACAAATTTAGGCATCGATAATATATGTTTGTGTTTTTTCATTTTTCATCTTTGACATATCTTTTAACTCTTACAACCAAGAGACTGTTCGCTCACGCGAGCCCTCACTGTCCACAGACACTTTATAGTTCAATCAGAAGAGATTTCTTTTTGATTTAATTGACTCGCTATCAATCAATTAAAAATATTCGTACATTCGCAGTTGTTCAATTAGATGCGGCTGATGCTGGCTGTTGTCGTATATTATAGGAATTTCGGGCGGAAGAGATAGAACTACGCGTTGGCAACTTGGAAGTGTAACTGACGCTTGGTCAAGTACGTTTAGGTGCGTGCAAGGGCATCTAAGAGACAAAGAGAGAGAGAGATGCTACTGAGCGAGATTGAGAGTAGCACGAGCCAATCTGCAAGCACTTATCAGTTGCAGTGAAGGCACGTTTTTAGAGATTTGCGTTGTGTCGTAGTGGCCAAGCATGCACCGAGAGATAGCATGATCTGTTGCAATTGGATTTCAAATGGCGCGCTTATGCAGTGCAGCCCTGGTCTATGGTGAATTTCGCTGCGGTGAAGAAAAAACAAGCTGACACGTGCCTGGCTAAATGCCATATACATAAATACATACATATGTGGAAAATCAATGATGGGCCCAGAGTACTTTAAATCACACATAAACATATTTTTATCAATAAGGATTAGGCTTAGCCTTGACTATTACCCGCGCGCCCAACTTGTACACATGCTGGCCATATATGTTCCGTGGCAGGTGTTGTCGATGCCAATGCCAAAGGCTGCGCGTGGCAGTCAAGTTCACTTGATCAGGCCTTATCCGCCTTAAATTTGCACAAATAGCCATCAACATGGTAAACACTTAATTTTGTTGATATGTGTGTGTGTGTGTGTCTGTGCTTAACTGTATAAATATATATATATACTATGTGTGTGTTGTGGACTGTACCCGCGGTTTACATAAGAGTAATTTATCTTAGCGAACCACACTTGCAAATTTTGGACTTGCGCCGCAACAGCCGACGTCCAGGTTAGCTTTCAGCTGGCCAATGTAAGCGCATTCGGGCCCGTGCAGTGCAATTTTGTGCCTAACGCGCACTTTCGCTGTAGCGCGCATGTCTGGGTTAAGTTCTGTTGCCAAGAAAGCAATACAGTGTAATCTGGGCCAAAAAGGAAAATGAAATAAATTGAAAATTTTCTTTGTAAACAAGACCGAAACAGCTGTGCGTTTTTGCCATTCACAGGTTCCAGTTACATAACACAGTGCTGCCAGATGTTTTAAATTAAACCAAAAAAAAAAAAGCGAGTCATAATATATATTGACTTAAATTTGGAAGTTTATATTTTTATATTAAAGTGAATTAAAAATACGTTAATTTCAAATAACAGCAAAAAGCATGTCACGCAGCGCACGCCCTCTCACCTCAGCCCGCGTGCTGCACAAGATCAAGGAGCTGACCACGCCGGCAACCGATGGCAACTTTGTAACCAATCGCAATCCCCGTAATCTAGAGAGATTGCGCATTGCCTACAAGCCTACGGGCTATCATTTGGAGAAGCCAGGACGTTCTTACTGGCACACACTTGAAATCAACACCAGCGGACGCTATGTAAGTGCCGACGTCAAGCATTTCGAGAACGGCACCATCCTTAGCGCCAGCACCTCCGAGTGGGCAATCAAGCAGCAATTGTACAAAACGAAGGATACCTCGGCATTTGTCAATCTGGGACGGGTGCTCGCCCAGCGATGCCTGCAAGCTGGCATTACCGAAATGACCTGCAATGTGAATGCCGTGGCCGGCAGCAAATTGGAGAAGCTGCTCCAGGCAGTGCAGGAGAACGGCGTCAGTTTTCAGGAGCCGACCAGACTACCAAATACCCATCCCTGGGATGCGTACAGGCACGAGAAGCCTTGGGAGGTTTCTGAACAAACTGCAACTGTAGCCACAAAAACAAGCGAGGTTAAATAAAAACAACAAAATAGCTTTGGGTTTCGTATCGTTTAGAATAAAACGTTGATTTTTGTATGCTAATTAACAATGAAGCAACATCATTGTTTTATTTAAAACTAGCTGCAGTCATTGGAACCGCTGGTCTATTCATATTTGCCCTTGATGTCCTTCCAGAGTTTCTGTAATAGCAAAATACGTTCTTGAGTGCACAATTCGGTCTTACATAAGCAACAAAACTTACGCCTTTGTTGATGGACTCGAAGATGAGGTTCGAGCTGACGTCGATGGCTCGCTCAAAGAAGAAGGCTGATGCGAATATGGCCACAGCGTATGTGGACGTACGCTTGAAGAGGGTATTGTAGATAACCTTCATTTTAACAAGAGTTTCAGCAAAATTCGTAGCTTTCTAGCAAAATTTGCAGTCGCCTCACACGCCAATTAAACAGCTGTCACAGACAAGTGTATAACAACGTCAAAACTTGAGCGTTGTGCGTTTACAGCACTGAAACTGGTCGAGTTTGCATACAGTGGCAGCTTTGTTGTTTTTCTGTTAGGTGGCAAGGCTAGTCAGATATTTTCATCTGAGTCGTGTTTCGACAATTTCTAAGATAAACTTAAAAGTGTGACGAAGCAACAAGCACAGCCTAGTCGCTGCATTAGTTTTTCAATTTAGCGGCAATTATATTTCTATATTTTACACATAATGGTTGATTTAACCGATGCCGGCTCACCGTTCCAGCAGTCAATACCTAATCTTGCATTCTATGTGCCGGCTGTTGTTGTTTTCGGTTTAGCAGGTGAGTCCTAAATGCATCCCATAGGGAAGCATCGTGTTGCGTCATGCATGCAATAAACCAACCGTCCCTCCTTCCACCAACCCCAACTATCTACTCGCCAATATACACACTCTGAACAATAATAAAGCCGCACTGCTAATTGGGTCAAAAGCAAACTTTCACCACAAAAAAAAATACAACTAGAATTCAACTGCTGCTAATCGCCCCCTCTGCGCCGCTGCCACTGTTACGTTCTCTGTTAAGCTGTTTTGGAAAGCCGTTATCTTCATTCTTATTGGAATATATATTTGTATCTCTAAAAGTTATTCTCTTTTTATGTGCGTGTGCATACGTGTACTTGACGTGCTCTGCGATAACGAGTTTCCTTTTCTTTTTGTTTCGCCTACGTATACAACTTTTGCTGTTCAAATGCGATGTGATAAGTGCCGCAGTGATAAGAGCCCGGCAAACATCATTGGCCACTAACCATTGATTGGGTCAGTCAATGTGGCTGGACACGTGCCACGGCAACACTCGAGTTCGAGTTCGATTATTGCAAGACGCCTTTTTTTTTAAAAAGTTCTTTTTACATTTGTATCTTTTGCTATCCTTTGTTTTATTCAGTCCTTAGCTGCATGCTCATACTTTATGGTTATATATTTAGGTTCGTTTAGCTGATAAGCGTGGCTCTTCAGGCCGCATAATGAAGGCATCTTATCACACATTTAGTTGCTGCTTATTCATTATTAACTTACCTTTAAAACAGCAGAATAATACAACTTTGTCGAAGAGTAAATACTCTTTAAGTTGCCGATATAGGGAGAGAATGATGATTCCTATATGTCGTGATATCTTGTGATATCTTGATAAACAGACGAGTTTTTTGTATAGGGTATTTCTTTTCGACTTATCATTTCTATGGCAGCTGTATGACATAGAGATATTGCGAGATCGTCCGATTTCGACATGAGACTGCATAAAAGACGATCCTATGCAAAGCTTCATGACGGACGCATTTAGACTAAGAGACTAGTATAGAAACAGACAGATACTAATCAGGAATGTATACAAAATTGATGGGGTCCGGGGTGTTACACATTTCAACAATAAGTTATAATACCCTCGGTGAGTGTATACTAAATGTGCTGACGCTTACGCCGGACGCCAAAAGCAAAATACAAAGCGCAGCGAAACAAAAAGCAACAACTGCCGGGCTCTCGCATATATCTCACAAATAACGAAATATAAGCGGGCTGATTACAAATAAGTGTCAATTTATATATTAGATTTGATTTTTAGCGTTCAGTTTGCCAAAGCAGCCGGCGATGCAGCACGTTAATTGCGCTGTCATTTAAAACTATACATAAATTACGTAAAGTGAGTTTTAGGCAATAAACGAAAAATAACGAGAGGAAATAAATTTAATTCAGATTTAAAAAAAATAAAAAAAAAGATTTCACCAACTCGCAGCCGGTAGGATTCGAACCTACGCTCCCAGAGGGAATCTGATTTCGAGTCAGACGCCTTAACCACTCGGCCACGACTGCTGTTGACGGAACTAGTCTAAAATGCCATAAGAGCGCATTGCGTGCGTTCGCGTCTCGCGCCGTTCGCTTTGCCACGTTGAATTTTGTATTGTCATAAATCAATTTAAATCGTGAATTTTATTTGCGTTGCCAAAGTTTTTCATTTTTTAATGCGCCTAATGATTAATATAAGCTTATAAAAAAGGAAAAAAAGAAGCTGCTGCATGCTAAAAATAGTTTTCCAGTCTAGTTAGTTCTATAAATACGCCTGTTTTGGAGGCTTTGATTAAATTCTAAGATTTTATAATTTCCACCCAATGCAGACGCAATAAACCGTTAAGCAAGCCCAGCCCGTCAACATAACGTTAGTTAAAGCACAATAAAATATGGCAGAAGACCCAATAAATCAGCAGGCATTTGCTGAGGATGTGGCCGCTGCGGCAGCAGCTGGCGGGGATCAGGGTTTCGCCCTGCCGCCGGGTGCGGGTCCCGGTTCGCCAGACTTTCAAATGCCCAGTGCTGAGGAAATCTGGAAAATGGTCGAATCCATGGAAGGCCTTTCCGATGCTGAACGTGCCGAGCTGCGCGAAAATATATTTAATCCCAAGCCGCCATCGCCGGAGGATTACATGCGTTACGGACATCCCGGCCACAGTTCCAGAGAGTATTTAGTATTCTTTGTGATGATTACGCTCATACTGGTCGTCTTTGGTAAGCTGAGTTCTTCCCAAAAGCCCTGACCGACCTCGCCAAAAGTGCCACCTCCCGAAAACCAAACAGCACACACACACACACACACATATATATATATATATATAGATATATGTATATATATATATGTGTGTGTGGATAGTGTGCGCTGTTAACATACTCAGACGTAAACATCGTTTAGAATGTTGGTTTATAGGTGTTCGATTTTCGATAAGATAGGAGAAATCCACCACAAAAAATTGTAAAAGCGGCAAATCATAACGACAAAAGCTTTGGACACTGCACGTTGTCAGACACCGGGCTATGCCGATTATCTTATTTTGTTTGTCATCAAATTTTGTATCCAAAATTCTCTAGAAATAGTATAAAACTATGAGTTCGGGCGAAGAGTCCATTATTGAGCAGCTGAAGCGCTCTGTGGAGGCCTTGGTCGCTAAGACGGGGCCGCATAGCAAATTTGCCGAGGATCTTATACAGAAAATTGGCAATCTACAGGCCAAAATGGATTCACTGACCGAAGGCGATCGCCACAAGTTCCTTAGCGAGATGAAGGGCTCCATTCAGGACGCAATTGTGCGCATCGAGCGCCGTTTGCTGCAGCATTCGCACATTGCCCAAACCTACACCACGTCCATTGTGGTAGCTGTGATATTCCTTGTCGTCTCAGTAATCGGTTAATTCTGCACCCTTGCACCCATTGGCATGGCACTGGCAGCCGCTAACGATCTCTTTTACTGTTTACTCTTTCAGCTCTATTTGGCTTCAAGCTGTACAAGTCGCTGATGGAGAAGGAGCTCAAGAAGCGGGAGAAACTCAAGAGCAAGCAGCAAAAGAAGACCAAGAAGTCCAATTGAATTTTGGTGCATAGCCCCACATATTGCCCATAGCTTCTGATACTTCCGGCTCCGGCTGCAAACTCCGAGCGCAGACGCTGTGCAATAGATTCTTAAAATTTATATTAAATTGAATATATATTGCGTTTTTCTTTTAAATGATAATCAAAATAAATTCCCTGTAAATGAATAAACAATTGTATATCCATGTACGTGTAGCATTGTGCGCATTAATCAATATACAAGTTATATAGTTTAAATTAAATTGAAGTGCGTGTTTATTTCACAAATAACAACCACATTTATTACTATTAAAATCAGCCCTGACATTTCGTGACTTGGCCAAAACTTGTTGCTGGCCTCCTAACAATTTTGCAGCCTGCTCTCACCCCCCAAACTAACTTTATGAACTGTCGGCACCCAATAAACATTGTCGTTGCCATGGCAAATAAATAAATCATTTTGTCGAAGCTCCTTCCGTCAGCTCGTAGCATTTTCCATACGCTTAGTTTCTACAAATCATTTTCGAGCAACAGATCGTCTACAACTATATATATATATTTATATAATCCATAATGGCTTATTCGAATCGTGAGTATAATTTTATCTGTGTATAATAATGTTCGTCTAATGGCCTGTCTCATATTTCCAGGTGGTTTCGATTTTTATCTGCCGTCGGGCGGCTGGTGCAATCCAAAGGATGACATGTACTTTCGGCGCAGCGTCGAGTGGGTGCCCGTGCGCAGCGCTGGCATTGGACGCTCATTTGCGACTACCAACGGCGTTATATATCCGCGGGTGATCGGTTTGTTGCCACGCTACGGTGGGCATGTGCCCGGCGAGATATATAACGTGGGGCATTCCTTTGGGCGTTCTACCGTCGACGCCAAACGCTGGCTGGCCCTGCATCATGAGTAAAAAAAAAAACTCGAAGCAATATCTAGGAACAAAAATTCCAAGCTGCATAAGCTCGTTATAAATTATATTAAGTATTTTAAAAATTGAATAAAATACAAGTTACCATATATGTTAGCTGCAGTTAATTTAAATTTAGCGCCTAGCTGCTGGCCAGTGCTGCCACACGTACAAAATTTTGCGCTCGCATGCGAACGGTCACACTTGGCGCTATGTTTTGGTTTGTGCCATTTCAGCATTACGAAGCTTTCTCCTAAGACAAACATGAGTTTCACGCGTAGTTTTGTATATTCCCGACATAAATTGTTAAATATATACAGCTGTAATTTGAGTACAAGTGCAATTAAATACCAAAATGTGCAACAGTCAACAGCAGCAGTCAAACGAATTTGCATTGTGGGCGCCGGCCCAGCGGGTTTCTATGCGGCACAATATTTGCTCAAGCAGCTGAGCGACTGCACCGTGGACATCGTGGAGAAGCTGCCGGTGCCGTTCGGATTGGTGCGGTAAGCTGCATATAAACTAATTGCTGGGGGTTGTATTGCGGGCATCGTCGTTGCCAAACCCAAAAAGCGGTCCAACAATAGAGCGAAAGATGCCATTAAAGTAAGCTGAAGGAGAAGCAGAAGGCAGGAATTAAATGACATGACAAAGGAGCTGCAGCTGCGGCTACTTACAGCCCACCTGGTCGAGACTCCATATGGGCGCAGGCGTCGCGGGCACAAGCGTTAGCTGGCAAAACAGGCACAGCACAAGCAGAGCAGCAGCCGTCCACATCTTGGGCCGATGAGTGACAAGTGCGTTCTGTGTGGCAATCGCGTAGGACGTATTTATATAATGGTTCGCTGCTCGCTGGCTTACACAGACACTTATCGACTAATGACTATTGCCATTATGCAAATCTCGACATTCCAGCTTTGGAGTTGCGCCCGATCATCCGGAGGTCAAGAATGTCATCAACACGTTTACGAAGACGGCGGAGCATCCGCGTTTACGTTTTTTTGGCAACGTAACGCTCGGCGAGGATGTGAGCCTACAGGAGCTGCGGGATCGCTACCATGCCGTGTTGCTCACCTATGGCGCGGATCAGGATCGGGAGCTGCAGCTGGACAACGAGCGGCAGGCACCGCATGTGATATCGGCGCGAAAATTTGTAGCCTGGTATAATGGTCTGCCCGGCGCCGAGCAGCTGCAGCCGGACTTGAGCGGACGTGACGTCACGATTGTGGGCCAGGGCAACGTGGCCGTTGATGTGGCACGCATGTTGCTAAGTCCAATCGACACCCTGAAGGTATGTTTGCCTTAAAAGGGGTCTGAGCTAAACTGATCTTGGGTTCTTTTCACACAGCTAACAGATACCACGGAGTATGCCTTGGAGGCACTGGCGCGCAGCAAGGTGGAGCGTGTACACCTGGTGGGTCGACGTGGTCCGCTGCAGGCGGCCTTCACGATTAAAGAGCTGCGCGAGATGCTCAAATTGCCCAATGTCGAGACTTGTTGGCGTGCAGCGGACTTTACGGGTAAAGTATATGAAAGGTAACAATCCCTATTCCATCTAAACTGCGACTGTTCGCAGGCATTGCCGAGCAGGTGGACAAGTTGCAGCGACCACGAAGGCGTCTAACTGAACTGATGCTCAAGAGTCTGGGCGAACAGAGGAAGCCCAGGGCTGCAGCAAATGGCAAGCAATTCCTGCCCATCTTTCTGCGCGCTCCCAAAGCCATTGCGGCAAATGAAATGGAATTTAGCATAACTGAGCTGCAGGAGAACGAGGCAGCAGTCGCCACTGAGGCTTCCGAACGGCTGCCAGCCGATTTAATTCTACGCAGCATTGGCTATAAATCCAGTTGCGCCGATGCTGGCATCAACTTTGATCCGAAACGTGGTCATGTATGCAATCGCCAGGGCCGTGTGCTGAAGCCCGGCGAATCCGACGCTGTGGAGCCTGGCCTGTATGTGGCTGGCTGGCTGTGCACTGGACCCACTGGTGTCATTCTGACCACCATGAATGGCGCCTTCGCCGTGGCCAAAACTATCTGCGATGATATTGCAAACAAAGCTGTGGACACAGCCTCAGCAAAGCCTGGCTTTGAGCCGGGCAGCAGGCGCATTGTCAACTGGGAAGGCTGGCGTCGCATCGACCAACACGAAAGCGAGGCGGGCAAGGCCAAGGGCAAGCCGCGCGAGAAAATTGTTAGCACTGAGCAAATGTTGCGCATTGCTGGCGTCTGATAAACTAGGTTGAGGGACTATTGGCATTAGTTAAATTTTACATTCATTAACCCAACATGGATGCCAAAGCGAAACAGTATAGCATCTTTTAAGTTGTCACTGTATATAATTGTATATATTTTAAACAGCACATCAATGTTGTAGTTAAATTTTTCTAAGTATAAAGTTTTATTTCCAAATTTTCTGTATATACTGTTAAAATATGGAAACATCCATAACACCTGAGCCACACTTGGTGCCAGGGTAAGCTTCGCTCTATGCCCACTACCGCAGAATCTGTCTCAGCATCCTGTCCACAGTTATACTGGACACTGTCCGGAGAATCGTGATCGCGTTGGCAAAACCTATGGCAAACAGACGCACACGCTGCTCATTGATCCTTGCAGTAATCATGCGCCCGAGCTGATTGTCGCGCCCATACACGCTAAGCCCGATCTCAAGGATTACCCAACCGAGAATGAGTTGAAGATCTTAAGCGATCGCGAGGAGTTTGTCGACTCCGTCTATCGCCATCCCATAATACCTGGTTATGCGGGCTTTGTGCCCAACATGTTCAAGCAGACGGGCAAACGCTACGTTGCTGCCGCCACCGCGGGCGTGGCTCAGCACGAGACCCTGATGCAGCTGTACCGATGTGAGAATCGCACGCTGCGCCATCGTGATCTGCTCGAGAGTGGCCGCGGCTTGTTCGAGCACAAACTAAACGAGCGACTGGTGAGTAGCCCTAAGAAACTGTGTGGAGAATCTTAATTATGCCCTCATCCTGCAGCTGCCGCACTCGCATTATCGCGCACCCCTGATACCCGTTACGCCTGTCAGTAAGGGCATCAAGGAGGAGAAGTGCCCGCCAACGACAGAGAAGCTACGCTACAGTAAGTTCACTTCGCCCCACTTCCTAGATGATGATGACTCGGATAAGTTCATCATCAATGGCTATGCTGCCCACATACCCATGGCTGTGACGCGGTTCGGTGAGCCCAGCAAGGTGCTCACGCATAATGCACTCTGCAGCTTCTCGGACTATATGTATAAGAGGAAGAGGGATTCGTGGTGCTGCGGCCAGGACCTGAGCACACCCGCCATAAAGTGTCCGCCAGTGGGACACTTTATTATTTATCATAACAATCATGGCATGAATCCCAGCTATGCCGGTCATGTGCCTGGAAATATGTACAAATTCGGGCGAACATTCGGAAAGACCTCATATCATGCTAAGCGCTGGCTTGAAATTCACAAAGATCTCACTCTTTTGCCAGAGATTGCGAATTTGGATTACGAATACTAAAAGCAGTTCAAATAATTTGTTTATTTTCGGAATCGGCTTCAATAATATAAAGCAATTTAAAAATCCAAAAACTGATAAACATAAAGTTGTATTTTTGGACTTAAGGCGGTTCTTGCCTGACTTTACATTTTATTCTTTATCGAATCTGGTCTCACTCACTGTAGAAACTAATCTATCGATGTCGCGTATCGATACGACAACAACATTGCTGCTCTCGTTTCTACGTCGTTGCAGTTGATTAAAATAAGTTTTCATTGAATTGGGATGTTTCATATGCGTGAATCGTTGTCAATGCCGTGATCAATAAGTGTTCAGTGCCTCTAGTGCTTGGCAAAAATGTAAAAACTTAAGTTTTGATAGCAAAACGCGTAAAAAATTCCATGAACGCCAACCGAAAAAATCTCTTCCGAATCGAACAGTTCAAACACACACATAGTGCCGCACTGTTCACACCGGAGCACTGATATAGTACCGCAGTGAGTGCAAGCGAGTCAAGCAGTCGTGTACGGAGATAACATACATTTGTGTACCTACCTCTCTTCAAGTGGTGAGTTGAATGCCGATTATTGCACCCTGCACGCAATTGTAGCGCGAGGCATATGAGTGCATCGCCTGGTTGGCAGTCAAAAATCAACATGTTTTTTGAGATTTGTATGTATAAAAACTAATTACCGAAAATTTACTTATCAGCATGCGATAAGATTGTTTGTGAAGCTTGGTTCAAAGCAAGCGACCTGATTGGGCACCGAAGCGCTCTTAGCAAGCAGGTAACCGACGTGTCGGTGCGACCCTACCGCAACTTGTTTATTAAAAGCGAACAAACGAATAAAAATAAAAACAAAAAAATACATATGTAATTTGTTGTAGAAGGTGAGATTTACGACTGGCATGTTGAGTTTGGGAGAGCGCTCAAGAATGAGAACGTATAGAGAACTGGGAAAAACCGCCAAAATGGGTTGAGTTTGTTTTGCATCGATTTTCCGGCCGCTATAATGGATGCACATATTTACCTTTCACCAATTTCCATTGCAGAAAATCCGTATGGAAATGAGTGAAGCGACGAAGGAGTCCTCCACAAGCGATGTAGCGCAGAGTGAGGAGCAGCAAGTGGATGCTGCTACTACGGCCAGCGGCAAAGAATCCAAAGATACCACATCTGATGCAGCACCAATGGACTCGGATAATGTGCAGGCACAAAGCGAGCAATGCTCCACGGCAACCACAGTGGACATCAATACGCTGACTCCGTCGACACCTTCGCAGACGCCGCCACAGCTGCTGGCGGCCGAAGCGAGTGCAACACCGACTGCAGCGTCAAGTGGCACAGTGGCTGCAGCAGCTATACCCGAGAATATACTATCACCACCCAAGTCGGAAACACAAACGGATGAAACAAATACGGCCACATCGACCTCATGCTCGCCGGCTTCTGAGGGTCAGCGGTCGCCTACGGGAGAAGCAGATCAGCAACAACAAGAGCAAAAACAAAAACAGCAGCCGCAGCCAACGTTAGCACCAAAAGAGGAAGCAACGCAGAAGGAGGAGCTGGAGCTGGAACTGGATAAGGCAACAGCTGTTGTTAATGGCACCATACCAAAGTCGGGCAAACCGCTGGTAACGGCGCTCAATAAGAAACTTAACAAGTCAGCCAACACATCGCCGCGAGCGTCACGTGCGCGCAAGCCAAAGGCTTTGCCCATGTACGAGAGCGAAATCAGCGACAACAAAGTTGGCATCAAGCTGTGCATTAAGAAGTCCGATGCGGCTGCTGGATCATCAGAATTGCCAGTGGTCTCTGCGCCGGCCCCAAGGCCACCAGCGCCAGCGAAGCCGGCACGCAAGCGCGTTCGCAAACCAAAACAACAACAGGACAGCGACGAGAGTGAGTATGAGCCGCGCAAGAAGAAGGGTGGTGGGGGCAGCAACAACGGCGAGCGCCAGAAAAGGACATCAACAAACGCCTCTGCTCAGCAGGCGGCAGAAGCGGACAGCGAGCCGGTTGAGCAGAGTGCCTGGGGCCATAAGTTACCTGAAGAAGTGCTCTTTCGTGTAAGTCAACAGCATAGTAGAGATATTCTGTTAACTCCATGGTAATTTTTTCCATAAATGCTTACAGATTTTTGAACATGTTGTCGATAAGGAGGGCTGCCTGCCCACCCTATTTCGGTTGGGTCGTGTGTGCTCGCTGTGGCGACAGGTCTCGCTGAGACCAACGCTATGGCGCACCATGGATTTGACCACCTGGATTAAGGAAAAGTACCGAACGGAACTTAAACTGAAATGGTTTGTGGACAATCGTTGCAGTGCTTGCACCGAATTAAATGTCTGTAAGTATCCGCGCAGGCTTCTTTACATGTTGATATTATAACTTAATTCTTGATTTACAGCCAATTGGAAGATATCAGACATCAATTGCTTTCTGGCAAAGCTCTCCACTGGCTGTCCAAATCTGACGGGCATCACGCTATCTGGCTGGAAAGGCTTCACATCGGATCATTTGACGTATCTTGTCGATAATATGCAAAAGCTACAGCGCTTAGACTTAAGCTCAATTAATGTAAGTCAGTAAAGTACGATAGAATACTTTGTAAATTATTTTTAAAACGCTTTTACAGGTCGAAATGAATGCTAGCAAGAGCGCTGTTGGCGTTAACTCACTTTGCAATGCGCTCCAGACCATGGGCAGTCGCTTGACCCACCTTTACTTGGCACACAACCGTCTAGCTGGAATTCCCAATATTGTCAGCGTACTTGCGGTGCGGAAAACAATTTTTTACTTTTATTTGAGACAGTTGTATTAATGAATGTTGCCATTAACCTTTTCTCTTCGCAGACGCATTGTCCAAATTTGACGCTCCTAGATCTCTCAAACGTAACCACACAAGCTACATCGCACGGCGTGCTGTACATCGAGAAGCTGCAGCATGGTTGCCAGAAGCTTAAGGTGCTGCGTGTCACCAACTCCCACATAACGCCGAGTACGGCCAGCATGCAGGAGATTGTGAGTACTGATGGTTGACTTTATTGCCAAACCTTTTAATTAATACATTTTGATTTTCAGATGGACTCGCCAGGTTTTCCCAATCTAGAGGAGCTCTCCGTGGCAGCTTTGACCGATGAATCCCGCATCATAAGTGATGACCATCTACAACGTATATTAAAGAGTAGCTCTAAGTTAAAGCTACTGGATGTGCGCAATTGCACACGTCTGACGCACGAAAGCTTAATACGTTTGCCAGCCTGGGATATTAAGCATTTATTTCTCTCCGGCTGCTCGGTCACCCGTGATATGGGGTGAGTGGGGCCATGCATAGAATTCAGAACAGAACTTAATATAATAATATATCTATGTTCCTTGCAGATCGGGTCTGGAACTTATTGCGTCCAAATGGGCGCATAGTCTAATCGAACTGGATCTGGCCTGGGCTAACGTCCAGCAGCCCATAGACAATGCTTTGCGCGCACTGGCTGAGAAAGGCAGCGAGTCTCCATTGGCGTAAGTGAACTATATTCGAAATTATTTAATGCTCAATTGAAACTGAATTTTTTTGCCTTTTAACAGTCACTTAAATCTATGCGGCTCATCAGTATCTGAGGAGGCGGTTAAGGAAATACTCACGAACTGTGTGCACATGAGCTCAATAAATCTTGCATCATGCCGCGGCTTGCCCCGTGGCGTTAAGCGCCTTATGCAGGGACCACAGGAGCTGCATGAACTGCGCGAGGTGCTCGGTGTGCAATTAAAAGTGCAGTAGAATGGACTACAGGAGGGTGCAATAATTATATATTGAAAGCTGTGTCGGCGGCGGCAACAACAACTTGAAACGAAATGAATGTAATTGCTGCTAGCTGGCAGCTTGAATGTAATTAAAATTGTTGCATTCTTAAAGATTAGGCAAAGCGTTCAGTGTTTGTGGGACTGTCCACAATAATGTAATAGTCGAAATCGCTTCGCATCTTCCAATCATGCTTATATTGTTTCTAGGCCGCACCCTTGTGTTTTGTAAATGCAATATGTATCTTATAATTTATTTGTTTCGAATTTCAACGGGATAATTAAGCACGTTGAAACAAATCGTAAATATATACAGTGATGTTTAGATGATTTTTTTTTGTATTGCATATATTGATTAGAGCGTAGATAAGCAACTAATGACCACTGTATGTTTGTAAAGTATGTATGCATATTTAAGATTAAGTTTAAACGTAATTTGTATGCTTTTGCAATACAAAAACAAAACAAAACAACATGATTAACAATAAATAGTAGTAGTCGTCAATTCAATGCCGCTAAGGCAATTTGTAGAACGTTTTAACCCAGATCAAGTTTGTAAATAAGTATTTGGCGCTTAAGAAACTTTATTGAAATCGAAAATAGTAGTTAGCATACATATTGAACGATTTCACACACACACACACACATATATAAAACAATTCAATTGTTAAGCATTATTAGCAGTTAAGAGAAGGCAATTAAAGGTATATTTAATTTTAAATAAAAAAAACTTTAATATTCTGAGCCAGTCTTTAGAGTAAATTCAATGAATTCCTGGCCAATCCCAAACGAGTACTACATTTAGTTACTTTTGTCACTAATTAAATTTTTATTTAAGTTGCGTACGTAAATATTTTGCACATTATTAAACTATGAGCGTATTATAATCGTGGGCATGTCTGCAACTTTACAAAAACTAGTATACAACATAAATCGCCTTTACCATTTCCGTCTCGGTAGCCATCAACTTTTGTTTTAGTTCTTCAGCTTGTCAAGGTCATGAATGTAGTCCGTACCAATTTTGACAATGGCGGCGCCTGTTCCCAAGCCGGCTAGCGTGGCGAGCAGCGAGTTGTCCTTAGGCAACGCGGATTTGATCAGTGCCCAGGCCAGTACCGATCCCATGCTAAACAGCGTAGCTGCAAGCAATGCATACGCTCCGCGTTTGTTGTTCTTAATGTCCTTTAAGTGTGGTCGGCCGTAAATATAGAAGGCACTTCCAACGACTGCGGAAATCAGGAATACATTCGTCAGATCCTTTTTGGGTAATAGTTTCGGCACAATCTGGGGATTCATGACGTTGACGCTAAGGGCTCCATAGCTTACGAGACCGTGCAGTGGTATGTAATAGTTGAATACGTTGTCTTTGGTCAGGGGTCTTAGACCAACTTTCTCGCAAATGGTGCAGGCGTCTTTATTCTGTGTGCTAGCCATTGTGTGAAATTTTTTGGATGCTACAAATGCAAAAAGTGTTGCTCTCTTCAGTTATGTAAAGAACAGACAGTGTTGTCAAGTGGCGCAATTAAAGATTATTGTGCCGGTTTGCTTTTAGCCTGTGTCGATGGTATCTAAATAAATAAATTGTTTCTAGTAGGAATTCTTGTGTAAAGTTATTTCAAGCTTTGTTTTCATTATCTGACTAAATAGGCAACGTGTGCTTACAGTAATAAATATACAAAATGCGTGTGTAACCATCAATAGCCGGTAATATAAAACATGGTGGCAACTTTCTTGCTTGCAATTGCAGGGATGTCAGTAATATTGCTTGAAAATATAATACAAATATGTATATGCTCATTTAATTTTAAGTGATTTAGTTGGAATTCAAGTTTTTTTTATTTACAATTATTTCAACGGCCTTACAGACAATTTAAAATTGCTTAACTTGATGTCATAGCGCTGCCACATAGTCGAAAACAATTTAATGTATTTATATCAACAAATTTCGATAACAATTTATCGCTTACAGAAATTATCGTGCATTGGCCGAAAAGCATATAGTGTTGAGTTTTTTGCAGCTAGGATAATAAATTAATTAATGCGCGTATTTAATGTGCAGCAGTACACAACAATCACGTGAAGATAACACAAAATACACGCAACAACGACAGCTTAAGCTCGTGCCGTGTAAGACATGTTGACGCACAAAACTTGCCAGGCCAGAAAAAAAATGCAGGTGAGTTTACCCCAATAAGAAACACCGGGTTTATGGCATGGAGGTGCCGCTGGCGTAAGTAACGCACGAGATTACCTGACTTTTTGGGCACAGCCCTTAATTGAATTACGAGTATTCATGCTGCTTGGTATTTGTTCATTTTTTTTTTTTTTTTAATTTTTTCCAGGTTTCCTTTGTGATACGAGACGCGGAGGAGAAACAGCATCGGAATGGCGTTAACGCTCTGCAATTGGATAGCAACAATGGCAAGTTGTATTCGGCGGGTCGAGATGCCATTATACGGGTCTGGAACACACGCACGGAATCCAACGATAAGTATATACAATCTATGGAGCATCACAACGACTGGGTCAACGACATTGTGCTCTGCTGTAACGGCAGAAATTGTAAGTCCCATTCGTGAAGTTCGAGTGCTTTTAACTAGCTAATCGACCTCTCTTTGCAGTGATCAGCGCCAGCTGTGATACCACTGTGAAGGTGTGGAATGCACACAAAGGCTTTTGCATGTCCACACTGCGCACGCATCGCGATTATGTGCAGGCGCTGGCATATGCCAAGGATCGGGAACAAGTTGCCAGTGCAGGCCTGGATAAGGCCATATTTTTGTGGGATGTGAATACGCTAACAGCTTTAACTGCCAGCAACAATACCGTTACAACCTCTAGTCTGACAGGCTCGAAGGACTCAATATACAGCCTGGCCATGAATCCCTCCGGAACCGTTATTGTCAGCGGGTCCACGGAGAACATATTGCGCATATGGGATCCGCGAACTTGCATGCGCAGCATGAAGCTGCGCGGCCACACAGAGAACGTACGCTGCCTCGTTGTATCACCGGATGGCAATCAGGTTGTCTCCGGCAGCTCTGATGGCACAATCAAGGTGTGGAACTTGGGCCAACAGCGTTGCATACAAACGATACACGTCCACAAGGAGGGCGTGTGGTCGTTGCTTATGAGCGAGAATTTCCAGTACATTATTTCGGGCAGCAGAGATCGAAATATAATTGTAACGGAAATGCGCAATCCCAGCAACAAGATGCTTGTATGTGAGGAGAAGGCGCCAGTGCTCAGTTTGGGCTATAATATCGATAAAACAGGTGTATGGGCAACTACTTGGAATTCGGATATACGTTGCTGGAAGCTGCCCATGTATGACAGATGCACGCTCAGCTCTGGGGGCATGGATGCACAGTGGACAATGGGTGGCACAGAGCTGGCGTGCATTAAAGGTGGAGCGGCGATCAAGGAATGCACGGTGCTAAACGATAAACGCTATATCATAACAAAAGACTCACAGGATCAGGTTGTGGTCTATGACGTGCTACGTGTGATCAAAAAAGAAGAACTGGGTCCCGTCGACTACGAAGAGGAAGTGAAGAAGCGTAACAAACAAGTCTACATTCCAAATTGGTTTACTGTTGATTTAAAAACCGGCGTACGTTTCATTATTTACCATTGATCACATTTAGAAATATTCTAATCAATTAACTTTCTTTGGTTTGCACAGATGCCAACGATAGTTTTAGGTCAAGAGGAGGTTGATTGCTTTGCGGCTTGGGTATCCATAGAAGCCGGCCTACCTGAATGTGATGATCCAACAACAGAGATCAAAGTATGTACCTTAGCTTATGTAGACAGAGCATATAATCTTTTATATATATATTTGCAGATCAATTATGGAAAGCTTCTTTTGGAGGCACTGCTAGAGTATTGGACTCCGCCCCACAGTATGCCGCCAAATGAAATGGAGCCCGACGTGCGCGGCAATGGCTATTTTCAAGTGCCCAAACACACACCTGTCATATTTAGGTGAGTGTAAATCCAAGACTTAAACTTGTTTAATCCTTGGATCATCGTTTATTTTGTAGTGAGGTGGGTGGACGCACCGTGTGTCGACTGCTGGTGCGCGATGCTGCGGGCGACAGTGAGAGCACACTGCTCCATGAGACGGCGCCGCAATGGGTGACGGACGTTGTGATCGAAAGAAATATACCCAAATTCCTAAAAATACCGTTCTTCCTGCAGCCACATCCACAAATGACCAAGCCCGAGCGCACCAAAAAGGTATGAGCAACTCTTTAACGAAATGTTAACTTAATATAACTATTTGGTTTGCGTGAACAGGATCGCCTGGTGGCCAACGAGTTTATACAGTGTCGCAAGGTATGCGAGCATGTGCTGGAGAAGGTGCTTAATGCAGAGACAACGCCTAGCGGCGGCAATGCTAATAACTCATTACAAAATAGTCAAAGCGATGCCAATTCGGAGGGATCTCAGCTGCCAGCGGAGGAGCGCATAGAGTTGTGGTGCAACGATGTGGTAAGTGAAACTATAAAACCGCATACGGTTTACATTTTTAGCTAATGTGTTTTATCTGTCTCAGATCGTTGATCCGAATATGGATCTGCGTACAGTGCGTCATTTTATATGGAAGCAATCGACTGATTTAACATTTCAATATAAAACAAAGCAGAACTTTAACTTTGATGGTAAATAATACAACATTTGCAAACACAACAACACAAAATTCATACACACACACACAAACACACAGTGAGATTTATGATGATAATTATTTTATAGTCTAATAGTTAGTTGTGTTTATCCACCCAATAGGTTCAATCGGTGATAGCTTGGAGCGCGTGACTCGCAAGTATTGAGTGCGGTTCAGCTACCAGAGTATTGTGCTTTACCTAAGGCGTTGCTTTCCACAGACGCATGTGATTTCAATATTTTATGTTTCTTTGTTATTTAATGGGCTAAAATTGATCAAACACATTTGTTTTTTGTATGTACTTTTCGACTTTTTTATTCTATCAATTCATTTAACAACATTCAATTTGGATTTGTCCAAAACACTTACACTAAATGCACGCAAATGGTTATGTTTTTGTTTAGGAATAAAGTGAGTTTTACATAAACTATATATATATATAGATCAAATATCGGAGCCTGCAGCCGTTCATAACATTGGATAAAACCGTATTCACACTTTTATACATACCATTTGCATAAACGAACATAAATACAACAAGCAAACGCCCGTCTATAAACAGTTTCATAAAGCAGCTAGAGATCGATGCATATATATATATATATATAGATGTATATATATATGTTGTATGTACGTTTGTTTACTTATTAAATACATAATACATATAATTCTAAGTAATCTGTTATATGGTAAAAGAAAAAGGAAACAATGCAATTGTAGAAAACATATAATCTCATATGCAAGCCAATTTGTAAATAAGTGAAAATAAGAGAAAAAAAACTTACAAAAATCAATCAAAATCATATTAAATTATTTGGAAATCAAGCTTGGCTTTCCTTTCCTTTCATAGAGTAAACGAGCACAAATTATGACTAACACTTAATATATAATTCTATATTCGTGACGATATCGCGCCTCTCTCTACCGACGATTTCTCATGCGCCGCCTCATTTGGTTCGCCTGGCTGCAGTAGGCCTCGATGGTGTTGAGCAAGATATGCATCTGTTGCTTCAGTGTTACAGGTATCATGTAGCTATTGATGTACTCTCGTGGTGCATCGTAGGTACGCTTCAGCCATCTGACAATGAGCCACAAGCAGTTCTCCTTCAGTGTGCGCAGCGGAAAGTGTATCAGGATTTGGCTTCGTACATCGCACAGATCTTCCGGCTGTTGCGGATTTCTGGGCACGCGTATGCGCACAGGAAAAAACAAACGCTGCGACCGCACATGCATACGTTCGCCAGTATAATAATCGCGAAAGAACCAAATGTGCGTATTATACGTATTTACGGGCACTCCCTCGTTCGGCTTTAATGTTACCTGAATGTTTTCCGTGTCCGGATCGCGTACCCAGTACAAATCCAATGTGCGATTTGTTGTGTTGACAAACAGCACGTAGACCTCGACTTCTTCCTGGGGCATTGCTCGTAGGTGTTCGCCCCATTCGCGATTGTTGCGTGCAATCTGCATCGCCATATTGAGACGAGTGCTTATTCGATCATATAGTAAGGTTTAAAAAAGAAAACAATTCAAATTTAAATTTGTTTTCTATTTTGGTTTGTTTGCTTTTTCAATTTGCTCAAAGCGTACAAGTGTCTGTATGTATCTTCTTCTATACTTGTCATTCACAGTTTGCCCGGTGCAATTCACACAGAACTCGGACAGTTTCTAACGAGTTGGCAGCTCTGCCGGATATTAACAGCTGGTGGTCAATGTAAACGCACATAAAAACAAAACTAGGCGAGATTTGGAATAAACAATGGCATTTTGCATTGCTGTGATTGGCAAAGACGTCAGTTATGCTTAATTTGTAATATTCATATGCCTAAAAACGTGAATTGTGCTTTTTTTTAGAATGCGCCATTGTACTTGGCCACATCCGATTTGGAACGGGAGTTGGATCTGCAATATCATGTACATGCAGCACTCGATGTGGTTGAAGAAAAGTGTCTTGTGGGCAAGGGTGCGCCCGAGTCCAAGGAACTCTACTTGGGCCTGCTCTTTTCCACAGAGAATCATAAAATGTAACTGCAGTGATGTAAAACGCATGCCTCACCAAAATCTATAAAAGAGCACTGTTTCATTTTAGCTACGGTTTTGTCACCAATTCACGGGTCAAGTTTATAGTTGTCATCGATTCCAGCAACATCGCATTGCGGGAGAACGAAGTGCGTGCGGTATGTGCAAGTGATTTTGGAAGCTGTGACTGCTCGTAAACTAATTATGTGTTTTGCAGATATTTCGCAATTTGCATATGCTTTATACGGACGCTGTTTGCAATCCATTCTACATTCCGGGCGAGCAGCTGAGCTCCAAGTAAATGACTCAATCATCAAATGTTTTTCTTTTATATCATTTACCATTTTGTTTTTTTGCAGAAAATTTGATCGAGCAGTGCAGAAGCTTATGAGCGGCAATGCTTAACGTTAAGATTAGGTATTTATTTTATTAACCAACGCGACGTATTCCCCTAGAAACGATCATATAAATTTGTACCCAACTAACTTGCTAAATAAACAATCTGTTAAAGAAAACTCAACTCAAAATTGAAACAATTGCAAAAATTGTAGTGCCAGACATATCAGCATGTCGAAACCAAGCCTAGTCATATCTGTGTCTATTTTTATTGAACATCCCGAAAAGTTTACAAATTGATTTATCTATGAATATGCATATGTAAATAGCTATAAATTTGTAAAAAAAGAAATTCTTTCAATAAGTTGTTATCTTTGAAAGTCAAGGTCAGTTTTAATTTATGCAAAGCAGATTATAGTCTGATCCATGGGACAAATTATCAGTAATTCGAATGAAAAGATGTTGAAATAAAATGTTAATAAACATCATATTTAAATATAAAAAAATTCACACATTAGTGCACGGTTTAAAAACCTGTTGATCACGTGAGACGATGCCAAAAATTGAATGCAAATTAAATGTCTTGGGCGGAAAAACGATAATAGTTGTATTCAACACGACTAAATTGATACACTACATGTGAAGAAAAGCTTAAGAGTTCGATTATTGGATAATAATATTATGTCAAATATACATGTTGTAATTGGTAATTTATTTATTTATTTATTTATTAATGGTCGACAAAACGAGTGTCTTCCTCATTATTCAAAATTGTATAATATAATTATATGCTAAAAGCCTAGTTAAAGGATACAATTTTCTAAATAGCATCACCGACCGATGGAGGTGTTTTATTTGCCAGTCCGGCCAGCTGTGCCCCTTTTCACAGCTAATTTTGTCAGTGACGCTATTAGAGCCTACATCTAAGCAGAAGGTTGTAAGTAGGAAAAAAGTGATCTCAAGTGAAATTAAAAATAATCTTAATTTGCTATATTAATAAAGAAAATACAATAAATAGGAAAAAAGAAAGTAAGAAAATTGTTAATAAAGTAAAGCAATGTAAGTTAGATAAAGAGTGTTAAGTGGATAGGACAAAGAGAAAAGTAATGGGAAATCGCCGACACGGTGGGGGAAAATTTTTCAGCCTGTCCGGCTAGCTATGCCCCTGCTCATAGCTGGGAATGGTCAGCGACTTCCCGAAGGTATCCTGAAAGCAACGATTTTATTAGGGGTAGAGACAGTTCGGTAGAGAAAACGTGATGTAAACTATTATAATTTTTACATAGCACGCGAAAAGAATTGTGCATAGCGTAATCAGTTGTGCACGTAGATAGTAATAAGGGGCGATAATTTCTGGTTGGTCTAGCCGGAACAGAGAATTGAAGACGCCCTAGCAGAAAAGGAGAATCAATGTCGCCAATAATCAACTTATGTAGAAGGACAACACCGAGAATTGTCCTACGGTTGATTAACGACGGAAGGTTGAGAAGAAGCAGTCTGCTGGAGTAGGACGGCAACCGAAGATTAGGGTCCCAATTTAAACCTCGTAAGGCAAAAAGCAGAAATTGCTTCTGAACAGATTCAATACGATCCTGGCTGTTGATATACTGTGGAGACCAGATGCAAGAGCAGTATTCAAGGATAGGGCGAACAAGAGAGATGTACAGAAGTTTTGTTATAAAAGGATCGTTAAACTCTTTAGACCATCGTTTAATGAATCCAAGTACACCTTTTGCCTCATTAACAATGGTATCTATATGAAGATTGAAACAGAGTTTAGAATCAAAAATAACGCCTAGATCCTTAACTGTTAGTATACGTTGCAAAGGGATATTGTCGATTGTATAACTGACAAGATAAGGTGTAGTACGATTAAAAGTCATAAACATACACTTTGAACAATTTAGATGCAGTTGATTGGCCGAACACCAAAGTTGCATAGCGTTCAAATCGTCTTGTAGACGAGAATGATGTAGGGGGTTGGTGTATGATAGAAAAAGTTTGACATCGTCCGCATACATGAGTACACGAGCATGTGATATAACAGAGGGAAGATCATTTATAAAAAGTGTAAAGAGTAAAGGTCCAAGATGACTACCTTGAGGAACACCAGAAGTAACGTGAACCCTTTTAGAGGTAGTCAACCTCAGTATTACTCTTTGGGTCCTACCTTTTAAATAAGAATTAATCCAAAGTAAAAGGGACAGAGGGAAACCTATTCGGTCAAGTTTAAAAAGTAAAATGTCATGGTGCACAGAGTCAAACGCCTTACTGAAGTCAGTGTAAATGACATCAGTTTGCATTTTCGAAAGGAAAGCATCATTTACCAAGGAAGTAAACTCAAGCAGATTGGTCGTAGTTGACCGATTCTTTACGAATCCATGTTGAACAGGGGAAACAACTGATTTGCAGAAATGCTGCAAATTCGAAGTGATTATTTTTTCAAATAATTTAGGAATAGCAGACAGTTTTGCAATGCCCCTGTAATTTTGTATATCAGACTTCCCACCTTTCTTGTGAAGAGGAATGATATAAGATTCTTTCCAAAGAGATGGAAAGACAGAAGTTTCAAGGGATAGATTAAAAAGCTTTAGCAATGGATAGAAAAGGGAAGAACTACACTCCTTGAGTAGACAACTAGGAATATTGTCCGGCCCAGGAGAGTAAGAAGATTTTAGAGAGTTTATAGCTAATAGGAGAGAGGAGTGTGAAATAATGGGGGGAGGTATAGAACTAGCGGAGGAAATAGTATAAGGGTAAGAATTAGTATTAGGACAGACTGAAGAGTAAGTTGATTGGAAAAAATTAGCAAAGAGGTTAGCAGAATCAGTGTCATTGCTAGCTTTATCCATCCCAAGAAAAAAAGAAGATGGCAAACTTGAAGACTTACGCTTCAAGTTTACAAAATTATAAAACTGTCTCGGATTTCGGGCGAATTGCCTTTTACAACGAATTAGATAATTCTCATAGCATTGAGAATTAAGAAGAAAGAAGTTCGACTTGGCTATGGAATATTTAGCCAAGTCTGTACACGAACCAGACTTTTTAAACTTTTTAAAATATTTGGATTTTACATTTTTTAGGTGTGATAATCTGGGAGTAAACCAGGGTGGTTTTGAAAAAGTAGTCGAAGGAATTGACTTAGGAATACACACATCTAAGAGGGAGTTTAGGGTGATATAAAAAGAATTAATAGCTGTATTCATATCAACTGAGTCATATAAGAAAGACCAATCGGTTGAATAAATAAGCTGATTCAGCAAGGAATAATTTCCTTTGCGAAAGCAATAGCGGGGCTTATTGGCTGATGAGCACGAAATGGAAGGATTACAATTTAGCATTGCAATCTCTAAAGTTGGATGATAGACATCCTCAGGAAGAGATAAAGGAGGTGACCTAGACACATTAGAAATAAGGTAGTCGTTAACAAATACAAGGTCAAGTGTTCTATTCATATGATTAGAAATTGAATTGATTTGAAACAACGAAAGATCAAGCATGCAGTCTAAAAAATCGTGCTGTGCTGAGGGCACTAGATAATTTTCAGCAGTGAATAATGACCAAGAGATGTTCGGCAAATTAAAATCACCCAACACCAATAATAGGTCATTATCCCGCACGTGTGAAGAAACTTCTTTAATACAAGTAATATGATTCATATAAACTTGGATATCAGAAGAAGGTGGGACATAAGAGCATGTTACATAGATATTCCGTGTAGGAAAAGACACCTTAACTGAGACAATCTCAGCGTCAGTAGGCGTACTAAAACAGAAAAGTTCAGACTGGAGAGTGGCTTTAACGGCAATTAACACCCCACCACCTCGAGTCGGCCGATCATTTCTAAACAAAATAAAGTTATTCGGTAATATCTCAAAATCAGATATGGTTGAGTTTAACCATGTTTCTGAAAATGCTATTATGTCCGAATCGAAGGAAGTGCTGGCAATAAAAAGATTTTTCAGCTTTGAAGTGAGACCTCTGACATTCTGATAATGAATAAAGATTTGGTCAGAAGATGAAGCTAGTTTTTTGGGGCAGAAATGGTACCCTGTATTGAAGGGACTGGAAGGGTGACAGGCTGGTTACGCTTTTTAGGCTTGAACTCATGAACAATCATGTGTGGTGGCCAAAATTTGGGATCACAAATGATTGGGAACATATCATGTGAAACATTTATTTTGAATGATGATATTTCACGAGGGGTGGAGAAATTAAATTTAGTTATTGACACGCTAGCAGAAGATTTGCTAGCAATATAGGCTGCCAATGACTCAGAAGTGGTGTCCGACGAAAGTCGAGACACAAAAACTTGCCTACGAGGGGCAACTACCGTTAAAGTAGGCGCTGATGGGGCTGTAGGTAATACAGGAGTTGGAGGAGCTAACGAGGCACAATGATTGCTTTTAACAATCTGCGCAAGATTGCGCGCAGGTCTACCTTTGCGGCCAGGAGCTGACGGGGCTGAGGCAGTTTGATTAATTAGGACGGAATCAAGTACGGGCTCTACTGGGTCAAGTAGAGGGCTTGAAGCCGGGGTAATTGGACAGTCGCTTGGAGAAGGCGATAAAGACAACATTGGAGATACCTCCAAGTTGCTAGGAAGAGACAAGAAAGTCGTAGGTGTCTGAACAGACGTAGAGGGCAATTGCAAAAGTTGAGGCTCCAACCGGCGATTGGTTGGGGACTCAAATTTATATTTGCCTAGCAACTCGAAACTCGAGTCAAAATTACTCGAGAGCTGCTTAGCCACATTATTTAATTTTAAGAATTGACCTCTCACAGAATTATACATTCTGGAGAAATCAATTTGCTTGTCGATAATAAGATATATTTATTAGCGTGAAGTTGTGTATAAAGAAAAGAACCAGGGTATTTGGATCTATGACAAATTAGAATATCTCAAGCGACTAACGATTTAATTAATATTATTTATGACGCATATGCATGTTATCTAGTTGATAATTAGTATATGTCATGCATATGTATCAATTTCCGCTTGTTTTAATGCTGCGAACTTGTTATGTTTATAAACCAAACGAGTATCGAGGAGATCAAACGGCATGTGTATTGCGTGGTAAGGCAGTTATAGACAGACACACTCAAAAATTGTGTTTAAAAATTCATTTGTACTGAAAATAATAATATATTTACATAATTAATGATAATCAAACATTCCTAGCGCCACAGACGAAACGTATAAAAGCTTTGACTAACCAGACAGCTGGTATCAGTAAGTCTTTCCAAGTCTTTCCGCAAACAACATGAAGTTCATTGTGAGTTAGCCCTCAAATTTAAATCAAGCAAAGTATAAAACAAATCCTTTGTCTTCACAGATCGCCCTCGCCTGCCTGGTGGCATTGGCCTGCGCCAATGAGAATGCTAATGTGTTAAAGAGAGAACAGGAGGTCAACGTTAACGACTTCAAATTTGCCTATGAGTTGGACAATTCAGTGAAAGTAGCGCAAGAAGGTAAACTGAAGGGAGAGGATATATGGGAGGTGAAGGGTGACCAGGGTTGGACGTCTCCTGAGGGAGAACAAGTTAGTCTCCAATACGTGGCTGACGAAAACGGCTACCAAGTTCTTTCTGCCAATCCCGCTCTGCCAACCCCACCACCAATCCCAGAGGCAATCCAAAGGGCACTCGAATGGATCGCAGCTCATCCAAAAAGCGATGAATAAAACTAAGCTACGTTTTGTTAACAATAAAAGCATAAATATGTAAAAAAAAAAAAAACAAACAAACAACAACCTTTCGATTGCGAGTTCAAAAATATGATATATAATATTTCTCTTATGTCTCGGGCTTTTGACATTTTCGGATTGCGAGTTTACACAGAAACCAGATCAGAATAATATATACCCTTTATGCTATTGATGCGAGTTGCAAAATACTGGGTATCTTATGGTCAACCATTTGTCTCTATTGCTGATCATAGATGCGAAACGTATCTAATTATAATTCACATCTCAATGTCTGTTTGTTTTTTTGTTTATTTCGGGGATGCACAATTAATTTGCCCCCCAAGCAATATGATAATGAACATGTTAAGCATATGCAATTGTATATATACCATATTTCTTAGATTATTTGATTTCCGTTTTGTTTGCCAGTGCCAGAAAACAAGTTATACACAAAATATTGCGTCGCATATGCAAATGAGGGTCAAATTTGATACGCACAAATAGCTGAAATTCATATACATACCCTAGGTGGTCGGCAGTTAGACAGATAGACAGACGTACAGATTGACGGACGGACGGACAGTCAGACGGACGTATGTGCTAACAGGCAATAAAGGTTAACTGCGGCACGCTGAAGATTAAATACCCTTGCGGCTTGCGGCCATTGAGTAATAAATATTTATTATATATTATATTTGTTATATATATTTTATTTATTTAATATATATTTATCTATTATATATTTATTGATAACATATAACATTTATAAATGGGCTTTGCAGGTATGTGAGAATAATTGGTTAAAATAACGTGGACAACAAAAATGTTGATTTTACAAGAGCCTAGTCTTTGTTCTCTTGGCACTATCTTTCTTTCTTTATACTATCTGCAACAGAAATGAACTATGAGAGTAGCATAAGAATGTGTGTTATTTTTAAAGCAATATAAACAGATTGAATAAAAAACAAAAAAGAGTCTAGCTCGCATAGAAGCAGTTAGACAGACTGCAGGACATGTCTATATCAGCTATATATATATATAGTCTATATGTATATTGATTCTGTTCTAGTATATGTTTACCCCATGAGGTTTTTTGCATTACATAATTTATGTCTAAATTATGTTACCCCCTTTACGAGGGTATACATCCATGGGATATTTGGTTTCAGTGCCAAACATTCATTAAATTCATATTAAATATTTGTTTTGCCGAAAATTTTGCCTGACTTTTGATTTCATTTTGTATTTGGGTCTCGATCTGCGGCCTTGTGCTTTAATTTATTCTTAATAGAAATTAAAGACCATTTGCTATGCTTTCAGTTTGCCTCCTCGTTACGCTCTCTTTAATAAAGAGCTATTTATTTATTTATTATAAAAATAAAATAATGCAGTTTTCGTGGTTGAAAAGTAGGCAACAGTTTTGTAGGCACGGCTCGAAAACATTTTATTCTATTTATTATTTTAAAATTAATAACATACAAAAAAAAAATAAATAAATTTTGTATGTGTTTGCTGTGTAAACCAATTAACATGAGCTGTAAATTTGTTGGCCCTTGAGCACGATGAGTTAATATTCAAGTAGTTGCATGCTTTAGCATTTGGCGACTGGCAAAGTGAATGCCATCAATTAGCTGGCCAAGAAGAGGAGCTCCGCAGCCACTGCTGGCAGCTGCTGTAAAAGTGATCCGCGCGACGATCAAGGTAATAACAACTCGAAGCTGAAGTTCGCCGTCGCCGTTGCCGTCGCCAAATGTCAAAAGAACAAACAACTCTTGTTCTGGTTTTCCAAAACACGTAGCAGCTAATTGCATCAGAAACCGAGCATGGCAAATATTGACAGAGTGTAAGCGAAAACTAATTTTCCATCAAAAGCAGAGAGCAGACGAGATGCCAAGACGTCAACCTATGCCAAAGCAGATGTCGACGCTGTCCATCAAGAGAGCGCTCAGCTGTGAAAAAAAAAAGAAAACAACTTGAATACAGCTTCAAACTAAGTCAATAAACTGACCATGGAGGACGTGCCAATAAGACGCAGTTAATAAATCTATAAATAGATTAACACTATTTCTACCAAAGGTGTCATAAGATAACATTTCAACTTTTCTTGGCAGAAATAGTCTTAAATTGCAATTAGTTAAAGGCTAGCTATCTGCGTAAAGTGACCATGGAGGACAGCTTCAAGTAATTATGCAAAAGAGTATATAGAATCGTGAAGGCAATCTTTATTTCTAGCTGAGTTATTGGCGCAATATTTTAGCCGCACATTGAAAACAAAATAAAACAAATGGTCAATATGTCAAAATGACGTCAAAATTATTGTCAGCTTTCTCTAGCGGTAGCTATCATAATTCATAAGCAAGTTGTCCCATTTGCTTTTCCAAATTTCTTAAATATATAGGTATATATATCGACATATATATCCCAATTAGCGGACGCTGCGCACTTTAATTTAGTCGAAAAAAAAAATTGAATATTTAAATGCCAGATATAAATCAATTAAGACCCATTTACTTGTGCCATAAAACAAAACAGGCATTAATAATACTTATTGCCGTTTAGAATTTAATTTTAAATGAGGAAACGCGTCGCAAAAATACAAAAATTTTCGAATCGCTTATAAAATTGTCTTTGGACCTCGCCCCACCTTCTGTGTGGGCGGATCGCTGGGGAAAATCTGGATTTCTTTTTTTTTTTTTTAAGAAATGTGTGAAACGAATTAATTGATACGGTTAGTTATTTGATAATTCGATGAAATGATCGTGCTTATAAATTGGTGTGTGTGCCGCCTCGGTGATCGATTCTCACAGTAAATCAAAGTGTGAAATAGCAATTGTGCCTGTAATTCAATTAAAATCGCGTGCCATTATAATATGCACTGTTAGAAATGTTGTTATGCATATGAAAAGCAAACATTTCGTGTGTTCCATTCAACATGACATAAAAACTATTTAAATACAATTTTTAACGGCTGTAAGAGAGTGCTGCCCATTTTGGCAAACTGATGAGGACAATTATCATTAAAATCAATCACGTTAGCTCAATATCATATGATCCAAAAACGTAAATGTTTCACATTCCCATATTCATATATCGATTATGCATTCATTTAACAGACAAAAAAGAAACTATTTAAATAACATGGAAGGCTAGAAAAGAAAGTGCTGCCCATTTTGTCAAACTTCTAAGAAATAGTATTAAACAGAGCGTATTCAGTATTTTATTGAAATTGCAATTAAAATTATTCAAGTCAACTCTTTATTATTAGCCAAAAAACGAACATCTTTTTTGCTTTCCTCTGTCAGTTTTCTTGCAGTGTAGTGTATAAATATAATCATTGTTCTCCACGTTAAGCTTAGCAAACCACTACAAAAAAATACTTATTACTCTTGCTGGTGAGCTGGTGGTCGGCAGCAAAGTAAACACCGCCAAATGCTCGATGACTTTACAGTGTTTTTCGAAAATGAAATAAAATTTGAAAAATGCCTCTGTGCGTGTGTGTGTGTGTGTGTGCGAGTGTGTGTTGGCTTTTTTGTTGTGTTCTGCGTACTTTTATTTTCGAAATACTGTTGAAAACCATAAATTAGCTTGTTACTTTTGGAATGCAGCATTCAGTGACGTGAGTGTGTCTGAGTGTGTGTGTCTCTCTCTCTGTGTGTGTGTGTGTGCGTGTGGGTGTGCTTAGTGCTTTGAGCAGATGAAGAAATAAGGAACTAATTCAATTGGGCGCACAGTCGTCAGCGGTGATCTTTTGTGTAAAGAACAAAGGCAGAGCAGAAAAACTCAAAACATGGACAACATTGTGAGTTTTCGGGAATGGCATTTGTTGGGGGATCAATTGTTAGCCCTTGGTTATGTGATTGCGTAATTAACAGGATGAGGATCTGACACCTGAGCAAATTGCGGTGCTGCAAAAGGCATTCAACAGCTTTGATCACCAAAAGACTGGCAGCATACCCACCGAAATGGTCGCCGATATTCTCCGTCTGATGGGTCAGCCCTTCGACAAGAAGATTCTCGAGGAGCTGATCGACGAGGTCGATGAGGACAGTAAGTGCTGATCAACACAAACATACCCTATATATACGATATCATATCAATATATTATTTGCTTAGAATCTGGCCGTTTGGAGTTCGAGGAGTTTGTGCAGCTGGCCGCCAAATTCATTGTGGAGGAGGATGACGAGGCCATGCAGAAGGAACTGCGCGAGGCCTTCCGTCTATACGATAAGCAGGGCAATGGCTACATTCCAACCTCCTGCCTGCGCGAGATTCTCCGCGAGCTGGACGATCAGCTGACCAACGAGGAACTGGACATCATGATTGAGGAAATTGATTCCGATGGCTCCGGCACCGTCGACTTCGATGGTAAGCATCCTACTCCCTACCCCCTCCCAATTGTCAAAATACTGTGCCGCACTTTGGCTCCATGCCAGAAACAAATGCTGGCCATGGCGACACCATTTGCCGCCCCTCTCCGGCTGCTTCTCCATTAGGTTGTGCCTGCCCTTGTATAGCGTCTATTTTTAGTTGTGTGTATCTAGATACATGTATCTTTATCTAATGCCGAGCACTAAACGCAACACTTTGAAATTTCTTTCTTTCATTTACAGAATTCATGGAAATGATGACGGGCGAATAAGCACACAGATTTCAAGCCAAACAACAAATAAACATTTCTACGTTTTTCTCAACAATATGCACAAGGGTCTTAAATAAAATACACACACATATAAAACAATATTTGCGCGGATTGACTGACTGACAGACGAACTGATTGATGTAACAGCTGGAATGCTGACTTATTCAGAGTAGTTGAATGGCGCCAAAACGTTTGGAATAATCTAGAAAAAATCTGTCTTGTTTATACAAGAGCCTATAAACCCTATAAAACGATTCTCAAAATCGATATTTATCGATATTTCTTCGGAAGATTAGGAAGTGCCTAAAAGTATGTGCCCGCGCAAAGCCGGTGAATGCTGCCATTTCGTTCTAATACAGCTGAACTGTTTTATGTTTGAGCCAAATACAGGCACAGCTGACCGCTTGTGGTTGTGCCAACGATGAGCTCTAACAATTGCGCTAAAATTAATCAATTCTCAAACAGGAACTATTTAAGCTAACGGAAAACCCAGCACAACACAGAACACAGCACACGGCACACAGGTATGCAGCATGCGGCAAACACTTGCCTCACTCTCGGCATATTGCATCAGAGTTGGGCTCTGAGTCATGGGGTTAATTAAGGTCCGCAAGCAGCAATTATAAGAGTTTGATTTGAACTCTGATTGATCAGATTGTACGTTTTGCATTTTGAATGCAACTCATTTGTGTGTTAATTTGGCAAGGCCAATGCGGCGTATGATTAATATCAGCACACACACATATTAATATATCACGTATACGCACCGTTTCATTGCAAATTCCTTTGCCACTTGGCTGACCTTCTCGCTGTGGCTGGCTGCAAGCAGGCCTGCTGCAAGACATCTGTTGGTCACAAGAAAAAAATACAATTTTGTCATTTTATACGCTTGCCGACGAGTCCTATAAATTGTTCACAAAATGTGATCATGAAATAATAAACGGATACGTATTTTCGGCAGTCTAAACTGAATCGTACCACTTTATCTAATAGAAACAATACAACCAATTTGTTTGTAATTCAAGCTAGTTGCATCAAAGGGTATCCAATCTTCGGCTACATGTTATTTTTAGCTGTGCTTCGTTTTTTGTGCATCTCACAGTTTGTTGACTCAATAATTGAATTGCAGCCAGAACAAATAAATTGGCCAAATGTTGCTATTGCTTGGGCGTGAATGAGCACAGAACGCAGTAACCAAGGGCATGCACGACGGCCAGATGCCCTGTAAGAGGTATGCGAAAAGGCAGAAATCATTGGCGCAACTTATGTGCTTACTTTGATTCCAGCTTGAAGCACGTGTATATTAACCTGCAGTTGATATACCCCACTTGTCGCTCGACTTGTTGGGTATGCATTGTTGCCATATGACAAAAGTTGCACACAAGCATAAAGAAGATGTTGACAACGTGCAGCTCGTCTTCAATTGTTGCTGTTTGGCTGCCAAGTTTGCTGCCTTTCTAAATCACAACACAACAACAAATAGCAATTCTTCAAATGTCAATGTGCATTCCCTAAGTTGGTTACGCTTAGTTATAGGTACATATATATGTTTGAATGTTGCTTGCATGTTTTGGTTTCTTGTTGCCCATATTAAAAACGAAATGACAAAATTGTGGCCAAAAACTAAACGAAATTCGCGAGCAACTGCCCTTTGCTGCTGCTGCTATGTTATTATACCCTGTACCCATCAAAAATGGCTAAGAAAGGGTATAATGTTTGTTGAGCGAGTGTATGTAACGGGCAGAAGGATGCAGCTTCAAGTCCGTAAAGTATATTCTCATATTTATTCATTTTTATAAACCAATTATAGAGCTAAAACAAAATCTTAAGTGAACAACAGCAATGGCTGTCAGGGCCTTCAGCTGGACATTAGCAGGAACTTAAATATTTTTCTTTTATTTTCATATGAATATCAACTTTGAATTCATATATATCTGGATGTTATAGTTATATATTTAAATTTTTACAAAAATCGGACTAATAACAACAATTTATTCAAGAAAAAAGTAGCCTAGCTTGCGAGCTTCTGAATGATTTTTTGGATGAAGTTGGAATATTTGAGAAGGCATCTCGAAGCTGCTTACAGGGTATTTTCTGCAAGCTATTTCCAAAGTTATTCAAGAACATATTTCTCCCAGTGTGTGGCTAAGAGAAGAAGCATATAGGGCACAGTTTTTTGTTTTTATGGATGTAGTTCAAATATTTGAAACGGCATCTCGAAGCTGGCTACAGGGTATTTCCTACTTGTTATGACTTGTTGTTGTTGCTGTTGTTGTTGTTGGGGTCAATTTAATTTGGCAATTTTTTGGCCGGCTGCAAAGATGCCCTGAGGCTGCGTTGGGTGTTGCTATCGATATTAATGCTATTTATGACCCCTGCCAGAGCTGAGGAAAAGGTCAAACTCTAGACGGATTGCTAAATTGTGCTGCGTTTTAAAAAAGAATTTCAACGCCTCAAAGGGTCAGTTTGTAGATTTATTGACATCCGTTTCATGATGAGGCTGCAAAGCTGTAAAGTTCGCATGCAAATTGTTGTTGTGTTAGCAACTAAAATGGGCTGCAATTGGGAATGGGTTGGGATTTGAATGGGAATTGGCTGGGCTGGGATGGGTTGAGAACGCCGGAGCCAGCGTTCAGCTTCGATTGGGCTGCAATTTACGAGCGCAATAAGCTAACTGGTAGCTGGGCAACTGGTTAACTGAAAGATGCGCTGGTGAGCTCCGGGAGAGCCCGAAGAGTGCGACGCGAGTGTCTCAGTTGTTGCATTGAGCAAACGCCAAGACAATGGCCAGAGTCGGAGCTAGAGCCAGAGCCAGAGACGAGATGTTGCTGTCGTGTCTGTCTCCCTTTTGGCATGCAATTGTTTTTGCCAGCTGCAGCAGCAACAACAACAGCAACAGCAACAACGACAATAAATGCCATAAAGTATCAAAATCTCAGCCTCAGCTTCGGCTTCGTTCATTCCATTCCATTCGATTGCACTTGGCGCCAAGCGCGCTGCATTTGTATAAAAGCCGGAGAACCTGCGCTCCACTCGGCACACAAGTTCCGTGACAATAGACGCGGCCACAGCACCGATTCGCGACAATTGATAACCGGCCAAGCAAACTAAAAGCCATTAACTAGGACTTCCATAGATGAGACGTATTCTCTGAAACTAGTGCGTGCGTGTGTGTGTGTGTGTGTGTGCGAGCGAGTGCGTGTGCACACCCCAAGCCAGGATAAGACTTTACTGTGTTTCTAGGTTTCTACTGAAGCGGCAGACGTGATGCAGCTGAAATTGGTGAGTTGTCGGGCAGGACTTTTGCCGATTTTAATATAAATACAATACAAAATAGAGCTCAGGTCCAGAGTGCCTGACTAGGAGGTACCCTAGACCCTACCTTACCTTAAGCTAAACACACTGAATACGAGAGCTTTACACCAAGAATGTTGGATCTAGCTCCCGAAAACTTGGTGCCAAATCTCAAATCGTTATTTTAAAAAGAAAATTATTTTAAAAATCGACTTTTATATAAATAAAAAACAAGAGTGCTTCAGTCTAGATACACATATCGCTTACCAAGAATCCTGCATTTAGCTCCTTTCATCTTCAAAACCATCTAGTTAACTTAAAAAACTATCTTAAATCATTATTTTAAAAAGAAAGGAGAAATTGAAAAGTTAGTTAGTTCCTTAGTTCCTGAGACTGACACAGAGAAGAGATGAGTAAATCGACTTGGCACATAACCAATATACCCCCTTTGCCTTTGCGAACAGAGTATGCAAGGCATGTAAGCTACAAGATTGACGGGTTGCGCACAACATGTTTGTTCTATCAGAAAATTACGTCATACGCTCAAGTTCCTATTCAACTTGATTCCACAAACATTTTTGTAGCACTATGTAACTTGGAAGATAAAGTTAAAGATGCAGAGACCAGTTTTCCAAGTTATCTTAAGGGTCAAACTAATGCGTAATGGCATAATCGATCAGATTATTAATTGTTATGCTAAGGGCAATTTTACCTCCGAAATGGAATATATCTATATTAAATTTTATTTATTGATTATATATTTTAATGGATTAAATATAATCCACATATCATCTATGTTTTGAGCTAGTGAAGTAAGCTCATGTTAGCTCATGTTGTTGAACGTAAGCTAAGGTTCCATCTCGACCTGGACATCGAGATGTGCCTGGTGGTAACTGTGGAGCTAGTTGATATTCCCATTCATTTATGTTAATCCAACTTTGCAACTAATTATAGAAAAATCAATTCTAGTTGCATGTGAAATTGCGATTCGCTCATTTGAAATTCTGTGAATTCGTTTGCTGTGCGAATTGCCATTTCGACAGCTCCGCTTGAAAATTGGCCAATATTGGGCGCAGATGCCGCCGCGCATTATTTCCGTTCTTTGCCACCAAGTTACCAAGTTGCCGCAACATGTTGTCTGCAACTGCAACAGAAACAGCAAAGATTTAAGGGAAACGCATAAATTAAAACCCTATTAAAAATCAACGTCTGCCAGTTCATTGATGAAAAATCTGCACAGCACGCAAAGTTGCCCAAGAGCAACAGCAGCAGCAGCCCATCGTGCACGCCCCCGCCCCCGCCCCAGATGCAGCACCGCGCTCCCCCCAACAAGAAGATCAAAATCTTTAAGATTTATGCGGCGACGACCCAATTGTCAGGCCATTGGAAATAGACTTCAATTAAACACAGCTCAAGCCTAGACAGAGGCTAAGGGTGCTCTGAGGATGGGCTGAGGATGGGTATTGTATTACAACAGTTCAAAGATCTGGTCACGAACTGGTCGATCATAGTCGGGGGCTGGCTGCAGGAGCACACACAAACTAAATGTCAAATTTGTGAGTTTCAACAATTGTTGCTGCGTTTCAGCCTAATAAAGGCTGTCTATAAAGCTGTTCAGTCCGCTGGCCAATTAAACTAAACGCTTTAAACTTCAACTTGACACTTGGCTAAGTCAGTTGGTAGCTTGCCTTATGCCTCATGCCACTTGCCACAAATGCTTGCTTAACCTTCTGCGTGCTTCTTTAGAGATTCACACGCTGCCAGCAACTGTTGCAACTTTTGCAGCAACTGTTGCTAGCAAATATCAGAGTTCATTAATCTGTTAACCGCCTGCCCCTCCCCCCCAATTGATGCCTCTGTCGATTGGTTTAATAGTTGTCTTTAAGAGCCTCAATAAACGCGTTAATAGCAACAAATGTAAAACGTGAGCGCATTGTTATAATGCCAAAGTTTTTCATATTTTCATGAATTATTTTTCTGTTGATTTTCCAACTATTTCATTCATGAGGCGTCTGCCAGCTACTTGCTGCCTGCTGCCTGCTGCCTGCCGTTGCTGTCATCTGCCATGTTTTGCATGCGTCGCTATGCCAGCTGTCAGTTAACGATTCATGAACGGATGAATCACTCGTTGTTTACCCCAAAAGAATGGGGCACAGCGTGTGTCTCTCTATATAGTTTGCATTGGGCATTGTCTATGTCTGCGACTTGACATTAAACGTTCACTTGCTGCTCTGTTAGTTGTTTAACATTAAGTTATCAGGTGGCTAAGGTTGGTTGTAAATGTGGATACTGATCCATTAAGAGTTAGGTAAAGTTGATGTCATAACCTACATTGCTTTATTGCAATCATGAATTTATCTGGAGGCTAAACTTGTATGTAAATCTTATAACTTTAATATAAGAAAGTCGCTTTCTGTGGAACATAGTTGCTGCTCGATTTAACATGCAGTTATCAGCAGGCTAAGATTGATTGTAAGTTATTATATAGCTCTAGCGATAGCAACTCGGAATATTTTAAGACATTCGTAAGTAATCTGAAGTTTTGCGCCCTTTCTCTCTCTCTAATCTTTTTATGGGTTATTTAAATGAAATTATAGAAAGCTCTTAAACAGTGCATGTAGAAAAGTATCTTTTAGTAATCGGAGCTTATACCAACTTAAAATCTTGGGTAACCTTTATGGAAATTAGTTTTACACACCTCCTCCTGCCTAAGAATGACTTCTTCAACCCGAAGTGTCTATTCGCTCGTGCAGCTTGTTTGCTTATATTGGGGGCCAGACATCGCCCACAACTTGGGCAAAACGTGCATCATGATGGCATATGGGCTATATGCTGTGGGCTGTCAGACGCTCCAGTGAAACCTTGCCATGTGCTGATATGGACCGCTGACTTGGTGGCCGCATCGCTGGGCCGTCGACAGCTCTGCATAAATTAGTAATGTCAGTTGCCTGCTTTGCTAATCTCCCATCTTTCTGGCAGACACTGCTAACAACTCTGCTGACGCTGACGCAGGCGGCGCGGCTGGATAACAAATACCTGCCACCGCCAGCGAATGCGGCCAGTGCGGGCGGCGGAGCTGGCACGGGACTACAGGGTCCGGGCGGCGGCGGCGGCGGCGGCTTTGGTGGCAGCAATAATGGCCTGGGCGGCATTAATAACGGACTCGGTGGATTCTCTGGCGGAGGCGGGCCCAGCAGGCCAATTGGAGCAGCTCCCTCTCCGCCACGTGCACCCAGCGCTCCGGCTCCGCCCGCCGGCGGACCACCAATACCCATTTTGTCCTTTGTGAACGAGAATGATGGCGATGGCAACTATCGCTTCAGCTACGAGACGGGCAACGGCATTAAGGCGCAGGAGGAGGGCACCGTGAAGAACAAGGGCTCCGAGAACGAGATACCCTCGGTGATGGGCTCCTATACCTACACCAATCCAGAGGGTGAATTAGTTGAGATCTCCTACACGGCAGATGAGAACGGTTTTGTGCCATCGGGAGCTGCTCTTCCCACACCCCCGCCCATTCCGGAAGCCATAGCCAAGGCGCTGGCAGCCCAGGGCATCTCTGCCCTTCCTGGCGGTGGCTACAGCGGAGGTGCTGGTGAGTTTCAATTATTGACAGCTTCTTTCAGTCTGTGGCTTTAACCTTACTTCTCTATTGGCGCAGGTGGCGGTGGCGGTGGTGGTGCTGGAGCCGGAGGCGGAGCTGGCGCGGCAGCAGGTGGATTTGGTGGCGGCGGCCGAGGTGGCGCACCTGGCGGAGGTGGTGCAGGGGCATATGGCGGAGCCGGCGGTGGCGCTGGCGCAGGCGGATATGGAGGAGGTGGTGGTAGCGGCGGCGCAGGAGCTGGCGGATTCGGAGGTGGCGCAGGTGGTGCTGGTGCAGGAGGATTTGGTGGAAGCGCTGGTCGTGGTGGCGCACCGGGCGCTGGTGGCGCTCCAGGATTCGGAGGTGCTGGCGGAGCAGGGGGAGCCGGTGGATTCGGTGGCGGTGCTGGCAGAGGAGGTGCACCTGGCGGTGCTGGAGGATTCGGTGGTGGCGCAGGTGGAGCTGGTGCTGGAGGATTCGGTGGCGGTGTCGGTCGGGGAGGAGGCGCTGGAGGTGGTGCTGGAGGTGGTGCGGGAGGAGGTGCTGGAGCTGGAGGCTACGGTGGAGGAGCAGGAGCTGGCGGAGCTGGTGGATTTGGTGGTGGCGCAGGTCGTGGAGGCGCTGGAGGTGGTGCTGGAGGAGGCGCTGGAGGTGGTGCTGGAGCTGGAGGTTACGGTGGAGGCGCAGGTGCTGGTGGAGCTGGTGGATTTGGTGGTGGACCAGGTCGTGGAGGCGCACCAGGAGGTGGCGGTGCTCCAGGCTTTGGTGGTGGTGCAGGTGCTGGCGGAGCTGGAGGATTCGGAGGCGGCGCTGGTCGTGGAGGTGCTGGAGGTGGCGCTGGAGGTGGTTCTGGCGGTGGTGCGGGAGGAGGTGCTGGAGCTGGAGGCTACGGTGGAGGTGCAGGTGGTGCTGGAGCCGGCGGCTTCGGAGGCGGCGCTGGTCGTGGAGGCGCACCAGGAGGTGGTGGCGCACCAGGCTTTGGTGGTGGTGCAGGTGCTGGTGGAGCTGGAGGATTCGGAGGTGGCGCTGGTCGTGGAGGTGCTGGAGGTGGTGCTGGAGGAGGCGCTGGAGGTGGTGCTGGAGCTGGCGGTTATGGTGGAGGTGCAGGTGCTGGCGGAGCTGGAGGATTCGGAGGCGGGGCAGGGCGTGGTGGCGCACCAGGAGGTGGTGGTGCCTCCGGATTTGGTGGTGCTGCAGGTGGACCCGGTGGCGGCGCTGGACGTGGTGGTGCACCAGGCGGAGCGGGCGCTGGTGGAGCAGGTGGTGCTGGAGGATTTGGTGGTGGCGGCGGTCGTGGTGGTGCACCTGGCGGAGGTGGTGCTTCCGGATTCGGTGGCGGCGCTGGAGCCGGAGGCTTCGGTGGTGGTGCCGGCCGAGGTGGTGCGCCAGGAGCTGGTGGCGCAGGACGAAGTGGCAGCAGCGGCGGCGGAGCTGGTGGCCCTGGCGCACAATACATTCCACCTCTTGCTGCTGGTGGTGGACGCGGCAATGGCGAGTTTGATCCACAGACCGGGTACAGCTATTAGATCGCTTAAGATCGACAGAAAAAAACCTCAATGCAACACATTCTGCCGCTAATTACCCTTAGTTCTTTGCTCCTAAGAGCACAGGGGAGTTTCCCGCTGTCCGATGGCATTACTCTTAAAATTTCTATAAGTTTCCTGTCTTCCAAAATTAAGACTTAGTTTATAAGCTGACAAGAGATAAAAGATATTTATGGCGTATTTCAAATGTTTCTAGAATGTTTCCATTGTTAGAAGCTTCTCACTTGTTGCAAACGATTTCTAGAATAATAAATTAAATGCAAGAAATTTAAGACCTGTACTTTGTATTTAATATAAGCTATTTCTTTAGAAATTATTATTTTGATTAATTCCTTCGAGTAGTCCAATTTTCGAATCATTGATTGGTTTTCCATTTTAGAGTATAAATATATCGGCCAATATATCCCTGCAGTAACCGTACCAAAGATATCGTCCTGGTGAACCTAAATGACCGAAATGATCAAAAAATATGAATGCTTTTTCTTTCAGCCGCCCCCCCCTCAACAGCCATATCCACTCGATGGTACCTAGTTGACCCATATGTCCTTGGTTATACCACACCATTGATATCGTCCTAGTGAACCTAAAGGACCAAATCCCTGCAAAATGCGCACGGAAACGGTCCAGAAATATGTATGCTTTTTTCCTTTCAGAACCCCTTCTATATAATTGCAGCTTACCAGAATGTTGTGGCTGCTGCTAATAGCGACAGTTAAAGAATGCAAAAGAATATTTCTGCATCTCTTGGGTATGAATGAAATTTTTCATTCATACAAAATTTTAGTTCGTCTATCTGCTGTACCATTCCTCCTATGAACCTCCGAGACTAGCCCCAATCTGCCCTCTATCGGGCTTTATTTGGCCGAGATATGACCATTTAAAGTTTTCCAAAAAAATCGTGTGGTTGTGGACACGATATTCACGACATGATCTCGCCATGGTCAACGGCGAGTTATGTCGTTTTGAAGCGACATAGCTCCGCCGCTCTAAAAAAATCTTGGAGATATGACGTTTCAAAGCGACATAACTTCGCCGTCGATCTTGGCGGATCCTACGGACCTCCCCGAGTAGCCCCTCCTGTTTTGACCGTAATCGGGCTTTATTTGGCCGAGATATGACCATTTAAAGTTTTTACAAAAAATTCGATTGGTTGTGTGACATAGAAGTAACACAAAACATTGCATACTTTCGAGCTGTTCACATAAAAAAAAAGCAGAACGACATAATCTCGCCATGATCAGCGGCGAGATTATGTCGTTTTAAAGCGACATAGCTCCGCCGCTCTTAAAAAATCTTGGAGATATGACGTTTCAAAGCGACATAACTTCGCCGTTGATCATGGCGAGATTATGTCGTTTTGAAGCGACATAGCTCCGCCGCTCTAAAAAAATAATGGAGATATGACGTTTTAAAGCGACATAACTTCCCCCTTGATCTTTGCGGACTCTACGGATCTCCCCGAGTAGCCCCTCCCTTTTTGGCCGCTATCGGGCTTTATTTGGCCAAGATATAGCCATTTATAGTTTTCCAAAAAAATTCGTGTGGCCAAATGAGCCATCTGTTGTTGGGAAGTTGTAATTTTATTTAAGATCTACGCACAAGGTTATGCAATGCATTTGGTATTTTATGTATTAGACACCGCGTAAAAGTATGCAGTGCTTCAATGTTTTCAATTTAGCTTGGGTTTTAACTTTCGCCCCGAAAGTATGCAAAAAATTCTCGAGTTGAGCCGGTTAAAAAAAAAGCGGAACGACATAATGTCGCCATATCAGCGGCGAGATTATGTCGTTTTAAAGCGACATAGCTCCGCCGCTCTAAAAAAATCTTGGAGATATGACGTTTCAAAGCGACATAACTTCGCCGTTGATCATGGCGAGATTATGTCGTTTTAAAGCGACATAGCTCCGCCGCTCTAAAAAAATCATGGAGATATGACGTTTCAAAGCGACATAACTTCGCCGTTGATCATGGCGAGATTATGTCGTTTTGAAGCGACATAGCTCCGCCGCTCTAAAAAAATAATGGAGATATGACGTTTTAAAGCGACATAACTTCCCCCTTGATCTTTGCGGACTCTACGGATCTCCCCGAGTAGCCCCTCCCTTTTTGGCCGCTATCGGGCTTTATTTGGCCAAGATATAGCCATTTATAGTTTTCCAAAAAAATTCGTGTGGCCAAATGAGCCATCTGTTGTTGGGAAGTTGTAATTTTATTTAAGATCTACGCACAAGGTTATGCAATGCATTTGGTATTTTATGTATTAGACACCGCGTAAAAGTATGCAGTGCTTCAATGTTTTCAATTTAGCTTGGGTTTTAACTTTCGCCCCGAAAGTATGCAAAAAATTCTCGAGTTGAGCCGGTTAAAAAAAAAGCGGAACGACATAATGTCGCCATATCAGCGGCGAGATTATGTCGTTTTAAAGCGACATAGCTCCGCCGCTCTAAAAAAATCTTGGAGATATGACGTTTCAAAGCGACATAACTTCGCCGTTGATCATGGCGAGATTATGTCGTTTTAAAGCGACATAGCTCCGCCGCTCTAAAAAAATCTTGGAGATATGACGTTTCAAAGCGACCTAACTTCGCCGTTGATCATGGCGAGATTATGTCGTTTTGAAGCGACATAGGTCCGCCGCTCTAAAAAAATCTTGGAGATATGACGTTTCAAAGCGACATAGCTTCGCCGTTGATCATGGCGAGATTATGTCGTTTTGAAGCGACATAGCTCCGCCGCTCTAAAAAAATCATGGAGATATGACGTTTCAAAGCGACATAACTTCCCCCTTGATCTTTGCGGACTCTACGGATCTCCCCGAGTAGCCCCTCCCTTTTTGGCCGCTATCGGGCTTTATTTGGCCAAGATATAGCCATTTATAGTTTTCCAAAAAAATTCGTGTGGCCAAATGAGCCATCTGTTGTTGGGAAGTTGTAATTTTATTTAAGATCTACGCACAAGGTTATGCAATGCATTTGGTATTTTATGTATTAGACACCGCGTAAAAGTATGCAGTGCTTCAATGTTTTCAATTTAGCTTGGGTTTTAACTTTCGCCCCGAAAGTATGCAAAAAATTCTCGAGTTGAGCCGGTTAAAAAAAAAGCGGAACGACATAATGTCGCCATATCAGCGGCGAGATTATGTCGTTTTAAAGCGACATAGCTCCGCCGCTCTAAAAAAATCTTGGAGATATGACGTTTCAAAGCGACCTAACTTCGCCGTTGATCATGGCGAGATTATGTCGTTTTGAAGCGACATAGGTCCGCCGCTCTAAAAAAATCTTGGAGATATGACGTTTCAAAGCGACATAGCTTCGCCGTTGATCATGGCGAGATTATGTCGTTTTGAAGCGACATAGGTCCGCCGCTCTAAAAAAATCTTGGAGATATGACGTTTCAAAGCGACATAGCTTCGCCGTTGATCATGGCGAGATTATGTCGTTTTGAAGCGACATAGCTCCGCCGCTCTAAAAAAATCATGGAGATATGACGTTTCAAAGCGACATAACTTCCCCGTCGATCTTGGCGGATCCTACGGATCTCCCCGAGTAGCCCCTCCCTTTTTGGCCGCTATCGGGCTTTATTTGGCCAAGATATAGCCATTTAAAGTTTTCCAATAAAAATTCGTGTGGCCAATGAGCCGTCTGCTGTTGGGAAGTTGTAATTTTATTTAAGATCTACGCACAAGGTTATGCAATACATTTGGTATATTATGTATTAGACACCGCGTAAAAGTCTGCAGTGCTTCAATGTTTTCAATTTAGCTTGGGTTTTAACTTTCGCCCCGAAAGTATGTAAGAGATTCTCGAGTTGAGCCGGTTAGTCGCAGCATTAAGGTATGCTATTAATTGTAGACTTCCTAATACAAACAGTAGAGGGCGCTTCCCTTATAAAATGGAATATTGACAATAGATGGTGATTACTAACTAAAAGTAAAAGAAGCTTCAAATTTTGAACAAAAGGGAGCGTTTTGATAGAAAATACGATCCTCTTTTAATTTTCGTGAACTATGTTTGCGCAAAAAATTCCTCTAAAAATTGTCCGATTTTTTTTTTGATATACCTTTTTTGAACTGTGGCAACATAATTTTGGTATAAAAGTAAGCCTCTTTTGTGATCTAATAGAAAATGTTTTTGGATTTTATGGGCGCATGTATTTCACGCGTTTGAATGCGACTAAATCGACTAATTCGCAAATATATATATATATTATATATAGCTGAAATAGAATTGGATTGTGCTGCTCATAGCTTGGATGACTTCTTGAAGCGTCTATTATACTGCTGATTATAGCCATAGGGGTCCACCAGCTGGTTGGGTCTGCCCCGCAATTGTTGTGTGATCAGCGCCTGTTGCTGCTGCTCGTTGCGTTGATCCTTTTGCTGCTGTTGCTGCTGCTGTTGTTGTTGCTGTTGCTGCTGTTGCTGCTGCTGCTGGTTGAGATTCTGCTGCGGCTGTTGTTGCTGTTGCTGTGGATTTAGATTTAGATTTAGATTGCTGCCCAGTTGTTGGCCAAATTGACCCGCATACTGGGCCGGCAAGTTGCCCGAGTTGAGCGTGTTGAAGGGCTGCTCCGGCTGATATTGTCCGGTGTTTTGGAAATTGCGCTGCTGCAACTGTTGCTGCTGTTGTTGCAATTGTTGCTGCTGTTGCTGCTGCTGCGGCGTCAGTTGCTGTCCGGGCGCCGGCCGAAATCCAGTCGTAGACGATGGCAGCTGTCTGTAGGGCGTCTGATAGGGATTCAGATTGGGATTCAGCACGCCCTGCTGATACGGCTGTGCGCCCACAAAGTATGAAGGCGTGGCCGGAATGCCGGTGCCCTCGGCACGAAACCCATTCTCATCCGCGATGTAGCGCACGGTTATGGGCGTGCCCTCCGGCGAGGTATACGAATAGGAGCCCTGTATGACCTGTTCGGAAATAAAATAAGTAGCAAATCTTTAAATGAAGTAAGGGAAATATGGCTCACCTGCGCTTCGACGCCCTCGCCGTAGCCGAGATTCTTGACATAGCCCTGCGCCTGGGCGGTGGTGCCATCGGCGGCGGCATAGCCGTACGAGAAGCTGCCATCCAGATTCAGTTCGTTCTGATACGCGGTGATGGGCACATAATTCCCCTGCTGCTGCTGCTGCTGCTGGTATTGATTGTAGCGCGCGTAGGGATTAGGCACTCCGGCCGCCAGCGGCGCAATGGCCGGAGTCAAAGGATTTAGCGGGTTGAGTGGATTCAGCGGATTGCCCTGTGCCGGAAACAGACCCTGGCCGGACACCTGCTGTCGCTGGCGCTGCTGGAAGGGCAGCTGCTGCTGCTGCAGCGGCTGCTGCGGCTGGAAGGGTGACTGCTGGAAGGGAGCGCCGGGCAACTGGGCGCGACCGGCGGCAATTAGCGCCAGCCACAGCACGGAAAACACAAAGCACTGCGAATGGAAACATGGACTTGTTTAGCCGATGAGAGGGGGCGAGGGAGGTGGGGTGGGGAGGGGGCTGATGGAGTTTAGCTTTACCCGCATTTAAGCTGTCGACGCTGTCATAAATCTCAGGAAAAACGCTTAACAAATTACACGCTCGATAAATCTGACGTTTCACTTGGGAGGGGGAGCGGGTATCGAGTATCGATGCTGCTGCTGCTGCCACTTGAACTAGCCGAAAGCGTTGCAACGACTGCGACTGCAGCTGCGCGGGCCAGTTCTATTTATACGACCAAATTTCACAGCCAGCCAAGCTCAACCAGCCCCGGCGTGGGCCCTAAAGCGCAGCTCGATCATAAGAATCGCCGGGCGCCCAGCGGCAACGCTTCCTGTCTTCCACTCGCTGGCATCTGGGCAGTTGGGCAGCTGGGCAGCTAGCTGCCATATCTGACCAACTGCGCTGGCTTGATCTTGATTTTGATCTTGCTATGCCCTACCCTGAAAATGGCTACAAAACGGGTATATTGCATGTGTGTAGAAGGCATGCAACAGGCAGAATTTGTTCATGGAATATTTTATCTTAGACTTTGTCCATTTGACAAGGCGTGACTTCAGTATTTACCCTACCTGTCATTGATGGTACTCTATTAGCCCTTAAATCGAAGACTTTTATTCTCGATAGTCTCAACTTGAACTTATCGATAAGCCGTTAAATTGATAGTTATCGATATTCAATTTCGATATTGAGATTACATTTATTAAGGTCTTTAGTATGAGAACGAGATAGGCGAATGAATTTATAATAAACAATTTATTTTGTATGCGACTGAACTTGTTTTTATCGATAGGCCGTTAAATCGATATTCATCGATATTTAACTTGGATATTGAGATTACTTTAAGTGTATAGCGGCAAGAATATTTTCCCCAATATATTATTCATCGTTAAGCTCTTTAGATGCAGAACGCAGAAGTTATTCGTAACTATTTTGGAGGCACACAGGGTATCTGGTAGTCGGGTGCCCTAATTGTGACCTGCTGTTGCTGCTGCTTCTGCTGCTGATGATGGGGGCTGTAATTTATCTACATGCGAATCGTGTTAACAGCAGTTGCTGCTGACGGTTGCTGGTTGGCAGCTTTATTGGTTTTTTATTGGCCATTGACAGAAGGACAAACAAATTTCCAAGCGAAGTTCGAGTTTTTCCGCAACATGTGTGGCTATATTTATGATGTTGCATCTAGAAGATGCATGCCCCATGCCAGCGATACATTGCCGTATGCAAATGCATAGCTTTTTTGTTTTTTTTTGTTTTGTGTTTTGTTCTCTTCATCGATTCGCTTCTTTTGTTCTTAAGGTGTTTATGTGAGTTATGTGCTGACGGGTTTTTACTGCTCTCGATCGCATCGCATCGCATCTCGGCTTGGCTTGGCTTTTGGGTTTGTGGGGCTGACTTGGCGTATACGCAACTTTTACTCAATGGTCAAGGTTGAGTTGGAGTCAGATAAAAAAAAAAAAAAAACATAAACACAATTGAAGATATTACTCAGACATTTTTATCTAGCCAGGAGGCAGTCTCGCAGATAGAGCCTGTGAATTCTGGCTCTCTACTCCACTTGGAGACGTTCCATTGTTTCTCTGCGAGCATTTGTCATTTATCATTTATCATTCCTCAGTGTTCGTCATGGCAAGGCGTTGGTTGGCCCGATCTGTTCAGTTATGATTGTCATAAGTCATTTATAACTTTGTAACTAACCGCCGTGCCCTAACTGCTCGCGACTTAATGCGATTTTTACATTTTAAATGCGTTCTCGGTTGCAATTATTATAATTTTTGTTGTTGTTGTTTTTGTTATTTTTTAAACATATCTCGTTTCATGTTCTGCTCACTGCCTAATTGAATATGTAATTTTTTATGGGGCTTTTCAATCTGTACGCCTTTTTGGAGAAGGTCAGAGCTACTGTTGCGAATGGACATGCCCTGAAAATGACACACACAACGCCGCCTTAAACTGTAGGAGGCTAAGAGAAATATATTGAATATCAAATTGAACTCTATTAATTAGTTTGTGATTAATTTAATATTAAGATGTAGTTTTGTGTTTATTCTGAGCATTATTTACTGCATTTTGCCCATTGAGTCATGCTTCATTTTTTACTGCTCGCATTTTTTTGCAGCCGCCTGAAAGTATGCTGCATCTAAATTGAATTACACAGTTGACTTGGACAGGCTGCAAACACTTTTGAATGCGCTACACAGCAAACTTAGCAGCTGGATATATGCAAATATTATATTGTTAAGCTAACTGTAAATGGCTACACATAAAAAAAAGGAATCTTTTTAAGCTTATATATATAATTTTTTCAGTTTTAAATGTTTTAAATTCGTTTTGCTGCGCATGCCTTATTTGTGAACTTTCCAACACTGAAATATGCCTTGTTCAACTTTGAAATGTAAGCATTGCGTTTAGTAAAAATTAATATAAATTTAAATTTGATAATATATATATATTTTCTATTTAAATTTATATATATTTTATTTTATGCTAGGTCTTAATTTCGTTTTGCTGCTCATGCTTTTCTTGTGTATTTTTCAACACTGAACTTTTTTAAGTGTAACCATTAAACTTTAATTTAGCTTTTGAGGTGTAGTTAAATTTAATAATAATTATATTATTATGTTTTATAATTTGTTGTTTTCCAAAAGCTGGAAATATACACCTTAGCTGATTGCTATGCAAGCACAGATTACAATTTGAAGACCTTTATTTATATCTATAATATCTTATATCTATATTACGTATACAAATATCTATAGGTTGGTTATGAATACTTAAGACCTGTTTCCCATTTTGCAATATTTATGTTCAAGTTGGGAAAATACATGAGATCCCGAGATTCTCTAGAAACAATACGTAGTCAGAGATAAAAATGTGGTGCACACAAAGCTAATGCAAAAATGCAGAAAACAAAACAAAATACATAATAAAAAAAAAAAACAAAAAGAAAAGAAACGCAACATAATAGAAATCAAGAATAGCTTGGGAACTAACATACCATTCGAACCGGAGCCAAAGCTGAAGCCGGAGCGTGCACTCGATGTTATTATTAATGGATATTATTGGTCATAAAGCTGAAGTGGAGGCAATTGACATTTGGACGCAGCTGCTAATTGATTAAAGCTGCAACCGATATGAGCTCTCCGATCAGTGCGTATATAACATATATCCGGCTCCGCTCACTTCATCTTCATCTTCATCGTCATCTTCATCTGCATCTGCATCTGCATCAGCAGCTCGGTAAAGGTTAATGTGTCGCACCTGAGTTATGCACTCGTTGGCATTGTAAACTCAAAACAAAACTCATTAATGTGTTTCCATTTTCTATCAATCGTAACGGAGAGCCAGACTAGTTTTGGAATCGTCTTAGAATCAATTTATAGATACGTCTTGGAGCTGCAGCCCGAGCCTGTCTTTGATATTATTTTTGTTGATTTTTTCATTTTGTTTTTTTCTATTTAAACTGGGCGTGTTGCGCTTAACGCCCATTTTGCGCCAAGGCAAATGCCAACACCGAATCAGAGCGAAGTATGTTGCGAAGACACGACTGCGAGATGCCCTGTAGATAGTTGACAGCTAGAAAAGATTGATTGATTTGATTAGAATAAGTATTTTAAGTATTTAAGTATTATATATAATTATTCTAATGAGGAGCCGGGCTCTTATCCGTTAAGTTTTATTTATAAAATATAAGGAAAAGTGATCTCAAATCAATCGCAAATCTGATCAAAAACTTAATGTTCACAGATTTATTTTCTTTCCGCTTATAGCCTACCTCTGAAGAGGGTTATTTATTGTATATGCAATTTAATGGCAACTAGCTCAGGCACTTCTTTATATTGTAATAGTATGATTTTCTTCGTTGATTTAACTTATGTTCGGGTTGCCTTTTTATTTTTAACAACACGTCTTCTTACTGCTAGTACTGTAGAGAGACTGCCTTCCACTTCTTCTCTGCAGCCGCTTTTCTTTATCGATATTTACTTATCGTACTGTTATAATTAACATAGATAGTGACACTATAATACCCTGGCTAGGGTTACCAATGATGCTCTTATCCTATTACAACTCGGCCATCCTGACAAAGAGAGCTCCCGATCTCTGTCTTTTATATGTGTATCTATCTTTATAACTAATGCTTATTGCCTATTTTCGCATCCAATGCTTAAAGTTTTGGCTATTCCAGATACCAACGTACGGGTTGCGAGATAATTGAAAGCCTTCTACATCCTTTAACAAGTATCTATCATTTTTTAAAATCTTTTCTATACTATAAGGCCCTTTATATCTTGGTATTAACTTTTTTGAAACTCCTGGTGTGCTATCAAAATTTTTTACCATGACATAGTCACCTATTTTATATTCTACTGATACTTTCTTCTTTTTATTAATCCGCTCTTCATTTCTGATTTGAGCTTCTTTTTGATATATTTCTCCACTCTTTCTTATATTTTCTAAATTTCTTTTATCACACGTGTTCACCTGTGTAAACTCTTCTAATTTTTCTTTTAATTCATCAACAACTTTTCCTTTCTGTTGTAATCCGAATAACATTTCGCTTGGAAATTTCTTTATGCTTTTGTGTTGTGTGTTGTTTATTGCATATTCAACATTTTCTATAATAACATCCCAATGTAAACCATTTTCTGGCTCCGCCATTTTTGCCATCATCGGACCCAAGTCTCTATTCAACCTTTCCACCTGACCATTTGCTTGCGGACAACCCGTTGCTATTTTAATATGCGTTACTCCCTCATTTTTTAAAAATTCATCAAACTCTTTTGCAGTAAAACAACTCCCTCTGTCCGATACAATGAACTTAGGTCTACTATACGCTCTGAAATAATCTTTTAATGCCTTAATCGCTTCTTTCGTACTTGTTGTCTTTGCTGTATATAGTCTAACAAATTTTGAAAATCCGTCAACCACCGCCAATATATATTTATTAGCCCTTCCTGCATTAATTGGTCCATAATGGTCTATATGGATCATCTCCCACGGTTTGTTTCCTTTCGGTATGCTATGTAATAGTCCTTCACTCTTACCCGTCTTGGGGGCGAAGGCAATGCATTTTAAACAATTCCCTATATGCTTTATTGCTTTTTCCTTAATATATGGGAACCAGTAACTCTTTCCAATGGCATCGATCATCTTATCTCTCCCAGCATGTCCCAACTCATCATGATATTTGTAAAGTACATGTTCTTCCATATCCTTTGGTACATAAAAAACTAATCTGCCATCATTTGTTTTTCTGTAAATGACCCCATTTCTCATTTCGAATAGCTTGTGCTCTTCTTTTTCTAACATCTTTCTAATATCTACCAGTTTGTCATCTTTGCTTTGGCAAATAACTAAATTGTCCTCAAAACTATTGGATTCAATAACTAAAATGTCCTCATAACATCTGCTTAACGCATCCACATGTTGCATTTGCTTGCCCGATCTATGCACTAACTCAAAATCGTAATTTTGTAGTTCTAACGCCCATCTAGCAATTCTCGGATTTAAATCTATTTTGTTAAGCGTTAAAGTTAAAGAGTTGCAATCTGTCATTATTTTAAATCGTTTTCCCTGCAGATATATACGAAATCTGCGTAATGCGTAAATGATGGCTAGCGTTTCTAACTCAAAACTATGATATTTAGACTCTACTTCGGTTGTTCTTTTAGAAAAATAAAAAATCGGGTGTAATTTCCTATCTTCTTTTTTTTGAAATAAAACAGCCCCAAATCCCACTGCGCTGGCATCACAATGTAGTTCTATTTCTTCTTTGTAATTATATATTGATAGTACTGGCGCCTCTAACAATTTATCTTTTAACATATTAAAACACTTAAACTCCTCTTCTCCAAACTTGAATTTCTTATCTTTTTTCAATAAATCATATAAGGGTTTAGCTAATATAGAAAAGTTTAAAATGAACCTCCTGAAGTAGGAGCATAACCCTAGGAAACTTTGTACTCCCTGAATTTTGTTTGGTATTGGAAAGGATTTAACCGCTTCTAACCCTTTTTCATCAGCCCTAACGCCTTTACTATCCACCACAAATCCTAAATATTTAACGCTGCTTTTAAAAAATTCACACTTATCTAATTTCAACTCTAATTTGTTTTGCACCAGTCTTATAAACACTTCCTTTAAGGTCTCCATGTGTTCCTTTATGTTTGTACTTGCTATCATAATATCATCCATGTAAACAATTACCTTATTATCTTTTATCATATCACAAAATATGTTATTAACAAATCTTTGAAATACATGTGGCGCAGTTTTTAAACCCATGGGCATCCTAAGAAATTCATATTGTCCTAAAGGGGTAACAAATGAAGTGTATTTAATAGATTGCTCATTAACAAAAACATGAAAATACCCGTTTTTTAGATCCAACTTTGAAAATACTGTTTTTCCGCATAGTCTGTCTAATAAATCGTCGATCAATGGTAGCGGGTAGTTGTCTCTACATATAATTTTGTTCAGTCTTCTAAAATCAATACATAACCTCATGTCTCCAGTTTTTTTCTTCACTAGTACTATAGGTGATGCATACTCTGAACAACTTGGCCTAATGATTCCATCTTTTAAATAGTCGTCTAATAATTCTTGCAACTTTTCTTTTTCCATATAAGATAACCGCCTAGGTGTACAATTAAATACTTTGTCGTTTTCTAATCTTATGCTTAACTCATGTCTTAATTTTGGCTGATTTGGCCTTTTCGCTTTTACATAAGTATTTTCAAATAAATTTTCAAATTCACACTTTGTGCTGTAATCAATATCTTCACTTAAAATATATATATTTTCTCTTTTGTTAGAATCTTCCCAACTTATTGTTAAGATATCCTTCTCAAAATTCTCTTCTAACACTCCCATGATTTCGCTATTCACTGGCGCTTCATTAACATGATTATTAATTTTAACTGCACTGTTTCCTATATCTTCTATAATCACTTTTTCAATCCCGGTTTGATTATAGATAATTTCATCACTAACAACTTCTTCACTATCAGGTTCGAGCTTAAGCTCTCCATAACTAACTATCTCATCACTAACAGTTTCGATCCCAATCACTTCATTTCTAACTATTTCACCACTAATTATTTTATTTCTAACTATCTCATCACTACCAACTTTATCACCAAGCGTTTCCGGACTAACAATTTTCTCACTAACTAATTCATCACTACCAGTTTCATTACTGACTATTTCCTTATTAACGATTTTATCATTTAACAATATAGTTTCATTTTGCTCGTGTTTGATATCTTCATCGTCCACTTTTTTTTGTTTTTCTTTGTAGCTTGTAGCTATGATATCATTTTTACCATTATTCTGGTGATCAACTTTATGCCCGTTCACAATTTTTAATGTTCTTAAATCAATATTTAAACCAAAAGAATCCATAAAATCTCTACCAAGCACAGCGTCATACCTCATAGACTCATTTGCCACAATTATAACATTAAAATAAACATTTATTAACTTTTTCTTCATAAAACATAAAATTTTTCCAAAATTTTTCAATTTACTTTCATTTAAACCTACATACGAATTTGCATCTGGCATACGCTTTACTTTTAATGGCACAAACTTTTCCTTTAAAAATGAAATAGGGCTGCCAGAGTCTATAAGGCATTCTGCAATTATTGATTTGTTAAATGAGTTACTAAAATGAATTCTTAAGTATCTTACATATTTGTTTTCCATATCATACTTTTTATTTGGACATCCTGCTATTAAATGATCCTTTGAGCCGCACGCATAGCAAGATCCTGCCTCCCGTTTGGGCTTTAAACAATCTTTGGCCCAATGGCCCTTAACATTGCAATTGTAGCAACGTTGTTGTTTGTCCGCCTGTGCTTCCTGTGCAGTTTGTTTCACTACATGGTTTCGTACCCGTTTAATTGGCAACTTTATAGCTGCAAACGCACGTAAAATTTGAGCCGGATTGGTAAAGCAATGCATACTAGCTTGAGTGCGCAAGTTTTCGCAAGGTATGCCTCGAATAATACCCTCCATTAACTCCTCTACATCAATGTTGATGTCCTGTGCCAATATGCTTTTTTCGCTAAAATATGTGGCGAACACCTCATCTGGTTTCCAAACCCGATCCTCGAACTTCTGTCGTAGTTCCGACTTCGAAAATCCTCCCCCGAAGGCCAAAACCAATTGATTTAGCATCTCGTCAATCGGAGCAATGATGCGCATAGGGTCTGCATGCAACCACTTCAAAGCACCGCCTTTCAATTTGCTTATACAAAGCAAGTGCTGTTGCATATCATTTAGTCTGTAGATCTTGGCCACATTGAAGAATTGCATTACCCATTTACGCACCTCACTTTCTCCAGTAAATTCTAATAAAATTTCCTTGGCTAACATCATCGCTCCAGTTTGGATGCAATTATTTAAGTTGCCTCCGACAGCGTTGCCACTTTCGTCGATCCTTCCAGCTGCCCCAGCGTTGCCCGCTGCACCAGCGTGATCAGCTGCACCAGCGTTGCCATCCGTTCCAGTGTAATCAGCTGCACCAGCGTTGCCATCCGTCGACCGTGGTCTTTCTTCAGTGTGACCATCCTCTAGCTGCAATAAATCGCCGACTTCACTTTCTTGCTCTCCCCCGTCGCTCCCGCCGATGTGCGAGTTGCGGTTCACCGTTACTTGAAATTCTTCTAGGAATTTTCGAGACGCTTCAATTTCGAGACGCATCAATTTCAGCATCTCGGCGCCATTTGCTATTTCGTCACGCTGTTGTTGCATTATGTTTTGCAACTCATTTTGAGCCTCAATTGTCTGTTCCTTGTTACGTTGAACTTCAAGTTCCTTTGCAGCATCGTCTCGGATATCCACTGGTACCTTATTTAATCTCGCCATCAGCTCAGTTTTGGTACCCTCTGTTGGCAAATTTAGTAATGCCAACCAACTTTTCAATGTCGCTATTGACACGTCATTTATATTTATATTTTCCATTTTGTTGTGTTTTTTTTTTTTTTTTTCTGAGTCAATCCCACTTCTGATATTGTAATAGTATGATTTTCTTCGTTGATTTAACTTATGTTCGGGTTGCCTTTTTATTTTTAACAACACGTCTTCTTACTGCTAGTACTGTAGAGAGACTGCCTTCCACTTCTTCTCTGCAGCCGCTTTTCTTTATCGATATTTACTTATCGTACTGTTATAATTAACATAGATAGTGACACTATAATACCCTGGCTAGGGTTACCAATGATGCTCTTATCCTATTACAATATACCCTATGGACTTTTCGCATGAAGGGTATTCAGCATCGTCTTGGAGAGACTTGCCACCGCGTCAGTAACAGCCTCGGTGCCATTGTTAGATTGCGAAATTGCCAAAAATTATTATTAAATTCTTGTGGCATAAATGTTAGTCGCTTCTCAGTGCCCGTGTCCGTGTCCGCGCCCTCGCCCGTGCCCTAGCCCCTGCCCACCAACTGTAACAACTGGCAACTGGCAACGGGCTCAAATTCAAATGTGGCCGAAAAACTGTGGCGGAAAGTGAGAGACCCGGCAAATATGGCAATGGAGCGGCGTTGGAATTTGCATGGTAGTCAAGTGGAAAAGATTTTTGCCAGCTATTTTCTAAGCCAGTCAGCCGTTACACATGCAGCACCTTTCGCTTTCGGGGCATGGCCCCACAACGCCCACCCAGCTACATGTTTGTACAAGCAATTTGACAAATTTTATTAGCTGCTGCTGCACCTAACAGATACAAGATACAATCTACAAGATACATGCACCCACGTCAGCCAGTACGCATCTAGCTGATGTGTCACAGTTAACACGCAGACAATGGCCAACAGCTAAAAATGTTGCAGTCGGGTGCAAGCGACTGCCCAATACTCGTCCACAGTCCAGCTTTAAACTTGCTAACTGCTAACTGCTAACTTGCTAACTAAATATGGTATAAATATGACTTGAACAGATGACTAATAAGAAAACAACTGGTTTAATCTGAAGTCGGCTCGCGCCATTCTTTAAACAATGTGTGACCAGCTTGACTTGATTAGCAAATGCTTATGTCTAGCATATATTATAACAGCTTTCCAACACTAGTTCTACTCTGGTGCTTGGCTGTTAACGCTTATGTTAATGTTAACAGTTCACCTTAACATTTACGTTTAACACGAACTGAAAGGCAATAATAGGAAATAATAATAGGAAGCCAATATACTCTTTTGCATATCGAATCGAATAGTTACATAAGTTGGCTAGCTTAGAACTTAAAAGGCACTTTAAATTGCAAATGTGCAGCAGTTCAACGACTCGTTGCGACTCGTCTCGCAACTTTCTATTGACCCAGCCTAATCAGAGAAATGCTATAAAAACGCTGAGAACTGTTTGTGCGCGCCCAGTATTAGCATAAATTCACTAGAGCTGCCATAAAACATGTTTCGATTGGTAAGCCACAAACAACAGCGATAAATGTCCAAAAATCTCCATTGATAAACCCCTCTCCCCTCTCCCAACCCTGGACAGTGCTTACTTTGGGTGCTGTGCTGCGCCGGCAGCTGGAGCTGGAGCGCACCAGCGAGCGGCAGCGGGAGCGGCAATGAGGGGCAACAGCTGGTGCCGATCATCAAGTCGCTGGCGGAGCAAAAAAACGATGGCTCCTATTTCTTTGCCTACGAAGGCGCCGATGGCAGCTACCGTGAGGAGGTGGGCATCGTGAGGCGCACTGGTAAACATAATGATGATGATGATGATGACGATTATGACGATGCGGAGCTGGAAATCTCTGGCGTTTATCGCTATATCGACAGCCAGGGCGAGCGTGTGGAGGTCAGCTATACGGCCGACAAGAATGGCTTTGTGCCCCTAGGCACGAACATACCCAAGGAAATAACAGAGACGGCGCGTAATGCGGTCCAGTCGCTGGAGGTGCGAGCGGGCAAGAAGAGTTAAGAGTTAAGGTTATGGCTGAGGCAATTGCACAGCTATAAACTGTTATATGTTGCAGTTGCGAGTGACAAAATGAGCTGTACCAGAACAAGAAATACTACCAAATTTTATAAAAAATTACAATTTTTATATAATTTTAAGAATAATAAGAATTGTCGATATTGATATTTGTGCATTAAAAAGTACCATTTGGTACCATAAAAAAGTCCCCAGTTCCCCTTTCGGTACATTTTTACAGCTGCAGCTTTTGAATTGCTATAAACTGTTATACATTATTAGCTGGCTTGATTGGCGCACTTTGGGTAAATGTTATTTAAACAATTATCGAAAAAAAACGAGCCATAAACCAAACTATGCAAACCCGGCCAATAAATTCAAATCAGAAATCCCAGTCAGGCAGCCAGCTCAGCGACCAGCTATGCGAATGAGGAGCGCCCGCTATGTGGCTGCGACTGGCCAGCAAACATCTACAACGGCTTACAACACCTCCCGCAACAGCAGCGACAGCTACCAACACTGGCCGTAAAACAGCTCATCGTGCACACATTTAATTTGACGACGTGCATCGCCAGCTTCTCTGTTGTTTTTGTTGTTTCATTTGTTTTTGTTTTTTTTTTTTCTTTTTTATGGCTGTCAGAAATATAAATTGTTGCAATTTTTATTGGCAGCACAATTTTCAGCGCCTTAACATGGTAATTTTTTTGGGCTCGAACTCGGGCCCAGTGGCCGCCGGGCATTCGTCTGGGTTTGCCCTTTGCCAAATGTCGTCAGAGTTAACGCCAAAATAAATGAACTTTAATTAAAATTGCTGTTTATTTTATTTTTGTACTAGCAATTGTTTATTAATTATTCTACGACTTTTCTCGACCTATTGCGAAATGCTCGGCCAACTTTATATTGATAGCTTTGCAATATTTATCGTTAATTCAATTGAATATTTCAATAAGCAAGCGATAAAGTGATAAAAACCATTGGACATTGTTTATGCAGCCCATTAGAATTTTAATTTGAAACATTTATCAAGTTTCTAGCTGTAATTGCGTCGAAGATATATACCTGAGATATAAGGCAGACCTATGATAGAGAAGTATCGAAATGGAGCGTGGAAAATATGCTGTCTCTTTGGGAGGGATAAGAAGATATCATGCATAGATACCATTAGGTTCTTCAATTTTTGCATTATTATTAACATTAACTATTCTACTTCGCTTGAGAATAATCAAAAGTCAAGCACTGTCAAAAAAGTAATTTTATTTACCATTAACCACAATTCAAATGGGATTATGCCAACCTAAGCCTTAGACGAATTATATCTTTGGTATGTAGAGAATCAGAGTTACAAAAGAAACCACTGACTTTTGTTGTGTTTGAGTTAAAACATATTCAAATACCAAGCACACCTTCAAAATTGGGCTGAAACAGAAAAATGGGTGCTGACAATGCTATGGAAATGCCCAGAGCACTTTGCAAATGTTGTTGTTGTTACTGTTGTTGGTGAACTCGGGCTACTCCTCTGCTCAGTTGTCATTGTTTCGCATCTTACACGAATCACATTCAGATGGAGATACTTACTAATAAATTACGAGAAGAATTACACAAAGCGCTGACATTTTACATGCTAAATGAAAACATTTGTGGGCTTGGTGGATGCCAATGCTGAGAGGCAATTAATCGCAACACCTTGAGTGGGTGAAGCAGCCAGCAAATATACTGGCTGGCAACTGGCAATGGTAATGGCAGTCGGAAAGCCTGCTAATGGATGCACTGATTGACGCCATCAATTCAAAAGATGTACCAGATAGAGCGTGACATACAGATACAGATGCAGATACAGATACAGGTGCAGATATAGATACAGATACAGGTGCATCTACAGATTCAGATACAGATACAGATACAGACACAAATACAGATTATGATACAGATACAAATACAAAATACACAGGTACAGATACAAATATGCAGATACAAAAATAGAAACGTTAGCGTCACATTCGCGTGTGAGGATGAGTGCGGAAGTTAACGCTGCAGCGTCTCTGGAATAACTGAGTGGAATAACTGATCGACCGACCGACTAACTGACTGACTGACTGACTGACTGACTGATTGACTGATTGGCGCAGTGGTTGACACATTTCTGGCGACCCTGACATTTAGCGTGAAGTAATTTGAGCATCGTTTAAAGTTTTGGCCCGTAGCGCGTAGCCGCTGCCATAAACCGGGATGCAAACATGTTTGGCATGTTTAAGCGCATGGAGGGGCGTTGAATTATTTGATCGCAATGCCGGCCGCATATAAAAGCCAACCGGCAGAGTGCGACACACTCAAACTCTCGCTTTCAGTGCTCCAGTTCAAGTAGAAATCTCATAGAATGTTCAAGTTCGTAAGTGGCTGCCCAAAAACCCAACCCAAACAGAGAAGATTTCTTTAAATTTGGATCTTTTATAGCTGCCATTGCTCGTGTTGGGTGTCCTCGCCTCCAGCTATGCCCTGCCCGTTGCCGAAGAGAAGGAGGTTGTGGCCATTTTGAAATCGGAGGTGAACAAGAACGAGGATGGCTCATACCAGATCAACTACGAGGGCGCCGATGGCACCGAGCGCAAGGAGGAGGCCAGCGTTGTGGATGCCGGCACCGAGAACGAATCGCTGGAGGTGAAAGGTTCCTACAAGTACATCAACGATAAGGGCGAAACAGTTGAGGTATTCTACACGGCCGGCGTCAATGGATTTGTGCCATACGGCACCATAATCAATCCGGAGATCACCTCAGTCGCCGAGGCAGCCAAGGATTTGCCCAACACTCAACAAGACGATGTGAAGTCGTAAATAATATAAAAAATAGATAATAGTTGTATCTGAAGTGCCAGCGAGATGTGAATAAAAGACGATTGGAAGAGCCCAACAAAACAAATACCTTTCTTAAAACTCTCAAATCTTAGCCTCAAACAATCAGACAGTTGCGTCTGTTGCTTTGCATAATCACACACTCTGTCTCCCTCTCCCTCTCTGGAAATTAACAGAGATTATTGCTCGCAGACAAATTAGAAATTCCCGCCTCCGAAGACCTTGAAAAACCACAAAACTTGGTCGTGCGCAGATCCCCCTGTCCGAATTTAACAAACGGTAATGACTACTTGTTTGGCTACTTTGCTTAGTACAGTAAAGCCTGGCATATAGCAACTTATTTTATTTGCAAGCAATACGTTGAGCAAGTAAAACTCGATTTGACAGATCTTTCATCCTATAATTTATAGCTCCTTGGCATCACAGGGTGTTTCCTTAGAAGTTATGTTTATTTTGTACAGTTGGTCACACTTATTTCAAAGAGTTGTATAATTGTACAGTAAAGCCTGCAATGGATGGTTACTTAAGACAATTGATTTGAGAGGTTGGCCATTAAAGAGTCTAGCATTAATAAATACTTCAGATCTTACTTGATTAATTGCTATATTAATTTTATTCAGTATGTTGTGTAAAGTAAAGCCTGGTTCCCACTGACTAGCATCACTAATCAATAGCTAACTCCCCACATGATTTATTATATTAGTCTCATCCATATGAAGCCGAATGACTAATTAACATGCAACATAATCAAAATGACAAATGCTTTCAATAAGTATGCAAATTTTGTTTATCAAAAGAACAACTTTTTTTTCGGCTGTCAATTAACATTAGAGGAGCTCTCTTGCGTTTTTCAACTGTTAACAATGTGAATTAAGAATGGTAAAAACATAATATAACTTCTTTGATTGCGAGCCAAACAATTAAAACTCTTGATTTATACGCTTGCCATACTCTGTAATGCCAAAGAGGCGAGTCTTTATGGCCAGTACCCAAGAGAAAGAGGTGAAAAGAGTTTTTCATAAATGTAGTCGTATCCGTGTGAGCTTATCTCACGAGATTTTTTATCAATAGAACTAGACACCAAACTTGGTATGTAGGTTATCCTATAGCATATACAGATTAATCATATTTCTCTTATTGGAAACCTTTGCCTTTAAGGGCAGATTCTTGCGTTATATAGACTTTCAGACTATATGAAGGACTTAATCAAGAATCAATATCCCCACCCTCCCGTACAGCCTATACAGATTAATATTTAACTTTTTTGACACATTTGCCCGCCCTTTCAGGAATTAAAGAATCTTCCATTTACAGGCAGATTCTTGCGCTATAAAGGATCCGACAATCAGGCTATATCAAGGAGTTTATCAAAAATGAGTATCCCATATAAAGTATGGGCTATATAGAGCTCAACCTGAACTTTCTATGTATAGCATATGACGTATAAAAGGGAGTATCTGCTAGTCGTGCACGCCCGAGTAGGCACTCATGTTTTGATGTTTCATCATCATCGAAGCATCGAAGCATCTCAGTGGCCCCATAAAGTTTATGACATCATTATTTGACAATTAGCATGGTATTTGCCAACTGATATTTTCGACTTCTCGATTTTGGGCTATATCATGGGCTATAGATAGACATGGTTGGCAGATGGACATGCTGGCAATTGTAAGCTTTTGAATTTAAGTTTAGGCTACGTATTTTTTTCTTTCAATTTTTTAATGCTAACCACATTACAAATACACAAATTTAATAATACTAAGCGCTACAGCTGGGTATAAGTCTCAATTAGGCGGTCTTTGTCGCGACTTTGTCGGTTTTCTCCACCGCGGCAGCGACGGGTTTCTGCTCCACCTGCACCACCTGCACGGGCACCACCTCAGCTGCGGCCGCCTTGGGCTCAGCCGGCTTGGTCTGCTCCACTGGCTCCGCGGTCTGCTCTGTCTTGGAGCGTGCACGACGCTGGCTGAGACGCTGCTCGCGCTCCTGCTCCTCGCTGTATTGGGGCAGATCGGCGGCCGCCTTGGCCAGAGCGGTTATCTCGCTGAGAATGTGGGTGCCCGTGGGCACAAAGCCATTCTTGCCGGCCGTATAGTGCACCTCCACCAGCTGGCCATCGGCATCGATGTAGCGATACGAGCCCGTCACTTCGAGGGCCTCGTCGTCGGTGCCGGCATTTTCGACGACGCCGCTTTCCTCGCGGAAGGACTTGTCGCCGCCCTCATAGGTGAACTTGAAGGAACCGTTGGGATCCTTCTCGGTCTCGAAGCGCAGCAGCGGCACGATTTCACGCTTCTCGGTGGTCACATCCGTGCTGCCAATGCTGGCTCCACTGACACCGCTGGCCACCACAAAGAGGCAGATAAATAGCTTGAACATGTCGCGTCTTGTCTCGAGTCTCAACTTGGCCAGAACTCACAAAGTGCGTTGCTTTTATATCGCGCAGCGGCCACACAAAATTAGCATCCATTACGTTATTTAAAAAACAGAAACTCAAACAAAAAAAAAAAAAACAATAAAGAAATTCTATAGAAACTTAGCCGAATGTGTTTTAATAAAACACTCACAACGCGATTTGCATAACTATTTATGATTCAGTGAATCAGCGTGAAGAAAAATGTAAAGCTCTAACCAGCTAAAGAGGCCGAAAATATAAACATCTTTAGGCTTAATTGAAATGGATCTTTAAGATCTGCCAAATTATTAGATCACACTCCAGTTTAGTTTTTTTTAAGAACCATGACGGCTTGCGCAACAGTTAATTAACAACTAAGAAAGTTAATCGCGAGTGCCCGATTAGCATTTACCCGGAAGCCGGATTTAAAGGCAAGCCAAATTATATGCACACTAAGGCGCAAGGTTCAGACCTTAACAGTGCATTTTCTTATGCAAATTGAATGGGAAATGGGGAGATGCATCCACAATCCTAATCTGCCTATCGAGCTCTTAGAATTCTCGATTTATGCTCGAATAACTGAGTATCGCATCGATATTTATCGATTTTATCGAAAAGAATGTTTTGACAAGCTCGTTCTGCTTATCATAGAGAGTATATATTGCAAACTTGAGGTCTCTAGCATGCGTAGTTTCCTTTTTCCCATCTGGTTCTGCTTTCAGTATCTCAGACACGTCTCGCCCTGGCTAAGACGAGCGTCGTCCCAAATGTCAACTTGTCAGTTCTGAAGTCTTCTGAATATCTCTAAGAAACTGCGCTCAATTAGCATATGTGCATATATCATTACATGCATTAGCTTATGGGCAATGCATTAAATTGGCCAACAAGAGGAGCTGCATAAATTTAGCCACATTTAAAGCGCACTTAAGATGCGCTCTGATTGAAACTGTGAATAAAATGAATTACACATGCGATTCATTCATTCATCATTGTGAATGAGACACGAACTGACGGAAACTGAGAAACTTTGAGACGACCACTGAGCACACGGGAAATTTTTCTGGGTGGAGAGCAATAGCCATAAATGAGATATACGAGTGTGAAACAATATTGCAAATACGAGTAGACCCCCAGAGATTGTATGTCAAATGTGAACGAGAAATTACGCTGCCTGCTATATGCCGAAGAGTAAATACTCTTCAGTGGCATCTTGTGGATGCTGGTATGTAAAAACATAAATATAAAAAAAAAAAATATACTATTCAATACGCTAAAGCTCTTATAACATGCGAGATTTGCTCAAAACACGGCACATCGATGTCGATTTTTATCGATCAATTGCAAACGGGTCAAGTTACACACACAGACACTAGGAGGACCTTCATTCTAAATTTCAAGTCCTTAGCTCTAATAAGTTCTGAGATCCATGCGTTTATACAAGCGGACAGACGAATAGGCAGGACACGACTACATTGACTCGGCTGATATACTTTATGGGGTCGGAGATGCTACCTTCTGCCTGTTACATACATTTGCACAAATACATCATACCTCATTTACCCACTTTTAATGGGTATACAAAAGGAATAGAAGCATGAACCGAACCATATTTATTTCAACTCAAAAGCTAGATGAGACTGTAAGAAAATGAAATGGGAAAATGGGTATACCCTATTGCAGGGTATGCAGATGCACTTAAGCAGCGATAGATGTGGACTAAGACGAAGGCCAGTAAAACGCGGGCAAATCGCAGCACACAGAAAATGTGCACAAAAGACGAAAAGGAAAAGCCACAGCAACAGCAAAAAGGGTGAGCTGAGCTGGACGCAGCGGCGGGGCAGGGTGCAGGGCGGCGCCAGAGGTGGAGCTCAAGCTGGAGCCAGCGAAGGCGTCTCCGCTGCTGTTGTTGTTGTTGTTGTTGTTGTTGGAGGCGCGTTAATCTCGCGCGATGTTCATCATGGCATGTTCGTGATCAGAGCGCAGTCTTTGTTGTTGTGTTTGTTGCCGTTGTTGTTGCTGTTGTTGTTGCTGTTGTTGTTGCTGTTGCTGTGGCCGCAGCTCTTGCTGCAATTTTTATGAATTGCAACTGACATTTCCTACACGCTGCCGCCGCCGTCTGTAAAAGTTTAAAGTTTAAGCCGAAAATTGCAATTTTTATGCGCCGGCCGGCTTAGCTTAAGCCAGAAGAAACGCCCCCGCCCCCCCCCCCCGCCCAGTCCGCATGCATATCATTTGGTTCACCTTTTAGCTGGGAACTGGTGCAGGGGAGTGGCGCATCTGGTCAGCAATTGGGCAACTGCCAAGCGTTTCAAATGTCTAAATTGTGATTAGCACAGCAGCATCAGCAGCAGCAGCAGCAGCTGCTGGAGATGCTGCCTCAAACAATGGCACACAAAATGTAGCCTTAATGTTGCATTCATTTGTGGTCCACAAACAAGTGGGCAAACATTTGGCAAACATTTGCCAGACACTGCGCCAATCCCCGCCCCGCGGCACTGCAAATGTCAATAAACAAGCTGGCAAAATAATAAAAATAGAAATAAAGAAAAACTATGAAATAAATGGGCAATTCATCAATTGCAACATGTCTGGTATTAATCTTTTAATTAATATTTGCATTAACAAATTATTGCATATTGCGCCGCATCGCAAATTGAATCAGATACACACACACAAGCACATACACACACACACACACTCACACACATAGACGCCAGCGTGGGCTAATCAAATGAACTTCGCATTGCTAATTCACATAAATTAATGCCTAGACAAGCTGGCGTGCCTCACACACTCACACACACACTCACACACACACACACACACAGGCGCAGAATGAGTCTAAGTAGCTGTCGGTTTAACTCATAAAACATATATACACACACACGCACACACATATGCCCGTCTTTTATGTGGTTATACACGGCGTATGCGCAACGCCCATTTGCATTCTGGAAACTCGTTGCGCATACGCCGCGTGGTACAGCGTGGCAGCAACCTCTTCCGATTCTGTTGATGCCGCCGTCGCTGCTGCTGTCGCTGTCAAATATACGAACAACTTCTTGCTCTTCTACCTGGCCATCGTCTGCTTCTCCCTCTTCTTCTTGGCAATCTAATTGTTGCTGCACTGCTCTCATTGCGGATGCTGCCGCTGCTGCTGCTGCTGCTGCTGATGCAGTTGCTGTTGCTGCGGCTCAGTGAATGCATTTTTGGTATAAAAACGTTTGCGCGGCTGCATTCAAGTCAAAACCGTTTTGACGAGCCCTCCAAGCGCAGACAAACGCTGTACTCCAAAACAAGCCGCGAATTTCAAAGTGAGTTCTTAACTGTTTGTGCTGTGCTCAGTTGGTGTTTTGTGCGAAAGGATCAAAAGGATCGTTGAACAAATAAAAAAGACATCAGATTAAAACAAAGTCAAGTCAAATAGTTCTATCAACATTCATTTTCTTAATCAAACGGATCGTTGACCAATTAAAAAAAACCAAGTCAAGCCATTTACAATTATAAGCATTCTTTTTTTAAAGGATATTTCAAAAGATAATCCTACGAATTCTCAACAAGTGTATGGCAGCAAAAATGGCTATGCCAAGGCCAAAAGTAGGGTTAGTGAAACGAATTATGACACAGTCATAGTCCGATTATTCAGTTGAACAACGAGACCAAGAACTCGAATCCCAAGCTAGTAGCATATACAATATTGTCAGATTAATAATAGCTAAAATACTGCTATTAAATAAAATGCACACATCTACATATTTTTTGTAGCTGCGGCCTTCTTGTTGCCACTTTAAAGATGACTTTCGAAAAATGCAAAGATTAAAGCCAATTATTATTGGCATCAATTACTGAGCACTTCGAACGGTGCTTGACATTATCATATCTCAGTTATGTCTCAATTAACCAATCATCTGTTTTGTTTATCGACCCCCACTCTCCCCCGAAAAGGTCATGCAGCTGCTCACCTCCGCCTACGCTGTCGCCGCCCTTGCGATCTGCTGCCTGTGCTTCGTCACAGCTCAGCCGCAGCGCGGTCTGGCGCAGCCGCGCTCCAACTCCTTCGATGCTAATGCTGTGATACTGAAGCAGAACTTTGATCTGAACCCGGATGGCTCCTATCAGTACAAGTAAGTTATGGTTGGAATACATTACTTCATTATTGTGAAGGATCTTTGAGAAAAGCTGCTTCAATAAAGAAGTCAGTCATTCAGATAGTCAGGACATACAGTCAGTCATTCATTAATGCATCTTTTCCATCAGTCAGTAAAACAATCAATTAGTAAGCCAGCTTATCAATCACTCAGTCAATCATTCAATCGCTGTCAGTCACTTTTTCGAACATTCAAGCAGCGAGTTGTTCAGTCATACATTTCATCAGGCGTTCTATCAGGCACTATCAGCCAGTCTTTCAATCAGTCAAACATTCAATCAGTCCGATATTCAGTCAATAATTTAGTAAATTATTCAGTCAGTGAATCACTTAGTCGCTTATTCAGTCAGTCAATTATCCAGGCAATCAATTAGTTATTCAGTTATTCTATCAGTCAGTCAGGCTGCTCATTAGTGAAATAATCAATATGCCATTCAGCCATGCATTCCATTAGCTATTCAGGCAGTGCGTTTTATATAAGTATATTTGGATAGCTGTCATATCAAGTGCATTATTATTTAAATTCTTATTCATTTTTCTATTTATGTATTCTATATTATTTATCTTGCATAGCTACGAGACGAGCAATGGAATTCGCGCTGATGAGGCGGGCTACCTTAAGAATCCCGGCTCACAGTTGGAGGCTCAGGTGGGTTTCGATGGCACAGTTTCAGGCGCAGCTGCAAAAGTTCCGAGAACTCGTGTGGCCTATTTTTAGGAAAGCAAAAATAACAGAATTGATGTTTGCAGGTAATGCAAGGCTCCTACTCGTACACCGGACCAGATGGCGTGCTCTACACGATTACCTACATCGCCGATGAGAATGGCTTCCGCGCCGAGGGTGCACATATTCCCACACCGCCGCCCGTGAGCCCGGCCGCCGCTGCCGGTCCCCGCCGATTCTTCAAATAATTGATAATTGACCAGCGAGAATTATATTTAATTGGATATAATATTTGTATGATAGCATCCAGGATGAAGTTCAGGGCAGCAGCTCAGTTGATTCACAGACCTCTCTCACTCCCTCCCTCCCTTCCCCGCTTCCACAAAAACACTCACACGCAACACTGCTTCATTTTTCCACTCTCACAGCATTCCGTGTGTATTTATGCATTTCCACACGTTCTCCAACATTCCCGATTTCCACATCTACCTAGCGCCTAACGAATCGTTTAAAATATGTTTTGTACATTATTTAAGTTTGATTGTTAAATGTCGTACGACATCGCAAGCTACGCAATAAAACGAATATTGCTCGAAATGTTTTTAATTTCTTGGTTTGTTGTCGTTATCTATCTTTTTGAGGTTATTCTTTATTGCAGCGTTGCTAGACTGTTTTTTGTTGTTTGGTATTTTTGCAGTATCTTATATTTGTGCAGGTAAAGTTGATTATTCAGTGCCCTTAGAAATGGATCTCAGCAATGCGAAATAGGACATGGCCGTTCGCACAATCTGTTAGGCACATGCAAAATTCAGCTCCAGACTCTCAATCGTTGCGCCCAACCACTCACCGAGATAAAGACCTCCATGTTGGCCTCAAAGAAGAAGCCATCGATACGACTGCCGCGCTGCGCCCGCATCATCGAGAACTGCAGAGAACGTCCCAGGGCCAAATCAAGGGCGACCTCATGCCAATGGCTGTCGTAGATGGCATTGGCGAAGCCCGTGCTCGCCGTCTTCAGGCGATCGCCGCAATAACAGTAGATATAAAGCTGAGAGAGCACCGATACGGTAAATACCACATAGAAGGGCATCTGGGCATTGTCGAACTTAACCAACAGCGTATAGCTGAGCACGCACAGATGCAGGGAGCCCACCACGAACTGCACGCAGATGAGCAGCCGAAAATAACGATTCAGTGCCGCGCTGAGATCCAGGCTTCGTCTATACAAATCAAGGATCTTGCCCAGCTGTGCCTCGCTGCCTGCACCAGCTCGAAAGAGCTGCATCGTATGCTGCGACGTCTGAAACAGGACGACAAGATTATGAATGAGGGCCATAAAAAATGTATCTACACAAATGCTGGGCAGGACGACAGCAAAGCTGGCGGACGCTAACAGGGCGTAGGAGAGCAGCGCATAAGGCAGCTGTTGATTATCCCAGGGGTAGCTGCACGGAAAGGTCATCTCCAGCCGCAGCTGACCCGTGCGCCAATAGTTGAGGCACATGCTCACGCTGGGCTTCAAGGAGCTCAGAATGGCCGCCAGCATAAAGCAGTTCTTGTAGATGCCGCTGAGCCGCTGCTCCCGCCGATTCTCCTCGCCGATGATGTAGGCAGGCACTTCAAAGGACACAAGCTTGAATAGGCACTAAGAATCTACTGAATTTACCCAACTGGTACCTTCGGTCAGCAGCTCTCGCAGCCTGGCCACGAGCCGCTGAAAGTCCTTGTGCAGCCACATCATGAGGCCGAACTTGAACAGGCCCAGTTGATTGATGAGCAGCGCGGCCAAACCCTCTGTCAGCTGATCCATATTCTCCAGATTCTGTATGCTGTAGGCAATAACCATCGCTTGGACCATGGTCAAGGAGAGCATTAGGCCCAAGGCTCGCCAATGCTGCCGCCAGCCCGACATCTCTGGTCTAGCAAGTATATTGAATCCAAGAATGCGAAAGTAAGTGTCCTGCACCTTGAGCAGGTTCTCATTGATAGTCTCCATTCTGCAAGTACTGAATGTCCTTGCTGCACTCAGCTTTTATACCAGACTACAAAAGCTGCACAGTGGTTCACAGCGAGTGTTTACATGGCAAAAAATCAACTACTTAAAGGATAGAGTTGGGCGTATAAACCCTATTATTTCAATTTAATACCCTTGAGGGGTTTTCATAATTACTTGTGAATAGAAAAGTAAATAACTCTTGCCCCTCTGTCTGTACTAATAAGATATCTTAATTCGATATTAATTTTTTCTTTGAAAACTCTTCGTTTTTTTAAAATATCTTGCTGTTAAGGCTTGAGCAAAATATTCTTATTATAAGACTTTTAGATTAATTGGCTCTGATGTCATTATTAGACTGAGATACGAGTTCGTGCATGGCAAAAGGTATATATCTTTAAATGTGTATCTTTTTATAAGAATATATCTTAATAAGTATATATCTAAATAAATACATATCTTTATATGTATATATCTTTATAAATATATATCCTTATAAGTATATCTCTTTTTATGAAAATATCTTTATAAAGTATTTTTTTGAGTGTATATATTTAAAAATATATATTTTCAAAAGTTTTAATTTTTGCACTCTAAAGACCATATTTCATTCTGGTTAATGCCTTGTGAGTTCTACTAACCCAGTGTCCAGTCTGAATTTAATGCGTTAATAATTAGAGCTAAAATTGCCGGGCAATTATTTTAATTAGCTCGATTAAGCTATAGGCATTAAAATTAGACACAGTTTAGACATGCCCGAGCTGGGAAGGTGTTCAACAAATTCAGTTTAAGTGCAAGCTGAGCTGCGCCTGGGAACAGGTTAGAAGCAACTGCTCTTAAGAATTTAAATTGAATATGCCTTGTTTTTTTTTTTGTTTTTGAAAATGTTCTTTATTTACACACACAAAACAAACATCAAAAGGTGTCTTGACGCAGTGGCTCCTGGACAGGTGGTCGATGACAGTGGCTGCTTTGCTTGGCCTGGCAGGGTTTAACGTCCCCAGCCCCAGCCGCCGCCACCCCAGCCGCGATTCCAGCCGCCGCCCCAGCCATGGCCCCAGCCGCCGCCTCCCCAACCGCCGCCGCCCCAGCCATGGCCCCAACCGCCGCCTCCCCAACCGCCGCCTCCCCAACCGCCACCTCCCCAGCCGCCCCAGTGCCGCGCCTCTCGATTGCCCTCATTGGCGTGGGCGTTTCCTTGATCAGCTACCTGCAGCAGATCAATGTGCTCCTCGTTCTTGTCATCCAACGGCTGGGCAAAGCTCAAGGCTATGCAGACAGCTCCAACGAGCGCCAGAAGTGTAAGACGCATCTTGGTATTGTTTCTACTCCTTGGGTATTCTTTGGGTTGTTTGAATGTTTGGCTTTGATGCTTTCGGTTCAACTGATGCTGACAGGCGCAATTCAGCGGCCTTTTATTTGCCCACAAGCCGTCAAAAATTCATCCAGTTGTCGTTCCTGTTCCCGGCCGTATCTCCTAAGCCCAAATGCATTTCGCATACTTAGCACTTAAAGTTACGTATAGATTATCTGTGGGTCTTTGTTATGATCTTATACCCTGAACGAGTGAGTAAATAGGGTATGATGTTTTTGTGCAAGCATATGCAATGGACCGAATCTTTACAATCGGAGAATATATTCTCTAAGAATAATTCACTTTATGGACACATCCTCCAAAATGTAAAGCAAAAAATTTGTTAAAGAAAATTCCTGCGCTTTGGCTATCCTTAAAAACCTCATGAAGATCGGACAATGGGTACCGAAGGCTTCAAGGAGCACACTTCCAGCACAACAGCTCATCCCTGGGCTTAGGGTAACTTTTAGTCGTGCACACCCAACTGGAGCACTTTTACTTGTTTTTTTTTTACGATTCTAAGTCAGGTTGTGTTAACTTTCTTAATATTTGTTTATTTGATTGTCATGCTTCGTTGCCTATTACACCTGCTTTTGCTGCATTTGCTGTTGTTGTTATTGTTGATCCATTTGTTTATCACAAAAGTTGCCCCTACCAAATGTACATCCCATAATCAAGGCGCAAGTGGACCACATTAACTGGCAATTTATTAGATCTGGTAGCTGGACAGTGGGCGTGCGTGTGTGTGTGTGTGTGTGAGAGGGGAATGTATATCGAGTAAATAAATTGCATGGCCAACAATGAGACGAATGTATTCGTAAATCAAGTTTAGACAATGTATTCGACATTGCTTTGTTAAGGATTGTTTATATAGAAAGCGAATAACAGTAAAAAAAATTATTGATTAATTAAAAACAATTAAAATAACTTAGCAAGCAGATACCCTATATAATTCGTAAAACTAAGACAGATGTACGTTCAATTTATATACTGGACGGAGCTCATAAAACACTCAGAGCGCAGCCGATTGTTATATCGTTATACATATAAATATATTATATAGTATTTATAAAGCTTTGTGTGTATATTCTAAGCACAAGCCCTCCTCAGGCATGCAGAAATTAATAAGCTATTGCAGCGTTGCCAGACTCTTGTTAAGTACATAGCAAAAAAGCAAACATGAATGTTAATAAAAAATAGTCTCCTTTATATACGAAAGACGCTCCATTTAATAAAATGACTTGGGAAAATAAATAAATATGAGACCGGACTATACCATTATTATTAAATATGGCTCATACATATAAGTATATAATGATGCTCAAATTGTATTCCAATCAATCTCATTTTCTACTTCTGAAAAAATCGTAAAACATTGAATCATTTTTTCTTATTATAGTTTATTCACCCAACGAATCGCTGTTGAATCTTTGACGCTTTCGATTTAAAACAAAAGAATTAAAAATTGTTTTTTGTAATGTTCTTTATTTACAAACACAAAATGAACAAAGTTTTCGCTGTGTTAGGACGCCTGTGGAGCGTTGGCAGTTGTTGATAGCTTCAGAAGGACTTATCGTCCCCAGCCCCAGCCGCCACCGCCGCCACGACCACCCCAGCCGCCGCGACCTCCCCAGCCGCCGTGACCACCCCAGCCGCCCCCGCGTCCGCCCCAGCCGCCTCCGCGTCCGCCCCAGCCGCCTCCGCGTCCGCCCCAGCCACCGCCCCATTGACGGGCCTCTCGGTTGCCCTCGTTGGCATGGGCCTGTCCTTGATCGGCGACGTTGAGCAGATCAATCTGGTCGCTTTCCTCCTCGGCGAGGGCGTAGCAATAGGCGAGGCAGAGCACGCCGATGAGTGCTAAGAGTATTAAACGCATCTTGGGATTCCCTTTCTAGTGGATATGTTACTTGGTTGGTTGTGCTTGAAGCTTTCGTATGTGACTGATGCTTTCAACGTAGGTCCAGCTGCCTTTTATTTGCCATCAAAGCCTGGAAATAACCAGCTGAGTTGTCGTTCCTGTTCTCGTACGCATCACCTAATTTTAAGTGTCATATAGTACTCAAAGCCACATTAGAAGGGGTTTTTTTTTTAATTTTTTGTAGCCAGGCATTGTTACTTTCGAGATGTTTGTGTATTTATTTATCGCCATAAGATTATTACACCTGTTCTGGCTGCAGTTGTTATTGTTTTCTTCTAAAATTAAGCAGCTAAACGATCCATCAAGAAACTCAGACAATGTGGAGCATATTTAAATTAATTAAACCAAAGCAATTACCAGTTGTAATTACTTTGAGCAGTGTTGTAAAGTGATGCGATGGCACAAAGCAAGTACGCTGTTCGAAGCAATGTTGTAAAACTCAGACAATGTGGAACATATTTAAATTAATTAAACCAAAGCAATTACCGGAGTGTGCAGGCATACTCTTTTTTAAGCAGTGCTGTAAAACTTAACAGGCGAAGGCACAAATCAAGTACGCTGTTCGAAACAGTGTTGTGAAATGATTTGAGAGTAAGTAGTTAGTACACTGCTCGAATAATAACTAGGTGCTGTTCAACAGATCTAGGCTAAGTAGCCATAAATGAATACCTAAGGTCACTTAAGGTCGAGACGCCAAAAACAAACAAACAAAGTTGTAAATCATTTATGACATGTTGTTGCATTTATCAAAACAAATTAGCTGGCACGTAAAACCCAAATTGTGCATAGCATAGTTGATCTTAAAATCACATATGTACATATAATTGAGCATATTATCATGCAAATTTTTTAAATGAACAATCGAAAGCCGAAACTCGTTTCTCACGCCCGATTTGTCATATGTGTTACACTTAATATAAGCTGTACTTTACTAATTTTGGAAAATGCTAATTAGCAGGTGCTATTCGCAAATGCAAGTTTGCAATAATAGCTGTGATGCATGATTTCAGATAAGTGTATTAGTTGACCTATGTGAACTAAGATTCACAAAGATTTCGGTTGCAGGTATTTTTTTTTTTGATTGTTTTGCTGTGAGTCACCCGTGAGTTATTAGTCAATTAAATTACGCTACGTAGTGCTCAAAACAAAGCTTAAATCCCATTAAGCGACAAGTTTTTGTACATAGTTTAATTTATTTATGAGCACAACAAAATAAGCAAAACAATTGTGAGGTTAGCGTCGAGAAGCTTCAAAAGCGTATTCACCACGCCCATATTCACCATACATGTGGAATGAATATGAGCTCAAGTTACATTACGGTCCGTATTGTTGTACACAGTTTAACTTATTTATAGGCACGACTAAGTAACATAAAACTTTTTGTAAGGCTAGCGTCCATAATATCCATAGCCTCCACGATGTCCATGTCTGTGTCCACCATAACCGAAACCACCACGGCCATATCCACCATAACCGTAACCACCATAGCCGAAACCACCACGACCGTAGCCACCATAGCCACCGTAACCACGACGACGACCAAATCCACCACAGCAGAAGGCTCGCGCCTCTCGATCGCCCTCGTTGGCGTGTCCCTCGGGCTGATCGGCCAGATCCAGTAATGTTATCAGGCCATTATCCTGGACATTATCCTGGACATTAACCTGGACATTATCCTGGACATTATCCTGGACATTATCCTGGACACTATCATCCAACGGCAGCGCATAGCCGAGGGCCAGGCAAAGAGCTCCAACAAGCAGCACCAGGGTCAAACGCATCTTCTAGCCGTTCCTCTATTTAACAAACTTAATTTCCGTACTGATGCAATCTATCGCAATGCCAGCGCCTTTTATGGAAGATTCAGCTAGATTAATCGTTATTTTAGTTTCGCGGAAAAACGAATTATTTGATGGCACATACAATTAATTAGTCTCGAGGGTGCTTTAAACCCTAAAAAGAATGCAAGCTCATTTCCTGCCGAGAGTTGCTCTGAGACTAGCTAGGTTAAAGATTAAGTTAAAAGCTCTCAATCGTTTCCTTTTTTAAAAAGCGCTGGCTAAAACAATGCATTCGCTTGGGGTTTGAACCTTCAAAACCTTCACAAGGGGTTCGTCGATATATTTCTCCAAGGTGGAATAAACTCTCAATTAATTCCATATTTATAATCCAATTCGTCAGCAAGCATGTTGGCAACCAGTTAAAAGTGAGTTTAACATAACATTTCGAGTTAACATGCAGGAGTGGAAATTTAATTTACATTATGTTTCGTTACCAAGGATTTCAACCCGACCAACGACCAAACAAAGCCACGGAATGCATGTTGCCGAGTTTCTTAACCGAACCAATCGACGCAATCGAAATGCTCAAATAGAAGGAGAGGTGCAGCGGCGACTTGGAGAATATGCCAAGGATTTGGAGGAACGCCGCCGCCAACTGGCAGAGCAGCTGCACAACGAGGAGCGCCAGCTGGACGAGGAGCTGGCAGAGCTGCTGCAGTCGCGTCTCGAAGCAGCGCAAAATCAGCGTATCGAATGGATTCAACTGCAGCTGATGCGAAGCGAGCGGAAAGAGCAGCAGCTGCTCCAGCTGAAGCAGCAGCAGCGCGAGATGTGAGTCAGCTAAGCTTCTAACTAGCTAAATAATACTAAAAACTTTTATTTCTCTCCCCGCCAGCGAAAACTCGGAGCAGCATCGTGAGTCGGAAACGAAGCAAATACTTTTGGAGACCAAACAGGCGCAACTCTATCAAATTGAGGAGCGCAAGGAATTGCGCCGCCGGGCAGCCTACGTGGATTCCCTCTGGCAACAATACAGCAAATAATAATACAAAAGTCAAGAACATTCGAAGCCACCCGCGACCGAGTGTAATTAACCTGCAACACGTGTCGGCATTCTATTTATTTATTTACAATTAAAAATGCCAGTTTGATAAAAATATGCGAAACAGCCGAAAAAACGAATTAGGCGACTAATAATAATTATCGAATGTAAAATATATGAGAAAAATTTGCACAGAAGTGGGCGAAAATATTTGTTTGCACTCAGCCCATTTCGCCTTTGATATTTCGATAGCAACAACGATGACAAAATGCAGGCTGCATCGCTAGAATATACCCTGTAATCGTTAAATAATGCATAAGAGGGCTTGACATAGTCGCACATGTTTGCTAATTAAACACCTTAGGAAATATTTTTGAGTACAGGGTGGAACGAGTTTATACTTAATAAACAAAGTTGAATTAAATAAAGTCATTCAGTTATGAATTTGGCCGTTTCAGAATAAGATTACTGCGTTATTCAACTGAACCCGGTTTATTTTGTTTGGGCATAGCTTTCTGGATAAACAAAATTATTGGAACAATAATGAATTATTCGAATTATAATATAGACGCTTAAAGTTCGTTGGTATATATCCCAGATTTGTTATTGACTCTATGCGATGAGATTGCACTTTTCAGTGCTGACAACGTCACAAAGTTGTGATTCCCTCGTCTAGTGCATTGTAAGCCAATTAACACGACTATGCGATAAGTGCTTGGGTAAGAATTTCAGCTGAGCCCCTGCAATAATGGATCAGCAAATTGTTGCAACTGTGACTAAGTGTTGGATAATGTTGTGAAATCTCAATTAGGCTACTTTAGAACTGAACACTTGATCCCACTATGAAATTTAAAATGCTAATCAAAAGATCAAACATTTGGTTGATTTAAATATCGTGGAGGCTTAAATAACCTATTATTTATTGTACTTAAATCTTCTCAAGGGTTAACCCTTCTGTACAAGTTATTCATATGATATAGATTCGCGTATGAATGTTGGCGTTGCCACATAGTTAATATTCAAAGAACTAGATTATAAATTGCAAATTTATTTATTTTGCTCGATATTGATGCGTTTATTTTTAAATCAGTTTCACCACCAATAGTAATGATAACGATGTCCCCAAGGATGGTAGTAAGGGCGATAGTAATAAGAACGATATCCCCATGGGCTGAACCAAAGGAAGCGTGCATTACGTGCTCCTTCCTCTGCGTGCTGGCTGCCCATATCGGCGATATCCGTTAGGGTGGCCATGGAATCCGTATTGTCCACTTGCTGCTGTGGTTCTGGCTCCTGCACGACAGGCGCCTGTTGCAGCTGATCCTGCTCCAGCTGAGCTGGCCAGCCCCAGGACAAACTGAGACTTGCGATTACAAGCAAAATGCACAGCTTCATATTGCGAATTTAAACTCGAGAACTGAACTGTCTTCTGCTTGTTAGACAGTTGTCACTTTTATAGGTCGGTGGGTCTTGCACTTTGTGTTTTCAATTAGATTTATTTGCACCCATCGAGTTTCACAATTATGAGAAATTTTCATGCTGGCCAAAACGACAGACATCGAATGACTGGGCGTTCCACAGGGGTTTTTTTAGAGTGCAGTGCAAACAAGGCTTGTTTGCTTCGAGCACACACGGCGAGGAACGCAAATCAGTAGCTCTTAGCTCTTAGTTCTACAAAATATACTCTCTTAAGTTCAATAAAAAGCATGTCAATACTAAAATTAATCAATTGGCTACCACTTATTAGCTTTAAAATCGAAAACATACTTTTAGGCTCACCTAATGAAAAGATAACCCGAATAGCCCTAGTTCAGCTTGTCGATATGCACATTTCATAAGAGACTTCAATCGAAAATAAAGCATTTAAATATACATTTTGATTAATTATTTGCCAGAGCTGAGAGCTCTTAAATATGAATCGCTTTTTGGTTCATTGAACCCACTTTTGTAAAAAGAGCGGCCAGTCGCACAGCAAAATCAACAAAATTTGCAAACAATTAAAAAAAAAATTGTGCTTAAACAAAGTCATGCACACAAAGCACATTTCAAATCAACGTAAGAACACATTTTTTGTGAACAATAATTAACAATGTAAATAAGACAACAAAGTTTCATTCACATTTGACAAAATGTTGCCGAAGCTAAGTATATATGTCGATATAGAATATATGACATGTGCCATTTTCACATTAATTTTGACCAGGACAAAAATGACCAGATTTAGATCTCAAATTGATCTAGAGGCCAAACCACGAACAAGGAGCCAAAAGTCGTGAAAATCAAATGAGATTTGATGGAGCTATGAGGTTGGGAAATTTTGACCTATGCCAAACAGTCTTACATATAGAAATTTTATGTGTTTAATATAACTGAACAAACTTAAATTAAAAATACTTTGTTAATGAGATATTCTATTCGATAATCGCAGACTAGTCTGTTAGCCAGTTCCTTTTGGAGCTACCTTCAGCCCAACAAGCCCAAGAGACCGCTCAGCGCCTGAGGATTGGCGCCTCCGGCAGCTCCGGCTGCACCGCCGCCGCCATTGGCCAACAAGGGTCGCAAGCTGCTGCCCAGCGCTTGGCCCAGCAGGCCTGCCAGCTGCGCTGCCTGCGCTGTGTTGAGCTGTGAACCAGCTCCAGCTCCAGCGCCTGAGCCAGCGCCGACACCAGGTGACACGCCCGCGCTTGGATTGGCGCTGATTGGCGGCACGGCTGTCGCGTAGCTGCCGTAGGAGGAAGGTCTGTTTCCATAATTATTGTTGTAGTTGTTGTAATTGCCGTAGTTTGGCCTGGAGCCGTAATAGTTGCCCGGATATTGCACGGGTCGCTGATAGCCGCCGTAGTTGTAGTTGTAGCTGGGCCTGTAGAGGCCATAGCCCGGATAGCCATAATAGCTCTGAGCCAGGCCCGGATAGCCCAAACCCAAGCCAAATCCATAGTTGGGCCTGTAACCGTAGACGCTGCCATAGCCATAACCAGGATAACCTCCGCCTACATATCCTCCACCTCCGTATCCTCCTCCTCCTCCTCCACCGCCTCCGTATCCTCCTCCTCCGTACGGATCCGACTGCGTGCCACTGCCCGCGCCAGCCGCCACCCCGCCTCCACTCACGCCGCCCAGAGGCGCCACTGGCGCATCGAACAATGGCCCCGCGGAACCGAACAGCAGCGGCGAGAGCAGACCCAATGTGCGTCCCTGTGGACGCGGCTTGCTCCTCTGGCCACTAGCCAGGGCGAAGAGCACACTAAGCAGGCAGAAACGCGCCGGCAAATACATTCCGTTGGATTAAAGTCAGGCTGCGGCACCTGACGACTGGCAACTAAAGTTGCTGCACATTGTCCAATTTAGTTTTATATGCTGGCTGAAGAGGCCACGCCCCTAACAACTGTTCTTGAGCATTTGGCCAAATATGTGACGGAAACTGGCAGACCTTCAGCGCATCCGAAAGTTACCAAAATTCAACGACAGCTCGCACGCACACGCTAACAAAACGCCGCTAAAACGTTACTAAAACGCGCCAAAGTCGCGTTGGAGTCGCGCCGGAGTCGCGGCAGCGCGTCATGGACTGGTTCTGGTTCCATGCTTTCACGCATGCTCCAAAGACGGCAGACGCCTGACATTGACCTTGCTCAACGTTTTGGCAAATATTGACCAAATAGGTAACAATCAAAAATAGCAAAATGCACAAGAAAACAGAATGAAGATAAAATACCCTTTAATGCCAAGCGTATAGAACAAGAGTTCGATCGATCAAGGCTTTGAAGACGTATTGTTAGTATAGTAAAGCCCATAATTGATGGGCTTGTTCAAGATATCTCGAAAAACAAAAAAGTTTTCCATATAATGGTATTATACTTATATTATTCCGTGATATGCCCTACTATGCCCCTACAATAGTTGACCAAATTGTATGAGCTTTTTACTTTGTATAATAATTTTTACTGTATATACTTTGTCGGGGCCGGCTGTTTCTATGCGTGACATATTTGTTGACATAATGATAATACCCTCTACAATAAAGAATACATTTTTAAGATCTAAATAGAGTGCTCGACTAGGAGATATCCGGTTTTCAGCTGGCAGCTGCTCAAACATTTGCATAGTTAGCTCGAAGCACAGAGATATGCTCTAAAAAGCCAGGCTAAGCCAAGTTGGCTTAAAATTAATAATAACTAATATCAGACAAGCTTGCTAAATAGTATTATTCTATAATTTCTAGAACATAAAGTCTCTGAGAACGAAAGACAGACAGACTATCGATTAGTTTGTTGATGCTATCCAAGATTTGGACTTGATATTTTTTTTTATTTTTCAATCTGTCGCACTTTGCACTTTACACACATTCGCACAAAAACAATATACCCCATCTGACCCACTTTGTAATGGGTGTAGGGTATATAAAAAACTGTTTCACACCGTTAACGCGTTTTTTTTTCTGTAGTTTTTGTTAACTTCCGCGGGTTTTTCATAAGTTTGTTTTTAGCTTTTATGAAACTTGTTTGCTTTATAGGAATTAAACTTAAAGAAATCTTTAGAAGTCCACAATTGTATTTGCTTTCAATGGAATTAACTAAGTCAACTTGGTAACAATCAGAAAAATAAACAGAAACTTAGCCAAATACTTTAATTAAAGCTCAGCTCAGATATTTTCTTTATCCAGTAGGGATTAATATTATCTAAAAACTGAACTGATATTATCTAAAAAAAAAAAAAAAAACTAAGCCCAATTGAAAAACAATTTATTTGGGCAAATCGTTTCGATCGAGTATAGTCTGTGACTGTGGGAAACCAATTAAAATGAATGTAATGAATTTGACTTTTTTTATCATGTGATCCCCCAATTATATTTAATAGTGGGCTGTAATGCGTCATTTCGGGGGCTGTTTAACAACCAGTTTTCGGTCTCATCAAATTGACTTACGTTTTGTTTACAATTTTTATCCCACTGTCAACTAGACGTCACAATATTTTATTCAGTTCACAAAAAGTGTGTGCAAATTGCAGACAACACTGAGAGAAAATTTAAGGTTTATAATGTTTGGCAAAATGAATTATTAAATAAGATCAATCGACTAGACTATTCCCAGAGCCCAAAATTATGCAACAATAATAAATTGTGAAATATGCTTTAAAAGGGCATCACAAACATTTTTGTATCGCAAATTTCTGCTCTTAAAAAAATATTAAATTCAGGACAATCGTTAAGGCATAGTCTTTATGTAGACTCCTGAAACATTAAGTAAATATTCTCTAACTGAACTATATTTAATACTCTTCAATTTCATTATTTGATTAGCTTGCCTTATTAGTTAGCTTCGGCTGATCTAGTGCTAATCCGCTCATTAGACAGGCACTTGTTTTAAGTAAAAACGAAAATAAAAACAAATTAACTACTTTTAATAAATGTTCACTTTATGCCTGTGTCAAAACACGTTGCCTTTTATTGTGCCAGAATAAAAAATGATATAAGTAAAATTCTGATCTTTTACTGCGCAGTTCGGCAAACACTTTGAAAGGTCAGTAATCCGAGCTCTTAACAAGTTTTTAATAATTTTCGATTGCCTCTCAACGCAGGCATAACGAGAATAGAAAGAAACGGCACGTCGAACTCTTAATACCCTGCAGAAGCTGGGCCTATGGCTGCATATAGTTTTATAAGAAGACTTCTTACTTCCCGATTATTCGCATAGGAGTCACAAAATATAGCACCTCAATCTGATATCACTTTGCAGATATAGTAGTCTAGTTAGACTCCTAAATATGTCAAACTTAAAAGTTGTTCATAAGAGAACTTAATTTTTAAAAAATCTTCAATTCAAAAAAGCCATATCATATAGGGTTACGATCTGGCCGAACCTATGCAAAGCCATCTCTTTATATGCATTACACATTTCGTGAGATTAATAATAACTTTAACAAGGGCATAAAATGTGTATAGAATGTGTGTGCCCAACATCTAAATACTCTAGAAAATTTATTTAATAAATATGTTTTTTATATTCTTTGCATATCAGCTGCTGAAAAGCTTGTTCCCATGTTCTACTTTAGATAATTAACCCAGTTAAACTCCTTTATGTTGGCTTTCCGGCGAGTCCAACCACCTTCTTGCTGACATTTCTTACAGGGTATTAGAAGAGTGAGTCCCCCACGTGAAGTGGCCAAGTGTTTTGTTTATAGAAACATTGTGAGAAGTTTTTAATTTGCCGCGTCTTAACAACAAGCTGCAACAATGTAGGTCTTTGGCTCTAGGCCAACATGACAAATGTATGTGAAAAGTGAGCGTGGGGGAGTGAAGGGGTAAAGATGTTGCGGGGGGATGGGCAGCAACCAAATTGTCTGAGCGCCTTAGGGGTCCGGGAATTACGCTGGCCGCGTGCTTACATATGCTGGTGAAGTCATCAAAAGCAGAAAAACAGAAAAACAAAATAATGATAGATGCTGGAGCTAATGATTCGTTTTGGCAGGATGAGCCAATCAGAATCACATGGCAGTTCTGTGGTTCCGTGCGGTGCATCCCCGCGTGGCCAGTCAAAAAGTCGACGACTATAAAAGATCTCGGCTCGCGATCTACCCCAAATAGAAGCAATTGTTATCCCAAAGATGAAACAGTTTGTGGTGCTAGCCTTAATCAGCTGCCTGGCCTTGGCCAGTGTCTGTGCCCATCCGCTGGAGCCGGTCGAGGAGCAGCTCACACTCGAGCAGGTGGACGCTCCGGCCGGCAATGATGTCGACGGAGTGCGTCTTGCACGTCACTTTGGCGGCGGCGGCGGATTCTGCTGCGGCGGTGGCGGCTTTGGACGTCCCGGCTTTGGCGGCGGCGGCTATGGCGGTTATCCGGGCGGCGGCTTTGGCGGCGGCTATCCGGGCGGTGGCTTTGGCGGTGGCTATCCCGGCGGTGGCTTTGGACGACGCGGCGGCGGCTTCGGAGGCGGCAGTGCCTCAGCCTCTGCCTCGGCCTCAGCCTCAGCTAGCGGCAACTTTTATGGCAAATAGGCGAATTTGATGTAAAAACAAAACAAATCACAATAAAAAACAAAAACGAAAAAACAGTCAAGCGCGCTTCTGAGACAGATGCAAATATATATCTAAAATGTTCACGCCTTCTGGCAGCCGGTTTTGCGCTCGAAAAACAAATAACAACAAAAATGGCATTAACAATAATACTATTAATCAAAAAATAGCTGCTGAATGCGAAGATTTGATTTTTAACGCACTGCAAAATAATGTAACACCCAGAAATATTCCAACGGGTTGCTCAAAATATTCCGTTGACTTCAATTAAAAACTGCCCGAAAATATATAACGTAATACTCATAAAATAAAATCGGATGTGCGAATTATTTTTGGGGCCTGGCTTAAAAAGCGAAACTGAAACTGAGACTTTTGTCAAATATGCTCAGACAGAATCGAATTTACCAGTTTTACAGCTTGAAATGATTTATTCTCCACACAAAATAAAAAAACAAAAACAAAAAAGTGATAAATGATTTAATTAGTCAGAAACTTTTTCGGGCTAAGCAGCGTAATAAATAAAACGGACTAAATAATTGGTTTTTGATTGAAATTTTCAAGCAAAATTATTTATTAGCCAAAAGCCATTAAATTACCATTATATAGAAACTGATTCAAATGGGTCTGTTCTGAATAAAACAATATTTTGTTGTTGCCTTTGAATAACTCAGGCAAATAATAGTTAGTTTTAGGTATGTTAAGCCTTTTTGAGCTTGCATTTAAGACTCTGAATTATAAACTTTGAAGCATTTTGACAAAAGCAATCACAATTTTTGCCACCCAAAATATTTATTTACATCTTTAGAAGTAAATAGAATGGATTGACATTAAAAGATAGACATTTAAGACATGCAAATATTTTCCACACTTGCAAAGCGAAGTTTCCTCTCTTTTTTCTCTATAAAAACTGTGCCTGTTGGCTCCTGGCACGGGGACAGTTCAGGTATGCCGCCGGGATGATTTACTTAATAATAAAGCCGCGCTGATTCATGAATAATTAGTTAAATCAAATATTTTGCACTCGGCCTAATGAGAGAATTACACGGAAATAGCTGACACTTGGGAAATGTGATTCACATAGTATATATGCATAGCCTTTTACTCCTATAGTAAAAGGCTAATTAGCGCCTATTTGTTTTTATTTGCGAGTAATGCACTTCGCGACAATGCAAATAAACACAATGAACTATACTTAGTTTCCACAAAAAAAAAGCCCATATTTGGCAATGCAGTTAAGATCTCTTAGCGAAACTAGATGCCAGACTAAATTTAACTATATCTAGCTGTTGACTCATTCGCAGGGCTCCGAGCAGCGCCTACCGCAACAAAATATATAATCAACCACAAATTAGGAGCTCATAAATGCCAAGCTTATGGATCATCTCTCGCTGGGTTTGACGTCATATGAAACACCCCCTAAACGCCGCCTGGGCGGAAATGTTGTATGCATTCGTTTCGGGGTGCTAATCGAATGGAAAGATGCGCAACGAAACTGGAATTAGTGCTTCTGCTGGAGCGTTGTCTGTCTGCCATATTAATTAGCGCATAGTGTGAAGTGTGAGTTGATGTATAAAACGGGCGGTACGCCTACTGAAACGGCACAGAACCTCAAGGAACTACAACAGTAGCACATCAACAGCAGCAACAGCAACAAATCCGCCAGTTAAAAGAATTCTCCAATTGAATAATTCTTAAAGATATTCTCCTACACCCACACACACACACAACATGAACTACACCTGGGCATTCGCTCTCATCCTGGCCACATTGTGCCTGTCCCAGGCAGCGCCCCTCAACAATCCCTACCAGGCCATCAGCTCGCCCAGCGACATTAGCGGACAACCAGTGCGCACAAAACGCGGCAGCTATCAAAATGATTATTACATCTGCTATCCCAGCAGCGTTGTCTATGGCTACCATCACAACAATCCCAGTTCCCCGGACGGACATCGTCGCTCCGATGCGCCGGAGCAACGTTTCCTCGCCTACGACTCCTACGAGGCGCGTACAAATCGTGCGGATAGGGAACGCGCTGCCTACACAGACAGCTTTGGCAAATAATTTACGGATTTCGAAGACTCTCTCAACTCAAACTGGACGTAATACATGGAGTATATATTTTAGTTAAGGCATTCGCACAGGTGTAGCTGTACATAGTATTTATTTATACTAATTATTTATTGTCTTTTATAATATATGTTAGTAACAAAGAAATGAAAATTAAACAACAATTAAACCGAATTAAACAGAATTAAATGAAGATAAAGATCAAGAATATTATACAATGCCTTTTCTATGCTCTTTTTACGGACACTTTTGAAAACGAGATTTATCTCTGCGTGTCATAATCCCTAAAGTGAGACCAATGTATTCATAAGTGCATAAAGTTCCCAATCCAGACTCCTAATAGCACAGTAGATTGCGAGGATCTCATCCAATCGATCTTTCATATCGATTTATATAATCACCCTAACTTTATTGATTTTATATTAAACTTAACATTAGACTAATTAGAGTTACATAACATAACTAAAATAAAAAACTAGCCCAGACAGATGTAAAACAAAAATATTTTTTTAATCTCAAAGCCTTCAATTGTTAGGTCTTTACAAGCCTTCGAATGATTTATGATCGATCAGCTTCATTAAATGTATTGACATTTATATATTAAAAAAATATACATATGTGCATTAAGCTTAAAATTCGACCAAGCTGTGCATAGTCCATTAATTTTTCAGAATATTTTCGAGTCTGCATGCGAAACAAAAACAAGTTTGTTGCCTAAGTCTTTCGTTTTCCAACGCAATCAATATGTGTGTTTACAAGCTTTAAAATATAACTCAACTCAAATGATGTAATTTAACTAGAACCTTTGCCAATCATGAGTCAATTGACAATTAAATTTGCCAGCATACTTTCAGGCATGCATGCGATAAATCAAAACAAGTTCGTTGCCTGAGTCTTTCGTTTTACAAAGCAATCAACAGATTAAAAACTACGCTCGCATTTCACTTTGTTCAACTCACCACGGCGCTGATTTGTGACGAAAATAAAATAAAAACCAATTTTCTGCCCAGCCGCCGTCTGAGACATTTAGCACCTTATTTGCGGTTGGCATTAGGCAAAATGTGCGAATTGTTTATAAGCAGATTACAAAACCCAGAAACTGAGCGCGACTTCAAATTTTTTAGTTTTTTGTAAAAAAAAATTTTTTTTTTTTGCTACTGTCATAAAAACGTAAAAACTCACTTTGGCCAAATTTTTATGAGCCAAAAAGAAAACCAATTGCAATATAGAAAGTTTCCGCCAGCCTCGCATAAAAGCCGACTCCAGCGTGCCGGAAACAAACAGTTCACCAAGACCAGAGTTAGCACAATGAAGTCTATCGCCCATAAGTCATCCTTACTGCTGCTGATCGCCGTGCTGTTGCTGAGCAGCTGTCAGGCGCAGCCCGTGAATGCCGAGGCACGTGAACAGCGACAGCTGAAGTCTAGCCCGGCAGCTGCTGCGGAGGCGGATGTCAAGATGCTGGCAGCGAGCACGGCCAATATGACGCCTGCTTCCATGCCCATGGCCGGCATGATGGCCATGAGTCCCATGGCACTGGGCGGAGGCATCAACATGCAGCTGGCACAGTATCCCGGCTATCAGGCCGGCATGATGCCATTCCTGGGCCTAAGCGGACTGGCTGGAACTGGTCTGCAGACGAGCATTGCCAGCGGCTATCCGGGCGAACCAGGCATGGGCTTCGGTCTGGGCGCAGGCGCTGGCACCAACCCTGGCTTCGGACTAGGCGCGCCCACAGCTGGCTTCGGCCTGGGCGCATCCACAGCTGGCTTCGGCCTGGGCGCACCCACAGCTGGCTTCATGTACGGCAATCCCTTGTACGCAAATCCCCAACTGGGCGCCGGCTTTGGCCCACAGCCCACGCTGGACAACTTTGCGGCGCTGAACAACATCATCAATATGCAGGCCGGAGGACTATATGGTCAGGTGGCTGCCGGGCCACTGCCCAGCTACTTTGGAGGCATGGCCGCAGGCGTCGATGGAGGCAACGGGCTGCTGGAGCGTATGAAATTGCGCAGCTATGCGCCCGGCTTCTAATTTATTTCCAACAATTTGCATAAATTATTTATTTTATTTATTTAGCTAAATATATATTGCACGAACATTAATTGTACTTTTTGCCGCCCATTGTGGCCCACTGGAAGAGCTTCATGCGCTGTTGCTGCTGTTGTTGTTGCTGTTGTTGTTGCTGCAGTTGTTGTTGTTGTTGCAACAACGGCTGCTGCCACTTGGGCGGCGTCGCCGCCCGCTTGGCAGACAGCGTATAGGCACCTTTGCCTACGAAACGCGTGGGCAATGCCCCGAGCCGCATATTGTAGCTGGGTGGAAGGCGCAGACGCGCCTGTTGCGCCACGGCACTGGCCAGGATGAGGCACAGCCAGACCAGCAGCAGCAGCGGCGAAAATTTGTGGCACATCTTGTCTAGAACTTCGGTCGCGTACTGTGGGCACAACTCTGGCCAGCTGCTGCTTTTATGCAACCGTTCGCTGTGCCACTTTTGCCGCGTCGTGCCACACATGCCACACAGTTGTTGCTGCTGCTGCAACGGGGCTGTGTGTCAATTGCTGTTAGTCGAAAGTGGGCTAACTGGGACTTGGGATTTGGCCACTGCCACAGCCCCCGCTGCCCTCGTGCTGCCGTTAACTGGTTTCTCTACTTGCGCATATTTCACAGTCTTCCGAAAAGGCCACACTCGCTAATTGCACTGCCAATCGGAGTCGGACTCGCTGTCGGAGTCGGTGTCAAGTGCAAGGCAGCGGCGACTCGAATCGGTTAAGTCGTGTCTTCAAGCTCAAGTGTTGACCAGCTAACCCGAAAGAGTTGTGCACACACAAACACACATTATACCTATGTCAACTGTAAAGGCAGCAATTTGTTAGTCACTTGGCAATTGGCTCGAGTACCTCGTTTAGAAAGTGAAATTTAGGATCCCATTGTTCGTCGACTTACAATGACACATGTTGTTTTACACGGAAACATTAGCGCGCAACAAAAACATAAAGCGACCCATTGCGAAATTCAATGGGTCTCAATATAGCGTATAGATAAGATAGGCACGGATAAGAATTGTGCGCTGAACTACCTGAGCTCGAGTTTAGGTAGGGTATGTATGTGCTTAAAGGGTAGACGCGGCCACAACGTGGAAAACTTCTTTAAGAATGTGTTTAAAGGCATTCGATTGAAATAAATGCATATTTGACCAGCTTAACGGGAAATTTTCAGATGCCTTTATCAGCTGTACAGGGTATTGTAATTTTGTCTTAAAATGTGTTACTCCATGAACTGTATGAATCCTCAATCAGTATCAATAACTAATATATCATGCAGTTGTCATGAGTCATTAGGTCTATGAGCGTTGTACCGTCAAGCATGAAGTCGCTGGTTCAACTGCCATTTATTGATTTTATTGAGGGGACGCGCGAGGGCGCGTAATTCAAGTTTCTTGTAAAGAGTTTAAGTTCCTCATCACAATTAAAGAGGCCGTTGCTGCTTCCACGTATTTTTAATCTAGCTATGAAAATATGTAGGGTATGCGAATGCTGAGCATTGAACTACCAAGCGTGAAGTCACTAGTTCAACTATAACAAGTTTCAACTGGGAAACGCCGCGTAATTTTTCTAGTTTCTTGAAATTGAATACGATATCAGATTGTCTTATACTTATGATTGATAACACTTTTGTTGTTGTATGTCTTTTGAATTGAAAAGAATTGAAAACTGAAACACACAATTTTTGTTGTTGACCTGCGCAACATTTTTAACTTAAACACGACTGCGTGTGTGTGTGTGTGTGAGTGTAAATGCTTGTGCGAGGCAGGTATGGCACAGCTAATCTGTAAATGCTCTTAAAGCCATGTGAAGCATGCAAAAGGTTTTTGGTCTATTTGTAGAAGATATTGTTGCATTTGCCCAGAGCTGAGCTGTGAGGGTAATCCAGAGCCCCGAGCAGGCCATATAAGACGCGAAGCAGGGCAGGCCATGTGCAACAGTTTCTAGTTTAGACGCGAGGCAAGTGGGACACACATCGCAATGCGCTGCGCATTTGGTGGAATTATTTACACATCGGCAACTTGCAGCTATTTGTGGCTATTGCTATTGCTGCTGCCGCTGCTGCAACAGAGCGAGGCAATGCCCTGGTGGCGCCACAACAACAACGACGCCAACTACGATGCCAGCCTGGATCCGCTGGTCTGGTCGCGCGCCTTTGTCCAGGACACGGTGCGCAGGCCACGCATCAGCCAGCTGGAGGCCACCGAGGTACCACAGCTGGACAAGCACAGGCGGCGCTGGTGGAGTGACAACAAGTTCCACAACAACAACAACAAAAAGAAGAAGAAGAGCAACAAGCAGTATGTGCGCAGACATCGCAAGCGTCTGCTGCTGCGCCAAACTAGATGTTAAGCAAATCAACTGCCAATTAGCACAATAAAACATTGCGACAGTCTACAAAAAATGCACAAAAAACGAATCGTGTTAAAACTAGCTTTGTTTCTTAAACGCGCCACCAACTGAGGAACTACAGCTCCAACAGGGGGCGGGAGCAGGTAATAACACGCCCAAACAAGTTCTAAAATTGCAACAAACATATCTCCTCTCTACTTGCCCGTCCTACTGCCGAGTTTCGTATCCAACTAACCGACTTAGCCAAAGAGCTTTATGACATCTCCCATATATATATATAACTATTTGCTGCTCATAAGATTTTTCTTAGATGTAAATAGCATAAATAAATGGACCTGGTTTATTTACCAAATCGATAGTCAAACAGAAGACGTCTGTTGCTAAGGTCAATTGGATTACGTTTCAAGTCCACATCTGGACACGAGCAGGCGGTAAAGACAACCGCAAACATGATGTAACCGGCAGCTAAAGACCTAAGCAAACTCCAGACCCAGCCAGAGCCAGAAGCTAACCCAACCCAAACGAACTTTGGTTCAAAATGAAGATAAAGCTAGGACTTACCGACTGCGAGATGCGCTGTTTTCAGTGTTAAACAACAGCGTAAATAGTGTTTCTTATTATAATCAGTTGAAGTTCAGGAAATACAAGCCTTATACAACATTTAAAGTCCAATTTTTCTGCAAAGAAAATTATTGAATTTATGATTATAAGAATAACATAAAAATTTAGTATAAAGACAATTGTATTCGAAAATTAAATGTTTCAGTTTTCAATAAACATGTATTTTTTTAAAATAATTATAATTTTATGATAAATGGGAAAAGTCGAAGTAAAAAATTTGAATATCGGAACTTGTTTCAGCAAGCTTAAAATTGTCTTATAATTTCATTTGTAAATTCAAATTGAATTAAGAAAATTTGTCGAATTTGTTACACTCACCTTATAATTTGTATATATTTTGGATTGGGTAGCGCCCAATTTTGTTCAGTGTACAATCGAGGATGACACACACTCGATATACTTGCTTCGCGCGGTTGGAGAACAGCGCATAATCAGTCAAAAAATCAATGAATGAAAGCATATTTTTGGTATGAAAAACAACAACAAGTAAATGTTGCAAATTGTGGACACACGCAATTAGCAGCTACACGCACGAGCCGCGCCCAGAGCAGAAGAAGCTGGTCAGAAGCAATGTGTCCCTCTATATATAGGCATGAATCTCTCGCATTTGCAGATCAAGTACAAATCGGCCAACAGCTTAACTAAAACCAAAACTAACCAAAAAAAAAAATGAAATTTCCCGTGCTGAGTCTTCTTCTCCTGCTGCTGGCCCTGAGCAGCAGCTGGGCAGCGCCTGTGGAGCCCCTGAGTCTGCTGGATGTGGATTTGGACTTGAAGCAGCAGCCGTTGCCGGAGGCGGAGAGCGTGCGTGTGGCACGCGGCCTGGGATTGGGCGGCTTTGGTGGCGGCCTGGGCGGCAAGTTTGGCGGCTTCGGTAGCTTGGGACTGGGCCATGGCTTTGGCGGACACGGCTTTGGCGGCGGCTTTGGCGGACATGGCTTTGGAGGCGGCCTAGGCGGCTTCAAGGGACTTTTCAACAAACATTTCTAATGCCTAGGCTTAAATTTATATTTTTATTTCTCGCAAACAAATTCTAGTATTAATTGAAAAACTCAAAAGTTTTGTGTTTGATAAATGGGATTCAAAGCGCCGTAAAACTGCAGCTCGGCATCCGACTCGATTGCAGGTGTAGTGCTGCGTAGATGTGGGCGTGGCCGTTTGGTGGTGCTGCGCCAGTGACCTATGACCTCACGCACCTGACCCACAAGGCCGCGCCACAAACTCAGCGAAGGCTTGTGCGCTGAAAAGTGTTGGGAAATGGGCTTTATTTAGCTGAAAAGTTAACTGTGCAACTTTAAGGCCTACCCGGAGCTGGTGGCGCCACCAGAGCATCGTACTCCAGCTCATCCAAGGCAGAGACAAGGCCACACAGCAGCAGCAATAGGCAAATCACGCGCAACATTTTAAGCCCAAATCAAAACTGAGCCAAGTCTAACTCATTTATAAGCACAACTCTTCGATGGCACTTGACCACTTTCCCATCATAAAACGCGGGCACTCCTTGGCCCAATGATGCATAACAAGTGAGCACTTGGACAGTGAGAACGACCAGGAGCTACCCTGTAGCCAGTCTAACATATCAGCAAATTGTATCTGCTTAAAAATCCTCGAGTCATGCTTAAAAAGCCGCAGCTTCAGGCCGATAGTTATCGATTTTGGGCAAGTGTGGTTATCGATCACTTATCGATCAAACGAGAAATTGTCTTTAATCTTTAGCACAGACCTATTTATTTATTTATCGATATATATATAATATATATACACTTGATGGACTCTGAGATGGGTGCTATTGGCCAGTGAGATCGACTAGGAGTTACCCAATAGCCCACATACTCTGTAGGTACATCTACTCTATGCGACTAGCTCATACATTCTTTGAGTAATGCTTAAAAGTGCGCAGTTCAAAGCCGATAATTATTGATTTTGGGCAAGTGAGCTTATCGATCAGTTACCGATAAGTTATCGATCAAGTATCGATTATACAAGAAGTTGTTTGTTAAGTTATACATATTTATTTATATGCATATAATATACATTTAATGTGCCTGTTACATAAATTTGCACAAATTCAAACTCCTTTTAGCCACCTTCTTACACGTACAGGGTATAAAAACTCACATCAATTGCTCAAACAAACATAAAATCACACATTTATTGCTGTGCCGCACAATGGGAATATCACAAATTGAAATCAACTGCCAAACGAAATGGCAAAAACTTTAACCATAGTAGCCGCCGCCGAAGCCACCAAAACCGCCACCAAAACCACCATAGCCGCCACGGACACGGGTGCGCGTGACAATCCGCGTGCGCTGATAGCCGCCGCCAAAGCCGTAGCCGCCGTAGCCACCGTAGCCGCCGCCAAAGCCACCAAAGTAGGGCGGCGGCGGTGGTCCAAAGAAGGGCGGCGGAGGGACACCAAAGTACTGACGCACCTTGCGCGCGCCCTGCTCCGCAGGAGCAGCCGCAATAGAGCTCGCATCCACATCCCCCAGCGCATTGTCTCCGGCAGCCAGCAGCTCCGCGGGCAGCGCCTTTGACTCCTCCAGCTCGTGCTGCTCCGGCTCCGCACCGCCGAGCACCACACAGATGCAGAGCATTAGACAAATCTTTGAGTATTCCATTCTATTCACAGCCAGAACCGAATAAAAGTGCGCTGTCAGCGGCGCTTTAATTTATAGCCAAATACTTGGCGGCTTAAAGCTATTGAAAGCGGGGGTTCAATGGCATTTTTGGATTGTCATTGAAAGGTTTTTTTATATTTCTTCTTTTTTACACAATTATTTTGCCGCACCACAAATGCCAAAACTAATTATTGTTGAGAGCAAAAAGCGAGTGCTTAAGTTGTTTACTTGAAATTGAACCAATCTTCGGTCGAGCACAAAGTGCTGTTGATGGATGCGGAAGTCTGTGCGAACGTGCACAGTGGAATGGAGACCTAGAACAGCAATTAAAACAGCTAAATCCAATGTTGAAAATAGCTAAATATAGCTACAATATTTTTCTGAGCAAATCAGCAAATAGAGATGCTCAAAAAAAGACTAAATGGGTTTATAAATTACTTAGCTAGAAAAAAGCTGAATTGACAATAACTATCTATAGATAATATTCTTTTAGTAAGTTAGAAGTAGCTCAATTAATTTTCTCAACAGAAACTAGCAAGGAACAAATAGGAGATGCCCAAGAAAACAGCTAAAGGGATCTATAATTTTAGCTGCTTCCAGCTGATTATCTTTGGGCATGGCTAGAAAGCAGCTGAAACGCAACAATTATCTATAGATAACCATCATTTAGTTAGTTAATCATCCCATACACCCGCATATGTATCTTTAATCTCCTAATTTCAAACAGATTCTTCTCGAATACGCTCATATTCCACGCGCCAATTCACTCTTAAATGAAATTGGAAACTGGCGTCTACTCTAATTGAAATTCACGGCTCGCTCTAAGTACAGCTGCCGCTGATCTTTTCATAAAAAAAAGCACTTGGAGACTGCACATTAAAGAGCAGCTATTTGTTGTTTATTTTTATTTAGCTTGAGCTATGACAACATAAGCAAACAAATAGCGCACAAAATGTAAAACGAAGCTGGGACAAAGGCAAACGCTCAGCTCTAAAGAAACTGCAGCATCATCAAGTCAAGACACACACACACACATATATATGTACATACTTATTTACTTATACACAGATATTTATTCACAATTCGAAACACTTTTGTTGATTCTTGGTTTAGACTTGAGTTTTTATTCAGCCCAAAAAGCCGCCGCCAAAGCCGAATCCTTTGAGCTTGGCGAAACCAATGCCGCCGCCAACAAAGCTTCCACCACCGAGACCTCCTCCGTAGCCACCTCCGTAGCCACCTCCGTAGCCACCTCCGTAGCCTCCTCCGTAGCCTCCTCCGTAGCCCCCTCCATAGCCAAAGCTGGGAATCGTTTGGACTGTCGAAATGGTTGAGACCACAGGCACCGTGGTGATAACAGGCACCGTGCTTATAACGGGCACCGTTTGTATGGCAGGTGCCGCAACGTAGCCACCGCCGCCGCCCACAATGCCGCTGCCCACAAAACCACCGCCCACTATGCCGCCGCCGATGCCGCCAATGTGGCGCGTCTTGCGCACAAGTTCAATGGGCGTGGCCGCCAACAACACAACGAGAAGTGCCAAGATCAGCATGTAAACCTTTTGTCGTCGCATCTTGGGCTCAACTACTGAACTAGCCCCAACCCAAGTCGGGTTATTTATGCAAATTAATTAGTGGGCCACGTTTGTTTGGGGCTCAGCCTTAGCTTTGGCCTGTTTGCGCTAACAATTCACAAATCGTAGGACGCCAAAATTCCCCAAGTCCATGTACGTGGACAACTCGAAATGTGTTTCCCATCTTACACTGAGAGCAATCTCGTATTAAGTTTACCCGTAAAGAAATATAAAAGCTAATAAATGGGAACAGTTTAAGACTTTAAATATAGTAAGACCAGCGGGTGTTACCCGGCTTTGCCCGTGGCCCGTTTAAAATAAACTCGCTCAAACGGTAAACAATAAACTGTCATACAAGCGTTTTCCGCTCATTTTCCACTGTTGCGGGTGGAATTGCCCAAAGTGCAAATGCATCATCCATATATAAAGTAACTAAAGTGAACATTTCAGCTTCCTAGTTTGGGTTTGGTCAATCAGTCAGTCCGTCAGTTTTATATATAGAACTTAACAAATTGGAATATTTTCCTCAGTGTACAGTTCACACCTGATCAGCTATCACAACTGAGTGAAGGTCAGCCCCGGCCACGTGCATGGCGACGCCTTGGTTAATGCGTGTACAAACACAGCATAGATGGCGGGATTTTTGGAGATCTGCTGCATGACGCACCGCACCTCACCGAGCAGCATAAAAACGCGAAGGCCTACGCCGCCGGCGTCAGACAACGTGCTCAACTCGACCTGGTCAAGATGAGTTGCTATCTTCAAGTGCTGCTGATCTGTGCTGCTGCGCTGGCAGCCAGCGGCCTGGACATTGGTCTGCAGCAGGTGCCGGTGGTGCAACAGGTGCCAATTGTACAGCAGGTGCCCATCATACAACAGCAGCCGCAGGCGCTGGGCCTGGCCGCACTGGGCGGCGGCGGCGGTGTCGCTGGTTTTGGCGGCGGCTTTGGAGGCGGCTTTGGCAGCTATCGCGAGAGTTATCGCATCAGGGGGCGTGCCTTTGGTGGAGGCGGCTTTAAAGGTGGCCTGGGTCATGGCCTGGGCGGCGGCGTCGGAGGCTTTGGCGGCGGTGGCTTTCGCGCACGCTACGACAAGAAGGTGGTCGGTGGCTTTGGCGGTGCCGGTGTACTGGGTGGTGCGGGCGGCGGTGCGCTGCTTGGTTAAAATTGAAGTGTTAAGGTCTATGTTAAATAAAGCCAAAGCGTAATGGGACACCCTGTAGTTTTGATTGTGCGGAGTGTTATATATATGCGTTTATAAAAATATTAAATATTATTATAAATAAAACATTTGAAAAATAATTGTGTTTAGCAAATATACCGAAGCGTAAGAAGACACCCTGTATTTATGATTGTACTCGCGCGTTTTGCTGACATGCGCACTTTCCACCCTGCTCGGGCGCTGCTGCGGCTGTTAATGGTGGTTGTGTCTGTGTGCGTGTGCGCGTGTGTGTGTGTGTGTGTGTGTGTGTCTGTGAGTGCTTTTTTTCTGAATGGGGCAGCCAGACAGTTAGCCCAGGCGACTTGGCCACAGTTCGAGTCAGTCGCTCGCTGCAGTCGCTCGTCGTGAACATTGACAGCGCGCTCTCGCTCTCTCTCTTCTGTCTCACACACACACACACAATCTCTCGCTCGCTCGCCACGCGCTGCCGCCGCCGCTTTTAGTTTAGTTGCACGAGCTGCAGCCGCACTTGCAGCACGCCACACGGCAGGTGAAGCTCAGGTTCAATAACAAATCAAATTCAACCGAAATCCTTGTGGAGCTTACTAAAAATAGCAACAAAAACTGAGCTACAAATTTGACACATATATTCACACACGCACACACACACACACTTATATATATAGCGCGTGTGTGGTTGTCTGTGTGTGCGCCAAGTGGAAAACTGTTTAAAAATAAAACAAACGACAAACGGCAGAAGCTGCAAAAAGTTGTGTCAACTTTGTCGCCGAGCAAAGAAAACTAAATAAAAAACATTAGGCATATGCAACATAACCATAAACACAACAACACAGCAAGAAAAACAACAACAAGAACAACAACAGCCACTGCGCGTATATTTTCCATTTGATCTCAGGTAAGCTGCTGCGCGCAGTTTTACTTTCAATGTTAATTCAAATCCCAAATGAAAATTTTTCGAATATGTTGTTGCGCTCTCTTACATTCACACACACACGCGCTCTCTTATATTCGCTCACTCTCTCGCGCTGCGCTGCTGACAGTGTTGCCAGATCTCGCGAACTTCCTTTACAATAGTAACTAGTTCTTGTGAACTGCAGGCGATCTAATCTGTGATATATTTAATTTTGTGATTTTTCAACCCCCCTGTCTGGGCTACCCTACCTATCGCTCGCTCTCCCCCATAATGTGTTACCTGTCTTGTCCTATGGACTTCCTTTCTGCGCCCATTGACACGTATCGTTATGCACATCAACAACAAGCACATGCATATACATATAAGAAGGCAAACACGCACTTCGCATGGTCTCAAGTCCTCATGCAATTAGCATAATTGCGGCTCAACACACAAACACACATGCACATATGTATTTAGTGTTATCATATGACAAGTTGATAGACAGCGTCGTTTCACAACACTTGAAAAACATAACGTAAGAGACGATATTCCTGCAGCTCTTAACTTTTATAGTAGCAAAGAGTTGAGCTGCATCTCCGATTTCTATATAGAGAAAGACTATATAAGACCAATGGAACTTTGAATTTGTTGACTGATTTGTATAGTTAGTTCAATAATATTGCTCTAGTTCAAGTATCGATTACTAAATAACTTAACTATTATAGTAGAAACAAACTTTGAGCTGTTACTTAGATTTCTAGACCCTGACTGATTTGTATACTTAATTCAAGAACATAAATACTTATTTCAAGAATAGATGTAGTTCAATAACTTTGCACTTGTTTAAAGTAATGCTGAGTGGTTTGCATACTAAATTCAAGCTAAACTCCCTTATTGTTCAAATTTCGGATTAATTCGTATTCCGTCTTTTTTCAATCGTATTTGTTGTCAATCTAAGATTTTTGAGGGGTTTGTTTATCTACTACCACATCATCGATATTATTTTAAGACATTGAACTGAGTTCCATATTATTGTCATTTCTATCATGAAATGTTACGTTCCAATTGGAACAGTCGTTTAGCTAACAGTTTACATGCTTGCACCCAATAAGAATAATGGATAACCACCCGCCCGCCCAGCCACCCACGCTGCTGACGTCGTTGCATTGTAGCCCTGACAGAGAGTCAGCTGTAGTATGTTGTTTTGGGCCACCTTTGACATATTGTGTGTACACACAAGTATATAGTTCAAGGTCATTTAAAGATACGAGTGCCCTTATCCAGCTGAGCAGCTCGGCAGCTGGAACAGCGATAAGCTGTCCCTCAACTGTGTCCACTCGGAAGGGCTGCCCACTGTCAAGGGCAAAAACCAAAAACAAAATACAAAATACAAAGCATAACAAGCGCAGATAATTGATTAGTTTTATTCGTGCCGCGAATTCGTATTCCTCAAAAGTTGGAGCATGCGAATGTCATTTAAGGTTCATCAACATGGCAACAGCTATTTATGACACCTGAAGCCAATCCTTGGCAGCCTGAGCCTGGGCCACAAATATGTACAAAAAATTATAAACACGTTCGTTTTTCACTACTTTAGCAGGGAAAAGCCTGCAACTCATGAAACTATCGCCCTTTTTAACACCCCAAAGGGATCTGCGAGTAACTTGTACAAATATCTATAAGAATTTATGAACACATTCTTTTTTCACTGCATTAGCAGGGCAAAAAGCTGCAGCTCATCAAACTATTGCTGTTTGAAGTATCCCAAATGGATCTGATGCCAACTTGTGTCAAATTTATACGGAATATATGAACACATTCTTTTTTCAGTACATAAGCAGTACAAAAGCCAGCAGCTCATGAAACTATCTCCTCCTTAACACCTGCGAGTAACCTGTACTCATGAATAGCTGAATAAGCGTTGCTTTTATCAATATTATGTCAAGTATTTTGGTGTGTAAAAAACTAAGCACTCTTTGCCAGCAATACAGTCCAGCTGGGCAGCTGGGCAGCCAGTCGACAGGTCAGGTCCTTGGTCATTTGGCCGTAAAGTGTTAACGAGTGGCAGCTAACAATAGGTAAAGGGTTTAGGCCCCATTATGGACACAAAGTGTTAGTGAACTCTTGGGCCGGACAGCTTGCAGCTGTCCAGGCGCAGAACTTGTTTTCCAGCTGGCTGGACAAAGAAGAAAGTAGAAAGGACAAAGGACGTGCAACAGGAAGGAAGCGCAGCCATTGAACATTTAATGTATGCAGTGCAGTCGGCTGCAATTTTTGTTTGTTGTTCAGTTTCCAGTTCTTGGGCTAATTTATGGGACTGTCACTTAAACGAGGACGGCGCCAGCTTTCGATTCAAAAAAAAAAAAACAGACTAAGCCCAGTCACAATGAAAGTGGCCATAAATTTGCGGCATGTTGGAGACAACCCCGCCCCATAAATCAGCGGCAAGTGGAGCGCAGCCCAGTTGGAACTGGCTTAATGGCAGCTAATTGCATTTGCGACATTTGCCACAGGCAAAAGAAGCTCTTACACAGTCCAGACTGGGGTTTGGCTTCTTGTGCGCCAGTCAGACGCCAGCTGAAGCTAAATTGCGTCTAACAAAAGCACGCATTACACATACGACCCGTTGCCAAATTCTTTGTCTGACTTGGGAGGCAGCTCCAAGGAGAAGGGAAGTTGCTTTGTCCTCTTTGGCCTCCTTTGCCAGCTGTGGAAAATTGACTCTCAGCACGCATCAACTTGGATATTGTTCTGTTTATGACCAAATTTACATAAGTTTCTTTCAAATTGAGTATCGATTTTGGTTATTTAAAAGATATTGGGGTTCGGCTTATTAAGTTCGTGAATTGTTCAGTTGCTTATTCGAACTGCTTCTGTTCAATGACAGCTTCTTCTGTCTGCTGACAACTTACAAAAAAGATACTCTTCTCTTTTTTGTGGATCTACTTGTGATATTTTCCTAAGTTATAGTAAGAGGCATTCAAATAAACTATTTAGCCCAAGGAACTGACAATAATGTAACCAAATTCATAAATAAAATACAAGTTTTCTTTGTGCCCAGCTCTACAGATTCTTGTTAATTAACTGAAATATTTTTATATTTCTTAATCATTAGGAACTCTTTTGCTGGCGCCCGAGCAGGGATTTATTGCTAGCGCCCGAGCAGGGACTATTCAGCAAAAAGGTCCCTGCTCGGGCGCCAATATATTTTTCTAACACTCATCTATTTCGACTTTTACAGATATAAAGTGCCAAAGGAGTCGAAGGGAACAAGTGTAGCTGCGAGTGTGTGCGTGTTTATAGCATGCTAGCTGCAGTTATGGCATCAGACATTAATTGGGATCCAGGTAAGTGCCGCCCACATGCCGCCTCTTTGCCCTCGTTAAGACATTCGTTTGCAGCGCTTTCAAGGTTGATAACCACGTTAAAGGAATCGGACAATTTGTCCAATGATCAGGAGATAGACTTTCTGAAGGCCCTGCTGGAGTCGAAGGAGCTGAATGCTTTGGTCAATGTGCACACAAAGGTGGCCAAGGTGGGCCGCGATGAGCGTCTCGCGCCCGTGCTGTCCACCTCGGCCCAGGTGCTGTACGAGGTGCTCGAGCAGCTGTCGCAGCGTTGTCATCTAAGCGACGACTGCAAGGAGGCATTTCATCTGCTGCAGGACTCCCACGTGCAGGTGAGCAAAGGTGGTAGCGGAAATGAGAATGGAAATGTAATTAAATGGAATCCGTCTTTCGCAGCACCTGCTATTGCACACGATGCCATTGCGCAGAAGGACTTCTATCCGCATCTGCCGGAGGTGCCCATCGAAATGGACGAGGACGAGGAGACCATCAAGATTGTGCAGCTCGTGAAGAGCAACGAGCCACTGGTGAGTTTAAGCCTGGACTCCAAACGCTTTCAACTCATGTCCATTTGTGTCATTTGTCATTTGCATCGATCGATATCGCGTCTATATAAAGTGATATAACTGTCTCAACTCAGGCGTTCATTTCTCATTATTGTGCCCCACATTTTACCCACATATCACGAGTCTCTCTCTCTCTCTCTCTCATTCTCAATGTCCTCTGCTTTTGTGTCTCTGAAGCCAAGCAGCTGAATTCATTCATTTCCAAATCATTTCCTTCAAATACTCTCGTTTTAATGCTAACAAAGTTTATTGTACATTTTTGCTTTTGTGTAACAAAAATCGAATAAAATCGAAAACAATATTTTCTAAAACTCGCTCACTAAAAAAAAATATATATAAATGAAAATAAAACACAGACAGGAGCACAAAGTGCGGAACCGATTGTTGTAAGTAAAATGTATAGTTCCAGCATAAATAAGACATAAGTGTAACATGGCACCCCAACAACAACAACAACAACAGCAACAACAATTACAACAACAACAACCCGTCTCAAAAAAAAACTTTTGTATGAAAAACAATTTGTTGAATCTTTTCTTTTTCATTGTAAAATATCAAAGAAACGAAACCCAAAAACACACACACACACACACACACTCTTGTGAAGCCTCAACCTAACACACACATATGTACAGCCTCAACCTCACACACACACTCACACACACATGTACAGCCTCAAATATACACACACATGTGCAGCCTCAGCCTCACACACACGCACACACATACACTCTCTCCGCAGCCTGTCGTAAACTCTGCTCAAAATTGCATTGCATACTTTTAGGGCGCCACCATAAAACGGACGAGGAGACGGGCAAAATAATCATAGCGCGAATCATGCACGGCGGTGCCGCGGATCGCTCGGGCCTGATACACGTCGGCGACGAGGTGATCGAGGTGAACAGCATCAATGTGGAGGGCAAGACGCCGGGCGATGTGCTCACCATACTGGTAATTATATTTATTTTGTGTACCCCAATCATGTCCAAGACTCAGTCCGACATCCAATTTCATGTGCCCAGCAAAATTCGGAGGGCACCATTACCTTTAAGCTGGTGCCCGCGGACACGAAGGGCGCCCAGCGCGAGTCCAAGGTGCGTGTGCGCGCGCATTTCGACTACAATCCGGATGTGGATCCGTATATACCCTGCAAGGAGGCGGGCCTGGCATTTCAGCGCGGCGATGTGTTGCACATTGTCGCCCAGGATGATGCCTATTGGTGGCAGGCGCGCAAGGATCACGAGCGTTCCGCACGCGCCGGCCTTATAACCGAGCCGGGCTCTGCAGGAGCGTCGCATCCTACACGAGCGTACGCAACGCGAATGCAACGACATGGACTCTAAGCGTAAGTGTATACAACTATCGAATCATTCATAATTATCGAATCAGTGTGCATGTGTGGCTGAACTCATCGAATCATTTATTCGCCAAAGAAACCTACTCGAAATCATTTACCCAAATTCAATTTGAAAATATTATAAAATTAAATAGAGGTGCGCCCTAAAATTGTGACTGCGACAAATGGAAGATAAAAGATTATTTAAAAAACTAGAGTACTTAAAAGCAGAATTTGTTGGACTCGAAGCGTTAGAGTATACAACTATCGAATCATTCCGAGTCATCGAATCATTCATTTATATATTCAGTCAACTAAATCTACTTGAAATTTTTTTCCCAATTCAAATTTGAAAATATCATATAATTAAATGGAGGTATGCCCAAAATTGAGACACCAGAAATGGAAGATAAAAGATTATTTAAATAAAATAGAGTACTTATTTAAATAGTTGGGCTGTAGCTGCACATTTTTGGGCTCAAATCAAAAATAAATATATTACGCCAAGATGGGAATTCTTTGCATGTCATACCCAGCCCCATAGTTACAGGAATACCTCTATTAATGCGGAACAAACAGCCTTTGACTAATCTTCCCTTGCATGTGATTCATTCGTTTCATTCTAATCATTTGCTCACTCATCAAAACCAATCATCGCTCCACATCGACCTCGACCTCCGCCTCCGTTGCATCTCGATTCCCACCTGGTCGTAGCCGGTTCATGCGCCTCGCTCTGCACGACGCCGCCCGGTTCACCCCGGCTGCAGACGAGCAGCAGCAGCAGCTCGTGCCGCCAGCCAAAGACTAAAAAGATCATGTACGATTTGACAGAGAACGATGACTTTGATCGGGAACTGATAGCCACATACGAGGAGGTGGCCAAGCTGTATCCCAGGCCGGGCATCTATAGACCCGTTGTGCTGATCGGAGCGCCCGGCGTCGGACGCAACGAGCTGCGCCGCCGGCTGATAGCGCGCGATCCGGAAAAGTTTCGCAGTCCGGTGCCATGTGAGTTGGCTCCAGCTTTGCTCCAAGATCTAAATAATCCATATTCCAATACCTTGCAGATACCACAAGACCCATGCGCACGGGTGAGGTGCCCGGCCGTGAATACATTTTCGTGGCACGCGACAAAATGGACGCGGACATCGAGGCCGGCAAATTTGTGGAGCACGGCGAGTACAAGGGCCATCTGTACGGCACCTCCGCGGAGAGCGTCAAATCGATTGTGAATGCGGGCTGTGTCTGTGTGCTGAGTCCGCATTATCAGGCGATCAAGACGCTGCGCACGGCACAGCTGAAGCCATTCCTCATACACATCAAGCCGCCGGAGCTGGCCGTGTTGAAGGCGACGCGAACGGAGGCGCGCGCCAAGTCCACCTTCGACGAGGCCAATGCGCGCAGCTTTACGGACGAGGAGTTCGAGGATATGGTCAAATCGGCGGAACGCATCGACTTTATCTATGGCCACTTTTTCGATGTCGAGATCGTTAACGGGGAGCTGGTGAATGCCTTCGAGCAACTGGTCCAGCATGTTCAGCGGCTGGAGAACGAGCCCCTTTGGGCGCCCTCCATGTGGGTGCAGTAAATTTTTAGCACCAACCCCCCGCCATGCCACGCCCCCTCGCAATTTGTTGAACCAACACCAAAGTATTTGCCATACGAATTTAGCCAACTAATTTTCTTGTTGTTCTTGGCCCAGAGACAACATTAAACACAAAAACTGTACAGTTGATTGCCAATGTTGCACGGCATTTAGTTAGAAAGAGAGAGAGACACGCGCGAAAGAGAGAGAGAGATATACACATATATATAGATATATGTATATATAGAGAGAGATAGAGAAATACTATTTACCCCTAGGCGGTCCTGCCGGACGCTCCTGTCCAGCGTTAGTCCTTTTCACGACATGTACCTTTTTTGCGTAAAAGTGAAAACAATGAAAAGAATACAATAAAAATCAAATACGAAAAGCAAAGCAAGGAAAAATTATAAAAACTAATTAAACAAACATTTAACCAAATTTAAGCAAAATTATTGCAAAACACACAAAACAAAATTAAAAACTCTGTTGTACAACAATTATATAACTCAAATAACGATTGTCCAAAACCAAATCCATATATTAAAGATTTAAAATGTTTAAATTTTATAAACAAACCAAGAGAAAATTATAAATGTGTTACAAATTCCAACAATTCGACTTTTATGTGTATTCTTATACAGAATTTAAGGCATTTCTGTTTACAGCGAGGATTCGAACCAGCAACTTTACTTTTTTGTTCTATAAAATCTATATCTTTAGTAGAATTTTAAATTGTTACGAAATGAATTTGAATTTGATTTGAACCGTTATCTTAACTTGTTTTTTTTTCTATCAATCTGCCTTTATCTTTAGTAGTTTTTTATTATTAAGAAATAAATTGGATTCGAACCAGCAACTTTACTTTTTTGATTACATCCATTTATCTATATCTTTCGTAGCATTTTGAATTATTAAGAGCTTTTGTCACCTTGAAAATCTGTGATATTCGCAAAAGCAATTCCATATGCGCCACATTTGTATGTGCATAAGTAATTATGATCTCACAAAATAATATTTGCATTTGAGAGAATTCTGTTGATAAATAGCAAACTAGATGTTGAAAAAATAGCAAACTAGACCAAAATAGTTGGAGGCAAATCTCTACATCTCTAAATATGTAAATCAAAATAAATTATCCAATTATATGCTTAACAAGTAACAGAGGGTAAGTACATTATGATCATAACATGTTTTTTCTAGATAAATTCTTTAATATGAGCTCTCTTGTTAACATATGTATCTATGCGATTCTTAGGGCCAGCTACTTTGACATAAAGAAAACTCTTAAGGTATAATAATTCATAAAAACTCGTCTTCTGGTCCCCATGAACTGCTCCCTTAATTTAGAAATTGAAGTCATAGAAAATATATGAGAATATATTGGAAAAGCTTCTTATTATGGGGAACGCCCAAGTTTATAGCTATATTTTTTTCTTTTAGCTATAAAACAGCCAAACAGCAGCCTCTTTTGGAGGGCTAAAGAGGCGGCTGCTCGGTTGGCATCGCATGCGTTATGCTCGGCAGCTGCGTCATTGCCAATTGAGATAAGGTCAAACGGCGCGAGCGACAGCCAAGAGCAGAGATTAAAGAGAAAAGTGAAGAGCGAAGAGAGAGTGGAGAGGAGTGAGTGGAGAAGGGAGCGTGAAGAGGGAAGTAACAGTAGCAGCAGCAACCGGGTGATTACGAATGCAGCGTGCACAGAGCGAAGAGAGAGCGGTGAGTGCAGAGCGGAGAGTGCAGAGGGGTGAGTGGAGAACGGTGGGTGTAGAGCGCTGAGTGGAGAGGGGGGTAACAGTAGCAGCAGCAGCAATGATTGCGAATGCGGCGTGTGCCGCGATCATTTGCCGTGCACATTCCGCATCGTGCGCCAATCGCGAGTGGTTGTTGCCCGGAGACGAGCGCTTGTCTAGAGAAACCAGCCACTGCCCCCCACACCTCCTCCCACCCGACCCTTTTCTGAATACACGTCAATTGAATTGTCGCCGGAGAATATGTCGAAATTTGAACTGAAAAATCTGGATGAATGCCTGGAGAAGCACTTGCCAGCGGAGGAGCTAAGAGAGGTGAAGCGCATACTTTATGGCGTGGAGCAAGAGTAAGTATATCTATATACACACACACACACACACACACACACACACACATGGAAACTCTATGCTAATCAGAGCTTTACAGTCAGCAGCTAACTGCCAGATAAGCAATACAATGTAGTTTAACAGCTGCACAGATAAGCCGAAAATTATGTCAATTATTTGGACAGTCTCTAATAAAATTTGTGGTAATAACATGTGTTAAATTCACGCCCTATCAAAAACCAAATAAACACATTAAATTTATATTTAGAACATATATATATATATATATATATGGAGAGAGAAAAAGAATTCTCAGTTTGAGAGTGATTGGCATGATTTACTTGCGCTTCGAAATGTTTATATTATTTGGCGCTACAAAGCTGTCTGTATAAATTATACATTTATTGTGCTTTATTTAAAAGATATCTAATTTTTGTGTTTAGCGTAAAGCTAATAGATATCTGTTGAATGTATATTACATTAATGGAATATATATTTCAAGTTCGAAGACTGGAACAGAAAGAGACCAAAAGTTGGTCTGATTGACTAGCTATAGTATCGATCGGTGGTACTATTAGATAATTGTGTATCCTAATTCTACTATCTCTGCTCCACTCATTCCATTCTTTCTTATTCTCTCTTTGCAATCATCCCTTAGCCAAACTCTGGAGTTGCCAGCGAGCGCCACACTCACCGCCGAGCAGAATGGCTTTGAGATCAAGGGCTATCGCTTTGGGGCACGCGAGGAGCAGCTGCGTAAGCCGCGTCTGGTGCGTGTGGGCGCCATCCAAAACTCCATTGCGCTGCCAACGACGGCGCCCATTGAGCAGCAGCGCGAGGGCATTTGGAACAAGGTGAAGCTGATGATCAAGGCAGCGGCACAGGCCGGCTGCAACATCGTGTGCACCCAAGAGGCATGGAGTGAGTAGCATCAAACTCGGATATTTAATCGAACAACGCAGTGTTCGAGTGAACAAGAAGAGAAGTTCGAGCTGTTCGAACTGTTCGAGCCAGCAACATGTTCGAGCTCAATCTGCGCATGTTTGAGCTGAAAATATGAATCTCGAACCGCTCGAACGAATGCTTGTTAAAGTTTTAGATACGGATACACGTTTCGATTGACTCGATGTTAGACTGAAATTCTAACGTTATAAACATAGACACCTATTGCTCATGGTTATGGTTGAAGAAGTTCGACAGCGAGCCAGCAACATGTTCTTTTTTTTTTTTTTAATTTGGTTTATTTTGCGCTGGAATCGATCAGTGCCTTCTGATCTCTACCAAGCGGAGTTAAGGGTATAGTGTATAGTTATTATTTAATAACTTAAATGATAATTACAGACTTAAAAATATATAACAATAATGGGAAAGGGATGTTTAAGTGATGTGCCTCGTTGGTAGGTCGTCGGGGTGTAGCCTTCGGAGGCGCCTCTCACTGATGGGCTCAGCCAGGGCCCTTGCGGCCGCGTTCGGATGCTGCACCAATTTGTCGGAGTATCGGCTGCTGAAGAAGTTGAGCTGATCTCCGACCTTTGTTGCAACATGTTCGAGCTATAAATTTAAATCTCATCACATTTACCGACTGACTCGATGCAGGGCTCCCCCATCCCTCATATATAAACATAAACACCATTTACTAATGATTTATGTCTTCCCCTCCCCTTTAGCCATGCCCTTTGCGTTCTGCACGCGAGAGAAGTTCCCCTGGTGTGAGTTCGCCGAGGAGGCGGAACGTGGTCCGACAACCAAAATGGTGGCGGAGCTGGCCAAGGCCTACAACATGGTAATTATACACTCAATACTGGAAAGGGATGTGGAGCATGGCGAAACGATCTGGAACACGGCCGTGGTCATCTCGAACAGCGGCCGTTACATGGGCAAGCATCGCAAGAATCACATACCACGCGTCGGCGACTTCAATGAGTCAACCTACTACATGGAGGGCAATACGGGGCATCCCGTGTTCGAGACTGAATTTGGCAAACTGGCGATTAATATTTGCTATGGCCGGCATCATCCGCAGAACTGGATGATGTTCGGTGTGAATGGTGCGGAAATTGTGTTCAATCCCTCGGCCACAATAGGACGTCTCTCGGAGCCATTGTGGGGTATTGAGGCGCGGAATGCGGCCATTGCCAATAGCTATTTTACGGTGCCCATCAATCGCGTCGGCAGCGAGCAGTTTCCCAATGAGTACACCTCCGGCGACGGTCAGCCGGCGCACAAGGAATTTGGACCCTTCTATGGCTCCACATATATGGCGGCGCCCGATGGCTCCAGAACTCCGGTAAGTCTTCGAATTATTTTTTATCAGTCTAATTCGACGTCCTTCGTTTTCATGTAGAGCTTATCCCGCTGCCGCGACGGTCTGCTGGTAACCGAGCTGGATCTAAATTTGTGTCGCCAGGTCAAGGATTTCTGGGGCTTCCGCATGACGCAGCGACTGCCGCTGTACGCCGAATCGTTGCGCAAGGCCGCCGAACTGGACTTCCAGCCGCAGATAATCAGAGAGTAGTGAACACTTCCAAAAATGTATATTGAAATAGAAAATCAAATGAAAAATATTACAAATCCTTTTGGTAGTACCCAGTCAGACGTTGAGCCTCGCGCATGCCCGTCTCCACGGCGCCATGCACGGTGGAATAATGAGTAGAGCTGGTTGCCTCACCGGCAAACAGAAGAATTGGTCGCACCGACATGGGTATAATGTGATCCCAGGACATGCGTGAACCGCACGGCTCATAGGCCAGCATATTGACCGGTTGGGCCAGCTGATCGGGCCCGGTTTTATAGCTGTTGGTCAACAGGGAGCGGTACGAGTAGGCGCCCAAATGCGCCGGATCGATGCTCCATTTGCTGCTGACCACGCGCTTGGGATGCGGTATCTTCAGCTGGGGCAGAAATCGCTTCAGCATATACACGACCCCATGGGCCAACAGTTTGCCGTCTATTGTCTCGATCACCTCCGTGCTGGGTCCCGCCGCCCAGCCAAGCAGCACCCGGGGCTGACAGGCATAGACGTGAAAGGCGTATATGTCCGAGACCCATTCGAGCTGCGGCTGATTCATATCCTCGGTGCGCCACATGGCATTGAAGCCACGCCAGTTGTCCTGCCAGAATTGTTCCTCGAATTCGGCAAAAATCTTGCACACGCTGCCAAATCCCATAAAATTGATGGCCTTGCGTTTGGCCTGCGGCAGATACGGATGAAAGAATGTGGTATTACGCTTGAGCACGCCCAGCGATACGGTGACAACCACATGATCCGCAATATATTTCTTGTCATCCTCGCAGGAGAGCAGCACGGTACCATCCGCACGATCCCAATCGATTTGCATGACGCGTGTATTGAGATCAATGCAATCCTTGAGCAAACCCTGTTCGTTCATCTCATCGCCGCCAAGGAGCACGCGCAGGAACTGCTTGAAGCTGCAAGGGATAACGAGGGTTTAGGTTGGGTTGGGTTGGTTGAATCCTAACGGTTGCCTACGGCCCTACCCGCGTTCGCGGAAATTGTGATTTTCGCCGTGACAGGTGCGGTATGTCTCGTAGCCGGAGGCGCTCATGTCTGTGTCCACGGCGCTGCCCTCCATTTTCTTGAATGTGCGCAAAAATTCGGCGGCCAGTTCGCGATTGAGATTCTTCAAACCGGGCTTTGACAGCTCCTCGGCAAACTTCTCCACCAAATATTCACCAAAGGTGCCCTCGCGTTCGAACAGCTCCGAGCGCTTATAACGATAGATGGACGAGAGGACATTCACCAGCTTGCGGGCGAGAGAGCGCGACATGCGCTGTCCGCTGGAACGTATCCAATCCATGTGCCGAAACATGTCGCCCGCCGGCTCCAACATATTCATTTCCTTAACCATTTGATATACAACATTCTCCTGCTGACCATAGACCCACTGGGCACCCAAATCGATATAGTTGTCGGCAAATTTCATCGTTCTGATCCGTCCGCCGATGCGATTGGACATCTCCACGATCCGCACGTTCTCGAAACCGTGCCTCTTCAGCTCGACGGCGCAGGCGAGTCCCGAAACGCCGGCGCCCAATATCAGAATTTTGGGATCCTGGTGCAGGGGCAGACTAAGTTTCTTGGGCGATTTTCTCTTGGATGCATGATACCGATTGTGAAGCCCTTGATTTGTTTTTTTCGCACAACACTGCGGTAGTTGGGGTTTAAATATGAATTTCTCCAGTTGCCATCGGCCGTACTTACACTTCCCATATAATAATTTACAAAATTTTCAATTATCTAAAACTAAAACTGTAGAGAAATTGTCAAATTCACTCAAATTTCGAATTTATTTGCCTACTCAGCACAGCTCCGAGCAATCCCCAAAACGAAGATCCGTACGATTATTAGGGGGGCAGAAATTTAAAAAATTCCAATTCTTATAGAAAAACGTCTCAAAGGATATAGATCTTTGCGTATAAATTTAATTCAATTCAATCAGATGAAAAACAAAAATAGCCAACCATTAAAATATCCAAAATCAGTGCCAATCGGACGAAAACATAAAACCTTGCAATCGTTTTCCACTTATTTTTCACTCTATTATACCACATAAAGAAGTGAAAATGCAGCTCATCAATCAGTCAGACAGACAGAGAGACAATCAATCAATCAGTCAGAACAAACAGCTTATATATATACATATATACATATGTGTATATACATTTATATGGATAATCACATTTAATTGCCATGTCGGGCAAAGAGCTCGTATTTATATTTATATGGGCCTCAATCACTCAATCAGTCAGTCAGCACAGTTTTCTTTGTCGTTGTACTGTCAATTTATACTTCATTTCAACGTTAAATGTAACTTCTGTGCAAAAAGTAGCTTCATAGTGCTGCGTTGATCGCCAATCAGTAAATTAATCAATCAGACAGCTAGCCAGTCAGTCAATCAGTCAGTATATATTGTGAATCCATTTTTAGCTATTCTGAACTTAAATTGTAACTTAACTTGAAAAATGAAGCTTTATAGCCTGCGCTTTGCGTTGATCTCCAATTAATAAATCAGTCAATCAGCCAACTAGTCAATCAGTCAGTCAATCAGGGGTTCAGTTAGAACAAAAGGTTTCGTAGTTACATGGATATAGGATTTATAGCACAAAGTAGCAGTCTATGCTATACATAATCATGATTGATTGATTGATTGATTGTCAGCAGGACCTAAGAAGACAGAAGGTCTGTCAAAATGTTTCGAATTTAGATGGACATTAGATTTATGTATGGTAAACAGGACAAATTAGCATTCTATTCTATATAGTTGTATTTCTACTCAGGATTAATTGATTTATTGATTGATTGATTGTAAGCAGATCCTAGGAAGACCTGACTAATCAGGCGGTCAGTTAGGACAAAATAGGTATGATGGGCATACGATTTATGTATGGTAAATAGTAGCATTTTATGCTATATATTTTTATATCTAATCAGGATTGATTGATTGATTGATTGTAAGCAGATCATAGGAAGACCTGAGCTTTTTTGTCATTTTTTTTTTTTTTCATTTTATCCATAATCCATTGCACAATTACTTACAAAATAGGCTCGCGCCGACTCCTGATGTTATAGCTGCGACTTGGCCGGCGCCACGCTGAGGCCATAAAAGTCCGCCAATCGCTTGGCCTCGCGCCAACCGGCCTCCACGGCACCGTGGACCGTTGAGTAGTAATGTTCGCTGCTGGCCTCGCCGGCGAATTGGACAATTGGCTTGTCACAGCGGCTCTGCGGCGGCACCAGCATTTTGCTGCGTCCCGGCGAAGGCGGCGTCATGGCAACCACCGTCAATGGCTGGGCCAGATCGCTGGCGCCGGTGCCCAGGCGTTCCGTGTCCATGGAGCGAAAGGAATAGGAGCCACGGAAATACGGATTTGTGTACCAGGCGGAGCTGCGAAAGCCGAGCGGCTCTGGTATGTGCCAGTGTAGAAAGCGCCGGAAGAGATACATGCAGCCGGCAAGTACCTCAGCCGGCTGCAGTGACTCCATGTGCCGGCCATTGGCATTTATGATCCAGCCGGCGAGGACGCGTGGCTGATAGCTGACGCGATAGAAGCCAAAGACATCCTCCAGCCAGGCAAGCGGCGTATTGCGTATATCGGCCAGATCCTGCTGACGCCACAACAGCGTAAAGCCCGTCCAATCCTCGGGCCAAAAGGCCGCCGGAAACTCAACAAACAGCTTGTTGACGGTGCCAAAGGCCAATCCCTGGATAGCACGTTGCTTGGCCACCGGCAGCTGCGGCTCAAACAGCTGCAAATGCTGCTCCTTAAGGACGCCCAGCGAAACGGTGACTATAACATGATCTGCCACGCAGGATTCACCGTTGTTCAGCTGCAGCTCGACCCGAGCATCATTGCGATTCCAATTGATTTTGGTGACGCGCCGATTGAAGAGCACCCGCTGCTCGAGGATGCCCAGATCCGAGCTCGTCTGCAGCTCGCGACTGCGCGTTAGCAGACGCAACAGCTCGACAAAGCCCTTGTCCTTCCAGTTAAGCAGAATGTCGCCCTCGCACTCCCAATAGTCTAGATATCCGCGCCCCGACACCTCCTCCAGGGTGTCGGATGCCTCCACAGAGTTCTCGAATTTCTGATAATTATCAAAGAACTCGCCCGCAACGACCGGATCAATGTCGGCATTCTCCGGCCGGCGCAGCATCTCGTAGAACTTGCTCGACAGATAGCTGCCCAGCGAGCCGCTGCAGTGCTGCAGCTCCAGCTGCCGTGTGACCAGCGAGTCACCCACAATCGCCTTCAGCCGGCTGGCGACGTTGTCCGGCAAGACTTCGCGATTGCTGCGCACACACTGATAGTTCTCGTAGACGGGTCCCGTGGACTCGAGCAGATCGTGCTGGCTGGCCAGCTCGTAGACAATGTTATCCTGCTCGCCGTGGCACCATTGGGCGCCCAGATCGATCACATTCTCGCCAAAGGGTATCGTATGTATGCGACCGCCCAGACGCGACTCGGCCTCAACGATCAGCACATTCTGGAAGCCATATTCCAGGAGCTTGGTGGCGCAGGCAACACCCGACGCTCCGGCGCCGATGATAACGATTTTGTGATCCCGATGCGATTTGCTCATAGCGTTCTATATACGTAGATCGTCCACAACTGCAAACAGAATGGATCCGAGAGGTGATAACAAGTCTCAAGTAAACTAGAGGGGGGCAGAGCAGAGCGCGGGGCTGGGCGAACAATCAGTGTATGAACGATTGTGATTTATTACAATTAAATGAGATTATAAAATGGGAATGGAATGGGATAAATTCAAAATTTAACTCAACGCGTAACCTACATAGCCAGGCGAGCAGGTTGACCAAAAACCCGTCTTACCGTGCTCCTGAATCACCTGAAATAGCTAAAGTATCCTAGCTCGCATCGGGCAGTGCAATTATCATCAATCAGTCAATCAACTGGCCAGTTAGTCAGTCATTTGGTCAGACAGCCAATTAGACAGTTAATCAGCCATCATTCAGTCAATCTTTCAATCAGTCAGACGCTTACACATTCAGTCATCCAGCCAATTAGTCATTCAGTCAATTAGTTGGTCATCAATCATTCAACTTATTACACAATTAATCAGTGATCCTTCAGTCAATCTATCAATCAGGCGATCAAACATTCAGTTATCCACTCAATCAGTCATTCATTTAACCAGTTAATTAGTCAATAAGTCAGTCAATCAGTCTATCGGTTAGTGACTCAATCAGTCATTCAGTCAGTCATTTCCTATCAGTCAGTCATTCAGGATAAACAGAAAATAAATACATATAGAGATGTCTGCACATGAAATAAGATCGGCCAAAAGCCAAGCGGCGGCCGTGAGAACGTCGCTCGCCCAAATATGCAGGGTATGCAGTTCGGCCTAACTGACGTAAGCACTGAAGACCGATTTTCTTCAATTTCTTACGGTGGCAAACGAATACTTGAAAGCATTTTGTTGTAATTTCATATTTTTGGTATATTATAAACAAAATAAAATTATTAAACTACTTTTTTTCGTTAGTAAATCTTCAAAAACATTTAAAATTTGGAATTTCTTAAAGTTTGTCAATTAATTTGGAGCTGTACTCAAACAATAGAAATTGTAAATTAATTTCTGGAATCCAAACAAAAACATTAAACGAAATTTGGATAGATTTTAAAAATAAAAGGGCATAAAATTATTTTCAAAAAGCCAACTAACGGCATCGAAATATATACATATATGTAAAAATACATGAACAAATGTGATGAGCAGAGAAAAACATTATTAGGAATAATGTGAAACAGGCGTTACAAACATTCTCGCGAATCCATAATACCCTGTTGCGTGAATTATAATGAATAGCCGGCATAACGGTAATTGTATATGTATGTTGTTGTTGGTTTGTTTTTCTGTTTTGTCTGTGCTTGCGTGTACTGTAGAAGGGACGGACGGGACGAGGGGAACCATTGCAGCACAGACACGTGCGCAGACACAAATGCCATTTAACGCGAATTCCGTCTGCTCACTTGCTTATGCAGCTGCTTTTGCAATAGTATTAGTTACATGGAAAAAGTACTTACGAAAATAAAAATAAAAACAGACTATAGGTGGCGCGGTGACAAATTGCATTAGAAAACAGCTGAAACAAATTACATTTGCATTTATACGAAATTCGTAACGGTGTTTGCTGATAAGAAGAAACGCGCGCACTGCGTCAAGCTCTGATAACGGAACTCGCTTAAAGTGAGAAAGAGAGCGCGCGCAATCACACAGATAGACAAACGGACCGATACACGCACACAAAGAGTTCAGCCTGCATTTATTAATAGCCAATAGAGTGGGACGAGTGTTCAGTGGATAAACGGTACACAGGCAATTTCTTAGCTATGCAATTTGCTTGGCCAGCCTGGACCAGCCAGTTTTCTAGCTGGCAACCCCAGCGGCACGCTTATACAATGCCCACTTACTGCACATGCAATGGATGGCTCCGGTTGCCAGAAAGAGAACGTAGCATTGATTTTATTTGTAATATTTGACAGTGACCAAACACTTTTCAAGGTTCAAGCGCAGTGCATAAAATTATAAAAAAAAACACAGCACTGCACACATTTTGCACATATGTACATACACATACATATATACACACACAGGCATACGCATGGTTCTGCATGTATGTATATATGTAGCGGCACAAAAAGCTCCCCTAACTCCACTCCCTGTGCTCTGCTAGCCTTGTCTCACTTACCGAAAATAATTGTTTTTCGTTTATTTTATTACTATTGATTATGATAATATTAATATTATTAATTCACTGCACTTTAAACACACATAAATACGATTATAAAATATTGTTGCTACTGCTGCGGTCTGCCGTGGACACAGACACAAACAAAACTGAAAATCATATGGAAACGTGCTGCTCTACAATACTTATGCTGCGCCAGTGGCGTACCATGTCGCCCCACCCAAGCTACACATGGCTGGCCAAAGTTTCAGCTACGCCTCTGCATATGCTGAGAGCTTTCACCGTACGAAAGCTCCCAGCGAGAGCGCGCCAAGGCACGCGACAGCTGACCGGCGTATGAATGAGCTGTTGCGCTGTGAGTGCGTGTGTGTGTGTGTGTATGTGTGAGGGGGGGGGGAGGTGTTGGTTAGTTTTATAAGTAGAATGTCTTATACTGAGTATACGTTGCAGATGTTTAGAAGTAGCTCTTGCTGTTGTTTTACCACAGCTTGTCGCTGAACACGATCTCCTTGAAGATGCAATCCTGTTTGGCAATGCTGACCATGGCCTTCTTGGATTTCATCGCATCCTGCACCTTCTCGCGCACCTCGGCCGCCTTCACATCGTTGCGTATGTAGAAGAGACGCACCAGATGATCCTCGCTCAACGACGGATAGCTGCCCAGCAGCGTATGCAAATCCAGCGCAAGCAATTCAATATCCGCGACAAGGAGCGCCGACAGCGTGGTTATCAAATCCAACGGCGAATCGCTGAGCGAGATCTTGGGCGCAATCTTCTCAAAGAACTGTTTAATGCGCTTCGCCTCCAGATTGATTTTGCGCGTAATCGCATCGCATTCGCTGCGCGTCTTGGACAGCCGCTTGGAGAGCAGCGCTCGAATGTAGCGCTTGGCCAGCAGCTTCTGGGCCTCATTAATGACCATCTCAAAGTTGGCGGGCAGCAGATGATTATAGTCTTGGAAGTAATCGTCCAATGTCACACAGATCGTGTCCACGGCAATGCTGCTGCCGAGCCACTTGACCGTGAATAGATCATTGAAATGGCATTCCATGTCCAGGAAGGCCTCCTCCAGCAAATAGTTGGCGGCATGTGCGCGTATGCGCTGGAATGTGGCCAACAGTTTCTCAAAGTCCTCATAGTGTTCCGTGCGGGATTTGGGCCAGAACAGATGCTTCATCTGTTGCGCCATCTCGACCACGTTCTGGCTATTGTTCACAATGGTTATGATATAATGCGTAAAGTATTTGATCTGGTCGCGATTGCGAAAATGATGCTCCTTCAGCTCGATCACGTTCTTCAGATACGTTTGGCCAAACAGCTCCACCTGCTGTATGCTGAGCACCAGAGCCTTAAACGTGAGCTCCTGGTGTATGGTATTGGTCACCTGCAGATGCTGATCGATCATCTCGAATATGATCACAGGGCCCGCACTGTTGTAATAATGATCCCGCTGATCGGGCAGCATTTCGGAGTACCACTCCTGCTTCTCCGAGTCGACGGTCTTCTTCATCCAATCCTGATAGTTGCGCTCCATATTCTGCAGATACTCATCCTCCAGAGATTTCAGATGCTCCGGATGGAGCAGTGGCCGCGAGAGCTTCAGCACATCCACATTAAGATCCGCATGGGACATCAGATCGGCGCCGGGATACGTGTGCATAACCCAGGCCAGCATCGAGACATACTCGTTACCCTGCAGGCCCGACTTCACAATGTTGTCCAGCTGCAGGTGGAAGGCAAAAAGGTTAAGTTAAGCTAAAGTGGAAGAAAGTGGAGCACGTTACTCACGTAGCTGGAGAGGCCCTCGTGGTAGAAGCGGACATACTCGTTGAAGATGTCGTAGTGCGGCGGGAAGCAGGGCACGCACAGCGACTTGACCACACGCAAGTCCTCCAGGATGATTTGACGCAATATCTCTAAATCTCGCACCAGCCACAGCTTGTTGTCCGCACGCTCCTCCAGCTTGGAGCCCTCGATGCGCGTTATCACAGCCGCCTGCAGCACGTCCATAATCATTTTGCGCCACGCCTTTGGCCGGCCTGGTGGCAGGAAATTCGTGACCTTCTGCTGCTGCAGGGCAAACTGATCGTTCTTCTCCTCGCGCTCGATGATGCGCAGCGCCGTAACAATGACCGTGGGCTTCTTGCGCACGGTGTTCAGCGTGCGGCTGATGATCAGGCGGAGTTTCTTCTCCAGCGCCTGTGAGACCTGATCCACCTTCTCGAAGTGCCGCTTGAGCGTTATCTTGTCGGAGGCATGCTGTTTCGGCTGTTTGTGCAGCTCGTAGAGCAGATCATCGCGCGAGTTCTCCAGATCCGCCAGGCACTGATGCGCATTCAGCAGCTTGTCCTCGTCGATCAGGGCCATTGTTTTCTGGACGCTGGCATCCACATTGAAAATGTGCTTGAGGTTCTCCATGGCCGTTGCGTATTGCGAGTGCTTCGTGTTCTCCTCGCGCACCACCTCGAGCGCATCGTAAATCTCGGGCACGCCCACTAGCAGACGCTCCACCTCGACCATGCGACGACGCACCTCGCGCACATCCTGCATGCACGTCACCAGCTGCTTCAGGCCGACACGCACGCCCTCTAGCTGGTTCTGCATGCCCGTCTTCAGCAACGCCTCCACGGATGCTTTTTTCCGTGCGATTCGATGACGATACTGCTCCACTTTTTCCAGCTGCCCGGGACGCTGCAGCATGTTTTGTATGTCCTTGAGCGCTGCTTGGTGCGCCTCCTCTTCCAATTGTTGCAAATCCATTGTTTAAATTTATCTTACTTTTAAATTGTGATTAATTTTCGTTTTTGTTTTGGAAAAAATCTAAATTACCGATAACAGCGCAATAACATAGGTAGAACAGCTGTTTGTTGTGGTAAGTATATCGATAGTTGGCAACTGTTGATAGGCAGCACTGGCCAATGTTAATAGCCGGCAATAACAATTGCAGCCGTTACAAATAATGTATGCAGTCGGCTCTTGCATTTGTAGAGTTACGATCTGTGGACAGAGGCGTTTTGCCGAGAGTTTGCTTAATGCTTAAGAGAACATAAAATAATGACAGACAGCATCTCCAGCAGCCGCTGCAGCTCTTGGGACTGTTTAATATAGCCTCAATCGATATATCGATATCGATACTTATCGATACAGCGAGCTTACATCTCCAGCCTCGCAATATAAAAAAGTGAAGAAACTTAGTTTCGGACATTGGCGACCTGTCTTCCACGAACAGGCCAATATTCCTCTTAAACAGTAACGTAATATCCAAAAAATTAGAATTATGTTTGCTTTGGCAAAAGTTTTCGTTGAACAATATGAGTTATTTGCATTTAATGAACCTTACAAAAACGAACTGGAAATAATCAAAGTTTGGCACACAATGCCTGCAGCGAAACTTCGACGTTTTAAGGAACTGACCGAATTCGTGCTGCAGGATCTGGACGAGCCCACCAATGTAGCCAGTCGCGCCAAGCACTCGCGCTCGCTGCGGGAGCAGGGCAACCAGGTCTACAAAACTAAGTCCAAAAAAAGTGGCAACGACTTGACGGAGTGTCTGCTCAGTGCCAGTCGCCTCTATACGCAGGCTATTCTCGAGGCGGAGAATGCCTACGAGGAGCTGTGCTTGGGCTTCGCCAATCGCGCCATGGCACTGCAGGACTTTGGCTATTACGAGCAGGCCTATGATGATTGCGAGTGTGCCCTGGAGTTTGGGTATCCCAAGAATATGCAGCATAAGCTGATCATGCGGCAGGCCTATTGTGCCTGGAAGCTGGGCGATGCCCAGAAGCTGGGCGAGCACGTAGCCTGCCTGGAGCAGCTGGAGCTAAATGCCAGCTTTACCCAGCAATTGGAGCAGCTGCAGCAGGAGCTGCAACTGCTGCAAAGCAATCCGCAAGCGGAGGAAGTGAAGGAAGCGAAGCTGGACGAAGTGAAGCGAAACAATACTGAAATGTAAATTTTGGATTTTTGTGCCATTAATCCCATTAACCCACTAACCTTATGCCAAATTGCAGCTCAACGGACGCAGGCGGCAGGGGACGCTACATGATTGCCTCGCAGCGTATTAAGGAGGGCGAGATTGTATTCACGGAACAGGCCGAATGCTTTGTACCGACCCAGGGTCGTCTGATTTGCCAGCAGTGCGCTGCGAGTCTGCTGTGCGCCCCCATACCCTGTACGCGGTGCCATCAGCGCGTGGTCTACTGTTCGCGCCGCTGTCGCCAGCTGCACGCGACCATCCACGGCTACGAGTGTGAGGCGTATCGCAGGGATTTGCTGCTCCCGATTGGACCTTTTCATTTGGCTCTGCGCCTGGTGCTCACCTATATGCCGCAGTGGCTGCCGCAGCTTCGCAACGGCGGCTCGACAGCGGCAGAACTGTGGCAAACTCTGATATCCATCGCCTCCGCCGAGCACCATTGGCCAACTGCACCGCAGCATACGCAGTCCCTGTGCATGATGCATCATCTGGACAAGGCGGACGCCTCGAAGCTGATATATTGCGTGCTCTCCGCCAACCAATTGCAGGTTTATCTGTATAAGTGCACCAATTTCTATGATCAGCTGCTCGCCAGCACAGCTGCCTCGGCCGAGGATTGGCATTTGCTGCTGGCCGCGCTGATAGCGCGCACCAACAATCAATTGCTGAACAATGCCCATGTGGGCGATGCCATTCTGCCCCGCGATCTGGGCTTCAATGAGTTTGTGCTGCTCCGGCCGCAGCTCTGGCGCGCACCATTCCGTCTGCGCTTGGGCTGCCTGCACAAGTTCGACAGGACAACACTTGTCAAGTCTCTCAATTTGCCGTACTATGGCCTGTGCAATCATGCCTGTGAGCCCAGCCTGCGCAGCTGGTACGATGGCCGTTCGGTGAGCAGCTATGCGGCGCGGAACATTGAGCCCGGCGAGGAGATCTTCAATTGCTACACCTTGAACTACAAGATGTCCAGCTTTGCCAAACGCAAGGAGCAGCTGGAGCAGACCTTCAACTTTCAGTGTAGCTGCAGCAAGTGTGTCCGTGCCGAGCCTGATCAGGATTACGTGGGTTAACCTATCACAGCTACGCTCTATTTTTGGCATCTCATCTCATTTGTTTTCCCTACTCTCGAAGTTTGCTTTTCATCGCTATCGCTGCCAACACTGCGAGCAGATCTTTGTGCCTGCCCAGCTGGCGGAGCTCAGCTGGTGGCAGGAGCCCGAACCGCCACAAATTTGCTGCACAGTATGTCAGGCGCCCCAAGATTTCAGCTGGCATGAGGAATTTCTAGTGTTATGCGCATGCTGTGATAAACCGAATGCGCGTCACGAGGCGTACAAAGTGCTCGATTATCTCAGAAATTGGCTGCTCGACTATCATAGTCTCAGGCAATGCTTGGCCAAAAAGCTAATCCTGGCCTGCCTAACAGCCAAAGCAGGTGAGTGGAACACAAGCAGCATGTGGACTCTCCTGGTTATCCAGGTCGTCGTATCGCCCTTGCTACCTTGCGAGAGTTTGTGATTTATTATAATCCTCTCGCTTTCCCGACAGCCGGACATCCGTTCGAGGACACAGAATTTGGCCATTTGGGGCGCATTATGGAATACGTGCTGGCGGGAACTGAGGCGCAGATTGGCAGCAACGCGGTTGAGTACATACCCATAATGGGCTGCCTGTTCGATCTGATTGCCTGGGGCAAATACAAGTGCAGCAAGCAGAGGCTGGCCAAGATGCGGGCCAAGCTCGATTATCTGGCCGGCGAAACGCGACGGATATTTGTCAACTATTACAACGATTTTATTGAGCCGCATTGCAAGTGACAATAATAAATTCACTTGCTAACAATTTATAATTATAAATTCTCTAGATTCAAGCTAAAAACAACAACAATAAACACTGGCACTTTGTTTCTGGCATCAACTAAGACTAAGACTACGTTCGAGAGAGCTGATTTAAATCGAATGCCCCTTGATTTAGATAAAGTGTGAGGCATATTCGTGCGGCATGACGCCGCGTCGCGGATAGAACGTGTGCGCCGTCGAAAACTTGAGCAAATTCGTTATGTCGCTGGTGTAGATGTCTGCGAATCGGAACAGACGCCGCGAGAAGTACGTGGGATTGTGATACGTGCGAAAAACGCTGCCGAACTGTTCGTTGAACACGTTCTTTGTCTTGTTGCTGCAATGCAAAATATATATGTTATAATATCTATTTAGATTATATCTTAGCTGCAAACCCACCGCAATTGATCACGCTCCTCCATCCAGTCACGCAGGCAGACCTGCGCAGCCTCGCTCTCCTCATCCTGCGTGTCCTCAATCAGCTGTGTGAGCATCTGCAACCAATTGGCGCTCATCTTAAAGTCCACGCGATTCAATGTCTTGATCTCATGCTGCAATTACATTGAGAATTGATTTATAGAGTACACAATTTGAATATGATTTCAAAAATAAATACGCACGGCCAGCTCGCTGATGATGGCGCCCGTGCGCCAGCTGTGCTTTAGGGTCACATCTGCCAGATCGCTGTAGGGATGATCGCCAAAGTAGAGCACCGAATGACCGCGCCAGCCTTTCAGCTCCTGCAGCTGCCGCACCGAGCCCTGCGAATAATGGGAAATTTATATAATATTAGGTAATGCGCTTCGCTACTGATACTGGCTATATAATCATTACTAATGCATAGGCTTATGACTAATATATTATGATGTATGACTCATGCATTATTTCTTATTATCTAAATTAATAATATAAAGTAATACGCTTCGATAACTGAGAGTTATCCACACAAAAACTAATCATTTGACTGATTCTGGCTATATAATCATTGCTAATGCATAGGCTTATGACTAATATATTATGATGTATGACTAATACATTATTTCTTATTATCTTAATTAATAATATAAAGTAATACGCTTCGATAACTAGAAGAGTTATCCATCCAAAAACTAATCATTTGACTTTTCTAACCATATAGATCTATATGCTATTATAATTAGACTTGCGATCGCCTAATGTATTAATTATTATTACTAATGTATTTTTTATTAATATTTAATTTAAATAATAAAAAGTAATACGCCTCGATAAGACTTGCAGATGTGTGTTGCGGCTAACTGTAAGAAATATTTATAAAAAAAAAACTAATTATCATACTAATTCTGGCTAAACAATTAACTGGCGACTGCCTAATGTATTATTTACATTGCTAACAATTGATTTTACAGCTGTGTTAAGTGTTTTACAGCTGTGCAAATACACGGAAATTGTGCTACCTCGTAATAGATTTTGCCTTTTTCCAGCTTAAACACGCGATCCCATAGATGCGAACTAGTTTTCTCATCGTACAGCCGTATGGGCCGTGATTCATCCGTAAAGAATTTTGGTTTCCGCGCCTGCACAATGACCACATCGAAGAAATCTCGCCAATTGGCGCCCACCAGATAGGACATGCCGCAATTGCTATTGGAAAAAACAATATTATATTCGGACTAGCCACATGATGTTTCTTGGATCCGCCACTTACACGAACGAAAAGGGACTGTTGGTCACCAAAAAGAGATTCTTGCCAGCCTGCTGAAGCTTCTGAAAATATTGGACAAGTCTTGAATTGCGTTCGATGTACTTTTCCGTGTTCTTCATGACGGTGGCATGCATTATGGGATGACAGGAGCCCATCGCGGTGCGCGTGTCATGGAACACAATCTCCGGATGGTAATCGATGCGATTGCGTTCAAAATATTCGATAACATTGCACAGCAGGCACATTTCGGGCACTGAGAACAGATCCGCCAATTGCACCATTTTCGAGTTCGTATTATGCTGTGCGGCAACAGAAATCGAGAGATTATAAACCAACTTTGCTTGAGTCAATGAAATACCCACCCTATAGCTATTGTTGGGTCCCTCCACGTAGGCGATGGGCAGCAAACGATTGTGATAGAGCTTCAGGACCTCCTCGGCGTCCACCTTGGTGCGTCCACGGTAGACGGAGCCGAGCTGTAGCTGCAGAAACGAGTCCAGCTTGACGAGCAGACCCTTCTCCACATCGTAGTGCAGGCCACGCACAGCAAAATTCGGCTCATATTCCAGATCTAGAATGTCGTCCGGATATCTAAAACGCTTGACCAGCATTTCACGTGCCAAATTGTACAGCAAGTCCTCCAATATGGGCTTGTAGCAGGCGAGTGTATAGTCATAGTCGAAGCCATACACCTGCACCTCGCTGAGGTCGAGCTCATTGCACGCAAACACAGCGTCTGGATGCACATCAACGGGCAGCTTTTTGGCTAAAATATGAAGATCACAGAGAGAGCTTTTTAATGATCTTCTTGGAATTTAAATAGACTAATCGTGGAGTCTAAATGGAGTGCCTGATAATCGTAAGGCTTACATTGAAATTTCTTTTTTGTTGCTTCGTAGAGCTCTTGGAAATCACTCACAGTTTTTCGGCCCCCCAATTTGGATTTGATAAGAGCGTGGCGGGACGTAACGGCTGCTCCGGTATCATGGCTGCTGGTGTTCAGATAGCGTGGCCTGCGCCTGGCTGTGCTGCACGTGACTTGGCCCAACAGCACATTATGTTTAAATATAGCATCGACAATTGGTCTACGCGCTGCACACATTTAACTTGATTGCTTGATTTAACTGTTGTGTGGGCTGCATAAAGTGGTCGGTGTTATGTACACTCGCAGGCTGTGCGAGCGGGCTCAACACGAGCAGACTGCATGATGGTAAATTGAAGTGTGTTGCTAGGGTGTGCAGAGCGGTTTTAACGCGCAGCGGCAGCTTAATTCTTGCAAACAGCATGCTCCACTTGAAATAAAATTGAAGTTTACATTTAATAATTAAACTTAATTGATCGTTAATTAATATATGCAACAGCTGTTTGCTCGTGTGCAAAGTTGTGCAACACTGCGGTTATCTCGTGCCTGTGCCATATCGATAGCAGCATGGCAGCGATGTTTCCTGTCCATCTCTAATTGTGGAACAGACACGAACAAAATGAAAGCGATCGAATAGCGATTAAATTAATCCAAATTAAGCGTAAAAAGAAAAACAATTTAAATTTCGACATTAATTAACCAACTTGGGCAGTACACAGGAAATTTTCAGTGTTTTTTCAAGCGACAAAACCGTGGGTAAAACTAGCTGCATTAACGAATCAAAGTCAATTTCTTTGTGCCCAGTGCATGTGTGTGCGTGTGTGTACGTACGTGCGATTCATTCATTTCCATTACGTGTGTGCTGGCAAAATTTGGACGGAATAAAAGTTACCCAAATAGCAGCAACAGCTCTTCGATGACTTGTGCAATTTTGTTGTTGTCTAAATTGTCAAAATAGATGCGAGCAATGTAGAGCTGCTGCTGGCCCCTACGAAGGGGGGCCTCAGCCAAGTGCCATGAAATAGGAAAACATTTATTTTAAACATATTTAAAAGAACGTGATATACTAAATATATTGATATTTGCGGCGCAATATTAAAAGCGAAAAAACGCATCACAATTTGCGTTTACGTCTGAAGAAGAAGCAACAAATACGTCAAGCACAAATACCAATACAAAGACAATTTAAACGTATTGGTAAATGCGTATGTGAAGGTACATAATATACGTATGAAAAGTATTTGCGACAAATTTCGGCGTTATCAACACCAACACCACCCACCAGAAGCGCACAGTCGTTAGAAACAGCGAAACGTAGAGTAACCAAAAAAAAAAAAAAAAAAAAAAAACAATAATAATAAAAAAGAAACGAAAAGAAAAAGCTCACCGAACACAGAACCAACTAATTTGATACGTAGAATTATGAACGTAGAGAACCAATTGAAGACGCCGCTAACGCAGATTCGTAATTTGGTCAAACACGTGAACAAGCGAAATTTTAATGAGAGCAGCGAGCAAATAAAGCAGGTATGTTTCACATTTAACCTTGTTTTTAAAATACATAACCAAATAATAATAACAACAACAACAACAGAATATCAGCAATTCCAATAGCAATGAAACTACAATGAGTGTTGACAAATTTTGCACATATCGGCATAAGCCAACACACACAGTGCTGCCAACTTAATAGCACAGCGGCTATATTGCCATTTCGCTCGCACATGCATTTTCGCCGACGCCATTACAGTTTGTGTAAAAGCAGAAAATTTCTCTGCCTTGCGCGAGTTTCTTGTAAAAAATTGCCTTTCTTGTTAAGTTGCTAGTTATTTAGAATGTATAAAACTAGCCTAATTACAAACAATAAGCATTGCACGCCGCTGTTGCGTGCCACCTAGTGTAATATCTCTAGTAAAATTGTGCAAAAAAAAAAAAACTTAAAAAGAGCGTACAAAGTTTTCTGCCAGCTGCGCTGCCGCCAGCCCTTGAAGTTCAGTGTACGGACTTTACAGTCTGCCTTTTTGCATTTTATATTGTGTGCACAATAATTTGCAAATAAGTGTGCAATAATTTTGGATATCGGTAAGGAGTTGCATATTTTGCGATATTACTTTCATATTAAATGCGCATATAAAATTTTCATTTGACTACCAACACCAATACATGAGCATACATATAGCCCTCTTACCTTCATGCTCACCCCTTGCGGTGTGTGTGTGTGTGTGTGTAGGCCTAAAATTCCCAAGTTGAGCGAGGAGTACTCTGTATGTCATTTTTTTTTTTTTTGCCGTTTTGCATTTTGTTGTGGAGCAGCTGCGCGGCCACAGCTGTTGTTGTCTCGCTTCTGCGTATACTCGATTGAGTTTCACATTTGAGTTTCTGTTTTTGCAGTGTGTGATGAGAGAGCCTTAAAAAAAAAAATACAAAAAAAAAAAAATAAGGCTTTTCGGATTTAGTTGTAGTTTTTTGGGGGGTTTTTATTCAGATATTTAGTGATCGTTGTGGAGCTAGCTACGCTTCACATTTCTCTTTGTGACTTGTCAAAATTTCAAAGTGTGCAATGAAAATCGAAGAAAAAGAAGATAATTATAAATAGTTGCATCAATTATTATTCAGTTAATTGTGTGACCGCTTTTGATGAATTGCTCATGTGTTATCGATCTCTAACTTCTGCTGCCCGGGCAAGGCAACATGCTCAGGTAATCGTCTGAGCGACTCTGTATTAATCGCCTTCAACTTCTGCTCTCTCTCTCTCTCTCCATCTCTGGCTCTCTCTTTCCATTTCTTTTTTGTTGTCCATTGTGACCTCGTTTGCAGTTTATCCAAGATTACGGCCTCGAAGCGGATCGTAGCTGTCTGCGATATCTGTTCACGGTACTTAACTTGAACGATCCGGCACCGAACGTCACCGCGCAGCTGCAGGCGAAGCTTCTCGGCGCGCACTTGCAGCGGCAACTGCAGTGCTCCTCGTTTGTGACCAACATATGCCTCGCCTTCGACCAGCATTTTGCCAAGCATAAGGTGCGTCCAAACAAATCCAAACACAGCAACAATAACTATTCCATGTTTTCCACAGAGTCTGAAGCCATTAGCACTTGCCGATCTCGTTGGACAGGTGGCCAAGCTAACTGGCATTAACAAACTTTGCGAGTGCATCTTTGCGCTAGCGGTGACCCACAGCTCCCATCCGGAGCTACGCCAGAGCGCACGTGAGAATCTGCGCGGCTCGCTGCCCGATCTGCTCGATTCATATCTGGGCCAAAATTCAGCTGCCGCAACTGCAGCTGCGAGTGGTCTGCACGAGATCTCCTTTGATCTGTTGCAGTATTTGTTGTGCTGCCTGAGTGAGTACGTGAGCCCGCAGCTGGAGGCACAGTTTTTGAATAAGCTGCGCGAGGAGTTTCCGCGTGAGGCGGTGCCATTGGTTCTAGCCCCGCTTTTGTACCGTAGCCCAACGACGGCGACGACGACGACGGCGACGGCAGCCAAATCGAACGAACCAACTGATGCAGAGGAGGAAACGACGAACACGAACACGACGAACACCAGCAGCTGGAGCAGCTCAAATGCAGATAATCTGAATGAAGTTGGCATTGAGGATATCTATGACCATTTATGCGAGATAATATTTACAAATCAGGTGTGTGCACAATTTATCTGCCGCCTCTTTTTTACAAACAATTTTACAATCGACTCTCACACATATTGCAGGGCAAAAATAATATTATGGACACATCTTGGATTAATTTAATCCTTGAAATCGGTTATGAATTTACATCGAGCGTTGAAGATTGCAAAAATCATTTGTGTTGCGGCGCTGGCGGCTCCCGAGAACTGCAGCCCAAAGATGTTGCCAAAATTGTTGGACTCATGTGCCGCCGGCACTCGTCGCTGCTCGATTGCAATGTAAATCTACCGACACCGGCGAATTTCTGGCCCGGACAGGGACAACAGGCTGCTGGCAGCAGCAGCTCCAACGCTTCACAAACCGCACAACAGAATTCTAGCAGCAACAACAACAACGATGGCAGCAGCGAAACCAGCAGCGCTGCCAGCGAGAAGAAGGACAAAAAGGATACAACAGACGCAACACAAACATGGAAGCCGGATGTGTTTGTACAGGCGCTCAAGGAGCTGGTGCCGCAGCTCAACTGGAAGGAGGTCTGCATGGGTAAGTGCCACAAGCAAGACTATCTAATTGCTAAATAGTTGAGAATAGATGACTTTATTAGAGGAAGAGAAGACTCCAAGCAGAATAGTCTGTAATGCTTGTTATAGTCATCACATAGAACCCAAAACGGCTCATCTTAATCATTTCATTCATTCAAAATGGTTAAAAAGTATTTCAATCTGTTATGCAAAACTATGTAAAAGACAGCTCAAATTCGATGAAGTACATCAATTTGCCCTAGCCCTAGCTTCAATATGTTCGCAGGCGTAAACTTTCAACACTTTTTATTATGATTTCCGTCACATTTCATCTCAAATCGAATTTCGGCCATCGATTTTTTTTTACTATCTTTAGTTATTTGATATTTGCGTCATGTGTAATTGTTTGAAATTAATATTAGTTTTTTCGTCCTGGCTTAATGAAATTTTTTAATGAAATTGTAATACATTTTTGTTTTGTACATTAGTTCTTCAAATCAGACCATTTATACATATAACTGATATATATATATATATATATATGTACATGTATATATCTTCAAAATTTCGAAACATATTACAGAGCTCGATCATCCCGAGTTTGTGCTGAAGGATCGCATCGGCTTGGATCTGCTGCTAACCATCCTAAGATTGGCCACGCAATCGAATCTGTTTCCGCAACCGGAATGCATTTACCGCCATTGGGCTAACACCGAGGGTCAATTGTCGCTGATAACGACCATGCTGAAGAATCCGGATCTGTTCTCCTTTGCCGACTACGTGTTCAGTCAGCCGGCGTTGGATGTGCTGAAAACGCCGCCCGATGCTGAGAATAAGGAGATAGCTGCATGGAAATCGCTGCATCTGGTTGAGGTGTTGCTCTCTATTGCGGACAAGGGCTACTTTAGTCAGGTGCACGAGCTATTCAAATTTCCGGCACAAAATTGTCCCGATGTGCTGTTTCTGGCTCTGCTGCACATAAATCCGCCGTTGACACCATTGCGCCAGGATCTGTTCAATCAGCTAATACCCACGTTTCTGGGCAATCATCCCAATTCGAATGTGATATTGGCCAGCGCCTGGAGCTCCACCAATTTTCAACTGCGGCCGAGCATCATGAACGCCATGTCTGAGTGGTATTTGCGCGGCAACGAATTCGATCAGGGCAAATTGTCGCGCATTCTCGATGTTGCACAGGATCTGAAGGCGCTCTCCTCGCTGCTCAATGCTCGCTCGCATCTGTTTATCATCGATTTGGCCTGTCTGGCATCGCGCCGCGAGTACTTGAAGCTGGAGAAATGGCTGAGCGACAAGATACGCGACCATGGCGAGATCTTCATACAGGCCATGATCAAGGTGCTGCAACGCCGCTGTCCGCAGGTGACCAACTCGAAACTGCCCGAGGATCAGCTGCCGCCCAAGCAGGCGCAACTGTTGCCCGAAACCGTGACCACAATGATTAACTGCCTTCAAGCTTGCATCAATACTTGCATACAGCCGGAGACGGCCGAAATGATTATGCAAATGGCCAGCAATGTGGCCATAATGGCTAGCAAGGCGCGCGCCGCACAGCAGCAGCAGCAGCAGCAACAACAACAACAACAACAGCAGCAGCAGCAACAACAGCAACAGGCTGGCGGTCCGCAGGGCCTGGTGCCGCCGCCGCCAAGTATTTTGCGTGGACATCGCGGCATGGATTTGCCAGGCGGCGGCATTGTGCCCGGCTCGGTGCCGCCACCGCCGCAGCCACAGCAACCCTTCTCGGGCAATCTGAATGCACAGCAAATGTTTGGACCGGGCGGCGGCATGGATCCGCTGACCAACATGTCCAACAATCTGGCGGGCCTCAATCTGGGCGGTCCCAATGGAGCTTTCAACTTTGGCAACATGCTGAGTAAGTATCTAAAGGGGAAACGAATCTGAGCGAGAATCTGCAGTGGGCTGTGCCTATTTGCTTTTGTTGTTTGTGTATTCTATTTTTGCCTGTCTTTATGAACGGCTACAGATAACTTGGTTTCTACTCCAGCATCTCCGTCGCGCCTCATGAATCCCGGCGCCAACCCCTATCCGCCCATTCCAATACAAATCCCAGCGCCGCCGCCGCCAAATGTGGGCAATCTGGGCCGTATGCTGCCAGCTGGACCGCAACCAACGCCAACGCCACCGAATCCCAATAATCCGGTCATGGCCGATCTACAGATGCCCGTTTCCAAGGAGGTCGAGGATGAGGCGAACTCATACTTTCAGCGCATCTATAATCATCAGCCGAATCCGACACTGTCCATTGACGAGGTGCTCGACATACTGCAGCGCTTCAAGGAGTCCAGCCACCGGCGCGAACAGGAGGTCTTCCTTTGCATGCTGCGCAACCTGTTCGAGGAGTATCGCTTCTTCTCCCACTATCCGGAGAAGGAGCTGCAAATAACCGCTCAGCTCTTTGGCGGCATCATTGATCGCAATCTGGTGCCCACATTCGTGGCACTCGGGCTCTCGCTGCGCTGCGTTCTCGACGCACTGCGCAAACCGGAGGGCTCCAAGCTCTACTATTTTGGCGTGACGGCACTCGATCGCTTCAAGACACGCCTGCACACCTACAACAAATACTGCGAGCACATACGCTCCATACCGCATTTCAGCGACTTTCCGCAGCATCTCATCCAGTACGTGGAGTTCGGCATGCATGGTCAGGAGCCGCCGCCACAGAAACTGATCGGCCTAAGCAACACCATACCAACCTCGGCCATTGCCCAGGGCGCCACGGAGCCGCTGTACCGCGCCAACTCAATGCCCGGTAAGTTAACCATGATGCTGTCCTCCCAAGATCCAATCCATATATGTGAACAAAGCTTGGCAGGTCGATCAAAGTTTTTCTTAGTAGCCTAGGCTAGCCTCTTAGAGGCTGGCCGCCTTAGTCCGAGCATCCTGCTGGCTGTGTCTGAATTAATTCTAAAAGCCAAATTATAAATTTATAATTTATGACGGAACAGAGAATTGAAAACGCTCTAACATGGCCGAGGCGTTTGCCAAAGTTTTGATTCACGTATTTGCACGATTCTTTAAAAAATTTTCATTTAAAACTAATTGTCAATCCTCTTGCAGGCAATATGGCAGCTGCTCCGAATGTACAGAAGCAGCCCGTTGTAGTGTCGCATGCCACGCGTATGAAATCGATTGCAAATGCGACCAACATTGATACACTGCTCGTGGCCAAGCAGGAGGAGAAGGTGACGGTGCCCCCGGAGCCGGTGCAGGACAAGACGGCGTTCATATTCAACAATCTCAGCCAGTTGAATATACCGCAAAAATGCGAGGAGATCAAAGAGATCATGACCAAAGAGTATTGGCCCTGGCTGGCGCAATATCTTGTGCTGAAGCGCGCCTCGATGGAGTTTAACTTTCATACGCTCTACTACAATTTTCTGGATGCGCTCAAGAACGTGGAGATCAATCGGTATGTGACCAAGGAGACGCTGCGCAACATTAAGGTTCTGCTGCGCTCCGATAAGGGTGTCATCAATTTCTCGGATCGCAGCCTGCTCAAGAATCTCGGCCATTGGCTGGGCATGATGACGCTGGGTCGCAATCGGCCCATTTTACAGCTGGATCTTGACCTGAAGTCGCTGCTGGCCGAGGCCTATCACAAGGGCCAGCAGGAGCTGTTGTTTGTGGTGCCATTTGTGGCCAAAATATTGGAATCATCCGCTAAATCGCGCATTTTCAAATCTCCCAATCCCTGGACCATGGGCATTATGTATGTGCTCGGCGAGCTGCATCAGGAACCCGATCTCAAGCTGAACCTTAAGTTCGAAATCGAGGTGCTCTGCAAGACGCTCAATCTGGAACTGGAGAAGCTCAAACCTGTCATCTACCTGAAGGATCCAACACGGGCGCTGCTCATCGAACAGCAAATGTCACAGCCAAAGCCCAAGGTGGTCGAGCCGCCGCCCCAGCAGCAGCAGCAACATCAACAGCAGCAACAGCAACAGGCGCAGCAGCAACAACAACAGGCGCAACAGCAGCAACAACAACAACAACAACAACAGGCGCAGCAGCAGCAACAACAACCAGCACAGCCGCAGCCACCGTCAGCTGAGGTAGATCCGCAGGCGATGCTGATGAACAACAACAACAACTCGAATGCACCCGGTTCCGTTTCATCGCCCAACTTGCCCACAGATCCCAGCCAGGTTGTGCTGCCGCCGCCGGAGCCGCGTTACTCCTATGTCGAGGTGAATGTGAACAATTTCCAGTTGATTGCCCAGCAGCTGGTGTTGCCACCGAATATACCCTTCCTGCACGCCAATCCGGGCATCAAGCACATTGTGGTGAATGCCATTGAGCGCACAATTACCGACTGGCTGCAGCCGGTTGTAGATCGTAGCATACGCATTGCGTGCGCCACCACCGAACAGATTATACGCAAGGATTTCGCATTGGATGCGGACGAGAATCGCATGCGCACCGCCGCCCATCAGATGGTGCGCAATCTGGCCGCCGGCATGGCCATGATAACCGGCAAGGATGAGATCGCCCGGGCTATTAGCCAGAATCTGCACAAGGCCTTCATGGCTGCGCTGACGGGCGTGCAGAGCATGGCCGATATGCAGGCCGCCTCAATGCAGCTGGCCAATGAGAATGTGGAGCTCGTTTGTGCGTTCATACAGAAGACATCCGCTGAGAAGTCGGCGCTCGAGATCGATCGACGTTTGTCGACGGACTTTGAGACGAGGAAAATCGCACGCGAAGAGGGCAGCCGATTTGTCGATGCACAAATCTTGAGCTATCAGCAGGAGCGCCTGCCGGAGCCAGTGCGTCTCAAGGTGGGCCCAGCGCCGCCAACACTTTACGCCGTCTATTCGGAGTTTGCGCGCAGCATTCCCGGCTTCCAGCAGATGAGCGACCGGGACATCGCACTGTTTGTGCCCAAGCCGCAGGATATACAGCCGCCGAATGTGTTTGCCAACGATGAGAGCAGCATGGTCTATGCCGAGGTGGCCAACAAAATGGAAGCGTTCATGAACACCGCCATCAATGTGCCCACCCTTCAGCTGCAGGCCAGCAAGATGCACATGCTGCTAAACGCTCTGATGGCGACGCGTCGCCTGCGCGATCAGGAGTCGGCGTTCAATTTGCTGACCCGTGCCGTCGAGGGCCTGACAGAGGGTCTGATCAACGTGCAGGATCACATGGAACAAATGAAACTCTACCGGGACATACACTTGCGCATACTTAGCCTGCTGCACAACAGCTTCGGTGCACCCAACACCGAACGGGCGGTGACCAAATGCTTCTTTGATATACGCGAGGAGGTGCGCTACAATGTGGAGGCTGCACGCGCTCTCATCACATCGCATTTCGTCAATCTGAATCAGTTCGATGGCATGCTGCGCGACTGCATGGATAATGGCAACAATTATGTGGCCGTCTCCTTTGGCATTGCGCTTCTCGAGCGCCTCATCATGGAGGATCGGGCCATTAACATTGTCTCCGACAATGAGTTTATGGCCACCGTCGAGCTGCTCGGCCGGCTCACCCAGCAGCGTCATCGCTATCCCGAGTGCATTGTCAATGCCATCGAGACGCTCTGGTCTGGCAATCTGAATACCAGCGATTACGGCTCCTTCAATCCGGGTGAACGCTATCTGGCCGGCGCATCTCATTACATACACTCCGGCATGCATCATGTCAGGGTAAGATCGGGTTAATTGAAGTTAAGTTTGTGCTTTATTTAATTGGTTATTTTTATTCGCTTTACAGTCATGCGACACGGATGATCCGCCTGGCCTGCAGGAGAAGACCGAGTTCCTGCTCAAGGATTGGGTCGCGCTCTACACACAGCAGAATCAGCTAACGACACGCGATGCCCGCAATTTTGGCGCCTTTGTCCAGAAGATGAACACATACGGCATACTGAAGACGGATGATTTGATAACGCGCTTTTTCCGTCAGGCCACGCAAATCTGCACGGATGTCGTCTATCGCATGTTCGCCGACCCGAGCCTGCCCATTAACCAGGCCAAGAACAAGATATTCCAATGGATCGATGCGTTTGTCCATCTGATTGCCATGCTGGTGCGTCATTCGGGCGAGGCGGGCAATCCGACGACCAAGATCAATCTGCTCAACAAGGTGCTGGGCATTGTGCTGGGCACACTGCTCAAGGATCATGAGTTGCGCGGCGTTGGATTCCAACAGGTCGGCTACCATCGCTTCTTCATGATGCTCTTCATGGAGCTGTGCTCCGCCGACAGTACATTGGAATCGTTGATGCACAGCATCGTGTCGGCCTTTGCCTACACATATCATCTGCTCAATCCGAGCGTGGCGCCCGGTTTCTGTTTTGCCTGGCTGGAGCTAATCTCTCATCGCGTCTTCCTTGGCCGCATTCTGGTCCAGATACCCGGCCAGAAAGGCTGGCCCCTATACGCCCAGCTGTTGCAGGATCTCTTCAAATATCTCGCTCCATTCTTGCGCAACACCGAATTGGGCAAACCCGTCGGCCTCCTATACAAGGGCACACTGCGCGTCCTGCTCGTGCTCCTGCACGATTTCCCCGAGTTTCTGTGCGATTATCATTTCGGCTTCTGCGACACAATACCGCCGAATTGCGTTCAGATGCGCAACATTATATTGTCGGCGTTTCCGCGCAATATGCGGCTGCCCGATCCGTTTACGCCCAATCTAAAGGTGGACATGCTATCGGACAGCAGCAATGCGCCCAAGGTGTGCAGCAGCTATATCATGAACATACAGCCGCCCAATTTCAAGAAGGACCTCGACTCGTACTTGAAGGCGCGCGCCCCCGTCACATTCCTGTCGGAGCTGCGCGGCCATCTGCAGGTGACCACAGAGCCGGGCACGCGCTACAACATGACGCTCATGAATGCTCTGGTCATGTATGTGGGCACCCAGGCCATTGCATTGATCAGGTGAGATCAGCTCGTGTACAATTCACATTCCAGTTGGTTTGACTTTCTCTCTCTCCCTCCAGAAACAAGAACTTTGTGCCCAACACGTCGAACATTGCGCACAGCGCCCACATGGACATCTTCCAAAACTTGGCTGTGGATCTGGATACCGAGGGACGTTATCTGTTCCTCAATGCCATTGCCAATCAGCTGCGCTATCCGAACAGTCACACCCACTATTTCAGCTGTGCGGTATTGCATCTGTTCGCCGAGGCCAATTCAGAGGCCATACAGGAGCAGATTACACGCGTCCTGCTCGAGCGCTTGATTGTTAATCGTCCGCATCCGTGGGGCCTGCTGATCACATTCATTGAGCTGATCAAGAATCCCATTTACAAGTTCTGGGAACATGATTTCGTGCACTGTGCACCCGAGATAACCAAGTAAGTGAGCCCAGATAATCAATCTTTAAATGTAAATATATGTATATACATCAAGGCTGCAAACCGGATTCGTATCAAACCGAACCGGTTCGAGCACGTAATTCCCAGTTACTGATTACTACAAAGCAGCCGCATCTTAAACCGAAGCAAAGCTCTGACCCAGTAGAAATCTAATCTCATGGGGCATCTACTTCTGCCTTGATAGCGGTTTGGGCTGGATGGTAACGCACCCAAAGTATCGTTTGGCATGTTAATAGCTTACGTCTCCTGCCTTGGAAGCTCTTAGGTCTCTCTCGATGTTCCTACTACGCATATACCCAAAAGCATTCCATATGCTTCTTAGAATCTTGATTTTGTTGAGCCGGAATCTTGCTGCAATCCACGGGTTCTGTGACAGTGTCTATTAGGAGACTAGGATCGACCTGGTCATCACAGCCTTGTCATCTGCATACGTGAATCTATAAGAACATCTTTCCTATCCACAGCTGAGTAAATTGTGTAGAGAGTGAGACCAAGGGTCCTTACTTGGAATTCATTTGGGTTTGCAGCCCTTATGCATATGCATATATATCATGTATAACCATGCACTTGTTGCACTTCCCATATAGTTCCATATATCTTCCAGTCGTAGTATGTAGCGCACGCACAATTGCCTTAACACCTGAATGCGTGTTTATTTATGATTTCATCGTTCGTTTTGCTTTCAGATATTTTGGTGAATGTCTGATTGTATTTAATCGATTTGAGCATTTGAACAGCATTCAGAGTGCAGCCTAATAATAGAGCAACAGTTAAATAAGTTTTTCAATGATTATCGAACTGTAATCTGTATATATATATTTTGCATGTGCCACGCCCTCGTAACACACCCATCCCGTCCCACTTGTATCCTATGTAACGTTTGCCAATCGAAAATATATTATTAATACAGTATTTAAATTTGCAAATATAAAGAGTAAATTTTGTTGAGAGTTGAGCAAGTTTTGTTGATTGATAACTCGTTTCAAACCGTTCTCTTACGTATTTTTCAGGCTATTCGAATCGGTCGCCCGCTCCTGCCTGGCCAAGTCGAATGTTACCCAGCAGCTGAACATGGCCGTCGATGGAGCCGATAGCCAGGAGGTGGTCAACATTAACTGAGTAAACGCAACGGTCCGACGCTTCAGCCTGGACATAAATTTTGTGCCCCAATGAAACGTAGACAGCAGCAGCAGTAAGAGGAAGAAGCAGCAGTAGGAGGAAGAGAAGGGAGCAGCAGCAGCAGCAACAGCAGCAGCAGTAAGAGGAAATAGCAGCAGCAGCCGTAGCCGTAGCCACCGCGGCCACCATAAAATCAATTATATATATATATATACTAACGAGATGTGTTTAGTTTTTAGTAAATCGTTTTAAGCAAAATATGAAACAATGAAATTACAAAAACGCAGAGCAACAAAAACTAAAAAAAAAAAAACAAAAAAACTAAAAAAAAAAACAAAAAGAAAATCGAAAAAAAAAATGATAAAAAACGAAAAGAAAAAAAACAAAAAAAAAAAAACAAATCAAACAAAAGCCAGTCGTCGCCCAGCCAGGCAACTGGCCCGAACCGAGAAAGAGGAAGAGGAGCTGTTACAATACGATATATATGATAAATTCGAGCTGTATTTAAGTAGTAATTATTGTGTTGAGATATATATATATATATGATAATCGAAATGAGCAACATTTTAAAATGCCCGCAAATGTTAAACAAAAATTTTAATTCAGTTGTATTATAATTATAAATGGAAAAATTCATGTATTTACCTGTGGTTTTATGCCCTGGGCTCAGGTTCAAATAAAACCCCACGCCCCCCTCCCCCCACTCCCTCCTCCTGTTCCCCTGCCAGGAGAAAGTGAATCGAATGAAAAAAAAGGAAAGAAGAAAAACAAAATGAGAAAAAAAAATTGCAAAATGTACTCGAAAATACACAAAAACTAACAAATGCGATGTAAATATGTAGTTGTTGTTGCTATTGACAAGGAACAGCAACAATAATAAAATAATAAAATTAAAAAAAAAGTATATATAACAAAAAGACATAGCAGCAACAACGAGCACATATAAATCTATATCTATATATATATAAAGAGATATATAAAGATATGGCATATATATATATTCATGTAATTACTATTCATTTATTGTGTGTATTTATATATAAATAATGCAGGAGCAGAAAAAAAATATATATATATTGTAAAGCCAATTCAAGTCAAGTTAATTGAAGATTAAAGCATAAACGAATGTTTTTTTTTTGTTTTAGATAACGTTTAATTTTTGTTCAAACTAAGCTTTTGTTTAATGCATAATTTTAAACTGTTTCAAACGCGCTTCACGATCTTCACTTAAATATGTTTTTATAAACAAATACAATATATATTTATATATATCAGAGACATACACATTGAAATCCATGCCTTGTTCAGATCAGAGACCCGAATATATGTTTTGCAATTGAAATGATTTTAATTTTAGACTATTTTAAAGTTAATTAAATGTTTAAAAACAAGCGCTGCAACAACAACAAGAACAACAAGAAGAGCGCAACAACAAAGAACTTTAGTTTATATAAACAAATATGCACATAAATTAATTGTATTTTGAATTGAAGAGGGCAATTGTGTACAATAAATAGGCAAACTAGGCCAAGGCGGGGCACACACACACACACACACACACACACTCACACACTCATTTATAGACTAATTGAATTATGCAGTTGCAACAACAACAATAACAGCAACAATAACATGAACAACTAATTTTAAACAAATTGCAGTTAAAAAAGGGCGTTAACAATTATTATTAAAACGATTTCCGATTCTTATGTACATGCGTTCAAACAACAGCAAAAATATAATATATATATATATATATATATATATATATTAAATATATATTTATATATATTTATATATATTATATAATTCATTACAATCGATCTAAGTAACATTATGCATTAAGTGGAAAAATATAAAATATATGTATAAATGGCAAAATTTTAAATATGCCGCGTTTCACTTTATAATCTTGCTCTTGATTATAAATTTTTTTGGATTTATGGATCGCTCAATTTGAGTCTAAAATATATATTTAGAGCTCACAGAGAAGACCGCATCCTATATATCAGATATCTTCGATATCTATATCCATGTGTCTGAGCTGGAGCAACAGTATCTTGATGTGAGCTTCAGAAGGAAAGTATTTAATGCTTGAGGATCTGGAGCAGGTCCAAAGGTTTTAGGGCTTGGATTAGGAGCTGTTCTGGCATTCCTCCTATGGTTGCTTGGCTTCTGCAAGTCTATACGAGTTGAACCAGAACGTTCTCAAATGCTTTCATTCCTCCAAAAGCAATGTGGAGGATATCGAGAAATTGGTAAATCGTGTTCAGCAATCTCTTGTTAATATTATCTATCTTTTATCGTGTATGCATTTCTTTCCTTAGCAAATTCTGCAGGCAAAAGTAACTGAGGAAATCTTTAAATTGCCTAAAATTGATCCTAAGGCCTTCAGTGCTTTCAGCCAGGTTGAATACTGAAGCAATAATATGATCTATTCACTGGACTCGTTTAAGAGATCTATTTAGTGAAGAAGAAATCGCAGGCTCGGCTTGTCCTTTGCCGAATTCGAGGTTCGTATAGCTAAAAAATAACTTTGGTTTTATTCAAATATCTCTTTCGTTTTTAGGTTTTATTGTTGGTTTTGTGCGGCATTCTACAGAATCTGAAGATCCTATTCGATTCCAAGCAACGAAATCATATCCAAGAGGTTCTGACTTGGCTGCAGGTTCGTGGCGCTCTGGTTATATTTTATGTATTTATTTATTTTAGAAGTAGTTCGTAGACTTGAACTCAGCCCATGCCGATAGGACATATCATACGTAATAAGTGCACACTCTTTTTTTCTGTCATCAAGTCCCTTAGACATCGTTTCGATGAGCAGGAGCGTGGGAGAGCCAAATGCGACAGAGCGAGATAGCTGTTGCTTGTTTAGCTCCCGCTACGTTTACTCTCAGTGCTGATCGCAGAAATGCATGTGTGTGCGTGTGCACAAGTCAGTGCTGCCCATCTAGCTAAAATTGGCTATTTTCCAGCCGGCAGCAGTTGCAATTTTAAACTGATTTAGCTATTTTGTGGCATTTCAATGACAAGTACTTTACAATTTAGTAAAGTATTTCGTAAAAGAGCTTTTCCTCTACATTCTTAGTGCTCAATGGGGTGTAGGCGTATACTTAAAAAAGCTTTGCTTAGGGCGGCCCCTCGCGCGCGCTCTCTCTCTCTATCACTCTCTCTTTTTCTGGATACTAATGTACGTGTGTATGTGCACATATGTGTATGTCGTATATATGTAGCCCATTTCCGCACCCAGACTTACATAAGCTACAACTAAGAGTGGGCGTGTGGGCGGGCTTTGGATGGGTGGCAGCGCATTTAGGTTAAGTAAACACAACGAAATGTCGATAAACGGCAAACAGCTAAAACTGCAAAACTCGACAAGAGACATAGAAAACAATCAAATGTATCTGTGTACGTTTTTATTGTAAATATACATTTGACACGAATTCAGCATTAATTGAAATGCTGCAGTCATCGCTAACGCTCGCTGTTAATTCACATGAATTTTGACATAAGCCTGAAAGGAAAAAGAAAAAAAAAAAAACAAATACCAGTATGTATCTGTAGCTGTAATTGTGTGCGCGCTTGGCAACCGGGCAAAGGCGACGGCGGCGGCGGCGGCGGCAGCAACAACATAAAAAAAATGTGGCACACTTAAATGCTGCGTCAACGTCGCAGTCGCTGCGCGAAAAATTCCCCTACTCTCGGCCTCATGTACTGGCCCCTAGCACACAAACAAGCACGCTCTGTACATAATGTGTCAGCGAAAGCTACAAAAAAGCGCGTCAAATTTGAATTTGCTTAGAAGTGCGCGCGCCACACAGAGAGCGACGGGCAGAGAGAGCGAGCGAGCGAGCGAGAGCGCAAAAGTTTCGTTAAAAAGCTGCAACTGCGGCAACGCAAGCGACAGCTACACGCGCTGTCACGTGTTTGTATTGCCTGTGTATGTGCATGTGTGTCTGTATGTGTTGTATATACATTATGCATGTATGTATGTATGTATGTATGTATGGGCATGTAGTTTTGTGTAGCTCAGCAAAGCTTTTTGTGGCGCACGTTAAGCTCGCGCCCGCGCTCGCTCGCTCTCCTTCTATCTCCCGCTCTCTCTCTCTGTCGCACTGCCAACAGCGGCAGCGGCTGAGTCAGCACCATTAGTTTGAACACATTTTCTGTATGCTGCCAGCGGCAAGTCCAAGTCTTTTTGTTTTTCTATCGTTCATACATATATTCTCAACTCACACACACACACTCGATTAGTTGCCTTTTCAAATGTTTATGCAGCATTGCAACTGGCTGACAGATACAAATGCAGGCATTGCCATTGCCCCATTGCCCAGTCTCGCAGAGCTTACAACATTTGGTGGTCGGATCCCACGAAACCACACAAAAGCCACAACTGGATTTCTTTAATCTGACACGCTCTCTACCTGCGCGCGTGTGTGTGTGTGTGTATGTATTGCCATCTCTCGCCACACTTTCGCGCTCTAGCTACACTCTGCGCTCTGGTCGCTGCTGACCCAGTTTCCTAGGCCTGCACTGGCCAGGCGGGTTCGGGTTTTGGCTTTGGCTTTCACAACTTTCTTGTCGCTGCTTAGCTACACCCACCCTTGGCCCTTCAAGCCTACACCCCCCTTCCCTGCACCCTTTCCCGCTCTACAATTGCAGTTCAGTTGGAGTTGGCTTTCCATCGCACCGCCCCGCCCCGCTCTGCCACAAATATGTTCTAATGTCACATGCTCGGCGCTTGGGCCAACAAATTAAAACATTATCTTGTTAAATTGAAATGGCAACGGAAATTACCAAAATCGAAAATAAATTGCTTGCTTCAAATGTGAAACGTGTCCTTTCTGAAAGGATTATACGCGCACATCTGTATGTGCGCATGTGTATATGTGTATAGCACACGCCATTTGAATAGGTACAGTGGGTAAGAAATCGTTATTGTATTGGGTGTAACTTGCTGATCGAGTATCTTATCATTTTTGATATTTACTTGCGTTGCTTCGATCATAAAATATAATCATAATTAATGAACATATATAAATAAATCGAATAAATGTTAAGTGCTTGCCGTAGCTAACGATAATTAAAAACGATCTAGATTACGAATATCGTTTGCTTGCGCTCTCTGCGTGTGCGTAGTTGACGATATTCGCAAGAAGCAAATCAACAGCAGCTAATATCGTATGCAATTCGCAACGAATATCGTTTGTTTACATCACGTCCGCACTGTTGCAATTTATCGAGCATTGATGCATATCGATAGGCAGCACTTTTTGCAGTGTTTTACAGTAATTTCAAGGGCATGGTAAACTAAGTGGAGACAAAACCAATTGTAAATTGTGCTAAGAAGTTGTTAAGTTTAGTGTTTAAATAAGTGTTTAATTATCATAAAAACAGTTATAGCGGGCAAAATGATCGTGAAGATTGTCGCCAGCTGCTGCATTTGCCGGCTGAGCTGACAAGTTGCGTGTTTTAATTAAATTGTCAACGTGTGTGTGTGTGTGTTCGTGTGCGTGTGCGTGTATGCAAAGCATATTTGTGCGCTCTCAAGCATGACAAACCCAAAGGGTGACAATGGCCAAATGTAGCCGCTGCAAATGTATCTGCTGGTAGGTGGAAGTTCATTGGAATGTCCGGTAGACCGCAGCACACACAGGTGAGATATGCACAATTACCAGGGCCTGGGTGAGCGGGTGGGTCGGGGCGGCCGGGGGCGCTGCGGTCAGTGTTGTCAAGTTGGTAATTTTTAAAAGCTAAATTTGGCTATGGCATCGTTGCAATTCAGCTACTTTTAGCTATTCTAGGACTTATGTACTTTTCTGAAGCGACAGTTGGCAACACTGGCAGCGGTTGGCAACATCGGCTGCGGTTGGCAACTGCCAGCCTGCGGCTTGGGCCGGGACAAAGTGCAGCCAGGCTGCACTGGCGTAACTGGAACACTTTGTACATGGAGTATATCTCTTATATAGACCTATGTCTATATTAACAGTATATATAGCGCCGGGGTATATATATTATCCTATATAGACATAGGTCAACATTTCCCAATCCCATAAGACCGTTAAATCTCATTCGATTTTCATGAGGTTTGACCTCTAGATCAATACCCTCAAAAATATCCTATACAGACTGTTGGAAGGATGAGTGTGTGAAATACACACAAACACTCATACATACAAAAGTTACAATGAACAAGTAGGCTTTTGTTATTTTCAGTCTTGATACTGAAAAGCTGCTATTGTTTAGCCTCAGTCTTTACTGAACTGCAGAGAGTAAAGAAGTTAACGTGCTCAGTAAAATAAAATAATAAATATTGAAATCAACAAATCTAAACAGTAAGTACTAAGTGTACATTTCAATACAGTCGGTCGAAATTTTCCACAAAATTTAACTTCAGCTCGAAGACAACTTATGCACTTTATGGCAATTGAAGATATAGCCTTTCAAGTCCGTCCAATCACAGTGGCATTTTTAATCGGCCGAACACTTTCCAAGGATTCTGTGAAGAAAATCTGCGCTGACAACAGATTCGTCACTCTGATAAAAGTTGTTAACATAGAGTAACAGGATACCAGATCTGGCCAACAAAGCGGCCGTTACGATATTCGACAATTCAACATGGGAGCGGTACACGATGAGTTTCTACGTTACGAAAATCTTTGTGTATGCCAAATCAACCCGTTTCGAACGATGCGACTATTCCAGATTGTTTCAATTCGTTTAGGCTGGAGTCTATCAAGATTCTCACTGTGCTTATTGTGCTATTGCTCATTTTTTATTCAAGAAGCCTGGTCGAATCAATTTGGGATTGAAGTTTCTCCGTGTCTATTTCTTATCATTTTTTTTTATTCAAGAAGCCTGGTCGATTCAATTTGGGATTGAAGTTTCTCCGTGTCTGCTCTTCTTTTTTATTCAAGAAGCCTGGTCGAATCAATTTGGGATTGAAGTTTCTCCCTATGTCTACTCTTCATTTTTATTCAAGAAGCCTGGTCGATTCAATTTGGGATTGAAGTTTCTCCCTATGTCTACTCTTCATTTTTATTCAAGAAGCCTGGTCGAATCAGTTTGTCAATGCCGAATCAACTCGTTTTGAAGGATGCGACTATTCAAGATTGTTTAAATTCTTTTAGGCTTGCATCTATTAGGATTCTAAGATTCTCACTGTGCTTATTGTGCTATTGCTCATTTTTTATTCAAGAAGCCTGGTCGAATCAATTTGGGATTGAAGTTTCTCCCTATGTCTACTCTTCATTTTTATTCAAGAAGCCTGGTCGATTCAATTTGGGATTGAAGTTTCTCCATGTCTGCTCTTCATTTTTATTCAAGAAGCCTGGTCAAATCAATTTGGGATTGAAGTTTCTCCCTATGTCTACTCTTCATTTTTATTCAAGAAGCCTGGTCGAATCAGTTTGTCAATGCCGAATCAACTCGTTTTGAAGGATGTGACTATTCAAGATTGTTTTAATTCTTTTAGGCTTGCATCTATTAGGATTCTAAGATTCTCACTGTGCTTATTGTGCTATTGCTCATTAAGAAGCCTGGTCGAATCAATTTGGGATTGAAGTTTCTCCCTGTGTCTATTTCTTATTTTTTTTATTCAAGAAGCCTGGTCGAATCAATTTGGGATTGAAGTTTCTCCCTATGTCTACTCTTCATTTTTATTCAAGAAGCCTGGTCGAATCAATTTGGGATTGAAGTTTCTCCCTATGTCTACTCTTCATTTTTATTCAAGAAGCCTGGTCGAATCAATTTGGGATTGAAGTTTCTCCGTGTCTGCTCTTCATTTTTATTCAAGAAGCCTGGTCGAATCAATTTGGGATTGAAGTTTCTCCCTATGTCTACTCTTCATTTTTATTCAAGAAGCCTGGTCGAATCAATTTGGGATTGAAGTTTCTCCGTGTCTGCTCTTCATTTTTATTCAAGAAGCCTGGTCGAATCAATTTGGGATTGAAGTTTCTCCCTATGTCTACTCTTCATTTTTATTCAAGAAGCCTGGTCGAATCAGTTTGTCAATGCCGAATCAACTCGTTTTGAAGGATGCGACTATTCAAGATTGTTTTAATTCTTTTAGGCTTGCATCTATTAGGATTCTAAGATTCTCACTGTGCTTATTGTGCAATTGCTCATTTTTTATTCAAGAAGCCTGGTCGATTCAATTTGGGATTGAAGTTTCTCCCTGTGTCTATTTCTTATCATCTTTTTTATTCACGATTTCGTAAATTTTTGTAATATGAGACTGAATAGTTTTCTAAACATGTCTGAGCACAAATTTATAAATTTGGTTATCCATTATAATAAAATTGCAAAAATTTTGTTGGTTATTTTTGTGCACACTTAACTTATCAATCACAGCCAGTTGATTGATTGACTGATTGAAGTTGTCTCTCTATCTCTATCTCTCTCTATCTCTCTGTCCCTCAGTCTCTGTCGCTGTCTCTATTATGAGCGAATTGACAGGAAATTGCGCTGCTGTCGCTACCAATTGGCATTCAAATAAAATCAATTCCAATCCAAAACTCGGTTACTAGAAGAAAATGTGCTTGTACTTTTTGCATGCCTCCCGAAGAGCGAATACTCTTTGCCGAAGTTTAGTTGGGTTAATTTGGAAAACCAAAAAGTTCACCCTACATAAAACTAGTCAAGCAGTCGATTTTTATACGCTTAGCCCATTAAAAATGGGTATAAGGGTATATTGTATTTGTGCAAAATCCAAATGTATGTAACAGGCAGAAGGAAGCATCTCCGACCCCATAAAGTATATATTCTTGATTTTTTAGATGTAGGTGCTCCTAGTGCCTGCGCAGATCGAGTTTGTTTCCGATAACTTACTCCGTTTCCAAGCAATCGATAAAAATCGATATCGATATCCTGTTTTTTGGGCAATTTTGGTAAATAAAAAGAGCTAGTCACCAAACTTGACATATAGCTTCAAAAATAGAATATATATACGCATTTGATGTTGGAAGAAGAGGGTTAAGGGTAGGGAGCTCCCGACTAGAACCTCTTACTTGTTTTTATATAGAACTATGTGAGAAAGTGATCCGTTCTTGGTTTAATGTTAATAGCAGAATTTTAAAGGACGGAAAACAGTTTCCCTGGAAAATCCTTTCTTTTTAGCTAATAAATCCTTTGAAAACTATTAGATATAGGGTTTCCAATCTGGCATCTAAGCCAAATATCTTCAATCTTTCTACAATTTATCCTCATAATTACATAGTTCGTGACAGAATCTGCATGCCTCAAATGGGAAGAGTATATAAAACAAAACTGGCATGAGAAGTGCATTTAGCAATTTTGCTCACGTTTTAATTGCATTTCGCAACTCGAATTGACAAAAACAGGCAAATCTAACTCCACACACACACACATACACACTAGCACACACACACACACACTCGCTTTAGGGCTGGACATTGGCATAGGGTCCGATGGCAGCCGCCCTTGCCATCAGGGCGGGAATGTTGCTCTGCTCGTAGTTGCCGCTAAAGTACTGGGCATATGGCCCGGAGGCAAAGACGGCCACGTCGTCGCCACCGTGGGTATCCGCGTTGAGGGGCACCATCGCGGGGCTCACATAGAGCGGATGCTCCGTGTGCTGTTGGGTGATGCGTTTGCGGCCCTCGGCCTTGTTGTAGGTGCCATCAAAGCCGGGTCCATTGGCATAGGAGAGTATATTGTAGGGCAGCTCGTCGTCGGCCAGCTTATTGGCCAGGCCCGTAATCGCCTGCTCGCGCAGCTGCAAGGATTACCCAGAAGAGAATATAATCAGAGTAACAGGCGAAGTGGACTGGGAGCTCACCGGGTAACCATTGATGGTCATGACGTGCGAGTGATCCGAGGTGACAACAATCAGGGTATCCGACTCGTCGGTCATTTCGCGCGCCCGCTGCACGGCCCGTGCGAACTCGGCGGTGTCCTCCAGCGAGCGCCGCGCATAGTTCGAGTGATGCGCCATATCGATGCGTGCGCCCTCCACGAACAGGAAGTAACCCTGCTCGTTGCGCCGGAGCACGCGCAGCGCCGCCTCCGTCAGCTCGGTGAGCGAGGGATCCGCTAGATGGCTGTTCCTGGGACTGCGTGCCCGATCGCCGTCGTAGGGCAGATGGCCGTTGGCAAACAGGCCGAGCAGATAGTCCGTGTTGTCCAGGTCCAGCTGGGTCAGGCCCTTGCGACTCCAGACGTAGCTGGCGCTGGCATTCTGTGCCTGCTTGTCGGCCAGCCAATCCTTGATCAGATTGCGTCCGTCCTGGCGATAGCCGGGATGGCCCACCTCATCGCGCATGCTGCGGTCCAGAAAGTTCTGCTTGCCGCCACCCAAAATAACCTTCAGCCGCTTGCCCACCTCCCATTCGACCAGCTGGCGGGCGATGTCGATGCTCTCCTCGGGATCACACTGCGCCTCGCTCACCTCCGCATCGTTCTCCCAGTTGCGATCAGCGATGTGGGCGTACATGCCTGCCGGCGAGGCGTGTGTGACACGTGCCGTGGTCACAAAGCCGGCATCCTTGCCCGCATCCTGCGCCCACTTGGCAATGCTGTCCACCTGATCCTCAGTCACATAGGCAGCCTTGCAGTCGTAACGGGGCACATTCGCATTGACCCCAATGGTGCCATAGTTGCCCTTGACACCGCCCAAATAGGCAGTCGAAGTGCAGGCCGAGTCGGCCACCTGCCGATTGACGCAGTACGTCTTGGCCAGACCCGTGTACGGGAACTGCTCGAAGTACACCTTCTCGGAGCTGTCGCCCAACAGATTCCGGGTGGCTGTCACCGTGTGCACGGACATGCCATCGCCCAGAAACATGATCACATTCTTCGCCTGCTTCGTTTGCAACGCCTCCAGAGCTGCCAGCTTGGCCGCCAACGTACTCTGCGCCTTCTCCCGCCAGTAGCTGCTCTCCGTCTCCTGCTCGTACTTCAGCGCCGGCGAGACGCGCGACGCGGAACGAGCATGTTGTTGGTCTGCAATTGAATGGAGTCTTGACTAATCTTTCCTCTGGTCATGTGCTTATCAACTGGTCTCTATCGATTTATGGCCCCGATAAGCAGCCAATTAATTGCAATCTAAGCTAAGAATTGCTAAAAACAACAAACTCCCAATAACTATTTCGTCTAGCTGCTGAAAATGTGTTGTATATTAAATTTAATTCAGCCTAACCATAAAACTTTCTTCCTTCAAGATAAGTGGACGCAATATATATGGGCACCACAGTAAGGTGACCCTGGAGCTGTCAACTTCTCTATGAGTTCAGGGTCTTGGAAGCAGGGTTGGGAATATTTAATCAGTATAAGTGTTTGGTCGCTGGTTCAAACCCAGCAGCAATTATCAACTTAAATATAAGTTTATTTAATAATTTTATTTCTAATAATTTTTCTATATGTTTCTATACAAGCGCAAGGTCGCTGGTTCAAACCCAGCACAAATTTTGAAAATTGTATATTTAATATTCATATTTATATGAAATTTTCTTTATATTTCTATAAAAGCGAAATGTATGTTTTTTTTATATTCCTATATATATGAACTTTTCTATTTCCTGCTTTATTTTCGTTTCCTAGACTTGCCTGGATTTGAACTCGCTTGCGCGTTGTTTATTTGCCTTAATGACTAGTTCACTTGAAACACTTCTAAGTGGGACTTCATGTTGGAGATTTCGTTGTGAAATTTATAAATAACTCTTCTTGCCTGAGGCTTAAGCTGGAAACCTTCTTCTCCTCCTAATCTAGGAACTCGGTAAACACTTTCCTGAGAACTCATACACAAAAACTTAACTCGAGAAGTAATTGTAAGACACACTCCAGCTTCACATCTTCACATTGTGTTTTAAACATTTGAGATTTCTTGAATCTTCCACTGAATCTTCCATTGAGATTTCTTGAATCTTCCATCTGATCTGAGAAGAGACTCTCCGCTCTTGAACACACCTTTTTCGGCTTGAACTACAGCCAGCAATAGTAGAGCGCTGGCAAGCAGCAAACAAATTCTATAATATTGTCCCATTGCACGCTGGACGCAATCGAGTTGTGTTTGCCCAGATCAGCAGGCGTAGTTGCACTGAAAGGTCCGAGTGGACGAGCTGTTCGATAATCTTGGCACGCACACGTAAATCTAATCAGCGAATTCTACGTAATCGCAGGAAAAAAATCAAATCAATTTATGGCTAACACGTTAACTAAATATTAAAGGAGATTACATGTGCCTGAAGAGGGGACTCTTGCACAAGGGCCGGGATTAGTGCAGCATGCAGCAAAAACAAAAACAAGCAAATTGCTTGAGTGCTTGTTTATATATATGTATATATATTATAAATAATATATACTCTTCTGTGGCATATGCCCAACGATCTTTTCATTCAATTTTTTCTCGATAACTCCGCATATTTTCATAATGTCGATAAATATCGATTTTGAGACATTATCTTTAGGGCATAATTCGAGAATTATAAGAGCTAAATGCTCAAAATTTGGAATCTAGATTCTCATATACTATATATAGAGCTTATCATTTAACTTTTTGCTGATAACTCTTGCTGTTTTCTGATAATCGATAAATATCGATTTTGAGACATTATCTTTAGGGCATATTTTGAGAATTATAGGAGCATAATGTGCCAAATTTTAAATGTAGGCTCTGGTATGTTTTATGCATGTTAAGAATATTTAATACTTATAATATTTGGATACTAATCAATTATGAATATTTGTAGCTTATTAAAAATGTGTGTATAGCTTAAAGCTGTGTGCAGGGTATTACCTAGTCGACCAAATTTGATTGTTTGGTTGAAGTTATCTGGCGTTAAGTCTGCCATTGTGTACTTTTTTCTCACAATCTGCAAAGAATATTTCAACTTCGACGTGTTGATGTTTGGCTTGCTTTCTTTTCACTTAAGCTCGTTACGTATACGCTCCGTATGCCCGATGGGCAAGTGCTGACCCCTTCGGAGCTGCCCATTTAGTTCGTTTTTAATCAAGCAGCACACAGAGAGTGTACATTGCTTTGCTTTGTCCTGTTGTTGTCCTCGTTACAGACGCCTTTTGACGTCATCGCCAGCAGCAAATGCAAATTTTCTAATATGAACTCGATCAAATGCAAATAACCGAGTCGCCCACCTGCTGTGAATTAAATAGAACCTTTGTGCCAGCAGCTAATCCTTTTCAAAGGCTAGAAATGAGCTCAAATCAAATTGAGATTGTGCTAGAGAATATTTTAATAAAACTTAAACTACAATTTGGTATTGAAAAGAAAAATTGAGCCCAGGAAAGAGAAGGGGTTTTCTTTCTACTATTCAATATATTCAGGGGAATGCGTGAAATGCCGAGTTCAAATCGTAAGAAAAGCAGTTTTATTACTTCTTCAAAGAATCGACATTTTCTCCGCAAAAGAACTTATATTATTTCTTCGAAGATTCTAGATTTTGTTCTTTCAAGAAGTTTTTTTGTTACCCCAAAGAAGTTTCTTCAAAGAATTGTAGCTCCCTTCGGGCTTAGACTGTTTAAAACAATGCTAAATTACATAGAATATATACTCAGGAATTTTTTAATAATTGATTTCATATTTGTGCACAATTTGATGGGCGAACCTCGCACTTAATCCAACTGATAAACAAGTCGAGTGCTTGAAGAGCTGTGCTGCATACTTTTGGGGCGAGTGTTAAGTGCCACGCCCACTTGGGTGCTATATACATCTGGACTGAGCCAACCCCAGCTCCATGTTGCAGCTGCTTGTGGCGCCAGTTTGTTGCAATTTTGTTTATCAATTGCTTTGCCCGCTAGAGTATTGTCTTGGCCAGCGCCACAATGGAGCCCGTAAACTTGATGACCTGCAAGTGGAGAGGAAAAAATGGCAGACAGAGCATGAGTCCTTGCTGTAAATCCTGTGGCACACACGCACCGCTGTGAAAACGGGCAGGGAGGGCGCAAAGAAGGGCACCTGCACCGTGATGGGTCGCTGGGCGCGCAGGATGAGCAGATAGACACGGTGACGCACCGCCCGATTCCACAGATACCAATGGCTATTGTAGGCAGCCTCGCCCAGCTCCAGACTCTGTTAAGCATAGCCGATACATATATATATATTATATATATAATGAGCATAACCCACCGCTGTTGACATTTCGGTGCCTCCGTAACAGTAGAGAAATAAACAGGAGCTTACGGTGCCAGCATAGACCACATAGCGTATGATATTGTAGCCGGAAAACTGCCAAAAGTCAAATGAAAGTGAACATTTTGAAGGAAATGCATGTATGAGGAGGCTGTCCAACGGGAAGATACCCTAAAGGCAAGTCTTTACATTTGAAAAGAAATAACATATCCAAGTTTGGACTTACAGGAAGGGAACTTTTGCAAGTGTATACTTTATAGAATATAGCTACTTTATAGAATATAGCTATCTCTCTCAGAATTATGATATTAATACAGTATATCGATGAATGAATGTGGTATCAAATGCTCACCAGCAGTATATCGATAACACTTGTGGCTATCACTAAGCTGGCCGATAGAAACTGGGCAAAAGTGGGCGCGGCCATAATCACCGAAAAGCGTTGAACAATGCCAACAATTTCATTGTGACGATCGATAATATTACGCAGCTGTTGGCAACAGCGTTTGCATTCACGTGGACTGGGATCTGCAAGAGAAAACATGAGCGGAAGGTGAAGGAGAACTCACCGCGAACTGGCTTAAGTAACTGGAAAAGATTAGAACTCACCGCAAAGTAGCTTAGGTAGCTGGAGTGGAGAGTAGAATTCAACTTGAAGTAGCATAAGTAGCTGGAGTGGGGAGTAGAACTCACCTCGAAAAAGCTTAAATTGCTGGAGAGGGAATTAGAACTCACCTTGAACATGATAAGCAACTTAGGTTGTTCAAGACTCACCTTAAAAAGGCTTAAGTAGCTGTATTGTACAATAAAACTCACCTTGAAACAGTTTAAGAAGCTATGGTGAATTTAAATTCACCATGAACTAGCTTACATTGCTGAAGAGGGGATTTAAACTCACCTTTAACTGATTTAAGAAGCTGGGCTGATAGAACTCACCACGAAATAGCTTAAATAGCTTGAGAGGAAGTTAGAGCTCACCTTGAAATGGAGCTATGGTGAATTTGAGCTCACCTTAAGCCAGCTTAAAAAGAGTGATGATTAGACCTCACCTTGAACTGGTTTCAGTACGCGTTGCAGGTCCATTTGCAGCGCTTTGAGCAGGAATGTTACATAGAGCGTGAAGCTAAAGAAGAAGCCGTCGGTGCCAACAAAGGCATAGACCGTTATTTGACCGCTCCACGTGGAGTAGAGATAGGCCAGAGGATATAGAGGCAACCGATGTGCCACAGCTGGAAAGCTAAGCGGAGTAGATAAGTTGAAGTGGAGAAATATCAGCGAAAATAATAGCACCTACTGCATACGAAAGGGCATATCGTATTTAAAGGGCAGCTGGCGACGCGCCCACATCTCCCAGATGGAGCGCAGCACAAAGGCGCCCGTATTGATGCAGCCCAGCGTAAAGATGAGCATGGCCAGCAATGTGGCCATGCGATAATAGCTACGCTTCAACTCCATTCGCTCCGCATTCCGCTCCTTCTCGGTCAGCTGACGAATGCGCCGGATGAGGGCGGCGACCTCCACGCGACTGCGCCACATGCAGCCCATCTTGAAGAGCGTCGTCAGGCTGCAGGCCAGCGGGCAGAAGGCGTCCATGGCGTCCACCGGGCTGGTGCTCATGTAATGCCAGCCAAAACTGAACTCCGCCTGGCAGCAGTGCGCCAGATTCGCAAAGTTAAAGATCAGCCACAATGTGGACCAAAAGGTGGACGCCCGCTCGAAGCGTAAACCCAGCAGGCCAAACGAGTATCGGGTCACAAAGAAGAGATGCTTGTCCAGCGGATAGTCGCTGCTCAGATACTTCGGATACATTTTGTACAACTAATTGCGCTGGCTCCAAGCATTTCACTATTTATATAGCCCACATAATTATTGGAGGGGGCAGACTTAATAATACGATGCGGATAAACTAATTAGCCGTTTGTTTTGATGCCTGTTTGGCATATTAAATGGCTTAATTAAGGGTTTGAAAGGATTGAACACCCGCAACGTAATGGAAATTAACGCAAAGGTGCCTCTAAGCGTAACGTTTCCATATAATCATACACTTAACTGTAAGTTAAGCAGATGGAAATTTAAAACAAAAGTCATATAATTAGTGAAAGCTAAAGAAGTCTTTGAATCTGAATTTATGTAACCAAATAAAGGAAGGAGAAGGAGATCAGAAGAAGGAAAGGGGCACAAAATGAGAGAGAAACGGGAGGAGAGAGAGAGAGAGAGATCTAATTCAAGAGAATGCATAATCAAAGAATGAAGATCTCCAAGACAAAGTTGGCTTGATGAGAATCGCGTATAGAGGTCCTCTTTGAAAAAACGTTCGCGCCTAAAAGGAAGAAGAAAGAGGGGGGGGGGGGAAGAGAGCAAATGCAAAAGCATAAGCAAAATCCATAGTCAAGGAATGAAGAGACTAAGTTGACTCTTTGAGAATCGCATATAAGAGCTCTGTTTAAAGCTTGGCAGATTGAGAAAGATAGAGAGTGAGAGAGAAGAGATCAAATTCAAAAGAATTAATATTAACTAAATCAAGATCTGCAAGCCTAAGTTAAATTCATGAGAATCGCATATAGAGGCCCTTTTAAGATAATATTATTTTATTATTTCAAAATGAACTCTACTGTGCTTATTTTGCATCAGGAACTGTGGCGTTCCGAATACCAAATTGTATTTATGCTTTTTTCTTTAACTTGAAGACTTAAATTGAAATCTGAAGTCCGAAAAGTGTGCATCGAATTTTGGATTTCCGTTCGCAATCGCATTTTTTCCCACAATGTTAATTAAGGCGCAAGTCGTGGCATAAATCTTCAGGTTCTTGAACCCAATCAAACCTGAAGAGCTGTCGAATATATAACAAAAACGAAACGAGGAAGAGCATCAACATCTGTCAGGCAATTGGAATTTCAAATGGAGCCACACGAGTGCTACAATCCCCGATTTATATATAGATTTTTGTGGGTCACTATGTTTTTGCTGCCCTTTTCAGAATTCTTTGCGTACAAACGACTTTTGCATGCGCACATTTCTGATTTATGTTGATTTCTGTGCATATCAATTGGCCAGAGGAATTTATGCATGCAGCTCAAGCAAATCGAAATAAAATTCACAAAAGATGTTCAATTAGCCAGGCTAAGCGTGGGTTTGATTAAAGTAAAGACAAAGCACTTTAGTAAAAACTTATCTGGAAGATTGAAGTAGGTTTGATTATATTATCAAAGGGTCTTCGACCTTTTTATACCCAGTCATTGGAAAGTCAATCTTTCAATAATTCATTATAATTGCGCCTTGCTCCTGTCCTTTACTCATCTTATCCTGTTCTGAGAAAACCATCCTCTTCTGAGGGTTCTTTCCTTCATATATCCTATCCTGAGTATACGATCCTATTTCTAAGAATACTATCATATCTGAAGGATTCTGACCTATCCCTAAGTTTATATATTTTATCCTCAGGATACAGAATTGGGTCCTAAGATTATATACTGAATATACACTTTCCTATCTTAAGGATACAATCCTAATCGGAGGATACTATTCTATCCTCAAGACTCAATACTCAAGCTTCATACATTCCCATAATAGTTTCTCAAAAGACTTGTTTGTAAACTTGATTTGAAATCAACAATTCGGTTTGACAATCGAAGATTTTGACAGCTGCTGTCAACGTCAGCGTCAAGCTGTGCTAACTGCCCAACTGCATGCATTTTTAATTAATTCCCAAGCACACAGTTTGCCCAACTGTACCACGCTGCGTATACGCAATCAGAGGTGTGCTTATTGATTTTTCTTTGCTTCTGTTTTGCATTTTTTTTTTTTTTTTTGGCTTATTGCAAGTGTGCAAATTGTGACTTCATAGGTTTGACAGCCAGCTGCGAGGGCAGCTGCTACGCCAGGTTAACTATCGATTTTGCATAAAGGACACACATCAGTCGCGCACATCCTTGATGGCCAATATGCAGGCGAGCTGCTTCGTTTTTCTGCTGATATCATCGCCTCAAAATACTTTTGTTTGCCTTTAGCTACCCCCAAAATGCCAGGCAGGCAATGCGAGGCGAGGCCAGAGCCCCACCCAACCTCCCAACCACCCAGTCGCCATTCTGTTTTTGACTTTTATGACAAGAGGCAAATAAACGAACTAACTCACGCACACACACAGATACACATACACATTCGCACACACACCCACACACACACAGCCCAGCGACAACCCTCGAGGCGTTGAAAATGTTTCTGAATGCTCTCACATGCTTTTGATTTTCATACCCAATACCCTATAAAAAATGGCTAAGCATAGCGTATATTGCCATGGCCGAGTCTTTATGCACATTAAATTTTCAATCAGGTTGAATTTTGCTTTAATCAGGTCTATCTATATGTCTATATAGCTGCTTGAATATACAGCAATGGGGCTGTATATTCAAAAGTAAATAATTGGTTTTTCAAATCTTTGGCTTCTTCACTTCAAATCGATAAATATCGATCTTAAGCTACCTTTGATATTAAGGCAACAGGAGGCTTAGCTCCTTTCCATACCCTTGCCAAGGGCGCATTATTTTTGTCTCGAAATGTGTAACGCATAGAAAAAGATATCTTCGTATATACATTCTTAATCAGTATCAACGCCGAGTCAATATAGCCCATTTCCGTCTATCTGTCTGTCCGTTTCTACGCAAACTAGATTCTCAGTTTTACAGCTTTCGTCATGAAACTTTCCATACATCCCTTTTTCTGACATGCAATACATATGCTATATTATATAGTTACCAAAGGAAGTATCGGTCGCAAAGTAGGCTCTTGTATGAAAAACTTTTTTGTTTATCAAGATATCGTAACCAAACTCGGCAATTATTAGCTTTACTATTCTCCTCATATATATGCAAAATCCTATCAACATCGGACCACTTATCATAAAGCTATCATAGGAAAGATCGTTCGAAAATGAGGTTCTTGTATGGAAAACTTTTTTATGTATTAAGATATCTTAATCAAACTCGGCATTTAGATGTTTCACTATGCGTCTCATATCTATGCAAAATCTTATCTACATCGGACCCCTATATCAAATATCTGTCATGGGAACAATCGGACGAAAATTAGTTTCTTGCATAAAACACTTATTTGTTTATCTGTGCTTCTTAGATACGGACAAAGCATTATATAAAAGTTCGCCCTGCAAGGGTATTAAATGTGTGACGTGACAAAGCTAGACCTTCCTACTCATTTTATTTTGGCGTCGGCGGCGTGGGCGCCATGCATGACACACCCTGTTAAGCAACCCTCGCAGCTGGAAGCGCTGCCTGGAAATGATTGTGTAATGTCATCTCGCTGACGCGGCTGCTGCTGCCTCGACTGCTGCTGTTGATGATGATGATGATCCTGCAGTTGGGTGAGAAAGCAGGCCAACGTGCCAAATGGAAAACTCAACCAGCAGTAAACCAGTTTTCTGCTGCTGCTGCTGCTGCTTCTTCTTCTTCTTGCCCTACTTTGGTGGACCGCGAAAAACGCGAAAAGCGAATCGAGTTTTTCCCCGACGCTGAGTCACAGGTTGATTTGCCTCAAGGCCCGTTTTGGCCATTAGCCAAATGGGATTTCACACGCTTCCTTTGCCACGTCAAAATCCCTCTACCAGCCACCCCTTCGCCATCTTCGCTCCCGACCCTTCAGAGCTTTGCTTGATCAATTATTAAAACTCGCGCAGTTTTGCAGCGCTTTATTTTTGGTGGCAACTTCATTTGCATGGCCTGCATAAATGATAAGGCGCTTGTGGGTCATAAATCCACTTGGAATGGCTTCCCCCGAGCCCCTCCCATCGCCCCTTGCCCGCGTCTCATCTTTATCGCCAGTTGGCACATCATTTTGGTGACATTCCGCTTTGGCCTGACCCACATATGTCGCATTTGGCACACAAGCTGAGCGGTGGAGTGGGGGGAAGGGCGTGTGACAGCGAGGGGGTGACGGGGCTCTTTAAACTAATGCTGACAGGCCTCATGTTAATGTCCATTGCGATAAGCGACAACAACTGCAGCGACGTGCAACGTGCCCAATCCGATAAGATGCCCTATCTAGAAATTCTCAATAGGTCGCATATGGTTTCTGCTTTGGTTGAAGGGAAAACAATTGGAGGGGATCAATATGTGTACGATAACTCTGGTAAAGTGTTGATAACGCATTGGAGGTATTCCCTTTTACAGATAAAACAGATAATTAGCGGTATTCCTCTCTAAGAGTAGCTGCAGCTGGGAATATCCCTAGTAGTCCGTTGTAAAGGTGTATAAAGAGGAGAGCTAGACTTTGGTATTCCCCTCTTTAGATAATGAAAAAAAGAAGAGGTATTCCCCTTTAAGAGTTAGGGAAAAATGCAGGGAAGAAATAACAAGATAAGGGGTATTCCCACTTTACTTTAAGTGAATGAAGAACTAAGGAGAAATTAAAAGAATACAAAAAAAATAGCGTATTATAGCTATTCCCTTTCACAGATATTGCAAATAATGAGAGGTATTTTAGTCCCGTAGTACGGAATACCCACAATATTCCTTTGTTAAAGTGTACAAAAAGGAGGAATAAGAATATTTGGGGTATTCCCTTTTATAGCTGCATAGCAGAAGGGTATTAAGGGTTTTCCTACTTTACCTGTCGAAAGATATGCCCCGCACATTCCTTCGTAAAAGGTATATAATAAGAAGAGAAGATAAAGTAGATGAAGGTAAGCTAAATAGAGCTGCAAGCCCAAAGATATAGAACATTATGGATATTCCTTCATACACAGCCAAGGTGTATAATAAATTTCTTAAATGCGAGCTGAAAGTAAAATGCCCAATTCGCAGCTAAGAAATGAGTATGACTATGGCTATCATGAGAATGAGGTTATGATAAACATAACCTTAATGTCAGTTATATATATATATGCATATATATATAAATGTATGTCTAGAGTTTCCTTGACTTTTCCCATGTGCGTCCTTGTTAGCTTTGCAATCGGCAATTAAATTGCAACACGCTGTAAAAACTGACTCGACTCGAGTTGAGTTGAGCGCAATTTTAATTTGCAATGCGGCGTTAATTATAATTAAAACTATTCAGCTAAACAAATATGTGCATGTATAAATGGCCCGAGACGCGCGACAGGGCCATAGACATACATATATCTATATCTATCTATCTATATATATATATATATATATATCTATATATATGTTTAGATATATATAGATATGATATATGCATGGGTTCAAACATGACACAATTGAATTTTGTGAGCATTTTGCGGCACTTTGTAAGCCCCCTCTCCCATCTCTAACCCTGCCTCAATCTTCCTTTCCCCCCCCCCCCGCTCTCTTCCTCTCTTCCGCTCCCCCTCGCAAAGTGACGTGACATAAGCTAAATTGTTTTAAATTTTTGTTGAATCCGCTTCAGAAATTACTGCATAGCATTGAGCTAGCATATTATCTATCTAGAGTCTAGTTTGTATGCCCTAGCAGAGAGTACATTAATTATGTCTTGAATTATGACCCTGATTTTATTACCATCGAAACTAAACTGAATTCTAACCAAATTCTTGTCTTGAGCTTGCCTCTCAGAAGACTGGAGATCTTCAATCTCAATTTGGAGGCCTGTTCTTAGATTCTCCTGCATTTTATTTTCACATTATCGCCTTTACTGAGATCTGGCCTAAGCCGGACATCTCAGATTCCTTATAGATCAGATCGAACTGCCCGTATCGGAGGAGGAGTATTCATAGCTCAGTTAAGGCTTATATAAATATTTCTGATTAGCATCCATATAGCCTCTGCATGAAAAAGCCTATCACTTTTCAAGCCAACTCGTAGAAGATAGTTCTCTCTGCTTTAGACCCCTATATCATTCAGTTTTTGCTGTAAGTATTTGTTGTTTTCGATTATATACCTGCAACATATAAGAAAAACCTCATTAATCAGTCGATACTTAAATATATATATATATTTCGCATAAAGCGGGCAGATTTGAAATGAATATAATAAATACTTAGTTAAGCAATTATGTTTTTGTATGAGAAACTTTATTGTTTTTCAAGATATGTTCTGCTACTCGCCCATCTGCAAAGTCATAAATCTCTTAGAGTATTTAAAGTTCGGTCTACTCTCTGTAACTTTAAGCAAAAATCTGATATAGTCACAAACGCAAATGTTCTCTCTTTGATAGGGTATTTAAAGTTCGTCATACTTTACGGTTTTTCTGCGGCTTCCAATTGAAGTGTCTGCGTTGTTGAGCAGCTGTCATGTGGTTGGGTTTCGTCTGCGGATCTTTCACAGAAATCGAATAACCAGCTTCTGCTGCTGCTGCTGCCGCTGCCGCTGCGGTCAATAGTGCACGACATAATTGCTGATTGAATGCGGCTGTCATCAGCTGACGTCAGGCCCCCAACTGATTAATGGCAATTAGCTGGGCTTCCATATACAACAATTGGCCACATGAAACCCAAGTAATATCGCTGTAAATTCCGGGTTTGGGTCTAGCCACAAGGACTCTCGCATATATGTACATATAGCTGGTATATATCTGGCAAATCGAAGGCACGCAAACTGAGGACAAGTCACGCCAACATCTACGTATATATACTCTTATATGTATGTGCATACATGCTTCTCAGACATTTAAGTCTCAGCTAGGAAATGGGCTCCTCCATTTTGGCGCCATAAATCTGCAGCTCGCCATGTCGCATGTCGCAAGCAATTCGACAAATGGCTTCAAAAAGCACAAAAGGGTGTGCTCGATTGGGTGTGCACGACTAGCAGATACCCTCAATCAGCTACAACTATTCAAGCCTTGACGTAATCTGCTAGACTGGAGTCTACTTGCAAAATTTGCAGTCTCTAGCTCTTAAATATCCCGAGTTATGCAGAAAAGACAGAATTAAGTAATCGATTTTAAGCGATAACTCAGAAAGCGATAAAGTTATCGCTGATTTGAAAGAAGCTGGTTTTGTGTGTGCCTTGATAAGATGTGCATCCAAAATTTCGAGTCTGTAACTATTATAGTTCCCGAGTTTTCGAGATTCAAATATGGACAGCGGGACCATGGTCAGATCGACTCGCTGAGAATTTTTAGACTATATGGCATTGGAGAAGCCTCCCAAACACATGCACCAAACGTCATACCCCTTTTACCCTTTTTTAGTGGGTATAGAATATAAGAAAAGTGGCGCAACACTCGCATAAAAGTTTATACTCTCGCGTGTCGCACAATGGAAAACTATTTGAATACTGCTGTAAAATGTACGTATTTTCCTGGTATAGCAACAAAATAAATCTGTTTGACTTGTTGCCCGTGTGACACGACAATTTGTGACTCCATTTTGAGACTCAACAAAAGTTTGCTCTCTAAATAAAACTTTTGCTAAACTCTTCTTGTTTGATGATTTCTCAATTCTTCAGCTCTTAACTCATGATATTCCCTGTGCTAGCTTTCTACTAGTTGTCTATAGTTCAGGCAAGGAATGAAATTGCAAATAAGGTTTTTTATTTAAGTCTTGGATGTGGGATGTGGGACAAATAGCTGCAGAAGCGGAAGCCTCAACAATTTGCAGCTATTCTGTTTGTTGCAACAGCTTGTCGGTTGGCCTAGGGTAACTCTAAGTCGTTCATTACCTACTCATATTTCATTTGCTGTTGTTGTTTCTTGAATGTATTCTACGATTCAGCCAATTCTCAACACAATTATCCAAGTGTGTGTGCCTCTTGTAAGTTTTTACAACACCAATTTTTAGTTTTATATGAGCTTCAGAGTTATACAACACTACCGTAACTTAAAGTTGTAATTTTGTGTTGGATATATAGTTTTCAATCTCTTCTCTTTTCACCACTTATTTCCATGCAAGACAAATAGTGCTAAAGCTTTTATCTAGAGCCGAACCCTCAAAATTTTGCAGCCAAATCTCCTTGTTACAACAGCTTGTCGCTTTACTGAGGGTAACTTCTAGTCGTTCACACCCGACTGTTGCCTTCCAGTTTGCCTTTACGTGGAATTCCCAATGTTTAAACAGTTTACTTTGCTAAATTTAAACCACATTTTATCTGCTCAAGAGCTAGATAATATAACAATACTTAAGAGACAGGGAGAGAGGAGCGAGAAAAAACGGGGCTTTAGTTAATTAATTTTTACAACCGGGGGGGGTCTATTTATATAGCGTAACATCTAGTATTGTGCTCTTGCCGATATCAGCTGAACATATGGAATTTCAGTTAGATATTTTGAGCTCGATAAAACTGTTGTGCGCAAATAATTGGAGTGGAGCGTCATATCAAATAAATATAATAATAACTCGTGTCTATTTGGGGGCCTCAACTTAAGTACCTGGCTTGCAGGTTATCAGGCCGATAGGAATTGTCTTCCAATTGGTTTTTTCGCAATAAAAGGGCAAACGCGAATTTCCGCCAAGACATTCAACTCGACAGTATTCTTCTGGCACAAGAGAAACATGAATTCCGTAACTCTGGTGGGCCTGGTGCTCTGTTGTTTATTTGTGACATCGGCGTATGCCGGCAACGATTATCTCTGGGGCGAAATCGGACCCAATGACTATCAACTGGCCAAGGATACCGTTTCGAAGGCCTTCTTTTTGGGCCTCGTACAGACCAAGAAATACGTGTTCAAGCAGTCCGTGCGTAATACCCAACAATTATTGGAATTAGCTTTATATTTATCGTTTGATAATCTCCTGCCAGAATAACCTCGATGCCCTGACCATCACGGCCATTAGGGTCACCGACAAGAAGAAGAACAACGGCGCAACAGCCGTACTGACCGCAGGCGGACCCGGCTCCAAGGGCGCCACCATTCAGTTCACCTCGCAGCGCGGCTATGGCATCAAGGATCTGGTCGAGATATGGGGCCGATAAAACGGGCCAATGCAAAACGCTTGCTAACAAGCCTAAAAGTATGCCAAATCTCGGAATAAAGCTTCAAGCATTTGATATTCGGTGTGTTCTCTAATCTGACCTCTAAGTGACATTGAAACTAAACAAGTGTTGCCAGCTGCTGAAATTTGCCACAGTTCCAGTGTTGGTAAAGTCTAAACAGAAATAGAAATACTAAAGCTGCGCTTCACGTCTTTTGTGTGTTCTCAATGGCGATTGAGTCCAATATCTACATATTTGTTTATAATCTCACCTCTAAATGACATTAGAGGCAAAAAAGGGTTGCCAATTGCTACCGTTCCAGTGTTAGTAAAGTCTAAAGTGTTGTAAATAGGAAAACTAAAGTTGCGCTTCTGCAGCCAAGCTATAAAATCCCTCGTTTAGATAATATGAATTTAGATAAAATAGCAAACAGCTTAATTTATGTTAGTTTGAGTGTTGAAAAAGCCCAAGCAGTGCTGGTAAAGGCTTTGTTAAAGAGTGCAAAGCACAGCTAGAGAATAATTAATGCCAGTCAAGGGGCTTGCACAAGTTTTATGACGCCAAAAATACCCAATTCTTCAATTTGTATTATAATAAGAGCTGAAAATGTCCCTGCAGTGTTGGAAAAGGCCTTGTTAAACAGCGCAAAGCACAGCCATAGGCTAAATAATGCCAGCCACATGGATTTCAAAAGTTTTGTGACGCACAAAATACCCATTAATTCAATTTGTATTAATTTTAGTGCTGAAAAAGTCCAAGCAGTGTTGGAAAAGGCCTTGTTGAACAGTGTGTAGCCAGCCAAATGGGTTCCACAAGTTTTATGACGCACAACGAGTCAGTTTTTGAATATATTTTTGGCTGAGCTCAACTGGTTTTTTGCTAGAATCTACAGTTGCGGGCATCTAATCCCATTTATCAAAGTCTAGACGCTGCTGGCCATATATATTTATGTGTTGACTCGACACGTATGTGTGTGTGCGTGTGTGTGTGTGTGTGTGTATCTGATCCCACAGTCAGCACAAAGGCACTCGAAACCGAGCACAGAAAAAGAGAGAGAGACACACATACACACACAACTCGTCGCTTCAAGGCCAACTTCTTATTAAATGCCAAAATGTGAGCGTTTGTATGGAATAGAAACTACAAGATACAGATACAGCGCCAGCTACAGATACAAGATACAAGTACACGCTGCAGCTTTAAGCCAGAGCAGGATTATATTTACAGCAGGCCAAAAGATCTTGGCAGACCTGCCAGACTTCTTCGATATGTAAATCTAGCTTTGAAGATGAAGCCAGATACATTTAGTTACAGATACATTTGTAGATACAGATACAGCTGCAAAATGGCGTCATCTGCTGTCAATAAGTTGTATATTTACTCGCAGAATATGAACGTACTTTGGAGTCAAACGCGCTTCGCTAATGAGTAACAGTCTGTGAATATATATATATACATATAGAGTATATGTATATAGCCAGGCATATAGATAGATCTGTCTGTTTGTATTTACAGTCGTCGTCGTCGTCTAACTTAACTTGCTGCGCCCAAGGTCAGCCGCCTGGCTATGAGAAACTTTGCTGTGTTAGTCAGGGCCCCCCAGTTTGGAAGACCTTGGCGCTACATGCCCGTTAATCTCTGAACAATCCAGTAAACTCCAAGTTTCAATGCAAAATTTCAAATACAAAACACACACACACACAAACGTATTAATTATACATGACTGGCCGTGTCTATAGCTATGGAAATAAACGACATGTACGTGATTTCATGGCAACTTGTTTGCTCAGGTTCTCTCAACTGCAAAGTTGGCTAATAATTCAAATAAATTCAAGTCCAAAGAATGCGATATCGTCGTATTCCAGATATACCCATATATATATATATATATATATATATGTATATATACGAAGCGACAACTGTACATCAATTAAATGTACCTGGCTTTTAAGCAGACCCAGCCCAACAAGTATAATTTATTCCATGAATTAATTGTGACAAATTCATAGATTTATTTTCATTTTACATTTAATGTTTATATTTCTTGAATATGTGCCGCTTCTCAACACTATTTACATGCTATAGGCTTTTGCAACACCAATTTTTAGTGTTGTTAGAAAAGTTATACAACACTACCATTCTATTATAGATGCAATTCATATAGATAATTTTCCATCTCTGCTCTTTCTAGCACTAATTTCCAGTGTTGTATAAGGCAAATAGTGCTGCAATAATTCGTCATTTTCTCTTAGTCTATTCTATGCTAATCGCAAACCAAAACTTTTTTACACACGCACACACACACACACACTATGCAAATCGGTTCCATTTGAATGCCTGATTTAATGATCAGAAGCCACATTTGTCCCATGAATAACTACCACAAAAAAAAAAACTGAAAAAAGCATTTTATATAATTTCTAAATAATTGAAACAGGAAAATTGCATCATCAACAATAATAACAAAAAAAAAAAAAAAAAACAACTCAAATGCATTCTTACAATTGCTGAGAATATAATTTGAGGGCGGCAAATGAAAATATTTATTATATACATATACACATACAAACATATATGTATAATAGTTGCCGCCTCTTAGCCACATGATCAGCGATCCGTTGGCCGCATCACTCACCAACCACATACACATACGCATGCATAAAGCACCCCAAACACACAAAATTCCCCTTGCACAGGTCTCACCTGTCCGGCTGAGTGTGCGTGTGTGTGTGTGTGTGTGATATGGTGTAAAACTTGTTTATTTGAAATTGAACGAATGATTCAATTTCTAATTCGAATTGGTTTTTGCGCGTACGTTTAGCAGCCTTTTGCTAATTGGACAATGTGCCCAGGTGTTAGAACGACTCTTCCAAAGCTTTCGGGCCATGTTTCAATTGATTTCTTAATCAACTTTTGTCAGCGATAAAATGCATACACATACATACATTAATGTATATACATACATGCGAAAGGGTCTATTTGTTGCGTTCTTCTAAGCACAAGAAACAATTATTATTTTCTATTTCTACCCATTGTACAGTTTTTTTTTTTTTCTGTTCTTCGTACACAAAACATACAGAGGCACACATGCATACATGCGTGCATGTGTGTGTATGCTGTCTCATTGGCAGACTTAGCAACAAGACAACAGCAACATAACATAGAAACCGACTGCGCGACCGTTTGTTCGTTCTGTTCACAGTCGTCGCGTCGTAACGGTTTCATCGCTTGCGTCGCCAGCTCTTGTTCGTGGAAAAAGCGTACACATTTGATAAAGCGTATGCGCGCGACAGAGCTAGAAATATTTATGCGTACGCTTGTGTCCAAATGTGTGTGTTTGTGTGTGTGCTTGCGTGCGTGTGCGTGTGCTTCTGGTGGAATGATAAAATGTGTAATAAAAAGAAAACGTTTCCAAAAAGCTGTTTGAAAGAGAGCATATTTTTTATTTTGAATTTTAGTGAGCAAAAAGTTTACAAACATATTCCAGCTTAAGAGTAGGTAATTTTAATTACTAGAATCACACAACTGTTATTTTCATTTGACACATTTCCAGGTTGACAGTTAATAATTAATTTAAAAATTGTAACATGTTGATACGCCCGCAATTTGTATAGGAGAGAGAAAAAGACTGACTATATAAAAAGCACAGTGAGTCCCCGTCTCGCTCCCACATAGGTTGCAGTACGTTGATAAAAACCGCTCACAGCTCGCACACGCTGCCATGTTGTTAATAGGAGACAGCAGCAGGCAGCAACAGCAATTGGGTGGAAAAACTTGTAAAACAAATACACGAAAAGCGCGAAGCGAGCGGGAAAAAAAATTCCATTAGATTTCTGTAACGTTTACCCCATGTAGTTTGCCGACGCCAAAAACGCGGCCAACTTTGTTCGCTGTGCAGCTGCAAATGGCGCGAGCAACTGCCGAAAGCAGCACACGAACGAAACTCGACGAAAAAGCCAACTCAACGAACGAGTGTACGAGTCTACGAAACGAAAGCGCTTCGTTAGAATTCGCGTCTGTCTGTCCGTATGTATGTATGTATGTATATGTGTGTTTCTGTTGTGTGTGTGTGCGTGTGTGTTGGTGTTTCATAAATTATGACGTTGGCCGAGCTTTTTTCTCTTTCGAATTTAGGTGAAGAAATATGTAATCAAGTACATACACACACATGTACAAATTTTTCAGACTTGCCGTCATCCGATAATAAAAAAGCACATGCAAAGGCCATTCAAACCATGTCGAAATAAATGTGTTTAATCAACGAGCTAGCGTGCTGCTGACGTTAGAGCGAGATGGCAACGCTTTTCGTTTCTTCCCTTTACTCTGCGCCATTTGTAAGTTGCGTAATTGTCGGTCGATTCAAAAAATGTGTCATTCAAGTTCCTGGTTTCTCGTCAAAAACGGCGCCTCTCTTTTGTGTCATCTATTCTTTTCATTTTCCATTCTTTTGTGCCAGGCAAATGCGCGCGCGAGTTTACGTAATGCGCGGGCTTTTTTCTTTTCTTTTTCTTTTCATTTTGTGTAAGTTTCGATTGGTACACGTTTTTTTTTTTTTTTTCTTCAGTTCTTATTGCTCACATGATACACATGGTGTAAATCGTACACACACACACATATGCATACACATGTACATGTAGTGTCTGTCGTTTCAGGCAAAGTTCACTAGAAAAAACCACCACCAACAAAGCGCTGCGCCACTGAACCACAACCACCACCAACCGCCGCGCCACTTATTTGACTATTTTCGACGTTAGCAACAACGGATTCTTTTGCTAGCAGCGTTGAGTAGTTCTTTTTTTTTTTTTTTTCATTTGTTGGTGCTCTCCTTTGGTTTTATACTCTTTTTTTTTTCACTTGATTGTATTTTTGTTGAGGCGCTGCAAGCGCACAACGAACCGCACGGTCCAACGTTCAACGCACGAATGAATTGACAGAGACGCCAGCGACAGCAACACGGCGACAAACCAGTTTTATATAAGCCCGCGCGTAAGTACAGTAAATATAAGCTGTATACGTGTATGTATTATTTTGTGTGTATGTGTGTATGTGAGAGCGCCTACGAGAGCAGCGCTTCAAGCTTCGAGAAAGCTTTTTGCAATTGTACATAAGCGAGAATATGTGTGTATGTATTAGTGTAGTTTTGTCGTTGACACACATTCAATTTGTGGCTGTTGTTGTTGCTCTTTTATATGCTTTTTTTTTGTGTGTGTTGTATGAATGTATGTATGTATGGTATGTATGTATGTATGCGGCTTTGTAGTTTTGTAGCTCTGACACGCCACTTGGCTAAAAATTTTCCGTCTTTGACGTTTTTCATTGAAACGCAATGAAAAGATTTGTATCAAAGTAGAGTTAAAAATGAAAAAAAAAAAGAAAAGAAGAAAAAACCCTGACTTTATGCTTAGATTAATTGCAAAGATAACACCGACCAGAGCAGCAGAGTGGGCGTATGCAAAAAAAACTTGATGAAAACAAATCTAATTAGAAAACGTGCAGTTGTGTGGTAGAAAGTGTGCCAGCGAATGCCTGTGATTAGTTTAAGGGGCAGCGGGTTGGGCGAGGGGTGGACAGTGACCGCAGGAAGCACTCAGCGTGCATATAATACATGCATACATATGTATTTATGTATGTATATGTACTATGTGCTTGCCAATCACCGTGTGTGTGTGTGTGTGTGTGTGTGTAAAAAGTGTGTCATCACTTTGCACAGCTAGAAAACTTGTTATTTACAACAACAGCAACTCAACGAAAGGCAGCAATACCAGCTTTTCTTTTTTTTTTTCGCTGCATTGCAATTCTCTGCTTCTTCTTTGCTTCTTCGTGTTCACTTCTTGTGCCTACCACATTGCACATGTTCACACACACACACACACACACACACACACAGACGAAGCTTTTGTATGCGCGCTAAGTGCAAACTAGAAACCGAAACTGGGTTATTGGTGCAAATGCGCGCGCGTTTTTTTTTTTCTTCAACCTGCTTTGCCTGCCTCTACTCCCCCTTCCTACACGCTGTTAACTTTGCCTTCGTTAAGTAGCTGCTGTTCTTGTTGCTGTTGTTGTTGCACTTGTCATGTGAAAGCTGCAGCTGCAGTTGCAAACATCAAGTGATCGGAAATTGCATCAAATGACTAATTTCATTGTTCTTCTTCTTCTTCTCGTTGTTGTTGTTATCGTTGCCTATTGCTGTACGCTTTGCCTAATGATGACGACATCAACATGAAGAGAAACGAAAATCAAAACCAGTTCCAAAAGGCGAAACAAAACTTTTGGCGATAACGCCACAGCTGCCATATTGTTGTTGTTGTTGTTGTTGTTGCTGTTGTTGTTGTTGGCCTTATTGCGTTTTATGTTTTATGCTCAAAATGAAAAGCCACGCAACTCGTTCAACGAAAGAAAGCTGCCGCAGCATTTGTTGCCCGCTCCCTGCCCCGCACCCTTTTCTACGACTCATATGTGCATGTTTTATGACTTTGTCTTCTTTCTGGGGTCTTTTGTCTTGCGTCTTTTGCCGCCTTTACGAGCGAAACGTGTGTTGCATGTGATTTCATTTGGTTTTCGGCCATGTTTACGTTTAACCACAAACTGGCCAAATACAGAGACAAAGAAATCATTTTGTTGTTCTTTTCGTTGGGTTAAAAGTTAATGCGTTTCCATCCAATCTTTCAATTACGATCTACACGCAGTGCCCCTCTTCCACCCCTCGTCAACCAGTGCATCGTTTGAAAGCTTTACGAAAATGTCCATACAGAATGCTGTTAATGGGTAAAAGGGAATTTTGTTGGGCAATTCTGAAAAAATTCCCAAAATGCTAAGCGGAAATGTATTAATAGGAATTTATGTATATACATAGGTATGTATGAATGTATGCATGTATTAATTTTCACTCTTTCGTTAACCTTATGAAATGATGTCAAACCTTAATTTATTCTTGACCCATTTCGAATATTTTCTGACTAGTTCCTGTTTCTAACTATAAACTTAAACAGATGTTCTTTTTAGAAAGTTTTTTCAGCTCATAAAAGCTTGCCTCTTTGTTTGTCAATTCAGGTTGTTGTCACATCAGCTGTCGGCGCATCAAAATTAATGTTATTCATACATACATACATATGTACATACATACATATATGCTATACGAATGTCGGACACACACACACACACACACACAATAGCTTTTGCCAGTGCTGCCCAGTTGAGTTTTCCCCAAAGATAACTGTCATCGGGCAGCAGCAGCCGCCGCAACAGCAATCAAGAATGCTCCGGTTGAGTGATCAACTAGAAGATACCCTGTAAATGAGGCCTAACAGGATGGTAACAAGCTGGTAAGTTTTCTTCTTCTTTATATTAATGATCGATAATAAAAGAGACTGACAAGAGTCAATGGTAATATACCCAGCCTAATCCATGCTCAACTGTCACAGGGTATATTGAGAGAAGGCGCACAATAATAAAACTGAAAACATGTTTTCGTGCACGTCCGTACGTTTTAATTGAGCTTCTCTAGTTCTACTTAAACAAATGCACACACATACAGCTGGAGGGAGGAAGGGGGGGGGGGGGGTAGAGTATATGTATGTGTGTGTGTGTTTGTAAGTCAGTGGGAAGTTTGGAACTGGCTTTACATTGGAGCTCAGCTTTGCACATTGCGCTTTTGAACTTTAAAATTCTAATTTCGCACACACACACACACACACACACACACACAACTACATACATATATAGTTAACAACTGGAAAACCTTGAAATGCGCACGAGTGACTAATTAGACGGGCAACTGACAGGGCTGAGAACTCGGTTCAGGTTCAAATTCCAATAATTGTTCAAACATTGTGCAGTTGTGAGTATAGAGCTGTGTTTTTTCAGTATTTTAAATACTGTTTAGTATATTTTTGAAGTAACAAAATATGACAGAATCGCTTGAAAAAAAAAACACAGAAAATTATGTTGTTAATTTAGTACTTACAGAACTTTTATGATACAGTGTTGTATAACTTAATAAAAAAGTAGTTATAAATTCCAATGCATGACCCTTCCAGCGCTGTGCACAATCGTATATGTACATATACTTACAGTTTTTTCAGCTTCTTTAATTTAATACTTTTATGGAAAATTCCTTAATCGTGATAGTGTAAATACACATTCCAGCCATAATATGGCTTATGTACATATATTTCCAGACAGTTCGGTATTTTTTTTTTTATGCGCTTCAAAGTGCATTTCTCATAACTCGTTTTAATTGTTGATCACGATTAGGGATTTTCGCATAAACGTAGTTAAATGCCTGACTTGACGAAACACTATTTTTTTTTTTTTTTTTTGCTCTCTCTGTCTCCCTTTTTTGCGTGGAGCGTTTACCGTTTGGCTTGCTGAAAACTTAATGACTGACCCCAAACAATTGCCAGTTGGCAGCTCGGTATACGGTTCCAGCTGTTGGAATATGCGCGTCTAATGCCAGCGAATAATCATTGGCGAATGTGCGGCGCAGCCTTTGCCTTTCGCTGTGACCATCCAGTTTTCAACCGAAAATGCGTTCCATACAAACACACATACATGCATACATACATATATGTACACTTACATACATGCATACATGTGTCAGTTTGTGCTTTTATGTGCAGTTGTATATATGTGTGCATATACATGCCTGAGTGTGTGTGTGTGTGACGACGCGCTTTTGTGTGTGTGTGTGTGTGTGTGTGTGTGTAGGGGAAGCCAGTGTAGGTCACCCAGAGAGGCAAACAGCTCCACACAATGCTTCATGTCGTCGTCGTCGTCGTCGTCGTCGTCGACGGCGTCGCTGGCGTCGCCGTTGTCGTCACGCAGCTTTTAAGCTCTCTAAGCCGCCCAAAATGTCTGCAGTCGCCGCATGTCACGCTTATTGGCCTAAGCCGCTGCCAGCGTTGCGTTCGCGTTGGACATGTGCCGTTATCAGCGCACTGGAACGAAATTTGCTTGGAAATGCCAAAAAAAAAATTGCGCACCACTGCCGCTGCTGCGAACACAATGTAACAAAACTCGAAGGGGCATCAAGTAGTTTCCTCTACACACACACACACACACACACACACATCTATATATATGTATGTATTATTGTTTCCGCAATGAATTTGATTAGAAGCCCGTCTCTTATCAGCTATGCGGAATTTCGCTCAGCGCATTTCTGTTGCCAAGCGAACGACCCACTGCTCCGAATTTCGATACACTGCGCCGCATGCAACCAATTGCAAGTTCTTGACTCTGTTTCCTATTTTTTTTTTTTTTTCGTTCTTCATTTTGGGTTTACTTTGGCCGCAGCCCAACCCAGCTCAACCCCCCCTCTACACCCCTCAGCCCAGGCAACCCTGCGGCCTGTGTCAATTTCTAGTGCGCATGTTTTCCTCGCATTCTTTTTGAGCAGCGACATTTTCAGTATGTATGCATGCAGTTTCTTTGTTTTTCATTCTACCTGAAGGTATTTTCCATTTCGACGCAAAACAACAACTTTGCCCATATAAATATTGCGTCTTATCGCTGCGACGCTGCGACGCTGCGACGGAATGCAATCACAATAGTTTATGCGTCACACGAAAGTATCTCTATCTATGGGGTGGAAAGTATCTATGTATCTTTGTGCGCAAAACCAGTTTGCACTGCACGAGAAGAACAATGAGAAGGAGGACGGGCAGGGGAACGGGGGGCATGTTACTTGATATTATCACGACCATTTCCATTCAGAATCAGTTGAGCTATTCAGGCTTATTAAGTCAATGCATTGTTGCATTTGATTAGACAATGATTTATTTCGAAACTCATTAGTAGATTAAATTTACTTAGGTTCAAAAAGATTTTGCTGTATTATATCATAAATGCGAACTGGTTCCAGCTCGAACGGAACTAGTTGTCGCAACTGAACCTGAACTAATAATCGCTTATAATTGTGAACTGAATTCTTCCATTTAAAAACTGCAATTGAAGGAAGTATTATATAGCTTAGTTTAGTTTTAAGGATAAAAGATTAAATTTACTTAGGTTCTTTATTATATTATAATCTGAACTGGTTCCAGCTTCTTATTCCATTTATTAATGATCGTGAACGGAACTAGTTCTCGAAGCTGAACCTGATCTGCATCATAATCAATTTCATTCCTTCTATAGCAAATCTATATTCCAGAAGCTCATGTCTAGCAAATATTCCTCATATCAGAGCTCAGTTGAAATTCTACATCGATCTTAATGCGTATTATTTATGGGGCGCTGATATCTCCGCACGAGCTAACGCCAAGCAGTCTGCCCGAGCAGTCTATATACCTATATCATTTATATATAGATCTGTATATATATATAGAGTGGCATTTGATAGCAGAAATAGAACTTGAAGAGTGTATCGAACTGCATGATGATGCTGAATTTAAATGATGCGACAATATTTGGGCATTGATTGCATTCGTGAGAGGCTTCGATTAGACACCTATACAGAAATAATAGGTTTTATTAATAATATAAATATGTCTGACATATGCCAACAGCTACAGCTATTTATCGTATTGCTACGGTATATTTCCTTTTTTTGGATAGCTTCTTCCATTCCCTCGCAATCGAGTAATAAACCTATTTAGAGGAAACATTTGTGTTTATTATGAGAATCGGACACTGAACATTGCTGCGTTTAGGGTATCTGATAGTCAGTGGCTCCCGCCTAGAGTAGTCTGACTTGTTTTAATTCTCCCATGATTGAGAAATACAAATATTTAGGGGATAAACTTTTGTTAATATATAACGCAAACATTGTTGCGTCCAGGGTATCTGTTAGTCGGGCATACCCGCCGCGATTACGCCTTCTTGTTTAAATGCCCCCATTATTGAGAAATATGTATATCAGTAAAGAAGGAATTCCCAAGCCTGCTGCCAGGGTATCTCCTAGTCGATCACACGCGCCTAATAAGCACGCCGCCTACTTGCTTTAATTAAACAAACGAAATTGATCTGTCTAGAACTTAATTGGCATCTTTAGCTGCGCTTAACTTTACGCAATTTGCACTTAATTGGTAACCGAAGACAGTGCCTGCCAAAAAGATGCCAACCAAAGACAGTGCCTGCTAAAAAGCTGCTAACGTGTGCACAATTAATGAGCAGCGCTTCAATTTCCACTCGCAGCGTTGCCAGAACGCTGAGCTCATTAGCGTTATGCTAGAAGAAGAAGAAGTGGAAGAGGAGGGTGTAGGGTACTCGCATTAGGGTAGTCGCAGCATCAGGTACTCGCCGAGCGAACAACCGTTAATTGAAAACGGGAAAAAGGCAAAACGGCAAAGAAGGTCGTTCATTTGCAGCCCGTTGCAAGGCGCATTCGTTTATTATTCCCCCCCTTGCACCCTCCTAGGTTAGCGTGAGATAATGATAAGATAAAGCATCGTCTGTGGCTTTGTCATAAGAAAGTAAAATACTTAAAACTGGGTGAAGCAACTACGAAAAGTCTTTTTGTAGCCCAAAAAAGAAGAAGAAGAACAACAACAACAACAGCAACAAAAAGAAGAAGATGAAGAACAACAACAGCGACAATAAAGCGGGCCAAGTAAACAAAAACCAAAAAGAAAACGAAAAGCAGCAGCAAGAAAAACATTTACAAAAGAAGTTCATTGAACCTGCGTAGCGCTTGGCTACTTTACACAACCAACTCCGCAACCGCGCCCCTTGCCCGCAGCAGCTCCGACTTCGACTGCGAACGTCTTCAAGTCAAATTTTGTTCGAGTCGAACGGCGAACGCAGAGAGAGAGAGAGAGAGAGAGCGACCGGGAGAGAGGTAGACTGGCCAGCTGCACATCTGCACAGGCAGCAGAATGCATTAGACAAAAGACTTGCAGAGCGAAACGCAGGCGGAGTGGGAGCGTGGGGGCGTGGGGCGTGGCGCACAGAAGTCAGCGCTGAAAGGTGAACGCCAAAAGGAAACCAAGCGAGCATAATGTAAAGGAGAAGAGGGGGAGAGGCAGGTCAGTAGTTCAAAATGCTGCCGCCACGCATAAACGATCAACAGTAAAAGACAACAACAACAATAACAACAACATTGAACGGGCAGCGTTGCCAGAGTTTGTGCGCTTCGCAGCCTGCCAGAGTTCGTTTTCTTTTCAAATGGGTGTTGCGAATATTTAAACAGCTTTTATCAACTACGTGTGTGTGTGTGTGTGTGTGTGTGTGTGTGCATGTATTTACATAAAAACAACACTTATGCCGCACGTACATGTACATGTACATGTCTGCATGCACATGTGTGTATTATGTGTACATAGCACATGTTTAAGTATTATGTAAACATATGTACTTACATTCGTACAAGCAGTTGCGTAGTCAGCAACTTTTCCGTAAGGGGCTTCGTTTGCAGCTAAACAACAATTTAAAGCTGATTGCGCTGCAATGTATTAACAATTTATTATATTTATGTTTTGTGCATTTCGCAACAAATGCCAAACGAGATTTTCATAACAACACACTCGTTGACCCAGAGTCGGAGTCGAGTGTGTGACTCCCCTCCCCCCAGTTACTACGCCCCTGGCATGCATGCATACATAAGCACGTTAAGGCATGAAAGCGATGAAGACGACGACGACGACGGCGACGGCGACGACTACGAAACGCGAACAACGAAACGACGAATCGACGAAACGATGAAACCAAAGCGATGGCATGACTGTACTATGTATGTATGTATGTATGTATGTACACACAGAGCGTATACAAACAGCGACGAAACACATACGCGTGCGAGCTGCAGCTGTGTGTGCGTGTGTGTGTGTGTGTGTCTGTGTGTGTGTCCCAGGTATAGCGGAGGGTATGTACGCGCTTCGCGCCTGTTGCAAAATTCAGTGCCGCAGTTTCGTTCGTGACGAAAGGATGTACGCCCGGTTGTAGGCCGTACATACACACACACACACACACACGCACACACATACATACATGCATACATGCATACATAGAGAGACATGCACAGCTTCGACATGCACACGCACACGCACACATCCATCTACACAGACAACATGCCAAAGAGCGGCGAATACGAGGAGCTGGCTCAACTGTTAAAATCTTGGAACGTCAGCGAGCTGTTGCCGTATTTGCAAGGTAAACAAAACAAAACGGAACGAAACAGAACGAAGAATAATGAAAGCAACAAAAGTGCTGTACGAATTCTGTTCGAATTCTGTTATACAACTGATAACTCGTATACGACTGCTAACTCTTATACTATCCACGCACACAGAGGAGGCAATTAACACGCAGGAGCTGCAGATGTTGAAGCGGCATCATCTGAACGAGCTGCTGCGCAACTTTCGCTATGGCACACGTATACGATTTGAGCATCATCTGGAACGCTGGCGTCGCTGGCTCAATGTGCCGCTGCAGGATGCGTCGCCCTGCAGCGGCAGAGTTGCCCATGTGGACAGCGGCTCTATGGGGCACTGCAGCGGCTGTCGCTGCTCGGGCGACAGCTTCCAGCAGACGAAAAGCCATTCCAAGTCCGATCTGTTGGATGACAGCCGATCCAAACAGCTGCCGGCGGAGCCATTTGTGACGCTCAGCGAGATGACGGATGGCTCGCAGTTTAATGTGCCGCTGCCGCTGGGCGATCACAGCGAACTGGTCCACACGGAGCTTGTGACGGCGGATCTGATCAAGCCGGAAATAACCGAACCGGATGTTAGCGAGGAGAGCGGCGTCACGGTCCTGTCCATATTGCAGGCATCGCCGGTCAAGGCGCAATCCCTGCTAGAGCGTTTGGGCCAGAACGAGCAGCTGGATGCAGTGCAGCGTCTGCTGCTGATCCAGCTCATCTGCAGCTATTACGAGGACAATCGTTTGCATTTGACCCTGCAGCGCAGTCACCTGCTGGAGCGCGAGATTCTGCAGCTGTTCCCCAAGGAGCAGCTCTGTTTCTATCGCACTGAGCGGCGCGGCAAGATCTACGTGAGATTCACCAACATGAAGCGGAACAAACGGTTTGGCGCCCAGAAGCGGCGCCGCGAGGAATCGATGGCACCGCCCACCTCCTTTGTATCCAAGGAGGTCACCTTTGGCGGCGATCCCATGTCCAGTCCCGAGAGATCAGATTGATATGCTAAGCCTAGTTTCTAAGATAGTTTCCACACATAACTCATCCCAATCCACATCATATCGATTCCTAGATCATGTCCCATGCACACGATACGTTTATTTGACTTGAATATCGATATATCGGATATATCGTCAATATCGATATATCTTATATCGTAAATATCGAGCTATATTACGTAAATATGATATATCTTGTATATCGTAAATATGTATATCGGATGTATATCCTGTATATCGATATATCGATGTATTGCAAATGTCGATATCTTATTTATCGTAAATATCGACGTATACTGTACATTGTAAATGTCGATATATCGGGTATATCGTAAATATGAATATATCTTATAAATCGTAAATGTCGTTATATCGTAAATAACGATATATCTTATGTAACGATATATCTTATATCGTAAATATGAATATATCTTATATATCGTAAACATCGATTTATCGTATATATCGTAAATAACGATATTCTTTCCTTGGTATTACGATATCCAAACTCATCATCATCTTATCATCTTATCTATTGCTAACTCGTAACTGTTGAGGACTACGTGTATTCCATATATGTATGTATATTAGATAAGTTAAGAATTGGTTTTACTTTTTATATGGTATGCTTTCAAGGAATTTTAATTGTAGCATATTATCTCAAAGTTAATAGCGTTTGTGAGTGTGTATTAAGATCGTTATAAACTCTAGATTTATCTAATAAATATTTACAACTTATATAGCGCGATATAAAAACTATACAATAGAAGCCAGAACTAAAATTAACTATAAGCAAGCTAGTCGTCTAAATGGAATGGAATAACTGGTTAACGAACCGAACGAGAGACTATGTGTTAAGGCCTATTCATCTCAAGTAACTCTAGAATTATAAAAGCTAGCGATATGAAATTTGGTATATAGGTTCTCGTAGAACTAACAACGTGTTTAGAAAAGTGCTTTGTAAGATAAAGCTCCGATTCCTTGACTTATAGACCAATAAGGCCAATACACCTCAAGGAACTTAGCGACTATAAAAGTTAGAGACATGAAATTTGGTATATAGGTTCTCGTAGAACTTACAAAGAGATTAGAAAAGTGCTTTGTAAGATAAAGCTCCGATTCCTTGACTTATAGACAAATAAGGCCTATATACCTCAAGGAACTCAGCGACTATAAAAGCTAGAGACATGAAATTTGGTATATAGGTTCTCGTAGAACTTACAACGAGTTTAGAAAAGTGATTTGTAAGATAAAGCTCCGATTTCTTGACTTATAGACGTGGAAGTGAAGCAATATAGCGAGGCATATAGAGTATCTTTGCGTCTACGCGTTACGTTTTTGCGGCGACTTCGAACACGTACAGAAATAAATCAGAGATACTCATGACAGTTGGAGACAACTTTGCGGTGGGCAGCGCGTCGTCACGTAGCGTGCGGCAAAGACCCCCAAAGCGAAGAGGACGTAACCCAAACAAATGCACGAGTGTTTGCCTTGTTGAATAATTTGGGGCTAAAGTCAAACAAATGAGGCACAGTCACAGTATCTTGCAGATACTTTTGCAGTGTTGCCAGACAATTTGGCAAGCAACTGGCAACGCGGCAAATGCAAAAAGCCAAACAGGCAATGGGCCAAGTTCTAAGCACTGCGATCGATTCGAACGACTAGCTGTAAATATCTGACGCATGTATCTGACAGATACAGATACAGCGAACTGTGCAAACTTAATTAGAAAAAAAAAAAACTACAAATTTGCGCAATTTTCTTGCCTCTTTGTCGCCTGGCAATTAAATCAGCCGATGCGGCGCTACGCGTGGGCGTGGCGTATGCGGGGGGAGGGGGGGAGTGGCAGAGCATGTGTGTGCATGTGTGGGTGTTTGACTCTTGAGCTAATTAATTACTCGCTCCTTTGCCAGCGTTTTGCACTTGAGCGCATGTTTTCTGCTAATTGACTTTATCGCTGTCGCGACAAAGAACAAACAGAACTATCTAACAGATACGTATTGCACATATGTATGTATGTATGTATGTATGTGCGTGCCTGATAAAGAGTGCAAATGTATGTATGTAACAGAAAAGTCTTTTTTTTTCTGCTCTTCGTTCAATAAAACGCTGCATTTAACAGAGGGGCGTGTACATTAAAAGGGCGTCTTAGTGGAGGGGGGGAGGGGTGTGTGGCTATACTCATTTTGTTTGTGTGTATCTGCTACGAAAGTACGGCAACGCTGCTCAGCTGGCCACAAATAAATAGGTCGTCGGCTACAAAACAATTTGTCGCTCACAACAAAGCTACAAAGCCAACAGACATGCATACATATATTGTACATACAGCAAGAGAGAGAGAGAGAGAGAGAGCGAGCGAGCTTTGCAGCTGTTAAAAGCTTTGCTACTACATACATATTTATCTAGCTTGTGCGTGTGTGTGTGTGTGTGTGTGTGTGTGACAGCATAATTTTGATCGGTAAATGAAAACAAATTGCGGCTATTAACGTGTCAATAGCACAGAACATTGATCAAGGCGCATTCACACACACACACACACACGCACAAGTGTATCACAGCTGTTATACGCCTATCGATACGTATTAAGTGTGCGCCTCTCCCTCTCTCTCTCTCTCTCGCTTGCGCGCTTCTGTTGCCTGCGTATTGGTGTGTTTCTATGACATTGTACATGTGCGTATGTACATACATACGTACATGTGTGTGCATGTGTATGTGCGTTATATGCGCTGCTCTGTCGAATAGGGAAAGTAGGTCAATTACACGTGTCATATGTATGTATGCGAGTGAGTACAGCGCACACACTTATGCATGTGTATGTGCCTGCGTACATAACCACACTTTATGCTTATTTCAGGCCATTATTTTGTTAAAATTGTATTCTGCTGCTCATTTTTGTTTGGCTTTTCTTTTGGAAACTCTTGTGCTCGTAATTTGTGCTGCACAAATATGTTTCTGGGTCGGCCGGATAATCGTTTGTTTATGCTCTCAAATAAAACAACAAACACAGACACACACATGCAAGCACTTGTCTGAAGTATTTGATAAATGGGACACTATTTGCCTTGAAAAACGGCACTTGATGAATATTTGTTGAAAATCTAGTTAGATTGGGCAACAATTCCATAACCCAATTGGAATTGTCTAAATATGCTCTGAGTGAATTTTTGCTGTAACTTCACTTTTTTAATGGTCACACTGAAGTCTAGTCATAAATCTGGTTAGACTTGCATAATTCCTGTTTATATAGTTAATATTGTTATATAGTTAATATAGCTCGATTTCAGCTATAAATATCCCTTCGGGACTTTTTCTTTTGATATTTGTGCTTGGCTTGGAAATCTAGTTGGATGTAGGTAGTTATCCAATTGGATATGCTACATGTTAAGTCCTAAGAGTTGTCTAACTAAATCATCCAGACTTTTAAAATTCCTGCACACCTACTCTAATTGGGACACACACAGTGTTAACAGTCTAATAAGATGCGGTTATTGCCTCTTTATTGGTATTCTAATACGAATTATTAGCTCCGCATTTTGTTTTCAACATTTTCAGCCTGAATTTAAACAATTGAGGCTGAATTAATTAAAACTTAGCTGGTTGGCAACAGTGTTTGCCAATTGGAATTCTAAAGTTTCGCTTATTGGATCGTTAGTTTCATCAAATTTCCATTGCTGATGACATAATGAGCTAATAAGACCGTGCAGCATGCATTACCAAGTCCAATAAGAACTAGAAGAGGAAGAAGAAGCAGAAGCAAGACCACACCCCCGAAAATCTAATACATAAATATATGTATGTAACAGAATTTGGCCATTAAATTGCAAAAGGAAAAACACACAAAAAAAGGAAAATGAAAAAGAAAAGAAAAAGCTTTTAAGCTGTGGAAAGGACGTTGAAAGGACGAAGCCATTGGAATGTGCCCAGAGGAGAAAAACAAAAATGTATGCGCAGAAAAAAAAAGCAGAGGAAAAAAAAAAGGAAGCTCGCGATAAGAAAACTCAACTATGTAGAAATATGTACCCAAGAATTGGGTCAATCGATAAAAAGCAACAGCGGCAGCGATGCCAACGCCAACGCCGACGCCGACGCCAACAGCGACTGCGACTGAGCTGGGCAGCACATGCGCCCATCCATGCGAGGGGCTGCAAACGTTTCGGGGTTGGGCTGAGCTTTTGTCGCTGCAGAGACGAGAGCAGTAATCCAATTGGACAGTAATAACTAACTGTACATACGCCGCTCGTGCAAGTGTGCGTATATTTCTAACTACTTACATATATGTATGTATGTGTGTGCGTGGTAACGGTATATGCTGCATGTGTGTGTGTGTGTGTGTGTTTATATAAGCAGTTACATATATGATTACATCATGCTTTGTGCGGGTGTGTGTGTGTGTGTGTGTGTGTGTGGGCGTTTAGCTTTTAATATTGTATAGGGCAGCTGGCACTGCGATTCCAATTGCGTGGGCTGCTGCTTGTTTCCAATTTGCGGCACCATTTACCAGGCCAAAGTCTGGTTAGTTTCTGGTTAGAATACAGAATGTACCCAATAAGACAGCATAATGCATGCGTGCGTTTTGTGCCAGCCGCAGCGCAAAACAAATGGAATTCGTTTGTGGCTAAGATAATTGTTTTGTAATTTAAATGTTTTATTGCATATTTAATTGTTTTTTCTTAAGGTGAGGTTTTCTGATTGGAATTTAAATAGCCACTGCTTGCGGCCGTTAGCAGCGGGCGCTGCCTGTGCGCTGCTTGCTGTTCAAGCAGTTTGTGTTTACAGTATGTTGACGCAAATTGAGCAGCCACTATGCTGTTAACGCAAAATTGAGCGCAGGCTGGCGCACAGTTGAGTAACGTGAAGTTAGCAGCGGTTGCCGCACAAGCCCGGCATATTTGAAACGCAAGTACAGTGAAACCAAGCCGCCCATTTCCCACTCAAATTGAGTACAAACCAAATTGCATATTATTTGAAATATATTTTATTGGTAGGCAGTTTTGAAGAACATTTGTAATGACATTTATATATAATGAACATGTTTCAAATAATCGTTTCATTTCATACCATTTCATCTCGTATTTTTTTTTTAATATTCTTCTATGTATGTATATAATAAATTTATTTATTTTGTGGTTTTTCTTGTTGTTGTTGTTCTTTTAACTCATATATTATGTTATGTTATTTTAGTTGCTGCGGTTTTCTTTTAATGCATATACCTTGTAAACTTATTTAGTTCATATATGTATAATATATATATATATATATTTATATATATATATATATATATATATATATATGTAGGTATGTATGTGTGTATGTGTATATATATCATGGCTTAACTATATATATAATGTATATATATATAAGTATTTGTTTATGTTTTTATTTATCAATAATCAATATCGTAGATCACCAAACTTGTTAAAAAAATGTATACACGAATTTCTTTTGGTTTTTTGGTATTTTTGGTATTTGTTTGCCTAGTATTTTGTTCAAACTGCTTTTTACGCTTCTCTCTAAACAAGTTAACTGCTGTTGTTGTTGTTGTTGTTACAATTTTGATCTCATTTTAAACGTTCTCGGCCCACTGTACTCTGCTATGTTTGCTTTTATTTATATATGTATGTATATATATATATATATATATATGTTTATATAATTTGCGCTATTTTTCTATACTTTTTTAAATACGCTTATCTATGCTGTGTGTGTGTGTGTGTGTGTCTGTGTGTGTGTGTATTGCTTTCAGTGTGACCAAACACTAAATTCTCGGCACTAAAAAAAACTCAAATAAATTAACCAAAGCTCTGTTTGCGATTACTGTTAAATTCATTGGGTAACTTACTGTTAAGTGTATACGTGTGTGTGTGTGTGTGTGTGTGTGTGTGTGTGTGTGTGTGTGCCTATAACATTGAGTTTACAGTATGCTAATTACATAATCGAATTTCTAGTTTTTGTTGCATTTATTATTATTTTGTTTTGTATAGAAAAATGTTGAAGCTTTTTTTATTTGATTTTAATTTTAATATTATTATTATTTATTATTTGTATTAATTGTACGAGTTTTACGTTTTAGTTTGTAATTTGGGTACACGACGGCGGGGATAATATGATTAAAGTGTTTTTATTTATAATTGTAATTTCTTGTATTATTATTTCTAATGTTGCTTTTTGTTTATTTGTATATATATATATAGATGTATATGTATATAATATAGACAATGTACCGTTAGTTTTTAATTTAGTTTTCATCTCTTTTGTTGTAGTTGAAACTATCTAGGCTAATAATAATATTAATAAGAACTTGTTCATACTTTAAAGGCAAATGTTTTCCTTTGTTTTGAAATTTGTTTGTTTACAGAAAGAGATAGAGAGAGAGTTGTTTCTATATCTATATATATATATATATATATATATATATATATATATTTATTTATTTATTTATGTAAATATGTTTATATAGAGAATAATTGTTCTTCATTTACATGTTCTGTATTATTTTTGGTGCTATAACATATATATATATATATATATATATATATATATATATATATATATATATATATATATATATATATATTGGGGATATGTTGGCTTTCAACAGAAATTGAATTTTTAATTTAGACAAAGTTGTGTATGTGTGTTTGTGTGTGTGTGTGTGTGTGTGTGTGTGCCTGTCAAATATTGTCAACGTTGTGTGTTTTTCCGAAGTTTGATGTGTCCCAACGATTTTGTTGATTTGTCCTTTCAATTGCTTGATTAAACTGTGTGTTCTTTTTTTCGAGTGTACTTACGAGTAGTTTTATGCAAGTATCGATGCTAAGTATATATGGCATATATAGAGTTAACTGTAGTCATATATAATACATCTTGTGTTATGCCTAACCTCTTTCTATATATATATATATGTATATATGTATATGTATATAGATATAGATATATGTTTATGTACACATTTGCCCGGCTGTTGGCAATGTTTAGAGACAAAGAAGTGTTTAATTATTACTTGACTTGCAACTCGTTTAACTGCGCTTTACCCGTCGTTCCTAGTTTAGGAACTTTTTAGGGGGCCCTTAGTTATGTACACACAAAGCGAATGCCTATCGAATGTGTTGATTCGATAGCATTGCCTCAACTAACGATAAACAGCGTATATGCATATATATGCATATATATATATATATAATTAACGTAATGTGTGAGTATTGCGTTATTTTCGACTGACTGACAACGTTATCGATAACGCTATCGATAGCGATAACGATGTCGATAGATATTTCAATATGTTATCGATTTATCGATTGTGTAAATTATAATCGAGTGTTGATTTGATGAGCACTTTTTCGCTTTGCTTTGCTTCGCTTTGGTTCTAAGTATAAAAAAGAAATTTTATCTTTTGGGTTTGATTTTGTCTATCGATTTGTTATCGATAACTATTGCGAGTGTGTGATATTGATATATATATATATATATATATATATATATATATATATATATATATATATATAGATATAAGGTTGTATGATATGATTGTTTGTTTAATCTGAATGTCTTGGGCGTTGTCAAGTGATTGGGGGTATTCCGCTAATAAACAAATGTGTTTAAGTTTTTTTTTTTTTTAGCAGCAATTGAGTCTTAATTGAAAATGGTTTTTTTTTTTGTGTGTCTATGCGTGACGGGAGTACCGCTAATGTTGCATTTTATTTTGATTAGCTTCAATTCAAACAGAATTCTTTGAGTTTTATTGGAGTTTCTTCCACTTTAATGAAATGAACATATTTAATTTATATGGAAACATTGGCAGTGTTAATAATCTTTGCTTGAAAGAATACAAAATGTGGAAACAACGCTAATAATTCTATATATATATATATATATATATATATATATATATATATATATATTGCTAGACGATCTTAATTTTTTATATGTAAATATATTTATATATATATATATATATATATACTGTATGCTAGTATATATATATGTATGCATTTGTATGATAACAATAACACATTTGCATTTATCTAAACTCTTCTAAATAAAAAAGCAAACTTTGACAGTGTACATTAGGGGCATGCCCTTAATTCTATTGCCGAATCGATGCACCTCACAGCAAGAGATTAAAGCGGGGAGCTGAGTGTGGAGTCTGGAGGCGGGAGTTTGACAGTGAATATTTGGGGTATTCCCTTTATTCTACTTGCCGAATCGATTCAACCCAAATATTGGGGGTTTTCCCTTTATTCTACTTGCCGAATCGATTCAACTCTGGACTGGACAGTGAACATTAGGGGTATTTCCTATTCCCTTACTGTGGAGTGTGAAGTCGGGAGTTTAAATTGAACTAGATGCTTTCATTAGGTATATTCTTGTATATGTATTAAATTTGATCTCTATGTACGATAGATGCCATGTATATTTGAACTAATTAAAATAGATTTCGAATGAAGTTTTAAGTTATATTCTATTTGAATTTGAGTTTTGAGTTTTTAGGCATATTTCTGGTAATAGTTTCTTGCAATTTACTCTTTGGTACACGGCTAAAGGCTACGCAATATTTTATACACATATGTATATTTTTATATATATTCATATCGTCATTTATAATCGTATCAGGGGCTATATATAAATTTATTGCTCTACTCTTTATTTGTATACGTATTCGGATCGCACGACTACGATAGATGCTGTATGTACAGTGTGTGATAAATATATAGTATGTGTGTTTATATATATATAGATTTATGTTCTGCATGTGTCTTGTGATTTTGAATTTGTTTTCAGTTTTTTAACTAACTATAACAGAGGCTAGCACATCGTTAGCTACATAAATATATATATATATGTACTTTTCATAATTATACGATACGTTGCCTAACAATTTATACGTAGTATTTATGTATATTTGATAATTATATTATTTATTCATTTGTTTCGCTTTTTTCTTGCTTTTGTGAATCACATTCGCGCCGTATGCAAAACTGGGTATCGTGCCGAGAAAAAAAAGACGAACTCTATTTGAGTTTACACAACTTGAAAAATGTAAAATATTTGTAGAGAACTTTGAAATTTGATAAAATTGTTCATTTACAGGGTATCGGATGTCGTGTTAACTCAATACGAGCCGGTGCCGGGAAAGTGTAGTCTACTTTACAGCGTATAAGACGAACAGATTCGAAGATCAACAGTTAACTAGACAGCGAGAGCAAGAGCAAGAGCAAGAGAGAGAGAGAGATAGAGAGAGAGAGAGGGGTTCGAAATCGATTGAGGGGGAGAGTTAAGTTGAGGTTAAGTTGAAGTTCGAAATGGAGAGAGTTACAAATCTGACATTTACATAAATGCATTCATAATTTGAGTATAGCGGCAACCTAATTACAATATAATAAATATCAAATAATTTGCTTGCATTTACATATGTCATTTACAAATGTGTGTGTGTATGTGTGTGTATGTGTGTGTGTGTGTGTGTGGTACATAGTAGTAGAAGAAATACTGCATAGTCGGTATATCGGTAATCGGTAGTATACAAAATAGTAGACAGTGCTGTTATTTGTTGTGTTAGGCTTGTACTTATACTTGCGGCGAGACAAGTACTTATACGCTTTCGATTTAGAAGAAGCTCTTCAAGAAGCCAGCGGGTCCAGCCTGTAAAAAAAAAAAAAAAAACCAGCAGCCGATTAAGTTTAACAGCGTGTATAAGACAATAAATGTTAACTTACGTCCTGCTGCTGCTGCTGTTGTGTTTGTGCTTGTTTGACTTTGGCTTGAGCGATCTTTAAGGCTCTGCGAGAGTATAAGAGTGATTAGCTTGTTGGTTTCACCTGTTTTTTTATTTCATTTATACTCACTGTTGCAAATCCATAATGGTCTTCTCTTTGGCATTTTGCTCCTCTTGTGACATTTGTACCAATTGCAGCAGGCGCTCCGTTTCGGTTGCCGCCTTCTTGTGCTCCTCTTTTGTGTTTTGCAGTTCCTTGACGCAGCTGCAAGGTCAGAAAATACAAAATATGATGAGTATAAGAGCTTTAGCAGAGAGTTTAACATTGCATTGCTGTGTTCTGTTATGTTCATGTTATGTTAAGTCTAATCAACAGCCGCGGCAATATAAGCTAATGTAATGATTATTAACATTGCACTGACATGCTATGTTAACATCTTATGTTAACTCTGGTTATCGATGTTCGATATATGTTATGCTTATGCTAATGTCAACAGCTGCCGAGGCATTATAAAAGTAACATAGTTCGGTCACACTGTTGAAAAAATGGCGCATCATTCGCCAAATTCGCGAATAATAAATGACTTAATATTGTGTTTAAGTGGTAAAGTGCAAGTGTTAAGTGCTCAAATTATGAAATAAATATTGTCAGGTAAGTTGATAGCCTGTTAAAGCTTTTACTTACGCCTCGAGCTGCCGCTGCGTGTCCATTAGCTTTTTGTTAAGCTCGCCGGCGGCCGCTGCGCCGCCGCCCTGAGTCTGCAATGACTTTTCCAGCTGATCCATTTGCTCCTTTCGCTTGCGCAACTGCACATCGAACTCGGCCATTTTCTTTTCCTTGTCCTCGATATCCTTGCGCTTGGCCTCGATCTGTTTGCGCTGCTCGTCGATTATCTTGCGCTCGCCTTCGGTGGCCTTCGCCTGGTTGTCGATCTGTTTGCGCACCTCCTCCAGCTGCTTCTGCTGCTGCTCCAGTTGCTGCCGCTGTACGTCTGTTGCCGCGGCGCCCGCGCTGCCCGCCTGCTGCAGCTGTTGCATTTGCTGCTGCAGCTGTTGGATCTGCTGCTGCAGCTGCTGCACCTGCTGCTGCGCCGTCTGCAGCTGCTTTGCCTGCTCCTGATTGGACAACTGCACCGATTGAATGAGTGAGGGAGGGGGGGGGGGGGTAGGCAAAACAAACATGTTAAGTCGATTAACAACCCTGTATAAAGTTCTGACTGGCACACATACATAAACACATACACACGCACGCACACACACATACGACCGCACGGCTGCGTCTGTGTTTCTGCTTCTTCTTCACGCTTTGTGCAAAATGCATTTGCGAATAACTTTGAAGCTTTTTATTCGATTTTGATGATTTCTTTTTCAGCATTTAGTTGTTATCCTTCGCTTCTTTTGAACATTATTATTATTTTTTAATTCTCCCAATTATTAAATTTTGTTCGTTCTAAACTTTTAAAAGTTTTGTGTATCTTCGTTTAAAAGATTTTTTCTTTGGTGAAATATGGTAAAAGGTGAAATATGGTGAAAGGTGAAATAGTAGACTATGAGAAAAATCATAGCCTCATACTACATTTAGAATTTCCAAGCTCTTATACAATAAATTACGATAGCTTAAATATGTGTATCGACTCTTATCGATATCATCGACTTATCGATCATTTAAAATAATCTTTACCGCAAATCTAGTTCAAGTTCTCTGGCGCTTTAAGTCTTTAATACTGACACGTTTTAAGATATTAAATATATTCTTCCTTCTTTCTTTCCTTCATTCACACATCTCTACACACAGCCATTTCTCTCTCATTCTTAAGCTATTCTCAAGGGATGCACACTTATTTAGGAATAGCGCTTAGTCGTTCGCTTACCTGGCTCTTTTCAAGCTCCTGCACCAATAGCTCCAGCTGCTGCTGGAAGCGATCACGCTCCGTGCAGGCCGCCTGCAGTTCAACTTTGACCTTTTCAAGCTCCTTGGCATCGACGCCGCCGCTGGCTGCCGCCGTTTGCTGTTGCTGCGCCGCCTGCTGCGCTGCCTGCTGCTGCTGTTGCGTCATCTGCTGCTGCATCTTTTGCATCTGGGCGTGCTGATCCTTGATGTGTTGGTCCATCAGCTGGCAAATGGGGCAAATGAGGTTGAAGCTGGGGCTTTCGGTTCGGTTCTTTCGGCTGTACTCACCTGTATGCGCTTGTGCATCTCCTGGGCAGCCTTGTCGGCCATGTCGGCGCGATTCTTTTCCTGCTCGATAACCTTGCGCCACTGTTCGATCTCCTCGCGGCTGGCGCCCGCTGCGGCTGCCGCTGCCTGTTGTTGTTGTTGTGGTCCCGCGGCTGCCAGGGCGCGCTCCGATTCCTGCAGCTTCTGCTGCAGCGTTTGGATCTCTTTTTGCATGGCCTGAATTTCGGCGGGTGCGGCGGGCGCAACGGGCTGGCCGTTGCGCAGCTTGCGATTCTCCTCGCGCGTCTTTTGCAATTCCTGTTCGGCGTTTTGCAGCTCCTTTTGGAAGTTCATCAGTATCTCCTGACTCTTTTCCAGCTGCAGCACAAGCTGTTCACGCTCCATGGCCAGCTGTTTGACATCGTTCTCCAGCTTCTGGACGTGCTTCTCCAGCTGTGGATGGGCGCCGCCGGCGGCACCGGGGCCGCGACTGCTCTGCCGCAGAGCTTCCTTTTCCGACTCGGATTTCTCGAGACGATCGTGCAGGCGTCCAAGCTCGGCGCCCATGCGCTCGAATTCGATGCGCGTGGACTCGGTATTCTCCTGCTGTTTGGCCAAATGCATTTGTGCCTTCTCCAGTTCCTTGGCCAAGCGACCGGCCTCCAGTTCGGTAGCATCGCGCGACTGCAGCGCCTTCTCGAGGCGATCACGCAGCCGATCGATCTCCTGTCGCTCGCCCGCTGAGATCGCGGCGGACGAGCGCACCGGCTCGCCGGGGCTCACCGAGGACTGTTGCAGGCGCAAACGATCGACCTCCTTCAGCAGTTTCTCGTGCTTGTCTCGCGCCTTCTCACGCTCAATGTGGGCACGCTCCAGCTCGCTGCGCTGTTTGTCCTGGTTGGCCAGCAATTTAGCGACCTCGCCCTTGGACAGTTCAAGCTGCAGACTGGTCTCGTGCAGCTTCGACTCCATGTTCTGTATTTCGGTCTCGATCTTCTCGTATTTATCCTTGTATTTCTCAAAGGATTCTGACTCGTATTGCGACTTGCCGCGTATCGTCTCCAGCTCCATCAGTGTCTTGTCCAGCTTCTCGCGCAACCGTTCGTTCTCCTCCTTGAGGCGACGCGTCTCACGTCCAAACGTGTCTGTGTCCTGCAGCTTGCGCAGCTCCACCTGATTCTTTTCGTAGCGCTCGCGCAGCTTCTCCAGCTCGACGGCATAGTGGGCTGCCTCCTCCTTGGCGGCCTCCACGCTGGCGGCCGCTTTGGTCTGTGCCGCATGGGCACGCTCCAGCTCGTAGGTGACGCGCTCCAGCTCCGATTGGAAGTGCTCCTTTTCGCCCTGGGCGCGTCGTATGTCCGTTTGCATCTTGTCGAATCGATCCCGATTGTGTTCCAGTTCGGTGCGCGCATTATCCTCGCACTCCTTGGCGCGACTGAGCTGCAGGGCGGCACGATCGCAGGCCTCCTGCAGCCGTGTGCTTTCGTCCTGCAGCTTGCGCAGATCCTCGCGCGCCTTCGAGGCGGCCAAGCCGGAGCGTTCGGCCTCCACCTCGAGTCGGGCGCGATCCGCCTCAGCGGTATCGCAGCGCGATTGCAGGCGATAGATCTCGTTCTGAGCACGATCGTACTTCTCCAGCATCTTCTCGAACTCCTTGTTGGATGTGTCCTTCTCGTCGATGAGCTTCTGGCTGGCATAGAGAGCCTTGTCCAGTTTCTCCTTGAGTATTTCCACCTCGGTGACAGCATCATCGCGCTCCATCTGCAAGAGCAAAGGGATTTGGTCAAGCTTTAAATTAAATCTGGAAGGGATCGGGGCTTTCAGCTGGGCCAAGCAGTGTTCAAGGAAGCTAAAAAATTTACAAACAGCCAATTCACTGGTAGTTGTCAGTTTCTCATGCGTTTTTGATTAGTTACGATTAGTGTTAAATATTATAATATACATATGTGTATATATATTTATAGAGCCAATTGTTTTGTACCTCGCTTTTCTTTGTGTGTTTCTGGGTTCAAATTACCTGCAGTTTCTGCTGTATGGCATGCGATTTCTCATAGCGCTCTTTAAGTACTTCCAGATCGGTTTGCATCGCCTCACGATCTCGTGCGGCCTTCATGAGCAGCGTCTGGGAGGATTCCGAGCGCTCCTTGAGCGTTTCCAGTTCATCAGAGAACTGATCCCTTTCCTTTTGTATGCGCGCTAGCTGCATCTGTTTTTTTTTTTTTTTTATTGAGTGTATTCATGGGTGTATTCAAAGTGTTCGTGTTACATACATACATAGCAGATAGTTGAAAGATAGATACGTATATACGATAGGCAATACACTTAGGATTTATGTTTATATATATATATGTGTATATATATATTTATGTATAATGCATCGCAAATGGTGTTTAGTATGTTCTATATGGTATATGGGCATTTACAGGGCTTCATTGTCGAGAATAGAAGATTCAGGTTGTCTATCAGGCTTCTTCGTATGTCTTAACGTCTGTAACGTATTACGTAACGTCTGTTACATGTTACTTAATGTATGTTTGGTGTTACGTAACGTTTGTTCCGTAATACGTAACGTGTTACGTAACGTCTGATACGTTTTACATAACATTTGCTATGATAAACGCGTTAGTTAAAGTCATGTTACATGACGTAACACACCTAATGCCTGTTACGTAATCCGAAAGACTCATTAGGCATAAGCCAACATTTCCTACCCGTACAACTCGGTCAAATCACGTTCGATTTTCACGAGGTTTGGCCTTTTGTTCAAGGTTTGACCTCTAGAGCAATTTGACGTCTCGATCTAGCAACATTATTCTTGGTCAAAATGAGTTTTTGATGATATTTTCAATTAATTTAAAATAACCTTTTTAGCCGGAAATGCCCATATACCTATATTTAGTAGTAGCTATGTACAATTGGTTGGTGAGGAAGGAAGGGAGGATTATTGTGTTAGTTGAGTATTGGGATTCAGGTATTTACAACACATTACAGTAACATTTGATAGACAACGTTTAGGCACAGGTTAGGTAACAAGATCTACGCGTGTTGCATGGCTCGGCGTCTGTGTCGTGTGTTTCTGTGTGTGTTTCTGCTTTGGTGTGCGTGTCTGTGTGTGTTGTGGCACCTTGGGGGCATCCCATACCTGCGTCTTCTCAAGCTTTTCGCGTATGCGATCCGTATCCAGCGTGAGAGTTTCGCGTTCCTTCTGCATGCGCGCCGCCTGGCCGAGCGCCTTGTCCAGCTGCGATTGGAGATTATCATAGTCATAGGTGAGCTTCTCCTTTTCGAGCACCAGACGTCGATTCTCGGTGCCGGCCTTGTCTAGTTTATCCTGCAGATGATCGACCTCGTTCTGTGCCTTGTCCAGCGTGTTTTGCAGCTTCTCGTGCTGCAGCTGCGCCTTGCCCAGCGTTGCCTGCGTGCGCTCCATTTCCTCCTTGATCTTCTCCACCTCGGCGAACGCCTATCGTAGGAGTGGGATGTTTTGAGAGGAACGGGCTATGGACTAGCTGAAAGTGTTTGCCTACCCGATCGCGATCGGCGTGTATACGCGAGACGCCGCTCTGCGCCTTCTCCAGCTCCTGGCGCAGACTCTCCTGCTCGCCCTGGGCATTCTCCAGCTTCGCCTTCAGTCGGTACACTTCGCCCTGGCTCTTCTCCAGCTTCTCCTGCAGTGCGGCGGCCTCTTCGCGTGCGCGCTCCGCATCCGACTGCGCATTATCGTTGGGGGTTTTTTGTTATCGTTATCGAGTTAATGTGACGGACGGGGGGTAAATTGGATGTGGATAACGGATATTATTTACAGGCAGCATGTGAGGATGGTTCTTAAATGAATGAATGTCTGACTGACTGACTGACTGGTTGACTGACTGATTGACTGACTGACTGACCGATTGTCAGACACAAAACAAAGGTAAACAACAAGTACGAGTACTTATAATAATTACGATAACAAATACGATTACGATTACGATTACGATAACAGCGTCTAAAACGAGCGATTCATATGTATGCTGCGAGGCTTAGCACAAAGCGAATTCACAATAGACAGTGGATGACACATGACAAATGGGCACAAAGGCATATCGAGAGTAAGAGAGAGAGAGAGAGGCAGAGAAAGAGCGAGAGCAGGCAATGAGGCTGTTTCAAGCAAACGATAGGTGGCGCTCGGGTGCAAAACGGATGCGTGTATGTTTGTGTGTGTGTGTGAATAGGTAAAGCTAAGAGCATTAAGTTTAAGACTGTTAAGCAAAGTGTGCGTGTGAGTGTGTTGCTTGTGTGTGTGTGTGTGTGCTGCTTGTGTGCCTGTGTGTGTATACGCTTAATTAACAGCTTAACTAAGTCAAGCGCAAGTTTTGCAACTTTCCCGCAGTTCGAAAACTGCTGTCAAAGTCACGTTGCAAAATGGTTTCGCGGCGTTGTTATTGTTGTTTATGTGTGTGTGTGAGAGAGAAAGTGTGTGTGTGCGTGTGTGTATGTTGCTGTGCTTAATCTACGATTCCTGAGTTAAAGCCTTTGGGTAATTCCTGATGTATTTGCTTGTACTTTGTACTTAAGTTTGTCAATTTAATGCGTGGGAGATTTGAAATGCCAAGAAAAGGCATTAGGATTGAGACCTTAGCATATAATATCAAAGCTAATAGTTAGTGCTAGTGATATGAAAAAAAGGTATTATATTAAATGAATCTAGCCAATATCGGAAAGTGTAGAGAAATCTAGCTCTAAATTGCGTAGCGTATAAGTTTAGTTCACGTTTGTGAGCTTGTCTACTTGATAGTTCAAGTTAACTTCAGATTTGCTTTTGGTAAAGATCAGAAGGGCCTAGTAGATTCCAGCTTTAATTAAAAGTTAAAGACTTTTATAGGAGACGTAGAGAATATATCGTTCTCAGCGCCAGCGCTTAAATTCTTGTATTTGACTATCTCAAAGAAGTAAACACTGAATGGCTTTTTAGGAGGTTATTTTGGGTGGGGTTATTTGTGGTTTTCAGATGGTTTTGATGTTCCATTGGAGAACTTTTCGACAATACACACAACTCATGCAGGAGACGCACCCAACACTCAAATGTTTCGAATCCAAACGATGAGAGATGATTTGACATGGACTCAAAGCGATTTATACAAGGTGGAACAAATGTTGTGTTTTATATAAATGTGTTAAGTATTTAGTTATGTGGATTAGTTAGTATGATGTTAGGCAATGCAAGTATATATATATATAGCTATGTAGTATTGTACAGTAAGTAAAACATGTGACATCTAGATAGAAGATAAATTCTTGTTTTTTTTTAATACTGATTTCCTATCATCTTGTCAAATGTTTTAGTTTCTGGGTTTTTGTACGAGTATCTTTGTTTGTTTGTTTGTTTGTTTTTCAAGCATTTACTCACAAAACGTTTTTCAGTTTCGCCCTATAGAAAATGAATGTAAGCACAACGGTTTAGATAGAGTTTGGGTTTTAGTATACATTATTTAACAACTTTAAAGAAACACAATAAGTATATTTTAATAGTTAACTATGATTGTATCTTTTTACTTTTTACGTTAAAGCTAAGTAAAAGCACTAAAAGAACATTACCGATATTTTAAAGTTTAACTAAACTTTCTCTAGCTTTCGCACAAAATGTTTATTTTTGATTTTACAGAATACAATTTACAGAATTCTTAAAAATTCGTTCAAATGTTTTCGGCTTTAATTAAATTAAGTTTAAATATTCATAAAAAAAGCAGAACTTTATTTAAAACTTCAAATATTTTGTAGAAAGGTTTCTGCTTTCATATTTGAACTATTTTCAGAAGATTTTATATATTTAAACTTTTGCAAAGACGCGCTGATTTGCAGGTGCAAAAGTGTGTTTATGTTTGGCTGTGAGTGTGTGTGTGTGTGTGTGTGTGTGTATGTGGGTGTGCGTGTGTGTTGCAGTAGTTGTTGCTGTTGCAATTGCTGAAAGTGTGGCTTAGTTCAGAAAGTGTTTGCCTTGTAGCAGTGGAAACGTATAGAGTATATAGATTGTATAGAGTATTCATTCATGAATCGAAGCCAGTGCAAACTATTATTAACAAGTATTTGTTGTTGTTGTTGTTGTAGCACACGCACACATAGACATGAAATTTGGCTTGCACTTTTTGCGAGAACATTTTCAGACAACTAGCTAATAGAGCACACACAGATACTCGTGTGTGTACAGATATAGATACGAATATGTTTATATATATATATATATAGAGAGAGAGAGATATGTATATATTGTATATGTATATATAGCGTTTATGGGACTTGCGATCGATTAACTGTACCTGTGTCACTCTCAGCTCGGCCTGAGTGCGCCGCAGCTCGGCGGCAGCCTTGTCCGCGCGCTCCTGCGCCCGATCCAGCTCCTGGGATGTGGTCATTGTGGTGCGTCCGAATGTCGTCTATACGCGACGCGAAACATAACAATTAGTATATAGTTTATGGCAGAGATATCTATGTATTAGTTGCAACTACAGAGTTAGAAAAACAGTTAGACAACAACACAAAACTGAAGCATTAGCAAAACAAAATAGTCCAGCAGCAAAGCAATTGAAAATGAGCATACGATGCGTATACGTAATTTGTGAATATGTGTGTACGGTTTTATATACTGATTTTGAAGGGTATTTTCGTTTAGATATACCCTACAAATTCAATTAAGTGTGCTTTAATGAACATGAGTTTCGATTTGGGATTTTGTATCAAGCTTTAATATTGTGGGTGGGATTTGATAATGGGTGCATTTAACGCTTTCAACATTTGTTTTGTGTACACCAAAGTAACTGCTTCAGAAATCGGTGTGTGTGTTTATAAAGTAGGGCTGCAAACACAACAAAAGGGTTTCAGATGCTGCCATTCAAATTTCCGACTAAAAGCCTTTAAAATTCGTATCAATAAATTTCTTTTTAAATATTTAGTTTGGTTATAAAATCGGTTTGCAGCCCCGGTCAAAGCTTACAAATTGAGTTCTTATAATTCAAGGCCTCAAAAAAGGAAGCTACACTTCCGTTTAACTTAATGTATATTAAATATATTAATATCACTACTCAACACTGCACTTTTGAGCTATGCATATTTAAGTGTTGTAAAATAACGCAAATTTATAACATAATGAGCCTGAGCTAGAGCCTAACGAAGCGTGACTACAAGGCGTATACTTCATATCGAGCATTGGCTTTGGCATATCGATAAATGTTTGTCTAAATCGGTGAGTTATCGATAAATCTGCGGTTCTACATTATTGGCTGGCCATTTGGTGGCCAACTTACCGATATTTTGCCCGTTTCGAACATTAACTTTTGTACATTCTGTAAAGTACGCAAAGTAAGATACAATATGCATGTTCAGCAACAATTAAATCATTTTACAATAGACATTGCATGATGCATACTTAATTGAAAGGCGATGATAATTGTATCCGCTTGAATTATGCACAATCAATTTGTAATCGTGTAAGTGTACAAGATTAAATCAAACCCTGCTACTAGCTAAAGTCTGTCTGTGTGTTCGTGTGTGCTCGTGTGTGTGCGCGTGCGTGGAGCTTGTTGTTGTTGTGCTATGTGTGCTGACCAGGCTAAAGAGAGGGGAGTGCGGCGTGCGCTGGTTATTGGCTACAGAGGCTAGCTAATTTCTTATGCAAATAGGCAGGCCCTAAAACTTGCAGTTGGCAAACAGTTTGAAACAGGCACAAACTATCATTAAAATTCAACTATTTATGAGTACTCAGTCGATTGCAATTGCGTCATTTGCGTAGTTTATCAACATGTGATTAAGTACTTTTCGAGTACTTGAATAGATAGTTATTGAGACGCTTCAATCAAATATTTAAAATGTTTTCTGTTAACTGACAGAATAATTGATGGGTTGATTGATGATTGATTGCTTGCTTGATTCACGCATAGGAGTTTACATGCTAAAATGCTCATAATTTCTTTTGACTGACTGACTGATTGATTGATGAACTACATAACACCCGCGCAGGTGTAAGAAAGCAGAAATTATAGTTGATGTATAAACATACTGAATGACTGATTGATTGTTAATCTACTCACAAATTAATTGACTAACCACGCACATCTATAACTGATGTATGAACTAAACAAGTAGTTTCTTCTGACTAATTGATTGACTGATTGATGAAGCACATAATACACGCACAATACCGAATAGGCTAGGAAATTAATTGATTGATGAAGTACAGAGTACCAGACAATGTAAGAAAGCTGAGTTGATCAATTCCTGATCATTATTCCTGCTGAGCGACTGATTGATTGATTGATGTTAAAAAGCTTTTGCTCTCATGATGAAGTCTTAAGGATTGCCCTTTGCATGTGGTTTAATCTATAAATTGAAACTAAAAAAGAAACAGAAAAACTGCTGGCTCTAGATGCTGCAAAATGCTTGTTAGTAACTAGTAACTAAAGTGTATTGCTACTGGGTGGTTTTTTTTAGTAAAAGATGTGAGCACTACGAGAAACGAGCACAACTTAGGCACTAAAAGTAGTTGGGTAGGTAGGTTTTGGCAATAGGCTTACTTTGTGTAGTGTGGTCTGTTCTTCTAGCTGCATCTATTTTGATTTTTGTTGTTGGTTAATGTATCGGTTATTCATATAAACATATATATATATATATATGGTAGAGTGATAAAGTTGTAGTTGTTGTTGTTGGGATGCGAAATGTTGTTGTAGTTGTAGTACAAAGTTGTTGTTGTTGTTGTAAGTGTACATGTAAATATATAGGCACACATAGAGGCAAATATTTATAGTAATTGTAAGAATATTGATTAAGATAAGTTATCGTTATCGTTATAGCTATCGATAATTAGATATTTGAATAGTAATTAAGTTCGCATATATATATATATATATATATAATTATATGTACACAGAGGAACACATTCGGTACATAGGCTTTATACTAGATATATATGCATGATATGTGATATATGAGGTTATAGTCGAGCCGAGGGAACCGGTCATAATGCACGAGTACCTGCGAACGTTCCAGATCGTGTTTCAGCCGCTCGTTCTCCAGCTCCAAACGTGCGATGCGCTGCTTTGTCGACTCCCAATCGGCGCTGCTGCGTCCCATCTCGCAGGTGGCCTTCTCCAGTTCCGCCTTCGATTTGCCCAGTTCGCTTTGCGATGCCTCCAGCTTGATCTCGAGCCGTTCGCGCTCGTTGACAGCACGTTCTAGACGCGTTTGCAGCTTCTCCAAATCGCTTTCGGCGGCGCGCAGCTTCATTTTGTAGTCGGCCACCTCGCGTTCATGCAGATCGCGCTCCTCCTGCTTTTCGTGCTCGGCGCGATCCCTTTGCTCGCGCAGCTGCGCCATTTGCTTCTCCTTGTCGCCGATGGCCTCCTCCAGGCTGGTGAGTGCGCCCTCGGAGCTGCTGTGGTGGGCCTGCATGGCGGAGAGTCGAGCACGGGCCATGTCCACCTGGTTATCCTTCTCCTTCAGCAGATCCTCCAGGTTCTCAATCTGTGGAGGTGTGTGTGTGTTTGTGTGTGTAGATAAGGCATGATTTGTATGATTGTCTGCTGCTGCTGCTGCTGTATTTGGCTCTGACCTTGCGCTGCAGCACACTGATCTTGCGATCCTTAATGTCCATGTGATCCTTGAGCTCGGTTAGCTCGCTGGTCAAACGATTTCGCTCCTGGACAGTGTGCAGTGTGCCCTGGGTCTTCTTCTCGATGAGCCGATTCTTCTCCTCGAGCCGGGCGCGCATCTCCTCAACGTCCGTCTGCAGCATATTGTAGTGCTCCTCTTTGGCACATAGCGACTCCTTGAGCACCGCTATGTGCCGCTGATAGTCCTAACGAAAGTTATTTTTTACTGTGCATGGAACAATTGAACTGTTTTTGGATTCGCGCAATTGCGCCAATTACCTGATGCTGCTCCTCGAGCGTTTTCATTTTGGCCGCCATCGCCAAGATCTCTTGATCCCTTCTTTGTATTTCAAGACGGAATTCGTCCAACTGCGCGGATTTGTTTTGTTTCGGGTGGATTATGGGTGGAAGAGGATAAGATACAAGACATACCAGATTTTAAAATTGCATCACAACTGCAAAGCATATGCAAACGCAGCTGCCTTGCCTACAAAATGATTAGTTTTTTTTCTTGCAGTATTATTTTGTAGTATTTTTATAGTATTTTCAGTATTTTTGCAGTATTTTTTGGTTGTGTCAAAGATACGCTTGGTGCAATGTGTTTTTGATTATGATTCGCATGTATGTATATATATGAGCGAAAGGGTACGGTGAGTGGGCTTCTGGGCGTGTGGGCGTGGCGAGCAAATGTGAGAGAATGTAAAATATGGCTGGCTAAAGTCATTGCCCCACTTCAGAGCCGAGGGTCAAATGTGTCAGAGTGTATGGCTGTGTGTGTGTGTTTGTGTGTGTGTAATAGACAGGGTTTGTTAAAGAGACGGTGTTAGGGGGAGGTGGTGGCGGGTGGGGGGTCATTATAGCTGGTTAATACTGTTAACCTGGTGCTAGACGTTAGGCATAGCTTATCCATTCGGTTGTCGCATGTTAAATTTTTTATTGTTTGCTTTCGAAAATTTCATTTATAATGCTTAAGAGTTAGGTTTTAAGTTTAACAGAATTCGTTTCGAGTTCGAGCTCAAGAATTAGTTTTGAATTAAGTCTGAAGTAATATATCTTAATTAGGTTTACAAATACAAATCAGTGTATAAATATATATAATATATATAGTATATCGCTGGAGTAGTAATTAATTAGGTATATATATATATATATACTTGTATATATATATAATATATTGTTTATGCATGTATACGTATTTAATAAGTATAAATATTTGCAAGTTCTCAAGATCATGACTCATCATTTTGTTACATAATATCATATTATAAGTAAATGCCTGCTTATTGATTTACTTCACGCTTCACAAAGAAATGGAACCCAAACGAAAGTCAGAAAAAAACAAAAAAGATAAAACAGTTTAACTAACTATTTAAGTATAGTTATTAGCTGTTAGCATAGTTAACTACATACATGTATGCGAATGTGTTTATCTTCTTGTTTATTCTTTCTTTTTGTATTTGTTTTTTAAGTATGTCCTTTACACGGACAGCAACTGCTGCCATAAATGCTTTCAATTGGCTAGTGTTAAGCTTATTATCCTTTCTTATGATTAGAGAGAGCGCGATTACACTTTGCTTGGGTTGGGCTATACGAAATCAGATGTTAGCATTAAGAAATTTAAGGTTAGGTTTAGTTAAAGTCCTCTACTGAACACAACGCAAGTTTTTATTGCTCGTTTCGGGGCGCACAGCGTATTGTATACGCAAAAGCCCGCCTCCTAAAAACCAAACACGCCCACAACAAACTAGTTTCGCTGGGGCGCTCAACTACAATAAATATATATATGTGTGTGTATATATATCTATATGCTATATACGACAAATTAGAGTAACTCCGGTTTTTGATTACACTACGTACTAGGCTATAACAAATGGGTTATACTTTCTTTAAGAAAAATACTATTCGAAAAAAGTCGAAAAAAATGTCTATATATCTTCATTTTTTTTTTCTTTTTTGAACGCAATTTCAAAGCCGAACAATTTGCATAGAGGAGATTTTGTTTTAGTTGAAGACGAATCAAAGTTTGTAATAAAAAGCACCTAGATACATGTACATGTGTATGTATGTATTGGCAATTAAATATATAAGTATATGTGTATATAGTATATATATATATATTGATGTATAAGTATAATATAAACGTTCAGTTTGGAATACTAAGTAGTGTTAGTTTCAAATATAGTATAAGAACTTTTAGTACATGTTACATAATACCATTTATTTTTATTTATTTTTTTTTGTAAAATATTCGCATAGACACATTTTGAATGCTTCGTTCGTTTTTGCTTTTCGATTCATATCTTTCGTTTTTCTGTTTTACTTTCTTTTTTTTTCACTTTTATTCAACTGCAACCAAATGCTGTGTTAAACACATTGCCAGATGTTAATATATATTTATATACCCAGCTTTCCGTGACATTTTCCATATATATATATATATATCATCATAATTCACACCATTTTCATTTGTTTTTTTTTTTTGTTTTCTTTCTTTGTATTGCACCCGTCTCTGGATTTGCATATAAATTTCATCTTTACATATAATTGACCTTCATTGCTAATCACACACGCTATTACTTAGTGGGTAATACGAGTACTGGTATATAGGGTCCGGCCAGACTCAGACTCAGACCGAGCTCGAGTCGAACCGAACGTAATAAATAGAACCGAATCAAGTTGGCGTTTAAAGTAATTGAACACACAATCTATTATGCAAATATACGTACGGTTCTTTAGATTCTGGAATTCTAGGTTAGGTAATTTGCTAGTTAGGTAGTTAGTAGGTTGGGTATAGAGGCGCCTTGGCTAGAGTGGAAGGGATTAGGTTCTTACTATGCCAACTTCACTTATACATACTTTAGATATACATGTATTTAGGATTAAGTATTTGCTACACTTCAGAGAAAGAGAGAGAGAGATAGGGGGAGCAAGGTCAATTAGATAGAGAGAGAGAGAGAGAGAGAGAGAGGGGCAGAGTTGCATTAACAATTTTTCTATATCTGTATAAGACTAAGTATGAGTACGGGTAAGAGTACTCGTTGGAGTACGAGTACATGTGTGAGTACGGGTACTTATTAGGTATTCATTTAATTATAACTTTCTGTCAAACCTCTCGCATAACTTAACACATACGAGTCTTGGGCTATATACCAAATAATTTAAAGTAAATTTTCTCTTAATATTCATTACAGTTTCTTTTTTCTCTTCTCTTGCATTTGTATTTTATAACTATATTGTATAAATGATTTATATATTTTATGAGTAAATATCATTTAGTTTCACTTTTTGTTGTTCTTCTTCTCTTTTTATATATATATATTTTTTTATTTACAGTCTTTTTACTTTTGAGAGTCAAGAGCAAAGTGTTTCAAATTTCTAACGAATTCTTTTATTACTATACAAGACTTTAACAATTTCTTTACGGAAAAGTTGCCCTGAGTGCTCTATGCAAAACTAATTAAAAATACCATAATTAAAATATACCAAAAAATACCAACATAAGATACCAAAAAATACCAAGAAGCTAAATTTCAAATAATTATGAAATAAGTAAACTTTACAGCTCTTTAAATTTGTTTTACACTAATCTCTTTCGCTACTGTAAAATGGCACATGAAACAATAGTTCTTCTTCTTCTCTTATGAACTAGATCTAATGCTGGAGCCATATATATCATATATGGCCTATATATATATATATATATATTGTATGTGTAATACTTGGTGTTCTATACGCTTCGAGAACCGCACACTGCAAATGTCGTGGGCTTGTTTTTTTGTTTTCGACTGGATGACTTGGGTTTTGGGGGAGCGTTGAGGGGTAAAAGCGTAAAATGCATCATTTAGTCAATAAAAAGATACAGACAGAACCGTTAGGTTGCTAAATGATTGTTTTTTTTGTTTTGTTTTTGTTTTTATTTTTTTTTTTTGGAATGCGCTGAGTTTCAGATACGATTTGCGGATTACGTTTTGATGGGCATGTTTTAATTTTTAAATATTTTTGAATGTGGCTGTTGAGTATTGAGTAGTATCGGATAGTTTCGGATAGTATCGAGTAGTATCGAGTAGTATCTAGGAATCTAGGGATAGCTGGTCTACGTCAAATTTAAAACTTACTTGTCGCTTATGCTCTTGCGGCAGTTTCGGATAATCTAAGTCTAGTTTCGAGTATGGCAAATGGTGGTGATGATGGTGTTGTTGTTGTTGTTGTTGTAGCTGCTGCTGATGATGCGTGTGCGAATATGGTGGGGCATGCAGCCCGGCCGCTAGATGATGATGATGATGCGTATGCGGATGCGAATGATGATGCGACGCCAGATGCGAAGCATGATGCAGCGGTTCGTAGCCGACGCCAACATCTCGAGCGCTGCTCGCCAGCGTACCGCCAAATGGGCCGCTCGTATTGGCCAGCGATGCCAGCGGATGGGTTTGCAGATGATTCTGGTGCTGATGCACATGATACTGATACTGCGGGTTCATCTGCTGCTGCACCGAGGCCTGTATATGCGAATGTGCCGCCTGCTGCTGCTGTTGCTGCTGCTGCTGCTGTTGAGTGCCGGCGAACTGCTGATGCAGATTGTAGGCCAGCGTCGAGCTGGCCGGCGGTGGCATCGAATGCTGCTGCTGATAGTACTGCGTTATGGCGGGATTGGAGGCATGCAGTGAGTGTGACATGAGCTGGCGTTGTTGTGCCGATGCCGGCAGGCCCAGGCCCAGGCCCAGATTTGAGCCGAGACCCGCACCCGAACCCAGACCGAGACCAAGACCGAGGCCGTAGCCGGTTAGATCGCTCTGATAGGGATTCGCGTAACCCGTTGCACCGTACTTGCAGCTGGCTGGCAAATAGCCACCGACAAGATTCGATACGGAGTAGGCGGGTCGCAGTCGTGCAGCCGCCGCAGCGGCACTTTGTGCGGCCGTCAGCTGCGTCGGCTGCTGCGGCTGGAAGTACATATTGGGCTGGGATGAGAAGCTCGTCGACATTTGCAGCAGGTTATCGTTTAGATACGGCGGCGAATAATCGCCCGCATGCAGCGTCGGATAACTGGATACCACACGGCCGGACAACGGTGTTGTTACCACCTGCTGTTGCTGGCACTGACCACCGCCCAGCTGTCTGGCCTGGTGGCTCAAGTTCAGGATCTGTGATGAGCGCGATATCGATTTGTTTGCCTCGTTCAGCAGATTGACAATGTTCGAGGAGCTAGTCTGTTGCAACGTTGGCGCCGGATAACCGTAGACATCGTTGTACATGGTCGCCGATGGCAGACCGGCAATGCTGTAACGTCTCCTCCGTATCGGCGATGTCTGCTGTCCGTAGATCTGTGCAGCGGCAGCGGCGGCGGCGGCGGCAGCAGCGGCAGCTGCTGCCTGTGGATCATACAAATAGCCTGTCGAACTGCTTGGCCCGTACAGTTCATAGGCATTGCCATAGCCGCCGTTGAGCGAGGTTGTTGTGACGCCCGGTCCACCGTAGCCGCCGGCTGTGACTGGTCCGTAATATTGTCCAATGATATCGGGCAGTGGGGGGCTTCCGCTTCCGCCCGTGAAGTTATTGTACATCTGAAATGGGGGCGATTTCAAATTGGTTTCTTGTGTGTTTCTCGTGTTGCTCTAACTGTAACTGAAACGGTTTTTTTTTTTTTTTTTGCAAAACTTGTTTTGTGTTGTTTTTTTTTTCTTGTAGGATTTGGTTTAATTTCAGAAATATTTGTTTTTATTTTTTGGTATTTTTTGTTATTTCATTTTGTATATTTTTTTATTATTGGTTTATTTTTGTGTTGTTTGTTTGTTTTAGTTTTTGGTGTAATTGGTAGATTTTTTGAGCTACATTTTTACTGTTATTATTATTAATAAATTTATTTTTATTTTAATTATTATTTTTGCTATTGATATTATTATTTATTGTTGCGCTGTTCCTCACATAAGTTTTGCTACAATCAAGGCACTTTTGTAGTTAGTTAATATATATGTCTAAATTGGTATATAGTATATATATATTATTATTATGTTAACAACAAGTGATTCTTTATGTTTGTGTTTTTTGTACATTTTAACCAAAGCGATTTTTGCCCGAACACTTACGGACTATTTTGGCCCCATATTTGTACGTAAAATTTAAGGTTTTCATTTACTTCTGCTTCTGACTTTTGTTGTTTTTCTACAAGTTTTTTGTTTTTGTTTACTTAATTCAACACTTTTTCTCTTTGCGCTTAATTTACAATAAGGTTTTGTAATAGAATTAATTGTTCTTCTTTCTGTGAACTCTCGTTCATTTGCGGTTAAGCATTTCTTACGCTCTTACAGACTTGTGTGTGTTCTTTCTTTTGTTTAATTAATATTTATTTTTGGCAAGCTGCACCTAAAAGTTCAACAAGGGGGTCGGTTGTATAGATATAGAGTGTGGTGGAGGGCTTGAGGGGGGGCGGGCAACATGAAATGTGTCTCACATTTTGCAAGAGAGCCACGCGGCTGGGTCGCTGTGTATGTGTGTGTGTGTAAGTATGTGTGTTTGTGTCAGGCACACGCTCACGTGCATTACGCCCACAACTGTTCATAGTGGGCGTGGGTGTGTGTGTGTTTGATTTGTTTGGTTGGTTAGTGAATATTGCGTATACGACATGTTTGACGAGAGGCATACAAATGCGCTTGGATTCTGATTTCGTTGTTGGTATATTTTGTTGGTATATCGGTATATTGAGTTTGGTATATTCTTGTATTCATTTTTTAGTATTTTTTTTCTGGGTAGTTGCTTGTACGCAGGAAAGAAACATAAATTACTTATAACAATATATAGTTCAGATGCATTATAGAAATAACGTGCAAAAGTATATTGTAAACAATTGTTTCTGTATATGTTTTGTTTATTTTTTGTATATTTGTATATATATATATGCATATTTTTGTGTGTTCAGTTGTTGTTTTTTATGTGAAAAACAAAATATATATATACATATACATATATAAATATATAGTATATATCATATATAGTTAAGTAATTGAATAGAGTTTTTGTTTTTTAGACAGACAGTGAGTGTGACAAAGACAGAGACTGTTAGACAGATAGAGAGAGGTTAAAAAAGAGACAGCAATAGTGTAAGACGGAGTGAGTGTGAGTAAGACAGATAGAGAGAGAGAGAGAGAGAGACAGAGAGTGGGATAGAGAGAGAGATGGTTGTTTTTGTTTTTATTGAATTTGAGCGCAAGTTTCTGGGCTTGCGACTGAGTTTCAAATGAAATGCTGTGTGTTGTGGCTGCTGTGTGTGAGTGTGTGTGTGTGAGAGTGTGTGTGGTAGTCTGTGAGTGTGCTAGAACCCAACGAGTGTTAGTTTTGTGAGTGACTTGTTGGTTGCTTTTGGTCTGCGTTGGTTTCAAATTTCGTTTTTGGAGTCAATTTTTATATACAAAACCAAAAAGTAATACATTTTTTTAATGTTTGTTGTTAATGTAAGTAGCTGCAACAGGCGGCCAGTCGTAGGGCGGGAGGGAGGTGTGGTTGAAGAGGAGGCACGTTCTTTGTTCTTGTTCTTGTTGTTGTAGTTGTTGTTGTTGTTGTTGTTGTGCACGTGTGGCGCACAATTTGGTAAGCAAATTAACGCAATAAAAACAACATACTTGAGTAGATAATATATATAATTATATGCATATATAGATATATACATAAATATACATATATATATATTTATATATATATATATATATATATATATATATATATATATATATGCTGATTATCGTTACGAATAGAGCGACAGAGAGATAGAAAGTGTGTTATATATGCATATATATGTATATTCATGTATAGATATATATATATATATATATATATATATATGTAATAGGTATAGGTATAGGTATAGGTATATAGGTATAGATAGGTACGTATTTGTATGTGGTATATACACGTCATAATTGTTTTATCATTTTATCGTCAAAGAGATTTGTCAGTGAATTCCTTGCCTACATTCTGTTTCTCATTCTTCTTTTTTTTTAGAGCCCGTCTAGCTTTTGACTTTTTTGTTGTTTGTTTTTTCCTTTGTAGTACTCTAATTGTGTTCTTTTTTTCTCTTTTTTTATGGGTGCGAAAATATTACAAAAGCATATTGTAAATAGTTGCATACGATATAAAAATTTGTTAATTTTTTTTTTTGGTTAAATGAATTTTCTTTTTGGTTTAGTTTTTGTTTTTTGGAACCTTTTTTTTTTATATTTTGTTTTTTGTTGTCTTTTGCATATTCTATTGTTTTTGCTTCGTTTTGTGCTTGCTTTTAGAACAACAACAAAATATGTTTTATTTTATAGAAAAATGATCAATTCTGAAAACAAATACAAGTAACTCGCTTTCAAAAGCGTTTGCTTTCAACTTTTAAAGTGTTCGATATTGTTTGCTTTTCTGTAACTTTTTATTGTTATTTTTTTTCTTTTCTTTTTGTGTTTTTTTTTTTTTTGTTTTGTTTTTGTTTGTTTTTGCATATATAAAAAAGCCAATTATTGGAGCCATTACAATCGATAAGTTTCGTGAAAAAATCGGCATCTTTTGGCAATAAAATGACAAAAGAATTATTCTTGTATGCTAAAAATAAATCACACAGTTCACTAATTAATCATTTGATTGCTTTAAATAATTTTAAGATTTTACTTTTAAATTGTTTTTAATATTTTTATATAATTTTTGTTTTTAGTTTTGTTTTGTTTGGTTTTTGGTTGTCATTGTTTAGATTGCTTTGTGTTTGTGTATTTAGGCATATATATATATAAAAAAATATATATATATATATAAATATATTACTTTTTGATTATGTAACAGCAAGAAAAATAAGGAATTGAAAAATTCAAACAGCGTTCCGTACAAGCTAATAACAAATTTAACTGGTTTTATTAATAAAAAAAAAATGTGTGTTATGAATTACGAATCAAATAAATGCAGTTCAATTTGATTGAATGTAGCACTAAGTTAAGTAAAGGAAATTGGGCGTAGAATATATAAAATCTGATTAATTTAAGTTTAGGCGTGAACTTAAACAACAAACGCAGCGGAAATTAAATTTTCTTAAGCATTTTCTTGAGCAACTGATTTGGATTTTTTTTTTTACCTAAACAACAAATTTGATGTGCAGTTTGATTTTATTTTATTTATGAAACTAATTTAAATCGCGTTCCTTTTTATATAATCCAGCCCGATCGCATGAAATCGATATATATCGATATCTTGTTTTTCAAGCCTAACTCAAAGATGAACATTTTGTATGCCGAGTCTCTTGGGAGTCTCTATTGGATATCTTTCCCCATTCTACGCCAACGTTTCTAAGGGAAAAGTCTTGGGCTTTGGTATTTGCCAACATTTTGTTCATTAAGATCGAACTATCAAAATCCAAGTTACTCCGGGAAAAAATTCCATAGCTGTGCTCTGCATTCAGGTTCTTTTATGCAATACTTCATGTAAATGAATGCGTAAAAGTTGGTCTAATTTTAGTTTTTTTTTTGACTGTCTTGTAAAGTCGGTGAATATTTTGAGTAGGACAAGCAGATTCTCGGGTATTGCAAAACGCATTCTAAAATGTTGATAATAAATATGTTGAAAAAATAAAAACACTTTGCTGTGCTAATTGAACAAGAACTACACATAAATTTGTTATTAGGAGTGAATTATCATTTTAAATGAATCAAAATGTGTAACACGGACAAGAACTGCCGTTTGTTGTTAAAATTGTGAAATTTGTATGAGTGTGTGTGTGTGTGTGTGTATAAAAAGTACTTCAAGTAAAATGTACGAACAATATATAAAGAAAAACATATAATTTGAAACACACGACGACAATGAACACCAACATTTAAGAAGAATCACATAATAAAGTGTGTGTATGTGTGTGTGTGTGTGTGTCTGTGTGTAAGGTATTACATTTAATAAAGGCCGCGTTTTAGAATGCGAATTTAAAGTATAAATTTAGAAATTATGCCAGCCCACACACAGCATTTAAGGATAGGGCGAGAGAGAGAGAGAGAGAGGCGCAAATGAGAGAGAGAGCAGGTGAGCTAGGTAAAAACGCTCGCACACTTAAAATCATGCCAAGAACTGTAGCTCACACACACATACATACAAAGAGCAAAGTAAAGAACGACACACACACATACACTCACAGAAATGTGGCCCAAAATAACAACATTTTGGTTACAAGGTTATTACGTATACGTCATGTGTGTCGCAATGCTTAACTGAGTGCTGTTTGTGGGTGTTTATGTGTGTGGGTTTAGTTGTATACATCTGTGTGCGTGTGTACAGAGAACACAATAACGTAGACTCACTGTACAGAGGGGAGGGAGGGGGATTGTGGGGAGATGGCAGGCTGCGGCGCACTCTGCGGCCAGACAAGGGGGCGTCGCTGAATACAAATGAAATGAAACACAAAGACAAAGCCAAAGCCAAAGAAAATGAAAAGCGAAAAGAAAATGTCGAAGTAGAAGAAGCAGCAGAAAAGTTAAAAAGAAAAGAAAAAGGCAAATGCAAACCCAAATGAAAATGAAGCGAGTAGCAAAGGCCGGAGGCAGCGGCAAAATAGAAGATGAAAAAGTGCCCAACAATAAGTGTGTTAAGTGCCAAAGTACACAATGTTGAGGAGTGTTCGTGTGTGTGTATGTGTGTGTGTGTGTGGTGTGCCTCTTCCGTTTGCTATTTTGGTTGGCTGCGTGTTTTGCTCAAATCATGAAATTAAAAATGAAAAAAAAAAAACCAACACATAAAATGATATTGTAAAACACGCATTCAAACAAGGCGCAGACTTTTTTATGACTCGACGTAAGCGCAAAACCAACCGCCCTACACTCCTCCCCAGCCTACTCACCCCCCCACCCCCCATGTCAACAAGGCATGACCGTTGAGAGACGTTGCCACGCCCATGCCATTTGGCAAGTGATATATTTGGTTTTGGGGCAGAGCACAAGTTGCAATTGCAGCTCTGCGCTTTGTAATTATCACAAATCATCACGTTTCGAGTGTGTGAGAGTTTATATGCATGTGTGCAGTGTGTGAGTGTGTGAGTGTGTGTGTGCGCAAGGCCAGACTAAGCCTCATTTGAGCTGTGCCCCATTTATACCCTAGCCCCTTGCCGCTGTCTACATTTCCTTGCTGTCGCATCTCACGCACGTGCGGATGCAGCGGGCTTTGTCTCTGTAGACACAAAAATAAAAAAATAAAAAGGAAAGAAAAGAAAAGAAAAGTATTTCAAGTGTTGTTTATGAAGTGCAGAGCATTCGGTGCGTTGGCATTCACCCCTTTTGAGCTGTTCGGGTATACCCTGTAAATAACGTTTTGCGGGAATACAACTGAAAAACACTTTATGCATTCGTTTTTGATACTGTGCGTAGAGAAAATTAAAACAAATCTGTAGAGTTCTGGTTTTTAATATGACGGCAACCTTAGTAAGGTCTGTTAATCTGAGCGTTGAACTGGCAAGTAAAAAGTCGCTGGTTCAAACTCCCACTTTATTGTAATTTACCTCCCTAATGCCAAATTTTTTAGTAAGCATTTCAATTTGCATCGGCCTAAACAATCTGACACCTGGTTTTGGGCTCACACTGAGTATCTCTAGGTGTCGTGCAGTCTCGTTACGCGCTCATTAACACATACACAGACACACACACTCACATAAGCATACAACTACAGGCATTCGGTTGTGTCTGTCGCATTTAGAACAATTGCGGCACGCGTTGGGGGCTTTTTTGCTAATGAGCGGATGGTCGCACGTCACGGACACGAACAAACTTGCATTGTTGTCTGTCGTGTCGTGCATGTCTGCACGTTTCTCATTTTGAATAGGCACACTCTGTGAGTGTGTGTGTGCGTGTGTGTCTATGGGCTGCACTTGAGCTCATTCGTTTCCACATTCATTCGTTCATTTGTTGAGCCTCGATGCCAAATTTCACTAATTACGCATGGTGACCTTTAAAAGGCACCGCACACAGTTAACCATGCCCATAATCAACACACCAACACACGCACACGCACACACACAGGCGACTCTTTGGCTCTTATCGCTTTACGACTCGATTAGCATAAAAGTATGCTATGCTTTTTTTTCTGTGGCCACAAATTGAAACACAATTTACCGCCCCAAGAAAACTCAACTTTAATGCTTCCAGCTCTGAGTCTGCGTGTGTGTGTGTGTGTGTGTGTGTGTGTGTGTGTGTGTGTGTGTGTGTGTGTGTGAGTGTGCGTGAGTGGGGCTGAGGGTGGCGCCTGGCCAAGACATTAACTTGGCTGCACATGCACTACAAAAAAACCAAAAATAAAGAAACTTGAAAATAATTGTTTAAGCCGAAATTGCCCCCTAAGCAATCCAGAACATTCGGAAATGCAGCAGCGGCTGGTTTTACGTTTATATGACCCATACCCTAGACGAAAAGTTTTGTTGGAAAGGGGTGTCTTAGGCTGAAAGAAAAGGCAGGCTATTTCGAGACTATAAAGTATTAATATTCGTTTTTGGGTAGTATTAATAGGGATTACTGCATCAAATTCTAGTGCGGGCTTAGCAAAGCCTGATCGCTTGTAGCTATATAAAATGCTTATAAAATTAAGAACAGATAAAATAATAAATAAAAATAGTAAATTTGTAAGTCTTAGCGTGTGTAGGTGGGCTCTTCTCTTAGGCAAGAATACCCTTTTTAAGGGGTATCTCTCAGCAAAATAACTTAGCTTGTTTTGCACAGGGTTGCATTTGCCTGCGCGACCGTCTCTCTTTCTCTCTTTTTACGCCTCGCCTAGATTATGCAGGCGTAACTGCTGTTGCTTTTTTGATTGAAGGCCAATTTGTTTAGGACATTATCATGGTGGGGGGTTGGGGGTTGGGGGTTGAGGGTTGTCAGGGGCAGCGCTATGCGTGAGGGTATTCGCGTATGCGGTATTTGTGTAATATATATTCTTTTCTGAGACATTTGCAGTTTGCCAGTTTTGTTGAGGGACTTTTAAAAGTGTGCAGCGATTGATGTGACATGTGATTGATGCTTGATGTAATGACAAAAGAGTTTGATGTAGAGCTAGATGTGTGTCCGTGAGTGTGTCTGCTATAGATGAAGTTGACGTTTTGTTACTCAGTTGTTGTTGTTGTTTGCTGTTGATTGAAGTTGATTTGATGGCTGATTGATTGACTGACTGACTGACTGACTGACTGTAACGATTGTGGTGATTGCTGAGCGTTGTTCTTGCTGTTGCTGTCAACTACAGTACCTTATAGTAGACATAGGCATTGTCCATAGGTTTGTGGCTTTGCTCTGTGCCTGAACTTTAAAATATCGTTGTTCTCGTTGTTGTTGCTGTTGTTGCTGCTATTGCTGTTGTTGTTGTTGTTGTTGTTGTTGTTGGGTTCGTTGTTTTTGCAGTTGCTGCTGCTGCTGCTGCTGCTGTTAGGCAAATGTGCAAATGTGCTGCAGCTGCAGTTCGTTGTACTGTGTCGGCCTTTCCGGTTGAGGGTTGGGGGCCTTATTGCTATTTATGTAATTTGAGTTGGCGTCAGGTTGTGCGCAGGTGTGCGACTAGGCACCATGTGCGTACGTCTGTGTGTATGTGTGTATGTGTGTGTGTGTGTGTGTGTGTGTGTGTGTCTGTTAAGTAATACAATAATAAACCGCTAGCAGCGACTTCCTTGTTACTGCAGCCGCTTGGCCTCTGCCGCTGCCTCTGCTGCTGCTGTTTTTTTTTTGTTGCTGTCTGTTTCCTGCTTCTTAGCGCTGCCTGCTTAATGTTAACTGCTGCTCACACACACACACGCACAGGCACACAGTCGCTTTGTGTGTGTATATGTATATATATTATAAAAACACAGCCCAAGATGCTAAGCGGGCGACGACGACGACGACGGCGACGGCGACGTCAACGCTGGCTTTGAGCAGAAAAATGATGCTGCTGCTGCTGCTTTCGTTGTTTGTTGTTGTTGTTGTTGTTGCTAGTTAATGTTGCTGCTGCTGCTGCTGCTGGTGTCGCAGATTTTTTTTGGCTGCTTAAACAAAAATATTGATTTTATGCGCTGCCTTTGCTGCTGCTGCTGCTGCTGCTGCGCTCCTGCAGAGGCTAGCTTTTAATATAGATAGTGCACTTTTGCTCTTTTATTAATAAGATTATTTGATTAAACTTTAATTTAAATTTATTTAATTTAATTCACACTCACACACCCCTCAAAGGGCTTAGATATATACAGCTAAAGGCACAAATTGAAATGCTTTACATCCTTTTGAAGGATTTTCTTTCATTCTATTTTTTTTTTCTTCTTCTTTTTGCTTTCTTTTTGCTCAATGATTTTGTGGCACACACGCGCTTCGCGCCACGTTTTCGGCCACAACCGATTTCTGGCTATATATATATATATATATATATATATATATATATATTAATGCACTTTTTTTTTATACTATACACGTGTATATATTTTGTATATATATATATATTGCTTTGCTATTTCAACTGGCAGTAATTTTATTTTGTATTTTATTTATATTCTTTTTTGCCACACTTTTCGTTGCGTACGCGTCGCGCTTTTGTGGTCTGCACTCGGTCCGTGTCTCGTGTCTTGTTAGCTGAAACGTTGCGTATACAACTGTTCGCGCCAGCGAAGCTTTCGCGCCCACGAGGCCATAGACCATTGAGACAGTTTGGCAGCAGCAGCAGCAAAGCTTCGTTCGTTTGAGCGCAACATCTCGGCTCGGCTTCGGCTTCGGCTAAGCTCAACCATACGAATCGCGTCATGTGGTTGGCGACAGGCGCTGCATTCGTGCCAAATCGGGCGCTCGGCATGCGCTGAAGCTTTACAACTTTGGCTCGTTGCTAACGCGAAAAGCTTTTACGTTTTACGCTCAAAAGCTGCGTGACTCGTTTGCTTTGCCGTTTATTGATTGGCGATGGCGTCGGCGTCGTGAGCGCTGCTTGTCGTGAGCTGACACGAATTAGCTAAGCAGCTAAAGTTTTAAGATTTACTGTTATCCCTGCAGCTGTCGCTGCTGCCGCCGCTGCTGCTGCTGCTGCTGCTATTTCTTTGGCATTGCCAGCTTTGCATTTGATGCGTGCAGCGCCTGCGTTTGACATGAATGCAGCTTTGCAGTCGCCGTCGCAGTTGCCGTTGCCAGCAGCTGTTCTGTGCGGCTGACGTCGCCGTCGTCGCTGCAAATGAAAGCGCAAGTGAGACTTCCTTTCGATTAGTCCTTGCAGCACGTACCAAATTGTATGTCGATTTGCAGGTTTATTAACTGCCTCCCAGCATAACGCTCGAAAGTAGGCAACACTATTTATATATTTCCCATGTCGCTATGCAGCAAAATCCCATTACCCTCTATATAGGTAATGTGTCTGAATATTAGATACTCTCTAAAGAGCTGAGCCACAGTTATCTATGTGTTAGACAATTTTGACAATTTTGGTTTATGTTTCTTTGAGTACTCCGAAGAACCCTTCAAAGGTAAGGTGCGAGTATTTTATGTCTAATAGAACACATTTCTTTTAGATTTAAGTATTTCATATCTATTGATTTTTTCATATTGTCAATCTGACAATTGTTATTTCTTGATTTTTTTTTTGTTTTTCTGATCTGGGAATTGCGTTTAAGAATGTGGAAAAATCAGTATGTTCCTTACGATGTTCTTCGTCTGCCTTGAAGATTTCATGAATTTCAAGTTTTCATTATAGTTTGTCACATAAAATTTGATCTTTATCAATAGACTTCGTATACATCTATTTCCTTCTGCAGAACTTTCTATTGTTGCAATAAGTTCTTCTGTTCATAGACTCGAAAACTCTTGCTTTTAGTTAACAAATTATATTCCTGCTGCATCCGTTGTTTAAACTTTCTCTTAGTAAAGTTAAAAAGCAGGTTCTCAGTCTATCTTTGGCGTCCTAGTTTAGCTTATTAGTTTAGTGTGCATGTGTGTATGTGTGTTTGTGTTTGTGTTAGGTTATGCGATGGCACACAAAGCACAACCGCAATCACTAGGACAACATCCGAACAACTGCAGAGAACGCAACGCAATCGTGGGCTACAGGGGAGGTTGTGCTCAAGGGGCGGGGAGGGGGAAGGGCGGTTGGTACCTGGTGCACCTGGCAAATGTGTGTGTGTTTGTTCATATAAAATTGAAATGCAATTGCATCGAAATCGATAAATTAATTGAAGCTGACATTTCGAGTGCAGAGGATGACCCATGATGATGAGGCTGTTTGCCATAAAGCTTGTGCAGGATATGCAATGTCCGCCATATCCTGTCTGTCCGTCTGTCTCTCTGTCGGTTTGTCTGTGTGTGCCTACTTTCGTGTGCCACTGTGTGCCAGTTTTTGAGCTGCTGCCGCCGCCAAGAGTTCAGAGTCTGCTGCGCATTTCCGTTTCCGGCTTAATTGTTTTCATTTCATTTGGAAGCACTCTAAATAAACCTATTCCTAGCAGCGCAGCTGGTAATTGCGTTTGGCCAGGACACGACATGACTTGTCTCTGTGTATGTGTGTGCGGGTGTCTGTGTCTGTGTGTGTGTGGTTTTTGACAGTAAAATGAATTTTGCGGCAAGCCGCGTAATTATTTTATGCCCTCGGCCAAACAAAGCACTCGCCCCCTGCCACAGCGCTTCGCCCCTGGCCCTGCCGCAATATATCAAGAGTTGAGGCAAACGTTTCATGTTTATAAACGAGCAGCAGCCACAGCTACACACACACACCCCCCACAAACACCCAACCCTGTCCATTATTATTTATGCGTATGCATGGACTTATCCTTGCACCCACACTCTCTCATACACACACACACACACACACACACACGCATACACCCGGCCTCTCTATGCATGCTAATTAAAATTCAGGCATTGGCGCCGCTTTGCATAGCTTGGTAATTTGCTTGGCCAGGGCCAAACAGCATGAATATTTGAATGTGGCTGCCATTCATCGACAGTTTAGGCCAACGTGCAACTATGCCAGGTGAGTGGGTGGTTCTGGTGGCACGAGGCATAAGGCATGTGGCGTGCAGCCTACGAGCGCTGTGTTTGGATAATGTTGGCTAAGGCGCAAGCAGAGAAACAAAAATGTCAAGAAATAAGGCTTATCTGCGGCACGCCGAAGATTAAATACCCTTGTAGCCTGCGAGCTTCTGCTGCTGATTTATGTTCGACTGATTTATGATCGGTATATGATATAGTAGACCAATCTGACAGATTACGACACGGGAGAGTTTAGCTAAGATTTATATAGGCAAACGGACATGGCTACATACGCTCCATCATAAAATAATAATACCCGCTACAAGGGTAGACAAAAAGCAGGGTATTTAAAACAACAACAAAATGTGCGACAACTCACCCTCACCCCCTGCTCCTCCTGAGCGTATTTCTTGATTTCACGCTCCAAATCAAGCTGTGGGCCAGAATTGAGAAGGTTCAGTTTTGTATTTTTGTTCTCTGTATTTTTTTTTATTTTTTTTTTTCATATTGTAGTTCAGAGGGCAATGTATGCCAGAGACCAACTGGCGCCAGTTAAATGCCCATAAATGTTGTTAATATAAAATTCATACACACACACACTCACACACTCGCTCAGAGAATAGCTAAGATATGCGTGCGCCAAAGTTATGTAAGGCCTGGCAATAGCAGAATTCTTGGACACAAGCTGGATAGATACTAAGTAAGTATTAATGTGTGTGGTGGTACGAGATGAGTTAGTAGCTTGAGCTTACAGTTATTTCAGTTCTCAAAAGTCTAGCAATAAAATAGGAAAATCTTGGAAGAGCTTTGTACTGAACTGCTTGGACTCATAGGAAAATGTCAGGTTTAGCAGAAGAGAAATAATTGTTGTCTAGAAATAGGAATCTCTTTAATCAAGAGATTATGTCTTATATTCAAGCATTTTTCCTTTTGTTTCTAAAATGTTCAACTTGTTATAAGTAAACACTTTTTTATATTTTGAAAGGGAAGAAAACGTTGCTCACGGGGATTTGAGCCTGAATTTCGTATCCAGTTCTTAGCCCAGACAGCTCTTGGCTTTTTAGATAAATTGTGAAAAGTTTCTAGCTAGCCTAGGCCCGCGTTTCATTGACTTTCTGGCTTATTAAGGATTGCTCTGGCAGCACCTAATAAATATAAAACAATGCATTAAAGTTGCGACAGCCTTGGATAAGTTTTTCGTCAGGTTTCAACTGAGCCACGCGTTAGATAACAACTATTAATTATAGTTGACATAGCCTTTTGTGTTTTGGTGAAAGCCTTTTAATATGAAAAAAAACGGAACTAAAAGCTGAACATGTGCATATACGAAATGCAATTGGAATAGAGGCAACAACAACAAAGGCTAGAATTGACCTCGACCCGGCGAACAGCGTTGATTGCTCGCTTTTGCTGCCGTTGCACGCGGCGTATACGCAACGCAGCTGCCAACTTTTTTAATTGCTCGCCCACGCTCTCGATGAAGAAAAAAAGAAAAGCCAGAAAAACTGTAGTAAAATTCGTACGTTTTTCATTCTTATTTTATGTTAAATGGGGTATGTGCAATCGGAATAAAAAATTATCTTACAGCATATTAAAGTCGAATTGCATATAAAAGGCTTACTGATGTTTTCGGTGTTTACGCCTGAAGCCGTTCAATTTAATAAAGTATAGATTACTTTTGATATTCACTTTGATAGGACTAGCACAGAAATATATTGTCACGCCCAATTATTCTTTTGTTTTTAAAGAAGATACCTTCCACAGCTCCTGCAAATTGTAAATTGATTGTCGGCCTTGGTCTTATTTGAGGATAAGAACTATTTTCCCCGAAATCGATAAATATTGACAGCCCGTCTTGGTCTTATTTAGGAATATCGATAAATATCGATAGTCTATCTTGATTTGTTTAAGGATATCAATAAATATTGATGGACAGTCTTGGTTTTGTTTAAATGTATTGATAGGCAGTCTATGTCCTATTTAAGGACATCGATAAATATCGATAAACGGCCAGGATATAGATAGTATTATTGAATCAGATATCGCAGATAATAAGAGCTAGTTTCGCCAGACACAGGGTAACTCCAAGTCCAACAGTTTTATATATAGACTTCTCTTGTTTTTGCCGACCATTTGTTATTGTTATTTCCGCTTGCTACATTTTGAACTGAGGATTTTTAATTACAACTGTCGCTGGTTATTTCGCTCGTTTGTTCCGCCAAACCGGAGACAAATTCATTTCGTGCAACGCCAAACGCCGCCCCAGGGCGTGGACGACTTTCAATGGGCCAATGCGAAAGAAATATATTTATTTGCGACAATTGCGACAGTCGAATGCTATTCAAGTTGTATTCAAGCATTCAATTGATGCGTGAACAAAATGTGAATAAATTGCCAAGTGGGCAGCTAGCCAAAGAATAAAACCAGCCTGAGCGAATGGATCAGTCGGAAGCTATAAGTGGAGCTGCCTTAAATAAGTAGCATATCATATGGCATCAAGGTCTCCCCACAGTGTCTCTCTCTCTCTTTCTTTCTGTGTGTGTGCGTGTTGTTTGGGCTTTTTGTATGGTCCGACGCCTTTGTTGACATGCCCTGGACAACGGCCAGCCCTTATGTGGCCTGAAACTGTGGCTTAATACATGGCATTATGTGTACGCATGTTATCTATGGGCTGGCATGCGAGTAATTACAGAGTATAGCTCTGCCTCTGTGTTTGTTTGTGTGTCTGTGTGTGTAAGTAATAAGCAGCTGCCCCGTTTTGCTGTCCTTGGGGACAGATGAGTCAGAGTATTGTCAAACTGGTTCGGGCAAATTTTCAGTAGATTTCCCACAGGGCAGCGCCGCATATGTCCTGGGGCTGAACTGCTTGAGTTTCGTGTATACCCTGTGTGCATTACAAATGGGTATAGTTAATACAAAATCTTGATCAGCTCGCTGATTCTGTGTCTATTTCCATGTGCCTCTCACTGTCTCCAAAAACCTCGAAGCTAATATCCTAATATCGATTTGCATATCTCGTGTATTTCGCTTTCTAGAAACATTTGCTATTAAAAGAAGTTCAAATATGTTTTGGGTAAAGGGTAGCTGATAGTCGGGCACTCTTAGTTAAACTTGTTTCGTTTTTTTTTTTTTGGGTGTCAATAAGCAAGAATTATGATGCAAATCGAATGCATTTTGCTTGTTGCATAACTGCGCAAGCAATAAAAAACAAGGTCAGCGGGGAGGGGTAGTGTTTATTGGGATGTTGACGGGGGCGGGGAGGGGGGCTGGTTGTCAAAAACAATGGCAAACTGTCTGCGAGATGTACGAAATGTATGCAACAAATTGAATTTTATTGCTTGCCCCACATTGAGTTGCAGAGTGCGAGGCGGTGGGAAAGGGGGCAACGGGGCGCACAAAAGGCGTTGCGACTGATGAAATGACTAACAATAAGTGTTTGAGTGTGTGTGTGTGTGTGTGTTGGTGTGTGCTTAAAGAGCGCTTATAGCTGACTCATTTGTAGACAATTTGTCTATTGTTTTTTTTTTTTTTTTTTTTTTTTTGAAAAACGTTTTAAATTAATTAAACAACAACAAGGAACAACTACCAAAAACATGTCAAAGTTACTGTGTGCATGTGTGTGTGTGTGTGTGTGTAGAACTTATAATAAAATACTACGAACAAACTGCAACGCTAGCTTAAGATTTAAGTTGAAGTTAACTATATTAACTGGCAGTTAGTTCAAAGCAAAACGAAGCAAAAGTTATTTAAGAATTTTCGAATGCTAGGCGCTACGATAGATCATATGCTGTTGTGTCTTTGTATTTGGTATTTTATGGATATCAATAAATGGGTTTAGTGTATTTGGTATATTTGGTATTTTACTAGTATATGGTATATATAGTTTGTATATGTAACAAGAAAACAAAAGTTAAGCACTTGCAGTCGCAAAAGTAGTTCAACATTAACTAAAAACAAACTATAAAAGTTAGTATTTTTTTGTTGGTATTTAACGTTGTTTTTTGTACTTTTTTGTAGTATTTTTTTTGTGGGGGGCAGCGCCCGTGTACGAAATCATTGTCACTAGAGCATTTTGTTTGCCGCAAAACGAGAATTAGACAGAGAGACAAAAAGTCTCTGTTGGGCGTGGGGGGCGGGGGGCGGCCGCCTGTTTCTCCAGGCACAACAAGGATATTTTTGTGGGCAAAGGACTTACCTGTTTCTGTGCCATCGCCTGCATTTGCTGGAACATTTGGCGCTCCTCCTCTTTGCCTGCAACCAAATGTGGCATGTGTCTATATATGTATACATTTGCCCCACCCCTTCAAAGTGCGAGACTTACCCATGCCCTTGGCCTGCAGCATTTCGAGCAGCTTCTTGATGCTCTCGTCGCGCGCGATGAGCGTCTGCTTTTGGGTTTCCACGCGGCACTCGAGATCCTTGATGGTCTCGCGCAATATGCTGATCTCGCGCTGCAGATGATCGTTCTCCGCGTAGATGGCTTCCATTTGCTGCTGCATCTCGAGATTGGGCTGGCGCATGCGCAAGCGCAGCTCCTCCTCCAGCTGACGCACGAGCATTGCTTGTTTCTGGGTGCCAAGAGTCCAGTTAATTAAATGCACTCACCTGCTGCAGCTGTGTAATTTGCTTACCTGATTCTCTGTGCTGAGCAGCTTAAGCTGATCATTGATCAGACTGTACTTGGCGCTCTCCTCCTTGCGCAGCGCCCGCTCCTTCTTTAGCTCCGGCGACCAGAAGGTCTTGATGCTGTGCATCGAGCTGCCCAGCTTTTGATTCGTCAGTTCCAGCTCGCGCTTCAGATTGCCCAGCTCACGCTGCAGATCCGTGTTCTGATGCTGCAAATCCCCGAGATAGGCACGATCCGATGTGGGCATGCCCGTGTTATAGCCTGTACATAGATTGAGTATAGAATTGTAGAATGGTATATATGTTATTCCAAATTCATATATATTTATTCCCTTATTAGTTAGTTAATATTTTGTAAGTAATATATATTATTTCCTTTCTCTTTTCAGGCCTTTCCAGGATAATAATTGGTAAGCTGACAAATTTTTATATCATATACAAATATATACCCAGCATATATCTGAAATATTACGGCTTCCACGAATGGGAGATCTAGCAGAAATATCGTGGAATAATGTTTGAAATTTCTCGACAAAATACCTAACAGAATCTTTACGAGCGTGGGGCTTAACGTTTTCCTTCTTGGGTGAATCTATGGTCTTGGCTAAGGTTTCCTTTCGCCCGATCCCAATCTAACCCAACTTAATACCTATAATTAAGATTTAGTAAGTGGACCGTCACTTACCTCCTAGCGCATTGGGACTTTGTCGCGCCGAACGGCCGTACAGTTCGTCCTCCAGGTAGAGTCCTCTTTCCAGGGATCTGTCCCGGGAGCGATCACGCGGCTCTCGTATGGGAATAAATTCACGTTCGTGCGGATCGACAAGGCCGCCGCGATCGAGCGACTGATAGCGGGTTCCTGTTGGATTTTAACAAATAAAATAGTATAGAATTAAAAGGAGAATATGCTTGGGGTGGCTGAATGTGGGTTAGAGATGTGCTGGGTTATTACTTGGATAGTCCATGGCATGTGACATCGGTGGTCTGCTGGCACTGCGGCTGCGATGGTGTCCCGCACCGGCGGGACTTGTTGGCTCATCCATGTCGCGGTAGTATGGACTGCCCATTGCTGAAATTCATACAGAATTCATGACGATGATCAAATGAGGATGACGGGTTCGGTATTTGTTTATCTTTTCTTTTGTTTTTTTGTTTTTCTGCTTGAGTGTGAATTCAGAAATGAGGAACAAAATCATAAAAAATAACCGGTTCATATGTAAATCAAGAGCTGGAACTAGTTTGTATTTTCTTGTAGTAGATGAAAACTAGTGCAGTGTTTTTTTTTATTTTTATTTTTTTTTATTTTTGCTTTTCTCTGAGTTCGGGATTCGGTTGCTGATTGCGCTAAAGCTAGTTCGTGTCGCTCATACTGAATTATGCAGTTACTATATGGTATATTAAAAAACGGGTTAGTTGAAAGGAACGCAGGGAACGCAAAAACTCAACATGAACGTAAAATGTTTGTCGTGTATCGCGCGCGAGTTGCTGCCTGCCTCGTTGCCATATAAAATGGCTCATAAACTAGCTACTTTGTTAGCCAACACCCCGCTCACTCCTCCCCTTTGGCCTTGCTGCAGCAACGCTGTGTGATTTGTGCATCGGTCCCGGGAGCGGTTCTGTGTGTGTGTGTGAGTGTATGTGTGTGGGGGGGCCATAAACTAAACTTTTTGCCAGCATGAGCTGAACATTTTGCACGTAACCAGCCAAGCCACACGAAACTTAATTTGTGGCTCTTTGTTGTGCCGTGTCCTTGCGCATCAGTGTTGCCAGCTTGCCTTTTTGGCCAATTTTCAAAGCTAATTTTAAGGCTAAGCCAAATACTACTTAAAGTACTAACCAATTTGTGCTGCTATTGAATATGAATAATTTTTCAAATCACAACATTTTGCTTGCATAGTCCCTGAATTTAATCCCATGACTTCTTTTGATATTTATAAATTTATATATACTAATATTTATATTTTGATAATGCCTATAGACCATTTCCAATAGCGGACACATATTTGATTTTTCCCTCAGTTTCCCTTACTGAAGAAAACTCAACTAAAACTTATCTGATCACATTTTCTTTCCTCATTTTATGCTTCTTTCTTGACTTCCGTTCAAATTTATGTCTGGCTAAAAATTTGCCAACCCTGCGGCTTGACTTTATTAAATCATAAATTCTCAAGTGTTATTTATGGTGCTATGCCTCAGCTAGAGGGCAATAACAGACGCTATTTTGGTCGTTCAGATAAGTTGAAACTCTAATTAGTTGGCCGCGAGTTAAGAAGTTTTTTATTATTTGAGCATGTGTAGAAACTACGCTCAATTTATGGTCAATTTGTGTGCTCAATTAAGCGGTGTTTTATTGAATTAATGGTATAAACTGTGGGTTCAAACAAAGTTGGCGTCCAACGCGAGTCACTAACAAACTTCGTCGGCTGTGGAAAAGCGAGCATGTAATGAATTTAGTGAATGTTTTCTGTCCGTTATTGTAATTGCATTTGAGTCTTATTTTTTCTATGACCTGAACGGGGTTTTTAAAAAAAAGTTTAAGAAGTAAAGTATGTAAAGACTAAAGTGAATGCTAGCCATAATTGTAATTCGGTTAAATGCTTTGATTCTCTCTGATAGTTTTCTATTTTATATATGGTCAAACTTGAGTTGGCGCCAAACGTGAGTCGCAAACAAGCGTTGTTGAAAAGTTAGTATGTTCAGACTAAGTTGAATGCTTGCTAGCCATAATTGTAATCCACATTGAGCCTTTGATTTTCTTTGATAGTTTGTTATTTTCTTTATGGCCTGAGCTGTATGTCAGTTGGCGCCCAAGGTGGGCCACAAACGAACTTCTTCGTTTGCTGAGAACTGAGTGTGTTACGACTAAGGTGAATGCTTGCTAACCATAATTGTAATCCAGTTTGAGGCTTTGATGTTCGGTAACGCTTCAGAAGGAATTAAATTTAGCTTGTTGTGGCAACTCGAGGTCGTTGCTGGCTGCTAAAACCAGCTGCCAGCCATTTTCCTAGTCAGGTTAATGCAATTTACAAGTTAACTGCAGCGGCTGGAGTTGATTAAATTATAGAAATTGATTTGAAATTTTGCAGAGTTCAGTATGCAAATACGGGTTGATTTAATGCATTTATAAAGCGCAATGTTTTCAATTTTCAGTGGAAATGTATGTGTTTTTTAAGTGTGTGAATGTGTGTGTGTGTATGTTATTGTTTTGTTGGTTTAACAAAATAAAAATGGTTACAGATTTTGCAGATGAGTTAAGCCAAACGTAAAATGTACCATGCGCATGCGTGTGATGTTAGACAGAAATTATAGATTTTAGTATAAAATTTTGCATTAGTTTTAATTAAGAAACTACAAATAGCACAAACTAAAAGCTTTTTATGGAGTTCACAAATGAAATTTCGAGACAAAAGTTTTAATTTTCAACTTAACTTCTAGAGTCTTAGTCAAAAATATTTTGAAAAGCCAATGTATGGAGCTCTCTTCGCATACATAAATGCAATATTTATGCATGCAATAGGAGCAATAAATTTTGATAAAACTAAATCAATTCCTAAGCTAAGTAGGCCAATTGGAATATATGAAATGATATGCATAATTTAGGAGACTCTCTTTGTCTCTCTCTCTCTCCCTCTGGCACAAACGTGAGCAGCATTTGTATCTTGTAGATACCACTTAGTTATGGCATTTGGTGTGCGGCTACGTTTGTGCTTGAATATGGCTGGTGAAAATTTAAAGTTAAGCCAGCTTTAGTTGAAGCCACTAACTGATTAGATTAGCTATATATATATACATATAGATATTATTTTTTTTTTTTGGTATTTTTGTTCACCTAGTGGACTTCCGCGTGCGCCGTAATCCCGTGATGGTGAGCGATCGACCGTTGGCAATTCCTGTAGCCGACGCACGCGACCCGGACTGCGCACACCAGAGCTATTCACTGGATTATAATCGTCACGTGACATAATCCGCGGCTCATCCGCGGCATGCACCCACGCAGTTCTTGTTGTTGTTGGTGTTGTTGTTGTCTGTGTTGTTGTTGTTGCTTCTGCTTCTGTAGTTGTTGTTGTTGTTGTTGTTGTTGTGGCTGTCCTGTTAAATGCTTCGTTTGATTGGATTTCTTTGGTTTGTCTGCTCTAAATTGATATGCACGTTTTGATTGGCTTTTATATTGGTTCTATGTTAAATTCTTTCAATTGCTCGCTCGCTTGGCTGCATCTGCAAGAGTGAGAAGTGAAAAAGAACAAACATGGTACAAAATAAAGAAGGCAAACACCGCAAACACAGACAAGATCATATGCATATGCCACACATATATGTATACACATATTACGCATACGCCACCATATATTCTTACACACAGGCAAGATCTTTCGCATATTTCATATATACAGCCCGTTTTGTGTAAATATATACAATAATATATTAAGCATACAGCCCGTCTTGCACACAGCCAAGATCATTCGCATATAGAATATATACATACATCCAGTTTTGTGTATTCAATCATATATTACGTATACGTCTTGCATAGAGACCTCCCTTAAAGCATTTGCCGTTTTGCATTTAAATTAGACTACATCAACAAGCATATCCTTAACCTTTTTACCTAAATCTCAGCCAGCAGAAGCTGCACTAAACGCATAAGCAAATAAACCCAGCGGAGAGCTTGAGAGAAATGTCGAGAGCATAGCATTATGGCAGCTCTCGTCCGCTCTCTATGCAAATTTTGTTTTCTATTTAGACAAAACAAATCGCATGCAAATTGCCACTCGACCAAGTCGCTGCCAAGAGGAGTCGCACTCAGTTGAATACACACACGCACACACACACACAAAGGAGCACACACAGGTAGATGATTCGTATGAATTACAACGAGGGTGGAATCAGTAAATATCTGTGCTATCTTAAATTCAATAAACCAAATATTTTTGCATATAATTATAAAGCTATCCGCTTATATCAATTATGCTGCATTTAAATGTGTTATTTAAATGTGCCATGAACTATTATCTAGCAGCTATTTATTGGGGCTCATATTGACTTAGAATGATGAGTTCGATGAGTTCGTATGTTTCTCCTTCAATGCATAACGCAATTCCTGGAAATATTCCAAGACTCTCTCTCTATAAAAGCCAATGGAGAAAACTAAAAGCTTGGCTAATTTGCTCAATAAAAACCTGAATTATTAATCAGAGAAAAAAAAAACCCTTTAACAACCCTCGCTCGCCAGGAGATAGTCAGAGTCGGGCTGTGGCACGTGAAGGTAAGACGAGTCTCACGTTTTTCCCAGGCACTCACGGAAGGGCTAAAGAAAAAAGTGAAGTGCAGCCGGGCAGGGCGCAGGCAACTACTGAATGCGTCGCTTTATGAATGGCTAAAAAGAAAGAAGAGAGGAGAGTGCGGGCGGAACTGTGGCAAGCAACGGCGACAGCGACTAAATAAAAGCTAAACGAATCAGCAGACCGGAAGACCATTCAAATGTTTACTTGCATGCCTGAGCAGGCTGTGAGTGTGTGTATGTGTGTGGGTGTGACTGTGAGTGTGAGTGTGTCGCCTGAGTGCCCATTTACGTGACAGCAACAACAACGTGCCACATATTGGTGCATAAGCCTTGCAGCTAAGGGCCGCCAGCCGCAGCTATCAAGATGAGGTCAGGATCTGACCAGGATTCGATTACATATCCAGCCCGGCCATTAAGGCCAGCACTCAGCTAGGCAAACAAAGCACACGTACACATACACACACACACACAAGCACACACACAGTATCTACTGTATCTAGTTATCTATGCAGGCAGCTCACTTTTCTTTTTCTTTTTTCTGCTGCATACATTCAGGCGCGTCGTATTTTTATTCACTTCCGGCTCCGGGCTAGCAGCATTTGCAAATGCATTTGATGACGAATTCATGTACTATTGTTAGAGCTATTACAGTCGACAGTCGTTGGCGTTATCAGCGCCTGTCTGAGTTATCGCAGCGCCCCCGAGGCACCCTCACCCCCCCGCTCTACCCTCTGCCTTACCCCATAAAAACATGTTGAATTTGTGGGGCAGTCGCTCGCAGCGCCCATTTGCTATTCACCACACGCATTTGCGCAGCTGCCGCACTCAGCAAAAGACGCACACACACACACACACACACACACACACACTCAACGCACACACACAAACATACACATGTGACGATTCAACAATAGCGTCATCGTAAAGTATTTGCCGCATATTTTGTTGTTGGGCGTTTGGCGGCGTTTTCTTTATAACATTTTTTTTCTGTGCTTAGCGCTCTATGCTTCGAGACACACGCACACACACACACACACACACACAAACACGCACGCACTCATACACACACATTCGCAGCGGCAGCCCAAATAAGGTTAAAATTTGAAATCAATAAAAATTATTCCACTCATCTAAAATTAGAAGCAAGACTAAGGCAAGGCGAATGCCTCGGAAAATGGGCAATGAAAATGGAAAATGTAACTGTAACTAAAACCAAAGCAATGCCAAAGCAGTCACACGCAGCCCACGCCCCCCGAACGCCCCCTACCCTAAGAATAAAAACAAACACGCAAAGCGTTTAAGGCTGGCCGCCCATAAGTAGGCGTGGCCGTAGGCAGTATATAATAAATATAAAAAAAGGAAATACTCATTAGATGCCTCTGTCAATGCGCCGTCTGTGTGTATACTCGCATGACAAATCATGCGAGCTGCCTATTGTTACGCCTCCCCCCTCCTCCCACTCCCTTTGCGCCCCTTTGGCGAACGAGTTGTTTCTGGGCATATGCACAACTGCCTTTCGTGTGAAGCCGCATCTAATTAAAAGCTTTCAATTGGCACAAAAAAAAAAGATGGAAAAAGTTATCAAGAGAAATAAATTGAAAAAAAAAACCAATTAAATTTGAGAGACAATTTGACAGCTACTCTAAATATAAGCTAACTTATGAAGGATACAAAAACAAAAATAAGAAAAATAAACATACGTATGAGAAATAATTCGTTAGCTAAACTCTATAAACTACTTAAGGCTAAGCGCAGCAGGAGCTTAAAAGACTAAGCACAACATTTTGTTAAGGCGCTAAAACTAAACTTAAACCAAGTTAAATGCAAATTAGATAAATATTAATAATTATGAAAATAGGTAAAAAAATATGCTTCAATATTATTTATGTAAATAGAGCAAAAATTTGTAAATATTAAGAATTATTTAATCAAGTCTAAGAAATACTTAGTAGCAGTTTGTTTAGGTAAATACACAATATGCAATACACAATACGCATACACATACATACTCGATGGATATATACATACATATATGTATATATTTATATATATGTATATATATTTACAAGCATAATTTAAATACTTAGTTCGATCTGATCGGGGACAAATTTATTATTATTTATATGTTTACTCAAGACATACGCAGGAAATGAATAGAGCTAACAAAGTGCGTGAGTGTGCGTGTGTGCCTGTGTGTGTAAGTGTGTAAGTGTGTGTGTGTTGTCTTGATCGGAACTGCATTAACCTTGATTTTTGGCATATATTAGATATATATATAGATATAGACTAGATATAGCTGCTCACCCGCTTTGCTTAGACGATGAATTTTGAATGCTTGAAGTGTGAACGCGGCGTATGAAAATTAATTGTATATATATATAAATATATATGCTACAGCTACAGCTCCGGCTCTAGTTCCAGTTCCAGCTCCTGCTCCAGCTCCAGTTCCAGTTGCTGCACTCCGCACCTTAAGCTCAACAATTTTGTATTCTAGCTGCAATTTTTCACACACGCGACACAGCGGCTACATTGCCAGGCATCTGTCCTGTGTGTGTGTGGGTGTATGTGTGTGTAGGCGTGCCGCTGCCTCCTGCTGCTGCTGCTGTTGTTGTTGTTGCTGCTGCTGCTGCTTTCAGGCGGCGCTAAGTGCATTTCCGTTTCCGCTAAATTTTCGCATTTTATTTTATTTTGTTATTTTTTCAACTTTTTTTTATAATTAACTTTTGAACTTTCACTGTCTGCTGACTGATTGCATTTTGTTAATAGCCGCTTGTTAGTTAATGCATTTATTTACTTTTTTTTATGTATGTACATGACTGTTGAGGGTAAAAAAACACACACACCGCACTTTGGTTAAACTCTGTTGAGCTATTTTTTTCTTTGGTCTACTTGTTGTTATGCTGCACAGTTAATTAAAGCACATTATTATAATATGTTTTTTTTTTTTTATATATATATTTTTGCTCGTGTTGTTGCTCGAGTGCTGCGTGCTCAACGAGTGATTTATAAGGTTCGACGCGAAGTTGGAGTTGGGTGAGCTGCCCGCCGCTCTGCGCTCTTTTTTACGAGCCAGCTACTGACACACATTTTCACGCACGAAGCGAACACACATCAGAGCGAGAGTGAAAGAGAGCGAGAGAGAGAGTGAGTGTGAAAGAGAAGGGGGAGGGGGGGGGGGGCGAGTGGGAGTCAGCGATACGCGGAGGAGTTGCCGGAGTATGAGCGCTACGTTGCGACGTAACGCAGACGTAACGAGACGCAAACGTAACGAAACCGAACGGACCACTAACGAAGCTAACGACATAAGGGCAGAGCCAACCCAACCCACCCCATCCCACCCCCATCCCGCTGCCGCCCCCTGCTTCAGCTACATACAACATTATGTTACACGCCCGCCCCGCGACCCCTAACCTAACTTCAGACTGCACTGTATGTGTGTGTGTGAGTGTGTGCCTGTCTACTGTTATACAGCTTATTGCTGTTCAAACTTCATGTATGTGTGCGTGTGTGTGTGTGTGCGTGCGTGCGTGTGAATGTGTGTGTATCTCACACGCTTTATATGTAGGTTGAAGCAATTTATAATAATTTTTTCTTCGCCAATCGATATGCAGCGTTTAACATGGCCCAATAATGTATCGAATCGCGCCGACTATTCCTTTGGTAACATTTAGTCGAGTATTTATTCATGGTTTATTCATTTGATTCATGGCTGCACTCATGAGCTGTCGCTTTGAATAGTTTTTTCCACTATTCTTTTTATAGTTTCTTTTTAGCAAGAGGCGCGTGCACATTTTGCAGGAAATCACTTTTCTGTATCCAGGGAGCTGTCGCGGCCTAAAGCACAATTGCTGCTACACACGCACACACACACACATACACGCACGCACACACACAAGAGCACACACATATACACATTATTTTTCTTGAAGCCAACTTTTTGCAATTCATTTTCCAATTTTTTCTTAATTTTTTGTTTTAACACACTTTACACACACTTTCATTTAGCTTTTAGCCTGCACTTTTTTTTAGCCTTTTTTTTATTGGTTGTTTTTTTAGCTGCCAGGCAATTAAATTGGCCTTTTTTTTTGTTGCTCAGTTGCTGCTGCTGCTGTTTTAGTTATTGAAGCAGCAGCAGTTGAAAGATACATATACTCTGTGTGTGTGTGTGTGTGAGTGTGTGTGTGTGCGAGTGTGTGTCTGTGTGTGTGTGTGTAATCTAACCCAAAAAATTGTTGTGCGGCAGCTGCTGCTGTGGGGCCCGTTTTTCGGCAAAGCCGTTGTCCAACTAACTACCCTCAAAGTACTGAGCGCCGCTCGTCCGTGCCAGTCGCTGTTATAGTCTTCGCCATAGTCATAGCCAAAATCGTAGTCGTAGTCCGTGCTACCCGTCGTTGCGTGGTGAGTTTTCGCACTTGTCAGAGCCGCTCGCCTAAAAGGCGGGCAGAACTATATTGTGGAGCGCTCTCCATTCGGCGCTTCCTGATTGCAATCAATGAATTTTCATCGCGCGAGCGCAGTTTTCCTTTCTCTCGCTCTCAATTTCCCAACACACACACAACTGCATTTTCTCTCTCTCTTTCTCTCTTTACCTCTCTCTCTCTTTCTCTTTGAATAGTTGTATTTGGTTTTGCGTTTTGTTTTGTGCGGCTAAATGAAAATTCCAATAGCAAAATATGAAATATGCGCATACATTCCTTTACAACTGTCATGCGATTTGCATTACGTTTTATTTGTAAACGTTACGTGTTTGGTGGTTAAACTTATACGTAATAATATTCAAATTGTTACGTCTCGGCATGTGCTTTCGCTTGAGTCTGGCAATGCTGCATTTAAATGCCCGCCCTAAAAGTATGCTATACTTTTTCATTTGGCAATGCACAAAATATGGCAGAGCATTAATTATTTTAGCAATTCATCTAAAATAAATTTATATTCAATTTAAGTACATATATTGTAAATAAAAAAATAAAAAAAAATTAAATTCTTATACTAATTCATATAAAATGCTATATAAATCTCGATCGATGCTTTTACAAATTATGTATGTGTACGAATTATGATGCTTCCAAATTTTAATGCGGAGTTAAAGTAGGGCTCAAACTGTGAACAACAAGTCATTATCCATGAATATCGTTCCACTTTTGGCAAAGTTGGGGTGTTGGTATAAATCGACCTCGGCCCATATGAAAAATATTTGGTGAAAACTTACGGCTTTTAATTTTTATGCAGAATTCATGACAAGGTTAAACCATGGGCAATTAGATTGGGTTTGAGGAGCTTTACGAATTAAGTTGGAAACTTTAGAAAGCCTTAAGTATGGAATTGGGATCATAAGCTTTGAATGAATATATGCTCACGTAATTAAGTACTTACCTAATCATAAGGAATTTCGTAATTAAAGCAAAGCACAATCTTTAACGTTATTACAAATTATTTATTCGAGAATACCTGTGTTTTTGTGTTTGAGTGTGTGTGTCTTTTAGTTTGAGTGTGTATGTGTGTGTGTGTGTAATACATTATTTTCGTATATAATACTAAGAGTCGTTATGAGCTAACTAAGTAATACTAGCAACATTCGCATCTTTAGCTCTGCCTCCGGCTCTGGCTCTGGCTGCGGCTCGATTAGCCCACAGCTAACGTATGCTATTTTATTTACAAGTGAACTCCTCGTAGCTCTCGTCGCACTGCTCGCACTCGACCTGGCAGCACCAGCGGAACTGGCAGCGGCACTGCTCGCTGCGCTGTATGTGCTGTGTGTTGTGGCCACGCCCACAGCACAAAAGATCACAGCTCTGGGGGCCGTGGCCGGTGCGATTGCAAATACGGCCCGCAGTGCCCAAGGTGCCCATCTGAATGCTGCGCTCGCAATAATTGGGCGATGCCTCCAAATAGACCAGCTCCAGGCGCTTGGGCGCGACCAGCGTTGGCTTCTGGGTCGCAAGGTGCTTCTTTCTAAACAAGCAGAGGGAGACAGGGAAAGGAATATAGACATTTATTTTAGCGGCTGGGATTCTCGCTCACCTGCTTAATACTAATCTCAGTCCACGTTTGCCTCTTGCGGCTTGAACAGTTTTGGCTTTGTGATATTTCTGCATTAACTTGTCGCCGACCAGGCGAAATGGCGGCAAGCTTTTCCAGCAGGTTTTCATCACGCAGGAGCCGCTGACGCCATGGCACTTGCAGTCCGTGCGCAGCAACTTCTTGATGAGCTGCCGCCCAAATTGGTGGAGAGACAAAAGTTCATAGTTTATTTTTATTTTTATATAAATTTTGCATACGCACCGTGCGCCCCACGCGATTGTTGTGCAGATTCATGAGCGTGCGCGCATCCCGCTCCAGTTCACGCGCATCTGTAAACTTGCGCGTATAACGCATGCCAAATTCCACATCCGCCGAGCAGCCGCCCCACTTCCAGGGCTCCGGCGGCGCCGTCTTGTGGCGCACATCGCAGCCGCACATGGAGATGTTGCCGCTGGCACAGGCCGCTGTCACCGCATAAGCCGCTCCAGCGCTGGCTATGGCATACGTGTAGGCCGCCTCCCTAGAAGCTGCCACAGAAAGGAAGGTATCAGCACTGGCTGCTCTTCCAAGACGCCTCTGCGTCTCTGCTCACTCACCTATGGGTATGACATGGGCGAACACATTCCGCTGCCACACCTCCGAGCAGTTCCAGCGATGTCCGCGGAACTGATGCTGGCATTCGTGCGCGCCCCTCTGCTGACCCTCGCCCAGCGCGATCAGCGCGTCGGGCATTTCGCTGCAGAGCTGCCGCTGACCCAGTGTCAGGCCCGGTATGCGGCCACAGAGCATGGCGGACGTAAAGCTGGATACTAATCTGACGAGAAAGCAGGAACGTAAATACTCATATTAATGATACCCTGTAAACGGTGAAAAGTGTTCGTTGCTCAAATGCGAATCTAGCACAAAACTTGGCCGGGATTTTAAAGAAATATTTATAATATTTACTAGAAAAAATTATACGTTTTATGAAAATATTTTGCTGCTGGATTTGAACCAGCGACTGCCCACTTGACATACATTTCAATATTACATTTGACTTATTATTTGCCCTCATGTGAGATATTTTATCGTAACCAGGACTAAAGTCTAGTTCGCAGAGCTCTCAGCGCTTGAGCTCCCGTCTATTGTTTGTTTATCTTCGTTTCCGACTTCCTTACATATATTTATAATGCTGTCTGCTGCATAATTTGATATTTTTATTTAATTTGAATCTCTTACTTTGTTGTCAATATAAACAGAGACAATGAGCCAGCAGCAACGGCTAGAGGTATCAATAGCAAAAACAATTGCAACTGCAGCAGCAACAGTTGCAAACAATAAATTAAATATGGCAAGAAAATATGCACAAACAAATGTGGATCGAACGATGGTGAAAAAATATTTGAAAAAAAAAAAGTCGTGCTCGGTGCTCAATAAATGCCGCCAGCGATCAATTCATTTCCATTTCAGTTGCCATTGCCATGGAAAAGCCATGGAACAACAAGCCGAACCAAGCCGAGAACTGGCCACGAGTCAACGTTTAGCGGCTAAAAGTTTCAGTTGGCCAATGGAAAAGCAAATGTGCCGCATTCGAGCCAAGATTAATGCGTTCAATTGATGCTGTTGTTGCTGCTGTTGTTGTTGTTGCTGTTGTTGTTGCTGTTATGGGGAAGGTGAGTGGCGTGCTTCGGGGGCGTAGACAGTTTTACTGTCAGTTTTAGTCAAAATAATGCCGCCAGCTATATTATTAGCCATAATTACATGCATCTCAGCGTCTAATCATGGAGAAGCTTAGCCAGAGCCAGGCAGCTCGCAACAGTGTTGCCAGCTGTCGCTGCAAGGCAAATAGTAGCTGAAACCAATGTTGTAAAGTGGCTAAGAAAAAAAAGCTGAATTGAAATTGACAAGCTAGCAAGCTACGTTTGCATGTTTGGGCAAGAAAAAAGGCTAAATCAGCTTAAAAAGTAGCTAGAGTGGCAACTGTCAGCTGTTAGCTCGATAATAGCTGCATGTTAGCTAGTTTCTAGTCGAATTGACAACACTGTCGCCTAATCAAGGCTTAAATGCCAGACTTTAAGCCGCGTTCAGCTTAGCTCAGAGTTTGCTAACTTAATGCGGCGAAATCCACGCTAACCGCAAATAGCTTAAAGTTAATGCCAAATTGGATTAATGGAGTGCCTAACAATGACTTGTAAATTGCCAGCTCAGGAATTTCTCGCAAAAAAAAAAATAATAATATATATATGTATATATGTATAAACCAAAATCGAAGTAGCGTGCGCCTTTGAGAAGTCATTTTGTGTGATGAAACGCTTCCGCAATGTAATTGGTTAATTTAGCATAGAGCTTTGACTGTATAACCTTTCTCAACATTCCATTCGATCTATTCACAAATTGATGAAAAGCTTACGAAATTGAATTGGTAAAGATAGCTAGCTACTTGTTATAGGGCGCATCTCCCAATATTCCATTCCATCAGTTCACAAATTTGTTCAGTTATTTCTTTAGCGCTTTTACAGTTGGTCTTCTGGTCTTCTCTTATTAAGCAAGTCACTCACTAGCGGTAATCACTATTAAAGACGTAGGAAGAGCATTGTGAATGGAATGTGTGGCCCGTGTAGCCACTTCCCACACACACACACACACATACACAGTCGCACACTCGGCCATAGAATATGGCATACCTCTGAGCCACATTCATTGGCCGCATAACAAGCAATTGTCTACCTGTCGATTGGCCGAAAACGCCAATCAAACAGCTGCGCAGGCGTCCAAAATATGACCAAGCTGATCAGCTCCATTTCGGATAAGAACAGAGCATGGAGCACAGGGTGCTCGAGCAGAGAGCACAGGGTGCTGAAACAGAGAGCCTAGCTGTGTGCCACATCCTCGGGCCAAATGTCGATTCCAACTGGTTGTCAATTGCATTTGCGCAAAAAGTTTCTGTCGTCCACTGCTTTCGCCCATGTTTACAACGCATTTTTAATTGGGCCAATTAAATCAATTTACAGAAATTACAATGCTTACAGCAGGCGAAGCCCAAAGGTGGAACATGCGAGAGCCAAGCCATGTGTCCTCGGGCAACTGCACAAATTAACCCTTCAACTGGGCAGCAACACGGCAACTGGGAACTGGGAACGGCCAATCGACCAACGACGATCGTTTTCAGTTCAATCTGCGTTGCTATACCCTGTAAATACCGAAAGTGGACATAGTTGGGCATAAGCAAAAAGCGTGCTAAGGCAAAAGTCGAGCGATTTTGGCTGCTCGTGTTTATTGTTTTTGCTTTATGAGGCATATTCGCAGCCTAATATGTTGAGTACTGACTGCAGGGTATACGCACGTCGAGCATGCTTTACTTAGACACTCTCACTCGTTGTTGCTGCTGCTCATGACTTGTTGTACATGCTGTTAACATGCAGCCGAGCCCCGAAGTCCGAAATTGGTAGTAAACTAATAATTAGGCTCGTTTAACAGGCACGACCACGCGGCGCGTTGGGCAGGATGCGATCGCCGGTTCGAATAGCAACAACAGCAACAATGAGCCACTGGCAATGCTTCAGTGGCCGCCAACAGCAGCGGGAGCAGCCACGGCAGCCGCAACCACCAAACCAAACCGGCAACCTTCAACTTTAACTTTGTTAAACTACGTTGATCGATCTGTCAGCGCATCCGTTCGTCAGTCAGTCAATAGCTTTCCGTGCGTTCGCACAGCGTGACCGTCATGCCCACCTCAATAACAACAACAACAACAACAACAACAAGCACTTAAACAACAACAGGAACAACAACAACAAATGGGCAGCAGCTATCGCTCTCTTTTCATCGTGGCCTTTTGTCTTTTTAGCTTGTTCAGTTTTGTTCCACAAAATTTTTTTTTTTTTGTTTTTCTGGCCGTGCTTTTATTTAATTTGTCGCTGCCACTTGAAGCGCGTTGCTGCCGCATGTTGCCTGTTGCCTGTTGCATGTCAACGTCGACAATTTCATCATCAACCTAGGCCCAACCTCAACCTCATCCCCAGCACCACTTACGCAGCCAAGTCCAAGTCACGTGTACTTGATTTGTGCTTTGTTTTGTCTGCTTCTTTTCAATTTTTTGCCCTTACCTTACCCTAACCTGGCTCTTCCTGCTGTTGTGCCTCCTTTTATCTTTGGCTCTAGATCGAGGCACAGGCTTTTCGCTTGGGTCTACGCCTTCAATTCGTGACCCTTTTTTATATTTTTGCTTTTGTTTTTGTTTTTGTTGCGACGGCGGCTTAGATTCTTATTCCCAGCTTAACGTGTGATGCGTGCGAGTGCAAGGACCTGTCATGAACTTGATATCACTGATTTTGCACCAGGGTTGCCAGCTCTCTTTGAGATCAACAACTCAATTAAAGTACTTTGAATTTGATGTTTTACTGAATTTATGAATAATGTTGAAAATGCAAGCGGCAGCCCCTTAAATTATTTGTATGTTTCTTTATATATAATAACAAATTTATTAAACAAATATAGTCAAATTTAGATTTAGGTTGAACCAGCGACCTTGCGCGATGCTTAGGCACATGCAAATCAAGCCATGAAAATAGTCTAAAATTGCACTCAATAAAAGCTCAAAATGTTTTGCTAATAACTTTTTTTTGCGATATCTAGAGATTAAGATTGAATACTTGTGAACACCTAAAAGTTTTCGAATGCTTTCCCATTTTTTTCTGTGATATTTAAATATTTATGATATTTTTGCATGTTTCGCTAACTCTTTTTTGGGTTAAACTCTAGTGACAACTGTGATATATTTGATTTTTATTTGATTTAGAGAAAATGTTGCCTAATATATCACAGTGATATTTTTCTCTTCTGCCTTCTTTGGTTGAGTGCAATAAATCAAGTGAATCGCTGCGCTATGATGTCAATGCTGCTTGGCGAATAACTTGTTTAGATTATTACCAAAATAAATAAATTTTAAAATATGTCAGAAACACAAAGAAAGATTGCCAACCTGTATATATATGCGAGATAATAAACATAGTTAGTGCCAGTTTTTTTAAGCGAGATTTTCCAGTAGCCGATGCATTTGCTTCCGCCTCTGCGGTTAAATATTGGCAAAATAATTATTAATGGCTATTTTTATTGTTTTTCCATACATTTACAAAGTCAAAACTAGCTTTGTTGACAGTTTTATGCGCACGTTGCATTTATTTTTTTAACACTCGAACAAATTGTGGCTGCCATCATCGATGAGCATTGGCCAATCAATTGAAATGAGGCGCATATCAAAAATGTGATTTGCTGCATTCAACCTGGGAAATTGGCGGGCAGCTATCATTAAAAATGGATTAGGCCAGTCGCATAATTTAGCCGCATGCGCAGGCAGCGCCAATTAGCAACACGCGGCAGCTGGAGCTGAAGCCGGAGTTGGAGCCTGGCCACTTATATCTCGTCCAGAGCATAAACATAAATGCCTAGGCGCGCGCAGCGAGTCAATAACAACCCAAAAACAGCAGCAGCAACAACAACAACAACTACAACAACAACAACTCGCAAAACTCTTAATGCGCACTTCGGTGGCTCATAAAAATATGACTTTAATATTTTCACGCGCAGGCGTTGCAGAGAGCCAAAAGGCAGACAGAATGCAAACGCGTAACTAGGCCTCCCGAGTCCAGAGCTAAAGCGAGGGCCACGCGCAGGCCCAGACCAAGCCTGATCCTAAAAGGGCGGCCATAAATGCACTGCGAGAAAATTTAAACAAAAGCTACACTTGATAAAATATATTGATTGATGCGGATCGAGTATATATAATGCTTTAGTTTCTTCGACATTTCTCCGTTCAAGATCCAAGATTCAAGTTAATTTTCAATTAAAAATTTATTTTATTTTAGCTCTACATCCACACCGTAGCCAGGGATTTGAGCCTGCATCCTTCTTCTTCAATTCCCTAAATGCTTACATATTTTTTAATATGTAGCTTAAACAATTTGCCTTGTCAAGCGCTCAATATATATTATTTGCCTGAGCATTTCGGATGGCTTATTAATTTTGCGCATGTGCATATTTAGTGTCTGGGTCTAAGCGACCCACCGCTGTGCCAATTGCGTTGCAATGAAGGCCTTTGTCTCTGGTAGCTGCCGACCAGCTTTGAATCAGACTCCAAATTATGTGTGTCCAGTGCTAGATCCGTAGCTACATTTGAATTTGTATCTGTAACTTGTTTCGTATGCGTATTTTTAGCTCTTTCTGTATCTGTATCTTTAACTGCGTTTAATATTGTATTTGTATATGTATCTTTATCTGTATCTGTATCTGTATCTGTATCTGTATCTGTATCTGTATCTGTATCTGTATCTGTATTTGTATCTGTGTCTGTATCTGTATCTGTATCTGTATCTGTATCTGTATCTGTATCTGTATCTGTATCTGTATTTGTATCTGTATCTATCTATATTCCTTCTAATATCTCTACATCTATATCTGCCTCTGCATATATATCTGTGTCTATTACTGTATCTATATAACTATTTATGTATGTATCTGCATCCGTCTTTGCATTTGTATCTGTATCTTTACCTCTATCTCCATTCATATCCTTTGCAGCATCTCTATTAGTATCTGGACATGTATTTGTATCTTTATCTGTATCTGTTTATGCATCTACATCTGCATCTGCAACTGCATCTGTCTTTTTGTGGACCTGGCGCTGGCGCTGTTGGTAATTACATGGCTATACTGACATGTTCGTGGCGCTCTGCCCGCTGGCTGCAAATTTACGAGTGTTTTTGGGCCAAAATAAAGCGCCAATTGGAGGCGGAAGCCACAAAGCCACATTAATTCAAACAATGCGACTGACTACAGAGGCCGAGTTCAGCTGAAATGCGGCTTGGACTTAGTTTTCCTTCGTTTTTTTTTTTTTTTCGAAAGTTTGTGGCCTCGTCTACAGCTGCAATGTGAAGTGGGCGGTACCGGGGTAGCCAGCGAACAGCGCACAGACCCCAAACTAAAAACCCATAAAAGCTGTTCAGCATGCCATCAATAAAAAAAAAAAAAAAACAACAGCAACAACAACAATAACAACAGAATGCATACAGAGCGAGCCTTGGCCAAGAAAAATGTCGCTGCCACGGCAAATGGCAACAATTGTTGTGCTCAATCCTGGCTCAAACAGCTAAAAACGGAGGACGTAATTGAGCCGCGAAAGACGTATGACCATGGTCCGGTCCAGTCTGGCCATGGCAACAGGTAAACCCAGCCAAACGGATCGTTCGTCATGGGCAATTGGCAAATGCAGCCCCACAGCAAGTCTCGGCCAAATGAGTCTCGGCCAGCTGCTGGCCAGACAAACAGATCAAGCGCAGATAGTTTTGTTTGTGCTCGAGTCGATCACTCATCCAAAGTACAAAACGATCCGCCCGCCGACGCCGCCGCTGCCGCTGACTGCTCCCGCACAGCATTTACTTTGGCTATGGCTCTTGCTGGCCAACAGGAACCACGTGAAAGGCCATTTTTGGCTTGTAACTGGCAACGACTTGCGACTTACGATGATCTTGATCACAGTTTGAGCGTTTGTCTGCACGTTGCAAGCTCATGAGTTCCAATTGTTCAAGCCATGTAACAAGCACTTGGCCAGTCTCCCTCTCCCTCTCCCTCCACTCTCTCTCTCTCTCCCTTTCGTTCTTTCCTTCTGTCTCTATCCCTGTTTCCTGCATGTACAACATGCCATTTGGAGCGCTTTAAAATTGTGGTAACCCCGATTACAAGACGATGCTACGTTTCTGGGTTAAGACCCTTTTCAGGCAACCTGTTAACTGCTGCCTTTTGATACCCTGTACTCATTAAAATTATATCAGCAGTGGGTATACTGCACTTGTGCATGTGTTTGTGATGCGTTTTATTATTACTGATCAGCGGAGGAAAGTTTGGTTGTCAATCAGTTGAATGCGGCCTGGTAGAGGTAACTCAAGTCCGAGCCTATGAGCTCTCTTTCTCGTTCTCAAAAATCGATAAATTTAGATTATGCTTGAGCATATCTCAAATTAATAAGTGCTAAATAAATCTCAATCTACACTCAAGAGATCTACGCACACATTTAAATGCCGTTTTGTAATCAGAATCAACTACACGGTATCTGCTATTCGAGCACTCTCTTTAGAAGCACTTTTGTTCATAGTTGTTGTTATTGTTGTTGTTGTTGTAGCTGCTGCTGATGCGCATTGTTGTTCAGCTGGCCGCCACGGCGGCGGCGTAGCTGCCCACAAGCCCAGCCCACTGCAGAGCCGAGAGGCCGCGCGTATCTTTAAGATACTCGCAACTGACTGCACCAAGGCAATTAGATAGCAGCCGAAACACACACACACACGTAGAGTCGGGCACGTTGATGAGTTTATGGCAAAAATTGATTTCCAGTTGTCGTTGTTGTTGCTGTTGTTGCTGTTGCTCCCGTTGCTCCTTTTGGCTGGCTTTGATTGGCAAACTGTGTTTGTCTTCGGAAAATGGCATTCGTTATGTGGCAGCAACTGCCTCATACGTCCGTCCGTCCATCCGTCTGTCTGTCAGTTGGTTTTAGTTGCTGTTGCCATCATTTAATTGCCCATTTTAATGAGATTTTTCAGCGTTTTCCCGCTGTTTGTGGCTGTTTTCCTCTTTTTTTTTTATTGCAATGCCTGCTTTCCACTAGAATCCGACGATCGACGATCTCAGCAGCGCTCAGCTGCAAGATTGGGCGTATTGTGTTTGGGCGTCTGCAGATAACAATTTACATACAACTCCTTGTAAGCCTCCCGCCCCCCTCTCCGCCTCCCCAATGCCTACCCGACCCCTCTTGCACCGATGAAAATTAGCGATTGTGGCGATCTTAACTGTTGCGCTCAGAGACCGAGAGGAAACAGTTGTCAACCGGCACAAGATCTGCTATTGATAAAAATTTAAAACCGTAAAGGAAAAAGCCATCAATATGTGCATGTAACTGGGTGCATAGATAGATACCCTGCACCTTAGGTGTATCAATCATTTGGCCATTTTGGCATTTGGGTATTAATACAAAGTTCCTCTAACAATATGAGTAAAAAAATAAAACAAATAATTCATTTCAAAATTATTATCATAATGTCCAATCAATTATGATTCTTTATGAATAATCTTAGCTAATATTTTTGTATATAATCTATATTATTATCCTTTTATGAAGTATATTTAATCATTTTATTATCATGGGGTAAAGAAATATTATATCAATAGGCTTTTATATAGCTTCGGCTAAAAAATTCCTCATCCATAAACTAGCCTGGGCTGCAAGCTCGCATCATTTAAGAACCTTCCAGTTCCCTTATCAGCAGACATTGCTATCGAGTCTAGGAGCTCAAATGTCTGCAGCCTTCTTGAGAATTGTAAGCGAAAAAAGCAATACAAGCATTTTCAGTTCTTTGAAACCTACCATAAACTAATTGGTATACTCTGTTCACAAAGTGAAAAGGATTATATTTGTCACGAAACTAGTTAAATAAATAATTGTATTAAACTGATGAAAGATTCACAAGTTTTGGCCAAATGCTGCTGCTCTCCACTAATGGACATAGACAGAGAAACAGTTATCACGCCATCTGGAACCAGACTAATATAATATTTCTATTTAGCATAAGAACAAAGCGTTGCGATCGATCGATTTGAATATGCGAGGCAAATTCCCAAAGTTGAGCTGTGCTTTTAGCATTCGTGGGTACTATACCTTATTTCCATAATCCAGAGTAAGTATATTAAGAGTTTGTTGTGTATTTTCCACATGGCTACGTCGTTAAAGAAAATGCGAGGCAGACACGAACACAAACACGAACACAAACACAAACACAAATACAATTCTTCATATTCTTTTCACGCTTAATGTGCGGATCGGAAACTCAAGAACTGGCCATAGAAAATTTGTCGAGCTTTGCACAATTACACCAGGCATATTTATGTTTTTATTACTATTGTTATTGCTCTTCTGGTTCTGGGCACTCGTTGGGTATATTTGGTATATATGTATATATTATTATTTATATATATTTACTGATGAATCGCTGCCATTGGATGCCGCTTAGCTATTGGACGCCCGTTTTATTATTAATGAACCGAAAGAGCAGACGACAGCAAAAATGCGACTGAGATGAAGTTGGAGAGACTCAAGCTGAGACTGAGATTGAGTTCACAAATGAATGGGAGAAATGCGTTGCCGAAATCCACTTGATGTATATTTGTTCATATGCTAATTAACACCTTTCGGGCGGCGCTTTAAATTAAGTCATCGCCCAAAGATTGGATCACTTCTCTGGCCCGAAGCGCGAGACTGTGCTTAGACACTCAGCTCGTTTATCACGCGTCGCGTTGCGTTCCATTCATGCAAATAACTCAGCTCCGAGCGGACTGCGGATATCAGCGCATCATTCATCAGGCAAACAAACCACTGCACCACCGCACTACCACACCGTCGCACCACCTGAGCTGTGGTAGCTGTGGCCACACGACGTCGACGTCGTCTTCGTCTGGCTGTTGTCCGACTACACGACTTTTTAATTTATGATAAAGCGCCTCCGACTGTCACAACCAAATTGCGGCAATAACCATAAACGGCGCAGCAGGTGAAAACTACCAAAAAAAAAAAAAAGAAGGTATATAAAAACGAGACAGAGCAGAAGAGTACTCTGGCGAGCGACTCTTTGAATCGTTTGAATATCTTTCGAGTGTTTCGTATGTTGTATGTTAATTCACAGCGCGCGATAAAGATGCGTTTTTGGCCGCAAAAGCCGCCACCGCCACCGCCGCGGCAGGAGGAATCGTCGGCATGCTGGGAACGCTTGAAAGGCTTAGACGGGCTGCCCGGGTGCCGAGATTAACATAAATGCGGCTCATTAGTGACACAATTAAAGACCAGAGCCGACAAATGCAAACGATCCCAACACGACACCACGCGACGCCACACGGTTTCGTATTTGGCTTCGGATTGAGTTTGATTTTTGTTGTTTCTTGTTTTTGTGTTTTTATTTTTTGAGACCCGGGTCAACCGTTGAACGCGCTTGTCGTATAAGAACTGGCAAACAGCCAGTTGAAATGAAATACAAAAAACTATTCAATCAGCTGGCGCAGCGAACATGTTTGAGCCGAGTTTGAGGAAGCTGCGAGCGAATGAGGGCCGGCATGAAAGCTCTTGAGAGTTTTGAGCATAGAAAATGTGCAGTCCCTAAACAGATATTTATATGTTTACATATTACTATAATATATTCATATTATATTATAAATAATATAGTTAATTACAACAAATTCAGCTTATATATATATAAATATATTTTATTTTATAAGATAATCTAATATGAACTTTAAATGTTTCAGATCAGCCTTCAAAATGCAAGGACTCCTGCCTTATATGGGCTTAAACTCAAGTAAGTGCAAGTTGTGTTTATATTCATTTATATTTTAATATTTTCTGAGTCTCACAAGTTTCATGTCCATTTATTTGCTAGTGTATTTTGTGAATACCTTAAATACTTTAAGCGTAACTGTTTGACCCACCCTCGTTTGGGTTCGTTGTTTGCACAAAGGTTGGCTGCAACATGTTGCAAGCTGCCCAGATCGGCAACAGATCCTTGCACGTGAGTGCAGCAAACGAATTGAGTCCATGTCTGGCGTCTGAGCCGTCATTCGGGCCATTAATGCCCATTATTGCGGCTTGATAATGGCTTGGGAAAGCTTCTCACTCGCTTCTCTCAAATTGTGACGGCAATCAAATCAATTATTTATCGATGCGGGAAAAAGTCGTGTTAACGGCCCCGGGTTAAAACTCAAGAATTCGTTGGCCAAAACTCTTGGGCGGGCGGGCAAGCCGGCAGGAGAGCACACTCAAGCATTTATCAAATGGCCAACAGGTGATTTGTCAGCGCACTTCACACACATAGTCGCACACATACACACGCACACACACCCATCATGTTCATCAATGTTTATTTACAAGTGTTTTTCATGCCATTTTTTTTTTTGTCGCCGTCAGTAATTTTTTATTTTCTCACAAATTTACAACTTGTTTAAATTTGCAACAACTACAGCGATTATTGCAGTTAGCAGCTTACTATTTTACAAATTGTTTTTTATACCCTCAGTATGTTGAAAATGTATAAAAATAGGGTATATTGTTTTGTGCAAATGTATGCCACAGGCAGGAGGAAGGAAGAATTGATCAGCACATATTGTGTAAAAATTTTGGATCAGAAGTTGGTCTAGACTTGACTTTTGTAATATATATAATCTGTAATACTTTATGCAGAAGTTGGAGCTAGATACATTTAGCTATACGATATAGAGCATACAGATAAAAATGATTTCACTTTTTGGACAAAGCCTTGCTCTTTGGTAAGCACAGACTTTATTATGCCATATTTTTGCCTTCAAAATCTTGTGAGAATCGTACAATAGAAACCGGAGTTAATTGAGAATGTATGGAAGGAGCTCCTTCCAGCTTGGAGTGCCTGCAACGGCAGCGTGGCACTGGACTGAGGGTATTTGGCAGTCGTACACGCCCGACTAGAGCACTCTTCTTTTATATTTGTTTTTAGATTTTTATATTTGCTTTTGCAGCATTTGTTCAAAGTGATTTATTGTCGCTTATTTACTGCCCGTTGGCCAATTGTGAAATTTGTTTCAACTGGCCAGCTACGCGCTTCTGCCACAGTAGCCGCTCGCCCAGTCACAAAACAGCTTGACATTTATAAGAGGGGAGCGGGGGGGTTGGCTCTGAAAAACGGCTAGGGGACAGGGAGGTGGGTCAATTAATGCCGTTGTCTGGCGAGTCCAAGACACATGGAGCAGTGGCAACTGCGCTGTCTCCTGTGGGCCAAGTCTAATGCATTTCTTGGATACGTGTCGCTTTAATTGATTTACCATTTATGCAAATTTCGGCCAAGTGTTTGTTAACATGTTCTGAACTTGGCTTTCAAGCTCTGCAAGCTGCATACAACTAGTATATATATATATATATATCTTAGTCTTTAGCATGAATTGATGACATTTTAAGTAACAGTCGGTCGCTTGGCTTATTAAATGCAATTACGTTAATTTACACAATTTTGTTCAAGCGTTGACAGGCAATAACACAGTTCATAACTCAGCAAATCAGAAAATCGCAGCAGCAGCAACAATAGCTACAACAGCAACAACTGTGAGGAGAATAACAACAACAACAACACACAGGTGTTTGTCATGGCCCATTGTCTCTGGCAGCGAGTGCTATACTTAGTTTCGATTGTTAGTACGTTTTTTTCGTTATACCCTTAAAGCATTGAGAATCGGCAACGAGGGTATAATGGCTAAGTGCAAGGGTATGTAACAGAAAGCGGAACAAGACATTTGCGATCCCTCAATGTACATACGACGAGAGTTAGATATAAATAATAATAAGATAAGATAACATTAACTTGCCGTTGACTTTGATAACACTAGTTATCGGTGTATGGGACTTTTCCCAATATTTATAAGTATATATATAAAGAAGGAAGCTACTTTGTTTGTCAGTTCCTCGCTGGTTGCAAAGTATCTGTTAGTCGGTCACTCCCAACTAGATCAGTCTTAGCTGTTTTCTTATTTATTTGCAGTTTGCAAACGTGACTCATCATCGCTGGCATTAACTGTAATTTGGTTCCTAGAAAGATGAGCCAGCCTTCAACAGCTATTCGCTTTGGGCCAGGCTGTAAAGCTCTTCGTCTCTCCCTCTATCAAATGGCCAATTGTTGTCATTCTTTGAGTGTTACCAAGATTAACAGCTCATTGTCGTGCACAGCTGCGGCATTTTATTATACACTGCCTGCCAATAAATATGGTAAGGTTGTGAGAATGCAGGGAATATAAGTATATTTTGAAGGGAATATATATGGGGTATCTATAAGGGGAATATAGATATTCTGGATGAGACCATGCTCTTTGCCATATGAAGATGAGGTGTTATATATAACTATAAATAAAAGCTTCTTCTGTAATCATAAGAACTCGTTTCATAGAAATTTTTCTTTATAAACCTATATACCCAGAATAATTGATAGACTGACTAACTGACTGACTGATTGATAAACAGCACATAGCTCAGACATTACGAGTTGCAAAGCTGAAACAACACCAAGACCAGCTGGAATAACAATGGCAACATTAACGGAAAGCCTATTGAAACAGGGTATATATATGTTTGTCAGTTGAGCTGTTTATGAACGTGTAGGATCAGACGTCTAATGAAAATCGATCTATTGATCATAGAATGACCCACATACCTGAGATTCTATTGCTGTTTTTTACGACAGCTTTTATTATGTGCTAAGATTGTTAAGTTCAATATAATTGTTCTATGGCAAATAGCTGCAAAGGCGTCTTTATGACAAACAAACGTCTCTTGATTGCCAACTAACATTTTAGCTAGAAAAAAAGAGACGCTAACAACTGTTTTAACTGCCAAATGATGGGGTATTTTAGTCGCCCAGCTGTTATTTGTGTGAAGTATAGAGACAGCTTTAGCTAATTTGATTTAATGTGTTTTTTTTTTTTTGTGATTGTAATCTTTTGATTATAGCTATTTAGATAAATCAAAAAAATTAATTAGTCTGCAAGTTCTCTGCTTAAGTCTTTTGATTTGGGGCAAATGTCATCTAATCCACATATCCAAAATGAAAACTATATAGAATCAGCGATTGAAACCATTTAATTAATGTACATTCAAGGCAGGCCAAATGCAATAAAAAGTGCTGCAGCTCGGCTGTCAGACACATTAAAATCAGAAGCGTGAAACAATAAAATAATAACTCAAAATTTTCCAGCTAATAAACAAATTTGTTCAAAGCAGCCCAAAACAAAACAAATTGTGGGCGTAATAAAATCTCTTTACTTTATTTATATAGTATTATTATTGTTCTTGGTATTATTGTTGCCGTTGTTGTTGTTTTTGATTTTTGTTTGTAGCGGGAACTCAGAAGAGGAAAGGGAAGGGGGACGAGAACGGGAAAGGCAAGAGCAACGCTTGGTTTCACATTTCCCCGCGGCGCTTCCGTTGTCAGGGAACAGCCACTAGAGCGCTCCAATCTGTGGCACAATGAAGGCCCATTGGCCAGATTGGCCACGTAACGCTAACAAATCACATAATTTTAGCAGTAGAGCGGCTCGCGTGACGTAACACGAATTAGCGTTACGTAACGTGACGTAACTAACGTCAGAAATGTGCTTGATGGAAAAATACGAAAAAGATTCCGATAAAGAGGGAAATGATATATATATATATATATATATATAAATGTTGGTATACAAATTTCTTATTTACTTAGCGAAAGAACTAAACTATTTACAGGGAATGGTAGTATAACAATAATACTAGATAATACTAGGGTATCCACCAGAGGGGATTCGATTTATCGCGTACTTCTAGAGTTTCATAATTTTAAAGGCAGAGTCTTCAAGATTCCACAGTTGTTAGACTTAGAGATCCGCCTTTAGTAACATTATTTGATAGTCAATGTTCGTGTCACGCTCAAGGACTCACGCGCTCACCTCTAGTGCGGAATGACTGCAACAAATCGCATTTGTCATAGAGAGCAAGAGAGTGCGAACGCCAGAGGGACAGAGAGAACATTTGATATGCTGTTTGCATTGGAAAATTGGGCTAAACTGCGATTGCCCACAAACAGGTGTAAACTGAGCTGGCAAAGCAGACAGGAAGGCTTTGGGCGTGAGTTCCATCGATAATAACAACAGCATCCAATTACGGCTCGCGGATTTATTAACAAGGCCTCGCAAATGCCTTTGGCATTTGGCATTGTCTACGTAATTAGGCAACAACGCGCAGGCTGGCCAGCGCATCCGACAGATACAAAACTCATGCAACAGCCGTGCTCGAGTGCTAATTGAAGGGAAAGGTAAAAGGGAAACACTAGCAGCTGCAGCGAGCTGTGCGGGGTCAGGTAAAATCTCGCTCTTATCGCCGCATGTTGCATGTTGCATGTGTTTAGACGCTGACTTTCTCCCAGAGATAGGGCCAAAATAGAAGTGAGCCTAGGTCCGGGCAAAAGGTCACAGCTTAAGCGCTGGCGCCAGACAAATTGTTCACTAATTGGTTTATTAAGTTCTCAGCCAAGTAAAAGGCTATAAAGGGTATATCTGGGGTCAGCTCTTAATGGTAGGTGTGACAGGATGCCATAGAAAACACATGGCCTTGATAAGTTTGTTAAGAGTTTGATATTTTATTTTATTTATTATGCCCTTTAATGTGCATGAAAAGGGTATATTGGTTTTATTTAAATATATCTGCGACAAGTCTCTAGACATAAAACTGCTTGTCCTATAACGACATCTATCGAAACTTCCCTCCTTGGTAGATGTCGGGAATTATACGAGCTAGATACTTGATACTTTAACCTAGGTTAAACTATTTTTCTAGCAGATCAAAGTTTGTTTTATGTTATCCATAACTTGGTCCGTTCGCCTTTAAATCGATAAATCGATTAATTTCGAGATCTCGAACAATAAATTCATCAACAAAGCAATTCAGTTCAACTAAAGTGTTGAATTAAACTTTATTGAATTTAATTACAATTTTACATAAACTGGAAAGTCGTTTTACAATATATTAGCATATAGTACATATGCATATAGCGTTTATATATAAATATATATATATTACGTTCCTTTTAATTCACGTTTAATTATCCTTGTATAATTTTAAATTTAGTTATATATGCATGTATATATACACACACAAACATGTGCATATATATATATAAATATATAGTTCATGTTGAATATTCCATAATAAGGTAGTTAGGTATATATATTAATTAAAAAATGTTATATGTATATATAAATATATATATATACATATATATATACATATGTTTGTGTGTGTATGTGTGTGTGACATAAAAGTTGAGTTAACAGTTTCTGCCTCTTGTTAAATTTTCGATAAATTTGCATTTGATTCTACAAAGTCTGGTGCGAAATTTAATACAATTAAGCAACGTAATTTAGTTGGTGTTTTCAATTAAATAGTTCATAGTTTTTTTTTTTTTTTTTTTTTTTTTTTTTTGTTTTTATCTTCATCTTAGAACTGGGACTTTTAGAAGTTACAACACGTTTTCATAGCACTTTGAAAGTTCTTAGGACATAGTCTAACTATAAAACTGGGGAAGTTCTCCAATTAATTCAACAGATATGTGAATAGCAATTTGTTTAAGCTAGAATAAATTGCAAGTATAAAATTTATTGAATATCAACAATTGGTGTTGTGTGTATTTAGTTTAGAGTTAAGAGTTTATAGTCATACATATATCATAAAACAGTGTTGGAAAATGTGTATGGATACTAGGAAACTAGAATTAGGGCATTAATATGACTATAATATATTTCATTAAAGTTTTAGTTCGAATATATATATGTTTAGCATATACTTACAAACATTTCTATGTATTTTACGATAGTATATGGTGTTTTTTTTTTGTTGTTTGTTTTATCTATTTTCGTTTATAATTAAAATTAAATTGTTTATTAGATTTTAGTTTTAGTGCCAATTGGCTTAAGGTACTTTAAGTTTTTCTTTGCCTTGTGGCGCTTTTTCTGGTTTCCATTTTAACTAGAGCTTTTAAACACACTTAGGTATTGGTGACTAGTTAGCCCCGCCCACTTGTTGTGTGCTTGCCAAAGACTGTATAGTGTAGAGTGTGTGTGTGTGTGTGTGTGTGTGTGTTTAGTAGTAGTATTATTAATAGCTTTAAGTATATATATATATGTATATGTGCAAATATTGCACATGCTTTTGCATATCCACGACATAACATGTAACAAAGGAGCTTTACAAAGCTTTATTTCTTCTTTTACGTTTAGCTCTAAAATTGATTGCAATTCTTTATAAGTCATTAAGTAGAGAAAATCTTTTTAGTCTTCAATTCAGATTAGTTTTTCGTTTAAGTACATAAGTAGTTATATATATATATATATATATATATATATATATATATATATATATATATATATATATATATATATATATATATATATATATATATATATATATATATATATATATATATATATATACATTCAAAGAAATGCAATTGAAGAGTTAAGAGTAGGTGTGCAAATAATTTTCGACATCTAGTTAAATAGTTAGTTAACAATTTATAATCGATCTAAATGTGGCTTCACCGGTTGAGCCCTCAACAAACTGCGCCTAGGGATTGTTCAAAATTTATACGAGCAACGCCGGGAAATATCTTCTAGTATAGTATATAGATTAACTCACAGCCCAAATGCAATGAGTTACTTTGCACTTGCCCAACGCTAGCAAGAAATTTAGTGTGTGTGTGTGTGTGTGTGTGTATCTCAATTCTTATGTATAATGACAAGATTTATTCCAATTTCCTATGTCTGAGGCGTGCTGGAGAGGTATGTCTATATAAATTGTATGTACTTGTATGCGAAGGATTCGTATTTGAACAAAGTATCTTTCTCAGAAACGTATCTATATACAATTTCTATGCCAGTTGCAGTTCATCTGATTGTATAACTATGTATAGTATATATATATATTTATTTGTTTTATGAAAGCTAACAATGTGGACGGACAAAAATAATTTACAAAAATTCTTGTATTGTTACATTTAGTTTGAAAATCGAAAATTTTCGTTATCGTTTAGCTGTCGCCTAATCTGAACTATTATATTTTTCATTTATATATATTTTGTTGGGGACCGTTTGAAAGGTTGAACATTAGTTAAATATATCGATTTATCGATTGTTATTAAAGTTTCTTCTTTAGTTTTGCATGCATATTGTTTTATTTGATTGCTAGACTACAAAGTCACACAAAGTTCCAGACTTGGCTTTAAGTACTTGCGTTAAACAAATTAGCATCGAGTTCTTAGTTTTTGCTTATAGAGCATACATAAAGTTGGAAAATTATCAAAGAAAACAAAGAAAAAGATCAACTAGCAATGTTTTCAACATGATATTTTGTTTTCGCTGCTGCTGGCTAGCTCTTCGATTTTAGAAATCAACAACAACATTGGACTTTTGAGCTGAGCTTTAAAGTAAAAGCACAGTTAATATAATACTATATAACTATATATATACATATATATATGTATGTATATATATGTATTAAAATCGAAAATTAATGCTTTAGATTTTACACGCTGTTTTAGAAACAAGCTTAGTACGCAGAGCTGAATTCAAAATACAATAAAATAGACTAGTTTTAAAGTTTTCAATTAGAGCTAATTATATATATATACAAATGTATCTACTATTATATAGGATATATTTATGTTTATATTGGTTTAGGTTTAAGTATTTATCATAGACTTAATTTTCTTTGCTACACTTGGAGTTAAAAAGTTTTCGAAGGCTTCGTTAATAAGTTCTTTTGAGTTGACAAATGGAAAAGTAGAGCTCTCTCTTGTGAAGAATTTTCTTTATATATATGTATATGTATACATATAAAATTCAAAACCTAACATATGCTACGTTTACAAAGTTTCAAAATTAATCGTTTAGTACAATCATATATATATATATATTAAAGTACCGTACATGTATTAAAATTCGTTATGCAAATGAATAAAAGTGCAGATATTGCTACTACAATTTATATAGATATATATATATATATAGATATAGATATATCATATAAAGTAAGAAACGAAAGTTCCACTACAAGAGGTGCTGCGTGTCTTAATAAACAATTATGAAAGTAGAAAGTTTCACTCAGTTGTTAAAGCTATTAATAAATTCTTATTGAACATAGTTTTATATATCGCTTATCGATCGTTTCTCTCTTCCAAGCTTAAAATTCACTTAGTTGGAAGCTGCGCTCATTGATTGGGTTGCATGTGCTGCACATTGTTGCTGTGCAGGAATAGAATATATATATTTATTTACTTTAATTATAAGTATAGAGATTTATCTGAAACTCACCTATTTTCACTATGGCATACTGACATTTCCTGCTGCCCTTGATACTGCAAGTTTTGAAGGTATTCCGCCCTGCGTTGGTGCACCAGCTTCTCTTTTTCGGCTCGCTCTCTCTGTAGTCTATATCGATAAGGAGGCACAGAGATTAGTATTTGATTTAGGATAAGTTTTTACTTAAACTATAAAATAGAACTAAAATAAAATTGGCTGGCAGGAGAATGTAAGTGGAAGAGAAGTAATCGATATCAATTAAATTTGTTTCCCTTCCAATATCCGATCGATTATATGTGAATTTAATCAGTTTAAGCAATCGACTTTTGGCCATAATCGGTCGATCGGATTTTTATATATATTTTATCGATTGCCTGAAGTAAATAATCAATAACTTTTTGCTACCCTTCCATTGTCATCTTACCAAAGTCGTCAAGTTGCCATCCCAAATGCTAGCGTGCAAAATGTGTGTACAATTTTTAGATCTCAACATGACTTGGAACTATTTAAACTTAAGAGAATAGTCAAATATTGGGCTCTAATGCTTACTTGATGCGTGATTGTCTCATGAACTGTTGTATTTTTCTGGCAGCCTGGTTTTGTGTAGACTGGGAATAAGTACGTCTGATTGTTGAGGGAGAGAAAGGGATATTAATATATCTATCCAGAATAAATGTTAATCTCCGGTCACACTCACTTCAATGGACCCGACGGACTCGTCTCCTTGGGCGTGCTAGGCTGTGAGCCGAGCTCGTGCTGCTGTTGCTGATCCTGTTTGTAGTGATCATAGAAGCTGGACAGGCATTGCGAGTTGCTGCTCACGCTGCCGTGTTCGCTGCCCGTGCCTCCCAGCTGCGACTTCTTGAAGCGCTTGTTCCGCCGATACGAGCGATACCCGTGCTGAATTACCAGCGCCGCGTTGGTCATCTGCCTGTAGTAGGCATATTGCTTATAACGACGATAATAGTTCTGTATAACGATGGCGGCCGTGCGCTCCTTGTTCTGCTCCTCCAGCTTCTGGCGGCCCTTGTACGAGCGATACGCCTTTTGTATGCACTTGGCCGCCTCGTAAAGTTCCCGCTGTTCGGTGTCCGTCAGCGTTAGCTTGGAGAAATCAGCCTCGAATGGATACTGGGATATGCTCGAGGCGTGCAGGAACTCAGTCAGCTGTTTGGTGGAAGGCGGCGGACTTGGTGAGCTGACCGAGGGATCGGTGCCCAGTATGGAGTAGCTGGCCGGCGATTGCAATGGCCCCGAACTGGCCGGACTCAGGCTGGAGCAGGGCGTACTCACGTCGTGATAGCGATAGCTGTGATCCTGAAAATCGAAACTGAAGTCGCTGTCGAAATGCGTGTTGGGCAGCGAGTCGAGCAGCGGGTCCATGAAGCTATCTGTCAGCGCCGAGGACTCGGAGGTGAGCGGCTCCGTCAGTGGACTGCCCAGCACCATCATCTCATCCGCCTCGTTCTGACAAGAGAAGCACCAAATATTATCAGCCAAAATATTTTAATTATTCATAGGGTAACTCACCTTAATGCGCTCCGGCATGGCGGCGATAATGTGTTCCGCCAGCGTCAGAACCTTTGCATCCGAATCCCCTGAAAGTAGGCCACGCAAAATGAAATGAGCTAACCTAGGGATTTGGCCAACAAAGCATTACAGATCAAAGAACGAGTCTACAGTATATGCTGCTGTGTTTTAGTAGTTGTTTAATATACATCGACAAGCACTTCGGATATGTGTTGCGAGGGCAGCTCCAAAAGATATCAAAGTGCGGCTAAGCCAATTTATAAACCAATAAATATCTGGACCGAATATATTTAGGCAAATATTAACAACCACATAAAGCATATATATTCTCGATCAATATCAGCAGCTGAAACTTTACTGCTATGTCCGTCTGTTTCTATGCAAACTAGACTATCTTTTTTGAAGCTAAGTATCTTCGTGAATGTTTGGCTACGATCGTTTATCTGTAATAGGCAGGTAACATATTGGTTCGTACCGATAGGAATAGAAATATCAATAGGAATAGAATAGGAATGATAGAATAAAAATTAACATCTTATTTTCAAGGTATTCTAACTAAAACTTGGCAAGTGCGCTTTTTATATCTCTTCAGATAATCTGTCGGAAATAGAATTGCAGGAATTTTTAAGCCACGTCTACAAAGCTATTTAATCTTTCGATTTTTTTCTCCTTATATTTATTTGCATATTTTTTTTTTGTAAGCATTTCGTAACTTCTTTAAACTGCCCTCGTTTGTGTTTGTGTATATGTGCGTGTTAGTTTCGAGTACCCACACACACACACACACACACACTTGAATACTTATTTACAGAATGAGTACATTTTGAATATATTTACAGTTCTTTGTTTTTGTGGTTAGGCTGCGTGTGTGTATATATATGTGTGTGTGTGTGTGTGTGTGCGTGTGTGTGTTAATGTTAGTGTATACATCGATATTAACGCACATTTAAGGTTAGTTCTAATCACACAAATACATATGCTGAACGTTTAATACGAGTACAATATATAGATACACATATATGCATGTATGTGTGTATGTATGTTTGCGGGAATGTGGCACTCATAAACGCATTCATATGAATATGAATACACTCATATGCATATTGCATGGCATTAGCAATTTACATCAATAGAAATGAACATTTACATAGATTAATTTAGATATTACGGCCACGCCAATGTGTGTGTGTGTGTGTGTGTATGTGTATATATATATATGCAACAACAACAATTAGCAACAGCAATCAACAACAACATTGAGAGAAAGACAGCAAGAAAGAGAGAGAGAGATAGAGAGAGAGAGAGAGACAGAGCGAGCGAGCGAACTATACACAAAATGCACATTAGATTTGATGGCCGCCCCCGCCCCGCAACAACCCGTTACGTTACGATACGTTACGATATTACGTGATTACGTTAAGTGGTTAGCATAGTTTCTGTATAATCTAGTTTTGATTAGGGTGTTCTTTTAGCGGTCTCACTGACCTACGACAGCATCGTTGAGCCCATTGTTTAGGGTTGTGTCGGTCACGCTCGTCGAATTCTCATCGCAATCAATGCTTTTCTCGTTAATGGGGCTCGACTCGCCCGTGGATACCTCGCCTGGTGTTTAGAATTTAGCGAGAGTTTCGTTTTTAAGCATATATATAGTATAGTCGCACACAGTAAAATTGACTAATTGACATGGATTAGCTCATGGCCAACACTTACACAGCGCGAAATCCATTTTACGCAGCGGCGACAACAAACCGGAGCAATTGTTGCCGCTCAGCGAGTCCAGCGGCGAGTCCGCGCCCAGCGCATAGTTATCGTGCGGCTCAAAGTTTCTAAAAATAAACAAAATTTAAGATGAAAATATAGAGTATAGTTAGAAAAACTCACCCATGCAGCCTGGCGAGCGGCTTGCCGGGTTTGCTGCGCATGTCCATGTTGATGCCGCTGTCAATGGAAGAACGCTTCGAGTAGCGACTGCTGTTATTTGGCGGACTTTGATTGCTGTGAATTGATGGGAATTAAGCACTAAGCTGAATACAAAATTCAAATTAAAAACCGGCAAATGGACTAACCTGTGCAGCGCAACGGGTCGCAGAAAGACGCCATCGTGTCGGCGCTGCAGTTCCAGCTCGTAGACACTATAGCTGGACTCCTCCGTGGTTGCCTCGACGGCCAGATTCATGGAGAGATTGGCCAGACCGCCGCGCAGCTGCGGCTTGCGGCAGCGCTCCTTCTCCAGACGGCATATTTGCTGTATCAGCTGTTTGTGCCCCTTGAGGCTGGCCAGGTCGAGGGGCGTGTGGTGCGCCTGCGTCTTAATCTTCAGAGCATTGTGATTCCATTTGTAGAGCAGCAGTGTGCACTCCAAATGGCCACGGACACAGGCCCAGGCCAGGGGCGTGAAGCCATGCACATCCTGGCTGAGCGCATCCAGCTCCGTCTCCAATATGATATGTGGATTCTCGGCGCGCCAGTTGAGCATGGCGCCCACCAGCTTGGCATAGCCCAAGGCGGCGGCCAGATGCAACAGCGTCATGCCGCGCAGACCCACGCTCCAGTTGGCCGCGGTGCTGGGCGCGCTCCAGGCGTGCTTCGTCAGCCGGTGGCAATAGAGCACCAGCTTCTCCTCGAAGTTTGGCTCCAGAAAGAGGGAAGTCTGATCGATCTGCAGGGAGGGAGGCGGGGAGATATAATAGAGATGTCATCTTATGAGAGGAGAAGATGTTCCTTGGCTTACCGTTAGCTCGTTCTCCAGCTTGAGCTGCAGCTTCTCGTCGATGGTGGAGAGACGATTCAGGAGCGTGAACTTGTACAGGCAATCGTTGGAGCTGCTCGCATCGAAGGGTGCATCCGCGAGCAGCGATAGCTTGTACTCGAACATGGCCGCATTGGAGACCAAATAACCGCCGCAGGCCACCTGCAGTGTGACCAGACCCGCCTCGTGGGCGGGGCAATAGCAGCGGAGAACGCCCTCCTGCACCAGAACCGTGGGCACGGGCTGTGCATCGAACAAGACCGTATAACAGCCGCCATCGCTCGTCCAGGGTCCGGCGACAAGCACCTTGACCCCGCCCTCCGTGTACGACCATTCCGGACTGAAGTCGCAAATGTTAAGCAGCTTGCGCTGCGTCGCCTGCGTGGGCGTGGCAATGCCAGGATACGAACTGACGCCGCCAGCCTGACTATGCACCTGCTCGAGCGCCGTGTTGTTAAGCGCCTGCTTGTCATCCAAATCCAGTTCGGGGAACTCCACCAGCATATCGAAAGCATCCAGATGGGCGAACACATCCGCCGTATCCTCATCCTCGCGTGAGCTGTGCGCCTCTTGTTGTTGTTGCTGTTGCGTTTCGTGATTGTTGCTGTTGCTAGTGCTGCCACCAGCTGTTGCTGCTGTCGCTGTTACTGTTGCTGTTGCCGTCACATTGTTGCTATTGCTGCTGTAGGGCATATTGGCGATCAGTGTGCGCTGTATGTCCTCGTGCGACAGATCCAGCGTCTCATTGAAGAAACTCATCGATTCCGCCTGCTGCGGCTCATCCTCGTTGCTGTGGCTGCTGCTGCGGCTGCGACTGTTGCTGCTGTGGTTGTTGTGATTGTTGTGATTGTTGTTGTTATTATTTGGATTGCTGCTTTCGTCGCTGGCGCTTATTTGGCTGCTGTTGTCGCTGGAAGCATTGTAATTGGCACAACCATTGAGTATGTGGGCATCCGTGGCCTGATTGTTGCTGCTGTAGTTATTGTTGCCGCCCTGCTGCTGCTGATGCTGCTCGCTGCTGCTGCCCAACTCCAGCTGTCATTTAAATTTAATCAACATAAATAGCATAAATGCAGTTGATTTGCGGTCTAAGCCCCCAAAACCCCAAAACTTACCTCAGCGTGCGCATTGGCGCTCATTAAATTATCACAAGTTGCTGCTGCTGCTGCTGTTGTTGGTGTTGTTGTTGCTGTTGTCGTTGTAATTTGTTGCTGCTGATTGCCATCGATAATCGACTGTAAGGAACTGGAGCTGGACGTGGAAGGAGTGTTGCCAGCGGAAGACGTTGCTGTGAGCTGATTGCTGCTGCCGCTGCTCTGATGCTCAGGTGACATGCACATGGCCTCAACTGGGGGTTGGCTGCTGTTGCTGCCAACGCTGTTGCTGCTGTTGGGGGTGGCTGTCTGTTGCAATTTATAATAATGTTGCTGCTGCTGCTGCTGCTGTGTGTTGCTGGCAGCAGTCGCTTGCTGCTGCTGATTGTATGTAAAATTATTGCTGTTGTTGTTCACATTTAATTCGTTGTTTGTGTGAGCTGCTGCTGTTGTTGTTGTTGTTGTTGCTGTTAATTGCTTATTGCTGCTGTTATTTGTGTTGTGGCTGATTTTGTTGCTATTTGCGGTCAACTGCTGCTGCTGCTGCTGACTTTGGTTTTCAATTAGTTCCGTATCCATGACATTTGAGGCAGCGACTGTTGCTGCTGCTGCTGCTGTGGCTGCCTCTCTTGTTGTTGCCGTAATTGTTGTATTGGCAATTTGCAGGCGATGATTTAAATGTGCTGAGCTGTTGTTGCTGCTGCTGTTGTTGCTGTTGTTATTGTGTTGATTATGACTCTGATTGCCCTGATTGTGACTGGCAACAAAGCGCTGCAAGTTCAAGTGATGCTGCTGCTGTTGATATTGTTGTTGTTGTTGCTGCTGCTGCTGTTGTTGTTGCTGCTGCTGTTGCTGCTGTTGTTGTTGTTGCTGCTGCTGTTGCTGTATTAACAGATTGCTTCTTGAGGCCAGCATCTGATTGGCAGCACGATATTGCTGCTGATAGCTTGCCTCACTGTGATTGGTCTGTTGCTGCTGTTGTTGCTGGGGAATGATTTGAAACTTGATCGCCGACTCCTGCGGCAACTGCTGCGTCGCATTGTGATACTGCGCGTGCGGATTGTCCAAATGCAGCGTCGCCTCACGCTGCCTATGCCGCTCCGACCAGCGTGAATATAGCTGCAAATAGATGCGTTAATTCGCCGACCTCTGCCTCCTGCTACCATCTCCTATCTCCTCTCACCTTGCTGGCCACCACGACATTGGGCGTGCCATTGGCTGTGCTGTAGGCGTCATTGGGCCGCTTCTCCGACACGGATTTCAGGATACCGCCCGTGCGTCGCATAACGGGATGCGTGCAGGTCTTTCCATCCGCACAGGCAGCATCGCCGCAGCCGCAGTCGAGCTGCTTGACGAGCGCTGCCTGCCGCGAGAGGCGCTGCTTCTCCATCAGCTGGCACACAATTGACTCCACTGTTTCGGCCGTCTGTGGGAGCAATCAGCATATGAGTAACTGTTATACTACTTAGCTAGCTAGTGTAACTGTTATATTAGAAACTTCTCAGCTTGAGCCAATTTTATATCTGTTATAACTATTTCATTGCTGTGTTATTGTTATACTGTCTAACTTACTCTCTAACTTCTATTGTCGATAAACTGTTATACTGGAAAGCAATTGACATATGAGTAAATTATTTAGCTGGTATGCTAGCTAGAATTCGACACATGAGAAGCTGTCATATCTGTTATACTGACTGACTAGCTGTCTGTTAACTGTTATATTAGGTTTTATTTTAAATGTTATTTCTTTCCACTTATGGTGATACTTAAGCCTGTATAAGCTGTTATTATAAATGTGCTCTTGACTGTTACACTCGCCCTCATACCCACTGTTAGATGTTTACTGTTTTTCTAAATGTTATATATATAGGTGATTTTATTCTTACTGCTTTGAGAGGTGTTGTAACAATGTTCATACAAACTGTTATACTCACCGATATTTCTATATCATTGCCCGAATCAGAGTCCTCATCCGAATTAACTGTGGACACTGCGTATAATAGACATGCTTTTATACAGGCAGCAACTACTACCAAGTGTTATACTCACGCATAGGCTTCAGCTGGCTAACCAGCTCCTCTTTGGTCCACTCCTTCTTGTCGCCCCAGAGCGTGATGCTCGGCGCTATGACGGCCATTTTATTATCATCCGGATACGGTACATTCAGATAATGCACCAATACAATGTCCGGATTCTGTTTGTGGTTAGGGCAATAGAACAAGTCTGTCAAAAATATACACCCCCACCTCCCCCTCCCAGCGTGAGGCACCTACCTGCAATAGCCAGTAACATCTGCGATGAAATGTGGGCAATATGGCCGAGTGTACATAACAACCATAGATGCACTGTGGAGCAATTGGGAAATACGTTTAGCAAAGAAAACAAAAACAAGGGCATAAAAAATGTTAATATATAGGAATATATAGCTAAATATATAGATGTATAGCTCTGGCAGTTACACGCAGCGAATTGATTTAATTGGAAGACATAAAAAAGACGCAGCTCAAATTAAATTACCAAACGCCCACGCTAGGGGGCACCAAGAAAAAAAAATACTTAAGTCGGGGAGGTAAAAAAAACAAGGCAACTGCCAAAAATCAAACCCTTTGTGACTTACACAAGACCATCTTCCAGTTCGGCTGCTGCTTCTTCTTATTTTAGTACACTTTCTTTTTTTTTTTTTTTGCTGCGCATTTCTTTTACTGTTGGCGCTGATAAATTTGTTGGCCGCCGTCTTTGGGCGATATGCCGCTGACTCCTCTTTTTTTTCTTCCTACCAACATTGAAGTGTTCAGCGTTTATAAATATTAGTTATCGTGTAAGGAGAGAGACAAACAGACTGACAGACAGACGGACGGACAGGAAAACCCCTGCTGTGTGTTTGCCAAGTGCATAAATCTCGCGGCAGCTACTTGTCTTTTGCTCGTAAAAGAAACGCAAACTGCAAGCGGTATTAAAATAAAAATTAAAACAAAAAAAAAAAAAAATAAAATAAGGGAAAAGAAAAGAATTTTTGGCGTGAAATTGCCAACTGTTTTTCTACATACATACGCCCTGGAATATGAAGGGCTGAGCGGCATTTACACACACTTCAGTTAGACATTATAAATACGCTTAACCCTAGGCAAAGCTTATTTCATTAGCACACAAACAAACGCCCAGTACACAAGAAACAGCAACAGAAGAAGAAAAATAAGAAAAAAAAAGGAAACGTATTTCCGGCGGAAAATCATAACTCACAATGCAAAAGACAAGAGAAAAAAAACGGTGTTCTTAGCAACCCCCAACAAAATGCAGTTAAAGTTAAGCTTTGACTTCCGTGTATTTGTTTTTATCTTCTGTTTTCCACTGGCCTCTTAAATTAGCCGCCTGCTGGACAACAAGCAAGCTAGTTGTAAGCGCCGCCTAATTGACTAATTGCCCAGCGGGCGTCAACGAAAATTTCAACAAATTTCAACTTTGAGAAACTCTCATCGAAATCCGCAAAGGAATTCAACTAGACCTCAAACTAGCTAAGCCTTATGATGTGTAACCTTTTGCTTATGGTGGTTTCTCATCGGAATCTTTTAGATTTTTAAGTAACATAATTTGAGGAATAACTTTTTGCTTATGGTTTCACCTCGTTTAGAAATACTTCCATCGATATCCTTCAACTTATTCCACTAGACTTGAAACTAACTTAACTTAATCGAAGCATATCCGAAATATCTGATAAGAAGATTAATCTTTTACCTCTCTTCTTTAATTTTTCATCGATTTCTATACGGAATACCTTTTTGATCATGATTTGATTTCTAATTAAGTTCCTTATTTATGTTATAGCTTCTTGCTTAAAATTCCTCCACAATATTATCATTTCACGTTTTCAAGCTCACCTCAGTGCCTTGTACTTTAAGTTTCATGTGATCCTCGCGGGTCGTTTTGCCATCCTTGCGCTTCTTCCAGCAGTAGCCGTCGCGTCTGTAGCGCACCTTCTTGCGCGAGTAGAGCAGCAGGGAGCCGCTCTTCGGTCTGCGGTTGAATCAGAATTGGTAGAGGGAGAGGTTGGGGGGAAGAGTGAGTGGGGAGAGTGGGCGTGGGTCGTGGAAGATTTGTGTTTATTACGTTCTATGTAAATGTGGGCCACAATGTGCTGGCCCAGACAGTGCAAGTGACTCACCTTGTTTTGACTTCTTTTGATTGCCATTCGCTATGCTTATCAAAGCTGATAAGAATCGCTGCGATTTCCTGAAAGAATGTTAGAAGAAAAAAGACCAAATATTTGTTAACAAACAATTAAATAGATGTGGCTAAGTACGATTAGAAATATGCTCACAATTAGTGAGGCAGAACTAACATGTGGAAAGGTCGCCGGTTCGAATACCGAAAAAATTATATTCGAATATAATGTTGAACCTCTAATCAATTATTTGGAAACCCTTTCGCGCCCGTTTAATATTGAAAACAACAACTGTTTATTTTCTAATAGATGAGCTGGTAGAGTATTCAAGCTTCGGCATGCTATAAGCACAATTATTTATCTTCTTCTTAACTGTTTAATCTGTGAGCGTCCTTCAGTTCGCCTAATCAGCAAGTCACGTGTGTTTACCAATTTTAAAGCACAACAACAACAACTGCTGGGCAAATGAATGTTAACCAAGTTAAGTGAACGTGCTAACAATTTCCGAGTTGCTGGAAAATTTTGCTGGCCAAGGCACTCGCGGCATTTCCTGCACGGGGTCCGGCAAAAGTTTGTGTTGCTTTTGTTGTTGTTTTTTCTTTTTTTTTGCTGCGCATAAAACAAAGGAAAACATTTTAGAAATTTCATTTGACCGCAGCAGCAGCAACAGCGACGGCAGGAAGCAGGATGCCCCAAAGTGTGACCACAATTTACAGGTGTCGCCGGTTGACACCTGGTCGCCAAGGGGGAGAATGAGTGTGAGTGTGCGAGTGTGTGTGCATACTTGAAATGCGTGCACTTGATAAGCTGTCGGTGGAATATGAGTGGAAAGTGAGTGAGAGAAAGATAGAGGGCAAGATCTATGAACTATGAATAAGAAAGAAGAGATGGGGAGAAAGAGCGTGAGGAAGCAAGCGTGCGATGCTGCTGTGGGTACAGTAAAACATTCAAATGCAAATCACACACAAACACACACACACATGCATAGAAAAGAAAGACAGCTGAATCGGAGGGTTGTTGGCAGCACGGTGGCAACTCTGCTGGATTGCCCATTTGGCATTTCATAGCATGTTTTGCCGATAAAGTTATCAATTTGTTTTGCCAGCCTTGACGTTGCATGAATAATATAAAGTGGCCACACAAATACACTCACACGCACTCAACGAGCACTCACATTCATTCTCATTCAAAAACCCAAGAACCATTCATCTGTGCCGTCAACAACTGGCAAAGCAGCTCGCGCGCGCACAGCTGGCGACGTCCACAGTCCGCAGTCCTTGTAGTCCTCATGGTCCTCATCGTCCTCATAGTCCTCATAGTCCTCATAGTCCTCATTGACGATGTGCAGCAACAATTTCATATGTCAGAAATCGCAGCATTTGCGAGTGTCATAAAAATTGTATGCACACACAGAAGCAGCAGCTACACTGCGCGAAAAAAAGATACATCAAGAACTTTGAGAGTTCTCCAAGGACTGAAGTCCTTAGGCTGAGCACCTTATTTCATATAACCCTGAGCACATTCCCGATCTTATTTAAATATTTGTTTGCTTGTTTTTAAAATTTAGCAGCAGCTTTCTTTATTTACGCACATTGAAGCACGACATTTTTTCTCCCAGTGTAGACCTCTAGAATTGGGAGCTGCTGGTTGTGAGGAGCTGGAAATCACAGGCGCGTGTTTGTCAAGTGGCAAACGTTTGCATTTTGGCCCAAATTGCCTTTGACTTTGGTTGGCATTGGCTTGGCTTGGCTTTGCCTTTGGTTTTGCTTATTTATGCATGCCCCAAGCTGGTCTCTGGCCGCTTGCCGTTTGCCACATTCAACTCTTTTGCTCTTTTCCTCCGCTGTTTTATGATGAATTCTAGGCACATACGTAGTTCGAGTAGCTGCGCGAATGGCACATTAAAAATTTATGCGCACCTCAGCGCATTTGCTACGAAACACACAACACAACCTCCCCTTCATGGCCACGCCCACCCACTTTTGAGTTATGCGTGCGGCACTTGCAACACACACACACGAAACAATTAGACTGCGACATACAACAAAAACACGCTGTTTACAGCTTCTTATTGGCCGAAGCGAAAGCAATGGCTGTGTCTCATTATCAATTTAAGTTTTTTGATTTTTAAGCTGCAACGTTTTTAACCACACTGCGGGGGCTGGAGAGTAGGAGAGGGGACGGCATACTGTATGGCCAGGACGACTTGCTGCTTGTATTATTTTCGCCAGCTGCTTTATGCCCCTGCTTATTTTTTTGGGAAGGCCCAGTCTCGGCCAAATTAAAACTGTGTGGTTAAAAAGCCAAAAAGCCAAGCGGCCATTTAACGGTCAGACCCACAGCTGACCCTGGCCACACCCCCTCCCCCCCACACACTCACACTTCAGCCCGCCCCGTGCAACTGTCGTCCTGTAAGCAGACTAAAATAAGCGTGCGTAATTTTATTTATGCCCTGTACACGGTTACATTTTGTAATTTTTGCATGCTGATGCAGTACGTTGGGAGGGGGAGGAGAGGTTGGAAGAGGGTTGCCATGAGTGCGGCAGCCATTGACCGTAGCCCCTCCCCCTGCCCGTACCCCTCACTCGTTCTACTTGCGAAACTTTATATTAATAAACTGTGGCACGGGCTGCTTTATACTCTGATTATGCTCGAGCAGATAAAATGTGCCTGCGAGTACTTTTTAATGAGAGATGGAGATATGGCACTTAAATACCCTGGAAAAATGTTAACTATCCATAAATCGTACAGATTCAGACATACTTTCAATCTAGCTTCCATTTGACGTTCAAATACATGAGATTAAAGAGTATTTTCCAGCCTTAATTGGGCCAAACCTATTGCCTCAAATACCTTTCACCCATCCAGATTCCACGGGTGGTTGTGGATTTACCAAAAAGTGTGAAACACGAACAAATGAATTTTTTTAAAGTGCTTTGAAAATGAATTTGAAACCAAGCGGATTAGTTTAAGCTCTCTTCCACCAATTTTCCTCGCTTACAGGTGAAATACATATAAATCGCTATCTCGCATCTCTGCTTAAGTCTATTTGTTCTCAATTCTTGTTTTGTTAGTGCATTAAAGCGAACGTTTATCCTTTTGTTCAATTTACGGCCCGTTGTTTTGGCTGCTTTTTAATTTAGTCAGCTTGTCGCGCGAGTGTGTAAAATGTCGCTTACTGAATGCGAGCCCCTACCTCTGCCCAGACCCACGTCCCCCCTTCTACTGCCACACGGCGGCTGTTGCAAAAACTTTACAACTGTCCAAATGAATATTTGCGGTTGCGTTTAATTCACAAGTAAAACAGTCCTCTGGTTTTTTAAGCGCAAAAGTTTTATTGTAAACACAAAGCCGAACTTTGGCGCTTACGTGCGCCGGCCAGCATGTGCTTTAAACTCGCCGCGAGTCCTGCGCGTCCTGTGAGCACAACAACAATTTGTATTTGTATTATAGTTTTGTGTCGCATAAAAAAAGAAGAAGTCGCCAAGTCGCGACCATTCCTAATAAACGAGGCAGCTGTCCAAAGTCGGCGTCTTATTAATACATGAAAAAAAAAGAGAAGAAGAGTACTGTAGGAAGCGAGTCCTTGGGCGCTGTCAAAGTATCCTGGCCGGTGGACTGGCAGGCTCATCCGCCTGTCAAGTGCGCCCCCTTTTCGGAAATCAAACGCTGTCGCTAAGCTTTGAGCCCCCTTTTTTTCTAGCTTTCAGTTTCGACATTTTTATGTGCAATCAAATGCAAATCGAGACACAAACAAAGCACTATATGGCCATATCTTATATACGTATAGGTATATCTAGCTATAAATAGATTTGTGTGTATGTTAAACTGACCTCATTTGTATTCCAACGATGTCGCTGCGATGGGAAACTGTCGGCTCTTGGCAGGCTCTCCAAATTGTCGGGCAGTTTGATAGGTTCGCCATCTGGAAAAACGAACGAATGCGAATCAGTAAAAAACGTAGCAAATGCAATGAAAGTGTAAGTACGAACGAATTGTGCACAGTTCACAATCCTGTTGCATAATGTAAATTGTTAAAAAAAATATATATCTCTAAAAATCAGAAACAACCCGCGCCCCCCGCCGAACTCTGGCCAACAGGTGCGGCTAAATGCGACAAAAATGTAAATCGGGATGATTTATAGAATTTAAATGTCAACTTAATAACGTTTCACGACTTGGACGAGACGCAGACCAGGGCAAGAACGGGAACGGGGACGAGGACGAGGACGAGGACGAGCAGAACTCTTCGCAATCATTTATCACAAGAACAACTTTTGGCATATGTCTTCTTCTGCTGCTGCTGCTGCTGCTGCTGCTTTCGCACCGAAAAATGCATTTCTGACCAAATGCGTGTCGCCAAGCCCCGCCTCACCTCCCCATCGCCCCCTTTCTCTGCTCTAAACTTTGCCAGTCATTGAATAATTACGCGTACTTAATGACGCTTGCAACTTGAACGACAAAACCGAATCGAACTTTGCCTCCACTTGCTGCTTTTGGCTTATTAAAATGCCACGCAACTGTAATAATAACAAGTCAATAGGCTTGAAGTTGCGGCTGCCCAACTAACAGATACCCTGTAAACATGAAATGCTCTCTGTGGTCATAGTCTGGCACCTTTTAACACTTTCATGGCAACGAACATTATTAACCTGGCCTGAATCGAACTTCACCGTGCCAGCTCTCCTCTCCCTTCTTCCGCAGCTGAGTCTACCCCTTCTGTATGCACACATACAGGGTATATCAATAACATCAACAACAGCTTTTGTTGTGCTCTTACAAATGGGCTATTCGCAATAAACTAGCGACCAAACTGTAATTTAGCAAAAATGTGTAATAAAGCGTCGCGCACTCGAAGAACTAAACGAATATATCAAAAGCCGATATATATATATATATATATATGTATATATATATATATAGATATATGTGTATACATATAAATTTGTTACGTATAGAATGCACTCTCAAGGGTCATAAAAAAGGAAAGAAAAGTATCGTAGAATTTATATAAAGTGCTCAACGTTTGCCCAAAGCCGCGCAAGCGAAAAGTGTTGCCAAATTGCAAATGGCACAGAATGGGGCGGGATCAAATGGAAGGGGCTGGAGGGTAACAGGGACAGTGCGTGGGGCCTGCGTCTGCCTCTGGCTCCGCCTCATGATGATGTCGTTCAGCCCCCATCTCCCCCCCCCTGGCAAATGTGTTGTCAATGTAGTCGTCCTAGACGTAGTTCCAAGTTGTTGTCGTTCGCGTTGTTTATGGCCTTTTTATATGCCGCACGTTGGCAGCAGCCACACAAAGGCAACACACATACACACACACGCTTACACACACTCAAACACACACACACACACCAATTGGCATTCAGTTTGTAACTGATGGCAATATTTTAAGTTTTGATAGCACACTCAAGTTTTATTGCTCAACTAATTTGTCATGTGAAAGTTACCTTGGCTTTAAAATGCCCCAAAGCTATAATTGTCGTAGAATAAGAGGTATGCATATATTAGAAGAAATTACCCGGCCATGCCCGGGCAAGAACTGTCCAAATTCAATCATATATAAAGCTTGCTCGTATTTTGCCACTTTGTATTGTAAGTTAAAGCAACAAATACAAAAGTTCGTAATTAGCGCAAAGTTTGAGCCGACGACCTTTCACTTATGAGTCCGACGCTCCGACGTTTGCATAGTACTACCTGACTTGTTGCTTAGCTTTTGGTAAAATTAATTAATTATTATTATTGAAAACTACGGCTGAGTTTGAAGCTGTGACATCTCGCTCGTAAGTCGACTCTCAGACGTTTGCTAGGCATAACTATGGGAATTAATTAGAATGTAAATAAATAATATAATTTTTGAAATTACTGCTAACTTTAAACCGGCGACCTCTCGATTGAACTGGCAACCTCTCCTATATGAGTGCCTTGTTTTTGGAGTTCCACACAAAACTTGAGCGCAGCTTGTCCCCACTTTAAGTTTGATCCTTTCAAAACCCCGCCTCAATGCTCGCTTCTGATTTCAGAGAAAGATTTTACCTTCGTAGCTCTTGCGGTTTGGGCTGTGCCTTGATCACCAAACAATCAGGCGAAAATTTTTTTAATATATATATATATATATATATATATAGATATATATGTATGTGTGTGTGTATATATATGTCGAAACAAACGGGTGTATATTTTATTATGCAGTCGCTGCCATTGTTGTGGCCAAAATGTCAAAAGCAACAACGACGAGAACTGAGCCGAAGAGAAAAACTCTGTTTGATTAATACAAATAAAAAGTTTTTAACTGCGCTTTGCATATTTCATGGCAGACGCTCAAAAACTGACGGGCAAACGCGACAGCCTCCCATATAATAGACTGCCCCGGGGGCGCACTCCTGGTCTGGGGCGTGGCACTGGCACAGATGCCAAAAAAAAAAAAAAAATCACAAAAAAAAATGCGAGCAAAATCCAGAGCGCCATCGAGTTGATTTCAGCTCAGGTGCCATGAGGTAGGTCCCAGGCGCGCCATGTCGACGTCGACGTCAACGTGCAAGGACTCACGGCTCGTCCTGCTAGTCCTGCCACCCCCTCCCCCCCCCCCCCCCCTCTGCCAGGGCAAAGGATATTTTATTATTTTACGCGCAGTTCTCATAATTTGCAAGCCCTTTCGCTTAATTGTGACAAATGCGCTTTGTCCAGCAAAAAAAAAAGCAAGTAGAAAATATTTCGACAAGACTCGCATAATTTGGCGAGTTGGCAGCACCTCTCACCTGCCCCCAGGTGGACGGCACGGAGGGTGGCTGGGAGGCCGGCATTGGCAGCGCAAATAGCACAAAAGAGTTGACATAAATAATAAATTTTCGTTTTACGATTTCGCGTTACGCGCAACTCAGGTTGAGCTGCCAATTTGTGGCTGCCAAATTGTGGCTAATAAATATCTGACAGGAGCTTGCTTTCACAAAAAGAAACGAAAAAAAAAAAAAATACAAATAAAATAAATATAAAAAAAAAAAACTGTCCTCGCTGTGTGTGTGGGGAGGTCAGGGCTTTAGTTGGGCAAAGAAAAATTGTTTGCACTTCGCCCAAAACTCAGCGAGTGTGAAATTACTTTTGTTTAGGCCCTGTCACAGAGCACGCGCGCACTTGCACAATTAAAAGCCATTAAAAGCCAGAAATTGTCTGCAAATAAAGCCAAAAACCGAAAGGCTTTGTGCATGTGACACGAGGGCTTCTCGCCGCCAAACTTAAAAATCAACTGCAGTTGTTAAAATTCCTTTACCCTTATCTTAAACAAACTCACGAATCAGAGGTAAATAATATATATACAGTATGTCAATAAAGTGTTTTTACTAACAAAAAAAAACTAATTTTTTGGGTTTAGTTGAAAATAAATGTACCTAAAAGTGAGAATTTTTTTTCAATTCTAATTTATTTCGATTCTATATTTTTCCTAGAACTTAATGGCAAAAAGAATTGTTAAATAACATTACCCAAACATTTTATAAAATTAAAAAACTAAAAACATTCAAATTTTATGCTGTCAATAAAGTGTTTTTACACGAAACTTTATTACTAAATAACAATGTTAAAAAAACAGGAATATTTTTTTTTAATACTTTGTGTGGCTGCCATTAGCGTCACATACAGCCTGCAATCGCCGTTTCATTGAAACAATAAGGTTTTGTATGTATGTTTCTGGAATCTTCTGCCATTCTTCCAGTACAGCAGCTTTTAAATCAGTTTTTGATTTTGGACTCCGCTTTGCGACTTTTTTTTTCAAATATGACCACACATTTTCTATTGGATTCATATCTGGACTTTGTGGTGGAGTGTCTAACACCTTTCCACAGTTGTACAACAGCCAAACTCTTACCATATGAGCTTTATGCTTCGGGTCATTGTCCTGGTAAAATTTAAAAATTGGCTTATTGTCCTCATAGAATCCAAATTTCTGTGCACTACTGACGAGATGTGTCTGTAAAATGCTCAGATATTGTCTAGCATCCATGGTATTCTCAATGAAGGTCAAATCTCCTACACCCTTGCTCGAAATACACCCCCACACCATCACTGATAGTTTTCCGAATTTAACGGTTGGAATAATATTGCGGTTTTCCAACGCTGTTAGTGGCTTTCTCCAGACTCTGGATGGCCCATCGTTGTAGAATAGCATCATCTTGCTTTCGTCACAGAATATGACGTTACTCCAAAAATCGTTCGAACTATTTACATGGACTTGAGCGAACGATAGCCGCTTCAAAATATTCGCCGCCGATAGTAGAGGTTTTTTCCTGGCAACTCGTGATGTGTAGTCATTGGAATTCAGTAATTTTCGGACAGTTTCATGTAACACATCAACACCACTTTCTTCCTTGAACTCCTGAGCAATATCCCTAAGCGAAATTTGTGGATTTTTCTCAATTTTTCTCAGAATTTTTCGCTTATCTCTGTCAGAAATTTTGCAGGGTCGACCACATACTGGCTTTGCCTCTAGCCTATCTTCCTTATTGGCTCTGTTTAATATGTTGTATATCGTTGCTTTTGATAAATTAAACATATCAGCCAGTTCCGAGACTTGACGTCCCATCTGATGGTTATAATACACCAGCTGAGCGACTTCAAAAGTTGTTCTTTTTCCTGGCATTTTATTTTTCATAAAATTAAAGCAAAACGTTATAAATTGCAATAGAAAATGACAAGAAAAGTCGAAGACACAAGAGAAGCCAAAACGCATGGGCCCAAATCTAACGGGATCACCCAAAAGAGAACGGCAAAACAATTTACCGTAGCTGTAAAAACACTTTATTGACAGCATAAAATGTGAATGTTTTTAGTTTTTTAATTTTATAAAATGTTTGGGTAATGTTATTTAACAATTCTTTTTGCCATTAAGTTCTAGGAGAAATATAGAATCGAAATAAATTATAATTGAAAAAAAATTCTCACTTTTAGGTACATTTATTTTCAACTAAACCCAAAAAATTAGTTTTTTTTTGTTAGTAAAAACACTTTATTGACATACTGTATATTTATATTTATATATATATATATGTAAAACGAAAACAATCTGAACACGCACCATTTCGCGACTGGAAGCCGTTCACTTGATGACGTCTTGGCCACATGCTTCCAACTGAATCCACAAATAACAGTTTACAAAGCAACATTTGCTCGATTTTAAGTATAATAATAGATAATAATGCATGACGTCGCGCACCCAGCTCCAATAAATACGAACAGTCCAATGATAAGGCAACAGACGTCATCGTTGGAAAGTAACTTTAGGCCAGATAATAAATGAGACCATCATATGGGGGATTTTGTACAATAACATTGTCCAAAAGATGAGCAATAGTTGCATACATAAAACAATTCTCGGGAACTTACAGTAGTATATAAACAGAAGAGTAACTAAACAGAAGAGTATATTAACTGCTGTGGGTTTATTTTCGGCATGTCTGCTGAGATAATCTTAATTGTGCGCTGTTATCATTAGGGTAAAAGTACTTTTTAAATTTGAAAGTCCAATTGCCTGAGTGACTGGAAGATACCTGCTCATGTCTCGTGTATATACCAGTAATATGTATATATATAAACTATACTGGATATACTAGATAAAGTAGATATGCTAGATATGCTGGATAAACTAGATATGCCAGGTATACTAGATGTACTACATATACTATACCAGATCGAGTATTTCTAGTAGACTCCTTAAAGGACGGGTCCTGCCTGATATGTCTACCATAGAGATAGACGCATGACACTTATTTATGTGTTAATCAATCAGATGTAAAAATATTCTTTTAATTAGATATAAAGATATTCTTTTCGATAAAAGGTTGCAAAATATCTGAAGTGCTTTTTAAAAGAGACATCGACTAGAACTGTACTCAGAACAAGCAAGAACAATATTTCAGACTCTGATTTACATTTAAAGTATTCTTATTTTTAAGGGGTATATGGAGCATCGCATACTCCCCACAAAGGAAGTTCGCAGCACTTAAAAGACACGCATCGCATTTTAGTTTATCTCTTAGCACAAAGTAAACTTCTCTATAAATTTACAACAACTACTTATGACAGATGTGCGAGACATGATTTATATTATGCACACACACACAACACACACACACACACACACACACACACACACACTCGTAAAGAGACGCCGCGTTGCGGCTGATAAAAATCATGTAGCGTCCATGTCAGTCGCTAGTTTTTGGCCAAAAGCGGAGGCAAAGGCTAAAGTTGTAACTGTAAATTGTTGTTGTTGATTGCATTGCAAGCAGCCATTTCTCAGTGGCAGCAAAATGTTGCATATTTTATTGTGGCAGCAACAGAAACAGCAATTAAAAGACACATAACAACAAATAAGCGTGTCAGGCAACTAAGCGAAACAATAATTAGTAATAACAGCAAAGGCTATGCAATTTTTTCAAAAATTATTGTACAGCGCACCGGGTCAGAAGGGGGCAAGGAGTAAAGGGCGGCGGAATTGGGGGGATTAGAAGCAGGGCACAGGCCACAAGTCACACCAAAGGGCAGCGCCCAAACAACTGGCGACGATTAACATAAAAATGCAACAAAACCGAAAGGCAGAAACTCAGTTCCGTCTACGTCTCGAAAAGTCATAAAAGTGCTATTAATGAATTTCTAACCAAGCCCAAGGTAAAAAGAGGGGTATACCCCACCGAAACAAAAGCTGCTCAAATGCAATAAATTATTCACATTTATGAGGACTAACAGCAGCAGGCAGAGACAGGGGCAGGCGCCGAAGTAAAGGAAGCAGCAGCATTGTCAACGCGGCCAAGACACAGCCCCAAACCCAAATCCAGCCCTATCTCCATTCCCATCCCTGGCTCCAGCTGAAGCTCCAAAATGCACACGTTTATACCCTAACCTAGGCCAAAAGTCTCCGTCTTCGTCTGCTTCTGTCTCGTTCGTTCTCGTCGACGTGGCCCAATGCAATTACGTGCGCATTTCATTTGTTTTTCGCTTTTCCTTTGACGTTCTTTTACGTTGTAAATCAGTGCAAAAATTTCACATTTTCTAAATGATTTTCATATGAAAGAAACCAAAAAAATAAAGTTAAGTAAATTCTGTAGATAAAACAAAAGAGTGCTCGTCTAGTAAATACTCCGTAATAACTCTTCATTTAGGAGTTGGCTGTAAGCTATTGAACCAACTTTTTAAAAGGCGCTGGCTCCAACCCATCTATGGCTCGGGGCGCAATAATGCTCGTCAAGCAAATACTCACTAATAGCTGTGGGTTTAGCATTTAGCTGTAAGTAATTGAAGCAACTTTTTAAAAAGCGCTGGCTCAAACGCATCTATGGTTAGAGCTCGTCAAGCAAATACTTAGTAATATATGTTGTTTTAGCATTTAGTTGTAAGCTATTGAACCAACTTTTTAAAAAGCGCTGGCTCAAGCCCGTCTGAATTTGTAACTGCTTAGCCCCGTCGCCAACAACAACTAAGCTTATCATCTATACGAGAACTGCTCTACTCCACACTTATCAGATATATATGTAAATTAACTCGAATAGTTATTCCTTCGCACGTTAGCCTAATATACCCTCTTGCGCAGAATGAGTACAAATAAAAATTCATCTCCGCCGAAAACCCTTGGCATATGCCACATTAAAATTGTAATGCACTTTGCAAACTTTTGGCTTAACTGTCTTACAGTCCGTCTTGTCAGTGTACGTATGTGTTTGGGTTTTGGGTTTGGGCTTCTTTTCCTCTGGCTACGGTCAGTTGGAGCCGGGCTCATATGTGTGTGTGTGTGTGTGTGCGTGTGTTTGTGTGCGGCCTGCAAATTATATTAATATGCAGTCGTTGAATTTCAGAGGCGTCTCTCCTCCCCCCTTGACGCCACATACTACAAACATGGCATTTTTTCTGTTGTTCACATATTTGTTTCCCATATATACATTTTTTCGGGCACCTTTGTGTGACCTGCGGTTGCCAGCGGTAGCCTCTGTGTTTATTTAAAATAAATATTTTTTTCATAGTTTATTCACATGCTGCTTCTTTGCTCTTCTTCTTTTTTTCGGTGGTTTAGCAGCGAAAGCTGTAATTTATTTTAATGCTGGTATTTATCAAGTACTCATAAATACGAACGCGAGTATTTGGCCGGCAGGCACACACACATATATGTATGTACATTTTATACGTGTGTTGGTTTTTACATAAATTGCAAATTAAACATTTAAAGTGCCATGAAATTAGCGCAGCGAAAAACACATGGAGCCTACTCCATTAAAAATACATAAAAACCCAAATTGCGCCGCACGAAAGCAAATTAATCTAAATGCCCGAAAACTAATAAGTATAAAGAGTTCAAAAGTCAAATCGACTGTGAAATACCCGTACGTAATGCACAGATTATCGTGAAGTGTGCGGTTCAAGTTCCCGTGAAGATATTTTATCTTTCTTTTTGTCTTTTTTAATTTCAACTGGACAACGCCGGGTAATAGATTATGATTATCAAATATTATACCATATGAATTACTAGATATTTAAATTGCAGACCTCTGCAAATGATTCGTTTATGTTTTAGTTTAGTGAAAAACAAGTAAGTGGGTTTGAACCAGCGGCTGGTTTAAGAAAGTGTAAATGTTTTAGCTGTAGGCGTATTTGGCTATGTCCAATTAAAAGTTGTGTTAATAGTTTATGAGCTTATTTTATGCGAATAGTAAAAAAAAAAAGCTTTACAGTCAACAGCATTTGACAAAAATCGCAATTAGAACCAGCAACCTTCTATCAGGGAAGTTGTCCGAAAGGAAGCTATAAAAGGGACCAAAAATTTGTTGCCTTTCAGCAAATCTTTTTAAACTCTTAAAATAAGCATCAGTTCGCTCGGCGTTCATTTATTTAAAGGCTTTCCGGCTTAGATCAAATTAATTTCGATCAAGGGAGCTATTAGGCACCTTAAACTCTGTGATGTATTCTAGTAACTCTGTTTTTGAACACGCATATGTACTTCTCTACATTAAATATAGCACAAAATGTGGGTATAGCTCGATTAATTTAACCCTAGATAATATACCCTTTTGGTTACATCAAGTGCGGGTATTAAAACTAATATTTATCTAACAAAATTAATATGGTTGTAAGCTAATAAAGACAGGGACAGCAATTGAAATTGGGAGGGGAAGGAGGGGATTTGGGGCTTGGCATTGGAAGTGGCTAAAAATTGTTTGCCTAACCGACAAATGTAGCACAATTTTAGGGCCAAAATCGGGCCGATAAGCCAAATAAATAACGCAGCCAACAGCCTCTGGCTGCCAATGCAACAAAAATGTGTGTGCGTGTGTGTGTGTGTGTGTGTGCACGTGTGTATGGCAGTTGCAATGTGACCAACGTTTAGCAGCGCATTGTTCAATAAATCTATTTGCGTGCGAGCTAATCGAAACACCTGGCTAGAGGCCCAGATATCCTGGCCCTGTCCCTGGCCCTGGTCCTGACCCGGGCCCGGGCCTGGCTGTGGCAACAAATTGCCATAGACAACAACATATTAATCCAAATTAGCATCAAAGTGATTTAATTGCTTGGAATTTTGGCGTTGGCAAACACTTTTCGACTTTTCGGCAGCAGCAGCAGCAGCAATTGCAAGGACCTGCACGCAGGATATGCTAGCTGAACCGAGCCTAGCCGAGCCGAACCGGAGCGTAGTTTGGCTTGTAAACATGCCAGGCCTAGGCCTTGCATTTTGTCACCATTCGCCCATCGATCAGGCTAAACAACAAGGCGCCTGTCCAACTGTCCGCCTGCCCATGGCTCTGCCTGGCAAAGGACCCGCTTTAAAGGCGAACTTTAAAAGTTTGCTTCAAAACACTTTTGGGCTATAAATTGCCGTCGCTTAAAGCCCCCCAACACGATTTATGTAGCTTTTAGTAATATGAGCATATATATTACGTGCCACGGTAAACCCAGGCGATGGCAGCGGCAAGGATCTCCAGCCAGGACGAATAGGACGACAAACATATTCAGGGATGGCTCAACTAATTGAATTGCCGAGTGGAAATTAATAGGCGCACATCAAATGCAACCGCGCCCACAGCTGTACCAGGCCATAACTGGCCTGAAATTAAAGGCACACACACACACACACAAACACACACACACACTTGCAGTTGGACATAAAAAAAAGAAACAGAAAGGAGTCCAAATACAAAAGTGTAGCCAACTGTGCGGCTCATGGGCAATATTTATTGAGTACGTGATCTTTGACAAATCCTTCCTTCTTTTCGTATGTGAATCATTTTGAATTTTTTATTGCTCACGTTGGTCAAACCAACCCCCCCCCCCCCCCTAGCTTCCCTTACCGCCCCTGGCAGCTGGCAGCTGGCGACCGCCTTGTTTGGCATGCAAAAGGCGGCCAGCAAAGTGCCTTATTAAAATTTTGTCAACTTGCGACTTTCTACTACAGCTCTTCTTTTTCTTATTTGGATTTTTTTCTTTTATGACTTTTTCACACTTTTCGTGAAGCCGAGTTTTTAGAGTTTGGTCACCTGACATTGTGGCTTATACATTTATAAAATGTCACAGTTTGAACGTTCGCAAGCAGCAAATGCGCCCAAATGGACATTAGTATCGAGTACTGAGTACCGAGTACTGAGTACAAATATGTCAAATGTGAGCGGAATGCATTTGAACTTTAAGAGAAATGCCTTAAGAACAACTGAAAAGTTGGTAGAGACTTGTTAAATAAAGTAATTATAGCCACTTTTATGGCTTAATCATCTTAGGCATCTCTTTATAGAGCTACACAGATATAGTTGTTGATACTTGGTACAGTAAACCCTTTCAGGCTAAAACTGAATGCTTTTCATGAACCAGACAAATGCGGTTCTTGAGAATAGAAATAGAAATGTATTTATCTAAATTAATTTTTCTTCTACTAATTGACCTGAAACTTGCCTCTAGGCGCTTGATTTATTAAAAAAATTTATTCCATTTGCTGACAGTTTTAATTAAGAAGGCATCACTGTAAAACAGCTTCTGATAAAGACGCTTAAATATAATTAAAGCAAAGCTTTATAAGTTAAACATCGCATATCAACTGTATTATAGCTCTGGTGAGCCTAGCGTTGAGGTTGACCAGCATAAGATAGGAGGACAGACAGTTAGACAGAGAGAGAAGCAGATAAAAAAGGAAAGGGAGAGAGAGAGGGAGCTGGGCTTGCGGGAGTAGGAGGCGAGGTCACAACAATGGCATGCCAAAGACAATAAAATTGACTGGCACAACAAGCAGCAACAGTGGCAGCCGAAGACAACTAAACACGCACACACACACACACACACTCAGCTAGACACAAACACATACACACACTCAGACACACACACACACACACACATTGCACACTTGTTGGTTTTTCATTGACGCACTTTGGTTGCAAAGTTTTTAGCGTGCCCAAGTGACAAAACGGCGATTGAGTGAGACGCGGACGGGCGGCGAGCAGTCGAGGGGCATGTGTGTGTGGGTAAAGCGGAGTTGAGTGGGTGTGCAGCAGCGGGCGCAGCCGAATGTGTGTGCGGCGCTGAAAAGTATGCTACAAAACGCGCATAATGAAGCTGCTCATAAACGAGAAAACGACTTTGTTACGGACTGTGGCTGCGGCTCTTGTTGTTGTTGTTGTTGTTATTGTTGTTGCCGTTGCATGAAATGTTAACTCGCAACACACACACACACACACACTCAGCGACATACCCATTGTTGTTGCATATAAAAAACACTTAAAATGCCGTTAAGTTAAAATAATAAAGTTAAGCTGTCGCTGGGGGCAACAAAATCTAATGTGACAATGGAGCTGGCGATGTGTGTGTGTGTGTGTGTGTGAGTGTGTGTGTGCAAGAAAAACCGTTGCACAATTGCTGACATATTTCAATGTGCAGCACAAAAGACAAGGCAATGGGCTGCGGAGCAGGGACAGCAAAAAACTAAGCTAAAACGCGAAACAAATGGCGAACGTAATGTGGACGAAACGGCAAAAAAATATCAAATGTTGGGCATATTTTGCATTGTTAGAGGCATAAAATCGCACACACCAACACACGCACACACACACATACACATACACACACGCACTCCAACACACAGCAGAAACACCTGAGCCTTGGGTTTTGTGTCCCTTTTGTTTTCAATTGTTTGTAGTTTAGATTGAGGCTCGCACTCGTTAAAGGATATGCCGGGGCGTAAGTGTGTGTGTGTGTGTGTGTATCTGTGTGTAGTGTAGTGTAATGTGTACCAGTGCATGTCCTTTGTCAACAAGAACAACAACAACAACATGAAGAAGAAGAAGGCGAACAATAAGCGCTCGACCGTGCAACATTGGCGCGACGCTCCGCACGCGTTTTGTGGAATGGCGTGCGAATTATTGCACCAGGAAGATATGAAATAAAATTTAATGAAATGTTTATAAAATGAAAATGAGTTGCAAACAACAGCGCGATAAACAAAGGGGGACCGAACAACTAGAAGAAGAAGAAGGACTCAAGTCTAAACTTAAAGATTTAAAAAACACACAACAACAACAACAAAAAAAACACAGCTAGAAAACAGAGCTTAAAATTGACATGTAAATGACTATAACAACATAGACAAACATGCGACACGTTTAGAACAAATGCATGTACAAACTTGATTGATTGATGGACTGACCAATTGTTTGATTAGTTGATTGATTGTCGGCGCCACACACACACATGCATACTTACTGACACTGAGCGGCAAAAGTGCGCTCTGCAAGTGGCTAAATAGCTGCCGATGATGATGATGATGATGGCCCCCCAGGTGGCCATTGAAGTACAGGTGGTTCTGGTGCAGCGACAGCTGCTGATGGTGATGATGATGATGGTGGTGGTGGTGCAGCGCGGGCGTCATGCCCAAATGCTGTTGTTGCTGCTGTTGTAGATGTTGCTGATGTGCGTGCTGCTGCGGCAGCAACTGTTGCTGCTGCTGTTGCTGATGTGCGTGTTGCTGCTGCAGCATGAGCTGTTGCTGCTGTTGCTGCTGCTGGTGTTGTTGTTGTTGTTGTTGTTGATGTTGCTGCTGTTGTTGATGCTGTTGATGTTGCTGTTGTGTAGGCTGCAGCTGCAACTGTTGCTGTTGCTGCTGCATGTGTTGCTGCTGACCATATCCTGCTGCTGCCGTCGGCTGCATTGCAGCTGTCGCTGCTGTTGCTGCTGCTGCTGCTGTTGCTGCTGTCGGTGTTGTTGGCAGCGCAACGGCCACTGCAGCGGTTGCTGCTGCCGCTGCTGCTGCTGCTGTTGCTGCTGCTGCCGTTGCCGTCGCCGTGGCCGTGGCTAGAATATGATGATGCGTTGTGGATGAGCGATGCTGGCTTTGTACTGTATTCAAGCTGTGTATGGAGGCGTGCACCGCCGACTGATAGATAATACCGTTATTGGACATTGCCGTCATCGATTGGTGGTGATGGGCGGCATAGGCCGCCATGGTGGGGCCCGGATGGCCGCTGACCGGCTGCACCGCAGCAGCCGCTGTGGCCGAGACGGGAGCCAGCGGCAGCGCACGATAACCGGCCATATATACAGATATATATATCTATTTAAAAAGTTCACTAGATTTTTCAGTTAAAGTTGTCTTTTGTTAGTTCACTGCGCGCTGCGCTAGATGGCGTCTTGGTGCGTTGCAATCTATTTGTTAACTAATCTGCGCGTTTCGCATGTATTTCCTACAAGTTCAAATCTTTGGCCACAATTACGAATTTAAATAAATTTTCTCAGCAATATATTTGAGTTGTGGTCGCATCGTAGATTTTAGGCTTAGTTCTGTTGTTGATAATGTCACTCGACGGCGACCGAGATAAGTCCTTATCCGCGTCTTATCTCGACACACGAGTCAAAAAAAAAAAAATTTCATTTCAAAATTTTCTTTGCATTGCTCCGGCGCACAGCAGCAACTGTTGCTGCCATGTTAGGCTAAAACAATAATTTTTTTTCTTTTCTTTTAGCTTTACTTCACATAATTTCCACAATTTATGTTCTGGGAATCTGTGTGGAGTTTTTTGAGCTTATCTAAACGTATAAATATTTGCTTTACATGAGGCTCGGCATATTTTTTGCGGCCTTGAACCAAAGTTCAATTCATAATTCTGTTGTGTGCTGGACAAAATTCATTCCAAAAAAAAAACAATTATTTGCACTCATGTAAAACTGTCAACTGGCATGTGATAAAAGTAACTGGAGATTAAGCGCAATATACAACTAGCTTATGATTATTGTAGGAACTATTAATATACACGATATTTACAATGTAAAACTCAAAAGTTAGCTGACAGCTACTGCTACATTTGACTGACAATTAGTTCAAGATTTGACAGCCTAATATTGAAATTGGAATCGGTAAAGATTGCATTCAGCAGCTTAAACCAGATTAATATCTGTCAGATTTTGAAATGTTTTGAATTAATTTTGCTTTAAATGAAGCTTTCTAATTATTTTCATATATTCACTTTTTCTCTCATCACTTTTATCTCACAGTTGATTAACTTCTTATACTTTACAGTTCTGATTCTAATAATTATTTTTTCTGCTTTGGCAGTTGGATGACTTTGAAGCTTAAACACGTATGGTAAATATTAACTTCTACAAATAAAAAATGTTCGGAAAGTATAAAGAAATCTTACATATTGCATTCCTATTCTCGCACATTTTTAAATTCTAACATATTTCATTTTTTTGTGTATGAAATTTCTAAAAAAAAAACTACTAAAATTTGTCATTAGAGATTGTACGATTTTATATCCATGTTTTTTTTTTGTAAAAAATAATTTTTAAAATCCAAAAATCCTTTTTTTTTTGGAAACCCATATTTTGAAAATAACTTTTTGCAGACTTAGATTGAGTTTTTAATTCATATACCTTTAATTCAAATAACTATGTCACATTGTATATATAATTCATATATCTAGATCACAGTGATTTACGAAATTTTGATTAAAGTCAATTTCAAATAAGAGAAGAATAGTAAACAATTTCTCGAGTAGCAAATCTTAAAAGCTCTTCACATTTAATCATTAACTTATTGTTAATAACTAAATTAAACCTGCATAAAATTGCAAATTCGACTTTTTATGATAGCAATAAACATTTAATTTTAATATTTATACTGGAAAAATATATCACAAATTCGGGGCCCTGCTGCCTCAACATTCAGTTAAAAAATGACTAAATTTATGAACTTTTGAAGCAAATGACACCAAGTTAACAGCAAATAAATTTAGACACATAAAACACATAAAAGGACTTAATGTCTATATTGAATAACAGTTAAAAAACACCGATAACAACACCAATATATATATATATATATATTTATAATTTATCTAAAGATAATACACATAAAGACATTAACAATTTCTAGTTACATTCAGATTGGAGAATGTGGAGAATGTGGTTTAAATAAGCAGAAAACACCAATTACAGTGGGAAACATTGACACAACAACGTAAGTAATTAAATAAATACGAGAGGTGGAAATTACAGCTTAAAATGAACAGTTAATACACACACACAAACACACACCAACAGATAGAGTGAGGGAACGAGATAAACAAATTACATAAACAAACGTGAAACCTGAATGCTTGCAGCCAGGATCAGCGGTTGTTAACGCAAGCAGCTGGCGATGCTGTTGATATTGACAATAATAAATATTGGCATATTGCTGGCAATGCGACGTGAACGCACAAATACGTAAGACGTAACGTAACGCACAACGGCGACAATCCCGTTGCGTTGCGAACACGACACGAGCACGTCCGACACGTTTGCCCAAGGTCTGCAAACTGAAGCGCTGCCAGCAGCAGCAGCCGCCGCAGCGGCAGCGGCAGCGACAGCGACAGCAGCCAACAGGCGCGACAGCGGCGAGCTCTGCCTGTCGTCGGCTTGGCAATGAACATCGGCTCGACACGAAGCCGCTTCGGGCGTTGGCTGTGTGCATTCAGCTAGGATTCGTCGGTTTGGCTGGCGGCAGCGTGCTGCGCGTGCGAGCGAGAAGGCAGCGCGAAAGCGAAGCGGCAAGAGGCCAACGCATACGATGAATGTAGTTGTGTGCGTGACGGAGTGAGTGTGAGTGAGTGAGTGAGCATGTATGTGTGTGTGTGTGTGCTTGCCTGCAAGCACAGTGGTGCCCAAGTCGGGGCATTAGGCAGGCAGCCAGCGTGTGCAACGGTTCGTATACGTTATGTCCGCCTGCCACAATTAGCCTAATTCCGTCTTAATGCCCAGCCGCTGTGTGGGTTGGTCGACAGCACCTACACACACACACACACACACACACACACACACACACACGCAGATACACACACCCACTACACACACACAGGCGGACGTAGTGTAACATTTCTATTGCACAAGAATAACTGTGACAGCAGTTAGGGGTTGTTCCGGCCGCATTAGAGGAACCAGCACCTAGCCAACCAGGACCTGCGCACTGCCACATTGCAACGGGACACGCCGCGCGCCTAAACGAACTGGCGCCTATCCCAAAAGTACAAAAACAATGCAAAAGAACAAAAAAAAAGAGCAAACCAAATAAACACAAAAATCATATAAAAACAAATGCAAAGCTATGTGGTGCACGTGGCACGTTGCACAGCTATGCACAGTGGTGCCAACTAATGGAGGAAGGTGTGCTGAGTGCCCCGTTAGGAGTCGCACACCTGGCTTAGCTGGCCTCCAATCGGGCCAGTGGAATTTTTAATCAAATGCTGCACGTGTGAGGCACGAGACGCCAACGCGCAAATATGTGACACGCACATATTGCACATACGACATGTTGTGCTGCTGCTGCAGCTGCCAAGAGTTTAACACACATTTTAATTAATAAATATATATTATATAAATATTATTAAATTTAAGCTATTTGTCCATTAAATCCATGTGCTCTATTGCCAGAGTATGCCCGAGATTTGATGGATGTCATGAAGAGCTTCAATTGAAACTAATTCTCAGCTAAACCAAATGCAAGCTATCCATTAAGAGTTGATCGAAAAGATTTCTTTATTACATTAATTAGAGAATAACTCCGAGAAATATATAGATACAAATATATTCGACTAGTTTAAGAAGCAGCATACCCTTATGAAACTCGCTTAAGCAGGTTTATAAACTTGCCGTTAACTAATCCAACAAATCCACGCTCGAATTAACATTCACAACAAGATAACAATCTTAATGGAAAGTAAATGTATATTTATTTTAGTTAAATTGAACTGCATGCAAGACAAATCGATCAGTCAGTTTTCAGAGCAACAGAAATGGAGGTGAATAAATTGATCAGTCTGTGGCTGTTGTGGCTGAGCATAGTAATTGGCTTGGTAAGTGCCGGGCAAATCTAGAACGAGAGCAAATGCTGAACACAATTACACTTAACAGGTGGAAGGCAAATTCAAGAGCCTGTCTTGCAGCAGCTTTGACCAGCAGTTGGGCAACTTCAGCAGGTGCGATATTAAGGCTTTGAGTCGCACCCGAAACACAATTGATATTACCTACGATGTCTTTGGCTCGTTCAACTCTGCGAATGTAAGTCATTTGTAAATATTTAACCTGCGGTTAATTCTCAATGTCTGCTGTTTACCTTTCAGGTGCAAATTGCCTTCTTCAAGCGCGCCAATGGCTGGCGTCCATTCCTCTACGACTTCACGATAAGCGTGTGCAAGTTTCTGCGTAGACCCTACCATATCATTGCGATAATCGCCTTTGAGTATCTGAAACCCTTCACCAATTTAAATCACACCTGCCCCTATAAGGTAACTTGTCGCTCAATTCATCTATAGTACAAATTATTATTATTTTTCCATTGCAGCCTGGCACCTCGGTAACTATCCGCAATTTCGATCTGAATGTGGATGCGTTGCGCTCTCGTTTTCCCTTTGAGAATGGCGAATACGCAGTTAGCGTATCTTTTCTGATTAAAAACAACTTGAAGCTATCGATAAACGGTTCGATCTATCATTTTAACTACAGGGAGCCCTAACCTAACTGTATGTAGTCCAAATATAATTGAGCATTTTAAAGGGGGAGTTTTTTCTAAGGGGTTGTTCTTTAAATATTTCACCAGCAAATGTGTAAAATTCGTGTAAAACGGACGTATATCACAATTCTGCTGAGCGCCTTTAAGAGAACATTTTAATCATGAAACGTACAACTTTGCGGAATCGTGCATCTTTACGGATTCTTACTTCCAATTTGCAAGCTTTAGTCATTTGGACTTTGTCACTTCCTAGTGGAAACTTTTTAATTTCAAATGAAAGACCAAACTTTCACAAAGATTGCACTGGCTGCTAGCGTGGAAGATTTGACTAAAATACCAGGCCAGCAGCATGTGCAAATAGCAAAATTCATTGCATACCGCAAGGGGCGCCAGTATTTGGCTGAATTGCCGGGCGAACAGCAATGCCCAACAAGTGACGAAATTTAATTTTTTTTGATAAACGAAAGGTAATAAAACTTGCAAATAAAAGGACTTTCAGTTCATTTTACATTCTCCTACAATTTCAGCCGATTTGAGGACAACTTTGCCCTATTCGGCTGTGATCCCACAAGTTTGCTTTCCCTTATCCCCTTGCCGCTAACAAAGGCCAACTTCCGGCGTAAATGAGGCCACGGGCTCTGAACTACTGCAGCCTGCTCGCTATTTTACCAGGTAAGATCATAAGTTGAGAGTCTTTCAGTTCATTTTACATTATCCTATATTTGCAGGCGATTGGAGGATAACAAAATCTGCAACTTGTTGGGACGGTTTAGGAGCAACAACTGCGGACGGGTTCCGAACTACTTCGATTATTATTTTTTTAATTGGCTCTCCAATATGTGGAATACAATTAGTGTAATCCTTAGATTCTTGAATGCTGATCGATGCAGTTCGTCCTTATGATCCTAATGCACCAAGCCATTTGAAAGTCCACAAGGATATGGCCGAGCTATGACAATTTCCCTTAAAAGGACATAAATCTCTAAATTAGCCACAACATGACCATTTTAAGGACTATCACGATGTCCTTTGGTGAACCAAACGTCCGCATCGTCCCAATTTGGAATATACTTAGTAATGGACAAAATTCCTTTAAACAGTCCAGAAAAGAGGACCTTTGTCTGTAGAGAAAATATGCCATAGCTTGGGTGTATCCTTGCAGATAGTGACAAGTCCTTTTTTAAATATCATGTAGAGATCAGAGCTATTAACTATCCAAATTGCATTGAAATCGTCCTCGTAGTTTCCAAATTTTGGCTATTTGTCTTAAAAGGATATTAATTCAAAAATCGGTCATAACTTGACCATTTTAAGGACTATCGAGATGTCCTTTAGTCAACCGATAGTCCTTATCCTCCCGCCTTAGAGTTAACAAATAGATAGGAGAAAGTCCTTCAAACAGCCATGAAAAAAGGACATTTGCCTTGCATTTGAATATATGCTATATATAGGCCGTGTCCTTGCGAATCCTTACAAGTGTTATGTCAAACAACCCGTAGGTACTAGGACTATCAACTGGCCAAAGGACATCAAAATCGTCCTTGTGGTTTCAGAGATATGGCTAGTTTTCTCCCAAGGACATTTTGTTTTTAGCCATAGCTCGGCCAAATCCTTAAGGATATCGGAAGGATATACCTTTTTGAGATCGTCAGGAGCAGGACTATGGATTGGCATTCAAAGATTTTCATATTTCGACAAAAATTTTCACCAAAATTTTTCCTAGGGGTTTGGTCACAAAATTGGCCAAAACCGAAAATATCCGGGCTAACTTCGCCATTTGAAGGACTATCGGGATGTCCTTTGGCCAGCAGATAGTCCCCACCCTCCCATTTAAGAAATTACAGCCCAAAGGACGAAAGTCCTTCAGACAAAAAAGTTTTAAGGACAATTTTGGGTAAAGAAAATAGGCTCTAACTCGGCCATATCCTGGAGTATCCTGGCAAATCATGTGTCAAAAAAATTGTATTGACTAGGACTACCAACTGGCCAAATTGCATCAAGATCGTCCTTGTAGTTTCCAAGATATTAAGGATTTTGTGATTTTCACTCTTTTTCGGCTTATTTCCGGGCGCCCCGAGACTGAAAATTTACTAAGTACATGATTCTTAGATGACCCCATAATGTTTTGATGCAGATCGATGCTGTTGCTCCTAAAGATCCTAACGCACCATGTCCTTTGAAAATCTGCAAGGATATGGCAGAGTTATGGCTGTTTTTTTAACCCAAAATACTCTATATAATTTTTAACTTTTTTCATTCAAATGTGATTTTATCCTTACAGATTGATGATTTCAAGGAACAGCAATCGATTCCAAGGACTTTCACGAATCCTACAAGGATATACATTCCAAGATCTGACTTTTTACACGCTAGATATAGCCAATTTATGTAAAAATGAGCTACAAATGTTATTTATGCTCGCAACTGTTAAATTTCAAGTTTTTAATAAGAACTACATTTAAAAAACAAGTTTTAAATATTTTTTACTGATCGTTAAAAAATCTATTGCATACCCGCAAGGGGCAGCGGCTGGCTCTGGAGATTTTTCTAAAATTCAGCCAAAATACCAGGCGAACAGAAATGCCAAGAAGGTCGCCAAAGAATTTTTAAGCTGCCGAAAAATTTCATTGCATACCCGAAAGGGGCGCCCTCGCCGCCGGCTGGGTCGCCAGATTTGCACCAAAATCGGACTGAAGTACCAGGCGAACATAAATGCCCAGCAGGTCGACGAAAATTTCCGAATAAAAATTTCGTTGCATACCCGAAAGGGCAAAATGTTACTCAATTTTAAATGAGTTATGTTAAGTAGCAGATCATGTTAATTGAGTGCTGTAAGCTGCGGCTGTTCAACAACAGCCGCTGCTGCAGCTCTGTAAAGGGTCTGCTGAAAGAAATAACATACATGTTTTTGGACCATTTCGATGCAAATTTCGCAGGGATCTGCATTTTTAGGTTCCCGAGGACTATATCAATGGTATGGTATAACCAAGGATATGCTAGTCAACTAAGAATCATTAAGGGGGCGTGGCTGTTCATAGGGGCGGCTAAAAGAAAAAGCATACATATTTCTCGACTATAATTCGTTCCTGTAGGTTCACCAGGACTATATCTATGGTATGGCATGACCAAGGATATGAATGTCAACTGTGAACCAACGAGGGGGAGTGGCTACAAGGAAAGTTGGAGAGGAAAAGGGGTGGAGGGGAGCTGAAAGCATACAGTATTCGTATTTCTCAACAGCGCAGTGTCAGCTCCAAATGTTACGCGAGCATAATCGGCAGTTGAGTTATTTTGTCTTCCCTTTCGACTCAAAGTCAGCTCCCAGCAGGGTAGACTGGAGTGATCTTGCTATCTCGCTCTGCCTGATACAGTTATATATATGTAAGACTCTCCTTTTTTGTTCGGCTACCAAAGCACATTCGCTAATCTATTTCGCTCGTTTGCTTCGATGTGGTTGTTGTTGCAATAAAAAAAACAAGCGAGAAGCTCCGAAATAGTGATGCGTGAACAGCGTCGATTTTAGATGTAAAATTTGGCTGAAAAATACAAAATCCGCCATAACTTAGCCATTTTATTCAATAGAATGGTATTAGCTCGGCTAATTAAGGTCCGATCTTGGAAATATATATATTTCTGGACTCGTGAGTGTTTATAGAAATAAATGAAATCTAATAAAATTCAGAAGAGATAGCTAATTTTTTAATATTATAACAGAAATGTTCCTAGATCGGCATTTATTTATAATATACTAAACTAAATATCTAAAGAATATACTTCGGCTTTAATTATGATGCCGCCAGATTTTAAGGTAGAATAAAGTGCCAGCTCTATCTACCAGGCGCACATGATCGCCAGCCGTTGATTGCTGTGATCTGCAAATGCCTTCTACTTTGATTTAGAAAAGCGAGCACACAACACGTGCAGCACGATAGCATGCTGTCTCTGTCGCGCTGCTAGTTATTTGCCTGCCTGCGCTAAGTATGTACAAATGTGCGCAAAGGTCCGCTTGGTGGACTAACTGTTATTTCTTCCATTCTCTCTTGCTATTCTCCCTACGTTACTTGTACTTTGCACATTTCGCTGGTTGTTATTGTAATAGAATGAGTGGAAAAAAGTATACGCAAACTTACGTGAGCTTTAATAATAATCTCTCATAAGTCTAGCCTTTTTGACTGGGGCGCAATTTAACTTACATATTTTTTCAGTGATGCATTAAAAGGTAATTGAATATTTGATGGCAATTGAAATAGCTGATCAGTAGAAGTTGAATAAGCATAATTTAACAAGAAACAGTCTTAATTTATATTATATCGCGTTTTTCTGTATAAAATTGAATAGTAATGTATTATATTTAAATTTGTATATTAACTATAAATTCGTTTTACATTTACACAAAAACAACAACGACACTCTTTAATCGCTACGAAGCCACGCACCGACACGCGTTCGACTTAAGGTAAAGACCGTCACTAAATACCAGGCGCACAGAGGCGACGGCTGTTGATCTGCGAAAGTCTTCACTTTGACGAAGAACTTGAGAGAGAGAGAGAGAGAGAGAGAGAGAGAGTGCCGTTTGCTTTGCGCTCTGAGCACATGTGGATGCACACACGTGCACACACAGCAGCATTAACTGTCGTTGAGTCTCAATACATACATACAAAGCACACATATGCATGCATGTACATATGCATGTAAATATGTCTGAACAACTGTAATTACACCCTGCACGCTTTGAAAGTGCGTAAGACAGGGCATATTGATTTTGAGCAAGTGTATTGTGTGGTATTTAGTCATAATTGATGATAATACTTAATGGGCTCGGAGATGCCTTCTTTCCGCCTGTTACATACATTTGCCCAAACACATCATACCCTTTTTACCCAATTACAATGGGTTCAGGGTATTTAGTCAATCGAAATAATATAAATACAATAATCATATCTAAGCCTTAAAAGAGCCCAATCCCGGATCCAGCCATCATAATCAGCGGAGGTATTTGCGATTGAGGTGTAGGTTTTGCAGGTAACAACAATTATTACCCGGCTTTGAACGGACCCAGCGAATTTTCTACAATGTCAAACAAACCGCAATTCTTTGGAACACATTGCAAATGATAAATTTCATGCAGCTAAAGGAAAGATCATGAAATAAATGTCTATAAATCGAGCTGTGATGTGTACCCAAGGGAAATAGTTGGATTCATTAATTTGTTTGCCTGTCGCAACGCTTTGTGTGTGCAGCTACATGTTTGGACTAAATTTGCTAAATGTGCGCCCAGTTTTAGGGGGCGGGGCTCAAAAACAAATCAGGGCCGTGCAAATACGGTCACACTCAAAAGTGTGCAACAAAAAGTTGCAACAATTCCAATTAAAGCAAAGAACTTGCGACAAAATAAACCAAAAAAAAAAACATGAAGAAGCACAATCCAAATAGATAGAACTGTGGGCGTGGCAGTGAGGCAATTAGGCACAGGTGAAAACTAATTAGACGCCCACACGGCCAAGTGTGTGTGTGTGTGCGAGTGTGTGTGTGTGTGTGTGTGTGTGTGTGTGTGTGTGTGAGTGTGAAGTGGTGCCAGGCGCCGGTCCATCATATTTTGCAATTTAACTCGCAGCAAAGAAAAAATACAGTGCTTCAGTCGAGTGTGCTCGACCAGCAAATACCCTGCGGTAAAAGCGTCTAATTGCCATTACAAATGAGTTAAGTTCTTTCTAAACAAAAACACACACACATACATGCACGCACGCCATTTGTGTGTGCTTCTTCTTACCCGCATTATAAGAAATTAACGTCGGTGCTTGTTGTCCGATCGCTATGCAAATTTCGGGGCATAAGCATGATGCCCAAATGTGTGTAAATAAAATTCGAAAATCCGAAATTGTTTGGAGTTATTTATAAATTGAAATAGTTGTTATATGCATAGACTACATATATAAGAAACAACAAACTAAGCTTGGACTTAAATAGTTCTTGACTCTTGAAGAAGTTTTAAATCTGGAAAATATAGCTCTAACTCTCGACTTTTGCCTGCTTACCTTGCTCTCCATTGAGGGTAGTTTACCAAGCGAAACCTCTCTATCTAACACTCAATTTATGCTTTCTAATCATGTTTAGCTACTGCTGCCTGTTGAAGGTAGTTCTCCAACCAAGTTTACATGTTCTAGTTCCTATAATTCTCGAGAGTGAGGCCTTCGAACAAACTATGCCTCCTTCCGGCTGTTGCCCTCATAAGCACAAAACCCATATACCTCTCTCAAACACATGCAATGTGCACAGGGTATATAGAAAAAAAACTAAAAAGCAAAAGAAGCTTCACGTTTGCCCGCTTCCACTTTTTTTCGTTGCCTTTTGCAACACTGGCCGCGCACGCTCTCAAGTTTCACAACAGAAACGGAAATGCAAACGTTTTTTTTGTTCGTTTTTTGCCGAAAAACAAAGAGCAAAAGTTTTCGTCCATTTTTTTTTTTTTTTGTTGTTTCTCTTGGCAATTATGTGCTCGAAAAAAAGCGCACCCGAAAAATGATAATGAAGCCAGAAGCCAAAAGGATTTTCGAAGAAAATCAACGAAAACAGAAAAAAACAAAAAAAGGAACAACACAAATAGAAAACTGCCAAAAATAAAAGTTTGTTGCTTTTTTTTTTTGTTTTTTTTTGTGGCAACTCGCATGACGCGCACATGCACATGCAAAATGCAAAAGTATCTCATAGATACATTTCGGTGGGGGTCGCGCCTGTGCCCGCTGTTTGTTGGTAATTTGTTTAATTTGCTTACCTTCAAAAAAAAGAAGATATAGAATAAAAAAAAACAACAACAATAAAAAACCGGCGTAGGCAAAACTGCTGCCCAACTGACTGACTAAGAAATACCCTGCAAAGGGCGAACTCTTTTGAGTTTGAGTCTTATAGAAATCTCTGATAAATATAGATCTAAAGTATTATATATTTTCATATGCTTATTAAACAATTTAATATATTATTTAGCTATATATACATGTATTTCCTGTTCTGTCTTGAACTCTTTTAATCAACCTAGGAAACACTTTTCTTGACAGCTTCCCCCACTTCGATATACCCTCGCCTCTTGTAAAGGGGCATCAAAAGAAATAGAAATGCCAGAGCTATGAATTTTTGGCGCTTTTTGAAGGTTGGGCGCCTTTTAGCTAATGGGCTTCGGGTAGGGCTATGATAAAGCCAAAAACAAACTAAAAAAAAAAAAAACAACAGCAACAATATGGCCTCAACTAAGCTGCAACTAAATTAAAATATTTAAAATTTTAGCCAAAGTTTTATCAATAAAATGGAAACCTGCCTGCCAGTGTGTGTGTGTGTGTGTGTGTGTGTGTGTGTGTGTGTGAGGCGTTTGCATTTGTTGACTGCAAGTCAGATAAGTATCTCACGGATGTCTGCATTCGGCACAGGCACACATGTGATATGCATAGATACGAAATGCACTGAGAAAAAATGCTGAGCAAGTTTAAAGAAAATTTTATTTTGAACTCTTCTCAGTTGAGTTCGTTTCTGGTAACTGTTTCTGAATGCAAATCCCAGTTCAATTAGTTTCTTCAATCAAGTTCTTGTATTTTCTCTCAGTGTATGTGCCTTGTGCATATGTGTAGTGGGCAGGCAGACGTCGACAGCAATTGAAACATCAGCAATACTCGAGCTTTTGCAATATGCCGCGACAGCTCGACACTTTTTGGCCACTTGACGACGCCCACAAGGCAATCGTCTTGGCCATAACTTAAATCTGGCTTAAAAATCACTTAGCTGCTGCCTCTTACACAAAGCTCTTGTCAGCAGTATAAGCAGAAAAAAAAAGATGGCCAAAAAACAAAGGATGCCCTCGCTCAGTATCGAGTGCCATAATCAACACCTCGAGACAAACTGACAGACGGACAGACCGACAGACGGACAGAGAGAGACAAACTCTATTACTCTTGCTGGAATTGTCGCACAAGAGGGAAAAGAGGAAGAGGCGCGCATTTTGTGTAGAGCTCAGCAATTCCTGCTGCTGCTGCTGCTGCTGCTGCCCCGAGGCGTTCCACGTAAACGTGCAACTTATTTTAACGCCAGCTGCCACTTGGCTAATCGAAGGGCGACAATCTTCAAAACCCGAGCTAGAACTAAGAACTACTTCATAAAGATTGACCTCGCCGACTTCCCTCCAATCCCACTACAGCCCCTTCAACAGTAGCCCAACAGCAATCTGATGCATTGCCAGCATCGAAATAAACTATAAAGTGAACATGGTTTAGACCTGCAAAGCCTCCTAGACTAAGGTGAATATGGAGCACCCACGAATGAGTTTTAATAAAATGATGAACATGACAAAGAGAGCTCCAAAGGAAAGCAACCTCAGATCGAAAGCAAAACTCAAGCCCTAAGCAAGTGTGTGGTAATAAAGTGACCATGGAGGACATGGCAAAGAACATGTCCATGTCAAGGAGTAGATAAAAACAGATCAAAAGTACAAAGGCAAAGCAAGCTAGACGAATGTAAACATGGAGGATTGGATAAGGACTGCAAAGGATGCAGACATAGTTCTTGATCATTGCATGAGCAATGAGATAGCTCGAATAATGTGACCATGGAGGAAATGCAAGTCTGTGGATAAAGTCTGTTAATAAAATCAAAGTCAAGACGGGAAATCATTAAGCAACAATAAAGTGAACCTTGAAGAAGTTTGTTGCGAGCAACTTTATGATTAGGCAATAATATAGACCAGAAATCTCGAAGAGTTTTAATGAATAAGCAAAAATAATTATTGAAATAAAACTTTGCTCAGCCAAGAGCCAAACGAACGTTCCACATTATCTGGAAAGCCGAAAGAGAAAGCACTTAGGAAAGTTTTAGCTTGAAACACATTCAATTGGATCAATTGAATCAAATATGTTCTTGAGCGTCAGTCTTGAGCGCTTCACGCTCAAATGAACTAATTTGCTCTCGTTACAGGTTACCAGCTACTACAACAGTTAGAGGAAACATTCGGTGGCGGAATTCATTCACAAAGCTGCAACAACGCTCGCTAATGAACACTGGACCCAGAAGAAGAAGAAGAAGAAGAGCTAGAAACATTTTTCGTTTGTTTGCAACAAGCATCTCAGCCAATTCCCATTTCCCCCCAGGAGGCAGCATCAAGAGTAGTGTCTAAAATAATGTGGCATGGAGACAAAGATACCCTAGAAAAGACTAAATACGTATATCAAATACAATTAACATGTGGACTGAACGTCGAACTAACAAGCAAAAAGTCGCTGGCTTAAACCCAGACAGGATTTTCAATTATTTTATTTGCTTTGGGGGCTGAACGTTCAAACTCAGAAACTAATTTCAATTTCTATATTATTTTCTTATATTATATATCACATCTGCATACAGTAAAGCACAAAGTTTAAGGCACTTGAAGTTCTTCTTCATGCTAGCACCTTAAGCATGATTGTGTATACCCCTTGTGTGAGCTTGTGCCTGCAGGGTATCTTAACAAATGCTGGCTAGTGTGAAAATCAATGAGCCGCCGTTCGCGTTCCCAGCTGGACAACAAGCATAGAGACAGCAATTGTTGTGGAGCAGTCAAGGGACGGGCGGGGGATTGGGGCTAGTCAAGAAAAAAGGCGGCCTGAGGCCAAGTTTATTCGCATTTAATTGAATAATTGTTAGGCTGGACACGTACGCGACGCGCTCGCCGAGAGCACAGCAAGGACATGTGCGCGTCCTTAAAGTAGGCAACAAAAATGGCCAATTGTCAAAATTGTACGTCAAGGCTGCAACAAAATGCGCCGCGAGACGGCCGAGTGCAACCTCGGTACAGGTTGCAGATTTATGTGGCGCATCTAAAATGCAGGCAAAAATAGCTCACCTGCCCCATGCCCCCTTAACCCGGCTGTCAGGCATTGTGTGCGAGTCAGACTTACCTGTCCCCAGTGGCACATTCGTTTGCGGCATGGACACTTTATTTGTTGTCGTTGTTGTTGCTGCTGCTGTTGCTGCTGTTGCTGTTGTTGTTGTTGTTGCTGCTGTTGTTGTTGTTGCTGTTGCTGCTGTCGTTGCCACCTGCTTGCTCAGTCTCAATATGGTTGTGCCACCAGCCGCTGCTCCCGCCGGCGCCTTCAGCTTCTGCAGCGTGGCAGCCACCGCCTTGGATGTCTTCGAGCTGCGCGACACGCTCAACACGTGCGTCTGCTGCTGCGGCCCATTGTTGTTGTTGTTGTTGTTGCTGCTGCTGCTTTTACCGCTCACCTGCGGCGTTGCCGCTGCGCTCGTCGCCGTCGCCGTCGACGTCGACGTCGAGTTGCGTATTACCAGAATGGACTGCGATTTCTCCAGGCGCTTCAGCGTCTGCAGCACAAAAGGCGACTTGCTGTCGCAATTGCTCTCCGAGCTCAAACTGCGCGAGGCCTGAAAGAAAACAAGGAATAAAAACGTTTGGAAAGTGACAAACTGGATGAGCGAAGAGAACACAGATCGTCCTGCTAAAGAATATATACATATATACATAATTTATCATAAGGCAGAAGAAGAAGAAACAGCTAAAATGCCAAATGACATTGGCTGAAATTTCTAATTATTTTAAGAAAAAAATCATGAAATAGACCAATTTTTCTGTTTTATTAACAAATTATTGTCGAATATCGAAGAGGCATTATTTTTGAATGAATGAGTATATATTTTTGCATGTGGATGCCTGTATGTACGCATGTATGTACGTATGTATGTACGCATGTATGTATCTTTGTGTCTATGTCTGATGTTGGTTATGATAATGTGAAATTTGATCTGCAGGCATAGAAGTATGCATGTATGCGAATGTGTTTGTGTGTGCATGTCTGTATGTATGTATAACATGTATGTGCATGCACACGTATGTATGTATAAATATGTGTGCATGTTTGTATAGTTGTGTGTAATTGCAATTACAATACAAGTACTTTGTACAAAGGCATATAAGAATTATATATATATATGTATATATATTTATGTGTGTGTGTGTGTATGTGTGTGGGCGTGTGTGTGTGAGTGTATGCATGCATGTATGTATATATGTACCCACGCAGGTCAAACTGATTTTTCGCTGTGCTGCAAATTTAAATAAAACAAATTTCTGCCAAGTGCTCTCCTCCTCGATTCTCAAAAATTCAAGTAGGCTCGGCAGTTTTACACTAGCTTAGCTAGTAGTGCAGTGTTTTTTTTTTTGGTATTTTTTTTTTGGTGTTTTTTTTTTGTTGTTTATTTTTTGTTGTTTATTTTTTGTTGTTGTTTTTTTGTGCGTATGTATGTGTGTACATATATATGTATATGTGTATGTATTTATATATGCATGTATATATATATGTATGTAGTATATATGTATGCATGTACATATATACGTATGTACATATGTATGTGTGTATGTATGTATGTGTGTCTGTATGTATGTATGTTCACATGTTGTTTTTTTTTGTTGTTTTTTTTTTGTATTAACGTGTGTACACATATATTTATATATGTAAATATTTACATATGTATGTATATATGTACATATGTATGTATGTACATATGTATGTATGTACATATATATGTATGTACATATGTATGTATGTACATATGTATGTGTGTACAAATGTATGTATGTACATATGTATGTATGTACATATGTATGTATGTGTTTGTATGTATGTATGTACATATGTATGTATGTGTTTGTATGTATGTATATTCATATATATGCATATATATATATATATATATATATATATATATATATATATATATATATATATATTCGTATATATGAATACATGTACGTGTGTATGCTTGCATGCATGTATGCATATATGTTTGTATATATGTATGTATGCATGTGCGTATGTACGCCCACCAAATCGATGACACCCGTTTGCACCATGGAGGAATGTATTTTTTGATAAGTATGAAACGCCCCTGAAATGAAGACCGATCGGATGATGAACAAGCAAGTTCCATACAAACATTTTTCTCGATTTTTCATCAAATAAGGTAAGTGAAAGTTGAGCTAGCTAGCTTTTACGATTTGACCTTTGCAAACTGTTTTATATATAGACTTTCTATGATTTAGAAGCCCAATACCATTAAAATTTTCCATATATGTACGGGAATATTCAAAAAAGTGTAGTCATACAAGAAACTGCATTTCGACCGAGAGAAATAGTGTTCCGATTTTAAAAAGATTTGGTTGGTATATGGCGATCAGAGTGCAGATATCGAAGGACAGACGGACACGACTTTATCAGCTCGGCTGTTGATGCTTATCCAGAATATATATATATATATAGATATATAAATATACACTTTATGGGTATGGAGGTTTTTCTTTCTATGCTTTAAACATTTCATAACCGAATCATAATACCCTCTAAAACGGCATAATGGAATCTATAAAGTATTGCTGCTTACATGTTTTAGCATAAAAGGACGTTCGATGAGCTTTGTGGCATTGTTGTTGTTTTTGTTGTTGCTGCTGTTGCTGCTGTTATTGTTGTTGCTGTTGTTGCTGCTGTTGCTTTTGCTGCTGTTGGAGTTGACCTGCGCCTTGAGCACGCTCTCCAGCTGGCTGGCATTGATGGGCGTTTGCAGCAGGATCGTGTTCGAGTCCTTGCCGCTGCTGGCCACGATGGAGATGCTGTTGTTGCTCCCGTTGTTGTTGTTGTTGTTGTTGGGAGTTGTTTGGACAATTGTTTTGCGTGCCACAGTTGTTGTTGTGGGCAGCTGATTGAGCGTCAAGGCAGTTGCCTTATCCTGTTGCTGCTGCTGTTGCTGTTCGCTGAGCAGGCTGAGTATGTCCTGCTTGTTCTGGATGATAATCTGGCCATTCTCGTTGCGTGTGCCGCGCAGCAGGATAATGTTGCCCGTGTTGCCCGTGTTGCGCTGCTGTTGCATTGCCTCGATCTTAAGTTTGGCAGCTCGCAAACTGTTTGTTGTCGTCGTTGTTGCTGCTGCTGTTGTTGTTGTTGTTGTTGTTGTTGCTGCTGCTTTTGGTGCCTCATTGCTGTGGCTCAGCTTGCCGCTGCTCTGCGATTTGACCAGGCTAACACGGCTCAGGCCATTCTTTGTTTGGGCTGCAAAATAAAATAATAAACAAACAGGGTAAAGCATAAAGCGTTTGTTATTATCAAGAGTTGCTGCCAACTTGCGCATAACTCAAAACGCCCCAAAAAATCGAAATAAAGGGGCCGAACGGCTTTGTATTCAGATCCAAAAGATGCGACAGATACAGTTTGCCAAGCTAAACAGCTGCCAGATTTATGACCCGACTGCGAGGGTTGCTTTCAATATTGTGAAGGCGCTCGAATATGGGCGGAACTTCGGTCCATAAAGAGAAAAAGGAGTTGGATTTATATGGTTCGGGATTCGTAGAAGTATTTCACTTTCACTTTTGGGAAATTTTGCTTAATAACTATTTTTTTTATTAGAAGACATATGTTGAAAGGGGGTTTGAACCGGCGATTTCTCGTTTATAAGTCCGACTTTTAGACACATTTTATATATGAATAAACAAAAGGGGTTGCATAAGTAATAATATAAAAATCAATTGTTTTTTAGAGATATTAGAAGAAATATGTTGTAAAATGGGTTTGAACCGGCGATCTCTCGCTTGGAAATCCTACTTTCAGGCATCTTTTATATATGAGTAAAGAAAACTTCTATAAATAACAATAGTCATACAATATCAAAATCAATTGGTTTTGAGAAATATGATCAGAGGAAATCTGTTGATAATGGATTTGAGCCGGCGATCTCACGCTATTAGGTGCGAATCTCAGACACCTTTTACATGTGAAAAACAAAAATAGAACTTGCAAAAATTACAATTTCAGATGCAACCCCCGACAAACGTGGAGCTGGAATCGGTAGCTGGTTATATTGTCAGCTCGATAACTAGAAATTTGACAGCGTTTGGGGCGCAACAAATATGACAAGCGGCGCGGCTGCCACATTGTGTGGCAAGCAGATCAGTTGAGCGTTACGTATACGCGACGTGGCGCGGTCAGTGGCTTAGACGGCCATTTTGTGGGCCAAAACAATGGCCAAAAGGGCTTACAGTGCAACCAAGCCATGGCGGACGGACCGCTAAATCAAGCGAAAGACGACATGTTTATGGCTCACACACACACACACACATACAGACACAGGACTACTTAGCTGAGAACGCAATAAAAGTGCAACAAACAAACAGAGCGACGACAGGCACCAGGCAACAGGGGGCAGGGGCCAGGGGGCAGGAGGAGGGTTGGGTTAAAAGTGTCAGGCTGCATGCGTTGCCAAATATAGACTCCAAGGCTGAAGGCGACACGAAACAAAAGTGAGCGCCGGAAACATTTAAACGTATGTAGCTAAACACTTGTATGCCCCCCCCTACCAGGGGTGTGGTGGTCTTGCCTGCCAGCAGCAACCCTACCCCCCTCCCCCTTCGCCCACCGGCCAGCTGTTTGGTTAGAAAACGTGCGGGTCATAATTAGCCGCTGCCACGGCTGGCCGTCTGTGACCATGTTAAGAGAATATATGGTACAGTAAAACCAGCGCGGCACGAACAGCTAACAATTCGAAAATCTCTTTGTCAGCTTTGGAAAAAGATTTTGAGCCCAAAGAAAGCAAACAGTGCGAAGCTAAGAAATGTTATAGCCAAGATCAGCTGCGAACGTTATGAGAGCTTTCACTGTACTTATAAATGTATGCATGTGTGTGTGTGTGTGTGTGTGTGAGTGTGTGAGTGAAAAGGTCGCCAGTAGAAGTCGCCCAGGACAGGAGCCAGTGCTGAGCAGCGACCATTCATTCGGGCGCACATACTTCATTGTAATGTATGGCAGGACACAGGACGCAGGACACCCAAAGGCAGGACCTAGGCCTAACAGGCCACAACAACAACTAAAAGGAAGCTAAGTAACAACAAAAGTCCTGCCAAAGTCCGCGTAACACATAAAACACTTCAACAGGAAAGGGGGGGGACGGGAGACGCTGGCTGAAGTTTCGCATATTTTTGCGTTCGTCGCGGCTTTTGATGTGTGAGGCGGCACAGTGTGGCAAGAGACAATAAACAATGTGTGCGCAAATATTTAATGAAAGTTGGAAAAACCTAAAAAAAAAAACCTTAATACACTCACAAATAATATAACAAATATCTAAACAAAGTTTCAAGCTAATAAGTAAAAGAGTTTTAAATTTATACAAACAAATGCATTTTAAAATTCACTTCGTTTTTGGGCATGCTGCAACCACTGTGCGTGCCAACGCACGTGGCATGAAGCCCAACAAAAGGGCGCTGGGCAAACGCATGTCATGCGAGGGGGCGGAGGGGGGGGTTCGCTGCCATGCAAAACGACAAATTGCAAGTCTATTGAAATTTTATTAGAAACATAAATCAAAAGCAGTCCGAAAAAAAAGCAACGCAAGATAAATAAGGCAAGGCACTTAATAAATATACAAATAGGATTTTTGCAGGGATAACAAACAAAGATGAACGCGCGCAGATAATGCCAGAAGAGAGAGAGAAAGAGAATGTGCCAAAGAAACCGCAAAGAGTAAAAGTGCCGTTGCCTCAAAACAAAAACAGAACAAAACAAGAATGAGAGTGGAACAAATCTAATTGGAAAACCAATAAGACAATGCTAATCGAAGCAGCGCACTTATCAGCCAGATAACAGCGCAACTTGTCGATAATTATGTTATGTACACAGTGCGTGCACATGTGTGCGTGTGCGTGCGTGTGCGTGCGTGTGTGTGTGTTGTTTGACTTACTTTGCTGCAGATTTCGATTTAGATTCAGATTCATGACCAACAACAGCAACGGCTACGACTGCGGGAGCGGGAAAAGCCAATTGTTTGGGCAACGCTTTCCATGTGAACAGCTCGCGCGTCAAACGTTTTTCCTCGTTGTTGTTGTTGTTGTTGTGGTTTTTCGTTTTTTTTTTTAGTTGTTTTGTTTTGTTTTGGGGGCCACTCTTAAAATAAACACCTGGTGAACAGCGCAACTGCAGGCGACGGCATCTGCATCGTTGCGCATTAACTTAACTGTTCTCTGCTATTAAATGCCATTTTCCGCGAACGCACAAACAGCACACACATATACATATATATGTAGTACATACATATATATACATATGCATATGGCTATTTACATACGTGTGTGTACATATGTTGCAGGCAGCGAATTTCTCGATATCGAACAGCAGCAGCACGGGAAAAAAGGTAAACAAAACTAATTTGCACTCGTTCGCTTGTACCGCGCATACGTTACGTACTTATATTTATTGCAGCTGCGCGACCACGTTAAATGCAATAAGAAAATTGGCGATCAAATATAAATGTTTCAATTATAAATATTTTTAAGACGGTCAACAAATCGCGGTGGTCGGGCGATATGCGCACAACTGCCTATCGAAATGTTAGGCTTGCATAGCGATAGCTCGCTTGGGCGACTCCACACTCTGCTCCCACTGTTAAGCAGCTGTTGAGCGAAGTGCTCAACCAACAGCTGTTGCCATGCTGCTGAAAAAACATAACATAACACTGTTGCTGCCAGTGCTGCCACTGTGTTAAAGCTGTTGAGCGCGCAAAAAACGCTGTTTAATTTTGTCATACACATTTAAATTTAATGACCTTGTCACACGTTTTTCTATTTTTCGCAAATGCTGCAATTTATTATGCCATTAAGAGAACGATCTGCTTATCGTGCTGCATAAACAAAAAAAAAATGGCCCTCTCTAAGTGTTTTCCTTTGAAAACAAAACTTTCGCTGTTTTCCGTTTCCTCGCTGCCCCGTCGCCGGCCCCTCGGCCCCTCGGCCGACACTGCTCAACGGAAGTCTCACACTATCTCAACGGCGACCAAGCGAATACAGAATAATTGCTGTGCCAGTGCCAGTGCCAGTCGGTGCCATAGCGCCAACAACTACAACAACAGCGACAACAACAACAACAAGAGCGACAACACTTATCTGTGCTGTTGTTGGGGTTGTTATTTTATTGTCGCGTTTGTTGCACATTGAAAATAATATACAAAATAATTGAATTACTCGCGCACACACACACACACACACACACATTGACAGTTGCGCGTGTGTGGTGGGCGTACAGTGTTCGAAAGCGTGCTGATAAGCGCTAAAGTCAAGCCAAAGCCAGATCACATTTTGAACGATTTAGCAAGTGCAACAGGCACAGGGTGTTCACGGTGGCGACAGCGCCAGTGATTACAACGCCGCGATAAGCAGACGCGCATTCGTTCAATCAAACAAGCGTGAAACGAAAACGTGACTTGAGCTGCGCTTTGGCATTGTCACGTATGTAAATTATGCTGCCTGCGTCGCGACTGCGCTGCCAGCAAACGATGTGGCCTGCACCCAGGCTTCAAAAAAAAAATATTGTTGTTTTTCTGTTGTTGTTGTTGTTGCTGTTTTATTTGAAGATTGCGCTCGAGAAACACCAGCACGTTTCTACGACTAAACGGAAAACTGGCTGCGACTGCCATTTGATATGTGCACACAAAAATGCATTTACAATTTAACAATGTTTATGACATTTAACAGGCGGCAGCAGTAAAAAAAAAATAAGAAAAAACAAAAAAAACAGCCGCCCATTTGCAATTGTTGTTGTTGTTGTTTATGGATTTGGTTAATTGGGCCTTTGAACTCAACGAAGCGCTGATGATAAAGTCAGACTCGGCGACAATAACAAAACTTGATTTAAATACAAGGCCTCCTCTACCCCCTCCATCCAGTCCCCTGCAGAACCCGTGACAATGTCAGTCAACGCCCCCAAAAGGCGGCGACAGCGACGGCATCGATAACAACAATAAGCGCAAATCATACGCAATAACAAAATTAAAAGCCAATATTGTTTATAATTTGCATGTTTTGTGGAGAGAAAAAAAAAGAAGGTTTCGCTGATCTGCGTCTGCTCTAACACAGGGGGCGGGTAGAGGGGGCGTTGGGCGTGTGACATCAGCACAAGTCAAACAAAACAAAACAACAAAAAAAACGCCCCATTCGTTGCCTGAGTCGCCCTATGAACGGACTCAACGAAAGCCTCAATGAAAACAAAATGCAAAAACTGAATTCGCCAGCAAGTTGTTGTTGTTGGCAGTTGAGGAAAATGGCAAAAGCAGCAACGGCCCCTAACTGTAAATGCTGAAGAGCATTGCTGTTGTTGTTGTTCTTGTTTTAACTGAGCGCGAGTATGATTCAGATTTGTGTTGAGCCAGAGAGCGTGAGAGTCGCAGGTACCGGGATGCCAATGCAAGCCTGGAATACACACATACACACACGCATACACGCACGCACACTCGTACACGTTAAGCCGGTTTCGGGAGCATCAACACAGTTGGCCTGTCGATGCAATTTACAGTATAATGCTGCTGCCGCCAGAGTGTGGCAAAATTGAAGAAAAATACTGATGGAAAAAAATGCATGGCATGCAATTGCCTTGCAACAACAAACAACGAGCAACAACCATAATTAAATCCTCGTATGTACACTCGTACATATGTATGCATGCATGTACATATCGGCATGCAATCGTATGTACATTGTACATTATACGCCTGACTTAGAAACCAGTTTTATTGCAATTCAAGTAGCCAAACACAAAACCCCAAGAAATTACGTATCGCAGATGTATGCGCATACATACACACACACACACATGCATACATATATATTTGTATGTATGCTGCCGCTTTTGCTTTGGTCTTCTGCCCTCTCCACAACAGCAGCAACAACAACAACACTGTCTTCAAGTCGGGTCTGTTTTTACACAAGCAAAGCTTACAAATACATACAAACCTCCTCATATATATGCATGTCGAAACATGTAAGGGTATTTGTGTGTGGTCTGTTTGCCACCTGTAGCTGTAATTGTAAAACGAATCTAACAGTATTAGCTAATTCTGTATGCAATGGCCAAACAGGCCAACGTAAAGCTGACAAATTGTGCACAAAATAATTCCAGGCGAAATGTAAAACAATTGAAAAGCAACAGGTAAAACTCTTAAATATACACACACTCCGTCGCACAAATGAGCGATTACTCATACCCATGCTTGTGTCTCTGTGTGTGTGTGCTTCAACCACAAAAGAGAAAACTACGCTTAATCACCTACACTTGAAGCTGACGGGCATTGGAGTTCACTGGGCTTATGTGAAATAGTTAGCATAAAAGTGCGCAAGATTGACACGAATTAGTATTTCGCAATTGACTGTTAATTTACAAAAGAACTAGAATATAATTGTATTGTGAAATATAAAATGTAGTGTACAACTTGACGAACTTACTTTGAACTTGTAGCGCATGCCGTGTGTCTGGCAAGCCGTATGTGCCGATCGCAAGCGAGCAATAACTAGTTTTACGTATGTATCAGACACAAACCAGGGCTGTTGTAAAACATTTTTCGCTCATTCGCTTCAAAAAGAGTTGCTCACTGGAAATCGGCAGCTCAATGGGATGGACATGCACATTGGTTGGCCGCTGCAATTGGTTGCTTTGCGTTAAGCGCTGAGTGTGCAGCCCTGGCAGGTGCAAAATGAAACGGCCTCATAACTTTTTGGTCAACGCAACGGCAACTCAAGCCTCAGTCTCTTGCGCGTGATCGGTAAAAACAAATCGACGGACCGTGAAGGTGGTGAGGATATTCCATCGTCAGTGTCGATGTGGTTGTTGTTGCTGCTGCGGCTGCTGCTATCTTGTTTGTTGTAAATTTGCGCAGTACATTTCAAATAAAAATAAAGCACGAAACAAAAAAATAAGTTCGCGACGAGTCCACATCACAACGATAGAGAGCGAGAAAGCAAGACAGACAGAAGGAGACGGAGAGCGCGCGAAAAAGTAAACGGTTGTTGTTGTTGTTGTTGTAATTGTATTTGTACCAGCCGCAGCATCCCGCCATTGTGCTGATTTTGTTATAGTTATTGTTGTTGTTGTTGTTATTTGTCCATCGTGCATCGCGTGTAACTGAAAACTGTGCCGCCGCCGCCGACATAGTCCCCAGCTGCGCACCCTCGCCCGCATCGCATCAATTGCACTAATTTCTTCAATCAGCACACAAGGCAAGGCAAGATTCACATTTTAAACGAGTAAAACTAGCGAAAATTGTTGAACAAGTGAAAAGTATGTACATATGTATGTAAATTTGGCCCATTGTCCAAATTTAGAATCTAAATCCGGTATTGACTGGAAATAAATCGCTTATTTAGTTTTTGCTCCTTGCTAAAGTATTTTTTTTTTGTTGTTTCTTCTTTTTTCTTTTTTGCACTGTCATCTGCGAGAGTTGCAGGTCATGTGGGCGATGATCGCGAGAGAGAAAAGAAAGAGATTAAAATGTTATAATGAGTGAGAGTTGGGAGAGCGCGCTCACGTGTATTTAATGTTATATTAACGTGAAGTTTTGCAAAACTTTTAGTTTTACAGTACATTTTATTTGCTACAAACTGTATGTGTGTGCACGTACATGCATACATACATACATGTATGTGTGTATGTGTGTGTGAGTGCTCTCGCACTTGCCAGAAGCGGCGTCGTTATTGTTGTTGTGTGCTCTAATCTCGATTTATCTCAGCAGCGAGCGGCAATCTTAACAATTGTTTATTGTTGTCTCTCCCCCTCTCGCGTTTGCGTGCATGTGTGTGTTTGTGTGGAGCTCGCTGCAAGTGAATTAAACGAAACGACTTGAAAAAGTTGAAGCTTTGCTTTTTTGTTGTTTAGTACGCAGCTGTCTCCCGACGTGTACGTTACGTATTAGCGCCGTGGCGCTGTAAAATAGCGGTGAAAATCTGAAACTCTGCAAGATTGTGCGAAACTCTGCAAAAACGTCATTTAACAACGAATTACCGCCTGGCTAAACAAACGGTATGCGTGCTTTTTGCGGATGCTCTCAGCTGGAATGAGAGCGCAAAGAAAAGCAAAAGTGCAAATGTAAAATTACGAATATATATGATGGCCATTAGTGTGTCACTGTGTTTGATTAAAATGATTTTACTTGCTTCTTGCTAAGCACGCACGCGCACACACACACACACACACATACACACACGCAAGCGCAGTACGCAGCGCCCGCTAATTATGAAAGTTTTTATTGTTTTCTTGCGTTGTTCGTGCGTTTATTTAATACCTTGTCTTGTGCAATGCTAAAGACTTAAAAGACGCACATTTGTTAGCAAACAACAATTTGTTGTTATTGTGGCTTGTTGTTGGTTTAGCGCAAACCCACCTGTTTCTCAAGTGGTGTGCCCAATGATAAAGTCCTAAAAGAAAATATGCTGCAGGCCAGAGAAGAAATCATAAATCAACGTTTACCAACACGCTGCTGCATAAATTATAGCATGTGATTATCTTTTGAGTGTGAGGGGGGGGGGGGGGGGGGTGCGGGAACGAAACATAGCTAAATGGTACACGATCAAAATTTCACAGTCAGTACACAACACAGAAAGCAATTGAATTTACCGCAATGTCTACACTCCGTACGCCCACGCAGTTCTCTTTGCTGCCGCTGGCCGTTGCGCATGTTCATGCATATTCTGGCATTTACAATTTTTACAACACTGCTGCGGTTTGTTGTCGTTGAGTTTTTCTAATCTGAGTGCGCATCAAAAGCACACGCGTTCTGCATGCTAAACCTAACGAATAGTCGACGGTGGGGGGAGGGGGGGTGTTTGCGTTGGGTGGCTGGCAGACGTCAGTGACTTCCGCGAAGCTGTCAGACGTCAGCGTCGACGTCGCAGTCGACGTCGTCATTGCGGTTAGCTTTGGCTTGTCGACATTATCTCTTTTGTTCGTCGCAGTTGCTGCTGTCAGCTGAGCGCTGCTTATACATATTTTTTTTTTTTTTTAATTTTTAATTTTATTTTGATTGCGTCGTCGGCGGCGGCTGCGGCGCTATAATTGCGCACAATTGCCAAATACAGGGTGTTTCACTTTTCATTTCGTTTCGTTAAGCTGTGGCAATATACATACATACATATGTACATATATCTGCTGTGCTATTTTTCCATTTTTGTTGTTGTTGTTGCTGTTGTTGCTTTCGTCATCGCATGCCGCCGCTTGTGGATAATTTGGCTTTCGCTTTTGTGCCATTATTGTTGTCGTGTTGTTGTTGTTGTTGTTGCCTAATGCCCCAGCGCCAGTTCCCAAATCAGCTTCAAAATGAATCAAACCTATGTACAGGCATACAGTGTGCACTCGACATAGCGAACAGTGTTGCAAAACATGGCAATAAACAGGTTTACAGCTGTTGCGGGAAATTCCCGCATAAAATTAATTGCCAAAAACTGCGATTTATTTATTTACTTCAACAACAACAAAAAAAACCACTGTTCTTATTAGCGAGTGCATACTGTACTGTACTGTGTGTGTTTGCGTGAATACAAGGCTTCGTTTATATTTTGCAAGATTTTTCTTAATTATGTGACACAAAAACAGCACGAAATGTGAGAATTGCACGAGAATCTCACATAAGGTACGTCCCCAACGGACGCAAGGTGTGATTTTTATTAAGACCCGACTTTGGACAACTGTTTGTTCCACTCACAAGTGTGTGTGTGTGTGTGTGTATGTGTGCTTCTGAGAAACTCTGGTTTATTGTCTTGGCTTTGTCTTTGGAGGCCGCACTGTGACGTCCAGCTGACTGACGGATCGTAGCCAGTGTTGTAAAGTATTCAATTGAAAAAAAAACCAACGAGTTCTAGTGAAGGTCGCCGTTTAAAATCCAGCAGAACAAAAAGCTAAAGAAATCGCTGTAAATGGTAGCTGGACTTTAAAAGAAAAGGCTAATATCGGCTAGAAAATAGCTAGATTTGAGGGAAAACCAGCGGAACTGGCAGCACAGATTTTGTATCATGCAGAGGTTGTTACCGCTTAGCGCTTACGACTGGGGGCTGCTCGGGCAACTGGTTTGATGAATGTGTGTGTGTGCGAGTGTGTGTGTGTGTGTGTGTGTGTGTGGATGCAGATGCACTGGGGATTGGCTCAACAGCTGGCAAGGAATGCATTTCAGATTCATTGCAAGTTGTATAACAGAAAAACGTTAATTAGCAATTGCCAATGTCTGGGGACAATCGGAATCGACGGAATTTTTGCAAATTAACTTGCAGCTGACAAAGGGGAAAAAAAACCCCAAGGCCCAAGGCCCAGCCCCAAACAAATCAAAGTTCAAATCGCGCCCAAATGAAACGAAACGAAATGAATTGATGAATGAACTTCCTAACCGAATGTATCTTGTTTTACAGAGCTGCCCACACACACACACACACACACACACAGAGAAAGAGAGAGAGAGAGAGAGATACACACACAGATAGATAAAGATGCCTTATCAGCCAGCGGGCAATAGCAGCGGCAGCGGCAGCAAAGCGGCCGCCAAAATGGCCCAGCTGAAGTTCTGGAACAAGCAGAACAGCAACAAGCAGCAGGAGAAGCAGCTGCAGCAGGACGCCAGCGACGGCAGCGATTGCCACGTTGGCAACGGCAACGGCAGCGGCAACAACAGCGCCAGCAACGGTGCCGCCAGCAGCGGCGGCAACTCCAAAGGCGACTCGAAGAGCGGCAAACGCAACTGGCTGCACACGCCGGAGCAGCTGATCAATGGACACGCGGTCTATCTAGTCAAGGTGAGAACACAACAACAATTCCTTTACCCTGTACTTGCTACGTCTCAATATCAGAGACTACAAATGATTAATCGATAATTATCGATAAGTCTCGGTTTGCCTAAAAAGAAAGGGTATGTTGCAGTTGTGCATGCAACAGGCAACAACATTCCTAGAGTAGATCTGGCCACGTCTCTATCTAATATCAGAGACTAGCTTCGATATATAAATCGATAATTATCGATAACTCGCAGCTGTTGTTTCTGTATACCCTGTAATTATGCTGTTCGCCTAAAAAGAAAGGGTATGTCGCAGTTCAGATCCAGATCTAGCCACGTCTTTATATCAGAGACCTCAAGTTTATTCCAAACGATAAATCGATAATTATCGATAAATCGCAGCTGCTGTTCGATTATTTGTACAGGGTATAGCCTAGTCGAAACTTATTGCTAACATTCTTTACTCTCGCCGCCAGTTCTTTGGTAACCTGAGCGTGGACCAGCCCAAGGGCATTGAGGTTGTAAAGGATGCAATCCGGAAACTGCAATTCGCACAGCAAATGAAGAAGGCGGAGACGGGCACACAGGAGAAATTCAAGAAGCTCGAGATTACAATAAGCATCAAGGGCGTGGCCATACAGGAGCCGCGCACACACAAAATACTGCATCAGTTTCCGCTGTACAACATCTCGTACTGTGCAGACGAGAAGGGTGTGAAGAAGTTCTTCAGCTTCATTGCCAAGACGGTCAAGAGCAAGGACAATGGCGCCATGGACACGAATGGATACAACGGAAGCAGCAGTTCGAAGCCGGAGGAGACGCACGAGTGCTTCGTCTTCATATCAAATAAACTGGCCTCGGACATAACGCTGACCATTGGCCAGGCCTTCGACTTGGCCTACAGGTGGGTTGCCCAGCATATTATTTCCAGCCACACCTCGCTCACCTTCTCCTGGTCTTGCAGAAAATTCATGGACAGCACTGAGAAGACGAATCTGAGCAAGGCGCAGCAGCAAATCGAGCATCTGCAGCAAACGATTGCCATATACAAGGAACGTCTACGCGAACTGTCCGCTAAATTGCCAAAGGCCGAGCTGGATGCGATGCTGTACAAGCTGGGCATCAAGGACATTGTCGAGGCGCCCAGCCAGGAGCTGCACAACGGCAATGAGACGCTCAGCAACGGCAAGCTGGGTGAGGATTTGAGAGACCCAACTACCCTGCTCCTTCTGCTAAATCCCTACCTAGCCTACCTATTGCTCATATTTGTCAACTCTTTCCAGATGAGGACAAGCTGCTGATTGACACCAATTCGACGACAGCCTCGACACACTCGGCGTCACCCAATTCGTTCTTGCCGATTGTGCCGCCGCGCAGCAATCTGTCCAGCCAGATGAGCAGCAGCAGCAGCTGCGGCGGCGGCGGTGGTGGCAAGAAAATGGATGAGCTGCTCTTGAATTCGGATTCGGATTCAGATTTTGATCCGCGCGCCGATGAGATTCAGGACAATCTTAGCAATGGACGCAATGCGATTAGCAATGATCTGTTTGGCTTCGAGCCGGCCAAGAGCTTTGGCCAGCAGCTCTTCTTCAACAACAACGATCACAAGCTGCACAACAACAACAACAACAACAACAACAGCAGCAACAACAACAACATCAGCAGCCTGAGCAACAACAACAACTTGAGCATCAACAGCAGCGGCTTCTCCAGCGAGCTAAACATAACGCCGCCCCTATGTACGTCTCTTTGTCTATTATATTCAATCAGTCAATCAAATTGTGTAACTTCTATTATTTCTCAATGGTTGCAGTGGCACCGCCGCCAAAGATTGCCGCACCACGGCGCAGCACCTCGGTGTCCAACAGCGGCAACAATGGCCTCAATGGCAACACGGATCTGTTTGGTTCCGATCCCTTTGAAATGAACAACGGGCCCAGCGTGTTCAAGGTGAGCGAACTACACTGCCATAGCTAACTGACTGATTGAGTGACTGATTGACTGATGACCAAGGATCATAGATGAGGCTTTACAGCAGAATCCTTGGATCGTGTTTAAGGGGAGTGCGCCCCCAACTAACTGACTGATTGAGTGATTGACTGATTGAATGAGCGACTGACTGTTTAATTGACTGACTCTGATTGGTGATTGACAAGCAGGCCAAAGCTGAGGCTTCAAGGAAGCTTCCTTGGGTCAAAAGGGAGCGTGTTTAAGATGAGTGCATGACTTACCTAAATGATTGAGTGGCTGATTGACTGACTGACTGACTGACTGACTGACTCTGGTGATTGATTGAAGCTTCCTTGGGTCAAAAGGATACATGCAGACAAGGCTTTAAATAATTCGCCTTCAAAGTGGGAAAAGACGCTGATCAAAGCGTTGACGTACGTACTTGAGCGTCGGACCAGCAAGCGAAAAGTCGCCGGCTCAAATTCCGCAGCAGCTTTTCATTTTTAACTTAGCGAATGGCGCGACATTTGTACACATTCAATTGATCAGCACTATATAATCTCTATATACAATTTGATTTTTAGAGTCAGCTAAATATTGATGACTTTTCGCTGGAGAGCTTGGATCCGTTGCGCAAGTGAGTCAAGGAAGAGGAGGAGGGAAGCGGTGCTAATTACGCCATTTGCCGCACGTTTCTTTCTAAATACGGTTGATCGCGAAAAAGTCGTGTTACTATATATATTGAGAGAGTATACAGTTTTGTAGCTATATAGCCTATTTTCCGATATTTGCCTGCTTCGTTAAATTTTGAATTTGAATTATAAATCTTGTATGTGTATGTGTATTATTGTTTATATAATTTTATATTGCATATTATGTATGATTATTATATATATTATATATTATCTTATATTATATTATATCGAATCGAATGCACTTTGTTTAAACGAATCAATTGTTGCTCTAGTTAAATAGTTTAAATGAATGTCAAATGTCGAGCAAAATGTCAAAGTTAACAACAAAATAAACAAAATGAAAAAAAAAGCAAAAACAAGTTAACGTCAGAAACGTCGTGATAATGTGCAAACGCTAAAAACCTAAATGTGAGAATTTTGTATAAAATAATTATAAACAAACTAAACGAATATTATAAATATATATCTGACATGCTTTATGTACATATATATGTGCATATATATATATATATATATATATATATATATATATCTCTGTCAAGCACACGCAATTAATTATTGTATAGCTCTGCGAAATGAACAATATTTATTATGATGTAAAAAATAAATTGTAGCGCCTAAAATGAAAAATAGGTTTTCGCTTTATGTTTTGAAATCGTTTTATATATATATTTTTCCTTTTCAGTTGATTGCACAAAAACACGCTTATAAAATATGCAAGTGATTTTTAACGTTCTCTAAAATGTACTTTCTTATTTTTTTTTTCTTTTAACAATTTCTCAATTTGTTTTATAGTTTAACAATTGAAAACTTAACACGAAACTCTGCCATGAATACGAATTACAAATACGAAACATAATTATTGCTGTTGCTGTTGCTCTTGTGTTTGGGAATGTTTGCCTAGAACTAGTGATATTTATCTCTATATATATATATGTATATTGTATATTCAATATCTTTATGCTCTCTGTAGGTTAAAATCTATTGTTGCTGTTGTTCGTAGACGTCCTGAGTATCATTCCGAGCTGGTCAGCTCCCTAGTCCAGATCGCTGTAGCGCTTCGGCGTTGTCGCGTTCAGCTGGCGTGCATTCATGTCCGAGCTCTGGAATGGGCCAGCAATATATGGAAGCGATCAGAAGGGCTATAAATCGGTTAAGAACGGGGCGAAAAAAGGGAAAGGTCTTTGTGCTTTCGCCTCGCACTGCAAATTTCACGTGGCAAGACAAGAGTAGAACTTGAAGAAAACTTTGGCTAGCCAAAGTTTTGGATACACTTGCAGAGTATTCAAAAGTTTCATATATATATATTTCACAAAAGATTTCAATTTGAAAGAATGCGCTAATTAAATTATAATCTAATTAGTTTTGTGCTTAAAAATATATATTATATATATGAACAATATAAAAAAAAAACACTCTGCAAGTTGGTTAAAAAAAAAAGAAACTGACCCAGGATAATTATTTTTATTACAGTCTTAAGGATTCTTATACATTTTTATAAAACCATAGATATAACGCCAGCGATTGGAAAAGTTCTGAAAGAAATGATAAAAGAGTCAAAAGAAAATGAAGTAAAAGAAAATAAGTTGTAATTAACCAAAGAGACGCTCACAAGTGAAAAATTCCATGGGGTTTTTTTCCGGTTTAGCCAGAAAGTATGCTACATTTAGGGCTGGGGGAATAATTTAGAAGGTTCTTTTAGGAGATTTTCATGCATTTAGGTTTCAATTTATAAATTATATATAACACAAAAAGGAAAGTCTTCCAAAATTAGCCTCTTTCTTTCCATGCGTTAACTGAAGATTAGAATATTACTATATTTCTGTAAAACTGTAAAACCCTCATAAATTCGTCCTTTTTTATCAAATTTATTCCAATTCCAATTGTTAGGAACACTTTTATTGTCTAAATGCAGGATAATGCAAGTTTGTTTTGTTGGAAATTCTTTGATTGGGAACAGAATCGATTAATTATCTCAAAATTTGTAAAAATATTTTTACAAAATTAATCAAAACTTTGAATGCGAACTCTTTTGATCGCAATTGATCTGGAAATATGTATCTTTCGATTATCAGAAGACTTTTACTCGAGATATTTGCATGAGAAATTAATATATAATATAAAAGAAATCCGATTCTTGGAAATTCTTCGATTTGGGCACATAACTGAACCATTTTTTAGAAAATTTATGAATAATTTTTGTCAAAATCAATGAAAATTTAGAATGAGGTCATTTTTAATAGAAATGGATGTCCCTTGAATATCACAAGACTTTTTCCCGATATCAAAAAAATTATTATATCTCAGCTAAAATTCGATAATGATTCTATTCTGTAGTCCAGAATCTCGATTATAAAAGCAATTCCAGTAATTAGCATGCGTCTAAATCTTGTTAATTATAGTTAAATAGTTAAATCAGGTTTTGGATGGAAAGTAAACAAAGAACAGAGGTTGGTAATTGCATGTGTGTGTATTTTTTGTATAAATATTTCAACAGTTTATTTGTTCAAAACTTCAATAGAACTTAAGAGATAATATACATATATATATCTATCTATATATGTGTATCCGCGTGTGTGTGTTCAGATAAAATGTATTTTTGCAACTTAAAACTAATTCACATTGAAAAAAAACTAATTTAAATGTTTCCAGATTAGATATATATGTAGACTTTTTGCAATAAATATATGAATATATATAGATAGATATATTTAAAATATAAGACTTTATCGTGCTTAAAAGCTAAAATTGTAATTACAAACAGATAAAACCCAAAGTAATTGACCAAGGCTAAAGAATTGCGACAAGAAAAACGCCGCCCGTAGAAAATGCGCATATTTCAATTTCTGGAATGTCAAGCGATGTATGACAAAACGATTCCAACCAAATGCAATATTAATATTAATTGGGAGAACAAACAAACACATTTAAATTAACTATTCAATTAGAGGCTAAACAATAATTAGGATTCAGTTAAAACTTTGGACTTGTTGCGGGTTCCGTGCGGGTTATCTCTGGATTCGGATTCGGGTTCGGGTTTGGTTTTATTTTTTGTCGCCTGGGATGATTCTGGGTTTGGTGAACGCACACACACACACACACACACACACACACACACACTCGTGCACACACAGTGGGAGAGCCTGGTCTATTGGCTGACGGCGCTCGTCTTCTTCTTCTTAGCGTATTTTACCTGATTGGACCAGTCGCCGGTTGGGACCGTGGCCCGATAGAACTTTGAGCTCGTTTTGTTGAAGATGGGCAACAGCTCGTTGGCCTCATCGGAAAGCGCCTGCAAAGGTTTAAAAAAAAAAAGAAAATTCAGTTAGTATTTGTTGAGTATTTAATATTTATAAGATATTCTTTCCGTAGTTTCCATAGATTATGCTACGTTCTCAACTAACTTGACGATTGACGATGCGATCTTTTTGAAAATTTCAGAGTTTAAATACGGAATACGGCAGTGTGTATATTCCAAGGATCAAGAATATATCTCTCAATATGAGATTTTTTTCAATTGTGACAGGAACTGGCAGAGCTATCAGAAATGTAAGCTATGCCGGATCTTTGTATAGCCTAAGAGAAACCCTCTACAGAGCTAAATAAAGGCATAAACATATGCCAAATACGTTCTCAGTTAACTTCGGTAGTTATGATCCAATTTTCAGGTATTCAATATGGCATACAGGAGTGTGTTTAAGGACTTTAAGGACCAAGAATATTGGGGGCTTCTTTCAGAAATGCATGCTTTAAGATATTCCCTCTACAGACTTGGGTATGTACTAGATCTAGCTTTATACCTTATAAGCTCTAATAACATGATGTTCCCATCGATCCTATGTATATATTCAATGTATAGCCTCACCTTCAGGTAGATAATGGCATCGGTGCCAAAACCCTCGCAGGAGAGCAGCACAATGTCGCCATGGAAATAGCGCGCATAGAGCCGGGAGATGGGCAGGCCGTAACCGTAGCCGGCCAAGGGTACCGTATGCAGATCAGATTTTGAGGGCTGCGGTGCCGTGCTGTACATGTACTTGAAGAGCTGATCGGACTGGGAGCGCGGTATGCCGCCGCCCTGATCGGAGATCTTTACACAGATGTCCTCCTTGCCGCGACAAATGGCCACCTTGAGCGGCGGCAACGTATCACAATTGTCATGATTGTGATGCTCGACAACGGCGCGCATCGAGTTCTTGAACAGCTCAAAGAGCATATAGTACAAATGCGACGGAACGTACACGGTCCGGATGGGTGTACCCTCGTCCGTGCTGCTGTACTGCTGGATCTCCAGCGCGGGGCTGGTCAGATAGTATTGATCACAGAGAAAGCGCGCATTCTCGTACGCATCGCGCACCACGTCCGACAAATCGCAGGCGGGATCCAGGCAGCCGATGTGCCGGCCCAGCGAGTGCGGGCTGGAGCCGAAGAGCAGGGCTGTGCGGCAAGAAGTTTTACAATGATTATAATGAACAGATCTATATATATATATGGATGGATTACTGTGCTGATTGATGAGCATGCGTATGCTGATGCGGGACATGTAGAGCCGATCGAGAAAGTATTGTATGGAGCTTTCGGTGGGCGCGTCCACGTGGCCGCCCTCGTTCTCCTTCATCTCGATGACGCCCTGCGCCATCGTCTGGACAACATCGTTGTGGCGATTCCTAATGAGATCCAAATCGCGCACAAATCTGCAAGGCAATCAAAATTGTATATATAAATTTAAAATATTTCAATTATTTTTTTTAGCATTTTCACACTTTTGCAGATTCTCGTGGGTGGGTTCGATCTTCTCGTACTCCAGCACATCCTCGAAACTCTTCACGTACCAGGAGCTCACCTCGCTCACGGATCGCGTGTGCAGCAGATTATCCGGCAGCAAGGCGATCTCCTTCATGATATTCGCCAGCCGCACGGGCAGCTCCTTGCGCAGAAATATAAACGATTTCTTTTCGCACGCATTTTGCCCTGTAAGAGAGAAAGGCAGAGGGAGGGAGGCATTATTAGTATTTGTTCTAGTTTCGCTTATCAAGGCTGGCTCTCATTTGCATTTGCATCGGGCAATGGGTCAGCTGTAGTTCAACGAATTCGTCGAACAAATGATTACGATTAAGGCAAATCGGACATGAGTATACCCTGCATTCAGTAGGGTTAGTCAGCAGCTATAAGCAGGGTTTTACTTAGACCTAGAACGACAATTCGCTTGAAAAGCGGATTCTTAAAAGTTTTACGATATTTGTAATTGCAATTTAAATACAGAATGCAAAGGAATTAATGCATGATTAAGAAACGCAAATCGGACTTGAGTATACCCTGTATTAAATTAGGAACCATTTAAAAGAGTTTGCTCAGTAAATAAAGTGGGTTTAGTTAGGCCAAAAACGCGAATTCGCTTGAAAAGCTGATTCTAAAAAGTGTTCCCATTACGATATTTGAAGTGAGAGAAAAACAAAGTAGTGTTGCAAAATTTGTGTAGACCCATTACGGTATGTGGTAAGCAAAACAGTGTTACCAAATCGGGTGAAGAATTCATAAAGATAAAGCCATAAAAATCAGCTGAGCAATTAACAGGGTAACTGAAAGTCGAGCAAGATAGAGCCCAGTTTCTATTTTGATTTGTGCTCAGTCTTGAGCTGTTCCATACTTAATTGATTATTTAAAGAAAATGAGCTCAGTTCAAAAACCCAGAACGAAAAGGCATTGTTTTAGTCAATAAACCGAAACAAAGCCGCACAAAAACTTTGCACTTTTCATGTGTTTGGTTTTTGTTATTGTGTTTGTTGTTCGTCAACAATTTCGTAACAAAAGAACGAACAAGAACAATGCAAAGGAAAGCAGAAACATGCGATTCGAACCGCCGACTGACCGACAGAGGGACCGACCGACCGACTGACCGAGCGACTGATAAGCGCAACGAACTCGGCGACAAGTCGAAAATTAATTCGAAATACATTTACATTTATGTATGTGGAGACATGTGTACACACTTGTGCACATCAAATTGTTTTTCATTTGGAGACCTTGAACCGGACTGAACGCCATCTGTTGTCAGAGTTTGCCAAGACACGCCTCTCTTTTTTCACCCGACTAACGCTTAATTTCGTTGATTGCTTTGAACGCAGGCAGCCCATATTAACGCGTAATCTAACCAAAGAGTCTGATAAGATGGCCCAGAGGGCAAACCAAAGAGTGTCAACAACATTTACTGAGGGCCTCATCAACAAATTTACGATATTTGTGTGTGTGTGTGTGTGTTGAAAGTTAGTCATAAATGCTTCGATAGCTTTGTCGGCCATTTTGTTTATGGGCCGCAATTGTAACGAATTCGGAAAACAAAACAGAATCAATAAAACGAGCTATAAAAACACAAGAGAGCATAAAAGACAACAAAAGTTGCGCTCAAACAGGTTCACAAGAAAATGAAAAAATAATAAAAAAAAAAAAACAAAACATCAAAACAAGCGCGACGACGTCAGCCTAATTAGAATTTGCGAGAATCTGCCGGCTGGACATGGAGAGATAACGAATGAGCGCGAGTGCGCGAGAGAAAGAGAGTGAGAGAACGCAAACGCGCGATCAGAAGACACGCGCAATGCTTGAGCACACCCCTCCCCCCTGCTACCCTCCACGACCACACGATAGCAAACAACACTGGCGAGCTCCAGCTGCTGACCTCAAAATTGAGCTTTTTTTCATGTTTATGCTTTATTGTTGGAATAGAAGCGGAAGGCTGATTTGACTGTATACGTGTGCGTGTGTGTGTGTGTGTGAGTGTGTTTTTATTATTGCTATTGTTTGCGAAAAAAAAATAGACTTCTGATGAGTTGATCGGACCCGTCTGGCACTTGACAAGAACTTTGATGCATTGGCAGTGATAAGGCCCGTCTTCACTTTCGTTTCGCCTCGCGTGATAAGTGAAATATATTAATATTAATAAACAATAATCGTTTCTTGATACCCGCGTGCGCGTAGGCATAATCAGTGTGGTTAACGGTAATTGGATATAAACAGGTGACACATATTAACGACACGAATTCATTTAGTACTCAATTGAATGCTTCTTCTTCTTCTTGACGGTTTAGTCAGCAGCGCACTCAATTACTCAATTGCACGGCAGTGCTGGAAAATGCAATAAATAATTTACAACGCACGCAGCGGGCGGCAAATTTCTTAATACGCACAGCCATGCTCACTCCAACCACACCCCACCCCCTCGCACACTCGCACGACCAAGGTCAGGGATAGTCGCAAGTCGGAAATGCTCGCACTGCAATTACAGTTACACGCGCGGTTTTCTATTTCAATTACCGTAACATTAGCCACTTGAGCAGATGAGCGTGACGTCACAGCTAAATTGGCATCTTTGGCTATTGCATCAGCAGCAGCAGCAACACACACACACACACGTATGTATGTATTTATTAGATCCACTTTTACCGACGACATCTTTTGCGTATATTTGACTCACATTCGCCTTTGCCGCGCCCCTTGCCCCGCTGCTGAGAAACGTGTGAGCAAGAGCGAAGCAAAAGAATTAAATGCTGGACTGCTGGACTCGGCGTTGCCTTACAGTTGCATGCATACATGTACGCATGTATATGTTACATGCATGCATGTATGTTTGTTTGTGTGGCAAACTTGACGAAAGCGTAGACTTGACGACGACAAGTGCTGTAAAATTTTCAAATTCAACATAAAATACCGAGTTCAATTTGCGTAAGTAGCACAGGCTGGCCAAAGTTCGCATATACCCTGCAGGCTATTCGCTAAGTGCGTAGAAACTTGCCGCGCGTGTGGCTGACATTATTATCACGAGTATCGAAAAAAAAAAAAAAAACGGGGGTGTTGAAGCTTTTTTTTTCGCTACTTTTTTGCCTTGTTTGTTTTGCTTCTTCTTCTTCTTTCTATTTGGGTTAGGTTTTGACGTCGGTGTTTGTTTGTTTGTTTTTTGTCTGCTCGAAACCCGTTCATGAATCCAAAGTTCAAGTGTTGCCAAAGTCCGAAATTTGCGTGTGATGCTGCCGTTGGTTATATTTAACGGTTCACGATATTCGCTGCTTTAGATGGTCACACACACACACACACACACACACACACACACACACGCATACACGGCGTATACTTAACGGATGCGTCAAATTTCGATTTGAATATATGCTCGTCTCTATATTTTTCCACTTTAGTCACTGCATTTGTTGTTGTTATTGTTATATTTATCACATGAAAATAAAAAGAAAAAAACAACATTTTTGGCACATGATCAGCTCGCATAATCACAACGAGCCTCCGAATTTGCCATATCAAATATTTTATATTGCTTTCGGATGGGCCATTGATAGGGAAAGTGATTAGGGCTTCACTTAGTTATAGCATGAGCTAGGTACAGTGATAACTCTACTAAAGGACAGCTTTTCCTTAGTCAGGATATCCTCAGCGAAAGATCTTGAAAGAACCTAACCTAAATCTTAGCTAACCTTCACATTCTTCTTCGACTTGACACATGTTTGTTGTGCGTCCAAAGGGGCTTTCACTGTACAGTTTAGCCCGAACAAGTCAACAACAACAATTATTATTCATATCTAAAGTGGGCCATTTGCTAGTGTTATGTTATTGTTTTACTGGGGGGGCCCACGCGGCCTGTAAAGGTGATAATACGTGTTTCGCACGCTTAACATATGTATGCCATATATGCCATATAAATGGCATATATATGTGGGCGGGAACATACTATTGTTCACATTTTTTAGCTACGACATGTTGCGAATTTTCACAGCTGTGCGCTTTCCCATGGAAAATGCTATCAACCTTGCACAGATACTTATGCATGTGTATGCCTCTGTCTGGCCAAGTACAGTTGGCAACAAAAGCAGCTCAAATCTTATCGCTTGCATCAAAGTTCAAGTACAGTCACGCACACAATTAAATAATATTTTGTATTGAATTAACTAGAAAAGCCCTTGTTTATTTTATTTGTACATCATATAAAATGAAAACAAAAACAAAAGATTATAAACAATGGATAAAAAGTGTTGTTTTTTTTTTATTAAATAGGTAGATACTCGAATGAGGGCAGAAACATGTCTCGAGTCTGTTTTATACAATTTCTATTAATAAGCCTTTGGAAGCCTTGCCTCCTTCTTGCTGTTCTCTCTATATATAGACCCTGTAGTAGGCCTTCCCTCCCTCCCCCCTCACTCCCCTTCTCGAGCAGCTAGCTGAACCCTCAAAAAAAAAAAAAAAAAAAACTGGGTCTCCTCGCAGCCACTTGGCTTGACTTGGCCGCATTGTTTCCAAGCCAGTTGCCTTTTGGGCCGTGAGCTAAGAACTGTTGGGGTCGTTTGTTATGGATACCCTATATAAGGGTCGGTAAAGGTCGCTTGTTATAGATACCATGTACGTATAACAAATTGACATACTCGCTTATTTATAGTTTCCTTTCCTTTTCTTTTCCAATTTCTTGTACTTTCTCTCTAGATTCATTTATGACATATATTCGCAGGCTGATAAAATACTTAACCTTTCTTAACTTTCCCACATGTAATTGACAACTTGTACAGGGTATTTTATAGTGTCATATGCTATGCTTGCCTCAGCTTATTGGGGCAGGTTTTGGTGCGGCTTAGAACGGAGTGCACATATGTACATGTAACATATACATATACATATGGGCCTATGCATGTTTGTGCATGTTAATAATGTAAATGACATTGAAACGTCCTTGGGCGGCACGTGCCAGCTGTCATTGCAACTGGTGGGCGGGGTGCAGGAGGGCGCTCAACAACTGGTAGCTAAAATATTAAATTTCATTGTCATCTACTGTGAAAAATAAAACTATTTGTGGGAACTTCCGTTTTTCAAGTCGTTTAATCCAGCGCTCGGGACTGAAGCGTGCAATTGAGACGGCTGTTTATCTCTCTCTCTCTCTCTCGCTCAGCCTGGCTTGAGTTCTGCATAGTCAACAGAATGTTGTTGTTGTTGTTGTTGTTGTACAGTGAAAACTGTTTAATTGACAAGCCAATGGAAATAAATTGGGCATTAGATAACGGCAATTTGCGCAGTAAAACAAAATAATTCCATATGCAGCCCAAGCTAAGCTTTGTCACGTACTGAGTGATTACATCCCATCTGAGTGCAAAACTTGAGTGCTTTTTCAATCAAAGAAAAACAAGTTCAACAAAAGATTCGCATAGTGTAGAGAGGTTACGCAAGAGCCGAGCCGATAAGATCAAAGCGGCAAATCAATCGATTTGGGTGACGTCACGGCAAGGCAACAAATGTTTGTTACATTCGTATTAGAATAACAATAACAGGAATTATTCAACGAGCTTGCAGCAATACACACACACACACACGCAGAGAGAGAGAAGAGAGTAGAGAAGAGTAGTGGAAGCGAGACGGCGCGCGAGAGGCAGAAGGGGAGCAACTTAACGAAAGCCGGCAAGGACCCGGCCGCGGCTAAGTATTTACGAAATAAATTCATGTTTGACTTACCGAAATCCATAAACTGTTTGATTGAAAGCGGCGACGGATTGAAGCCCGAGTAGAAATCCAACATTTTGGCCAAGCTCGACATGGACGACGAGACGGCCGAGAGTCGTACGGGAAAAATACGCATCTTGAGGCTCTGTGTGTGTGCGTATGGGGCAGGGGTGTGGTTCGGGATCAGTACAGGGCTGTTATCTTCAACAACTTTTGATGGGCCGCGCTATGAGAGCGCTTCCAACTCTGCCGGCAGGCAGGGCACAATGTCCTTGGCTCACCTTCAACAGCCGACGGCAGCGAGGACAATGCCGTGCATAACCACACTTTTTGTTAGGCAGCAGGACGTTGACCGGGCTGCCCAACCTTTTATTATTTCTGTTCCAATTGGATTGTCAATATTTTAGCGCAATTTTTCTCAGCAAACAGCTGGCAAACGTCTTCTGCTTTGTGCACAAAAATATCAACAACAACAACAACAACAATAATAAATCAATTGTGCTCAAAATGGCTTTAAACGTTGTACGTACAAAAGTTAGCAAAATATTTGTATTTGTATAAATCAGCAATATTTGTTGTTGTTTTTTGCTTTATGCTAGCTGCTGCTGCTGCTGCGTTTGCCGTTATTGTTCTTGCGTTTGTGTCGCTGATGCGCCATAAAAGAGCGTTTTGCTGTTGGCCAAATTATGCGCTTGATATAGTCGGATTTTCCACACTGATTCCACAGATTTGTGCGCCACGCGTGCTATAACATATAATAACTCGCTATTTATTTACTTTTGCACTTTGCACGTTCTAATTGTCGTCGTCGGCGTCGCCGTCGTCGTCGTCGTCGTTGTTGCTGCTGCAGCGCTCTGCGTCGACTGACTGGACGACCGCCGCGTTTGGTCTTAATAATATGCTTCACAAATCAAGAGACTGTTCGAGAGCGCGCCGCGTTTTGCTCATTTTATAGGCGCGCTCCAAACTGGCTGTGTGTGTGTGTGTGTGTGTGTGTGTGTGTAGCGATTTTCAGCTGGAGGCAAAGGCTTTTGTGGGCTAGATTTTACTGGAGAGTGTGACCGTTGGCAAACAAAGTAAAAAATACTCAATAAATACCACGAATAATCAATATCGTGGTGCCGCCACAATAAAAGCAATTTGGCAGTGTTCGACTAGATTTGTACCCTGTATAATAAAAATTCTGAAAAATGTAAGTAACAAACACTTGATGTTTCGTGTTTTCAGTTTTATTTGATACCCTTATAAATGTAATAGATAAATATTCATAAGTTACAGCATATACACTTATTGAATTGAAATTATTCCAATTTAATTGCAATAATATTCAAAACCTTAACGTGATTATATATATATATATATATTTTTTTTTGTTTTCTTCACGATACTCCATTCAGACAAAATTCGTGTTACATCAAAAGTAAATTTTAAAAATTCACAAAATTTAAAAAGAAAATCCCTTTGCTATGCCCAACATGCATTTAGATTCGATTTCGATATCTGTTTCTATCATTTACAAGCACAATAAGTTTTGTTTACGGATCTGTGCGCTAAGAACTTAAGTAGAGCTGAATATAGGTAGGTCGTTTTACAGGTTATGTTCTTCTTGGAGGCCAGTGTTGGAAGTTATCCAGTTATGGTTTTTTTTTCTTTCTCTTCTATAAACTTGATTTGGTTTGGTATATATATATATATATCTATATGTATAGCTAGGGAGTATCGTAACATTCTCTCTTGCTGGCTAATTTATATGCTTTAATATGTATGTGTATAATATATATGCATATATATATATATATATATATGGATATAAATATATATATATATATATGTATATTTTAAAGGCTATAACTAAATTTGTGTTAACAAAAACAATGCGTAAAAATTATAACAAATCTGTAAATGGAAATACAATTGTAGTTTCTGCTGTTCTCTGTGTGTGAGTGTGTGTGTGTGTGTGTGTGTAAGCTGGTTTTTAAGGAACATGACAACAATAGTAGGTGTGTGTGTGTGTGTGTGTGTATGATAGACTGCCCAGCTAACGTTGGCTTTAGCAAGTGCAGACTGTAGCCAAACTGCACTTACATACATATGACAATGAATCGCATAATTTTCTATATATATATATATACTTATATAACTCTAGATATAACGCTGCGCATGGAGGTGTGTGTGTGTGTGTGTGTGTTTGGGTGTGTGTGTATATATATAAGATATATATATATTGTAAAATATATATATATATATTGCGTACAGTGTATGTGAAAACGGGCGGCACACTCCACTACTCACAATCAGTACACAAAACGATTGATATTCATGCCCATATCGTTGCCGCCACACCCGCCCGCCGGGGGCGGCATATGGTCGTCCTCGTCGTCGCCCTCGTAGCCATTGCGACCATTCATGGTAACATTGCCGCTCATCGTGTTCCGTTTGGCATTCCGTTTGAAGCGCTGCAACTTAAGCTCCTCGCTGTAATCCCGATTATCGTTTTTTACATAATCGCGCAGACCGCGCGGCAGCTCGTCAAGCGTGAGGGGCGGCACCAGGGGCACCGGCACCATCGGATGCATGGGTCCATCGGGTGTGGCTTCGGTGGACCGACCGCACATCTGATAGAACAGAATGTAGGGTGTGTTCGGTGAGGTCAGACTGTGCATTTCCTGGGGCTTCGAATTGGTCACCAGGCTGTCGTTGAACTTGAACCAATTCTTGGACTGATCGGCGGCAAAGGTGAAATAATGCCCAGAGTCCATGCTGTAGCCGGCATGAACGACGCCCGCATACAGATCGTAGTGTACGGTGCACGTTTCCTGCAGCGAATCGTTGGCGCACACCTTGACAATCACCTGGAAACAAGATGTTGGGCATTGTATGCGGATTCAATTGGGAGTACTCCAACACTTACGCTCTCATCGTGGAACACCTTGTGCATGAGCTTGGTGCGAAAATGATATTTCTGATCGTATTTGAACTGTTTCAACGTGAGGATTAGATTGCGCGGCGCCTGTGTAATGGCAATCCGACGCTCCGCATCGCACAGTTTCTTGCAGCGTGCACAAAAGTATTGATTGTCCCCATCGAGCTTCTCCGGCGAGCAGTAATAGTCGATTAGATCCTGCACCGAATAGTTGGTGGCGCCGCAGTCGACCTTGTCGTCCGGAAACGATAGCTGCAGCTCGCGGAAGCTGTCCTCGTTGCGGCTCTCCCAGGCGCAGCTCAGGCATTTGTATGTCGTTGACAATTTGCCGGCGAACGTTTTGTCTATGGTCGATGGCTTCTTCGGCGCTGCGTTGGTGGGCATGGATGTGGGCGTGGCTGGGCCAATAGCCGGCGCACTCGGCCTGCTATTGTGCACATGATCATTGCTATTATAGGGTATAACGCCGGCGGCCACTATCTCATCCGTCAGCAGCGCCGGCTCGCTGCTGGTCTTGACCTCTTTGGGCTGTCCCACGTCCGTGTCCATGTGCTGCGCCGCCCCGCTGTTGATCTCGTGCTCGTGCAGCAGGTCCAGCAAATAGCCTAGGAACTCGGAGCTGTCCTGCTGCAGGCCGGGCGTAAAGCCCGGCGGACGTGTGGCCTTCAGCACCCGCAACGGCGTCAGCTCGTAACGCATCGAATGATGCATCAACGCGATCTGCTGCTGCACCTTCTGCAACAACATCGAACCGCTCTCGATGAGCAGGATTTGCCGCACAAAGCTGCGGGGGAGGATGACAAGAACTGAGTGTGTGTTATGCTTATAGATTAGAGCCCTGCATCGAGTCGAGCGGAACTCCAGCTCGCTTCAAACCCGGTTGTGTTCGAGCACAGTTAGTTCGAACTTGTTTGAGCTGAATCAATCAGTTGCAACATCGAACATCGACAGCTCGAAGGAGTATTCGAGTTGTGCTCGGAGGTTGGAACAATCATTTGTTTGAACCTCGACAGCTCAAACAACTATTCGATAAAACGATGCAGACCTCTAACTTGTAAATCTTGTGGCTACACTTACTCGCTGGTCATGGCCAGCGCCTGGAGCACGCTGTTCATGTAGCAGGTATTGCCCAGATTGACCAGACCGACGCGTGCATTCCGTGGCAGCGCATTCTCGAACAGCGCACGGGCAAATGCCATGCAATTCTGAGAGGGCTCGTACATCTGCAGAGTAGCCTTGAATGGTGCATAGAGCTCATCGTTGTCATAGAAGCGTATCATCAGCGCATTGAACAAGTCGACCAGCTTTTGGATATAGTTGCGCGCATCGCTGCTGGCGTTATCCAGGTTATTTGGCTTGCTCTTCATGGCGCCAATCACCAGCGGTATGCTTGGCAATATCTGTAGTAGAGAGTTAATTACCCGGCGTTCGCAGGCTCCAAAGTTAAAAACTCACCTTGTGGAATATTTCGGGCGTCTGATTGATAGTGGAGAGCATGTGAAAGACAATGGGCGCCACCTTGGGACGCAAAGCGGGAAAGATCATGAGCCTGAACAGATGCTCGATATTATCGAGCGCGATCTCATCGAGCAGCAGATATTTCTCCTGTTCGCGCAGTCCGTGCAGCAGGGCCATAATCCAGAGATTGAGATTTTGGCAAAAATTGCAAACATGTATCCATTTGCAGAGCAAGCCGACCGTCTTCCGTATGCTATCGTCCTGGACATTCAGATCGAGCAGCGATTGCACCGCCTCAATGATCAGATCCGGACTGAATAGGTGGAACACAATGGCCACGGCGCACGAGGGCGGCTCCGCGGACTGTGTGATCAGATGGTAGACGAAGCGCAGATAGATCATCAGATAGCGCTTCTTGTTGGGCACCGCCAGAAGCTGGCCGATTTTGGTGATGTTCTCCTTGAACAGCTTCAGATCTGCCGGCGCGCTGCTCACATGCATGCCGGCCAGATTGTAGATGACAAGCTTATAGATGCGCGACGCCTTCTGATCCTCCGGATCGATGCCCTGCATTATGTTGAGCAGCGCATTGAAATCGTGCTGCCGGTCGGTGGTGTTGGTGCTGCTGCTGCCAGTTCCAGTGCCGCTCGCTCCGCCCAGTTCCCGAGCGTTTGTCTGGGATTTGCCAGACGTTGTCTGGCTGCTAGCATCGTTGGCCTGCCCGCCGCCGCCGCCACCGCCTTCGTCTGAAATGTTGCCCGGCATTAGGGATTTGCCATTGGGAGACGCAGCTCCACCTGCTCCTGCTCCAGCACCTCCTGCACCCATATTGGCGGCTGAGCCGCCGCCGCCACCGCCGCCAGCTTGGCCGGGCGCCATCTCGTTCTGCTCGTTGTTGTTCTGCTTGACAGCCATGTCAAAGGGCGTTAATTGCAACTGTTCGCTGTGAAGACGCCGGCGCCTGGGCGGCACGCGTTTCCTGGGACGTTTGGGCTTCTGTTTGGCGCGGGCGCTGCGGCTGTTGTTGTGTGGCCGTCGGTGGCGCAGTCGCCGCGTGTCCTTGAGCCAGTTGCCGTTGCGAGTCGTTGTTGCTGTTTTTTAATTTTCGCTCGAACGGCTAAAGCACAATTAACAATCGTTTAACAACAATAACAATAAACAAAACGCAAGCCAAAGTCGGCCATTCAGCGAGCCGAAAATGAAATGCGCCAGGCTAGTTAACACTTAGATGCACTTTGCCACACTGTCCTGTTCCGCTGTGCAACACTCTCTCCTACACTGTTCCGACGATGTACGAATTTGTGTGCTACGCTCGCGGGTGTAGATGTTGGGGTAGGAGGCGGGTATAAGGCAGAGGCAGCGGCACAGACAGAGACGACGCTCGCTTTGTTTTTAGCTCAATTTCCGTTTTGTCACTGCGACGACACCTTCTTAATAATATTTGTCGCACGTTTCCTAAATTCCTGATTTGATTTGCTCGCACGTTAGCGTTGAAAAACAACAAAAATAATGCTTTGGTTTATGTTTACTATAATTTTGACTGTATTTAACAAATTCTTTGTGGAGAATTTTTCAGATTTTGTTAATGTTGGAGTCTACTGAGTCAGTGAAAGCAAAGTTGAGACGTTCAAGCTGCATGATAGCAGTATGGCCAATCGCAACCAGGGCTGCAAATTTTCTTCTCTATAGGTTTATACACAATATTTGGTCAGTCTGAAGTTCATTGTTTACGTATGAAATCGCATTGCATCACACCGATATATGCCGTGCGATATTTCATGCATATCGCTACATCAGCTGTTTGCTAGCGATGGTCACACCAACTATCGATGTATCGTTGAGTCGACGATAATTTTTACACATTTATTGTTTACCTTTTTTGTGCGTGGCTGCCTGCTGAGATATTTTTCTGCCGCTCCCGCGATTTTTTCTATAAGGAAAACTTACATATAAAAGTTGTTGAAAAGCATCGCAATATGCATGCCGGACAAATCGAAGTCAATGAAATAACCGGCGTCTGGTCATTTCTATTAAGCGTAAGTGTGCAGCAAAGAAAAGCTATGGATAAAATATGTTGACCCAGGCAATTCGCATTTTCAGATCGATTGGAAGGATCCGTGGCTGATAGGACTCATTTTACTGCACGTGCTAACCACTAGCACGGCCCTGCTCACCCGTAACAACACAAATTTCCAAGTTTTTCTGTTCCTGATTCTATGTAAGGACTCTGACCGCGCTTAAAATTTTATTTTTCTTATGCATTTTCTGATATTCTCATTATTGCAGTGTCTATTGTTTATTTCTCGGAGAGCATCAACGAATATGCGGCACAGAATTGGAAAACATTCTCCAAGCAGCAATACTTCGATGGCAACGGCCTCTTTATCTCGACTGTGTTCTCCATTCCCATTTTGCTGAATTGCATGCTGCTGATTGTGAGTTGGATACGTGTCTTTTGCGCATTGCGCATTGATTTTATTTATACATTTTGCATTCTCAATGCAGGGCTTTTGGCTGTATAACTCAACGCAAATGATGGCCACGTTGAAGACGGCACAGCTGAAGGAGCGGGCGCGCCGGGAACGGAATAGTGTGGCCGACACGCCCACAACGACAAGGGATGTACCCTTGAAGGAGGAGTAGAGAAATAGGGAAATAACTCAATTATTAAAAAGAGTCAAAAGCCATGGCGTGTTAACCGCATCAGGTGTTATTCATTGTCACGTGCACCGTTCGAATTTGTGTGTACGTTGTGTGTTGTCCTTACAAATATATTAACCAAAAACAGTTTGTAGCAAGTCACAGAAATTCTGCATACGTTTTTTTATTTCAATTTTAAATAATTGCCAGTAGCCGGCAAAATGGTATATTGCCGGGGCTATGGTGTTTTGGTATTTTTGTGCGCATACGGTCACGCTGCATTAAATACTTGTACATTTTTGTTGAGCAGAGATTTTGGCGCATTTCTCGCACTGGTCACACTGGCCAGTCGGTGGTTGAAAGTAGTCAAGTGCAGCAGCGGGCGACGTTTTTTTGCAACCGCTGCGTAAACAAAATCTGTTGATAAGAAGTCCCCCCCCCAGCAAACAATTAACAATTAAAAACTCGTCGTGCGTGTGTGCAAAACCTCTGTTGTTTATCCACAAGAAACAAGTGCGATTTAAAAAAAAATAATAAATAGATTCATCCAGCTTACGAAGCTGTGTTTATTGTGTGAGTGAGTGTGTGTGTGTGTGTGTGTGTGCGTGCGTGCGTGCGCTTGTGTTTGTGCGTCTCGGGCAGCCTAAAAGCGAAGTCGAAGATAGCCCGAAAACAGAAAACAGAAGTTATACATATATCTGTCTGTCAACATATTTCGCAAGGCCAAAGTCAGCATAAAACAGTGGCAAAGGGCGCAGCGGGTGAAAATTTTCACCAAAAATTATAAAAGAAAAACAGTTAAGCGAAGAGGAAGAGGAAGCAGCGTACCAGCTTCAAGTAGAGCCCAAACGCAAAATCTGTCGCAGGTCGAACGTGACGCATAGGACGACGCAGCCCTAAAGCCAATCAAAATAGAAACAGGTAAACAAATTGAATTTAAATTGTGCGTCGACTTTTGTTTAAAACAAAAAACTAACAACAACATTTAGCGTAGCAAAATGTTCATTCATAAAAATACGATGCGACGCGTCGCAGCGTAGCAGCTGGCACCCTTGAGAGCCCCCCACCCTTCCCCTGCCCGAAGCCATTGCTCTCATTTCACACACCCCCCGCTTTCCACGTTCCTCTCTCCCCTGTGGCTTTGACTAGTTTACGCATTTTTGTGTTCGTTTTAGTTTTATTTATTTGTGGCTTGTACTTGTAAATTAAACGATGGCAATCGACTTTAATTATTTACTTAAGCATATCAATTGTCATTTTGCCAACTTCCCGCGCCCCTTGCTCAATCCGCATACTTTGTTTTTATCTATTTTTAAGGCATTCCGTAATTTAATGAGTTGTCTTTTTATTATTTTGCTTTCATTTGCGGTTGCTTTTTATACCCTTAAAAAAGGGTATATTGGTTTTTGCATACAGCCACAACGCCAAGTTCTTTCGGTCCTGCAATTATAATCTTCTTTATTGGCATTTTCTCGTTTTCCTTATTAATTTTATGAGTCGGCGTCACCTCGTGCTCTCTTCTTCTTTTGCCAGAGTGCCCAACTTCAGTTTATAAAAAAAAACCTAAATACATATATGTCTCATACTACGACTGCTTTACAACACTAGATGAAGTGGCTGTTGACTTTTAAAAGTTTATGAATGTCCGTTTAAGAAAATTTGAATATATGCTAAATCAGTTTGCCGCTGGGTTTAGGGTATCTGCAAGTCGGACACTGCCCTGGCTTGTCATTTATTTAATTTTTTTTTAATGTCTGCTTGGCTCAGTGCATTAGATCAGATCTTACTCCCTAAATGGCACAAGTAATATGATACTGTGGAAACTCGCAATGTGGAACGCCTTAAGTCAAAAGCTGTTTCCAATAAGCAAACAATTAAATGATTTCTATAAACAAATTACCAAAGGTTGTCAAGAAATGCAAATCTCAAGTGTGTTCAGAAAATATTACTCACAAAAATGTTTGAATTTCTAGAGTATTCACTTTGCGAGCATCTACTGTACTGTACATAGTATACAGTTCCAGTTGTTAGACACTTTTCCATCAGACCTTATAAAGACATATGATGATATGATCGTTAAATCAACCCATGTAGGTGTTCTCTCTCGGTTCTGTCTTAAGTTAAAGTTTCATAAATTAACTGTTTTACATTCTTGGTTTTCTAATTGGAAACATGAACTAAACTCCAATCAGGTACTCAGAAAATGCCATACATAATGTGATGCCACATATGACATCTTCATTCGTGCCATCCTTTATCCGTTATCCGTATCCAATTACAAGTGTCTGTGAACTTCGTTAAGCTGAATTTGATGGGCTCGCTTGGAACTGGGCGCATTTCGAAGTCAACGAAATGCCAAAAGCAAAGCAAAGCAAAATAAATAAATAAATACGTATATGAAAAACAATCAAAATAACTCGGTGACATCATTTTGACTAATCGCCAATTTTAGCATTTGAAAAACGGCGGACTGCGGCGACTGCGACTGCGGCGGCTGCTGCTGCTGCTGCTCACCAAGCGATCCACGGACTTACCGTTGGGATATGCCGAGCGGGGGCTGTTGCGTGTGCTGCTTCTTCTAGGTGCGACCGCTAATCGATGGCGCGGGCGTCGCGCGTTTCTGGGGAGACAGGTGCGCTCAGCGTCCAGCAGCAAAGCCCAAAAGCAGAGCCCGAGGCTGCACAAGCCAAGCCGAGTCGAGCCGAGTCAAGCCAAGCCGAGTCGAGCTTGGCCCATTGGTTCCAGCTCTCCCGCTTCCCCTCCCTCTCTCTATCACTGTCTTTCTCTCCAAAAGCAGAGGCAGAGGCAAGTCGACTCAAGCCGAGTAGAGCCGAACGAAGACGAGCGCTTGCTATGCCAACAACTAAGCAGATCGTTTTTATGTCTGTATTAGTGGGCCTCTCTCCAGCTCTCATACAGCTTTGCGTGCGGGTGCGCGTGTGTGTGTGTGTGTGTGTTCTAAGCAACTGATAATAGAAAATTTCACTTTCAGCTCGAAATTGTTGTCGAATGATTTGCATATTCGCAGAATTATATATGACGAAATAAACTATAAACGCTCGTAAAGCTAAAAAGCTGTTGTCGCTAATCTATATCGCACGTTTTACATATGTTTTTATCGACTATACCTTGTGAACATTTAACAGAAATACATTGTAACAAAAAAGTTAGTTCGCATCGTTTAACAGTCGTTAAATATAACATGCCCAGAATCTGTAATTGCTTAACGTGTGCGTATGCTTAATCGATTGTGTGTTATCGATTATTGATTTTATATCGGGATGTGTGCAGTTGGCTTTTTTTTAAAATTTCTGCCATTTTGACTTGATATAGCCGACATTCACGCTAGTCAAGGCGTGCAGATATTAACAGTCTATTGAAAGTGGAATAAATTGCAGGCTTTATCTATGATAGATACAGAATTCTTTTCTATATGCTATACGTATTGGTAACTTCTCTCTAGGGTTATAGAAGAAGGCTTTGTAATCTACAACTTAGGAGTGTATAATTTTTTGAAATAACTATCACAATCTTCGCCTGTCAAATTCAGTTTTCGCCAAACAGTAAAGCCCCAAATGTGAGTAACTGACAATTATAAAAAGCATATATTTTGATGATTGAATACCCCTGTGACAGCCCTCAAGATGCGCTGCTGTATTCGAACGTATTCACGCAGTTCCCATAACCGTTTGGGTTGTACGCCTGGTAACTGGTGCAAGCCACGCTCCGGTTGCCGGGATCAACGCCGTTGTGGCAGCTGCTGTGGAACGTGCAACATGTGCATCATGTGCTGCAGCGGCATCGGTCAGTGTGGCCAGCCGATGGAGGGTCAGTGTGGCCAGACGCTGAAGAGCTGCCGTAGGCCCTGAATTTGCTTGGATTTGGGGCTTTACTGTATGTGAAAAAAAAGAATACTTTCCATTTTCAAAAAGAAAAAAAGCGAAACAGAGAAGTGTTTCTGTTTCAATCGAGATCATCTTCTGGGGCGGACCTGGGAAAAGCTTAAAAATAGCTACTGTAAATAATGACGGGGGTGAGGGGGAGAGCAGGGCAGCTTAACGCTTCACTAGCTGGCGATCTCGTTAAGCCGGCTGTAATGGAATCGGGTACGCTTCGCTATACATGATTGATTCTGGGCATTCACCATGCCCCAAATAAAGGGGGCTGGGGTTGTTTGAAAGGTGGGAAGCAGGGGATAAATGCGATTACAGCATAACCGATTAATTTCATTGCATATCGCTTCTTTTTTTCTGTCCATAAGCTAATTAAAGCCAGCTGCAATTGAACCTGGCAACAGACACCACGCAAACGTTGAATGGAGCACAACAACACGAACTCGAGCATAAACAACCCAACACCCAACATCCAAGCTCAACAACGCGGCACAACACAAAAGCGACATCAAAGCAATTGTTGAATTGCCCTCGCGCCTGCGGAAGGGTTAATTGTGTGACCCTTCGTCTCCCACACTGTTTTATTATACCCTGTACACACTGATATTGATTAAAATGGGCTCTTTTGCTGTTGTGCTAATGTATGCAACAGACGAAAGTAAGACAAAGTACACGTAGCTGAGAAATGCTCTGCTTAAGGGATATTTCCGTTTAGTTGGATGAAATATACGCGCAGTTGAATGTCAGCTTTAGGTCCTAAAAATATCATTACAATCGGTTATAAAATACTCGAGTTATTCAATAATGAATATTCGCTTGGGTGAAAGAGATGTTACGGAATTGGATAGAGGGTATGTGCCTAGTCGGGCATGCTCTATAGCTTCTCTCTATTTCTCTCTCGCTTCCTGCCTTGCTACATCTGTCTCTTTCTGTCTGTCAGCCTGTGTGGCCCCAGCGAGCGTGTCGTGGACATAGGGTATATGCCTAGTCGTGCTTGCTTTTACTTGTGCTTTGTACTCCCCGCTCCCTGTCCCTCTCTCTCCTGCTGTCTGCCTGTCTGTGTGGCCAGCGAGCGTGTCGTTTGCTTTGGCGGCTTTGCATTTCGTTTTCGTTTTTTTTTTGCCAATCTTCTTTTTAAGCTTTTCATGAGATTTTTCAATTTTTCACCGCATAAACATGCGCTCTTTGTTTTGTCTGTTCACGGACTCTTTGTTTTTGGGCACAATGCCTGCTCTCGCGTTTGTTTATTGTTATTGTTGCTATTGTTGTTGTTGTTGTTGTTGTTGTTGTTGTGGGTGCACTCCCAATTACCAAGTGTGTGTGTCTTTAGCGTGCGGCCTGTGCCTCATTTTCTATGTCACGCCTCATTTAGCTTTCCACAACAACTGAACTGAACTGAACTAACGTTCTCCGGCTGCCCGACTGCCCGGCTGCCCCTTGCCACACCCTTAACGTGTCAAACGAAAGTATGTGGAGCATGTTCTTTACTTTTTATTTTCATTTCTACTTGCCTCTTGGCCAGATTTCAAAATGCACAATTTCCCATTTAACAGCGGAGCGCTACGAAGGCGAGTATGTCTTTTCTGTTTCCGTTTCTGTCGCCCATTTGTTTTTGTATCTGTGAACTAGATCGGAAGACTTTATTGCGGTCAGCTTCATCATGATTTTATTCTATTTCATATCAACTTCAATTAGTCTCCACATTGTTGACATTTGGGCGCGGCGAGGGGGCAAAATGTGTCATGTAGCTAAGGCAACCAATGCAGAGGGAAATGTAGCTAGGGCTTAGTTGTATGTTGTTTTGTTGCCACGTTTGTGGGCTCTTAAATCGTCAAAATTGTAAGTAAATTGAGAACAATAAGGCTATAAAAAGGGATACCTGTAGAGAGAAACAAAAGGCACAATAACTCCATCAAAAAGTGGAAGAAAGCAATTTGAAAAAGCTCTGAGAGCTATCCAAGACTTTAAGTATATATATTGTTTGAGTTCTGCTAAGTCCTAGAGGCACGCTAGTACTAAGAATTGCTATGATATGCTGTAAAAATTAGATCTGTGAATCGATATTTATCGATTTTTGTATTCTAGCTTCGCTAGATCTACATATTTTTCAGATATGCTGAAAAAGCTGGAACTGTGTAACGATAAATATCGATATTTCTGTCCTAATGTCTCTAGCTCTAAGCATTTTCGAAATATGCCAAAAAGGCTGGTTTTGCGAATCGATATATATTGACATTTCTCAATATTTCTGTCTCAGCATCCCCAGTTTTAAGAATGTTTGCGTTATGCTATAAAAACTAGATCTGTGAATCGATACTTATCGATATTTCTGTCCTAGCGTCCGTAGCTCTAAGAATTTTCGAGATATGCTAAACAGATGGAGATGCAACGATATTTATCGACTCTCTCTATATATTTTAGAGATAAGCATCAAAAGCTGGGTTTCTCGATATTTATCGACAATTCTTGATTGGTCAAATGTTTAATAATAAAAAAAAATGCTCTTCCAACTATTTCAAAGAAACTGCCTTTAAAGGAACTTATCTAAGTCCAAGTACCATTAGCATCTGGTTTTATGTGTTACATTTACTTCATTAGCTAATTACAAATGGGAATTAATTTGATATTTGCACAGATGTTTTTACACAAACATGCGGGAAATTAAATTGTTTGCCCTATAAACAATGCATAAAGCTTAAGGAACAATATAAACAATTATTTGTTTATAATTAATGTTTACAAATGGGTTTTTCCGGCTTATCGTGCGATGTGTGAAAATCCATTTCCTTTATGCTGTTGCCAATTGCCAATTGTGCTCGACAGGTAATTGAATTAAATGTTCGCATCTGTAAGACAGTTTGGCCTACAGTTATAGCCTTGTATTTAATACCTATTGATTGGCTCTGAAAATGCACTTGACATGGCCAACTATATATATATATATATGCATATAGCTGGTGCTTATTGTTTGTCAACTGTCACAGTCGCATTTTAAATCTCATTATGTATTTATATGCAATAGCCACAAAAAGAAAGGGCGAAGCCAGTGTCAACTGAAAGCTACCCTGTTTGATGTGTCATAAACAGTCTTCCCCTTTCTCTTGGGCAACCAAGTGTCGATAATTATCGACATTGTGAAACTATCAACAAATATCGAATATGAGAATGGATGAAGGTATCCAGAAAGTAAAATATTCTTAGTCTGCATATACAACACGAAAGACTACATGCCAAATTTGCTGTGTACAGCACTTCAGTTATATAAAACAATTTATCAAAATCGATATTTATCGAAATTGTAAATAGACAACAAATATCGAAAATGAGCGTGGGAGCAGGCAGTCAAAAAGTGAAATATTCTCAGTCTGTATATACTACACGAGAGTTTAGCTAATAATTTCGCTATATTAAGCTGGTGTAATTCTAGAGTTTTAAAAACGATAATCGATATTTATCGGAAATGTTAAAATTGTAGCAAAAATCGAAAAAAGTGATCAAATATTCTGCGTATGGCTTAGATATGTGTCAAGTTCAAAGCCTCTAGCTATTCTATATATTATATGTTCTCATGTTGGCTTATATACCGCTACTTCACTCTGCGAACAGGGTATACAAAAGCAACGGGCCAAGCAAACTGCAGGTATTGCTAATCAAATGTACTGCAACTTTTTCTGTTTTTTTTTTTTTTACCTATTCTCGGTTTATTTGTCTAGCTCTGGTTTTTCTTCTGCTTTTAGCCCGCATTGATTGGTTTGTGCTGCCGCTTCTTTTGTGGCAGAAACGTGCACGCCCCCCGCCCTGTCGTGCCCCACAATATCTATATGTATTTCAAAAGTAGCCTCAACTGAATTATGCAATTTCTTGTTGCTTAAGTTGAAGTGTAGACCAAGTTTCTTATCGGCTGCTGCAGATTCTTATCACTCGCCACCCGTAATCGCTTTTATGGCACTTGGGCAAATGCGAAGCACAGAGAAAAATGTTATTATTTACGGTCGGCAGAAGGTGGGGCAAAAAAAAAACGGGTCGCCTAATGCATCGTCAAATGAGAAAACTGCCCACGCCTTGTGTCTTAATGTAAGCTATGTGAATATATATATATATAAATATATTATGTATATCTGTATATCTCTTTCTCTGTCTTCCTCCATGTCGCAAGCCGCCCGATTTGGTTGTCGTCAGCGCACTGGGCCACCAGGCGTGGGCCGTCGTCTGCGATTGCAGTTCCCAACTTCATATGAATACAGTATAAAAATATATATATATACATATATTTATTTATATATATGTATATAACCGACAACTGTTTATATGGTGCCGCGAGCTATTTGCTCCACAAAAGTCAAAAACAATCGCACATTTATGCATTTTTTAGCCAACTAAAAAGCCACAGGCTGGTGCGAGTATGCCCCAATGATAGATACCCTGTAATCCATTATGAATTTCTGCGGGAGCAGCTGCAGCTCTTTCTCTGCCTTTCCCTCTGCTTCTTCTCTCTCCCAAATAAGTTTTTAGATCATAATTATGCTTATATAGGATGTGGATCGGTTTTAGTATGTTTTCTTATAGAGATGATTATTACGTACAGTCAAACAAGCCCATTGGCCTTGTTTACAGGATATAAATACATAAACACATGCACAATTATTTACAATTTTCACTTGGTTTTTGTTTAGAGTATTCATGTAAAATGCCTTGGCATGTTTGCCACAGAGCTGTCCAACGATTTCGACTTGTTTAAACAATTAGCTTTCAGTTTACAAATGTCATTTCCACACGGAATATAGATGCCTTAGAGAAGCAATTAGGCCCAAAGCACAGGGAGAGAAAACTGAGAGCGAGGCACTTAAAAGTTGGCTTAATATATTCCAGATCAGATCTTTCAAGAACCTTTTCAACCGTTTGTCTCTTTCTCTTGCTTTTGAAATTTAAAAGTGATTTGTCATATATTTTGCTGAGTAATTGTGATTATATATATTTCATTCAACAATTCTAGTTTGTCACACAGTTATTTCGGGCATTTTTCTAGATCTTGGGAATAAATTATTAAACATGCCCAAAACATGTGCTTGGACTCTTGAGCTTGTGAGTTATTAGTCATATATTTGGGATGATTTTTTTTTCCTTCGATGAATAGCTAAGAAAATCTTTAAGAATTTTAAAAGCAATCAATATAAAAGACAAAATAGCCCGGCATTGCGCGGCTCTAATGAATAATGTTGAGTAGGGCAACGTGCATTCGCACCAATCGAAACTAGAACTCAAGTAAGAATACTTGATACTTGGTACTCTTAATAACCTGTCATTGTTGCAGGTTTTGAATAATCTGTAGAGAAATAAAAGAAGAAGATTCGTTTTGTTAATTCGCAATCGCACGTACGACGTGTCATCGGGCTGTAATATAAATAGGCGTGACGAAGTCTTGACTAGAACAAGCACGACAACAACAAAAAAAAAATATTATAAGCAAATATTTGAAAGCCAAATAATTATTCAACTGGTTCTAATTTTAAAATGCTGATCAATGCCGATCACAACAACATTTTATCCACGCGCAATTTGATTTTCATTTATTTTTTTTTTTTATTATTGTTATTTTGCCATTTTGTAAGCCGCCTGTTTTTGTGTGCTGTGATAATATTTGGCCAGTTATCACACCCTCAAAATGGATGTATCTGTAGAGTAGATGGATATAGACTGCGTCACTTGTTTGGCATTTTTCGAGTGCATTCATTTAGCGAGCTGTGCGCACGACATTTGCATATTTTGAATAATTTACAAACTGAGCCCAGGTTAAAGCAAATGTGGGCGTTGCACGAGTTGTTTGCGACAGGTGTCAACCATTAAATCATGGCCCAGTCGTTGTGACACTTTAACGAGAATCAATCAAAAGCCACAACAGAAAAGTGAAAAAAAAAAATAACAAAAACAGCATTTTGAAATTTATAATGTATATATGATAGCCTAATAGGGGTATGCTCGCAAACAGAAAGAAGAGCAGAAGCTTCAAATATAAAAAAAGAATATTAAATTAAATAAATATTATCCATAAAATATTTAAAACTATCTAGAGTTTAATCTGTAAACGGACTGCCCATATAAAAAAACTTAATAGGGGTATGCCTGCAAACAGCAAAGAAAAAAAAACATATAAATTCGTGGTCAAAATTCATGCCCTCAAATATCCTATATAGACATGGGTCAAAACTTCCCAATCCTATAACTCGGCCAAAACTCAACCGATTTTCACGAAGTTGGGCTTTTTATTCATGGTTTGGCCCCTTTATTAATTTGGTATTCAAATCGGACAACCTAATTTTTGGTCCAAATTCATGTAAATATTGTACCCTAAGAATCCCTATATAGACATGGGTTAAAACTTCCCAATAAGAATCCCTATATAGACATGGGTCAAAACTTCCCAATCCTATAACTCGGTCAAAACTCAACCGATTTTCACGAAGTTGGGCTTTTTATTCATGGTTTGCCCCCTATTTTAAAAGGGCATTCAAATCTGACAACCTAATTTTTGGTCCAAATTCATGTAAATATTGTACCCTAAGAATCCCTATATAGACATGGGTCTAAACTTCCCAATCCTATAACTCGGCCAAAACTCAACCGATTTTCACGAAGTTGGGCTTTTTATTCATGGTTTGCCCCCTATTTTAAAAGGGCATTCAAATCTGACAACCTAATTTTTGGTCCAAATTCATGTAAATATTGTACCCTAAGAATCCCTATATAGACATGGGTTTAAACTTCCCAATCCTATAACTCGGTCAAAACTCAACCGATTTTCACGAAGTTGGGCTTTTTATTCATGGTTTGGCCCCCATTTTAAAAGGGCATTCAAATCTGACAACCTAATTTTTGGTCCAAATTCATGTAAATATTGTACCCTAAGAATCCCTATATAGACATGGGTCTAAACTTCCCAATCCTATAACTCGGCCAAAACTCAATCGATTTTCACGAAGTTGGGCTTTTTATTCATGGTTTGCCCCCTATTTTAAAAGGGCATTTAAATCTGACAACCTAATTTTTGGTCCAAATTCATGTAAATATTGTACCCTAAGAATCCCTATATAGACATGGGTCAAAACTTCCCAATAAGAATCTCTATATAGACATGGGTCAAAACTTCCCAATCTTATAACTCAGCCAAAACTCAACCGATTTTCACGAAGTTGGGCTTTTTATTCATGGTTTGACCCCCATTTTAAAAGGGCATTCAAATCTGACAACCTAATTTTTGGTCCAAATTCATGTAAATATTGTACCCTAAGAATCCCTATATAGACATGGGTCTAAACTTCCCAATAAGAATCTCTATATAGACATGGGTCAAAACTTCCCAATCTTATAACTCAGCCAAAACTCAACCGATTTTCACGAAGTTGGGCTTTTTATTCATGGTTTGACCCCCATTTTAAAAGGGCATTCAAATCTGACAACCTAATTTTTGGTCCAAATTCATGTAAATATTGTACCCTAAAAATCCCTATATAGACATGGGTCAAAACTTCTCAATCCTATAACTCGGTCAAAACTCAACCGATTTTCACGAAGTTGGGCTTTTTATTCATGGTTTGGCCCCCATTTTAAAAGGGCATTCAAATCTGACAACCTAATTTTTGGTCCAAATTCATGTAAATATTGTACCCTAAGAATCCCTATATAGACATGGGTCTAAACTTCCCAATCCTATAACTCGGCCAAAACTCAACCGATTTTCACGAAGTTGGGCTTTTTATTCATGGTTTTCCCCCTATTTTAAAAGGGCATTCAAATCTGACAACCTAATTTTTTGTCCAAATTCATGTAAATATTGTACCCTAAGAATCCCTATATAGACATGGGTTTAAACTTCCCAATCCTATAACTCGGTCAAAACTCAACCGATTTTCACGAAGTTGGGCTTTTTATTCATGGTTTGGCCCCCATTTTAAAAGGGCATTCAAATCTGACAACCTAATTTTTGGTCCAAATTCATGTAAATATTGTACCCTAAGAATCCCTATATAGACATGGGTCTAAACTTCCCAATCCTATAACTCGGCCAAAACTCAACCGATTTTCACGAAGTTGGGCTTTTTATTCATGGTTTGCCCCCTATTTTAAAAGGGCATTCAAATCTGACAACCTAATTTTTGGTCCAAATTCATGTAAATATTGTACCCTAAGAATCCCTATATAGACATGGGTCAAAACTTCCCAATAAGAATCTCTATATAGACATGGGTCAAAACTTCCCAATCTTATAACTCAGCCAAAACTCAACCGATTTTCACGAAGTTGGGCTTTTTATTCATGGTTTGACCCCCATTTTAAAAGGGCATTCAAATCTGACAACCTAATTTTTGGTCCAAATTCATGTAAATATTGTACCCTAAGAATCCCTATATAGACATGGGTCTAAACTTCCCAATCCTATAACTCGGCCAAAACTCAACCGATTTTCACGAAGTTGGGCTTTTTATTCATGGTTTACCCCCTATTTTAAAAGGGCATTCAAATCTGACAACCTAATTTTTGGTCCAAATTCATGTAAATATTGTACCCTAAGAATCCCTATATAGACATGGGTTTAAACTTCCCAATCCTATAACTCGGCCAAAACTCAACCAATTTTCACGAAGTTGGGCTTTTTATTTATGGTTTGGCCCCCATTTTAAAAGGGCATTCAAATCGGACATCCTAATTTTTGGTCCAAATTCATGTAAATATTGTACCCTAAGAATCCCTATATAGACATGGGTCAAAACTTCCCAATAAGAATCCCTATATAGACATATGTCAAAACTTCCCAATCTTATAACTTGGCCAAAACTCAACCGATTTTCACGAAGTTGCGCTTTTTATTCATGGTTTGGCCCCTTTATTAATTTGGCATTCAAATCTGACAACCTAATTTTTGGTCCAAATTTATGTAAATATTGTACCCTAAGAATCCCTATGTAGACATGGGTCTAAACTTCCCAATCCTATAACTCGGCCAAAACTCAACCGATTTTCACGAAGTTGGGCTTTTTATTCATGGTTTGGCCCCCATTTTAAAAGGGCATTCAAATCTGACAACCTAATTTTTTGTCAAAATTCATGTAAATATTGTACCCTAAGAATCCCTATATAGACATGGGTCAAAACTTCCCAATAAGAATCCCTATATAGACATATGTCAAAACTTCCCAATCTTATAACTTGGCCAAAACTCAACCGATTTTCACGAAGTTGCGCTTTTTATTCATGGTTTGGCCCCTTTATTAATTTGGCATTCAAATCTGACAACCTAATTTTTGGTCCAAATTCATGTAAATATTGTACCCTAAGAATCCCTATATAGACATGGGTCTAAACTTCCCAATCCTATAACTCGGCCAAAGCTCAACCGATTTTCACGAAGTTGCGCTTTTTATTCATGGTTTGGCCCCCATTTTAAAAGGGCATTCAAATCTGACAACCTAATTTTTGGTCCAAATTCATGTAAATATTGTACCCTAAGAATCCCTATATAGACATGGGTCAAAACTTCCCAATAAGAATCTCTATATAGACATGGGTCAAAACTTCCCAATCTTATAACTCAGCCAAAACTCAACCGATTTTCACGAAGTTGGGCTTTTTATTCATGGTTTGACCCCCATTTTAAAAGGGCATTCAAATCTGACAACCTAATTTTTGGTCCAAATTCATGTAAATATTGTACCCTAAGAATCCCTATATAGACATGGGTCTAAACTTCCCAATCCTATAACTCGGCCAAAACTCAACCGATTTTCACGAAGTTGGGCTTTTTATTCATGGTTTACCCCCTATTTTAAAAGGGCATTCAAATCTGACAACCTAATTTTTGGTCCAAATTCATGTAAATATTGTACCCTAAGAATCCCTATATAGACATGGGTTTAAACTTCCCAATCCTATAACTCGGCCAAAACTCAACCAATTTTCACGAAGTTGGGCTTTTTATTTATGGTTTGGCCCCCATTTTAAAAGGGCATTCAAATCGGACATCCTAATTTTTGGTCCAAATTCATGTAAATATTGTACCCTAAGAATCCCTATATAGACATGGGTCAAAACTTCCCAATAAGAATCCCTATATAGACATATGTCAAAACTTCCCAATCTTATAACTTGGCCAAAACTCAACCGATTTTCACGAAGTTGCGCTTTTTATTCATGGTTTGGCCCCTTTATTAATTTGGCATTCAAATCTGACAACCTAATTTTTGGTCCAAATTTATGTAAATATTGTACCCTAAGAATCCCTATGTAGACATGGGTCTAAACTTCCCAATCCTATAACTCGGCCAAAACTCAACCGATTTTCACGAAGTTGGGCTTTTTATTCATGGTTTGGCCCCCATTTTAAAAGGGCATTCAAATCTGACAACCTAATTTTTTGTCAAAATTCATGTAAATATTGTACCCTAAGAATCCCTATATAGACATGGGTCAAAACTTCCCAATAAGAATCCCTATATAGACATATGTCAAAACTTCCCAATCTTATAACTTGGCCAAAACTCAACCGATTTTCACGAAGTTGCGCTTTTTATTCATGGTTTGGCCCCTTTATTAATTTGGCATTCAAATCTGACAACCTAATTTTTGGTCCAAATTCATGTAAATATTGTACCCTAAGAATCCCTATATAGACATGGGTCTAAACTTCCCAATCCTATAACTCGGCCAAAGCTCAACCGATTTTCACGAAGTTGCGCTTTTTATTCATGGTTTGGCCCCCATTTTAAAAGGGCATTCAAATCTGACAACCTAATTTTTGGTCCAAATTCATGTAAATATTGTACCCTAAGAATCCCTATATAGGCATGGGTCTAAACTTCCCAATCCTATAACTCGGCCAAAACTCAACCGATTTTCACGAAGTTGGGCTTTTTATTCATGGTTTGGACCCCATTTTAAAAGGGCATTCAAATATGACAACCTAATTTTTGGTCCAAATTCATGTAAATATTGTACCCTAAGAATCCCTATATAGACATGGGTCAAAACTTCCCAATAAGAATCCCTATATAGACATGGGTCAAAACTTCCCAATCCTAAAACTCGGCCAAAACTCAACCGATTTTCACGAAGTTGGGCTTTTTATTCATGGTTGGCCCCCATTTTAAAAGGGCATTCAAATCTGACAACCTAATTTTTGGTCCAAATTCATGTAAATATTGTACCCTAAGAATCCCTATATAGGCATGGGTCTAAACTTCCCAATAAGAATCCCTATATAGACATGGGTCAAAACTTCCCAATCTTATAACTCGGCCAAAACTCAACCGATTTTCACGAAGTTGGGCTTTTTATTCATGGTTGGCCCCCATTTTAAAAGGGCATTCAAATCTGACAACCTAATTTTTGGTCCAAATTCATGTAAATATTGTACCCTAAGAATCCCTATATAGACATGGGTCTAAACTTCCCAATCCTATAACTCGGCCAAAACTCAACCGATTTTCACGAAGTTGGGCTTTTTATTCATGGTTTGGCCCCCATTTTAAAAGGGCATTCAAATCGGACAACCTAATTTTTGGTCCAAATTCATGTCAATATTGTACCCTAAGAATCCCTATATAGACATGGGTCTAAACTTCCCAATCCTATAACTTGGCCAAAACTCAACCGATTTTCACGAAGTTGCGCGTTTTATTCATGGTTTGGCCCCTTTATTTATTTGGCATTCAAATCTGACAACCTAATTTTTGGTCCAAATTCATGTAAATATTGTACCCTAAGAATCCCTATATAGACATGGGTCAAAACTTCCCAATCCTATAACTCGGCCAAAACTCAACAGATTTTCACGAAGTTGGGCTTTTTATTCATGGTTTGGCCCCCATTTTTAAAGGGCATTCAAATCGGACAACCCAATTTTTTGTCCAAATTCATGTAAATATTGTACCCTAAGAATCCCTATATAGACATGGGTCAAAACTTCCCAATAAGAATCCCTATATAGACATATGTCAAAACTTCCCAATCTTATAACTTGGCCAAAACTCAACCGATTTTCACGAAGTTGCGCTTTTTATTCATGGTTTGGCCCCCATTTTAAAAGGGCATTCAAATCTGACAACCTAATTTTTTGTCAAAATTCATGTAAATATTGTACCCTAAGAATCCCTATATAGACATGGGTCAAAACTTCCCAATAAGAATCCCTATATAGACATATGTCAAAACTTCCCAATCTTATAACTTGGCCAAAACTCAACCGATTTTCACGAAGTTGCGCTTTTTATTCATGGTTTGGCCCCCATTTTAAAAGGGCATTCAAATCTGACAACCTAATTTTTGGTCCAAATTCATGTAAATATTGTACCCTAAGAATCCCTATATAGACATGGGTCTAAACTTCCCAATCCTATAACTCGGCCAAAACTCAACCGATTTTCACGAAGTTGCGCTTTTTATTCATGGTTTGGCCCCCATTTTAAAAGGGCATTCAAATCTGACCACCTTATTTTTGGTCCAAATTCATGTAAATATTGTACCCTAAGAATCCCTATATAGGCATGGGTCTAAACTTCCCAATCCTATAACTCGGCCAAAACTCAACCGATTTTCACGAAGTTGGGCTTTTTATTCATGGTTTGGACCCCATTTTAAAAGGGCATTCAAATATGACAACCTAATTTTTGGTCCAAATTCATGTAAATATTGTACCCTAAGAATCCCTATATAGACATGGGTCAAAACTTCCCAATAAGAATCCCTATATAGACATGGGTCAAAACTTCCCAATCCTATAACTCGGCCAAAACTCAACCGATTTTCACGAAGTTGGGCTTTTTATTAATGGTTTGGCCCCTTTATTAATTTGGCATTCAAATCTGACAACCTAATTTTTGGTCCAAATTCATGTAAATATTGTACCCTAAGAATCCCTATATAGGCATGGGTCTAAACTTCCCAATAAGAATCCCTATATAGACATGGGTCAAAACTTCCCAATCTTATAACTCGGCCAAAACTCAACCGATTTTCACGAAGTTGGGCTTTTTATTCATGGTTTGGCCCCCATTTTAAAAGGGCATTCAAATCGGACAACCCAATTTTTTGTCCAAATTCATGTAAATATTGTACCCTAAGAATCCCTATATAGACATGGGTCAAAACTTCCCAATAAGAATCCCTATATAGACATATGTCAAAACTTCCCAATCTTATAACTTGGCCAAAACTCAACCGATTTTCACGAAGTTGCGCTTTTTATTCATGGTTTGGCCCCTTTATTAATTTGGCATTCAAATCTGACAACCTAATTTTTGGTCCAAATTCATGTAAATATTGTACCCTAAGAATCCCTATGTAGACATGGGTCTAAACTTCCCAATCCTATAACTCGGCCAAAACTCAACCGATTTTCACGAAGTTGGGCTTTTTATTCATGGTTTGGCCCCCATTTTAAAAGGGCATTCAAATCTGACAACCTAATTTTTTGTCAAAATTCATGTAAATATTGTACCCTAAGAATCCCTATATAGACATGGGTCAAAACTTCCCAATAAGAATCCCTATATAGACATATGTCAAAACTTCCCAATCTTATAACTTGGCCAAAACTCAACCGATTTTCACGAAGTTGCGCTTTTTATTCATGGTTTGGCCCCTTTATTAATTTGGCATTCAAATCTGACAACCTAATTTTTGGTCCAAATTCATGTAAATATTGTACCCTAAGAATCCCTATATAGACATGGGTCTAAACTTCCCAATCCTATAACTCGGCCAAAGCTCAACCGATTTTCACGAAGTTGCGCTTTTTATTCATGGTTTGGCCCCCATTTTAAAAGGGCATTCAAATCTGACAACCTAATTTTTGGTCCAAATTCATGTAAATATTGTACCCTAAGAATCCCTATATAGGCATGGGTCTAAACTTCCCAATCCTATAACTCGGCCAAAACTCAACCGATTTTCACGAAGTTGGGCTTTTTATTCATGGTTTGGACCCCATTTTAAAAGGGCATTCAAATATGACAACCTAATTTTTGGTCCAAATTCATGTAAATATTGTACCCTAAGAATCCCTATATAGACATGGGTCAAAACTTCCCAATAAGAATCCCTATATAGACATGGGTCAAAACTTCCCAATCCTAAAACTCGGCCAAAACTCAACCGATTTTCACGAAGTTGGGCTTTTTATTCATGGTTGGCCCCCATTTTAAAAGGGCATTCAAATCTGACAACCTAATTTTTGGTCCAAATTCATGTAAATATTGTACCCTAAGAATCCCTATATAGGCATGGGTCTAAACTTCCCAATAAGAATCCCTATATAGACATGGGTCAAAACTTCCCAATCTTATAACTCGGCCAAAACTCAACCGATTTTCACGAAGTTGGGCTTTTTATTCATGGTTGGCCCCCATTTTAAAAGGGCATTCAAATCTGACAACCTAATTTTTGGTCCAAATTCATGTAAATATTGTACCCTAAGAATCCCTATATAGACATGGGTCTAAACTTTCCAATCCTATAACTCGGCCAAAACTCAACCGATTTTCACGAAGTTGGGCTTTTTATTCATGGTTTGGCCCCCATTTTAAAAGGGCATTCAAATCGGACAACCTAATTTTTGGTCCAAATTCATGTCAATATTGTACCCTAAGAATCCCTATATAGACATGGGTCTAAACTTCCCAATCCTATAACTTGGCCAAAACTCAACCGATTTTCACGAAGTTGCGCGTTTTATTCATGGTTTGGCCCCTTTATTTATTTGGCATTCAAATCTGACAACCTAATTTTTGGTCCAAATTCATGTAAATATTGTACCCTAAGAATCCCTATATAGACATGGGTCAAAACTTCCCAATCCTATAACTCGGCCAAAACTCAACAGATTTTCACGAAGTTGGGCTTTTTATTCATGGTTTGGCCCCCATTTTTAAAGGGCATTCAAATCGGACAACCCAATTTTTTGTCCAAATTCATGTAAATATTGTACCCTAAGAATCCCTATATAGACATGGGTCAAAACTTCCCAATAAGAATCCCTATATAGACATATGTCAAAACTTCCCAATCTTATAACTTGGCCAAAACTCAACCGATTTTCACGAAGTTGCGCTTTTTATTCATGGTTTGGCCCCCATTTTAAAAGGGCATTCAAATCTGACAACCTAATTTTTTGTCAAAATTCATGTAAATATTGTACCCTAAGAATCCCTATATAGACATGGGTCAAAACTTCCCAATAAGAATCCCTATATAGACATATGTCAAAACTTCCCAATCTTATAACTTGGCCAAAACTCAACCGATTTTCACGAAGTTGCGCTTTTTATTCATGGTTTGGCCCCTTTATTAATTTGGCATTCAAATCTGACAACCTAATTTTTGGTCCAAATTCATGTAAATATTGTACCCTAAGAATCCCTATGTAGACATGGGTCTAAACTTCCCAATCCTATAACTCGGCCAAAACTCAACCGATTTTCACGAAGTTGGGCTTTTTATTCATGGTTTGGCCCCCATTTTAAAAGGGCATTCAAATCTGACAACCTAATTTTTTGTCAAAATTCATGTAAATATTGTACCCTAAGAATCCCTATATAGACATGGGTCAAAACTTCCCAATAAGAATCCCTATATAGACATATGTCAAAACTTCCCAATCTTATAACTTGGCCAAAACTCAACCGATTTTCACGAAGTTGCGCTTTTTATTCATGGTTTGGCCCCTTTATTAATTTGGCATTCAAATCTGACAACCTAATTTTTGGTCCAAATTCATGTAAATATTGTACCCTAAGAATCCCTATATAGACATGGGTCTAAACTTCCCAATCCTATAACTCGGCCAAAGCTCAACCGATTTTCACGAAGTTGCGCTTTTTATTCATGGTTTGGCCCCCATTTTAAAAGGGCATTCAAATCTGACAACCTAATTTTTGGTCCAAATTCATGTAAATATTGTACCCTAAGAATCCCTATATAGGCATGGGTCTAAACTTCCCAATCCTATAACTCGGCCAAAACTCAACCGATTTTCACGAAGTTGGGCTTTTTATTCATGGTTTGGACCCCATTTTAAAAGGGCATTCAAATATGACAACCTAATTTTTGGTCCAAATTCATGTAAATATTGTACCCTAAGAATCCCTATATAGACATGGGTCAAAACTTCCCAATAAGAATCCCTATATAGACATGGGTCAAAACTTCCCAATCCTAAAACTCGGCCAAAACTCAACCGATTTTCACGAAGTTGGGCTTTTTATTCATGGTTGGCCCCCATTTTAAAAGGGCATTCAAATCTGACAACCTAATTTTTGGTCCAAATTCATGTAAATATTGTACCCTAAGAATCCCTATATAGGCATGGGTCTAAACTTCCCAATAAGAATCCCTATATAGACATGGGTCAAAACTTCCCAATCTTATAACTCGGCCAAAACTCAACCGATTTTCACGAAGTTGGGCTTTTTATTCATGGTTGGCCCCCATTTTAAAAGGGCATTCAAATCTGACAACCTAATTTTTGGTCCAAATTCATGTAAATATTGTACCCTAAGAATCCCTATATAGACATGGGTCTAAACTTCCCAATCCTATAACTCGGCCAAAACTCAACCGATTTTCACGAAGTTGGGCTTTTTATTCATGGTTTGGCCCCCATTTTAAAAGGGCATTCAAATCGGACAACCTAATTTTTGGTCCAAATTCATGTCAATATTGTACCCTAAGAATCCCTATATAGACATGGGTCTAAACTTCCCAATCCTATAACTTGGCCAAAACTCAACCGATTTTCACGAAGTTGCGCGTTTTATTCATGGTTTGGCCCCTTTATTTATTTGGCATTCAAATCTGACAACCTAATTTTTGGTCCAAATTCATGTAAATATTGTACCCTAAGAATCCCTATATAGACATGGGTCAAAACTTCCCAATCCTATAACTCGGCCAAAACTCAACAGATTTTCACGAAGTTGGGCTTTTTATTCATGGTTTGGCCCCCATTTTTAAAGGGCATTCAAATCGGACAACCCAATTTTTTGTCCAAATTCATGTAAATATTGTACCCTAAGAATCCCTATATAGACATGGGTCAAAACTTCCCAATAAGAATCCCTATATAGACATATGTCAAAACTTCCCAATCTTATAACTTGGCCAAAACTCAACCGATTTTCACGAAGTTGCGCTTTTTATTCATGGTTTGGCCCCCATTTTAAAAGGGCATTCAAATCTGACAACCTAATTTTTTGTCAAAATTCATGTAAATATTGTACCCTAAGAATCCCTATATAGACATGGGTCAAAACTTCCCAATAAGAATCCCTATATAGACATATGTCAAAACTTCCCAATCTTATAACTTGGCCAAAACTCAACCGATTTTCACGAAGTTGCGCTTTTTATTCATGGTTTGGCCCCCATTTTAAAAGGGCATTCAAATCTGACAACCTAATTTTTGGTCCAAATTCATGTAAATATTGTACCCTAAGAATCCCTATATAGACATGGGTCTAAACTTCCCAATCCTATAACTCGGCCAAAACTCAACCGATTTTCACGAAGTTGCGCTTTTTATTCATGGTTTGGCCCCCATTTTAAAAGGGCATTCAAATCTGACAACCTAATTTTTGGTCCAAATTCATGTAAATATTGTACCCTAAGAATCCCTATATAGGCATGGGTCTAAACTTCCCAATCCTATAACTCGGCCAAAACTCAACCGATTTTCACGAAGTTGGGCCCTTTTTTCATGGTTTGGACCCCATTTTAAAAGGGCATTCAAATATGACAACCTAATTTTTGGTCCAAATTCATGTAAATATTGTACCCTAAGAATCCCTATATAGACATGGATCAAAACTTCCCAATAAGAATCCCTATATAGACATGGGTCAAAACTTCCCAATCCTATAACTCGGCCAAAACTCAACCGATTTTCACGAAGTTGGGCTTTTTATTAATGGTTTGGCCCCTTTATTAATTTGGCATTCAAATCTGACAACCTAATTTTTGGTCCAAATTCATGTAAATATTGTACCCTAAGAATCCCTATATAGGCATGGGTCTAAACTTCCCAATAAGAATCCCTATATAGACATGGGTCAAAACTTCCCAATCTTATAACTCGGCCAAAACTCAACCGATTTTCACGAAGTTGGGCTTTTTATTCATGGTTTGGCCCCCATTTTAAAAGGGCATTCAAATCTGACAACCTAATTTTTGGTCCAAATTCATGTAAATATTGTGCCCTAAGAATCCCTATATAGACATGGGTCTAAACTTCCCAATCCTATAACTCGGCCAAAACTCAACCGATTTTCACGAAGTTGCGCGTTTTATTCATGGTTTGGCCCCTTTATTAATTTGGCATTCAAATCTGACAACCTAGTTTTTGGTCCAAATTCATGTAAATATTGTACCCTAAGAATCCCTATATAGACATGGGTCTAAACTTCCCAATCCTATAACTCGGCCAAAACTCAACCGATTTTCACGAAGTTGCGCTTTTTATTCATGGTTTGGCCCCCATTTTAAAAGGGCATTCAAATCTGACAACCTAATTTTTGGTCCAAATTCATGTAAATATTGTACCCTAAGAATCCCTATATAGACATGGGTCAAAACTTCCCAATCCTATAACTCGGCCAAAAGTCAACCGATTTTCACGAAGTTGGGCTTTTTATTCATGGTTTGGCCCCCTATTTTAAAAGGGCATTCAAATCGGACAACCTAATTTTTGGTCCAAATTCATGTAAATATTGTACCCTAAGAATCCCTATATAGACATGGGTCAAAACTTCCCAATAAGAATCCCTATATAGACATGGGTCAAAACTTCCCAATCCTATAACTCGGCCAAAACTCAACCGATTTTCACGAAGTTGGGTTTTTTATTCATGGTTTGGCCCCCATTTTAAAAGGGCATTCAAATCGGACAACCCAATTTTTTGTCCAAATTCATGTAAATATTGTACCCTAAGAATCCCTATATAGACATGGGTCAAAACTTCCCAATAAGAATCCCTATATAGACATGGGTCAAAACTTCCCAATCTTATAACTCGGCCAAAACTCAACCGATTTTCACGAAGTTGCGCTTTTTATTCATGGTTTGGCCCCTTTATTAATTTGGCATTCAAATCTGACAACCTAATTTTTGGTCCAAATTCATGTAAGTATTGTACCCTAAGAATCCCTATATAGACATGGGTTTAAACTTCCCAATCCTATAACTCGGCCAAAACTCAACCGATTTTCACGAAGTTGGGCTTTTTATTCATGGTTTGGCCCCCATTTTAAAAGGGCATTCAAATCTGACAACCTAATTTTTTGTCAAAATTCATGTAAATATTGTACCCTAAGAATCCCTATATAGACATGGGTCAAAACTTCCCAATAAGAATCCCTATATAGACATATGTCAAAACTTCCCAATATTATAACTCGGCCAAAACTCAACCGATTTTCACGAAGTTGGGCTTTTTATTCATGGTTTGGCCCCCATTTTAAAATGGCATTCAAATCTGACAACCTAATTTTTGGTCCAAATTCATGTAAATATTGTACCCTAAGAATCCCTATATAGACATGGGTCTAAACTTCCCAATCCTATAACTCGGCCAAAACTCAACCGATTTTCACGAAGTTGCGCGTTTTATTCATGGTTTGGCCCCTTTATTAATTTGGCATTCAAATCTGACAACCTAATTTTTGGTCCAAATTCATGTAAATATTGTACCCTAAGAATCCCTATATAGACATGGGTCAAAACTTCCCAATCTTATAACTCGGATAAAACTCAACCGATTTTCACGAAGTTGGTCTTTTTATTCATGGCTTGGCCCCTTTATTAATTTGGCATTCAAGTCTGACAACCTAATTTTTTGTCCAAATTCATGTAAATATGGTACCCTAAGAATCCCTATATAGACATGGGTCTAAACTTCCCAATCCTATAACTCGGCCAAAACTCAACCGATTTTCACGAAGTTCGGTTTTTTATTCATGGTTTGGCCCTTTTATTAATTTGGCATTCAAATCCTGCAACCTAATTTTTGGTCCAAATTCATGTAAATATGGTACCTTAAGAATCCTTATGTTGACATGGGTCAAAACTTCTCAATCCTATAACTCGGCCAAAACTCAACCGACTTTATTGGGGTTTGGGGCATATTTGGCCTCTACATCAATCTGGCATTTAAATCTGGCATCATTATTTTTTGTCAAAATTTATATAAAATTAGTACTCTCAAATATCCTATAGACGTAGGATTAAAATTTCCCAATACCATATCTCGAGATTTGGGTCTTTATTCATGGTTGGGCGTCTAGATAAATTTACCATATACGATATACCTTATACATACCATACATTTGTGCAACCCTTAAAGCTCTCCCTCTTCGCCTTTTTCGCCATTCCCCCCTCTCTCCCTCTCTGTCGGTCCACTTCAGAAACTCTGTTAATCCTTGGTCGGCCGCCTAATGGTGCTTTTTGTGCGTTGCAGCTGACGGAATGTGCATTTTCCATTATCCAACGTAGAGTTAACTTGAGCTGTAAGTAGCACGTAGCCAAGCCGAACAGAAATCCCAACACCCCAAACCCCCTTCCGACCCCCTCTCAACTGTTGTGAGTCCGTCCCTGGCGATGCTCCCATTTCTGTGCATAATTACAGTCCCAGCTCCCGCCACCCGCCCCCTTTTGGCATACGCTGTGTGCACTTGATGTGTTTTGATGGAGGACGATGACGTGCTTTGGCATCTCTAACTGGCACAGCACTTCCTGCTTCCAGTTGCCGTCGCCGCCAGCTGCCAGCCTCCTGCCTCCCATCTTCCTGCCTCATCCTTCACTTTGTGTTTGCTTCAATTTTTGTTCCTGTTGTTGGTAAGTTGGGTTCTGCTTGCTCATGAACTAATTTCAACGTGGCTTCTCATAATTAAGCATTTGAGGCGCTGCCACGCCCCAAAAAAAACGCCCTCTTTCCAATCAATTACAGCACATTTTCACCTGGCGCACTTTTTCAATTCCAGACTTGAAAAAAAAAAAAAAAAAAAAAAACCAAATACAAAAACTAATCTGTTGCCAGCTTCAGTTTATGCGCATTTTTCAATCAACTCGTTTGGCAAATGCAGTTGCAGATTTTGCACAGTTTGCACATGAAATGCCGTTTCCTTTCCCCACCCTCTTTATGCTTCCCACTTTTCCGACTTCTTTGGTTTTCCCCCAGCCCGTACCAAAGTGTACGAGACCGAGACAAAAGGTTATTGCACGGGTTGCCGATTTTAGATTATCATTCTTGCTTGACATGCAATGTTGATTGTTGTTTCGTGCTGCTGTTAATACCCTAACTTGTGCTGGCAAGCGGGTATGCTCGACCGGGCGTGTCTTACAGCGCGAAGAAGGTTGAAGAAGAAGCTGAGCTCTGCTTGTCAACTGTTGTATATCTTAAATCTTGCATATCTCCCAGACTTTCGGGAAGATTTCTTGCTTGAAATTGGAATTGCAATTTCCTGGAATATTCTTCGGGTAGCGTCGTCCTGTCCTCCCCCCCCCCCCCCCCACCTTGGATTTTGAATTCTTAGAACTCTTCTTTCTGCATTCTGATTCCTATAAGCATTTTCCAAGTTATCTTGACAATGCTTTTTAAATATCTACAAAATTTTGAAATGTCTGGAAGGGTATTTAGGCTTCGGCTTGCCGTAGTTACACATACTTTCTTGCTTTTTTTTTGTACTATTTTTCATGTCTTTTGTTTTGTTTTTTTTTGTTGTTGTTGTGCTTCGGTTCCGTTTGCTGTGGTCGCATTTTTTGTGCCCCAATGGAAGAGGTAAATTAACACGAAATAAACGAAACGTTTGTCTGGAATTCGGAATGCAGAATTGTGAATTATTATGTGCCACAGTTATCAGCGCAGTTGTTGTTTTTGTTTTTTTCTTACCTGTGATTTGACACGGCACGCGAACTGCAGGACTTTCTCGTCCGGATGCAGCACTTTATTGTGGCAGCTACTTTTGGTAAGGTGGCAACGCGCAACCTGATGGCAACACCTATTTTTCTTTATTTTTGCACAAAAAACTTTTAAATCTTTTGCTGCAGCTTTTTTGCCAGTCCCATGATCCTTGTTGAAGGCAAGTTTTTTGCTGCTGCTTCCGCTTCTGCTGCTGCTCCACCTTTGGCGCAAATTGCGCATCAAGTTGGGCAGAAGAAAAAATGTAGCTAAAGTTAAGTTCACCTGGGATTCAACTTGTGTGTTGAGTGGGCAAAAAGTGTGTGAAAATTGCTTTTAACTATTTCCATAACTATGCTATTTAACTCCTCATGACTTTCATTAGCAGCTCTTGAGCTTTGACCCATATAACTTATTGTACTCTGACAAATAGCTCCCCTAACCCAGCCGATACCCTGAGCCCAGTTCGTGCTCGTGTCAAACATGCAGTTGGCATTTGATGATGAGCAAAGTTTAGCCTTTAATCAAAGTTCTGTGTGACAACGCGCAAAACTTTGCATAAGTTTTGCATTAAGGTTGGCAGGGGAAAATATATAAGAAAATATTGCTGAAACACGCGTAATTCTTTTTCATATATATTTGCTTTGATATATAATTGTTTATCAGGAACTGCACTGAAACTGTGGCATTTTTGCTCGGTCTGATGCAGGCGAACAAACATGCGGTCAGCCTTGTGGTCTGCCCAAAACCCCAAATTTAACTCAACAACCAGCAACAGACAAGCCGGGAACAGATTCGCACAGTGGTGCGAATTATATGAAAACTGAGAAAATTTGTTGGCATACAAATAGTCACATATTTGCGGGCTCAAAGTAGAAGATATCAAGTTGAGTATTGAGTATGAATTAGTATATTGGCAGAGGCATCAAATATGTTCCCAATATTTTCTCACAAAGAAGACTGCTGTAGGCGAGTGCTCAACTAGGAGATACCCTGTACGAAAAGAACTACTTGGCATATTTGTGCAATATAAAGGATATATGCCAGTCGATCACAGTTCTGTGATATCTTTGTCTTACCTCAACGCAACTTAGTTTCGACATAATGCCAAGAAAGTCAACGAATCAAGACAGAAGAGTGAAAGAGAGCGAAAGATAGAAAGTTGTTCGATGGAGAGAAAGAGGGCAAAAAAGGGAAGAAAGGCTTTAGATGAAGCTGAAGGAAGTGCTACTTTAACACAGACTTACAGATTTTGTAAGCTTACATGAATTTGTGAGAATCGCAAAGGAAGGCAATATTTTGAGGAGCTGAGCTCCCACTTTTGTCCACTGTACAGACCCGAATAAACCATCGGCCACTTGAAGCACAAGCACAGACGCTTTGGGGCAAAGCGCCCGCCCGCATTTCCCCTCTCTCCCCCTCTCAGCTGCCCCTCCACATTGGCCCCATTGCAGCTGCAATGCGTCTTCATAGACGACGTGCTCGTTGCCAAACTGAAAATAATTCAGGCAGGTCTCGTTGCATACTTTTGTGCGCAAATGTTTACACAGCTCAGAGCGCGTCCTTCATTCAGTTTGGGCAGCCAGCTGTCTGTGTGTGTGTGTTGTTTAGCTGGCCCACATCTGCCCGGGCAAACTGTATGTGCATATTTATATAAATGTACACATACGTATGTCCTGGCGGCTTTTGTCGCTCCATTTCGTTTAGAGTACAGCAGCATGAGCTAAAGCAGCCGCAGGAGAAGCAACAGCAGAAGCAGCAGCAGCATCAGCTTATGAGTCATCGCCCAGTATCGTGAGCCTCATCAGCCTCATCAGTGTTGTCATTTGGGTGGTTTTGCTCATTTCGAAATTGAATTCCACTTTGGACAACCAGATTGGCTGCTATCCTGCGCTGTCCTCTCCTGTCCTGTCCTGTCCTGTTTCTGGTGCTGTGCTCGGTCCGCTGTCATCTCGTTTTTTGTGTGTGCGCTGCTTCCTTGCCCTGTGTCAGCAAATATACAAGTAGAAAAGCGGCATTTAAATGAAGTGGAATCCTGTTTTTAAATGTCCTTGTGCTCCTCGTTCTACTCTGGCCCTATGCTATTTCCGCCACGTTTGGCTGTGACGCCCCTGTCTGTCCTGGCCCAGCCTGGGCTTGGAATGCGTCATCACGTTCAAAGGACTTCTCATCTATAGCAAATTTTGATACTAACGGGCAACGCACACTGGTTTGGCAACCTATTAAAGGGAAGAGGCAAAAAGTAAGAGAGCGAAAGATAGAGCCAAGGAAAGAATAACAAACGGTTAGCTTACTTGAATTTGTGAGAATCGCAAAGGAAGGCCACATCGCAGAAAGAAACTGATCAAAAACGAGGGAAAGACAGAAGAGTGAGAGAGAGCGAAGGACGGGCGGTGGTTAGAGGGAGTGAGAAAGAGAAAAAGAAAGTATCGATTAAGTATCGTTTGTGAGAATCGCAAAGGAAGGCAACGTAAAGAGAGATGCTGAGCAAGGAGAATGAAAAGCCAGAACAGTGTGTATGAGAGAGAAAGAGAAACAGCCGAAGTAAGATGTGGGAAATTTAAATATATTTCGCGAAGCTGCAACACTGTGCGATAGATTCAAAAGTGTCGCTGACGGCCGGGACACATGAATTATGTTCACACACACACGCATTCGGCAGGAGATAATATCCTGCTACTCGCCCCGATGTGTGAATCAAAAAAGCAAGAACAACACGAGGAACATAATAAATGGCTGACACTTTTGGCGACAGCTCCTGCGAGACTGTTCCAGCAGAGAAACGGAGAGCGAGAAAGAGAGACGGAGAGGGAGACAGAGACAGCTGGCAATTCTCATGGCCAAGCTGCAAGCTTTCCAATTCTCGCAAACGCTTCGATTAATTGGTATTGCAAAGAGGATTACAAATGATTTAAAATTGCGGCCGGGGTTAATAAAATTGGCATTGTTTTTCGTTTGCCAAGCAAAAGTATTCCCAGATGGACTGCGGCAAGCTGCATGGGGGGGATGTCTCCTTTGGATTGCTCACTTGCACTTCCGGCGGCAACAGGGGAGATGATGGCCTCCGCTCCGCTGTGTGTGTGTGTGTGTGTCGCCAGACAGACGACAATGGAATATGTAATAAAAAAAAAATTAAAAAAAAAACCCCATTGTTGGCAGGATGACAGGAAGTGGGTGGAGGGAGGAACAGCAGTGGTTGGCTGGCTGCTCCATTCGCCAATCGCTTTGGCATTCGCGTGTTGCGGCTGATGTTTATGGCACAGAAAGCTGATGATGTTGTCGACGATGTTGTCCTCCTTCTAATCCTCCTCCTCATCCCCGTTCTGCTTGTTCTTCTCGCCCGATGCCAGCTGATGACCCAGTTAGACCGAGCCGAGTGCTCCTCTTGGCATTATTATTTATGCGTTAATTAAATATTCCGTATACACATGTTTCTAAGCACCATCACACACACACAGCATGTTTACAGGGCGCATATTAAGTTGTAAAGATGACATTAAATATGTTTCATGTGTGTGCGCCCCTTGCCCCCCGGAACTAGTCCATAAAGTAATTCTATTTATGTCAGCTCGCCAAGCGCTCGGGCTATATTTAATTCCTTCCTACATAATCCTGCGCTATAAACATCTAAATTATCATTATCTTTACGGCTTAAAGCTGGACGACAATTTAAAGAAAAAGTTGTGTATATTAATGAAAATATATTGAGCCCAGTTTGCCATTTCAGTCGATAAACTCAGGCTATGATCCGTAAATGTATTCCGTATAGAAAGCTTTATTGGAATTAATTCAATTTCGGAAACAACAAAAAACTACAGAGTTGGGATCTGAAATAATACAAGCAAATGCAGAACATGCTGAAATCATTTATAACATTCTCTTTGAATTTCTCAAATCATTTTCTTAATTTAAAGAAATCTCGAGTTGGGAACAGGTTTTTTCAGACACAATTCGAAGAACTGGGTAGGCAGCTTCTCGTATAGAGTAGGAGAGCCTTGGAACATGGCATATATATACCTAATTATGCCATATTTAAGGTCTGAAAATGTCATAAAGATCGGACAATAAGCTCCGAAGTTATTGATAAAGACATATTTCAAACAAACTGCGAGATGCAGAGAAGATCAAGCTCATCCGTTTGAATATCGTTGTTGCTTATAACTCTTTCTTTTTTTTAATCATCCCTTGCAGAGTTGAGCTCGTTTTGTGCGATTCATGATGATGGAGCTGGAGCCGCGCGTGGCCATATTGCAGGATCTGCGCCTACAGACCTTCGACTCGATACGCTTTGCCTCGTATCGGACCGCCTCGAAGTTGCGCTACATACAAAAGTCGACCAATTTGCATTTGGTGGACATTTGGAATGTGATCGAGGCGTTCCGTGAGAATGGCCTGAACACGTTGGAGCCGCAGAGCGATGTGAGCGTGGCGCGTCTGGAGACGCTCGTCTCCTCGCTCTATCACAATCTGAACAAGCGTCTGCCCACCGCACAGCAGGTGCCCGTGGACTCGAAGGCGGGTCTCTTGCTCAACTGGCTGCTGGCTGCCTACACCAGGTGGGAGTACTTGAAGTAACTGTTAGATCCGACAGCTAATTCTCTTCCCATTGCAGCGACAACTCGGGCAAAATACGCGTGTTTTCCATTAAGGTGGCGCTGGCCACCATGTGCTCCGGCAAGCTGGTGGACAAGCTCAGATGTGAGTAACTAAATACAACCTAGACCCTAAACTGATTCCTTCTACTCCCTCGGCAGATATCTTTTCACAGATTTCGGATGGCGCTGGACAGCTGGTTGCCTGGAAGCTGGGTGAATTTTTGCGTGAGGTATTGGCGCTGCCGGCGGCTGTTTATGAGTCGCCCACATTCCACTATAAGGACGGGCTGGAGGAGGAGATATTTCCGGCCGAGAATAAGGTCACCGTGAATGATTTCATGGCAACACTTATGTCCGAACCGGGGCCATCGTGTCTCGTCTGGCTGCCGTTATTGCATCGGCTGGCCACGGTTGAGACAATTGTGCATCCGACGATCTGTTCTGTTTGCCATAAGGAAAACTTTACCGGATTTCGTTATCGTTGTCAGCGGTGTCACGCCTACCAATTGTGCCAGGAGTGCTTTTGGCATGGCAAGACATCACTGAACCATCAGAACGATCACGAGGTCAAGGAGTACTCGAGCTACAAGTCGCCCAGCAAACAGATTGGTCACTCCTTGCGCAAGAGCTTTCGGTGTGTGCCCGAGAAGACGACGCAAGTGTTGCCACGATTCCCCGACCAGCCCGAAAAGACACTCAATTTATCGCACATTGTGCCGCCATCGCCGTTACCCTCGCACAATGGCTTCTCCGATCCAACGCTAGGCCACTTGCACGGTCCCGGTCCCGGTTCCGGCTCTGGTCCGGGGCCCGGACATCCGGGCATCTTTGATCGTTCCAGTACGCTGGATTCGCGCGCCACCGGACGCAGCCTGGACACGACCATGTCCCGCGTAGCGGCCGCCTCGGCCAACGATGAGGAGCATCGCCTGATTGCACGCTATGCCGCGCGCCTGGCCCAGGAGAATCGCGCTGTAAGTACCAGTTAAATACATATCTATATCTCGACTTAAACTCTGCCCTCTCTCTCTCGCAGCCCTCCAACATGCCCAATGCGGAGAGCATCACGCCCATTGGCACGGATAATTCGCGTGCGCAGCGCGAGCTCATCGCCCAGCTGGAGTCGAAGAACAAGGAGATAATGCGCGAAATCGCGCGCCTGCGCCGCCAGCAGGAGACTGAGCAAATGGCGCCCGAGAATCCGGCGCTGATCAATGAGCTGCGCGCCCTGCGGCAGCGCAAGGGCGAGTTGGAGGGGCATTTGGGCGCGCTGCAGGATTCGCGGCGGCAACTGATGGAACAGCTGGAGGGCCTGATGCGCATGCTCAAGAATCAACAGACTGCCTCGCCGCGCTCCACGCCCAATTCCAGTCCACGATCCGGCAAATCGCCGCCCATGCCAGGTGGCACGGCGACAACATCAGCTGGCGTCCTGGGCACCACGCCGATGAGCGCCCTGCATGCCCAGCAGTTGCAACAGCTGCAACAGCATCCGATGCTGCGCTCCACACAGCAACAGCTGTTGCAGCAGCAGCAGCAGCAGCAGGCGGCACAGCAAAGTCAATCCTCGCCGGGCCTCGGCCACGGACCCTTCAGCCAGAGCCAGCTGGAGCAGCTCAACCAGATCAGCAGCGACATGCGTAGCGCCTTTGCCGCCAACGGCAGTGCAAGTGAGTATTGCCTGCGCCTGTAGCCCAAGGATCTACTAGGGATTCGCTTTGGGTTTGGGTTTGGGTTTGGGTTGGGTTGGATTAAAGTGTAACTGTTGCCTTTGTTTAGGTTGACTGCATCACAAATTGGTCGTTAGGTTTATCCATCTCTCGCTCTCTCTCTTTACGCTCTTACGCTCACTGAACACCGCCCTCACTTGCCACTGCCCAACACTGTTCACTGACCAACACACACTTCGCTTGGAAGCTGCTCGCGTGTCACGATCAGGCATTCGTGCGTGATTCAATATGGAATAAATTCTATTATAATCTTAAAAGGCGATCCTCGGTAAAGCATTAGAACAACTAGGATCTGAGTTCGAGTAATGATAATTATATCGATAACGATTAATCGTAATTCCTAAAACAATTAATCCGAATTTAAAAGAGATTCTCAAAAAGAATCATTTTTAGACATATTTAAGTGAAAAAAGCGATCATTTCCAATTGCAATCGTCTGAATGCTTAGATAATTATGTCAATAATTAATCGATCGATCATTCGATTCGTAAATCAATTAAATGGAATTTAAAAGAGATTTTCGAGAAGACTCCTAATACGTGACATATCAGCGATTATTTTCAATTGCTATTGACTGAATGCCTTTGATAATTAGATCGATAATCAATCGATCGTAATTCGTGATACGCTTGCAGCTCTGTGAAGCACAGAAGCTTGGCTCATCCCAAACAATATCTCTCGCTTTTATATATATATATATACATGTATATGGCTTCACAGCCCCGCCGCCCATATTGAATGCCAATCCCAATGCCGACGCGGAGCTGAACGCGACTGCCGACAACATAACGTCGGCCATTTCGACAATGGTCAGCGATCTGAATGCAGGTAAATCGCGGGAATAACCCTGACAAAAAAAAAAAATCGAAATCGAAACCAAATCGAGATCTTATTTCCCGCCTGAAACCAACGCCCACTCGCTCGCTCGCTCTGCTGCTGCTTGGAATATAGAATGTGTATAAAATCTATCTATATATATAGAGATATCTATATAGAGATATGGCCTAGAACTTGCACCTGCAATTTGCACTCGTTTTTAGAGCTGTGTTAGATTTATTTATTTTTGGCACCAAATTAGTTGAAGCACCCCGCTTTTAGAGTCCACTGGCCACTGCCACACCCACTCGCACCTAACTAATATATGGAATATTCTCTATCTCTCTCTCTCTTTCTAACACGCTCTCTCTCTTTCTCTCTGTGTCTATGCTTTGCTGTGTGTGTGTTCTTTGTGCTTTTCCTTGTTCGTTGTCCTTGTCCTTTTTCAGAACAATTCTTGCCGCCGGCTCGTTTCATTATGCCTTTGGGTAAGTCCTTCACGTCGACTCCGTTTCCGTCCTTCGTCGTTGCGACCAACTCTCTACCCTCCCCCCTTTCCTCTAGTTTTTTTTTGATTTTTTGGTTTTTCTCAACATTTTCTGTTATTTTTCTTATAGATTATTTCCCAAATAGACGGCATAAGAAAAATTGCTGCAAATGTTGAATGTGCAATTCAGTTGTTCTTTATTGTTTAACATTTTTACTTTCACTACCAAAAAAAAAAAAAAAAATCAAAAAAAAAATACCTCTCTCGTATCCATACGAACGAATCCCATTTCAAGAGTATCGCCACATCGAGGGCCGCGAATCCGTTCCGGCCGGCTGCGGCGACTGCGATTGTCTGGCTTACGAGGAGATCTTTCGCACCGACGAGGATCTTGAGTGCGAGGGTGCTGCCGCTCCTGAAGCTGCCACGCCCCTTTATACAGATCCCTTCGATGATGAATTCGATTATAATTTCGGCCAGAGCGAGGAGCAGTCCCAGCTAAATCGCCTGCTCGCCTATCGCCACCATCCCGAGCTCTTTATCGACGACGACGAGGCCGGGTTTCCGGCACTGCACGAGATCGGTGAGACAATCGATGAGCTGCAGTTGATAATGCACGCTTACATTATGAAATATAGTTTGAATATATAAAAAAACAAAAACAAGAGAATTGAAAAACATTTTTGTAGGTTCACGCGTTGTTCAGGTAAAATTTTGATATGCAAATATATATATTTATATAAAATATATTTTATTGTATGCCTTTCGCTCATCTCAAATGTAGTTGCCAGTTCTTTGACATTCGCTTCACTTTCAGCTTAAATCGCGATTCTATCTATTTCCACAAATCTGATTCATTCGTAGTTCAACATCTTTCCAGTGGCGTAGTCGAGCTGTTTATAAGAGGGATTTATTTGAAATAAATAGTTAACCAAACTGTTTACAATCTTGTGCACAATCAAGACTCTGTTTACGGCTGGACTGGATTATATATGTAGGCACAATCTTTGAAGATCTTCAGTCATTTATATGCTAAGATCTGAATATGGATATAGCCAACAGACCTTATACACTTTTACACGTCTCGAGCTTCGAAGAAATCAGCCAGCTGGACAGACTTATGCAATAATAATATTACAAATCCAGCCTGAGGTTCGAACCCACAGCTGGGATCTTTTTAGTTCAAGTTCCATTAACCTATAGAGAACAGGCTCAATCTCTCTACTCTAAACTATATCTATATTCTATATCTATATAAACTAGACTCTAGACTCTATACTTTATACGAAACTTTGCATTTCAATTTCACTTTTATCGAAAATATATATGGTTCTATTAAACCCCCCCTTAAATGCGCCTTGACTACGCCGCTGTCTTCTACTCTCCATGCGTCACACATGTCCTCATATAAATATATATATATATATATATATATATATATATATATATATATATATATATATATCTGCTAGTCTGGCTTAGCTAGAATGCGACTTCATCGATGCAAATCAGTTCCGAGTACCCCCGCCCGCCGCTGAATCTCTGTCGTGTCCTCCACTCAACTCCGTCCATTTGGCATCTCTCATGCGGCACATTCAGAACTCCAATGTATCTAGAGATAATATCTTAATGTATCTATATATATTTAGACTGTTCGTGTTGGTTGCTCGTTAAAAGATAAACAGAAGAAGGTTTAGCTTTGTTTTGGGTTAAGCTTTGAAATAAAACTGATTCTTATGCAAATTGATACAATTTCAGATTTTGATGAAACTCAATCCTATAATCCCGAATGGAATGAAAAGGTAAAGGATTTCGCATTGAAATCCTTATAGAGCCAATTATTGATGTATTTTTGTTTTTCTTTTTATTGTTGTTGGTTTTGTATTTGTTTTTTTTTTTCGTTTCCACAAAACATGCACTCAAATATAAACGTAAACAACAATAAATATATATATATTTACTATATATGTAGCTTGTGTAGTTGTAAACCGATTTATACTCTATATATTTATGGCATATCTGTTTTTATTTCCACTCTTTGATATATTTGCATGCCACAGCGTAGCGTTTGGGTAGCTATTTACCTTACTTTATATAAAAAAAATATTTAATTTATTTTTTGTGTGCTTTTCTAATAATTTCTGAATTTGTTTTTCAGGCAAATGCGAATAGCCAATGGCAGGAGCAGTTTGCACAATGGAGTCTCAATTCACAAAATAACTAAAGAAAAAATATATATATAAATGGAAAATACAAACAAAAAAAAAACAAAAAAACACGCTGTGGATCCAACGTTGGAACATATATATATATATAAATATATACACTTAGTGCGGATCGGCGCTTAGCTTTTTAAAAACTTAACACTTATGTTGATCTAGAGCAATTTATTTATTGACTACTTTAGTCTGTACTATCTTATAAAGCATTATAATTTATTTTGGCGGGCATACACATATATATATATATATATATATATTTATCCATAAATATATACTTCTATACGTAGATACGTACACATTGATTTGTGAACAGGAAATCTATGTAACAAAAATTGAAAAATTTTATAAGACTTGCATTTGAAGTCGCAATTCTCTTGAATCTCTATCGTTATGTTTAGCTGGATTTCTTTTTTGAATGCGCTTTATTGCACGTTGGAGTTGTGCAACTATTTATTACATATTTAACAAGAATGAAAATCAAACACATAATACAAATACAAATACAAATACTATATACACATTTATGTACTTAGCAACTAGCGACTTGTTGAAAAAAAGAACGTAAAACTAAAATCAAATTCTAAATGCTGATTCCTTATACTTCCCCAAAGAGGACAGCAGTACAATAAATATTTAAACAAACACTTTGATATACGATATAATAATAACATGAAGTACGAAATCTTTAGCCAGGAACTACGTGAAATTATGAACATATATAATATGACGCGGACTTTCCAAAGTTTATACAATATTTTGGATATTGCATTTTATGTTTGAGTTTTATTTCGAGTTTTGAAAAGTTATTCGACATTAAGGTATCCAATGTTATGTCGATGCTATTTAAATTACTATTAATATCAATTTATAATATGCATTCATACAAAAATGTTATAAAATATAATCGCAATGCATACAACCAGCACAGAAAGATGAAGAACAAAGAGATGATAAACAAAATCAGACATTTATAGACATTATACATAAATAACCACTGAATAATGAAGAATATTACAAAAAAAAGGAGAAAAGTAAATAAAAATACATTTTAAACAATTCTAAACATAGATAGTAATTTGATTTATTTAAAAATGAAAAATAGCCCGCCTTACAAGATAGTTATCGATAAGCACGTTTATAACATTCTGTTAACGCAATTATGTTAGTTAACATTAACGCATAAATGAGTTGCAATAACAGTGACGCAAAATGCGCGCACAGCCGGTGCTGTTAAGTATAACATAACAGAACCTGTTAACGGCGGGTTAACAGTGGTGTATCATTTACGCAAGCGCCGGCTGCGGCGCGCCTCACTCGAATCATTTGTGTTGTGACAGTCGAATCGTGCGGACGTCTTAAATTTGTTGTGGCTCTCGCGTGTGCTTAAAAGTATAAATTAGTAAACTCGGCTTACACAGACATCAGTGAAAGAGAGTAAGAGCGCGCGCGCGCACACACACACGCATACCGAGAGTCGAGAAAAACCAGCTTAGAGCGAGCTAACAAGTGTGTGTCTAGCGAACAGCATCCGCGCTGTGCCGTGCAACGAAAAGAGCCAAAGCTAACTATTTTTGTTTGGTCACGTCTTCGGGCGTCCCAGAGCGCAGCGCCAAATAGCTCAGCGGCAGCTTTTCTTCAACAGTTTAAAATTTACTGTTGCAGCCGACGTACAAATAATCAGCCGTAGGGTGTGGTGCAATATATATATATTTATATTTCTGTACTCCAAAAAGCACAAGAATGTGGCAAGCTGAGCACCTGAAGATTAACAATTTGTGGCATGCACTGCTGCTGCTGCTGATTGCACTCGCCACGCACGCACAGGCGCAGAGAACGCCCACAATTTCGTACATTACGCAGGAGCAGATCAAGGATATTGGCGGCACTGTTGAATTCGACTGCTCGGTGCAGTATGCCAAAGAATATAATGTGCTCTTCCTCAAGACAGACTCAGATGCCGTCTTCCTCTCAACGGGCTCAACGCTTGTGATTAAAGATTCGCGCTTCTCGCTGCGCTACGATCCCAACTCTTCCACATACAAGCTGCAGATCAAGGACATACAGGAAACAGATGCGGGCACCTACACCTGTCAGGTGGTCATCTCCACCGTGCACAAGGTGAGCGCCAGTGTGAAGCTATCGGTGCGTCGACCGCCCGTCATCTCCGACAATTCAACTCAATCGATTGTGGCCAGCGAGGGCAGCGAGGTGCAAATGGAGTGTTATGCCAGCGGTTATCCAACACCGACCATCACATGGCGACGCGAGAACAATGCCATTCTGCCAACGGGTGAGTCTCCCTTTAATTATTAATTAACCAACACTATTAGCTGACCCCAAACCCTCCCCCCTTGCCCCTCAAACAGACCTGTGGCAGGCGTACGATACATTTACATGATATGTCCGTCTGTTTTGGGGCGCTGTCTTCTCTCTCTCTCTCTGTCTGTCTCTCTGGCTGCCACTTGCTATGCATGTGTGTGTGTGTGACCGTGACTCACTCAGTCGTCACCGTTGGCGTTTGTTTATTTGCCTGTTCTAGACTTTATTTTGTTGTATGTTTGCTTTGCGTGTTTTGCATATATTCATTTCCCACCTGTTTTCAACAGCCCTTTTTAGTTATTTTTCTTGCCAGTTTCTCATATGAAAGCGCATTGTTGTCTTATATATACATACATATTACAAAGCGTTAAGCTCGGCTTGCGCTCTCTCACTCTCTCGCGCGCGCTCCCACACCTACACACACAGACACACAGTCACATGCAGCCGCGCTCTCTCCATTTTCGTGTTATGTTTTGTTGTTGTCTTTGCTTTCTTTGAAAATGGCCAACAACTTGAAATTTTATTGCATTTGCTATTGTTGCTGGGGAAAAGCCAATAAAATAATTTTGTAGCCAACAGGTAAAGAGACTAGCGACAAGGTCAATACTAAGCCATTACAGGTGCACATCAATCCCGTATTCTACCTGTTCTAAACACCTTGCGTGCCATAAATGCGCCGCTTGCGCATCCATAATTGATTTTTAAGTCTCGCTGCGCATTTAACAAGATTGCAGCGTCATTTGCCAGCGGCAGCAGCAGCAGAGGCAGCGCAGCATCGGCAATTAGTGGCACTAATCCCGCCAAGCTGAAAACCGAATACTAAGAAGTATGCATATGTGTGTGTGCGTGTGTCTAAATGCAATTACAAATGGTTAAAAAAAAAAAATACAAAAGAAATACTAAAGCTGCACAATTTTTGGCTTAGGCAGCGGCTTAATGTCTTGGGATTAAGTATTGCACAGTTTTCGACTTGAGCATTTTTAAACTGGCAGCCCTTAAATCATAAATTAACTATTGCAATAATAATAGTTTTTTTCTGAAGAACTTTTGTAAGATGGCGACTTGAGCGCTGATAAAATCTGTTTTTAATTATCGATAACATGTCCCAATTGCATGGAATCGATATGAAAATGTATCGATATGCGGTTTGTTTAGCATATATCAGAGCTTAAAAGAACAAGACACACTGTTTTTTGTAGGCATAAATTTGGGCTTTGTGTATTTACACATATTTGGCCATACTTTTTTCAATTTTACCGCAAGACTTTTCGATTTTGTGTTTGTGCATATAAAAGAAAGTTAAAATGTTTGCAAACGCAACTTGACGCTGAGCTTAAGCTATTTCTCACAGTGGAACACTCCCGACTAGAGCACTCTAAATTGATTTCTTCTAAAACGTTGAAAAATTAAGGTAAACACAGTTTTTATTGCTCTAATTGAATAGTTTTATCTGAAACCACGAATCAAACACAAATAGCTTTATTTGGGCCTGGTCACACCCTGTACCATTAAACAGACTTTTTCAAACATTTCAACGATCGACTTGTGCCATCTTTAATTACTTTAGCCTTGACTTGCCTAAAACGTGGACGCTCATTGGAGCGTCTATTAATGGGGTATCCAGCTGATGGTTGGGTGTGTGCTCGGCAAGATTGCTCCCTTCCCGGGCTGAGCACTTGAAACCGAAAGCTACTTAAGGCCTGGAACTGTGTGCTTGGGGTTTTGGGCACAATAGCTGGTATACGCTTGAGAAACTTACTTCAATGTCAGCACTGGCTACATATATATGTATATACACATATATATTTATATGGTACAGTATACACAATAAATCAAAGGTAAATCAACCTTTGAGCAGGACCTCACAGGCAGCAGCAGCAGTCGCCCCTGTGCGGAGTTTCACACGTTTAATTTAAAGCGCTTGGGCAAACAAAAATCCGCGCCAAGCTTTGAAATGCGCCAACGAGCCATGAGCGGGTAGAGAGAGAGAGAGAGAGAGAGCGTGAAGGAGGGGGGGTGTAAGGAGTGCAGAGGCCTGCACTAGAGATGCTTTTATGCGGCAGAATTCGCATTGCGAGGCATTCGACAACTTCAGCACGCGCAATTGCTTCCGCAACTTGAAAACGTACCGTTTGATGGTGACTGCTGCAGCCGCTAGGAAAAAGGAGTGGGTTGGGGAGGGGTGACGGGTGAGAGCAGTGGCCCGGGCATATGAGTGCAAACATATTCTGGCGTAAAGCCAGGCGAGGCAGGAGGCAGGAGGCGTTACTGTGTATCAGACACGGTTACGGCTTGGGTGGGTACAGTGCAACAAAAACAAAGTAAACAACGGCAACAACAACAACAACAACAACCAGAACAACAACAACAATTGTTAAGGCCATGTCGAATGCGCTGAGCCCCGTTCAGCGCCCTTTCGCGCGCATAATTTGTATTTTGATAGCCGGCAAATACAATGCACACAATATACAATATAAAATATATACAACATATACAACATATACAAAATATATATAAATTACAAGCCAAAAAGGTAAAAAAAAAAAAAAACACGACACAAACAATGGGCGCTGCGAATAAACCCCCTCTAAACCCGCTCTTATGCGTCCCTCTTCTGTTGTAAAATGCAAACAGTTCGCGGCAGCCGCTTCTAAGCAACCCCTGCCCAGGAGCACGGGCAGAGGCCAGGGCAGGGCAGGGCCAGGGGCTGGGGCTGGGCAGGGACTACGGGATTGGACCACGCCTTAGCCGCGAGGAAGAAAACAGGGACACGCACATAAACAAACGCAGAAGGAACCCCTAATCAGGCGCTTCCGTTGCCGGTTTTTAGCGCGCAAAAAGAATAAATATATACACAAGTATATAGGGCTAGCCGAACTAGTAGATGCCTTGTTAAATAAAGAAACGTAGCCGTTATTCGCATTCATTTCGCATTATGAAAAATTGCGTGTTTTGAAGGCGATATTTCTGCACCCACATATTGTAAATTTCAATCTTAAATAACTTTTTGTTGTGCGATCTTTATGAAATTTGCAGGGTATCAAGAATACTTTTTTAAGCTGGGCATATACCTAGAATAAAACAAATAGAAGAAGCCATATGTCTATATATATATGTTATTGTCTACTTCGTGAAGAAGTGCAATAAACCCGTGTCTTATGTTTACAGGGTATTCTAAGTGAACCTTGACTCGCCAGAGAGCTAAAAACTCTTAAATCAATCAAATAGACAGCTAGAACATGGCTATATCTAGAATATTCAGGCTGAACAATCAATATACTCCTCTCATATGCTTACAGGGTATTCCAGGTGAAGGGTGTGTCCTCTCGCGATCTTTGACTCGGTGCAAGGGCCAATTTGTGCGTTGCCAAGCAAATCGATTGGGCCTTAATAACGTTAAAGCGTCAACAGAATAAATTGATAGCACCTGGCTAACTGCCCTACCCCTGCCTCTACCCTGCTCTGTCTCCCCTCCCCTCGGCCCAGCTGCACACCTGTTTAGGCATGCAAAAATTGCATCGGCCAATGGTTTATTTATCAGGCAACTGCATTGCGTTTTGGCCATAATAATAAAGCTCACCTTGGCCCAACTCGAGCCTCACGTGAGGCCAGCCAAATTGGGTTTCGAATGTTGTGTCCGGCTTTACAAATTTTCGAGCTGCGTTTGCTCAAAATAAATAAAGCAATAAAGAAATGAAAACAAACAGAAAAACAACGCGCATCCATTCAAATTTGCAACGCTCGCAATTTGTTGTTTATTTCTTTTTAATTCTGGCATCATTTCAAACGATGCCAACAGAACGAGGGCAGTTCAAATAATGATGCGATTATATCAAAAATCATCCATTCTCTTAGGCAAGACCCCAGTATTCCTTCAATTCGTGTTAATAACTCATTTTTATTGTCTATGATAAGACTCTTAAACCAGATGTCAAATATCCAATTTAATCTTTAAAACTCGAAAACTATTTGAACTATAAATATACATAAATAGACTGTAGAGAGATGAGATTGAGCTTAGTTTGTTTAGATATTCTTCTTAGCAAAGCAAGTCAAATTTCCAGGTTCATATGTATGTCCGGCCATTCTGCGCATTCTATTGTCTCGGGAGTTCGAACCCTAAACTTTTTAACTTAATTTCTTAGATAATGGGAACACTTTGGGTAATATGTAAGTCTCACTCTTCTCTCTTTTTGTGGAATTCTTCTTATCAAATAGCGCATGCATTCTGCGCATTCTATCTTCCGTCTTCTCGAGGGTTCGAACCATCAACTTCATGCTCAAATACTTATTTAATTATTTAATTTCTTACATTATTGGAGCTTGGGTTAGTATTTAACAGTCTAACTTACTCTTCTCTCTTTACTCCGAACTTTGTTTATCTATGACTCTGCTGTCGCCCATTCGACGATTGCTTCTTCTCGATCCTGAACGTGTTAATTCTGTCTTTGCTACATTCCTTATTTTATTGCAATCTTGGAGCTTATTTAACAGTCTCACTCTTCTCCCTTTTTCTCGCACTACCCTCGAATTTGCGGATAATTTCTCAACTTATTCGTAATGCTTTGTTATGATGTCTGACAGGAAACATTTGGGTTCTGCATGGGCATCATTAGGAGAGCACTTCTCGTGCTGTTAAATAAACAATTACACAAAACATATCCGAATGTTTAGATCCCAATCGAGCGATAAGATCTAAGAGAAACAGCAACAAGCGAAAGCCAATTGACGCTTATTGGACAATAATGTGGAACTGAGCGAAAAGATCTGCTCTCCAGATAGATGCATGTGTATATGTTCATGTGTGATCGCTTGTCACATGAATCTTAGTCTCTGAATGTCAAAATATACCCCTTAAAAAAATAACTGAATAGAGAGGGGAGCTACTTGAGCGTGAAAACGTTTATGCAAATTACGAGAACTCTTGAGTGCGTTTCGAGTGCTCCAATTGCGTAATCGAATACCAAAATATATTTGCAATTTCAAAACATAATTTTTGGGGGTTCAAAGTTAGTTTCTAGGGTGAAATATGAAAGGGTCTGATATGGAAATTTTTATGAAATTTACGCTTAAAAATTTCGTTGCGCAATTGATGCGCCACTCGAGGCTCGCAACGGGGCGTGGCCAAATTGGCAAAATAATCGCAAAATATATATTTAATGAAAAATTGCTAGCATGCCACTCAACGAGCCTCCCCCCCTCACCCCCTCACCCTTCGGTATACCCTTCTGGCAATTGGATTTCTGCATCCACTTTTGCCACTGTCCAAATATTTGCAAGTAATTAAGTTTTTGCACACATGGAATTAAATAAGGGAAATAAAGGAAAGTGTAAGGAGGCACGAGTTTTATGTATTATTATTGCATATGCAAGCATAATTTCTGCCACACACCCCCTTTCCCCCTCTCTCTCTCTCTCTCTTCCCTGTTGAGGAAGTGTACACAACAATGTTGCATTCTGTGTGTTTGTGTGTGCCTTATGCATTATGTTCGCTCTGTTCTAGTTGCAGATACAAAGGCAGAGGCAATAAACAAGTTGAGTAGTAAAAGACTCAGAGATACCCTGTTAACATCTGCGAGTTGCCGCACTTCTATATCATCTTACATTACCTACCCTCCGGCATATATTCTTTTCGCCTCTCCGGCGCACTCTAAACAATGCATTTCTAAATAACTCGAGTATTCCTTGTTTGATTGTTGTAAAATTTTCAAAGCTTGAAGATAATAGTCCAAAGTGTGTGCATACCAAACATCAAGAGCTTATCTCTAAAAATGATATATTTCTGGCCACTCTGAACAAACGTTTCTTAAATAACTCGTGTATTCCTCATTTGATTGCTATAAACTTTAACTAGCTTGAGTATAACAGTCGAATGTGCTTGCACACCAAAAATCAAATGCATATCTCTGTTATTTTTGTTAGGAGCTGCCTTCTTCTGTCTGCCCTTTGTTTTTGCCCACTTACTATAGATACAGTGCACAAGAACTAGCAAGCACAAAAACACCAAGAAAAGCAACAATAATATGATGATGACGTACTGAAAAACTTGTTTATGAATGTTGGTTGCTGGGGCAACGACCACATGACAAAGCGGGCCCAGAAACTAGCAACTGGCAACGGCCAACGTGCAACGTACAACTAGGGATTGGTAACTGGTCAGTTTTGAGGCAGAGGGTCTTCGGCCGCTCTGTACTTTGAGTTGGCTGAAAAGTAAAGCGGCGCGCTCAGCCAATCGGCTGAAAGTGGCCAACTAACTTGTTAGTTAATTGCTTGGGCTTTTACTATATATTTTACAGCCTAGCCCCATTTTGTGGCTATGACAATGGGTAAATGATTTGGCTGTAGCCAGCAATTCCCAAGATCTGTGCCTCGATTTTCGTTAGTACAAGCGAGAAATTTAGAGGATTTATCAAGTATTTTAAGTGTTATTTGAATTAACTTTCGAGTTTAACCTAACAGCTCTGGTTATGTTAATAACATGTCATGTTAAAGCTCAATGTTAGAATTCGCTTAATCTTCTCTTCACTTAGAGCTGTTAAAATTGTGTTTTAAGCCAATTTTAACTGTGGAAAATATGTAAAACTATTTTTTTAAAACCATTTCGCTTAGCTCACGTTTAATTTTTGCTGCCATTTTGTGAATTTTATTAAAGAAACTCTCCAGTTTAATGCTCCCTACAAGCTTAACAGTTCAGCGTATGTGTAATCGGCTTGACATTTGGTCTTCTCTTGCAATAAAGCTATTAAAATTATGTTTTAAACCAATTTAAACTTTTTTATATAAAAAATGTTGTGGGGAAATATATAAAAACTAGTTTTGTTTTTTAAATCTTACATTTAATTTAGTCGCCATTTTGTGAACAACCTTTTTTACCGCTCAGCCAAAGTAAACTCAATATATATGTATATGTATTTATGTAGATTTCTCTGTATGTCCGTGTCCTTTTGGGTCTACTACCATTGTGCATTGCGCTTATCACACAAAATTCACGTATTTGCCGGCAATTTCATTATTTACTCAGCACTTTCGGCGTCGCGTTGCACGTCACACAGAGGACCGGCTTTTTAATCCTAATCCATATCAGACACGGGTTTTGAATACCGAATATTTCCCACCCTAACTCTATTTGTGTTTATTTTCAGGATTTGGGCATATTTGTTTAGGAACGCAACATTCACTGTCAGATTTATGTTGATACTTTATTGTAATTGCGATTTTAATAGCTGTTACTTGAGTTTGAGATTTCTTGAAACTATTTACTAGCGAGCGTTAGAGTCGAGTACAGAGACGAGGGCGACATAAATTCAATTATACGACATTTTTCCAAAAATGAAAAATAAAAAAAAAAAACGCTTAAAACTCAATTGTGTTGAGCCTTTTGTGAGTCTCTCGATGGACATGGTCTCAAATTCTTGAGTTGCTTCGCAATTTGTGTGTGTGTGAGGGTGTGTGTGTGTGCGTGTGCGTGTGTGTGAGGGTGTGTGTGCTGTTGTGTACAATCCAATAAATGGCATGCCGGGTAGCTATAATGTGCTCTACTCGAAGAAATCACTTTTCAAAAGTCAACAACACAATGTCTACCCGAAGGGGGCAGGAGGAGGGTGGGCGGCGTTTTTTTTTTGCCGTGGGGATGATTCGAGTCTCGCCAGCGTCCGGAGGGTGTCTGCGTTTTGTGGGTTGTGCGGTTGTCGCTGTTGTTGAAGGCTGAAGGTTGATGCGTTAGCCACCAAAGTGGGTGCATTCACATGTCTCAAGAGCTTGTTATATGCTCGATACATGTGTGTGTGTGTGCTTGTGTGTGTGTGTGTGTGTGTGTGCACCACCAACAACAAGCAGCTGAAGAAGAAGAAGGTGACTACTCATAATGTTGATGTTGCCTGATGAGTTTTGGGTGACAAAACAGGAAGAGGCGACAAATTTGCAAAGGCATGCAATTTTTAATAAGAACAACAGAGTGCAAAGAAGAGACTGAGAGGGAAGGTGAGCGAGAGAGAGAGGCAGAGGGAGATGCTGCATGTCAACATACATCAGGTGTTTTCCGCTGACCTCAAGTAACTTGACTTCTACGGCAGCTGCCTGGCTGAGACTTGACTCGAATAATGCTTGGGTATTGCAGGAAAACATATTGTAAAATCAAAGAAATACTTGCGCTATACGAAGTAGAGCTAGAGTGCAAAACATGCCCTAGATCAGGTTCAACATGCGCATATATTAAAAACATGTCAAAATTGCAGCTCAGTTTTGTCAATTTATAAGCAAGAAATAAAATCCAGCCTCAATCAAATCGTTGTCTTCTATCTAAGAAATCGAAATTGATGTGTCCAACCTCAAGTAACTCGAATTCTAGCGCAGTTTTAAGGCTCAAAACTTATTGTGTGAACAGCTGGAATACGAAATTCCTCTTAAACAATTAGGTAAACAAATAAAAAATGTAAATAATAGATAGAAAAAGGCAGTTAAAATTCTTAACAATCGGCCTAAAAGTGAACAAGATTGATTTCCAAAACTCTTAAAACGCGACTTCTAAAAGAATTTCAAAGCAGCAATTGTCATATATCTAGTATAACTAAAGAATATGCCAAATATGACTAAAACAACAATACGGATTGTCAATTTGTAGTTCTGCTAGCGAAAAATGAAATAACTCGAGTTCTAGATAAGCTGCATAGCTCAATTCTGTGTTAGACGTGGATTATCTAGGAAATACTAAATATATATAATAATGATAATACTAAATATAACTCGACTCAAAGAAGACCTTCAGCTATGAAGTTAAAGTTAGGTATAATTCGAGAAATAAAAGAAATAAATTTGTCGGAGCTATTTCCACATGATATATGTGGGGTATTTGGACTCAATGCTATCAGAAATGGCAACCAAATGAATAAAATACTCTACGAAATACTCCAAATAAAAAACTAGCAATACAAATCGACTCAAAGAAGAGCTGCAACTATGAAGTACGCTTTATGCTGGGCCTAAATTAAGCTACATTTTGAGGTTTTTAAAGAGCATTTACCACATAGTATATACGGGGTATACGGACTCAATGCTAACGGAAACCGAAACCAAATATAGGCAGAGGAATCTCTCGAAAAAATCGGTCCACAAAATGTACATAAAAAAAAAAAGTGAAAATTGCATTAGAGGCAAAAACAACGTGTGCGCAGTTTTTAATTGGATTTTTGCTAGCCCAGAGCCGCAGATAGACAGACAGAGGTATGGAGGAAGAGGAGCAGGTAGGGGAGAGAGGAGGAGTGACGACTCGCAGAGTAAAGTTTCTGGTCTGGAAGTGTGCAGCGAGCGCAAATAATATGGTGCGTCATTAAAAGCCGACGTGGTTTATGATGAGTCACACGTGGTTGTTGTTGTTGTTGTTGTCGTGGTGCATTAACATTCATAATTTGCACCTGGCAACGTTGCATAGAACCCAAATCTCCCTCTTGCCCCCCTTACAACTGTGTTGACATTTGAAGAGTCGCCTGTTTTTCTTGAGCAACAACTTCATTTCGCCAAACGGTTTTGTTTGCAGCGTCCCAAAAAAAAGCTGTAAGAAAATGGAAAAACCAATGCAGGAAATTGAAAGGGAAAAACAAATATGGCCGCAGGCAGTTCAAACCGAGCTCGTACCTGTTGAGAGGAGGAGGAGGAGGAGGAGAAGACGCGGGGCAGACACTTTTTTTTTTTGGGCACATTTTTCCTGTCAATTTGAATTTCGCGTCGTCTGCCGTTGCTTTTGATTGGTGCGAATAGATTTTTGCATGGCATACAAATTTCCATTTCCTAACGGGCCGCAACGGTGGTTGTTACGGGCCCAAAATGGCGGCCGCTAATCGTAGTTTACCGTATCAGAAAATATATATATGTGTAGCAACCCTTCAATTTTCTCGCAACTTGTCACAAATTTTCCAAGCCAGCGCGCAGCAAAAAAACACAAAAACAAAATATATATATATATATATAGAAATAGGAATTTAAATAAAACTAAACGTTGGCGATAAACAAAATTGCTGGAAAGTAATGCCGGGCCAGGTGTTAGGGTCGCAATGGAGCGGGGCGATGTGTTGACTTACCCCATAAAATATGGCTCAAAACTCAACAGCTTGAACAGTTTTTGACGGCTCGCTGAAAGTCGCTCAAGCGTCTGTCGCCAGTTGAGCCCCGGTTTGGGAACCTGCCTGAAATTGTGTTGTCGACGGGCGTTTTAATACCCTCTATACGCAGGGCATTTGGATTGTGGCGTGAAGTGTGTAATGCCAGGTCGAAGATAGGGGAAGAATTAATGCTGACTAGTTTACTGAATGATTGATTGATTGATGATTTATGATCAATGCACAGTCCAAAAGCTTGCAGCTAGAATGTGTAATGCATAAGTTTCTGGTAATTTGCATATTAACATAGTTCATTTAAGCCGGACAGCGCCGGGTTATTTTAGCAGAGTATATTTTTTCTAGCCATACATTGCACATTTGCCAATTGGTACGCGCAACGCCGGGCTATTGCCTAGCACTAAAAAAGTTTCTCTAGCTAGTTTTAACAAGACACAACACGTATTTGTTATATTTTGCAGCAAGTGTATTTATTTGTCGGCGCACTTTAGATATATATTTCTTAACGTTTGCTTCAATTTTAAAATTTCTCCCCCCTCCCTCTCCCCGCCCGCTAGAATGCATTTCCTCTGAGTCGGCATGTTTTGTGAAGGTCTCTACAAAGCGGCCTCTGTTACAATTCGCATGCTTTATTTTTTTTTCAACCTTTGTGAGAGCTCAGGTAATACCTGGTGCTGCTGCTGTTACCTGTGATGTACCTCAAAAGGCTGTCTCTGCTGCTGCTGCTTCTTCTCACTTCTCACCTTGCCCTTGCACTTTGCACAATTTTCATTTTCTTCTGCTGCTGCTGCTGCCTTTAACTGACAATTTATCTCTGGCTGTTTGCCCAAGGGACGAAGTTGTTGTTGTTGTTTCTGGCCCAGACAGGTTCCTTCTTGGCCTGGCTTAAACAAATGCACGGCTGTCTGATTTTTCATTACCATCGCTCGCAGCGTGTGTTTGTGTTTTCCTTTCATTAGTTGGCTGCAGTTGCAACACACACGCACATTCACAGTTTTTCCTGCTCGTCATGCATCCTCCTCCTTCTCCTCCTGCCCTACAGCAAAGTGTTTTTAATTCTCTCATTAGTAACTGAAATTACAACGCCAACATTTAGACTCTGACTGCGACTCTGGCTGGAGATCAGAAGCCAGTGTATGCATCATTTCCGGCTAAAGAGAGACACAGAGAGAGGCAAGTAGAGAGGGGGCCCATGCATTAGCTCCATTTGTAACATTTCCCCCTATATCATTTTCAACTGAATGCGGGCTCGTTAATTGATGTTGGTGTCAGCTCCATTTCCAGTCATCTTCTCAATTTGTCATATCAAACAAAAACCGTGTTATTACACGAGCAATCAGCTTTAGTAGTCGGTTAGACTCGACAAATTAAAGGGTAGCAGTTAGTTGGTACTAGAATTCTTTTACATTTTGATATATGAATTGATATTTGTTATTAGTATAATGGATTTTGTGCGATTCGCCAAAGGTTTCATATTTCTAAATGGATTTTCTGGTGGATTTGAACTGGCGAATTCTCTTACGATTGTCCGACGCTCAGACGAGAGGAGATGCGATGAAAAGAATAGAAAATTAAAGAAAAGATTAGAAAATAGAAGAGAAGAGAAAGAAGAGAGAGAAAAGAAGAGCGAAAGAAAGAAGGGAGAAAAGAGATAAGAGTAGAGTATAGTAAAAGTGCAGAAGAGAAGAAGGGAAGAAGGGAGATAACAAGAGAAAAAGAGAGTAGAGAGAAGGGAAGAAGAAGGGAGATAAAACGTGAAGAGTACAGGAGAAATGAGAAAAATATAAAGGATTTAAGAAGAGAAGAAAAGAGATGGGAAGAGAAGAGAAGAAGGAGAAAGAGAATGGAAGATGAGGAAATATAAAAAAATATACGAATTAAATAGAATAAATAAGAGATTAAAAGGAAAGAAAAGAACAGAAAGGGAAAGGGAAAAGGGAAGCATATCAAGGAATGCATACAAAAAAGAAGAGAAGATAAATGAAAAAAAGGGAATCGAACTAATTAGTTGTTCTTCTATGTTCAGTCTCGTTAGGCCAATGTTATGTCAGCTAAAATTGTAATTACAATAGTCAAACAGTCGATTATCGAAAGGCAAACTCGATGCTGTTCAGCTATTGCGCCTTGTTTCAGAATGATATATGAGCTGGGATTTTGTAATTCGTCTGCATTGTTTATCCTGCACACATTTCGGATTGATATACGATCCGAAACTGAATTAACCCTAATTAACGCCACTTCACAACATGCACAACAAAAGGCGTCCCCTTTCATAGATCATGTTCGTGCCACAGGATCGCATTCATCTTATCGCATATGAGTCGAGTTTTTTGGGGTTTAGTTAGCCGAGGCTTAATAAATTTAACCCAAATTGTCTGAAAGAGTCACATCTTGTGCATATATTGTGATTCTTGACTTTAATTACAAACATGCCCACAAAACTGTGCTGAAGCCCTCTCTCTCTCTCCCTTCCTCTCTCCCTCTCTATTGAGACAAAAGAAAGCTGCGTCTTGAGACTTGTCTTGCATACTTAATAGGTAATTAAATATTTTTTCTTTTTGCCCGTCTGCCACGCCCCAATTAAGCGCATGCGCGACCTCTGCGAAATGAAATTTGTTTGTTTTCCTGGGTTTTTTTTTTAGCAATTTTTTAAACGGTTCTCACTTAGCTAACGGGCTAAAAAATGTGTCGTGTTCGACCTGACCTGCATCTCATTTCATGCAACAGCTAACAAAACATTAAATACTTGACTGAATTTGTCATCGTGAAGAAATGTAGAAATGGGAAACGGGAATCGGGAATGGGCAAAGGGGCACATTTGTTATGGCAACTGCGTGTGCAGCTCAACCTGAGCCGGAGACACGATCTGTCACGAGCTGTTGCACTTGGTACGCTTCCAGTGACACGTTCCCCAAAGCAAAAGTCACAATTTGTATGGATACCCTGTAATTGCTGAGAAATGTGCTTGATAAACTGATAGAGATGTATACTATAGACAAGAGGGGGAAACTTTAAACCTTTTAAGTAGTGCATTTGTATACCCTATTGTCAATGTGAAGAAGAAGGGTATACAACCGTAAATATAAACTTCAAGTATAGAATGCAGAGATTTGCGAAATTAATAGTTTTCCATCCATTTTTCACATTTGCGGGTGGAATTTGACAAAGCCCCGTCTCTGTCATCATTAATCAGGGGTAGATTATCAATAGTAGATCATCAATCAGTCAATCATCAAGAGTTTTTGCTGTAAACATTGCTGAAATTAAGCTAAGCTGCTTTAAATAAACCATTTCCACGCCTTTTCCATATTTGCGGGTGAAAATTGCCAAAGCCCCGTCTCACTGCCCAGCTCTTACAATTTGGGCTGTGAGTAGATTTTTTAATCAAGGGTAGATCATCAATTCAAAGAAATCTACTCTGAGGCCAGCCTCTGTTAGCTTTACAGGGTATCTGCTAGTGCAGCAGTCAGCAAGTAAATTCTGGCTACTCCTTTGACACTTCGTTGACCAACTGTGCACGTTCCACAAACGTAATTCGTTTCGGGCTAATTAAACAAAAGCCCAGCTCTAGTTGGATTTCTTTGGTCTCCGATGAATTGTCGCAATATTGAAATGAATTTCTGTATTTCATTTGCCCGCATCCAGAGTGCATCTTAGGTATTTCAATTGATGTATGCAATTCAATTGTCGCCAGGCGTTGCTCCCAATCCCCTTTCACCCCCCTCTCTGGCAACGCCTCTGCCTCCTCTGTCGATTCAATTTGAATCAAATGCATTTTACTTCGACTCCCCAGCGCAATTAATTTGAAATGTTTCAGCCGAATGAGCAAACGCCTATGTACATATATATATATGTTTATATATACATATACACAATTCACATCCCTCAACCCACATTTCTTTGCCCCCCCTCCCCTTCGCCCGCATGCATTTTGCATAGGTTCCATAAAGCAATATTTCGTGCTGCACACGGTCAACGCTCCTCGTGCTCAGCTTTTGATAGTTTGTGTTTGCTTGTCAATTGTTTCGAGCTTCAATTTCCAAATGTTTGAAGAGTCGCAAATGCGCTTGAGCTAGAGATGAGCGCGATAAGTCGACACGACACGACACGAGCACGACAAGAACACGACACAAATGTTTGAAGAGTCGCAAATGCTGTCGAGCTAGAGATGAGACAAGATGAACACGACAAGAACACGAGACAAGCACGACTAAGGCAAACACGACACGCGCTCAACTCTAACCTCACTTGTGCACCTGGCGTCCGGGCATGTTCATAGATGGGGGGAGGGGTGGAGCACAGGTAATCGACAAGGCGCATTGCCCTCGTTTCAACTTCCGGTTATGAACTGAACCGAATGCTGCTGCTGCTGCAGTTGCAGTTGCTGTCGCTGCTTTTGCACTCGCATTCGGATTCCCATTCACGTTTACGCTTCAGTTGCTTGATGCACTAAACCCCGCCCCCCTCCCAGCTGGCTCCCCCTTTTACCTAGGCTGTCCTCCCGCTAGCAATTGTGTGAGTGCGCGCTTTTCAAAAATTAGTTTGCAAAAAAAAAAAACGTTGCCGCATGTCTAAATGGTTTGCTGCTTGTTAAAGGTCATTAACGTGGCTATTGTTATACAGACACTCGACACGGGAATTCAAATGCGAGTAAGAGTGCTCGACTAGGAGATACCCTAAGACATGTGTCCGATCTTTTCAGCGTATTAAATATGGCATCCAAATGTGTGTAAATGCCAAGAGACCATGCCTCTAAAGGGCATTAGAATGTATGTTATTATAGTATATTACACACCATATACATATACCCCAGCTTTTATAATCCTTGAGCTATTCCCATTCTAAATTTTCGATACGAACAAATAGAACGACTCGACTATTGAAGCTGATCAAGAATTTGGATGACTTCTTCTGCCTGTTACATGCATTGACTACAAATCATCATACCCCTTCTTAACCACTTGCCATGCGTGCGGGGTATCAAAAGGTCACCCGTCATTTGCGGCGCCTCATTAAAATCAGATTTTTCCGAGTGCACAAACACAAAAGCCGCCAGATTTATACATTTAACTCCATTGATAGCCGGACGCACTTGAACACCCTTTGCTAATGACTACCTCTCTCCTCTCCCTTTCCAGATAGCGCCACTTATGTGGGCAACATACTGCGCATCAAGTCGGTGAAGAAGGAGGATCGCGGCACCTACTACTGTGTGGCAGACAACGGCGTCAGCAAGGGAGATCGTCGCAACATCAATGTCGAGGTGGAATTTGCGCCGGTTATAACGGTGCCGCGACCACGTTTGGGTCAGGCGCTGCAATACGACATGGATCTGGAGTGCCACATTGAGGCGTACCCGCCGCCGGCCATTGTTTGGACCAAGGATGACATACAGCTGGCCAACAATCAGCATTATACCGTCTCGCACTTTGCCACCGCCGATGAGTACACCGATTCGACGCTGCGCGTCATCACGATCGAGAAGCGTCAGTATGGCGACTATGTGTGCAAGGCAACGAATCGATTTGGTGATGCCGAGGCGCGTGTCAATCTCTTCGAGACGATCATACCCGTCTGCCCGCCGGCCTGCGGCCAGGCGTACTATGGCGGCGCCGAGCACATGGCCACCTCGGCATCCTCCTTGGCTCTGCTGGGCATTCTGATGGCGCTGCTCTACACCAGATAAGCCAATCCAGCCAAATCCAGACCCACCTCGACGCTCCATATCTAATCCATCAATCACATTTACGAATATATATATACATATATATATCTGAAAGTATATATAGCTACACATGATTAGACAACAGCTGTAGTTGACTTTGATCTGTCGCAAAGCTCTCTTTAATTTGTGTTCTTGCTTCTATGTTAAAAGTTCAAACCTGCCTGCGAATACCATTTTTCCAAGCTATTAAACGTCCAACCTTATGTTAAGTTAAATATAAGTTTCACTCAGAAATGAATCATCTTTAATTGGGCCTAGAACAAACCCAGAAATCGACACAATTTTTCTTGAAAACCCGTCCGTTCATTTTTTCTCTCTATGTATATTTTTAAATAATTTTAGAAGTTAATTAACTAATATACATATATATATATATTCTCAATATATGCATACATCACAACAGCGAAAAGCAATTCTCCATTCCGTTTACACACAATCACATATTTATGAGAATATTTTATTTTTATTAAATAAATAATAAAGTATTTTCGTGCTGCTATATAATATGTAATTAGCATCGTAAAAGTCTGCTCAATTCGAGATACAAATGCGAAAAAAAGCGACAACAAACGAAATCGTTGTGCATTCAATTTTAAGCGCAATTCGACACAAAAAAAAATTAAAAAAAAAAAAAAAACAAAACTTTTGTAGCCCATTTTCGAGCGGGTGTAAATAAAAACCATGCGACTTTTGTAATAAAAAAAAAAAAAAAATGAAAACGTAAAATAAAGCAAAAAAAAAAATATGTAAAAAACCAACAAGCCCAACTCAACTTAAAGATAACTAGTTATCTCTTTTGTTATTGTTATTATATATCAATTGCTTAATTTTATAATGGCTTTTGGAAAAGTGCACTGGTTGCTTTTGAACTTTTATATGATTGTTAAGTTAAGACTTAATGGAACCTCCCGCTGTGGCTATGCGATAATATAGATTGAATTCTGATTCGTAGACCGCATAGTTGGCGTTGTTAAAGCGTTTGCTCGGCGGCACATACTGGCGCAGCGGATTGTCCAGTATGAATCGAAAGATGCGCTCGATCCTGTGCAGCTGATGCTGCGTCTTGTCGCCCAGGGACTCAATGTTATCCAGCAGCTGTACGATTTCCTCGTGCTGGCGACGCGCCTTCAACTTCAAATCGTGCGGATCAACTGGACGTGGAATGGAAGCGGAAATGAAATAGAGGCTACAAGGAGCGGGAGTAGGCCTACGCCGATGCTGAGCTTACCAATTAACGTCTCCAAATTCAATTTCATGTCAGACGTGTGCGCGGCAATTGCCGACGCCCACAAAATGCGTTTACGTACTTCCTGCAGGGCGCCCTGGGGCGTTAGCAAATGGCCGGGCGCCAATTGCATGGTGGTGGCCAGTTCCTGTGACTCCACGATGAGCGGATTGGCCGAGAGCAAAAAGGCGCTGCAAAAACAAAAAAACAAAAATGGTCAAGAGGCAGACACACGAATATATATGTAGGAGCAGTCATACCAGGCAGGCGGCACACAGCTAAATTTCTCGAGCGGCATTTCGGCGAATGTATTCAGCTCGAGCAGATGACACGGCAGCGAGGAGCCAGTGCTGGATGCTGGCGCCATCAGCGGCGTGGACGTAGTGCAGCCGGGCATTAGTGTTGTATTGTCGAAACTGCGACGCAGCGTGGTGTCCAAGGGGCTGGTATCGATTTCAAGCTTGGTGCTGGAGAACATGCTATCGTTGGCCAGGCTGAAGCTGTCCATGCCCATGAACGACATATTGCCCACCTTCAATTTGGTGCTAAACAAATGCGACTTGGAGTTCTGTTGCTGCGTGGCCACCTGCATGTCGTCCAGCATGTTCCTCAGCATATTCTTCGAGTATAGGATTTTCTCTTTGATCTGCGACAGCTGCAGCATGTCGTGCTGTATGCGATTGATGGATGTATTGATTTCGCCATACATCTGCTTGATGGAGCCCAGCAGCAGCTCGTGATTTTCCAGTTGTTTGGCGCCCGCTTCCAGCTCCAGGCGCAGCTGCTCGATCTGCTCGGTGAGATAATCGTTGCGCGCCCGATTAAAATTGCGCATATTATATTGCAGTATAAAGTCGGAGATGATTTCCTCGCTGGCGTCGTCGTGGTCACCATCATCGGCGCTGCTGGTGATGCCATTGAAGTTGTTCACCTTCCTCTGCAGCTCGTCCACAAATGTGCCATAGGCCGCGGCGAAACGCTCCTCCAGCTGAGCCACTTCGTTCTGAGCACACAAATGCTTGGCCACAAGGCCGAGTAGCTCCGCCTTGGTTTTGAGCAGCTTCACATGGAAGTTATCCAAGGGCGGCTTGGATAACGCCACAATGCCCGTTGCGTCCAGGCTGTGGTTGCTCTTGTTTAGTTGCATCACGTGCTGCATCTGCTCCTCCTTGAGCCGCATGATCGCATTGAAGAGCAGCACGTTTGGTGTGTTGGCAAAGATGTCGCGCATTTGTGACCACAGCCGCAGTTTGGCCTCGGTCAGCTGTTGGCCACTGTTGCCTTCGGCATTGCAGATGTTGTAAAAGTGTTCCAGCTCCTTGAGCGCCTGCTCCACGGCCTTGCTGGCAAGCTTTTCACTGGCATTCTTATTGCTCAGCTTGACGGGCATTGTGGCCAGAATTTGGGCCTTGTTTTGCAGCTCCTGTTCGTAGTTTTTAGTAAGTGACTCCAGCTTAAGCTGCAGTATATGGCATCTGGACCGATGCAATTGCTCTTTGTGCGTGGCGCTGATAGTCTGTATATCTATGGGCGAGAAGGGTATATTAGTTTGTGTACACCCTCGAGTGGTTTACTTACTCTTAATTTTGATGGACGCGGCCAGGCTATCATATTCCTTTTTGGCCTCCGCCAGGCGCAGCTCCGACTTCTCCTTTTCCTTCTGCAGATCCTGCATTTTCAGATGGATTTGCAGCTGGCGCGGCAGAAAGCTGCGCCCACAGGCGGGCACCACCTTGCCCTTGTGCTGTTGCACCTGCGCTATGAGTAGATTCTCGCGCACCGCCTGCACATGCTGGCGCGGTTGAATGCGCGACTGAATTTGAACAAAAAGCTGATTTTGACGCGATTTAAATATGCTGAAAACGAACAAAAATGGCGGTTTAGAAAATATTTGAACATAATCGTAGAACTTACGATTTTAGCGCCTCCTCGCTGGGCAGGGCGTTGGGCGGACAGCCAAGACTGGTGGCCCATGCGCGAAACCCTGTTATCTGTTCATCGAAAGCCATATTTAAGCAAAACGAAACTAAAATGTTTTTAAAAGCCGCGGCCGCGCAATCACAGTTACGCGCATACACTTAAGCAAAACAATGACAGGGCTGTGTCGTCGGCCTGAACCAACACAGAGCTGAATTGCTGTTATCGATTAACGCTGTTATCGTTTAACAAAATGTAAAAACTTTATTATGTACACACTTAAATGATAGCGCAATTTGAACTTAACATAAAATCAAATGATGTATTAGTTTTTAAGCACCTAAGCCGCATTGAGTGACAAAAGACTTGGCCAACTCACATTCTGCGCTCTGTGTCCAGCGCTGGGCTGGACAATTCTTAAAGTATTCCATGTATGTGCAGCCTAGCACAATCGCCGCAAAAGGACTGCACTTGGGCTGTTTCGGATTAAATTGCTGAATCGCCGCCAATCTTCGCTGGGCTTGTGGCTCACACTTGGTAAACGCTGCTGTCATGGCCTCCACATATGCCGTATCATTGGAGAATTTCATGGACAGATCCTTGCGTATCACTTCCAAGTTGAGCGTCTTTGGCTCCTGCTTATATTGCGCCGTTGTCAGAATGCAATCGGCCAGGCACTGTGGATAGACCTTTGCTATTAGAGATTACTAAATCCACGGGATTTTCGTATACTCACGGTTGCTGAATCAATGGAAGGTGGTCCAGTATTTTGTTGTCCATTTGGCGTTCCAATAACTTGCTCGGCGCATTTCTCGGCGATCTGGTCTCGGCCTCCATCCCGACAACAGCGAGCAGGATCCTAATATTTGCAGAATATGCAGCAAAATGTTTAAACAACTTAATTTATTTACTTACCACTAGCTGAGGAGGTCGCTGGCAATCAATATTCTGGCCAAGCACAAAGGGGTCATACGCCAATCCAACTAGAATAAAGGCCAGAAAATGTTTGCTACTCCACATTGCTTCCAAATTGTATGCTTCTCGCTGATTGTCCAGGTAAACTGATAATATTGTTTAGACAAGCACAGGTTTTTATATGCCCCATGCTAGAACATGAATATAAAGACTGGAAACTAGTTAATAGCGTCAGCCACGCAGAACAAATAACTTTGGCCAGGTTCATTGTTGCAATTGGATGCTATTTGGGGCCAATGTCATATCTAATACCATATTTTGGAACGTTGACATCGAAAAAACCGACAGGTTAAAGTTTCATTAAACATATGCGTTTTCAATAGAGAACCTATATCACCTGGTCAATTAAACAGCAATTTTCGGACTGAAAAAGAGGAAGTACAATTACCCGCGTTATTTTCTTGTTTGTTGTATTTACATATGTGTCACGTTTTGAAGGTGATAAGTGCAAATAACTACACATGTTTATGATTAATGGTAATTTGAAAATTTAAATCCGCAACGGTTTTTATTTTACATCCTGCGCTTAACAGAAATCTCCACTCCATGTTAATTCGCTGTTATCTAATCAGCTGTTATTGCCAACGTTTGAGATGCGCAACTATCGCATTAAAGCAAGAAGAAGCATAAAAGCAGATGGATGTCAACGCTAAAATGTAGATAAGCCATAAACAAAACGTTTATATTTGTTAAATGCAGTAATTAATTAAAATTTCAATTGCAGTTTAGTTGTGGGCGATGTGCGCGGTCGCTTCAAGCAGCTGTTTAGCCGAGTGGAGCAGGTCAACAAAAAAGCCGGACCATTTGAGATTTTATGCTGTGTCGGCGACTTTTTTGGCGCCGAAAAACAAAACGAAGAGCTGATTGCCTACAAAAATGGATTTAAGCATAGTAACTAGAGTGGGTTTCTGAAATAAATGATCGTGATGGTAATTTGTTCTACTTGTGTATCCCACAGTTACGGTTCCCACTTACATACTGGGACCCAATAAGGAGGAAGACAGGCAGCACTACGAGGATTTGGTGGACGGCGAAGTCTGCACGAATCTGACCTATCTGGGCAAGCGTGGAGTTTATACGCTGACGAGCGGTGTCAAAATAGCCTATTTGAGTGGCGTGGAGGCAGCAGGCAATGTGGCTGGCGAGCATGAGTTCAACAAAGCCGATGTGCAGGCTGTGCGCAACTCCTGCCTGGTCTCAAAGAACTGTGCCACGGACTACAGAGGAGTCGATGTGCTGCTGACTTCCCAATGGCCCTACGGCCTGCAGGAGGGGGAGAACGTAAGTAGCAGGTACTTATGGTGCAGACTGTTTAATAAGTTCGCTACAATGCATATTTTAGGCAAAGGCTTCCAAGTTGATCTCGTTTCTGTGCCGCGAGATCAAACCACGCTATCATTTCTGCGCCATCAATGGCACCTTCTATGAGAGTCCGCCGTTTCGCATACCCAAAGATGAGACCACACAGTTCGAGCTGTGCACGCGGTTTATCTCGTTGGCGGATGTCGGCAACGCAGCAAAGGCCAAATATATATACGCGCTCAGCCTGAAGCCTGTGGATAAGGCGCGTTTACTAGATCTCGTGCAGAAGACGACCAACGAAATACCCTGCCCCTTTATTGGCCTGGATATGGTTGGCATTGTAAACAAAAATGAGACGGTGAGCATGAGACTACATTATAATCAATACCCTAAATAGATAATTATTTGCATGTTTTAGTCGGAAAGTCGACAGTACTTTTATGACATGGACTCGAGCGGTAATCGCAAGCGGCACAGCGAGGGTGGAAATCGCGATAAGCGGCCACGAATAATGCAGATTGATCAGGGTTGGTTCAAAAAAAATTCCTTGCTTAGATGGATTTACTTATTTTTTTTTCCATTCTTTCAGACAATTGCTGGTTCTGCTTGTCCTCGGAGAAGGTGGAGAAGCATCTGATTATCACCGTAGGCGAACGTTTTTATCTGGCATTGGCCAAGGGACCCATTAATAGCCATCATGTCTTGATATTGTCCACCAAACACATACCCTGCGCAGCACAATTGAGCACTGAGGATTGGGAAGAGCTGGATAAATTCAAGACAGCATTGCGCAAGCTCTTCAAGAGTCTGGGACAAGTTGTGTGCTTTACGGAGCGTCATTACAAGACCTCACATCTGATAATCGATGCTGTGGCCTTTGAGGAGGGCTATTCGTGGAAGATAAAACACAGTTTTGAGGTCTGCTGCATACTTTTTATTTATTTATATACTTCAATTAAAATAACGTTATTTGTATCTAATTGCTTTAAGGACAAAGCTGAGGAGTTTAATTTAGAATTTGAGACGTTGCCGGCCTTGACTTCAGCAAAAATGTTGCCAGAAATGGGTCCATATTTTCTAGCAGAACTGCCCGACGACAGCACATTGATAACGCGACAAATGAAACATTTTCCGCTGCACTTCGCGAGGTTCGTAGCATGAGCTTAATGCTCTACTAACAATTAACAAATTTAAATTGTTTTCAGGGACGTTTTCTGTTCAGAGAATTTGTTGAATTGTGACGAGAAAGTCAACTGGAAGGATTGTCTGCTGGACAATGAGGAGGAGAAAGCTAATGTCGAGGAATTTCGTAAGCTATTCGCGCCCTTCGATTTTACAGATGATTGATTAAAAGTGAAGAACAACCGTGAGTTGCACAGTAAAAAATCTCTGTTGTACTTATTGAATATATCAAATTACACATACATGCACACAAGCCAGTCAAATACTATACTACAATATTATGTTAGTCACACCCACTTATGTATGTATTAGATGTTATTGTGTTAAGTTTACGAGTCCCGTTGATAGATTTTGTTAAGTATCTGCAAGAAGGTCTGATGCGGCACGCCCCGAGATGTTTGCTGTATGTGGGTTTTGATCATATTGTAGGACTCCTCCTCGAAAATGGCATATGTAGAGGGCAGGCTGAGCTCCTTATACAGCTCCTTAACCCGCTCTACCTTAAGTGGATCTACGAGAACAATAGAAGTTAGTTACAGTCTGGTTTCGATACTTGTTTACGCACCATTTTGTCCATAGCAGTCTATCATAATTTGCCTTTGCTCGGCATTGGCGCGCTGCATGGCTACCACAGCGAGCCAGGAGCACTTGTTGTCCTGTATATCGGTGCCTATTTTGCCGGTAACCTCTGGATTACCAAAACAGTCGAGAAAGTCGTCTTGCACCTGGAAAAAGTGACCCATTTCAAGCAATATGGTCTTGGACTGTCTAAATGCCTCGGCATCTTTGTACCTGCAAAAGGGATACATTTATTATTTATACAATTCAAAATGAATATTGGCAACACGCACCCGGCTAAATGCATTGCCAGTGCAAAGGGCAGGTAGAAGGAGTAGTAGGCAGTTTTATTATCGACAATTGCTTTGTAGTTTTCCATTGTAAACTCCGAGACGCGCTTGTGTGAATTGAGCAAGTCCAGCGATTGGCCACAGGTTGTTATGTATGCGATCTCGTGGAACAGCTCCATCAAAGCCACATAGCAGTCCAGGTGGCTGAAGTGTTGCTTGAGTATGGCATACATGGCGTTCTCTATCATGAGGGCATCGTTGATGGCTGTTAGGCCGACATTCTCCACCTTGTGCCAGCACTTTTGGCCGCGCCTTGTTGTGCTGTTGTCCATAACATCGTCCGATATAATAAAGAAACTCTGAAGCTGCAAGTGACAACTATAGTTAGATTATGCTCAACTCTCTTCCGTACTTTTAAGACTTACCATTTCGACGCACCAGCCCAGATATTGGGCCAGTTTAATGTTCTCAGGCGTCAGTTCCTCGGCGGGCACCAGGTTTTTGTAGGTGAGCACCGTCAATATGCCACGGTTCTTCTTGCCACGCGGCACATTGTATTGCAAGACCTGGGCAAACCATTTGGCAGCATCGCTGCAATTGTACGCCTTTGTCGCATTTGTGAGGTCACGCACTACGTCTTAGAATATGATAATAAATACATATATGCATTTGTTTAGTATTATTATGCTAATTAAACAACAACTAAATGCGCAGCTTACCAGGAAACACGGCCATAAAGTCGCGACTCTCATCTTTTGAGACTGTGACGCGTGCTGCTATGGGCACCGAATGATTTTGTAGTGTAGATAAAGTTCTGCAACGGGAAACCAAAACAAAAATGAATAATATTATTTAAGAAGTACGTCATGATTGGTGGGGACGGACCGACTATGAAATACCCTAAACCCAGCGTCAAGTCTCTGAATTCACAAATTTTCTAGTTTACCGCTATGCATACATACGCAAACACACATACAGGCACACTTTCACACACACACACACACATACGCTTGCAAGCCGCTTGCTACGCATTTTACGCAGCGGGAGTGCTTCTTCTTGATTTACTTTGGTGTTCATAGTTCGATCTTTATACTCTGGCTATTTCGAGACATCTCCTCGTTCTGATCAATAATATATGTATCCTTTATGATGAGATGCTTTCTTCTTCCTCTCACACACATTTCTACAAAAACAGTATACCTTTTTCCCCCATTTTAAATGAATATGCTAGAAACTCTGTTCGGAAACTGCGGCAACAGCTGTTTGTGGCCTACGTGACCGCACACTTTCACACATTAGACAGCGGCCCACCCCCTGCGGACTTGTAATGTAAACAACTGGGGTAACGGTAACTCATACAAACCTGGTTGTCTTCTTCAATTTCTGCTCATTGACCAATTCTGTCGGCAAACCATTTATTGTGTCTACAGATTTGACTTCATCGCTCGTGGAAATAAACCGACGCATTACGGCGGAACATTGTAGAAGCCGCTGATGCTGCTGTGGCAGCAACTTCTGTGCTAGCTTGAACATGTTTAGTTCAACTATTTTATACAAATTTAAGTTTTTGCGGCGTTATTTAAACAATTTCGATAAATGTGACTATGTTCTATTCTTAATTTCATTCAGCACTCGGCTAGTAAGTTTGTGAATAATTTAAGGCAACAATTTCGTTAAGGAATTTCAGTTTACACTCGATTTCTTTTAAAAAATGTTTAATTATTGCGCACTTGACACCAATGTTTTCTTGTCGAAAGTCGAAAGAACTTGGCCGACTGGTAAGTGTGACCGTTGTAGTGATCAGAAAAAGTAAATTAAAATTTCTACAAATACCAACGAAAATACATAATTTATATACTGTCATTAGTGTTGCACGATAATGTATCGATTGTTGTGACCTTCGATACTTTCATCAATAGTAGCTCAACGCTGTAGCTCATCCCTAAATCGCCGAAACAACTGGAGCCCAGGCAAACAAAAAAGCCGTGATTTTTTCACGTAATTTATGTACATCATGATGGATGAGCAACTAATTGATGAAGTGGCTCAGCACGGCGTCATCTACAATCGCCAAAAGTATTATCTAAACGGCAGCGTCAGCGGCGGCAAGTACGAAACCAAGGACGAGGCCTGGCAGCTCATCGCACTGAAGCTGTGCACAGACGGTAAGTCTCAACTCAATTTGCGCTAATTAGCTAAGTAAACTTGATAAACAATATTGTTTGCTTGGCAGTGGAAACGTGTAAGAAGCGCTGGAAATATTTGCGCGAGCGATATGTGTCACAACGCAAACAGGGCGATCCACCTGTTTACGAGCACCTGTCACGTCCGTATTTGGAGAAAATGAAATTTCTGGATCAGCACATACAGCCGCGCAAGTCTTACCGCAATGTGCCCAACTTTCTGACCTCGCCGCAGTCGGCAAACAGCTCTAATTACAGTGAATATAATGTGGACTCCAAGTCGAATAGCTCACATAAGAATATGTCGCATTTCGCTGGCGCCGCTCAGAATCATCATTACCACCAGCATCAGCAGCCGACGGATCAGAAGCATACAATGAATGCGCTCAGTACAGCTGCTGCATCGGCACTGGAGAACGTTAATGGACAGGTTAAGATTGAAGCGGAGATATTTAGAGACTTTGCTGCCGCGGTGGCATCGCAGCAGCTGCAGCACATTTCACAGTCACAAATGCAGCAGCAACAGGCCGCTGCTGTGGCCGCCGTCATGGCCGACTCCTCGCAGGGCTACCAGGAGCCGTATCGCGACAGCACCGTGGGCTTAAATGTCGCGCAAAATAGCGCCGGCAGTACTGGCGGCCTCACCTCAACGTCTTCGTCCATGAAATCGCCGCTGTCATCGCCGCTGACAGGCATTGTAGGGGCTGGCGGGCAAGAGGAACAGCCTGTGCCAGCCGCACAACAGCCAGCGGTACATTCCTCATCCAGTGTGACCGGAACTGCCAACAGCTTACAGATGCAAGCACATGCCTTTAGTCATAAGTCCAACGACGATTTGCATTCCTCTACGTCGAGCAACTATCACACAAAGAAACCGCGCGTGCAGCTGACCTCAAATGGCGCCAGCCATGGCCAACATTCCAGCAATGGCGGCGGCATGTCCAATGCAAATGGATATTTTGGACACGACAGCGACGAGGATTCGGATGACAATAGCAATGACTTAAAGGAGTCACAGAGCATGCTACAACACGACAATCACTATAACAATACAATTAATATGCAGCGAAGCGGGGCAAATGGAGGTGTTAATAGCAACAACAACAACAACAATAATAATCAGCAGCAGCAGATCCAGCAGCAGCAACAGCAGCAGCAACAACAACAACAACAACCACATCAAAACATGTTTCCATCGAATACAGACTTCCTCTTCCAGCTTTACCAGCAGCTGCCCCAGCAAGCAGGCTCTTCGCATGCCTCCAACTTTGGCAAATTCCAAACGCCTCCAAATCCGCCCAGCATACAGCGCTCCTCGGAGCATTTGCTGGGCGAGCTAGTAACCACGGAGCTGCTTAAAATGAACAAGGATCGTCGAAAAAATGTGCAAAAAAGAATATTAGAAATACTCTTCTTTGACGATTAGGCGGGCGTTCAGTATTAATAGGGTCGCTTGTAAATAGTGTATAGATTAGATTTGAATTTAAGTTGATTATAGATTAATCATTAAGTTAATGCAAAACAGTTTTTAAGTTGTCCGTTTGGTCGTGAACCCACCATGGCATTTGAAAAGTCGTTTAAGCCACACTTTCCATCTGTGCTAGTCATGAACTTTAATTGACCAACATTCAGTTTGATTTTAAGTTAAAAGTTTAATGTAATTTATGAAGTATATATATTTTTTTTTATTTAAAGGGATAGATGTCCGGGTATATCTAGTATACTTTTCCAAGTTCAATTAAAACAAAAGCTGTAATTTATTCATAATGTTTATTAAAGTGTACACGATTACGTATATGTAAATATGTCTATATCTGCATATAGGTTTAGTTTAGTATTTAGTTAATGTTGTATAGCCATATTAAGTACTTCAACTATCTATGTTATTGTCTGGAAACCAGCCGTGTCGCTGAGCTTAAGCGGCTTCCACCATAAATCTACGCTGTGATTGGTTTTAGGATTGGGCGTATCACAACCGCTCGTACAATTCGACTTATAATTATCAGCTGGGTCTGGTGAGTGCGTAAAAAATTTCATATTTATATATATATTATATTAATCATTTAGTTCTTATAAGTGCTTACCATATTTATGATCGTGTTGTTCATCGCAATTTCGGGGACAGAAGACGACCTTCACATCGATGGGCTCATATACCTTCAGTATGAGTTCGGGTACCTTCTCCGTGTCTGTGTCGTCCGTCGTATACTCTAATAATGAACGATTCGTATGAGTCACTGGGTTATGGCTGGCCATTTGTAGCGGCGCTAGGTGTACACTTTGATTCTGGGCTTGCAGCAGCCACGGCTTTTTGTTCACCGTGAGGATCTCTTGGCGAGTGGCTGCTGCAGCTGCTGTTGAGTGTGTGCTGCTTCTGGTTGGAGCTATTGTTGTGGTGCTTGTTGTTGTTGTTGTTGTTGTAGTTGGTTTTATTGTTGTATTTGTGCTGTTGTTTGGTAGCGACTGCTGTATTTCTCTGCGTGTGTTTGTAGTGCGTGTCTTGGTGTCGTCTGCCTCACTCTTTGATTTATGCTTTGACCTTTCGCTAACCTCATTGGCCGATTGCCTAAGAAATGCGGCTTTCGGCAGCGGGACACTTTGTGTCTTGGATGCAAATATTTTTACTTGTGGCGTCTTGGCCTCGCTCGTTAACCCGTCGCCGCTTACCTGGGGCGACGCTTGGCCCGGCTTCTGTGCGTGCAAACTAAGCGATGGGTGTATGGAGTGCCGCTTGGCTGTTGCTGGTCTAAGTGCATCCTGATTAATTGCTGCCGCCGTGCCCTCCGCATCGTTAACATAGTCGTAATCCTCATCATCATAGTATTCCGAGTTGCTGCTACCGTTTGCATTCGAGCTGCTGGTCGTTGTGCTCCGCGCTGTGCTCTTCGTGGCTGGTGCTGAGGTGCTGCTTGTTGCCATTTGCTCTGTGGCCTTTTTGACCAGTGCCATGCGGCTTAGCTTCTGCCTCAGCAGACTCATTAATAAGCTCTTAGGCGCACTTACCTCTCTGGTCGTACCTGCAATTTCATTAGCAGAAAGCTTTTCGGTAGCCACGTCGGGAACTCTGGAGCTGGGTATCGTGCTGCTGCTGGGCGCAGCGGTAGTGCTTCCCAAGATTAGCTTTTGCTTGAGCAGTTGAATTAGCGTGTTCTTGTGGGCATTCAGATCTAGCTCAGGGAGGGGCTCATCATTGGCATAGTCCGAATCCACATAATTGTCGGAGTAGTCGGCATTGTCAGTCAGATTTGCCTTGGAGATGCTGGCATTGACTATGGCCGGCACAGGCACGCTGGAGCTGGTTTCCAGCAGATCCATGACAGCATTTGTGCGAATGGGCATGGCTCTGGTTGTGCTCTCAACTGAGCTTGTGCCAATTGTCGATATCGTAGTCGTTGTTGTTGCGATTGTTGGCGTCTTGGCAACAGATAGCTTGGCATTCTTCAGATTATCTTTATCGAGCACATTCTCCAGCTCATCCGTATCATATTCGCTATCGTAGTACTCGGAATCTGCGGGATCTTTGCTGGAATTTGTTGGCTTTGTTGATTCGCTCTTGTTCGCCGCCAGTTGCTTGATGGACTGCCTCAGCGACTCGGCTATGAATGGCTTGGATGTGGCCAGATTATGCCTGGCCATCTGTGCAAACGTGACTCTGGTTATTGGCGCTGCGGTTGTTGTGGATATCACCTTGAATAGCTTTTGGAGTATGTGTGCCGCGGCCAAGCTGGACATTGTTGACGGTTTCTTTAGTGGTCGCTCCGTTGTCCACTTGGCTGTGGTGCTCTCAACATGCCCTTCCACTTCCGGCACGGCCTCATCGTTCATATAATCTAGGCTAATCTCGCTAGAAACTAAATTTTTTGACAGCTGCGAGGATTGTGGCTCACTTTCTCCGATCAACAGATTTCTGCTCGATTTGTTTATGTTGTTTAGTTGTTGTTTTTGTTGTTGTGGTGTGCATGTGTTTGTATCTGTAAAGCAGTTGGGGTTGGGTGTGGTTGAGTGTTTCATTTGGTGTAAGCAATTTACGAAGACCTGCTAGTGTATTATGCTGTAATTATATTTTTAGGACTTACCTTCAGTCGCACAAGGTGGCAGTTTGGTGGTGTCCTGGCCGGAAGTTGTCCTTGTGCTTGGTGTTGGCGGCTGGGTGGTAGGTTTGGCTGTTGTCGCTATCGAAGCTGTTGGTTTCGGAGTTGTGGTGGTTGGTGTCGGAGTTGTAGAACTTGCAGTGCTAATTGTTGTTGACTTGGTAGTTGTAGTGGCTGGTTTCGGCGACGTGGCCGTGCTAGACGTTGGTTTAGGAGTTGTCGTGACTGGTCTCGTAGTTGTGGGGGTGTCAGAGGATAATTTAGGAGTTGTGGTGGTTGGTCTCGCAGTCGTGGGGTTGGAAGAGGTGGGTTTAGGAGTTGAAGTTGCTGGTTTCTGAGTTGTGGGGGTGTCAGAAGATGGTTTAGAAGATGTACTGACTGGTTTCGGAGTCGTGGCAGTGCCAGTGGATGGCTTTTGAGTTGTAGTGGCTGGTTTCGCAGTCGTTGTGGGGCTATTAGTTGGCTTAGGAGTTGTTGATGTTGTTGGAGTGCTTGTTGCCGTTTGTCCACCAGTTGCTGTTGTCGGATTGCTAATTGTTGTCGGATTGCTAGTTGTTGTCAGCTTGGGGGTTGTGTTTGGCTTCGGAGTGGTTGGGGATGTTACAGTGGTTGGTGTAGGAGTTGTACTGGCTGGTTTCGGAGTCGTGGAGGTGCCAGAAGTTGGTTTAGGAGTTTCAGTGGCTGGTTTTGCAGTCGTGGGCGTGCCAGAGTTTGGATTAGGAGTTGTTAATGTTGTAGGAGGGCTTGTGGCTGTTTGTCCAGCAGTTGTTGTTGGCTTAGGGGTTGCTGATGTCGGCTTACGGGTCGTGCGTGGTTTCAGCGTGGTTGTGGATGTCACAGTGGTTGGCTTAGAAGTTGAAGTGGCTGGTTTCGGAGTCGTAGCGGTGCCAGAGGTTGGTTTAGCAGTTGTAGTAATTGGTTTCAGAGTCGTGGGGTTGCCAGATGTTGGTTTAGGAGTTGTAGTTATTGGCTTAGGAGTCGTTTGGGGAGTGCCTGTTGTTGATTTAGGAGTTGCTGGAGTGCTTGTGGCCGTTTGCCTGGCAGTTGTTGGCTTAAGAGTTGTAGTGATTGGTTTCAGAGTCGTGGGGTTGCCAGATGTTGGTTTAGGAGTTGTAGTTATTGGCTTAGGAGTCGTTTGGGGACTGCCTGTTGTTGATTTAGGAGTTGCTGGAGTGCTTGTGGCCGTTTGCGTGGCAGTTGTTGGCTTAAGAGTTGTAGTGATTGGTTTCAGAGTCGTGGGGTTGCCAGATGTTGGTTTAGGAGTTGTAGTTATTGGCTTAGGAGTCGTTTGGGGTCTACCTGTTGTTGACTTAGGAGTTGCTGGAGTGCTTGTGGCCGTTTGCCTGGCAGTTGTTGGTTTCGGAGTTGTAGTGATTGGTTTTAGAGTCGTGGGGTTGCCAGAAGTTGGGTTAGGAGTTGTAGTTATTGGCTTAGGCGTCGTTGTGGGACTGCCTGTTGTTGATTTAGGAGTTGCTGGAGTGCTTGTGGCCGTTTGCCTGGCAGTTGTTGGTTTCGGAGTTGTAGTGATTGGTTTCAGAGTCGTGGGGTTGCCAGATGTTGGTTTAGGAGTTGTAGTTATTGGCTTAGGAGTCGTTTGGGGTCTACCTGTTGTTGACTTAGGAGTTGCTGGAGTGCTTGTGGCCGTTTGCCTGGCAGTTGTTGGTTTCGGAGTTGTAGTGATTGGTTTTAGAGTCGTGGGGTTGCCAGAAGTTGGGTTAGGAGTTGTAGTTATTGGCTTAGGCGTCGTTATGGGACTGCCTGTTGTTGATTTAGGAGTTGCTGGAGTGCTTGTGGCCGTTTGCCTGGCAGTTGTTGGTTTCGGAGTTGTAGTGATTGGTTTCAGAGTCGTGGGGTTGCCAGATGTTGGTTTAGGAGTTGTAGTTATTGGCTTAGGAGTCGTTTGGGGTCTACCTGTTGTTGACTTAGGAGTTGCTGGAGTGCTTGTGGCCGTTTGCCTGGCAGTTGTTGGTTTAGAAGTTGTAGTGATTGGTTTCAGCGTTGTTGTGGGGCTATTAGTGATTGGTTTAGGAGTTGTTGATGATGTTGGAGTGCTTGTTGCTGTTTGTCCAGCAGTTGTTGTTGGCTTAGAGGTGGCTGTCGCACTACTAGTTGTTGTCGGCTTGGGCGTTGCGGTTGGCTTCGAAGTCGTGGGGATGCTTGATATTGTTGTCGAAGCGCTAGTTGTTGTTGGCTTGGAAGTTGAAGTTGTTGGTTTAAATGTTGTTGAATGTGTGCCAGATGTGGGTGGTTTGGTAGTGCTAGTTGTTGTTGGTTTGGGTGTTGTTGGTCTAGCCGTTGTTGCTGTAGAAGTTGTCGGCTTCGGAGTCGTAGTTATTGGTTTCCCAGTTGTTGTGGGATTGCTAGTTGCTGTTGGTTTAGAAGTTAAAGTGGAACGTTTTGATGTCGTTGTTGCCTTGCTAGCTGTTGTCAGCTTAGAAGTTGTTATCGTAGTTGGTTTTGTAGTTATTTTGGTTGGTGTTGGTTCAGTTGTTATCAGAGTTGTTGGAGCTCTAGTTGTTGTTGGCTGAGAAGTTTTTGTAGTTGCGCTAGTAGTTGTTATTTTAGGAGTTGTTGCAGGTAAGTTAGTCGTTGTTTGTTTAGTTGTTATGGTTGTTTTTAGAGTTGTGGGGCCTCTAGTTGTTGTTAACTGAGAAGTTGTTGTACTTGGTCTAGCAGTTGTTACTTTTGTTGTGCTTTTTGTTGTAGGTTGACGAGTTGTAGTAGTGACTTTCGGAGTTGTTGTCATTGTGCCAGTTGTTGTTTGCTTAGGAGTTGTATTGGTTAGCTTCGGAGTTGTGGGAGTATTGGCTGTTGTGGGCTTAGGTGAAGTTGTTGTTGGTCTAGCTGTAGAAGTTGAAGGCTTTGGAGTCGTAGTTGTTGGTTTTCTGGTTGTTGTGGGATTGTTTTTTGTTGTTGACTTGGGAGTTGTAATTGTCTTTGTGCTGGTGGTATTAGGTGCCTCAGTGGTCGGTTTCTCGTTGGTTGGGCATTTCGTTGGCAGTATAACAATTTTTTTCTGGATCATACTTTTGAAGGCAGCTTCATGTGTCATCGTCGGGGCTTTTGTACTTTTGATGGTTGGGCTCGGAGTTGTGGTCGGAGCTTCAGGAGAACCGGTTGACTGATAGGCGGAATAGGTGTGCTTATTATAAGAATATTTCGGAGTTGTTGGTATAATAACTATATTTACCGGTGATTCCAACTCTTGATTCTCCTTGACAAGTGCTTCGGACTCAAAATGCGGGTCGCCATAGTTATAGTTGGGGTAAGAGAGATACGAGGGGTAAGAGGGATACGAAGGATAAGACGGATAGCCTTGATATTTAGGAGGAGTCGCAACTGTTGTTGTCGTTGTCGTCTTGGGCAGAATAACAACAACGGTTTCTTCAGGCTCCCGAATGTTGCCCACTTTAGATTCCGTGGACAAAGCGCCGGCTTCTGGCTGCTCTGGCACTTTTTTCTCTGGCGCGGTGTCAAAGTCCGCCTCGGAGACATACGGATAGTAGGGTGTCATTGGAGCGTAGGGTCCAAGGTCTGAGATGGGAGGATAGGCGCCGCAGTCGACTTCACGATGTGGTCGGCAAATTTTGCGTTGCTGATCGAAGCTGTTGCTGCCAGGACATCTATGGAAGGAAATTTGTTACTTTGAACGGATCTTACTGCCGTGTTAGTTGACCTACTTGAAACGTGTTTGCAAATAGTTTCCGCTGGCCTGCAGCTTGCAGGTGTAGTACAAGGCACAGTCCTTGGGAGATCTAAAGGTGCCCTCAGCTGTGCACTCGGGAAACTTGAGCTCACAGTTCTCTGGTATATAGCTGCCGCTGTTGGAGATCTCCGTCGAAGGACACTCATCGCCGGGTATGCATTTGCTCGCCGGTGGTGAGAATATGGTGCCAGAGGGGCAGCTGTATAAATGTGGCATCAAACGCTCGTCGCACTTGTAATAGATCTTGCAGTCATGGTGGTAGGGGAAGCGACCCTCCTTCCGGCAAATGGGCGGATAATCGGGATGCACGCGCTCCACGCAACGACCTGTACTCGAGCTGAATTTCTGGGCGGGGAAGAGGCAGTTAAGTATAACATTGCCTTAAGCTGGTTGACTGTAGCTTACCTCCAGGTTGGGGCATTTGCTAAAGATCACACAGTTGGGCCGACAGACATAATAGTATTGCTGCTGATCCGGATGCGGCTTGATGCCCACGTAATTTCTCGAGCAGCGATTGTTCTTTATAAAGGGAAAACACAAATAAACTCTTTGAACTCGTTTAAATTTAGTAAACCTACATAGTCCACAGCTACGGGATTGCCACCGCCGGGCAGGGGCTTGCGTATGCCGTACATGCTGTCATAGTAGCTGCCGGGCGGACTGTAGAGGAGCGGCTGCGGCTGATAGCCATAGCCATAGGCCGGCGCAGGTGGATAGCCGTACGGCTGTGCATAGTAGGGATTGGGCAGCAGATGAGGTGGAGGCGGCGGCGGCGGTGGCAAGCCACCACCGTATCCATGCGGTACGTGCAGCGAGCGGGCATTGATCGCGACCACAAGGGCCAGCAGCCAGATGCAGTTCGTCATGTTGGTCCCCACTAGACACTTGAGGGTCGGGCAATCTATCAATCGATCTGTGTCTATATATATATTTGATATGGGCAGTCGGTTTCGGTTTCACTTTATTTGGCAGCACATTAGTTAAACACTTGGCTTGACGCACTTTCTGGCCCGTGTCCTTTGCTGCGATCGCGTTCGCGCTTCGTTTCTTACTTGTCGTTTACGGTGGGCCCGCGGCGTATAAATGCACTTTCTTGGCTCCAAGAATGTTGCATAATTGAAATGCCAATTGTGCTGATGCGTGATTTATGTATAAGAACTAGACGCAGTCGCTGCTGCTGCAGTTGCTGTCGCCGTCGCTGTAATAAAAAAGAATCAACAGAACAGCAAAAACAACAAAATCATATTCTCACTTCGTCTTAGCCAATTCATGAGCGCACGCCACGTGCGCAGCGACACCGGAAGAGAAGCTGCAAAACACACCCAGAATACATGACCCAAGACCCGTACTAATAGCCCAGAGTGAGATGGCACTTGCCGCTGGCTTTGGCTTCCGTTGCGGCAAATTTAGTTGACGCTTTCTTTTTCTGCCACAGCGCGCATAGCATGAGTAATTATACACTGTTTCTTCACAGAAAAGGGGTATATTTGTTATTTGCAACAAGCGTCCATCTGTCCGTCCGTTCTTTCATCTGTCCGTTCGTCCATCCGTCGGACCTTTCATCGTGTTTGGGTATCCATGCATCTGTTTATCCTTCTGCTTCTTCGCCGATCTATCCGTTCTTCCATCTGTCCGACCATTTATTCATCCATCAGAGCGTTCGTCAATTTGTCCAGCTGTCCTTTTGCCGATACATCCGTCCTTCCGTCCGCCCGTTTATCTATCCATTCGACCGTCGTTCATACATATGTTTCTCCATTTATCCATCAGTTCATCCATTTGTCCGTCCATTCATTTAACCATCAGTCCGTCCGTGCATTTACCTATCTGTCCATTCATCCATACATCTGATCTTCCGTCGATCCGTCAATCTATCCATCCGTCCGTCCGTCCATTTTTCTATCTGTCCGTCCGTCCATTTGTCCATCAGTCCGCCCATCCGTCCGCTTACATATCTGTCTCACCATCAACTTTTCTGTCCGACTTAACTAGACAATTCTCGACTTCGATTTACACTCTGATTACAGCTCGAACAGAGTATTGCGCAGTCGATTGCGCATAATCTCAACGTTCTTGCTTGTTATTGTTTTAATTTGTGAACGTGATCGATGTCGCTGCGCTTGGCGATGCCGGAACAAGAATAAGTCCAATGATTAAGCAAAATGCTTCCATGCGGCCAGATAAAAAACCCAACTGGGCCCGATTAATCTGGCATGCCTTTGGCATTGTAATTATTGTCACCCAATCTATATTGGCCCGATTATAGGCCATAGTTGAAAAAAATAAACTATTGAACGAAGATATTGGGTAGGATAGCTAAAGACCATTCATGTAAGCCGATGTAAGTGTCATGGGCTATCTCTGAGCGGCTCGTTAGCAATTGTTTATTTTAGTTGTTAATATTTACACGTAGCCGAGAGTTACGAGAATTACGCCTAAAAATATTTCGTGCTGGTGCGTCTTTTAACACGTTCACAGCATTGCCCAAAGTGGCACGAATTTTCGGCTAGACGCTGAAAAAGCCGTGCCCCGATTGCGGCCAATACACGTAGAAATAAAAAATATTGTACGAATATGCACACAACACAAAAAAGGGCTCTTACATAAACCCTTAATATCGGATAACTTAAAACAGGCACGTTCCAGCAAACAATCTGCCTGAGAGCTAAAATTCCTGCCTACAAATAAGGGCTTAAAAATATAAATATGTAAATATATATTTTGTATGGGTTTGGCTGAGAAAAGAAATTAGCCGGCTTCGACTCCAATTCGACTTTTCGGAGTTAAGTTTTCCTGATCTTTACAATTCAATGAGAGCCTAAATATAAAAATTGGATTTAATGTTGTGACCTCTGAGATATGATATCGATATGTATCGATCTAGTTAAACCATTTTTAAGGGCTCACATGGTTGTTGGAGTCGTTTCTTGTAGATTAAGTTCAGTTTGGCAACAGATTAGGAGTTGAGAAAATAAATACAGACAAATTGTTGTATGGATAAATTTAAGTTTTATTGCATTTATTAATATATATATATGCATCTTAGTTATGTAGAAATACGTGTGTTTGACATTTTGCATATGTTTTGCTATGTATTTTTTTGGTTGTTGTTCATTTAAATAGATTGTCTTCGATTTAATAGGGCTTACGTCTAATGTAGATATCAGATAGATATTGAGCCTCAGGTAACCTGAGGTAACCGAATGCACGTGCAGGACCCTAATGCTACTTGCTTTATCGGGCCGATGGAAAGCCCCGATATTATGTATCCGAATTTAAACTGAAATGTTGTCGAACAGCTTTCGCTTGGTTATTTACAACTAATCACAAGAAGACGAGCAAAATATCCTTGTGCGTGGGTTTTAGACCTCTTGATTATCTTCCGACTCGGCGACCATGGTCAGACTTCGCAGCGATCTGTGAGAGGAAATGGCATATTAATCAGAATAAAATATTGAAAGCAATCTAATAAATATGTCGGTTGTTTATAGAGACAAGCTCACATCGTGTTAGATGCGCGTAGTGTACAAAATGTGAGGCTGATAAGCCTTATCGGAGCACATGCCAGTCAGAAGCCGAGCGGGGCTTCAGTCTGTGGCTGTCTCGCAAGAATCGTGCATGTTAATATGAAATACTTGACTCTGGCTTTGTGGTTAATCTGCTGGCTAGTCCAGGCCCAAGCATGTAAGTCACAGAACAAAAGTGCAGTTGATTAGTTAAATAATTGATTGACTGATTAATGGATTAACTCCCAGTTGCAGTTGGCGACTTGCCGACATTTACGGGCGTCTGCGCCCTGCAGGGCGACTGGTGCTCCACCAGATGCCAAATAGCCGGCGGGCGTGATGGCATTTGCAACAAGGCGCAGCTCTGCCTGTGCAGGCCACTCTAGTGCTCATTCAATTAGAAACGGAACACAAATAGAGAATAAAAAAAAAATAACGAAATCTATATATATTTACAATTGCGTACGATTCTAATGGCATTCGGGTACCTAGAGCCGAGAACGAGGCATTAGTCGGCGCTTAATTATGCAATTAAATTGTTCACCTGGAGCGCTCAAAGAGCGAGGGATCGGTGTAGATAGGCTCGCTGGGATCCTCGAACTGGTGGCTCGTGTTGCCGGCCGTGCGTATGGGATTTATAACCGGCAGCTGGCACATGCGCGCCAGATTGCTGTGAATAGATTAAAATTAAGTGGACCGGTCTTCAAAGCCCAAACCGGGCGACAGATCTGCTTACCCTGTGGCAAAAGTCTTATGTAATGAGCCGCCAAACATGGACATGTTGGTGCGAAAAGCGTTCGAGGCGCGATTTGATGTGCTCCGATTGCTGCCAGCACCAACTCCTCCTCCTACTACTCCTGCTCCTCCTACTCCTCCTCCTGCTGCATTGGGCATGTGTCCGATCTCGGAGAAACGCTCGTGGGTGCGTATCGAGGAGTGCGAGTGGCCCAGCGAGTGGATGGGCGAGTTGCGATCCACCAGACGATTCTTCGATATCGATTTCCAGTAGCGTCTGTCAAAAGGGGTCGATTCAGTTACACTCAGAGAAAAATTGAGATCAAAGTCAAACCATTTGCTTTTTCAAATTTGGTATTTGAATATTCTTAAACTGAGTACAAACAATTCTTAATTTATGACTTGATTGTTTAAAAAAGCTTGAATTTCGAATAGATGACTTAAATTCGGAAAGATGTCAGTTACACTTAGAGACAAATTGACATCAAATTCATACCGTTTGCTTCTTCAAATTTCATTCATATATTCTTAAACTAAGTAAAAACAATTCCTAATTTAAAATTTGACTGTTTAAAATTTAGTTTATGAATATTCTCAAGCTTAGTATAAAAGGAATAATTCAAAATTTGATTCAATAGAATGTTTTCCAAACAAAATTTAAATTAACATTTTTGAGTATTCTAAAAAAATCGTCGTGATGTAGACAATCTCTTATCTTGATACTTGGTTTTTTCTCCAAGTGTACCCTGCATATCGATTAGCTTACCTGTAGCCGAGTCCTGCCACCAAGGTTATGCTAAAGAGCAGAATCATCAGCAGAATAATAGCCGTTATTAGGCCGTGATATTCGGCGGGCGTCATGCACACAGTTTCCACGGGCGCGACCAGTTTGCGCGGATACGATTCCTTTTCGATTTCCTCTCGCGTCTCAAACACCTGGCGAATATTTGGTTAACTTAACATCTTAGAGCTTGGCTTTATCAATCGGTTCGTACGCACCTCGATCATTTCGCGTACTTGCTCGGGCTCCTCATTCTCCTTGGGCTTCTCGCCCTCTTGCGTGGCATTGAACTGTTCTCCGCCCATCGTTGCACTGACCGTGGTGCTGTTGACCACCGTGATCTCCTGAGTGTCCAGCTCGTCAACGCTCTCGAGCGCCTGAGGCTCGGGCAGTTCGGTTATGTTCAAGCTGCGTCGCCGGCGTCCAAAGGAGGGTTCCTGGCGCCCTGCGGGACCGGGACAATAGGCCGGCTGACAGCCTTCGCGGCAGGAGCGCACCGTGGCCTCAAACACTAAGAAATTGGATTCGGGTATCTTGAAGGCATTGAAGCGTGCCTCCAGTGTGTCGCCATCGCGTAGCTTATCCAGCTCTGGGAACACATACGGATCCACCGGGCAGCTAGAGTCAGGCGGGAGTCAAGGCATGATTGAATATAGTATTTAAAAATATTTACCCAAAGCGATCGATGAGCTGTATACTGCGGCCGGAGTAGGGATCCCTGGCCACCACATTGGTGGCAAAGATGTCCGTCACATGATTGTAGCCATCCTGCGCCTCTAAACGGAATGTCAACGGATCCCCCACGGCTATAGTGGTCGTCGGTCTGCCCTGATACAGAATGCTCAGACGCACCTTGGAGCTGAGCGTGTTCTCGGCCGGCAAATACTCGATGGGTATGGGACTGCCCGAGCTACAAAAACAGAGCACAGACAAAAGCATTAATCATCAACAGCCAATGATGATGATGATAATGGTGATTACCCAGCGCCGATATAGCCAGAGCTGACGACCGCTTCGCCGGGGCCACGAAAGATGCAGGTGAGATTGTAGCGCTTATCGCGACTTGTTTGTACATTGTCCGAAAACTGCACGACCACAATATTAGTCAGCGTGTCGCCGTACTGCAAGATAAGATCAGAGATCAAGAGACGTGATAAATAATGCGATCGCCCACTGTGTCTGCTTACGCGCTGTGTGCCGCAGTCGGGATAGCCCTGGGGTCCGCTGATTCTGAGCACGTTGACGGTGCCCCCGTTGCCGCGGAAGAAGCAGCGATCGTAGAAGCCGTACGTGTAGATGCGTCCAAGAAAGCCCTCCGGCGTCCGTATGGTGAACTCCATGCCCTCCTCGTTGCACGTCTGCGTCACTGCAAGTGCAATTAGTCTCAGTCTCAATTGGGATTCAGACAGCCCAGTGGCCAGATTATTTACCATCCATGCACTCGCCGTCGCTGCGTCCAATGCTGCGTTCATAGAAGTCATAGTTGGAGGCGTCAAACGAGCCCGGATCGTGTATGTCCAGCTCGCGCGAATCTCTGTCGCTTAGCTCGCAGTTGGGCGACTCGCGTTCACGTTCACGTTCCCGATCGCGATCGTCATAGCTGGAGGCGGTGTCTCTGCAAATTGAATAGACGATTGCGATTGCGATAACTGCCCCTACCCAACTCTGCTCTGCTCTGTGTACATACCTGTAGTTGAAGCTGCGGCAGACAAAGTCGCGGCTCTCGATGCATTCCCGTTCGCACTGGATCAGGCTGGGCACGATCAGAGCGCGTCTCACGAAATGTCGTCGCATTTTGTGACGGGCCGCAATCTGCTTGAAATTATCGCTTTCCTCGCAGCGCGTAATCGGCGGACGCGGTGGACCAGCACCAACAGCCACGCCCACATGTGATCCCCCACCACCAGCATATGGAGTGGGCGGATGTGACAGGCCCAACCCGGGCAGCGGTATGGGACGATCATCAAGACTATTGCCACCATATGGCCGATTAAAGGGCGTGTCGTAGCGCCCATAAGAGCCACCAGGGGGCGGGCGGCGGGCGGGCGGACCATCGTACTCGCGATCATAGGGTCCCGGTGCAAAGCGATCGCCATAGCGTTCCTCGTAGTCGTAATCGTAGTAGGGCGGCGGGCGTTCCAAACCTAATCGGGGGGCAAAAATGTATACATATATGTATATATAGTAATTATCTTAAATTCCTAAAACTATTCAGCTAACTTGCAACTATAGATCGAGTTACTAAAAGTATGCAATTGCATTAGGGAAAGTTAAAAGCTCTATAAAGAGAATTTTTTACTGCATATGGAAAAATATAAATTAAAAGCTTTCACTGCAATTTCAGTTAGGGAACTTATTTCTTCGCATAAATGAGCTTCCATAAAAATATAAAGTAAAGTTGAAGGAATAATAATTATAATTCCAGCATTATTTCTCTTTTTCTTTATTATTTACTCGGCTTTATTGAAGATCTACAAAACTATAAAAAAATATCTCTTAACTAAAAATTTTGCCTAATGCGATCAGATATTTAATACCAGCTTCTCTTCCTGGTCTTTTAAAGTGGGTCACATTCTGGCAATCAGATTTGTTGGTAGTCGTATTAGGCTGCTAGTTGGTTAGTGTGTGAGGTACTTACCAGGGCGTCTGCCCAGATCACTGGGTCCGAGGCGATTACCGTACTTGTAGATGTCTAGGGGATAGCGATCGCTACCCACCGGAAAGCGATTCGGGGTCGAGGCATACTTGCTGGCGCTGCCCGTGGGCGCCAGGGGAGCGGGCGGATAGCGTTTGGCGGAATCCGGTTCCGGACGTCTGGCACTGTGCACAATATCATCATAGCGTCCGGGTGGCCCGCGCGAGTCGGGCGCATAGGGATAGCGTGACGAGTCCATGGACGAGGGTCGGTATCGTCTGTCCGGAAATATGCTGTCGGGCGCATCACGGCCCGTATAGCCGCCCACAGGATCACGACCTGGCGGATAGCGTGCTGGGTAGCGGCTGTCATAACGATTCTCGCCATATCGGCCGCCTCCACCATAGCCGTAGGGCCTGTAGGGCGCATCGTCGTCGGGGGGAAAGGGTCTCGTATGGGGCAGATCGCTGGGCAGTGTGTTATCATTAATGGCCGGATAAGGTAGTGGGCGATAAGGTAGCCGGTCACGATCTCGATCCCGCTCCCGCTCCGGATAGCGTCTGTCTCCATAACGATCGGGCGGATAGCGTTCCGGGTAGCGATCACGATCCCGATCGCGATCACGATCGCGATCCCGATCTCGGTCGCCGCTGCCGCCCACTGGGTAGCGATCTAAGAATTCGCCGCGACGCATTCGGGTTAGTAAATTAGTTGTCAGTAAGGATCAGTGATAAGGCACAGCATGGTGATATTAAAGGTTATGGGCTGTACAAAACGTGGACTTACCATAATCATCTGGATACCGCTCGTAGGGTCGACCATAGCCCATGCCCAAGCCCAGGCCATCGCTGCCCGGATAACGAGAGCCACCATAACGATCGGGCGGGTATCGCTCCCGATCGCGATCGCGATCACGGTCCCGATCGCCGTAGGGATAACGATCTGCTAAGGGGCAGATATACAAGATGTTTAAGGCCACATAAAAATGAATTCATCGCAATGATATACCATATTCATTGGCTGCAAAGTCGGGATAGCGATCGTATGGCCTGCCATAATCGATGCCCTCGCCAGGTGGCAGCCTGTTGCTGCCGGCACCACCAGCACCATGAGAGCCTGATCCTCCAATGCCACCAACGGCTGACCCCGGTCCGTAGCGATCGTCATGCTTGTTAGGCTGTCTCCAGTTGCTGCCAGATTGATCGCCGGGTCGCTTAACCTCGTTGCCACCGTGGCCACCGTGGCCAGCATCGCCATCGGCGCCGCCGCCGCCTCCGCCAGCGCCGCTGCCTCCGCCCACAACGTTTACTGCAAGACAGGCAGCAATGGAAGGAGGGGATTAGGAACCACTTCATTAGCACCAGAGAGCAAGCACTTACACATTAGATTCTCATAGTAATCATAATCAGCATCGTATATAATGCGCATGCCATCCTTTTGATTGTACCGACTGAGGCGACAAGTACGAAAACGATCGCTATAAACCGCAGACCTGCAATTTGTACGAAGCAGAGCACAACAGTTGCGAGTGGGTTGGCGCATGGGTGGAGAGGGATAGGGAGAAGAAAACAAGAAAAGACAACACACCTGCACTGGAAGCTGGTCTGGCGCAGGCACTCGTCCAGGCACTCGCTGAGCGAACGGCCGGTGATCTCTGAGTGAAACTCGCCGCCCAGTCGCGAGTTGCGGTAACGCTGGAATGCTGTATCTGGCCGACGGCCGCTCGAGAAGAGGTGCGAGGTAACCGAGTTATCTGGATAATCGGTGGCTCGTTCTGCAACGGGAATACACAGCTACAGCAAATGGCAAATGGCATAACATAGACGTAGTCGTAGCAGAAGCAACCGTTGCAGTCTCTTTATGAGTCCCAGTCAGCGTTTAATGGCGCACTTAACGCGTTGCCTCTGCTCCAGTCCAGTCTAGCCTAGTGGTAGTCTGTCCCTGTCCGTCTCTGTCTGTCCCTGTCTGTCCCGGTCTGTGTGTTGCCATTGAGCTAGGCGCTAACTTGCGGTAGCCACTTACGATTATCGAGGCACACAAGATCATAAAAATGATGTGTGGGGCTGGAGCTGATGCTGATGTCATCCTTCTGAGAAATGGAATCCTCCTCGGACAAGATGCACTGTTTGCTTTGATCATCAAACTCCACCGAACGGCAAAAGTATCTGAAATAATTAATGATTAGCCTAATGCATACGAATATCAGGCACTTTGCGTTTACTTCTCGGCGCGCAGGCACATGGTCTGGCACTCCTCCAGCGTCATATTGTTGAATATGTCCACCTCAAAGGGACCGCCCAGGCGCTTGTTCTCCTCCTTGACAAATACGGCCAGGCCATCGCAGCGACGTTCAGCTGTGAATTTTAAGAGTTAGGAGTTTGCATTTACTAGCTTAACTTTTGGCTTGCCATTTAAGCACGTATTCTCCAGATAGTCCGAATTGGGATCATCCTCCATCAGTTCCGGATGCGTGCGTCGCGTGAATCTGCTCAGCGTACAGGAGCGCATCGTGGAATCAAAGTTTGCCGAGCGACACACAAATGAGAACTCATTCAGGCACTTGTCCTCGCAGTCCGAGCGATTGGCGGCCGTTATCTGCGACAACAATGCAATTAAAACAAGACCAAGTCGGGAGTGCCCGACTGGGAGATACCCTAGGCTCAGCTGAGTTGGTGTTGAGGGTAATGAATGGGTTATACGAAAAGTAGCCAGGTCTTAGAATGTTCGAGTTTTGCTCAATTTTGATCAACATTTAATGGGTATAATAGAGTGTAGGTTTAGTCGGGAGTGGTCTACTAGGAGATACGCTAAGTCCAGCGCTAAGCAAAAAGTATCTTAAACTGTTTGAGTTATGCTCAAAGAAGTATTTATCAAAATCTATATTTGGCGATATTATGCAAATGAAAGGAGACAACAAAAGACAAGCTCCGTCTGCAAATGCTTTAGCAAAACCCATATCTCGACCTTTCAGTTTTTTAGTTTCCGAGATCGATGCGTAGGCGGACAGACGGACATGGTTAGGTCGATTCAGCATATCTTCGTGATCAAGAATATAAATATTTTTTGGGAATGCCTGCACAATGCTTCAAAAGCCATTCTCAATGGGCTCAGGCTATAATAAAGTGCAGCTTTAAGTGGAGAGCACCTCCTACGTTCCCCTCACTCACCTCCTTGATGTCGCTGATGGGCAGCTTGAGTTTCTTGCGCGGATGCCGCTCAAACACATAACGTCGACTGGGACACTCACGCTCGGGGCGGCTGGCTGCATTGTGTGGAGAAAAACGTTTGAGTGGCCATTTGCTGGCGGTGTCAACACCCACACACTTACATGTCAGACAGATCTCGTTAAAGTGGACGCTATTGGGCACCAGCATCAGGCTGCCGATGCCCTCGGGCCCGGCCTGTTCGGAGGTGAGATAGCAGAGCGACTCCTCGTACTCGGAGGTGCCGCCAAATGAGGTGATGCGGCTGCCCGGCTGAAAGTCAAAGCTGGTGCAAGTGCGCACCAGATTGTTGGTGCCGGTGCGATCCCGCAGGCACAGATCCTGGCACTTCTCCAGCACGCGGAACGGCGGCGCCGTGTCCCGCACCACATCGTCGTCGTAGCCCTGCAGCTGCTGGTTGGGCAGGCGCTCGTATAGCACGCGGCCTAGTCCATTCTTGCAGGTGGTTTGAGCTGTGATTGGACCTGGGCTTTAGCTGGAATCGCAGTTGCCTGCTCCTGTGCACTTACCGTAGCTCTGGCCAAGGCTGAGACTGGCCAGCGCGGCCATCAATATTAAGCGCAGTTCCATGTCGCGCGCTTGACTCAATGAATTGTCCAGGCTTAACGCGGCATTATTAGCTGACTATCGCGTGTTCCAGAATTGCTATAGTTTCAGAGGGCTAATGAGTATATGGGCAATTATCAGACATCATCAAATTGGACCAACAGAATTGGAAGTACATGAATGTGAAAAATACGCGACCTCAATAGTGACAACAAATTTCTCCACAACCCACCCCACAACCCCACAGCACCAAAACCCACACTCCATGCTGAACTGGTAAAAAATAATACCACATGAATAGTTAAATATTTGTGCGTCCAGCACCATAATGTGCACAATGCGTAACGCCAAATTGGATCATTAAACGAATGGCCAACAATGCTACGTGTAGCTCGGCTCATATCGATCCACAACTCCGGATGTTGCTTCCGGCTTATTGTGCGCTCAGATCTATTTATGCTTAGAATTAGCACAATACAAATCGAGTTCTGTTCTGTTCTTTTTTTAACCATTTTCCATTTTTCTGAAAAGGAAAACTCACTAAGCTGTCGCATTGACCTCAAAGGGTGTTCGTGGTTCGGCTGTACCAGCGCAACATTTCAATGATGAAATTATATTTGAAAGAGAATTTATTTCATGGAAATAAAATAATATATGGCCAAATATCATCTGGCATATGGAGTTGAGTTCTTCGAAATATTATTTTCTTCAATTGATGCTGAAATCACAAAAGTGTCTGCCAATTCTTGTGTTTATATTCATATTGAAATCATTCTCAATAATTTAGTATTTATTTTCAATTCGAATAAGTTCATATGAGTCCTTTGTAATTGAAAACATTTCTGGTCGACTTGTTTTTCGTGTGATCTTGAGGTTTATTTTAATTCAAGCAGATTTTCATATATTTTTTTGCCTGTACCATTAAAAACTCTTGAATTATTTTTTATTAATATTTGACCAATAGACTTGAGTACTTTGAATTGTAATCGAATGAATTAATTGTTTCTGCTTTTGTCACTTTAAGCCAACATGGCTTTATATGGAGCATAAATTTCTGATCCTGAGCTCAAACTTGAGTTATATTATATTTGAAGCCAGATCAAATTTTCATTTAATTGATTACATTTATTTCACTGAGAAGAGGCACGCACCGTTTACTAAGGATCTTTAAATGTATTTAATTGATTTTCATATATCCACTAAGCACTCAAAATTGGTAAATGAACTTATAGCGCCGACTGTATAACTCCGGTACCAAAAAAGAACCCGACCGATCGTTAGAATTATTTGCGACAAACTGAACGCGTTGGCTGACCAGCCGACTTTAGAGGTCTGTCGTTGGGCTGTGGCTGCAATTGGATCGCGGTACATTACCCCAATACCATTACCATTAGCGGGGGCAGCAGTGCCAATCATGGCAGCAACTCCATGGCAACAATGGGCCTCGACGAGGAATTAATTAGATGTGGAGACAACAACAACAACAATAACAAAAGCGAGCATAAAGTTCTAAATATGTGAATTTCAATTCAAATGTTAATCAGTGCGGCGGGCAAAGCCCAAAACTCCATCAGAGCCGAGTTGACAATAGCCACACACACACGCACACACACACACACGCTCACCTGTCGCCTGGGTGTGTTAAGCATGGGGTTGTGCCTACCGTACAGGTGTGAGTGCGTATATGCGACGGTTCTGCCTCGATACGGCCCCCGTTCTGGCCCAATGTGCATCGAATAACACCTGTGGGCGTAGCATTCGCTCGCATATACCAATACAAGTGTATTCGAATTCATGAACACCATTCAGTCCAAAAAAAAAAGAAGAAGAGAAGGTTCAACTACTTTCCCAGATGTGAAGGGCAAGCGCTGCTCCATGTCTGGCCCAAAGCTGTAGCTAAACGTTGGCCGCTCCCGCGTCACGAGGGGGGGGGGGAGGGGTGGTTGTGTATGTGAATACGCTTCACGTTTGAATAAGTTCGAGGCTGGCTCCAATTCGTTGTCCCACCACCAGCGGTCATCAGCAAATGCAGAATATTTTAAATATTATGCGCTTTGCAGCTGCCACCTGTCGCTGGGTGTGTGCCCAGGGTGAGCGTGTGTGTGGTGTGTGCTTGTGGGCGCGACTGAACTTTAATGAGCCGCGGGCGTGGCACGTCAAACAAATGCGTTGCTGCAATTGCAGTTCTTCGCATTGGCAATAAATTAGTTAACAGCAATTTGTAACAATTCAAAAAAAAAATGTTAACAAGCGTTCAGTTTAAATGCAGTGGGAGGAGAAGACTAACTAGTTAATTCTCCTGTCACAGCTAACAATCGCTTTAACAAGTCGACAAGTTTGATTTTCGGTTGCCAGCAGTTCTTATTGGATAAACTGCCTGACAAGCAGTGCATCTACCTGCTAAATATTTGACAAGATAGTTGGGCAGTGTTGACAGCGCTCTAGAGTTTCTGTGAACAGTGTTGAACAGGAACTGAATCACATTAAATTGCTTAAACTACGTATGTATATATTTGGCTATTTAACTTTGAGATAAACTTTGATCAGAACATTTCCTGAATCTACATTATGTTATATTAAATTCTACATCGATTCGCGCAGCAAAGCCAAGACTCTGTAGCACTGCTTGAGTATCTGTTGATGAGAAAACGCTGCATACTGAAAGGCTTTAGATAGATATTCGCCATTGTCTTACGATTGAGTAGGTGGTCAGTGTGAAGGGCGGAAATGGACTGCCCGCATAGACGAGCGGTCTCTGGCAACGCCTGATCATGAATAGGATATTGCGCTGAATAACAACAGATTTGGTATGCCAGTCCATGATATCGAACGCTGCCTGGGCCACATCCAGGGACTGCAAAAAACAAGGAAGTACTAAACAACGTCAGACATATCGGAGAGGAAAAGCCAACCTGACTGTAGACCAGGGTGCCTGCCAGACACCAGTAAGAGAGCTGGACGAATGTAATGATCATTAAGAGGATAAACTTGGCTGCCACCTTGGGATCTTCACTTGCGGCCATCGTCTCGAAGGTGGACATCGAAATCAAGCAAAAGCTGGCTATCATCTGGGCAATAAAGGAGCCGCGAAACACCCGATTGACCTTCTGCACAGTGCTGTGTTGGGTAGATGCAGGGTATATAGGATCAATCGATTGGAATTGAATACCCACCGTATTATATGCTGATGGAACTGAACAATCTTGCAGAACTGCACATGGAACAGGTCGTTGTCGAGCTGCCCTTCGCCCAACTTGCGCAATTCAATGCATAAGATCTTCAGATTGAGAGCTGTGTGGAGAAAGGAGTGTATGCCCAGCAGGTCAATGTTGCAGATGGACAACAAATTGTATTGCGAGGTGATGTACTGCCAGATATAAATGAACGCATGCGAGTGCGGATGAATTTCGGTGTGGTGCCAGCCAAAGGGTAAAATCACGTGGAAGGGCAGCTCTGTGCCCGTAATCAGAGGCTGTACGCCAATTGCAAAATTGAAGAGCAACAAGAAGGACACCACACTTATGAGCATGGTCGACTCGACCAGATAGCAGAAGCGCTGCCAGCGCTTAATCTCCGCATTTGCCAGCTCATGCTCAGCCAGTTCCAAGGGCAGATGGTTATGTGGCTTAAAGATTTCCTCATAGTAATTCAGATCCTCAATCACTTCATCAATTTCATTGGCGCACAAATAAATGTAAAAGATTTTGGTCAGTATGAGGGTTATCTGTGAAATAAATTGTTAGAGAGACTGCATTTTCATTGAAAATGTGACCTGAGTCAAACGGATACTCGAACGATTATTATTCGAGTCGAGCGAGTCAAGGCTCAAGCTGATCGAGCTCGAGTGCGAGCTCACTTTGAACACGATTCGGCTGTGTTTGAGCTAAGCTAACTTGTGTGTGTATTTAGGCAAGACTTTAGCCCGAACATCCTGCGAACATGAGCTGCGTTTAACTGCGAACTACGTTTAACAGAACATGTTGAATTTCGGGTTAATTCGAACTCAAATGCTCGCTCGCTCGGTTTTTTTTTTTTTGATTAAATCGAACGAGTAACCGTTGTAGGACTTTTATAAGTGCGTGATTTACAACTGACCCCAATTATCCAGACGATGTCGTCACCCATATCGATGACATTGGTGGACTCGTGTACGGCCAACATAACCGTTAGCAGAAACACGCTCGAATTACACAATGCAAAAAGATTGCAGTGCTTGTAAGTGGAATTGGCCAACAGGCAGCGATTTGGATAGATGCAGAGCAATCTGCAGAATGCTCCAAATTAGATTTTTTTTTTGCTGCCCAACATTTGAGCTTCAATTTTACCCATACACCATAAACGCACGATGGTAGTGCAAGGCGAGGCGTGGCGGCTGCGATTTCTGGCGCAGCACCGATCGAAATTCGCCAAAGAAGCCGCGCACCAGGCGCAAATATGACCGAAAATCCCCGCTGGCCATCATCGAATAACTGCGTCTAACTGTGGCCAACTATTGAACGGCGACTCCAGTAGTTGAACTCTGCGGGCCCGCGGCCAGGCGTGTGCCTTATATATATGTTGTGTGTGCCAATTGATTGGCCATGCAGGATTCCAATTACAATATTTACGATTCTGCAGCAGCGTTTAGCAAACAAGACCTATGATTAGCATTAGTTAATCGCTAGCAGCTGTTACCTGTGCCGCCGCCAATTGCAATCAGAGTCGGATGCAAGAAGCAGAAGCAGCCCAGGCAAATTGCAGGTAACAGGTCCAATAGGCTGAAACACATCTAAAAGGTCGCAGCGCCAACTATAATTATAATTATAATAATAGCACAGTTTAAATCTATCAATTTAGCAATGCTCTGTGTTTCCAGTAAAATAATAATTGAATTATTTCACAATAATATCCTTGCTGACAAATAGTATAATATATTTCCTACTTCATCGATTATTCCTATAGACGCCATGAGTGATATTGTGGTGAAAGGTCAAAGGTTGTTCAATAGAAATATCTGTGCTTAATTGAGAGTGAGATCTATATGATACAGAGCAGAGGTTTTTAATTATTATAATTATATTAATATTATTATTTCCGTTGACCTTTAACTACATTTTAAAAAGGAATAATCGTTTAATTATCTAATTAAATTTCTATATTCCTTGTCGCCCTTAGACCTAGGCTGGAGCCCTCAAGAGGAATCCTTTAATAATTTCAACAGGGAAAATTAATAGGAAAAAAATCATATGGAATACTCAACATTCGACTGCCATATCACAATCTAGTCGCAAATTGAATTTTTACACGTTTGTGAATACATAAAGGAATTCGAGCCCGACTCTCGTCATACTCATTTCTGGTAAGTCGAGAGTTTTACTTGTTTATTTCTTATGCTCATTTCAAGATTGTTTTCTCTTACACTATGATTACTTAGAATAAATATACTTATAAGGCATCTTCTCTCTGCGCCCAAAAACCTTTAATATATATAAATAATATATAATATAGTAGAAACTGAACCTAGTTTAGGGCTCTGCAAACAGACGAACATTTTAATAAAGCCCCCTTTGCTGCTTGGTCCGATTCTATTTTTGGGATGAGTAACAACAATCGATTGATTACTCAGCAACTGGGCCTTATATACATAAAGTCAGGTATTTAAGTATTTAAGTACTATGTGATATGATGCATATAAGTATTTAGGCATATAAAAGCGTGCAATGAACCCGCTGTCTGAATAGTTAGCTGGACTCTTTTCGCGTGACTCTGAAGCCCATTAGATCATCAGAGCATCATTAACTGACAATAACAAAACAAACAAAATTCATGTTAAATTTTATTTATTCACAATTTTTGAAGCGTATAGCAAAACATGATCATGTAGTCGCGACCGAACCCCAAAGAGTTCAATCAACCTGCCGCCTCCCGTAAGCTCGTAAACTTGTTAACTTCCGGTGCGTGGCTCGAACTACATCTTCTTCTACTTCTTCTATTTATTTATGATTTCATAAATGTATTAAATTCAAATATGATTTATGTCTTAATTTGGCCACACGTAAATCCTGTCCAGCAGATGGCATAAAAAACTTGCTTGTGTATTTTGTGAAACGCTTTTTCCAGGAGACAGCCAAGATTGTCGCCTGTGTCTTTGTAATACAGGTTCTCGAACAAGTTGCAGGCGTCTAACGGCGTTTAAATCGCCAACCGAAATTGCAATATGCATGTCGATGTCGTTGGAAATGTGTTTGTTGGCTGTAGCTACTCTTCGATGCTGTCATAAAAAACATGTAAGGCGTGAGTCGGGCGTGCCTGACCAACAGATGCCCTCTCTAGGCAACGGCTGTGCTTCTGCTTGTCTCTGTTCCAGTCTCAAATAATCTCGGGTATTCTTCACCAGATCGTTCTACAAATTTCAGCCATAGGCGATGACATTCATATTAGTGTTAATTCTAAAAATGAAGGTTGTATCTATGATAATCCCTGAAGTAGAGGGTGGGGAATGCTTCTGCTTACCTCTGTTCCACACTATACAAATTCCAGTCTTAAATAATCTTGGATATTCTTCAGCAGATCGTTCTACATTTCTATATGCATATATTCCAAAACTCAAGGCTATATCTACTTATAATAATCCCTGAAATAGAGGATAGGGCGTGTTGTTATAGAAAATAGAAAAAATGCAACAATAGAATATCGTGGCTTGTGTCTCCTAGAACCCTTCTACCCTGCCTTTCAGTAAATTACAGGGTATGCAAATGATGCTGCAATATTTGTGGGGCAATGCCGAAGTTCAAATAACACGCGCCAATGGACGAGCGACGGCTGTTGACTCCTTTGGCCAGCTGGCAGCTGGCAGCCGTGGGGGGCTAATAAAGTGTTTTATTTAACATTGACCAAGCCTAACAATATAATGGCCTCATAATGGTAGCAGCATTAAGCCAAATTGATATCAATTTAACAACAATATATGCACAAGTGCAGAGCACATTGTTAGCCTGGCGGCTGGCAACAATTGTTGCTGCAGCAACAGCAACAGCAACAGCAACAATTGCTGCCGTCGCATTGAACTCTTCACTGAGCTGCATGCGAGATTGAGGCACACACACACAGATACGCATACACACAGACACACACACATACACACACAGAGAGAGCAAATACCAGCACATAGGTGGATATACTAGACGATGGCCAATAACAGTATAGACCAGTTCCGAGTTGGCAAAGCGCCGTTTGATGCTCTAATTTATACGGCATACTGATGAGTTGACCGCTCCGCCAGCGGATTGTTCTTAAGCCAAAGGCGGGCTCTCGCGTCACTGGCCACGAAAAAGTGGCAACAACAATAAAAAAACAAGTGGTTGTTAGAGAGCCAGAAGTTGCCACTTGACCAGCTCGGGCACAAATGGAAATATTTGTAGCGGTTAGCGTTTAATTGAAATGCATTTGGCTTGTTTGCTGTCAATCAAGCGACATTGCAACAGGCCACATGCAACATTCAGGAGGCAGCAGGCACCAGACAGCAGTCAGCAGTCGGGAGGCAGCAGTCGGAAGGCATCAGCCAGCAGAAGGAGCCACCTAGTACGACACGCTGTGCCCGTGACCAATGGATTGTTAATGGAATTGTTGTGCGTGGCACGACCTTCGGCAGCTGCAGCCCCTGTCATATGCCACATGCTACATGCTACATGCTACATGCCGCAACCCACAGGTCCGTTATGGTCACATTTGAGTTTTAAGTGTGCTTTTTATGCAGCCAATCCACGGGATACTCCCTGCCTATCGCGCCTTTTTGCCAGCCTCTGTTTGCCATTTTTACGGTGATCAGATAATTAAGTGTGTTAACTGCCTGGCATCGTTCTTTATTGCCGATTCGGGCTGGTTATACCTTAGCAATTTATGTCTTATCAATTCATGTGCACCTGAAGCTCAGCCCGATCGAGCATTGGGCACTCTTCGGCTATCTTCAGCTATCCTCAAGCCAATAAAAATCTTTAGTAGCGTTTAGTCTTTTGTGAGCATCTGATTTGTGTAAGCCTGGAATTGATATTAATTGAGTTGCAGTTCGGCAACACACTTAGTTCTTGATTAAATATAAATATGATTATCATAAGAAGATGGATCAGAGTTTTCCGGATTAATACTCTGACAGACTTAAAGCAATTGTTGTATTGCATTGCCTTAATTGCTTAAAAGCAAAAACTCTCTGTTAATAGTTCCCAAGCTGAAAAATATATATATTTTGTCCTTATGGAATCTCGATCCCCCAATTCATACCCATTCTGGCGATGCTCAGAGCATTTCCCTACTAAAGCGTATATTTTTGTGCCTGGTAGGAATAAAATATGACAGCGACAAAGCTGCAGCTTAATCTGAACCGGCAACCTGACACCTGGATGTGCCTGGAAATCAGAAGACATAAAATAATATATATATGGCCATGCTTTAATGTGAAGCCCGTTCTTAAGTTCAACGCAGACAAAGACAAACTTTGACGTGACAGAGCTTAAATATGTTAAACAATTTGATTAATTTAGAAAACAGGCAGAGCTGTAGCTTATTCAAGCTCTAACAACTCCCCCATAACATAATTGCCTTGTACCTGGTAACTGGTACCTGGCCTCGTACCGTTATGGACCCCATGCGGCTATTCGCAATGCGCAGCTCATATAAAGCGCATTTTCATGTTTATTGCGGCGGCACATTGGGCCAATTGATAATAAGTTTCGGCAGACGCGACCGCAAAGAACATGCAAGAGGAAGAAGGAAAATATACTGGACCAATGCAAACATTTTTCAAGCTTTATTTATGAGTACACAAACAACTGCAACAGTTGCGGCCAGATGCGAGCCGCAAGTTGCACGTCGCAAGTTTGTTTGGCCAATGCAACAAGAGCAATAACAATAACAACAGCAAATGCAACAACAACTGCAACAAGTGAATCAATAACAAGGCTGACTGGCAGCCGGGTTGCAATGCGGTTCAAATCCGAACGGGTTTGCGCCGCGACGACATCGACGGATCAGATGGACGGGGAGCCTGACCGGGACGTGTGTCCAAAGTTTGCATAAGTTGGACTCGATGCTGAGCAGCTGTTTTTTTTTTATTTTTTTTTTTTTATTTTCTTATTTTACAGTTAAAGATTTATGGATCATGTTGGTAATTCTCAGTGTGTGTGTGTGTGTGTATGTGTATGTGTGGGTAACGCAGCCAGAACTCCAGATCTGCTGCTGGCTCACAAATTTATGCCGAATCTGGCGATAAGTCGGCCGTAGTTAAGGCCAACCGGGAGGCAACTGAATATCGATTTAGATTCAAATCGCGCGCCCGTTACAAATACGTACACACACGCACACACACACACACATACAATAAGAAATGTAAATGCAATAAGCCCGAAACGCGCTCTCACTAGGTCATAAAAATCGAGAAGACGCCTTTTAGAACCGAGTTGGGATCAAATGGGCGCATTTAACCAGCTGCAACGGGATGATGCTCGATCGCTATAATAACAAACTTTCTAAAAAAAAAAAAAAAAATACGAAATAGTTATAAGAAAATAAATAAAAACAAACTGTAAATGCAGTCGTTAATAGTTATAGCATGAATTTGTGGCGGTGTCGCCAACTAAAGCATAATTATGGCCCAGGCCGAGCTTGGAATGGGAATGGCAACTGAGACACAGCAGCGCGACGTGAGCTGCAAGCACCAAGATCCAAGCCATTTTCCAGCCAAAGGAGTTTTCGTTTATTGTATACCCTTTCAGAGGGTATTCCACATCTGTCAACAAATTTACCTGTTTGCTTGAACTCGAACTAAGCCCCATTTCATGGCCAATTTTTGGCTAAGAAACATTGAGTAATAAATAGACTTTAAATATTAGTAGTTAGTTAGTAGGGAATTATATTATTCAAGAATATATCAGAAGTCAGAAGAAAGGGAGGAAAAGTTATTGGAAAAAGTAAAGAAATCTATAGAAAGAAGCTAGAATATTTGTAAAGAAGCGAAGTAAGTAATGAATTTTTTATATTATTTTAGAAAGGATGAAAGAATCTTTTTGAAATGTGTGCAGCAGGGTATCTCCCAGTCGAACACACCCGATTAAAGATTTTTTTTTTCTTGTTTGTCGCCGTGTATAGATTATATTGTTGCACCTCTTCTAGATTCCAGCAAGTGTATTTAATCTTCGGCAAGCCGAAACAAACTGTTCTGGCTAGTTTGTTTTATTTTGTATTTTATTTTATTTTTTTTTTGGTTTCTTAGCTGGCTGGTTGGCTACTTAACTGTTTTTAATTGAAACCAGTTTGTGTAATTGTTTTTGGCTCGTCGCTGCAACGCCTTATATGCCATAACTCGCTTATGTCAAACAGATTGTCCGTGTAATTTGAGCAACAGTTTACAGTTTATATGATTGATGCGATTTTGCAGAGTGTGGGTACTCATATATATTTGTGGCCATATTCAATTGGCCAAGTTGAGCGTGTGCGTTGCACGCAACGCAATGTTGTCTTTGTCGTTGGGTAAAAGTTTTCACTTGTTCTAGTTAATTTCGAAGTGTGACTAAAATGATTAAATTGTTGTTAATTATGCTGAACCAATGACAAATGATGCCAAGAGCTGTCGCTTATCAATTTGGAGCGCGGCAAAGTCTTTGTAGATTCCGCAACAAAACAACATTTGCAACTTGTGGCACGTGCAACAGGCCGGTTGTCCAGGCACGCGATGTCAAGACGGCCCAAACGAACGGTACATAACACCAGCATCATCTGCAGCTTCATCATCATCATCAGCAGCATCACCATCATCATCAACATGCACACGCTGCGTATACTTGATTTAAGGCCTGGCCTAGCCCGGTCGGCAGCACATCACGTTAATTAGCTGGCTTAAAGAGCTCACATTCACACATCAAAACATTTCTTATACAATTTGTCAAAACAAACTTATACTTTCGAGATATAAGAGCGTAAAGCCAACGCCGAAAAAAAGAAAATCAAATAGAGAAAGAAAAACTTGTTTAAGAGCAGCGCGCAAAGTTTTCGCCGACTTCCTCCAGTCTCAGTTGAGGCCGCAGTCGCTTCGTTGACGGCGACCTTGATAGACGTGCCAGCGGCTGCAAGTTGGCCAAGACAAGCAGAAGACAACGTCGAAGACGAAGAAGAAGAGCTGCCACAAAAAAGCTTTCTTCATTAGTTTCTTGTAAAAATGTTATTGTTTTTAGCGTGTTTGTGTCTGGCACGAAGTGTTTCAAAAATCTAAAAGAAAAAAAGAGAAAAACAAGCAAACAACAACAACAAAAAAGTAAATCAAATCAAATATGTGTAAAATGTGTGAAGTGCAGTTGAGAAAACGTAAAACAACAGCTGCTGGAAAAGTGTGCGTGGAAATTCGTGTGTTCAGCTGAGACCCCGAAGCCAAAACAAAAGTCGAAATAAGTCCAAAAGAATTCCAAAAGTGCTGCGAAAATCCAACACTTGAGCCAAGTTCTACCGTTAAGCAGCAATTGTTCAGCACTCAAAGGTGTTAATTTATTCATTGGCCGGAAACTTAACAAGCTGTGAGTACAAAATTTGCATTTCCTAAGACAAATTTCAGTTATTCGATTGTGCAAAAATATATACCCTGCTGCAGCTGTATGTTATAGTAAACTGATCCCGAACTATCTCAAGCATATCTCTGTGAAATAACAACTAAATATCAAAGGTTTCCGGGTTCAATTTTAAGAACCTGGGCTTACCATACGAATCAGTGCATTTTACAAATAAAATAGAAATAATACGAAGATATTATCTATTTTCTTGTCACATTGTGCACAATATATTTAAAATTTGCAGAATTATATTATAAAAGATTTCATTATAGTTGTGCCCATTGTAACTCTGTCTACCCCTAGAGCCCAATAGAATTCACATTCGCATGAATTTATTATCGGATTGTGAAACTCAACATTTGAATGTTGAGCATATATATAATATAATTTTAAAAAATGCTACTCATTGTAACTCTTAAGGAACCAATAGCCCAATAGAATTCTTATAAGACATATGGTATAGTGCTTCGAATTGAAACGTATAATTAAGGTTAAAAAACCTTATTTCCCATGATTTTCATCAAGAAATCTTCGAGAATTCAAGCATTCGATGGCACAACTCAAATATCGTGCGATCGATTCGATAGCTTAGTATATATATATATATATATCATATAATCTTCACAGAATTATGCTTGCCTACATTTGCCCTTTTTCATGCATTCCTTATGGGCGCACTTAGAGAAAAGGAAAGACGCTTTTTTATTACTTTTTTGCCCTTTGGCATGGCCATTTCACTGTGGGCTGCCCTTGCTGTGCATTTGAATGAAATTAAGCTTATCAGACCATTGAGTTTAGGTCACTGGGCAGGCACTTCGAATAGATCAAGATCTTTTAAGGTGAAAGTAATTTGCCGAAAAAGTGCGAAGGCACCAAAAACCAAAAACCAAACCAAGCCAAAGCCAAACCCGACCAGGCCAAACCCAGACCCAACCAAAACAAAAGCCAACAGCAATGGTCAATTCGCGCTGGCCAGTCGAGTGGAGCTGTAGCTGGAGCTGGAGTTGAGTGCACTGTCGTAATTTAGTTTTAACAACTATTTGAAAACCGTTGGCCAGCCAGCCCTATGGGGCGATCTGTGGAGCTGCGGCTAAAAGCATACTAAGTCCAAGTACATATTAAAGCACATTAAGGCGGCGAGCAAATGATGCGCTCCTCTGGCCACACAATGGAACAGGCGGCGGCGCCGCAAATATGTTGAATAAATTTCAAATTTGTTATTATGGTACGCTCCGGCTAGCCAGGGAGAGGGGAGGGCAATGCTCGACTCTAACTAGCGTGTGTTCTAAGTGTTAAAAGTACGCCGAGTGTGACGTCGACTCCGCTGCACTCGGAAGTGTAGCTACTGCAGCCAGACAATGGCCCATAGCAATTGCAATAACAACAACAACAACAGCAACAAAAACAGCTACAACCTGCAACAACAGCAGCTGTACACTTAAAGAAAATATGTTTTAAAATTTTAAAAAAATTCTTTCTTGAAAATACGAGCCCATAACATATTTACTTTAATTAATTTATTTAATTAATTAATGGTATTCAATAGCATTATTATTTAATTTTTCTATTCAGTGCAAATAACACTAAAAATTAATTTCCAATTTATTTCTTCATTGATTCCTATTATTTTATTTACATAAACTTCAACTAAAAACAATTGTTTTAAGGTTGTTATGTTATGTTATATTAATTTAATTTAATTTTGATTTAAGCTCAACGCAAGCGTTTCGCTGAGTGTATCTGCGCGGCATCTGCGTGCTTCTAGCGCAGGTTACAATGCGTTCTGCGGCAAAACAGATACATATATGCATGGATATAGATATAGATATATGTGCATCTGTATCTATATGTAGAGAAGCATAAATTTATGCGCAAACTTAGAACAATGTGCGCATAGCTATCGCCATATCGTGTTGCCTAATAATTAATGAACGTGCATGCTAGCTGCCGCTGCTGGCATGGTGCATGCAGCACCGTCCATGTTGTCTGTAAGGCGCGCAAAGTTCAATTACCTGTTAATTGAGTTTAGACTAATGCAAAAAGTCAAGACCCGCAGCAGTCAGCAACAATTCCCAGCAGCGTGCAGCATCATCAAAATCACATCATTCAACATATTGCCGCATCTCGATTCAAGTGCTGCACCAGCTAAAAATAAGAAAGAAACAGAAAGATGGAAAAAAAGAAAAACTAAATACAAACTGAAAATCAGGTCATTATTGTCATTAAATTGTTTCAAAATGCAAGAGATTGGGCCACAGCAGAGTCGCAGTGCCGAGATAAAATTTAATACGAACACACACACACATAAATCGAAGCATTCATAAAGACATTTATTATAAACATGTAAACATATATATATATATTGTTAATCTCCAAATGCCAGCTAACTGTACAATTCGGTTCAGTCAATGAATGAATGTGTTGACTGCTCAGTCAAAATCAAAAGACTTAGGCAACGAACTCTTTTTTGTGTTGACTGCTCAATCAAAATCAAAAGACTGAGGCAACGAACTTCTTTTTTTTTTTTTAGTATTTTTCGGCCACAAAATTTTACTTTCAAATTAGGCCGCAAACTGTTGCTTTTTATCGCTTTCTTCTCATATTCTGGCCAACATATAATGATTGTTTCCACTTAGCCGTTGTTGTTGTTGTTGTTGTAGTTGCTGTTGTTCTTCTTTTGAATAGCAGCTGGCACAAACTATTATAAAGCTTAAGTGTAACTAACAGTTAGGAGTCCCCAATAATATTTTCTGTTGTTTGTGTGAAATATTTATGTAAATTATGGTCAAGCAGCTAAGGTGCAACTGATTAGCGGTATAAACGCTCAAATTCAACAACTACAGGGTATATATAGTTATCTGACTGTGTGTGTGTTTGTGTGCTTGTATGTAGATTAAGCAGACATAACTGCAGCGCATTTGTTAACGGTACTAACTTGGCCACAACACCCGGCCAGGCCTTGGCATGTAGCATACGCAGCTTGTTCCCAGGCGACGACGACGCACTTGCTCCACACATTCACCGCTGCACAATTCTGGCTCTGGTTGCCGTTGGAGCTAGTGTGTTTATAAGTATACATTTGCCGCCAGAACGAGTTTTAATTGCAACATTTGTTTAAATGTTGTCCGTTAGCTGCAACCAGCAACTAGCAACTGGCAGCAACAACAACAAGCACTTGGCGTTTGATGCTGCTCCATTTACAAAAATGGACGCCAACAATTTTTGCCTCATTACCGCCGCTTAAAGAATGTCACCTCCAAAGCGGCATGTGTGTGCGAGTGTGTGTGTGTGTGTGTGTGTGTATGTGTGTGTATGTGTGGACAGGCGCAGTCAGCGGGGAAATCTAAACGTATTTGTTTTTCTGCTCTTCGCCTTTTCGCGTGTTTTAATTAGTGGCGCGTTTTCACCAACGCCAGTAGCAGCAAATTGTACAACTTATTTATGGCTTAAATGTGCTTGTTTTTCATATATTTTTGCCAGAGCAGCAGCATCAACAACAAATCGGACCCGGTCCATGCAGGGGCGCTCCATGATGCGCTTGCTACCATGTGGCGCACCAATTTCAGCTATTCCTGCTGCCTGCTGCTGCTGCTCCTCTTCTTCTGCTGCTGCTGCTGCTGCTGCAGAGCCACGCCCACAGCTGCAGCCGCAAGAACAACAGCTGGCGGCCAGGTCATTGGCGCCACCTACTTGGCAGCGACCCGAGCAGCTGCCTTTGCAGCCACGGACAATAACAAAAACGGCGACATTAAGAGAAATCAACTAGAGGATTTAATGCCAGCGAATTTACTGTTAGAGGATCTGCAACAGTCTAACGGACAGCTAATCAATCTGACAAGGCATCACGATGGCGATCTCTTCTATACGAGCGGTGAGTATCCACACAACCAAGTCCCAAATCCAAATCCAGCCTAAGCCGTGTGGCATGTTTACCCGTTGACAGCAGCATTAATTTTCAGTATGGCCAGCTTATTAGACGCCGCTCACGTTCCAGCCGAACCGCATCCTCAGCCAGACTTGGCGCGTTCTGTTGTGACGTGCTTAAATCAAGATGCCCAGCTCCCGCTACCCTCTCCCGCTCCCCCTCCCCCTCCCACAGTTTTGTTGATTTTGCAGTTTCTCTTTCTGTTTACGCAGGTCTCGGCGGCGTCGGCGCTTGCAATGCGGACACCTGCATCGGCCTGTCCAGCGGCACGGCGGCTGTGGTGCGTCTGGGCGGCGACTCCAACGGTAAGTACTCGATTAATATGGAAATTTGTTTGCCACGCGCACGCGGAATCAACACGACTCTTAATCTCTGTCACTGTGTTTGCTTTTAGCTGGCGATGGACTGGGTCAGGCCTCGGCCTCAGCCTCGGCCTCGGCCACGCTGGCCAGCGGTCGGCTGGAGCTGCTCACGCGTCGCATGAAGCTGCAGCGCGAGAATGGCCAAGCTCTGGGCATGTCCGCTGAGACGGAGGGCTGCAGCTGCCGCTGTTTGCCATATTTGCGCGCCTACCGCGAGGATTTGGGCATCTGCGTGGATGACATACATGGTAAGTGGCAGCCGGCTGGAGACACGATGATCGCGGAAGCGTTTGCCGCCACTCGAAATAATTAGTCAGCCAATTCGTAGTTCGCAAATTGTGTGCTCCATTTCCACATGGCAGCGGCAGCGACTCAGCTGGGAAATTTCCCTACAATTTTCCCACATGTGAGAGGCCATTGTCTGTGCGCCATTTGGCCAAAATCACAATGGTTGCTCAACTATTTTTTGTTTTTCATTTTTTTTTTCCAATTTTTCTATTGCGAAAAAGAAATGCTGTAATAATAACAAAATTGTGCAGGGCTGGCGCTCAAATTGCAGAATGAAAACGAAACGTGACGCAAATAAAGCGACAAACAGACAAGCGAAGCCCTAACGAAAGCTTGTCCAAACCCAAATGCTCTACAATTGACGTTCGATTAAAAAAAAAGTGTTCTGAATTAGAAGTCAAGTCTCATTTAAACCAAAAGTAGTTAAATTGCAAACGCATTTTAATGTTAACTTTTACTATAATATTATTACTATGATTATTATTATTATTATTATTATTATTATTATTATTATTATTATTATCATTATTATTATTATTATTATTATTATTATTATTATTATTATTATTATCATTATTATTATTATTATTATTATTATTATTATTATTATTAGTATTATATTATGTATAAGGTTGACATATGAAGAAGTTCAAGCCAAGTTCAAGCCCTATTAATTCCAAAAGTAATCCCAACTGGCGACTTAAATGTGTGTCTAGAAAAGAAAAAATGTGTGAAAGAAAAGACGACATTAATAGTTCAAAGAGCATAAGCTTAGCTTATGCTCCTGCTCTTCAAGTTCATCTTATTTGTACAGTTCCATTTGCTGTATGTCAAAGCTCATCAAAACCCAAAGTTAGGGTATATAAAATAAAAACATAACAAACGGTAGCTATGACGCGCGGCAAGTATGGCAAAAATGTACTATTATTGAACAAATCAGTCGAGTTACCAGCACTTTTATGAAAGGAAAAAATGCTTTAAGCCAACTTTCGCTGCCAGCTACAAATACAATCATAATAATAGAAACAATACCAACAATAACAACAACAATTAAAATCCAAGCGACACAATTAAGACGGAAAGTGTAAGCGTGTTTTCGAAAACAAAAACACTTTTGGTAACACAAAGGGGTGTCGACCATTTTGATAAGGGTCTGGCCTGATCGATAGTTATCGATGTTATCACAGCTGCAATCAAAAGAAACATTATGGATATTTCTAGCTTTTGACCATTACGATGCGAGAGACTTTCTCATTGGGGGGCAATGCGTGTTATTTTTTTTTATTTATCTATTTTTTTTTTTTTTTGGTTTTTGCAGAATGCTCTCTCTCACCATTTGTCAGCGGCTCATCGTCGGAGAAAATTCCATTTGTGTTTTTGCCACTGCGCGGCCAAATCATTTACCCCAGCAGAGAAATCAGTTTTCCCAGTAAGTAATCGTCCCTCAAACCTTTCCCTTGCCACTCATTAGCATATATATGTATGCGTTTACCTGTAGATATACTCACGCCTGTGTGTGCGGTTACCGGCGCCCAGTACCTCGGCTCGAATGGCTGGTCGGATCTACGTAACCCCATTGACACGGACTATCCATTTCGGATGTTTCGCGACGAGGGTCGCAGCTTTCTGCAGTGGCTGGGCGAGACGGAGCTGCGCCAGAAGATGCAGGGTCGCCTCATTGTGGTGCATCTTGTCTGCCGCGACATGACTGTGGCGCTCAATGCCAGCCAGAAAGGTGAGTCTCAAAATAAGACAAAGACTGCACGACTAGCTGATACCCTGAACTCACCGACGGGCTGCCATCTAAGCATCTAAGGGATAAGCTCAAAAAAATGAGATATATACGGACAGACGGATAGATCAGGATTCGGGATAGAAAGACCCTAATCAAAAGAAGCTGATCATCTGGAACTCTATATCTATAAGATTTCGCCATCGACTTTAATCGATTTATTGATTGCTTGGAAATGGGGTAATATATTGATAATTTGAAAGAAACTTGAAATGCGCCATCGACAGACGGGCGGACGGTCAGATTAGGATTCAAGATAGAAACACACTAATCAAGAGAGGCTTACACATCTGGAACTCTATCTTTCAGATCATCTGATGCCGCCCAAGAATGTGCATTCGCCGTGCGTGGCCTTCCGGGTCAATGGGAGTCCTGTCAAGTACACACACAGTAAGTAGTCTCTGCAGCTCTTAAGCTGTGCACACTTTAAGTCCAATCTAAATCCGCCCTTAGATGTGCCGGAGGTGTTCTTTCAGCCAGCGAACTCGACGACTCTGGCCTCCACCTCGGATGGCATGAGCATGCGGGAGTATGTGGTCATCGGCATCTGCAGCCTGCTGCTGGGCCTCATCTATGTGGCCTCCGTGTTTCTCTATCTGTACATGAAGAAGCGCAAGAGTCGGGGGCGCCATAACTCGCGTCACTCGCTGGACAATCTGGGCAATGAGATCAACTATCCGAAGAACGATCAGGTCACCTATGGTGCGCCCTTTAGCCGGGTGGGCAGCGTATATTCGGCGAACAGCATGGGTCTGGGCCACGGCAGTGGCAACGAGGCGGGCACGCGAGCCAGCATGGCCAGCCTCAAGGATGACCTGGGCATTGTGAAGAACAATCCGCTGCTGCAGCACTTTCCGCAGCTGGGCGAACGGGAGCACAACTCTGGCTTTGCCAGCGACATCTCGAACTCGAACTCCGAGTGCGAGATGGAGGAGAAGATCAAGGTGAGTCCATCATGCTATACCCATGAGCATTGGCTAGACAGCCCGACTTGATTCTACTGCAGAGCTCGGTTTCGGTTCTGGTGCATCCACAGCTGAACATGGCCAACAACAACAAGTCACCCAAACCGGGTCACAGCCACAGCGCGGAGAATTCCTCACTGGAGTCGGATGATTTTCGGCAGGACAACGAGTGCCTGCCCACAGAGAATGTGGCTGTCATTGAGGATCTGATGAGCGAGGAGAAACTGGAGAATCTACGCGCCATGGTCAACGGCAATGTGCGCAAGAAGCTCTACTTTAATCCAGCCTACTTTGAGCCACATCTGCTGGCGGTATGTCGAAAGCCCGCTAAAATCCATGTCCAACTAAATGATGCCCAATCTCTCTCTAATTCTTGCAGGAGCCGCCACAAGCTGCCATTGAGTTTCTTCAAAAGATTCGCGAGGTGATTGCCATTGCCAAGTACAAAATGGCCGCCAAGCGTTACCAGCCATCGCTCAACATTATCCACGAAGAGGCCAGCCTGGACTCCGGTGCGACCAGCTCGGCCAGATACAATGTGCCGCTGCAGCAGAATCTGCAGACAAAGAGTCTGGGCGACACGCGCAACAGCATCGAGCAGTGGCTGCAGAGTGTGCCCAACTCGGAGCCGACAGCCGAGCAGAAGAAGAAGAGCAACGGTTCACCCAGCAAAGGCTCCGCGCGCAAGGAGATTACCGCGCCCAAAGAACGCCCGCCGCCGCCTCCAATGCAAAAGTCAAGCACTGAGCCGCAATGCAAGCCGGAATCCAGCTCCAGCATGCGTTGCCACGAGGAGGAACAGCAGCAGAGGCTGAACAAATCCAGTCCAGAGCCGGTCAAGCCCAAAACGCCAGCCTATGAGAGTTATACGGCCTACTCGGCTGTCGTGTCTGCGAATGTGTATGGCTTTGCGGAGACGGGGGGCGAGATCTACAACAATCCAAAGTTCATGCTGGCCGACTCGCCGGCCGGCTCGATGCGCAGCACCTCGAGCCGCTCCAAGTCGTTGAGGAAACGCGGCGATGTGCTCGAACAGTTCGCGGCGGCCAACTCGACGCCAACGTCGCTAAACTCATTCGATCGACAGCATTACAATATGCTGCGAAACATGAAGCCCGCGGAGATCATCTACGATTCGCTAAAGCGCGAGTATGCAGCGCATATACCCACGCCGGACTACGACAGCACCATCGAGAAGAAGATCAAGGAGATCTACAGCAGCACCCAGAGCAGCATACCCTCGGTTCCGACGCCGGACTACAGCTCGCTGAGTCGCAAGTCTCTGAAACAGTTTCAACCGGATTCGCCCATCTACAGGCGCAAATCGCCACAGTACCTGATCGTGGATTATGAGACGGACAGTTTGGAGCGTCTGGAGCCGAGCAAGCGCAAGAGTTCGCATTCCTCCAGCTCGCCCTCGTCCGATGTCAGCTCACAGCTGAGCCCCAGCTTGAGTACGGCCCTGCCGCTGGAGGAAGAGCTGGAGATCAGTCACACGGTGTACGATCGGGTCAATGGATTTCGCAAGGAGGGCGACCTAAAGAAGCGTCTGCTCGCCGGCAAACATGGCCAGCAGAGCCAGGCGCAGCGGCACAAGGAGGCCGCGGCACGCATCAAATACGACACGCCCTTTCGCGGCAGCATGACCATCGAGGTGGAGCACGAACCGCCCTCCGACATGGAGCGCACCGATAGCGATCAGTTCGAGCCGGACACCCTGGATCGCAAGCCCAAGAAGCAGAGCTTCTGTGACATCAATGCCTGGGACAAGCACGGACGCCAGAGCAGCACCGAGGACTACAATCAGATCAACTCGCTACCCGATCTCAGCCGCCAGATCGGCACGCCGGACAGCAGCCAGCTGGCCAATGGTAAGCCACGCACTGCCTCCTTTATTCTGCGCTCCAGCAACTCGTTCCGGAATCTGCGCGAGATTTACGAATCGCCGCTGGCCGTCCAGGAGCACTTCAGGAGTGAGGCCCAGCAGCGCGAGGAGCAGGGCCGCATTCTGACGCTGGAGGCAAAACATTCCCGCCGGCAGCGCGGCCTTCAAGGCTCGCCTACACTCTCCGTGGTGGATGTGGCTAGAGACAGAACTACCATAACCATATCCTCGCCCAAGCCTGCAGAAAAACAGCCGGCGGCCCAGCCGCACTCGCCGCCACGCCCCATGCTGAATCAACATTATTGCGCCCCGCTGCTGCATAACAAACGTCCGCTGCCGCCGGCGCCGGCGCCGCCGCCGCCCGAAGCTGGCCCAAGCTGTTGCCACAGCGAGCGGCAGGAGGAGGATGCGTACAGCCTGCACAGCGAGATAACCGAGCTGACCGGCGTCTCGGATACCCTGGCCAACTCGGAGTTTGACAATTCATGCAACAATACCATGTCCAGCGTCATATCGGCCATGACGGAGCCCAAGCCCTCGAAGGGTTTGGAGCAGAAGGCGCAGCTGGACATGGACTACGACGGCATCTACGGCAAAAAGATGAATAGCTTGCGCAATGATTACAGCCTCAACAAGTATCTCAATCGGCGCAAGTCCCAGAAGGAAAAGCCAGACGAAAATGAGCACGAGCTCAAGGATGCAGCGGACCTGGAGTCCAGCAACAACAATAACAACAACAACAATGCGAAGAATCTTAAAGATGTCGATCTGAATCAGTTTGATGCGCTGTCGATTAGCTCACGCTCGAACCGCAGCAGCAGCCATCTCTCGGAGCGCACCAAGGAGCTCTATCGGAATGCGGGCGTGCCCGTAGGCATCGCCTATCCACAACGCGCTACCAACAGCAGCAGCAGCAGCAGTAACAATTCCAGCTCCAATGCGAACGTGAGTGTCAATGTCCAGACAGTTTATCGCTGTGAGATTGAGCCGGCACAGCTGACGGCTGGCATGCAGATAGCCATCGGGCTAAAGGATCGCGCCAAGAAGGCCAAGGATCTGAAGAATGCGTGGCGCAAATTTGTCCACATGGCAGCCAACAAATTCAGCCCCAGCCAGAGTCCGGCGCCCACCTATGGCACCAAGAGCTCGACGGGTGGCTTTCTGGAGGCGCTCGAGCGCGACGATGGCATTGCCTCCATCATTGAGGAGGCGGCGGCGGCGGCAGCGGTTGCGGCACAGCCTGGCTCGGCGACGGGACAGGTAGGAAGCCAGAACTACTATGAGCAGCGATTTGGACAGCTGGACAGCGGCTACATGAGCACCGACTCCACGGAGCTGTACAAGCGCAACGTCTACGATCGCTACAACTTCAAAATGTTGAGCGGACGCGGCGGCGGCGGCGGCGGCGGCGGCCAGATCATACGTATCGACACCATCGAGGATAACGAAGAAGAGAGCACCAGTCCGGGCCGCTTTGAGGATCTTGAGCACATGGTCTCGCCCGGCAGCAGAGCAGCGGCGGCGCCGCCCAATGCTAGCGAGGACCTGAGCGATGCCGAGTCGGACAAAACGCTTACGCGCTCCCAATCGAATGTGGCACGCGGCGGCGGCGGCAGCAGCAGCACCACGATGTCATCCTATTCCTCGGAGGATGAGCAGCGGCGCGGGCACAGCACCTGCTGCGGCTCATCGGATGAGGAGACCAATGCCGAGGACATGTGCGAATCGGGCGCGGAGAGCATCGAAACGCACTCGGTGCTCTACAAGATGATACGCAAAAGTTAGCTTAGTATTTTAAGAATGTGCAATATCTAAACCAGACGAAAGACTTCCACTTGGCCAAGCCAGCCAACAGGTGCAATAATACAATACGATTCTTGCCAAACCATAAGGTGCAATTTTTACACCTAGCTCTAAGAAACATTAACAGATATGCCCCATATATATATATATACATAATATACAATTTAAGTTGGAGGAGCTGTAACTGATATCGCAATAGCTTACCTTAAGAGGTGGCACGACAAAGCTGGTTCCTCTCCCCTCCCAAACAAACAATACTCTATATTTAACTAAACAAATTTGTAGTTTAAAATCTATATATACGTCTATATATATGTCTAGATTACATCTTATCAGCTAGCTATCGGATGCGAATTGTGATAAATATTATCAGTCTTTGGGCCGGAAATGTGCAATCTATATGTTAGTATCAATATAAACAATATATGTATATATATAAGTTTACCTTAAGTATATGCAATTTATTAATAAATAATGTATATATTTTTCGAAAAAATGTCGAATTATTATATTATCGCCGCTCTGGATTTGACGGGGAGATATGACGTTTCGAAACGACATAGCTCCGCCGCTCTAGAATTGACGCGGATATATGACGCTTCGAAACGACATAGCTCCGCCGCTATGGATTTGACGGGGAGATATGACGTTTCGAAACGACATAGCTCCGCCGCTCTAGAATTGACGGGGAAATATGACGCTTCTAAACGACATAGCTCCGCCGCTCTAGAATTGACGGGGAGATGTGACGCTTCGAAACGACATAGCTCCGCCGCTGTGGATTTGACGGGGAGATATGACGCTTCGAAACGACATAGCTCCGCCGCTCTAGAATTGACGGGGAGATATGACGCTTCGAAGCGACATAACCTCCGCCGCTGTGGATTTGACGGGGAGATATGACGTTTCGAAACGACATAGCTCCGCCGCTCTTGAATTGACGCGGAGATATGACGCTTCGAAACGACATAGCTCCGCCGCTATGGATTTGACGGGGAGATATGACGTTTCGAAACGACATAGCTCCGCCGCTCTAGAATTGACGCGGAGATATGACGCTTCGAAACGACATAGCTCCGCCGCTCTAGAATTGACGCGGAGATATGACGCTTCGAAACGACATAGCTCCGCCGCTATGGATTTGACGGGGAGATATGACGTTTCGAAACGACATAGCTCCGCCGCTCTAGAATTGACGCGGAGATATGACGCTTCGAAACGACATAGCTCCGCCGCTCTAGAATTGACGCGGAGATGTGACGCTTCGAAACGACATAGCTCCGCCGCTCTGGATTTGACGGGGAGATATGACGCTTCGAAACGACATAGCTCCGCCGCTGTCGATTTGACGGGGAGATATGACGCTTCGAAACGACATAACCTCCGCCGCTCTAGAATTGACGGGGAGATGTGACGCTTCTAAACGACATAGCTCCGCCGCTCTAGAATTGACGGGGAGATATGACGCTTCGAAACGACATAGCTCCCCCGCTGTGGATTTGACGGGGAGATATGACGCTTCGAAACGACATAGCTCCGCCGCTTCAGATTTGACGGGGAGATATGACGTTTCGAAACGACATAGCTCCGCCGCTCTAGATTTGACGGGGAGATATGACGCTTCGAAACGACATAACCTCCGCCGCTCTAGAATTGACGCGGAGATGTGATGCTTCGAAACGACATAGCTCCGCTGCTCTGGATTTGACGGGGAGATATGACGCTTCGAAACGACATAGCTCCGCCGCTGTGGGTTTGACGGGGAGATATGACGTTTCGAAACGACATAACCTCCGCCGCTCTAGAATTGACGCGGAGATGTGACGCTTCGAAACGACATAGCTCCGCCGGTGTGGATTTGACGGGGAGATATGACGCTTCGAAACGACATAGCTCCGCCGCTCTTGATTTGACGGGGAGATATGACGTTTCGAAACGACATAGCTCCGCCGCTCTAGAATTGACGCGGAGATGTGACGCTTCGAAACGACATAGCTCCGCCGCTCCAGATTTGACGGGGAGATATGACGCTTCGAAACGACATAACCTCCGCCGCTCTAGAATTGACGGGGAGATGTGACGCTTCGAAACGACATAGCTCCGCCGCTCTAGAATTGACGCGGAGATATGACGGTTCGAAACGACATAGCTCCGCCGCTCTGGATTTGACGGGGAGATATGACGTTTCGAAACGACATAGCTCCGCCGCTCTAGAATTGACGCGGAGATGTGACGTTTCGAAACGACATAGCTCCGCCGCTCCAGATTTGACGGGGAGATATGACGCTTCGAAACGACATAACCTCCGCCGCTCTAGAATTGACGGGGAGATGTGACGCTTCGAAACGACATAGCTCCGCCGCTCTTGAATTGACGCGGAGATGTGACGCTTCGAAACGACATATCTCCGATACTCTGGATTTGACGGGGAGATATGACGCTTCAAAACGACATAGCTCCGCCGCTGTGGATTTGACGGGGAGATATGACGTTTCGAAACGACATAACCTTCGCCGCTCTAGAATTGACGCGGAGATGTGACGCTTCGAAACGACATAGCTCCGCTGCTCTGGATTTGACGGGGAGATATGACGCTTCGAAACGACATAGCTTCGCCGCTGTGGATTTGACGGGGAGATATGACGTTTCGAAACGACATAACTCCGCCGCTCTAGAATTGACGGGGAGATATGACGCTTCGAAGCGACATAACCTCCGCCGCTCTAGAATTGACGGGAAGATGTGACGCTTCGAAACGCTCTAGAATTGACGGGGAGATATGACGCTTCGAAACGACATAGCTCCGCCGCTCTGGATTTGACGGGGAGATGTGACGCTTCGAAACGACATAGCCTCCTCCGCTTTAGGGTTGACGCGAAGATGAGACGCTTCGAAACGACATAGCCTCCTCCGCTGTGGATTTGACGGGGAGATATGACGCTTCGAAACGACATAGCTCCGCCGCTGTGGATTTGACGGGGAGATATGACGTTTCGAAACGACATAGCTCCGCCGCTCTAGAATTGACGCGGAGATGTGACGCTTCGAAACGACATAGTCTCCGCCGCTCTAGAATTGACGCGGAGATGTGACGCTTCGAAACGACATAGCTCCGCCGCTCTAGAATTGACGCGGAGATGTGACGCTTCGAAACGACATAGCTCCGCCGCTGTGGATTTGACGGGGAGATATGACGTTTCGAAACGACATAGCTCCGCCGCTCTAGAATTGACGCGGAGATGTGACGCTTCGAAACGACATAGTCTCCGCCGCTCTAGAATTGACGCGGAGATGTGACGCTTCGAAACGACATAGCTCCGCCGCTCTAGAATTGACGCGGAGATGTGACGCTTCGAAACGACATAGCTCCGCCGCTGTGGATTTGACGGGGAGATATGACGTTTCGAAACGACATAGCTCCGCCGCTGTGGATTTGATGGGAAGATATGACGCTTCGAAACGACATAGCTCCGCCGCTGTGGATTTGACGGGGAGATATGAAGCTTCGAAACGACATAACCTCCGCCGCTCTAGAATTGACGGGGAGATATGACGCTTCGAAACGACATAGCCTCCTCCGCTCTGGAATTGACGCGGAGATGTGACGCTTCGAAACGACATAGCTCCGCCGCTCTAGAATTGACGCGGAGATGTGACGCTTCGAAACGACATAGCTCCGCCGCTCTAGAATTGACGGGGAGATGTGACGCTTCGAAACGACATAGCCTCCTCCGCTCTAGAATTGACGCGGAGATGTGACGCTTCGAAACGACATAGCTCCGCCGCTCTAGAATTGACGCGGAGATGTGACGCTTCGAAACGACATAGCTCCGCCGCTGTGGATTTGACGGGGAGATATGACGTTTCGAAACGACATAGCTCCGCCGCTGTGGATTTGATGGGAAGATATGACGCTTCGAAACGACATAGCTCCGCCGCTGTGGATTTGACGGGGAGATATGACGCTTCGAAACGACATAGCCTCCTCCGCTCTGGAATTGACGCGGAGATGTGACGCTTCGAAACGACATAGCTCCGCCGCTCTAGAATTGACGCGGAGATATGACGCTTCGAAACGACATAGCTCCGCCGCTGTGGATTTGATGGGAAGATATGACGCTTCGAAACGACATAGCTCCGCCGCTGTGGATTTGACGGGGAGATATGACGCTTCGAAACGACATAACCTCCGCCGCTCTAGAATTGACGGGGAGATGTGACGCTTCGAAACGACATAGCCTCCTCCGCTCTGGAATTGACGCGGAGATGTGACGCTTCGAAACGACATAGCTCCGCCGCTCTAGAATTGACGCGGAGATGTGACGCTTCGAAACGACATAGCTCCGCCGCTCTAGAATTGACGGGGAGATGTGACGCTTCGAAACGACATAGCCTCCTCCGCTCTGGAATTGACGCGGAGATGTGACGCTTCGAAACGACATAGCTCCGCCGCTCTAGAATTGACGCGGAGATGTGACGCTTCGAAACGACATAGCCTCCTCCGCTCTAGATTTGACGCGGAGATAAGACGCTTCGAAACGACATAGCCTCCGCCGCTCTAGAATTGACGGGTAGATGTGACGCTTCAAAACGACATAGCTCCGCCGCTCTAGAATTGACGGGGAGATGTGACGCTTCGAAACGACATAGCTCCGCCGCTCTAGAATTGACGGGGAGATGTGACGCTTCGAAACGACATAGCTCCGGCGCTGTGGATTTGACGGGGAGATATGACGCTTCGAAACGACATAGCTCCGCCGCTGTGGATTTGACGAGGAGATATGACGCTTCGAAACGACATAGCTCCGCCGCTCTAGATTTGACAGGGAGGAATGTCGTTTCGAAACGACACATCTCCGCGTCAAATCTAGAATTGACGCGGAGATAAGACGCTTCGAAACGACATAGCCTCCGCCGCTCTAGAATTGACGGGTAGATGTGACGCTTCAAAACGACATAGCTCCGCCGCTGTGGATTTGACGGGGAGATATGACGTTTCGAAACGACATAGCTCCGCCGCTCTAGAATTGACGGGGAGATGTGACGCTTCAAAACGACATAGCTCCGCCGCTCTAGAATTGACGGGGAGATGTGACGCTTCGAAACGACATAGCTCCGCCGCTGTGGATTTGACGGGGAGATATGACGCTTCGAAACGACATAGATCCGCCGCTGTGGATTTGACGAGGAGATATGACGCTTCGAAACGACATAGCTCCGCCGCTCTAGATTTGACAGGGAGGAATGTCGTTTCGAAACGATACATCTCCGCGTCAAATCTAGAATTGACGCGGAGATAAGACGCTTCGAAACGACATAGCTCCGCCGCTCTAGAATTGACGGGGAGATATGACGTTTCGAAACGACATAGCTTCGCCGCTCTAGAATTGACGGGGAGATATGACGTTTCGAAATGACATAGCTCCGCTGCTCTGGATTTGACGGGGAGATATGACGTTTCGAAACGACATAGCTCCGCCGCTCTAGAATTGACGCGGAGATGTGACGCTTCGAAACGACATAGCTCCGCCGCTCTAGAATTGACGCGGAGATGTGACGCTTCGAAACGACATAGCTCCGCCGCTCTAGAATTGACGGGGAGATATGACGCTTCGAAACGACATAGCTCCGCCGCTCTAGAATTGACGGGGAGATATGACGTTTCGAAACGACATGGCTCCGCCGCTCTAGAATTGACGGGGAGATATGACGCTTCGAAGCGACATAACCTCCGCCGCTCTAGAATTGACGGGGAGATGTGACGCTTCGAAACGACATAGCTCTGCCGCTCTAGAATTGACGGGGAGATATGACGCTTCGAAACGACATAGCTCCGCCGCTCTGGATTTGACGGGGAGATGTGACGTTTCGAAACGACATAACCTCCTCCGCTCTAGAATTGACGGGGAGATATGACGTTTCGAAACGACATGGCTCCGCCGCTCTAGAATTGACGGGGAGATATGACGCTTCGAAGCGACATAACCTCCGCCGCTCTAGAATTGACGGGGAGATGTGACGCTTCGAAACGACATAGCTCCGCCACTGTGGATTTGACGAGGAGATATGACGTTTCGAAACGACATAGCTCCGCCGCTCTAGAATTGACGGGGAGATATGACGTTTCGAAACGACATAGCTCGCCGCTGTGGATTTGACGGGGAGATATGACGTTTCGAAACGACATAGCTCGCCGCTCTAGAATTGACGGGGAGATATGACGTTTCGAAATGACATAGCTCCGCTGCTCTGGATTTGACGGGGAGATATGACGTTTCGAAACGACATAGCTCCGCCGCTCTAGAATTGACGCGGAGATGTGACGCTTCGAAACGACATAGCTCCGCCGCTGTGGATTTGACGGGGAGATATGACGTTTCGAAACGACATAGCTCGCCGCTCTAGAATTGACGGGGAGATATGACGTTTCGAAATGACATAGCTCCGCTGCTCTGGATTTGACGGGGAGATATGACGTTTCGAAACGACATAGCTCCGCCGCTCTAGAATTGACGCGGAGATGTGACGCTTCGAAACGACATAGCTCCGCCGCTGTGGATTTGACGGGGAGATATGACGTTTCGAAACGACATAGCTCCGCCGCTCTAGAATTGACGCGGAGATGTGACGCTTCGAAACGACATAACTCCCTTGATTTGGTCGGTCAGTTTTGATATAAATCCCAACTGAAGTACCAGGCGAACAGAATCAGCAAGTAGGTGGTTCATAATAGAAATCAACGACTAATATTTTTCTTTGCATACCTTAAGGGGCATATTGGGCCGTTAAATTTAAATTTAATTTAAATAAGTCCCTCAACCGTCGACCAAAAATTAACGTTATTTTCAAAAGAAATTGTTAATTGTAACGTTATTTAACGCCTAAATGGGGCGTTTTAAGGAGCATTGCGATGTGTCTTGGCCAAAAGTAAGTCCTCCTCCTGTTGATTTGGAATATGCTATAAAAAGGACGAAAGTCCACATTCTAAGAAAAAAATCAGAAAAAATGAGGAACGACATAATCTCGTCATGATCAACGGCGGAAGCGACATATCATATTTTCAGACAAAGACGTTTCAAAACGAAGTAGCTCCGCCGTTGATCATGGCGAAAAATACCGGGAAAATACGGTCCGATTTCGGAATGATATACCTCTTTCTACTCGTACGGATGCCGATTGCCGATTACCATCCAAAAATCCGCATTCTAAATGTTGAGCGGACGCGGCGGCGGCCCGATCATACGTGTCGACATCAGCGAGGATAACGAAGAAGAGACACCAGTCCAGGATGCGTATTGTGATAAATATTATCAGTCTTTGGGCCGGAAATGTGCAATCTTTATCTTAGTATCAATATTAACAATATAGGTATATATATAAGTTTACCTTAAGTATATTCAATTTATTAATAAACAATGTATATATTTTCAGAAAAAAAAGAAATACTGAGAACGATACATCATGGGAGAAATATTCGATTCCTTTCAATTAGATAAATTAACAGAAACATCCAGTTGGAAACTTAAAAACTGCAGGCGAATTATAATATATATTAAAATAATATAATATAATCAATAAGTCAGTCAGAACATACAGTTTTATATATAGAGATATACGTACTTCGATATATATATGCATATATTAAAGAGTTTATACTGCCCAAATCGTACGAGCTACAAGGCAACAATATTTCCCGAAGCCTTCTTTTGGTTTGAAAGTGAGCATTAATCCGGACGCGGGTCCGGGAAACGGTGGTGATTTTGATAATGATGATTCTGATACTGGCGATTATGTAAAGGATGATTATATCTAAGCTATTAGCTTTGATTGCAAATAAATGTTCTTAATGCTATTAGAAAATCATCTGAAGCTGCCTGTCTGAACTTTCATATCTTAATCTATGTGTTTATATATAAACTATAATGATTATTGGCTTAGGCAACAGATTACAACAGAAGCAGATGCCTACGTTTTCATTCGCCTATGAGCAATGATAAATATTCTGAGTCGCTGGTTGTATATTACTTTTTTCAATGGCCATAAACTTAGTGAAAGATTGTAAGAAAGCCATGTCATAGCCATTGTGACGTCACAATTTCGGAAATTTGTGTGCGCATATTCTCTCGTAATTGCCGATCTCTCAAAGCGGCGTTCTCTCTCAGACACGACTCGCGTGCAAGCTGATAGCAAGCTAAGTAATACATATGGACATAACGTCACATAACTAATTTTTGCCCTCTCATTTCTCTCAGAGTCAAACTCTCGAACGATCCCTAAACAAAGAGGCGACTGACCGGTGTTCTCTCTCGGGCACGACGCAAATGGAAACTGATAGCAAAAGACGTAAACACCTACAGCTATACAGCAAGTTCATATGTACGTAACTAGTACAGTACAGACATAAGTATGTATTGCAATTCAGTATAAACATATGTATGTGAGTGTGTCTGTCTGTATGTATCGGGCGCTGAGCATAATTTCTTTTCAACTGAGTCGCCAGTAAGCCGTGAGAAGCGTGCGAGTACGCTTGAACAGCTCCAGCAAGAATGTCCAGATGTTTGCTTGCAATTTTTTGCCTGCTTCTGGCAAGTGGCACCTCCAGCAGCAACTCCAGCTCCAGCAGCAGATATTGGTGGCCAGCCCGGTTGCAAGCTTCCCGGGTCACGTACTCGCCGGAGCTGTTGCAAGATCTGCGCGAATTTATCGATCTGATACCGAGCATCACCATCGACGAGCTGATCGCGGAGCATATGGTTGTTGATTCCGGATTTCGTAAGGCCATCAAATTCTTACGCAGCTCGGACTTTAAGCAGCTGCAGCAACGCGCCGAATCGCTGCCCGAGATAATTGAGGTTATAAATTTTGTGCATCTGAATGACACAAATATCGCATCCAGAATTCGCATCGACGCGAAGCTTAGGCAGCAGCTGATAGCCAGCGCATACAAAAGCTATGGCTATCAGTTGACAGACGGTAATGCTATTGATGAGCAGGAGGGCGTGGTCGTGGTACTAATACCCCCGACTGGACACGAGGTTGTGCCTTCGCCCACATTCGGCAGCTTTGTCAGCTTCGCCCAGGAGCTGTTGACCCATCTGCCGCGGGATCGCTTCATTGCGCTAATCAATGAGAAATGTAAAAAAGGCAAAGTTTTTCCCAAATTCTACGAGGCCATACGCAGCGATGACTTTAAAGCTCTCTTGGAAAAGACAATGGTAAATAGAGCATGACTGTATGATACCCTATACATTTTATTTACACATCTTTGCCACTACAGAAATCGCAGAATGTGCTGAACATTATTAAGACACTGGCCAGCCATGACATTGATGCACAGAGTCTGAAAGATATTGCCTTGGAAGTCATCTCTTGGGGTCCGACGCCCTGATTTTTACTTTAAATATATAATATAGTCTGCATATATAGTGAGATTTGTAAATTGGTCATATATCTTATATGCATTCGTCCGAAAAACATTGCATACTTCTGTGCTGCCTTCATAGTTATTAATTACAAATATTACTGCATACTTTCGTGCTGCAAGCTAATGCAGTTGACGCTAAGACTAATATTTAAAATTTATATTTCTACACTTATACTTTCGAGCTGCGAGCTTTTGGGATTGAAATGTTGGCAGAAAATAGGTCTCATTGCAAATTCTCCAACGAGATGGGATACCGATTCTTCAAAGATGTGATATTCTGACATATTACTAGTCACTTTTGTCACAATGTAGAATGTTTCCTTTTAATGGGAATATATAGTCAAGTTTTGAGCATTTTACTGCCGAGTCTTAGGAGCTAGCATTAAATGTGACTTGATGCCTCTGGCTGAAGCATACTTTTGCCTGCCGTGGGCCTATTTCAATGAAAGTCAGAGCTTGATTTTGGGGCCCAACTGGGGCTGTTGGGTATCGCGACTTGCCACTGGCTGATCAGTTGGTCTTTGGATACTTCGGACTGCAGTTGTCTGGCGCGGAAACATTTAGTGAGTGTGTTAGAGCGAAAAATGTGGCTCGCCATTTTGTTGTGCGTGTGCCTTAAGTGGATTTCAAAAACTGACTAATTAAAAAATATTCGAAAATCTTTCGCGTGTAATTCCAACACATGAATCACAATATGCAAATCCAATGATTTATCTTAACAAACAATATCGATGAGTCTTGGCGCGGAGAGATTTCAATAAAATGACAGTTAACCCAAAGTGAATCATGCAGAATCTGTAATGCAGATATATAATAATAATAAAAAATGAGCAAACCGCAGCGTGCACAGTTAAGCACTTACGACCCACACAACAACAACAACAAAAAACATATGGAGGCGGGTTTAAAAAAAAAAAACAAAAAGTCCAGAAACACGTTTTCAAACACATCTCAACCTCAAGGTTAAAAAACTGCAGAAATGGGCGCCCACAAAAAAACTCCTGCTTTGTTTTAACTGACGTTTGCAAATAATTAACAACAATTTAATGACAAATGATTTAAATACTATTTTTTTTTTGTTGCATTTTATATAAAAACTGTGACCTCATCAAGAGTTTTTCTCCAAAAAAAAAAAAATCCACTTAAATTTGGCTTGTTTCGTGGGCAGCAAAAAGAAACACTTGTTGCTGCCTTTTAAGGCAGGGGCCAGTGTTTCACTCAATTCAACAAAAAGAGTTCCAGAATATCTATGCACCACCTGCAGCTATATATATATATATATATATATACAGATATATTAGATTTCTATATATGGGTTTGAACTGTGCTCCTACGATTTACATGTTCTTATGGCGCGCACAACGCATTTCCGTTATTCTCAATTATGAGCACATAAATTTGAGACCCTATTTGCATATGTTTATTGCTCTATTAGCTTTCGGACATTACAATTAAATAATAGGTGCCTTAGGCATTACTTGTTTCCCCTTTACCCCCCTTCAAATACCTTTGCTTGGCGCTCTGCCTGCCGCCTGTTTATTTGCATTTGTCTTTCGCATTGGCTCCGCCCCGATTAGTTTTGTTTATATCATTTTTTTTTTGCAAGCACACAAAGGCGTAGTTTGTAGAGGGGGTTGTTGGCATAGCCTACTGATAGCCTCACCGATTGCCGGCTATTCGTATGCCATATATATACATATATATCCGACACTTCGTTTAATTAATTGGAAATTTGCCTAACACATTGAGATTCTCGCTAGATTTTCCAGCGGGCGTGTGTTTAATTTAATTAACTTTTAAGTTATTGAAATGGGGCTCTCACTCGCGTCTACTTTAACCAGCCCACACACACATATATATAGCTACACCCCCCTCCCCTGCCCAACAGCTTCCACTCACCCCTTGTCTGCTCTTTTGTTATTGTAATCGGACATGGCTTTTTGTTATTGCTCTTCATGTAGGCCAGCCAATTGTTTATGGAGTGCACATCGGGTATATAAGCACTGTATACATCCACTTTAGTCAGACATGTGTGTGAGTGTGTGTGCGAGTGTGTATTGTGTTTCCACATGCAAACATTTGTGCTTTTTTCTTGTGTTCAAATGAAATTTGGCGGATGCCAACGAGAGTCAGTTCAGCATGAAGTCATGCTCAGCCCCCGAGCCAACCACATCCATCTTAATTATGACGTTTTTTTATGATGACAATTTCGGAGATGCTTTAAAAAAAAAGACAAGATAAAAAAAAAAAAAAAACTGTATTACTTGGCCAATGTGTTTATTATACCCTCTAGCCATGACAATGAAGTGCTGCAAGTGCAGGCAGAGGGAGGCAGAGGAAAGCATAAAGTCTTTATATATATACCCAGTTTAGGTATTACAGAGAGATAAAGCTAGAGTTTTTGGGATAAACGCACAATTAGGTCTCATCTTTAAGACTTCAAAATATGAAAATGATCGGACAAAAATTCCAGAGTTACTTCAGAATGAATTTTATTATAGGGTGGCTCTGAGAGAAAGAAATAAGCGTGTCTCTAAGAGAGAGAGAGAGAGAGAGAGAGAGAGAGAGAAGCCCTTTACAGGGTATCAAATGGGGCACTCATTGCACAAATTAGGAAAGCAAATTTCGAGAGCTTTACAAAATAGTTTATGGGTTCCGTGGAATTTTTCGCTTTTATAGACTCCTGGCGCTTGGCTGTGCTACATTTTTGATATGAAAAGTAAACAAATTGTTCGCTGGACTTGTGCAGCTGGCCAAAGAGTGCAGTACGAAAAAAAAAATAGCCGGCCATAAATTAGGTAAACAAAACTCGCAGTTACCAAGAAACATGTTCAACACAAACAAATTGGATCGCCGGAACGTATCTGCCCCTGCCTCAAGCTCCCAGTCCCAGCTCCTACAACTGACGATCACGATACCCCGAAATTTTAGGTCACGCCTCTCCCTAGCTGTATGGAACTCTATGGAGCTCGTCACGTAGTTCGTAAGGCCAAGCCCCGACCCAAAAATGCTGACAAACTTTAAGTTTTTATGCGATCCGTGCAATAAACTTGTCATGGAACCGAATTGCGCAAAACTTCCTCGAAGTTTAGTAATTATTTTTTTTTTGCTTTTGCTGTTTTCTTTTTTTTTTTTTTTTGTTTTTTCTGTCTCCGGTTGCAAGAGATCTGCAAGGGAAAACTCGATGAACGAGTTTGGCAAGCTACTCCATATGCATTCCCATACGATTTGCGGATATTGCAGTTTAGCTCCGAGCTGAGATTTTAATGTGAATTCGAATGGCACAACTTTGCACTTTTACTTTTCAGATCTTAGCTCTAGAGGCGAAACAGCTGACCAATTACTTCATTCTTTGCCTATTTGTTTGTTAAACAATGAATTCTTTTGTCAACTGACAGCATTAATTGGCTTTGTAAATACAAGTTAAGGCAAATACAGGTAATGCTTATTTGTTGACAAATTCGCTTACGAGGTTCGCCCTTAAAATTGTTGACAATTCGCAGCGCGTTGCGAATCTTGAGGCTTTCTGGCTTTGGCTTCTCTTTTTTGTCACACTCTAAAAGGCATCATTGTAAATTATAAATTATTTAATTTAATTTAATTTATATACATATATATTTAGTCAATTTCTGACTGGAAAACGTGAGTAGGCCCTCGCTTGGCAGCATCAAGCAGTCAAATACGATTTAAGTTCAGCCAATTAACAAAGGTGATGCTGCAAATTAAGCCCAATGTTAACTCTCTGCGGGGAGTGGGATGAGTGGGGGGAGGTGCTTATGCTACACACACTGGGGTCAAGAATTTACAATAAATAATTTGTAAAAGCTATCAAATGACGGCAGCTACTTATTACTTGTTCTCGCTGATTACTAATAGATATCTCTTGTTTCCCAGCTGCTTTGGCAGACACGTTTTTTTTTTTGGCCCCACGAAATATTGAATACATAAATATTTGCAGCTGGGGAATATTCAAATTAGCCGAAAAGTCGCTGGCGTGATTAGCCGACTTCTCACACATATCAAGCCACAAAGCAGACAGGCTCCGGCAAAAAGAAGAGAAGCCCCCCCCCAACAGAAGATGCCGCCTTGAAATTTACGAATGCGCCGCCAAATGAATTTTTTTAGAAGTTTTTTTTTTATCTGAGCTTCGGGCCAGCAAAAATTGAAAGCGTAAAGCGTAACAAATTGATTGCTAATTGATATTGATATGTCGATTATTTTATGATTATTCTTTATGATGGTTAAAGCCGAAAGCTGAAAGCCAAAAACCAAGCTGGCCAAGCTAGCTCATGGAGGCGATCACAAGGCTGACCACGCCCACCACATTGAAGCAGCCCACTTTTTGTCAGTCTCTGGCTCAATTGTTATAATTTAATAACAAATGTGAACCACAGAAAGCACTTAAAAGCGCTTTCTTTAATTACCGCAGCGCAGATTAGAAAAAAAAAACCCAATTGTACATTTATTATGTTGTATTTGAAGGGGGGGAGGGTTGCGGGTTGCGGGGGGAGTGGGGATCCGCGTTAGACCAGTTTTTTGGGCAATGGTCAACGCATCAACACTTGGCTCTTGAGTTTGGCCCAAACCCCTTGTGAAACTCAACGTACCATGAAGCGTTTGTCAGCTTGTTGTTATATGCTCAAAACTTTTGTTTTGCCTCAAGGTTCCATTCCCCCATCTCTGTTAAATAAGCAAAATAGTATTTAGTACAAAGATTTGCCTCATATTACGTCTTAAATTGAATGCGGGCTTCTTCATTGTCATCTGATTCTGAGGGTCTTTCATAAACAATTGCTGTGCATTCCCCATCTATATACACAAGTACATTGCTCTTAAGCCCCACTTGAATGCGAAACACATTATAATAATAATAATAATAATAATAATAATAATATAATCATACTAAATATGCAGCTTTTTATAGCTTTCAAATAAGAGATATATTCAGGCCTTATCAGACGCGAAATTCAAATTGAGTTCTTGGTTGGAAGAATTCTTTTGTTTTTCTTTCTCATTATAAATATAAATATGCGAGAGAGGGAAACAAGATAATACCCTGTACCCAGCTACCAAATGTTTTCGGGGAAAGCGAATCCCAATTGTGAAAGAGAAATTGTGTTTTAGAAATAGAAAATAGAGTCGATTTAAATTTAAAAGAAATATTATCTGCGTGTGGTAAACGAGCTATACGACCAGATGGAAGGGAGCACTTGTATATGATCAATAAGCCCGGCTCGACGATCGATAATTACTGATTTCGATAAAGTGGGAAGAGTTATCGATTGTCCAACATTCATTTTATTTGCGTGTGCTACACGAGTCATACGGACAGACGGGCGGATAAGCCGGACAATCAGCCCGGTTTGAAGATCGATAGTTATCGATAGTTCGGTAATTATTGACATCGAGAAAATTGGAAAAGCTATCGATAGCCTAAATAACGAAAATTGCCAGAGTTATCGATAAATTTAAATAAGGAAAACGGGAAGAGTTATCGATAAGCTTAAATAGGGAAATGGCAAAAGTTATCGATATCTTATAGTGAGTAAACTGGGAAGAGTTATCGACAACTTAAAATGAAGTATACACGCCCTCTACATGCCCTCTAATGTCCCATATTGATAGAGTATTTTATCTTCAGCTTAACTCACCTCTGATTTGACTTGCATTGCAGTTAACTCATCCCCCTACCCAGCACAAAGATGGACTTGAACGGATGCGGCTTCAGTGATCCGCAGGCGCAAATGAGCGCAGCGCTAGCCAAGCGCAGCATACGCGAATTCCAGGATGCGCTCGAGATGGGCGCCCAGCCAAATCTGCAGGACGAGAGGCACACGAGCATTTACGAGAAGGCGCTGTCCACAGCCGGCTGTGCGGAATTTGTGGAGGCCTGTCTGGCCTACGGATGCAATGTGAATCACGTGAGTAGTTGCCGATTCCGGCGCGAGCTGCAGCTAATCGGGACTCAATCGCAGATCAATCAGAAGCACAACAAGGCGGCGATCAGCTATGCCGCCGACTCCAGAGATCCGGCCAACTTGGCCGTGCTGCTGCGCCGGCCCGGCGTCCAGGTGGATCGCAAATACGCGCAGCTGACGCCGCTCAATTCGCTGGCCAAGAATCTGACGGCCGAAAATGCGGATCAGGTGCGCGCCTGCATGCAGCTGTTGCTGGACTACGGCGCCTCGCCGAACGTGGTGGACCAGGGCGAGCGGACGCCTCTGCATCATGTGCTGAGCAACAACAAGATCAGGGCCGCCAAACAGGAGTTGGTGCTGCTCTTTCTGGCGCACCCCCACCTCGACATCGACAGCTATCGCAATGGCCAGGTGCGCCAGCTGCTGCAGCAACAGTATCCGGAGCTGCAGCTGCCGCCGCAGCGGGAGGCAGGCGCCGCCGGAGAGATCGACGACGAGCGGCTGCTGCGCCAGCTGCGCGATGGCGATGAGTCACAGTTCGAGCAGCTGCTTGCCGAGCATCAGCTGAACATTAGCGACAAGGACAATCTGCGCAATGCCAACCAGGAGCGGTACCTGCCGCTGCTGTTCGAGTCCATCAAGCGGGGCAAACACCGCGCCCTCGAAGCGATTCTCAACACGGGCATCAACATCAACAGCAAGGCGCAGGGCGAGGTGACCACGCCCCTGGAGCTGGCCATCATTTGGGGCAATTGGCGTGCGCTGGAGAAGCTGCTGCAGCATCCGGAGCTGAAGCTAGCGCCGCGCAGCTCGCTGCTGAATGCAGTCATCAGCAGGCTGGAGGAGCAGCCGCTGGATGACTTCTGCGATCATCAGCGCTGCTTTGAGCTGCTGCTGGCCAGCGATCGGGTGGACATCAACGAGGTGGACGCCAGTGGCCAGGTGCCACTCTACTACGCGGTCAAGTATCGCAACGAGAAGGCGGTGCGTACGCTGCTCCATCATGGCGCCTACATTGGCACCCGGAGCACCTTCGACGAGCTGGCCATACAGGACATGTCGCCGGAGCTGCTCGAGGAGCACTTTGACTCCTGCATTACCACCAATGCCCAGAAGGCGGGCGCCCAAAACTTTGAGATTGTCATCAACTACATGAACCTGATCCGTCAACAGCCGGCGCCGGCGCAGTCGGGTAAGCTGCGCGCCTCCCAGCTGGAGGATGAAATGACACCGATTGCATATATAGCCAAGTCCAAGGAGCTGCGTCATTTGCTGCAGCATCCGTTGATCTCGAGCTTTTTGTTTCTCAAATGGCATCGCCTCTCGGTCATATTCTATGTCAACTTTCTGCTCTACACGCTCTTCACGGCCTCCATCATCACGCACACCCTGCTCAAGTTCCATGAGAGCGAGCACACGGCTCTCACCGCGCTCTTTGGTCTGTTCTCCTGGCTGGGCATTGCCTATCTGATTATCCGAGAGATTATACAGCTCCTGATGGCGCCGCTGCTGTACTTCTGGTCTCTGACCAATCTCATGGAGCTGGTGCTCATCGTGCTGTCCATACTGACGTGTATTGAGTCCAGCTACGATAAGGAGACGCAACGCGTCCTTGCCGTCTTTACCATACTGCTGGTCGCCCTGGAGTTTTGTCTGCTGGTCGGCTCGCTGCCCGTGCTGTCCATATCGACGCACATGCTCATGCTGCGCGCCGTCTCCAGCAGCTTCAGCAAGTGCTTTGCCCTCTACTCGATCTTTGTGCTGACCTTCAGTTTGTGCTTCTACATACTCTTCGGCAAGCCTCAAGATCAGCCCGATCAGCCTGCTTCGGAACCGTCAGCAGCTGTGAATAAGGAGGAAGATGGGCACTTCAATACCTTCTCGGTGCCCATTGAGGCTTTGATCAAGACCATTGTCATGCTGACGGGCGAGTTCGATGCCGGCGACATCAAGTTCGACAGCATCTACACCTACTTCATCTTCCTGCTGTTCGTCTTCTTCATGACCATTGTGCTCTTCAATCTGCTCAACGGTCTGGCCGTCTCCGATACGCAGGTAAGCCGGACAATAAATTCTCCAAATCCAAATTCAAAATTCGAACTCTCTGCAGGCTATCAAGGCTCAGGCGGAGCTCAATGGCGCCATCTGCCGCACCAACACGCTGACGCGCTACGAGCAGGTGCTGACGGGTCGCAATGGACGCACCGGATTCATTGTGAACATAGAGCCCGTGCGCAGCATTTGCCAGCGACTGATGAACATCTATCCAAACTATTTGTGTGTGCGCCAGATCTCCGTGCTGCCCAATGATGGCAACAAGGTGCTTATACCCATCACGGATGCCTACGAGCTCAAGGAGCTGAGCAATGCCCATGGCAACGGCAAGAGCCGAGCCAGCTTCCAGCCGCTGGCCACAAATGCGGAGCAGCAGAAGAAGCTGCTCGATCCGCCATTGAAGCTGCTGCCCTGCAGCTGCTCGGCGCTGACGGGCCGATGTTCCAAGATTGATAATCGCACCGTGAAGCTGGCGCTGGCTGTCATCGATCAGAAGTCCAGCGTGGAGCAGCGGCGTCAGCGCGAGCAGATCAACGAGCGACGCCTCCAGCACATGGAACAGAAGCTGGAGCACATACTGCAGCTGCTTCAGAACAGGGATTTGCCGGATACCGGTGCCTAGATAGATATAGAGATCATCCACAGCCACATCCGAGTCCTGCTTGCTTTGTAGTCAGAAATGGTTTTATTAACATACGAATATATAAATATAATGAAATTTAACAAAACCCTTAAGAGCTATTAACTGAATGCAAATAATCTCTATTACGATGTGTCTAATATATATATGTATATATATATATATATACTCTATATATATACAATTGAAAAACTAAAACTGAAAACAATTTGTTTTGCTATATTGTTTATAATGTTATTCCCTCATCTCTCTGCTTGTTATTGTTTATAATTAATTATGTGTTCAACATATTCTCTGGTTCTTTGATTTCGATATATCATATGTATATATCATTCTTTCTAACATTCAGTTTTCAGTTTAAAATTGGTTTTTTCTGTTTTTGGGTTCGACATCAGTTAATAAATTTTGACTTTTTGATAAGTATACGCATAAGTATTTAGTATAAGTATAATGATTATATAATATTTAGACCGTAAATATTGTATAAACGAATGTCTTTACCCGAGTAAATATATATTTTATTGCGAATGTTAGATTTATGTTTTAACTGCTGATATGATTCGGTTCAATATCTGACACTTATCATTAATGATCTTTAGCTGGCCAACTAATACATAAGTATGTATATATATATATATAAATCGATTGGCTATGAGCGTGACGGATCAAATCAAATCAATATTATGGCTCTTAACGAGGCCAATTGAAAAAAATGAGAGATGGTTAAAACTAATTTGTTATAAACAATGTGCTAATAATGAAGTTTCTGATCGGTTTTATGGATATCTAAAAAATGTTGCTTTGTAGCCATTGATTTGTCTTTGATCCGTTTCATCTTTTTTTTTTTGCTTTTACTTGTTTTTCTTTTGAGCGCAGCTATGAATATAATATATATATTATAATTTGAAGCTATGCGGCTATTAAGTTAAAGTTAAGTTACATTTGTTTATATTTAGGCTGAGGACTAAAAACGCATTGCTAATATCAAAAACTGTACGCTTAACGCATTAACAACATTTTTTCTTTTATGCGGCAAATTAAAAATAATTGACATTGTTTGCAGAGCATGTTTAAACAATTTGTATGCCCGCCTCTCTTATTATTTATTATTATTATTGTTATTATGTAAATTATTATATACTTTATGTTTGATATATATGAAACGTTAACTTTTTTGAACCTCAACGCGTTAAATGTACAACAAATAAAATCGTGTATTCGTATTCTGTAAGGCATGCCTAATCAAACCAGCTGTACTGTACTTAATTGTTATTAACTATATGTACACATACAATATTTCATATATAGGTAATTCATGTATTTGCATTTGCATTTGTTGTTGTATTGTTGTTTATATATATATATATTTTTTTTTTAGAACCTGTTCGGTACGCTGCACTGCGGTGCTATGAGCTATGGTTAAATGCATAGGACTGTTTTGTTTTTTTTTTTTTGTTGTTATTTTTTGCTTCTGCTGTGTTTGGTACATTGTTCGATTTTTGGACTTCTATGGGTCTGCCCATAATTGCTGGGATCTGCAGCGTGGGGTTTTTTGTTTAATTTTGTTAATTTGTTCGGATTTGAAGCTCTGGCCCCTGGCACAGGTTGCGTTTTACTATTAATTAATAATATATGCCTCCGTTCGTTTTATTGTCGTTATACTCTATGACTAAATAAAATGTTAGGTGTTTTGGGCTTATTTTTAACTATAGACGCGATTATGCCAGCCTAATCAAAGAGTACATTTTAGTTAAGCAATTATTTTAATATTAAAGACACAATTAAAATTAAAGCTTGTTCATTTTTTTGTTTTTTTTTTTCGGTTTCAACTGTTGTTGCTGGTTTCTATTGCTATAATTTCTGTTTTATGTACAAATCGAAATATGAGTTCTATTGTAAAAACTACTTTATGGTACAATACACACATATATATATATATATATATTTATGTATATATATATATATATATATATATATATATATGGGTATGCATGTATAATAATTCTTGCAAATGGTTTTTATGCCTATGTACCAATTATAAATATCACTTAATTGACGAGTGTTTGGTTTCTGTCTGTTGTATTCAATTAAATATTACAATTATTATTCATTTCATATTCATTTTTAGCAAATTTGTTAACAATTCTAATTAAAAGTTATATGATCTTAGGTTTTTCATTTGTTTGTGTAAAAATTGCAGTTAAAATCACAAGTGTGTACGTCTTTGTTTGTATTTGTTAATTATTTTGTTTGTCTTTGTTTTTGTTCTTGGAGAAAACGATTTAGTTGGTACCATAATTTCAATTTTTCATCAATCGCCGTCTGATTGTCTGTTGTTAAGTTAGAGATTAGAGTATAGAAGTGTCTGTGTTAAGAGGGGATAGTTATACTGTTCGATGTTAAAACTTAATATATGATTGCATGCAGCTAAGTAAACACAATCCATTTGATCTCACAGAAAGTTTCTTCGAAACTTGGCCGAGGCCCAATAAAATAGAATACAAATATAAGTATATATTTAAATATAGTTAGTAATAATTAATGTATATATTGTATGTATATATCATCAATGTTTTGTGGAAGCTTGTATAGAAGAGCATTTATGCAATTTTGATTTCACAATTAGTTAGACTAAATAAAAAACATTTGGTAAGTACACGATATAGCGTTTAGTTTCCGTACAATAAAAGTTCTCACTGGTACACAATGCACATGGCTTAGGTAGGACTGCGGCTCAAATTGCCTGTAAGTTTGGTACGTTTATAGGTATTACGGAATAAAGATTATGTTATGGTAGTGTGGGTTAATGAGTGAATAAATGTTTAAGCAAATACCCGACTGGGCCGTAGCTATTCACTGTTTTAAATTGTTTTCGATTGCTTTTTTGTATTTGGTTTTGGAATTTTGTCTAAATCACTTGACTTTGTTTGGCTATAGTTTGAGTTGTTCTTGTTCTTCATCTAGAATTTGTTTTGAGAAATAATGCGAGTATTGAAAAACTACCGTATAATACTTCTCATTTTTTTTGTACTTATACACTCGGTATGGCTATTATATATATAATCTAATCGAACGGAAAGAGAGTTTGGAAAATAGGGAAAACCTGTCGTAAATATTTCATTCAATTGTCGCTAACTAATATTTATAAATAACGTATGCTTGTTCTTTTAATTCGCATGTTTGCTATGAATAGTTATGTATGTATATAATTAGCTTTAAAATACTTCCTTTGGCATATGTACAAGTACATATATATATTAATATATATATATATATATATATATATGTATTTATTGCATTGAAGAAAAACAAAATCTATCTTTACGAATAAAGGCCTAAGTCTACGACGCGATTGTTAGTTACAATATGTATGTAGGTATATATCTACGTATGTATCGTATTGTATTGTATTGTATTGTATTGTATTGTATAATCAATTAAAAAACAACCTTTAAAATATCTTCGAAATCGGTCACTTGGCTGACTGATTGATTGACTGACTGACTGACAGACTGACATAACGAAAAACCAACCAATTAGTTAGTACCTATTTATACATAACTATATCATATATCAAGTTAATGTTAATGTTAATGTTACATTTTACCATTAATGTTAGTGTTTTAATTTGTTTGGTTTTGATTTGATTTGAGTATTACAACGTGTACGCACTGTACGGGTTAATGCACGTTTTGTTAACACAGAGTTTATATTGATTTCGTAAACTAATCTAGGACTAGGACTAGGACTAGGCTACACTTGGCTGGACGCACAGCGCACTGTTGCCAAGACTTATACATATATATATATATATATATGAATGATATAAACATTGGATAGTTCTGTTTAAGTATCGTATAAAGCGACTATGTATATATATATATATATATATATATATATATATATATATATATAAATTATTAATCGACTAGAATAACAAAGGGGCAAACGTTCGCCCCGTGCCTAGCTCTAAGCAATTAAAAATACTCGCCCATACGCACATTGAATGTGCTCTCAGACTGGAGATTGTCAACTTGGACGCTGCCCGACGGCACCAGTTGACTGGCTAGCTGTTGAGGTGCTGCTGCTGGCGCTGCTGGTGCAGCTGCTCGTCTCGCTGCTGCTACTGCTGCTGCTTATCCTACCTGTGTGCTGCTTCTGTTCCGGCTGTGGCAGCTGCGCTTCCATGTTAACTGAAGGTCATCTCTGTTTATTTTCAGCATCGGGCGGCGCTTGCGGCTGCTCCTCCAATGGGACTATATCATTTGTATTATCAATATTGGACTCGGGATTGTAGTCATAGAACACTTGCGATGTATCGCCCTGCACATTGACATCGATGGGCGCATCCACATCGATGGTCGGCGGCTGAGGCGGCGTATAGGCAACATTTGGATAGCCGCTGTCAGTGCTGAAATCGCCACGTGGCGGCTCCTTTGGGCTGTCGACCATTATTTGTACCGTAGGCATTAAGCTGCTGTCCATTGCGCTCTCGGATGAGCCTGTGCTGATGCGTATTTGCGGAGGTTTTGGCTTCTCATGACCATTGCCGTTTGTCGAGCCATGGCCAGGCGACGATAGGCTACACTCGTCCTCCTCCTTGTACTCCTCGCTCTCGCGATGCACCAGCACATGCACCAGCGTCGCATTGTCCGGCCGCAGGCCGAGTGCATGCACGTGCGGATGCGTTTGCTGCTCCGGCGATGGCTTCGTCACAATCACCTCCGGTGCTGGGGCCTCCGCTGTAAGGGTGCAAAACAGGGAAACACATAAGTCAGACTGCTCCAGGGTATAGGGTAACGGTTCACACATACAGACATAAGCGTTCTTGTTAACTCTTAAAGCGCTTTGTGCTGACAAACCTCTTTCTAGGGGCGGTTTCTTGCGTATAAAACTAGACGCGCGCTTACGCGTTGGAGTTGGCGCCACCGGTTGTTGGTGTTGGTGTTGCGTTTGCTTGTCACATTCAACGTTGGTGGCGCTAGCAGAGACGGAGGCGGAGGCAGAGGCGGATGTGGAGGTTGAGGTTGTGGTGTTGTTGGTGTTCATTGCAGCTGTTGTTGGTGAAATGCTCGCATTAGTGACAAACAATTGTGATTAGCACAGTATACAAAAGGAATGTGTCATACGGGGCAAAGATCAAAGTTTATTCAAATAGGGATTAATAGAGTAGTAAATAGTATGTGAGTAGCAGGTAAGTAGTAAGTAGTAGATAAGTAGTAGATAAGTAGATGAGTAGTAGGTAAGTAGGAGATAAGTAGTATGTAATGGGTAATAAGTAGTAGGTATGTAGAGAGTATGTGAGCATGTAGTAGATCCGTTATAGTAAGAAGGTACCAAATAGGTAGTAAATAGTAGGGAGTAGTCGGTATATAGCAAGTACTCGGCGTATATGCAATAAGTGGTATGTAAGTGGTCAGTAGTATGTAAGTGGTCAATAGTAAGGAATGAGTAATAAGTAATAAGCAATGAGTAAATAGTAGCAATATTCAAAAGGTAGTAAATAGTCGTAGTCAATATGTAGTAAGCAGCAAGTAGAGTCAATAATTTGTATATAAATGGTTCAGTAGTCAGTATATAATCAGTAAGAAGTTATTAGTATAATAAGTAATAAAGTAAGTGGTTTAGTAATTAGTGAGTATTGGGAATTTAGTTGGTAAGTAGTAAGATCTTAAGGGAAGTGTACGTAAAAAGTAAGTAGTATTCACGTAAGTAAAAGTGATGGTATTGAAAGAGTATGTCATGAGGTAAACGATTAATAAATTGCAGGTGTCTGTACAACGATGAGATTTGATTGGCAAAAGCAACGTTTGATGTGCGATTATCACAATGATAAAGACTCGAGTTAGATAGAGAGAGAGACTTAAAAGCCACATGAGAATGATTCATATATAAATTTATATACTGAGTATATGTTAGACGTATGTGCGCATAGATAATATATAATTAATTGTTGGTGCAGTCTATGTTGGCGGCTATGTACAAGAGAATATATACACAAACATTGATTGTGTGATTGATTGATTGTGATAGATAGTTTGATTGAGTGGATTTGTTGGCTGTGTTTAAGGCACTTGTCAATAATTACTTTTTCTATGTACTGAAGGTGAGGTTAAGCTGTCATCGACAGCATCCTGATGACGCAAAAAGAAATTATAAAAGCTTCGGCGACGATTTGCTCTAGGCGCTTCCACAAATATGCTACCGCTAATGATAGTAATTTGAAATGATAATCGATAGAAAAGAAAACCATAAATTTTAATTGATATTCATTCGTAATTAGAAACTGTAGAATATATAGATAATTATGACAGATAATAGGATACAGATACGTGTCAAAAATACTCTGTATCTTTGCAATTTTTTGACGAAATTACGGATTCAAGTTGTCATAGAACTGTACAAAAAAGCTGCAATTTAATAAGCTGTACATTCTTATAATACAGGATATGTGGTAGATAGTGTATACAGTTGGATTGCTCAATTTGGTGTGGGGTTTTTTTTTATTTTGATTTTTTTTTGGAAGCGATATTTGAAGTGTTCTCTGGCTTCAAAGATCGCTGATGATAATTTTTATAGGCGTGTTTTTTGGTAGGAATGAAATGCTGCTACATTAAAGGAATAAACTATATAATTTATAATGATAATCGTGACAGATCTTAAAGGGCAAGCAGCGGCTAGGCAACTCAGAAGATAACTAACTAAAATCAAAACATTCAACAAATTTATTTATTTATTTTTTTTTGATTCAGAGAGAATTTTACGAACGAATTTCGCTTAGAGAGCACTACTTACAAATTATAAATTTGATAATTTCAGAACTAGAACTTCAAATAGTTTTTTAGTTATTGTAAAAGTAGAGTTCGTTTATAGAGCATTTGCAGCAATGAGAGAAACTGTTTATATTTAACTTTTGGAATCGATTTGTTTTGGTTTTGCTTTGCTGAATGAGGCGCGATTTGGATGTAGAAACTAACTATAAGTCGACTTGTACGAGTACTGGGTAAATATTATTATCATATACGTTATATATATATATAGAGAGAGAGAGAGAGATTTATATGCGAGTGAGCTGGTGGCGGCGAGTTATTGAAGAGAACTTAAAAGCAAAATTGAGAGATTGCTATTGTAGTTTTGTTTGTTGTTTTTGTTATTGTTGTTATAGTTGTTGTTAGCCAACTGGTATGAGCATTGCCTTTACCTAAATAATTTAAGCCATTCGGCTGGGAGCCACTTCTTAAAACGGCTGTGACCATATCGGCGAGCAAGGACTCATAGTTTAGGGAGATACAAGAGGATATGCTAAAAATAGGGCTCAAGTTCATATATATTGTGGAACACAGAGTACGTTAGAATTTCATTTTTTGATCGATGTTGCTGTTTGCTGTTCATGATTGTGAAAGCCTTTCGTCTAAAAATTGCATTTCGAAACACGCATATGAATAATTATGCGTGTGTGTGTGTGTGTTTTTGTGTGTGTGTATGGATGAGTTTAAATACCGTTTGCCCAGCTCGTCGCTCTGCTGTTTGATATCCTTGACCACATCATCGGCGCCCGAGACAAGCATAAGCGGCAGATTAAGCCAGGGTCCGGCCAGCTCGCTGAGATCGGAGCCATCCGAGGCACGTGAAGATTTGCGTGAGGAGGCGCGACTGGAGCAGGCTGTGCCGCGACGACTCACCTGAGCAAAAAAGGAGGGGAATTAGTAACGACAATATTTTAGATGCCCAAGCACATTACTCACCTGCAGATGGAAGAAATTGAGCGCGGAGAGCTTCGATTGCCAGCCGCCAGGGCTGGATGTTTGCGTTGCGCTGTCGCCAGAATTGGAACGTTCCTTTTCCAGCTTGCGACTGTGAAAGAACAGTGAGATCATGAATTTTATATTTATAATACATATAGGTTAACTAGCTGCTGTTATTGTTAGTACCGCAAATAGTCTTTCCAGCCGGTCTGTATGGTCTTGGCTGCCTTTTCCTGGCGCTTCCAGATCCGCGTCGACGAAACAATTTCCAATTCTTTGCGTGTTGGAAACTGTTTCTTGAACTTGACATCCATTTGTTCCTGCAACTGTTTGAAGTTATCGGTCTCCTCGACATGACCTAGCACGTGCTTAACTAGCGCGTGCAAAATGTCGAGACAGTGTATTTTATTGCCCTTAGAGATGGGCAGATTAAATGACACTAAAGCGACATTATTGGGCTTCGAGATGCCCAATGGTGGATCGAGTGAGGCAATAAAATCGGACAGTTGCGAGAAGTGTATAAATTGGGTGGCATGTGGATCATATCTGAAACGAAATCAATTGAAAATCAGGTCAATGATTCACACCGTCTTAATGGTTAGAGCCGGCTCGCGAACATTTGGCAAGTAGCTTACTTGGACCAACGTATGTAAAACATTTCCAAGTCATCTTCAACAATGCCAATCTCCTCCTCCTGATGCGCCTGATTGAAATTCTCCAGAATGATGGCAATGTACATGTTAATCACAATCATATAACTGATTATAATGAAGCTCGTAAAGTAGGTAATCGCCAGCAGTGGATGGCCGCAGTCGCCATTCGTCTGCCTATTGAAGAACGGATCACAGACCGGCGGCTGTATCATCAGCGACTCCAGTACATCGTTCCAGCCCGCCGAGGTCATCAGGCGAAACAACAGCTGCATGCTGCGCCCAAATGTCTGAAAGTTTACCATATCATCCAGGGCGCCCTGCAGCTTCACATGTCCGAACAGTGACATGCCCAGTATGGCATAGATGAATGTTATCAGCCCAAGCAGGGCGCCAATATTGAAGAGCGCCGGCAGCGAAACGACCAAAGCGAACAGCAACTTGCGTATGCCCTTGGCAGCCTTGATCAGTCGCAGGATGCGTCCAATACGAAAGACGCGCACCACACGCAACAGTGTCGGGCTGATGGGCAAATCAATCATAATGTCCTCCATGAGTATGCCGAAGATGGAGGCCAGCACCAGCAGGAAGTCAAACACATTCCAAGGCACCGTGAAGTAATGATAACGCAGCCCCACAATCTTAACGATGGCCTCTGTGAAAACATTTACATTGTAGCATATAAAAGTATGCCAAATGGATGGATTAAGGGTATTCGCACTTACCGAGCCCAAAGACCGTGGTGAAAAATGCATTGCTCACTTCCAATATAAAGAATACGGCATGGGGCTGATCGTAGTGCTCAATGCCCATGGTAAGCATATTTAGAAAAATCAGTACAAAGATCGCTATTTCGAATCTGCATAAATTGATCGATGACGATTCGTATACATGGTGGATATAATGGCGGACACAAACACCAAAGTATATGAAATTATAAACAAATATTTGTTAAGTAAATGAGTTTGATCAAAAATAATCTACGGACAAAAACTTCGTGCGCGCCGAAGTACAGATGCTGCTCAAAATCGAAGCTACAATTATTTTTATATCAATATTTATTTGTTGGCTGGCTCGAGGTCCGTGTTTGTTAAAACAAACAATGAAAAACAATTTTATTCAATTCTCTTCCGATATATTTCGGTTGCACATCGGCAAACCGTCTTCAGGGCACTAACACCAAGATACAAAAAACAATTAACAATTATAATACAATAAATTAAACATTATTTCGAACATTTTACATACATTATTTTACACGTCTGCGCTTTTTGACGTGGAGATTGTTACTGAGGTTGTTTGACTGTTTAAGAGGTGTCTGTACAAGTGAGCGCAATTTTCTGTGTCTGTCTTGTAGTTTAGTCGTTTGTAGGTTGGTGTGTTAATTATGTGTAGCATTTCCAATGTGTGTCGCTTGTTATAGTGTTGTTCTTGTTGTAAGATTGTTGTTTCATCAAAATTTGGTGTGTGGTTGCTTCTTATACAATGGGTCATACGTGCTGTTTTCTGTATATTATTTTGATGTCTTAGTTTGAAGTCCGATTTATGTTGACTAATCCTTGTTTTTAGCTTCGATTTTGTTGTACCTATGTAGACACTATTGCACTTGTTGTTGTTATCCCCGCCACATGGTATTTGGTAAACGACGTTGCTTTTTTCGATCATCGGGATTTTCGACTTTATCTTGTTGAAGAATTTTTGTAATGTATTCGTCGGTTTGTGTGCTACTTTTATATCTTGTTTGTTATAACAGTCTGAGTTTGTGAGGCGTTCTGATAGTCGTGGTACATATATTAGTGATTTGTATATTTTAGCAGGTTCTGTTGGCTTTTTTCTTTCGATTTGTCGTCTTTTTAATAATGTTTTGATTATATTTGGGGGGAAGTCATTTTTGGTCAAAAGTTCTTTGATTTCATGTTCAATTTCTTTGTGGTATATTGTGTCCGATATTTTCATCATTCTATTCATACAGCCTAGTGCTGTATTGATTATCATACTCTTTGGGTGGTTTGAATTGAAGTTGAGTATTCGTCCGGAGGCTATGGGTTTCCTATACCACTTTATTTTGAGTGTGTTGTCCATTCTGCTTACAATAGAGTCTAAAAATGGTAATTTCCCGTCCTTTTCTAATTCCATTGTAAATTTTATCTGTTTGTGGAAGGAATTCAATTCTTTTAGAATATTTTCCACGTCTATTTTGTTCGTTATGGCAAAAAGGTCATCTACATATTTGGTCAAGAGTCTTGGTTTTATTTTTAATTTATCTGTAATCTTGTCCAACAGTTCCTCCATTAATATATCTGCGATTACTGGGGAAGCCGGTGATCCCATTGGCATTCCCTTAAGTTGTGTGTATATTTTGTCTTCGTATTTGAAATATCTGTTTTCCTGTATGCAAAATCTAACTATGTCCATAAATAGTTGTTTCGGTATATTCGTGTGCTCTTCTAATTTGGTCCATTTTTGTCTTATTGTGTCAAGTGCTAATTCTATTGGTATGCTGGGAAATAAGGATACTACGTCAAAAGATACTAATGTTTCCTCTTCTCTAATCTGGGAGTTGTTGACTCTGTCTTTAAAATCTACCGCGTTCTTGATGTTGTACCTAGAGTCCATTGTCAGATTTTTTAATATTTGTATTATATATTTGCACAGCCCGTAAGATGGAGATCCTATGGAAGAACATATTGGTCTCAGTGGAGTTCCTTCCTTGTGTATTTTTGGTAGTCCATATATCCTCGGAGGTACCGCTGTTGTTGTAGTCATCTTATTTCTTTCGTCCTTTGAAATAAGACCCATCTTGAATAATTGTGCTACGAAGGTGTTATTCTTTGTCTGTAGTCTTGATGTCGGATCCAGTCTCAATGTTCTATACGCGCATAAGTCGTCTAAAATATTTGTCATTTTATTTTTATATTCATCCTCATCCATTGCTACGGTTTTGTTGCCCTTATCCGACGATAGAATTTTAATATTTATATTTTCTTTCAGTAATTTTCGTGTCTGTTCCACTGTGTCCAGTATTGCTCGATCCCTACTGTTTTGGTTGTTCTTGGTTTTATGCTCTTTGACTAACAAAGAGAATTTTGTGCGCGCCGACTCTTGTGTTTCCTTTTCTTTTATTGTTTGCACTAGCTCCTCACCGTCTGCGATGTATTTCAAGAGAGGAAAATCTCTCTTGCTGATTGGGAGAGCGAACTTCGGCCCTTTTGCGAGTAACGCTACGACGTTTGGCGGGAATTCTATTTTTGTTTTGTTTACAAACCACTCTCTTTGCGTGTTGTTATCCGCTAAGGCTAGGTTCCGTTGATCTCGTAACTTATCGTGTTTCGTTTCTTGTCTTTTCTTGAGTGTTGTTGTTATTTTGTTTTCTATATTTCTCTCGCTCTCAAAAAACGCTTTTGCGTCATCTGTGGTCATCAGTTGTTCTATGTTTGTTTTTGCTTTTTCCATATGTTTTGTTTGTTCTTGTAATAGGTTGTGTTTGTGTTTTATAAGTAAGTTTAATATTTTGGTATGGTAAAAATGTGTGTGTCTAGTCAATGTTCTTGTTATGTCAGGGTGGGTTTTATTGTCAGTGGTCAGTATGGTCAAATGCTGTGTCAAGTTTTTGATGAAGTTAGGTATTAAATTTGATTTTCTACATTTTAACAAAAATTTTAAACTAGATTTAAGTTTAGTTAATTTTACCAGTGTTAGTTGGAATTTATTAATTGTTCTTTTCGAATCCTTGTATTTAGTTTTTATTTTTGCGTAGCTCATGTTGGTTGCTGTGCATACGGCGTGCCTTCCGTTGATATTTATTGATGGCTCTGGCGACCTTTCCATATTTCAATATTTATTTGTTGGCTGGCTCGAGGTCCGTGTTTGTTAAAACAAACAATGAAAAACAATTTTATTCAATTCTCTTCCGATATATTTCGGTTGCACATCGGCAAACCGTCTTCAGGGCACTAACACCAAGATACAAAAAACAATTAACAATTATAATACAATAAATTAAACATTATTTCGAACATTTTACATACATTATTTTACACGTCTGCGCTTTTTGACGTGGAGATTGTTACTGAGGTTGTTTGACTGTTTAAGAGGTGTCTGTACAAGTGAGCGCAATTTTCTGTGTCTGTCTTGTAGTTTAGTCGTTTGTAGGTTGGTGTGTTAATTATGTGTAGCATTTCCAATGTGTGTCGCTTGTTATAGTGTTGTTCTTGTTGTAAGATTGTTGTTTCATCAAAATTTGGTGTGTGGTTGCTTCTTATACAATGGGTCATAAGTGCTGTTTTCTGTATATTATTTTGATGTCTTAGTTTGAAGTCCGATTTATGTTGACTAATCCTTGTTTTTAGCTTCGATTTTGTTGTACCTATGTAGACACTATTGCACTTGTTGTTGTTATCCCCGCCACATGGTATTTGGTAAACGACGTTGCTTTTTTCGATCATCGGGATTTTCGACTTTATCTTGTTGAAGAATTTTTGTAATGTATTCGTCGGTTTGTGTGCTACTTTTATATCTTGTTTGTTATAACAGTCTGAGTTTGTGAGGCGTTCTGATAGTCGTGGTACATATATTAGTGATTTGTATATTTTAGCAGGTTCTGTTGGCTTTTTTCTTTCGATTTGTCGTCTTTTTAATAATGTTTTGATTATATTTGGGGGGAAGTCATTTTTGGTCAAAAGTTCTTTGATTTCATGTTCAATTTCTTTGTGGTATATTGTGTCCGATATTTTCATCATTCTATTCATACAGCCTAGTGCTGTATTGATTATCATACTCTTTGGGTGGTTTGAATTGAAGTTGAGTATTCGTCCGGAGGCTATGGGTTTCCTATACCACTTTATTTTGAGTGTGTTGTCCATTCTGCTTACAATAGAGTCTAAAAATGGTAATTTCCCGTCCTTTTCTAATTCCATTGTAAATTTTATCTGTTTGTGGAAGGAATTCAATTCTTTTAGAATATTTTCCACGTCTATTTTGTTCGTTATGGCAAAAAGGTCATCTACATATTTGGTCAAGAGTCTTGGTTTTATTTTTAATTTATCTGTAATCTTGTCCAACAGTTCCTCCATTAATATATCTGCGATTACTGGGGAAGCCGGTGATCCCATTGGCATTCCCTTAAGTTGTGTGTATATTTTGTCTTCGTATTTGAAATATCTGTTTTCCTGTATGCAAAATCTAACTATGTCCATAAATAGTTGTTTCGGTATATTCGTGTGCTCTTCTAATTTGGTCCATTTTCACTAATATATGTACCACGACTATCAGAACGCCTCACAAACTCAGACTGTTATAACAAACAAGATATAAAAGTAGCACACAAACCGACGAATACATTACAAAAATTCTTCAACAAGATAAAGTCGAAAATCCCGATGATCGAAAAAAGCAACGTCGTTTACCAAATACCATGTGGCGGGGATAACAACAACAAGTGCAATAGTGTCTACATAGGTACAACAAAATCGAAGCTAAAAACAAGGATTAGTCAACATAAATCGGACTTCAAACTAAGACATCAAAATAATATACAGAAAACAGCACTTATGACCCATTGTATAAGAAGCAACCACACACCAAATTTTGATGAAACAACAATCTTACAACAAGAACAACACTATAACAAGCGACACACATTGGAAATGCTACACATAATTAACACACCAACCTACAAACGACTAAACTACAAGACAGACACAGAAAATTGCGCTCACTTGTACAGACACCTCTTAAACAGTCAAACAACCTCAGTAACAATCTCCACGTCAAAAAGCGCAGACGTGTAAAATAATGTATGTAAAATGTTCGAAATAATGTTTAATTTATTGTATTATAATTGTTAATTGTTTTTTGTATCTTGGTGTTAGTGCCCTGAAGACGGTTTGCCGATGTGCAACCGAAATATATCGGAAGAGAATTGAATAAAATTGTTTTTCATTGTTTGTTTTAACAAACACGGACCTCGAGCCAGCCAACAAATAAATATGGAAATATGGAAAGGTCGCCAGAGCCATCAATAAATATCAACGGAAGGCACGCCGTATGCACAGCAACCAACATGAGCTACGCAAAAATAAAAACTAAATACAAGGATTCGAAAAGAACAATTAATAAATTCCAACTAACACTGGTAAAATTAACTAAACTTAAATCTAGTTTAAAATTTTTGTTAAAATGTAGAAAATCAAATTTAATACCTAACTTCATCAAAAACTTGACACAGCATTTGACCATACTGACCACTGACAATAAAACCCACCCTGACATAACAAGAACATTGACTAGACACACACATTTTTACCATACCAAAATATTAAACTTACTTATAAAACACAAACACAACCTATTACAAGAACAAACAAAACATATGGAAAAAGCAAAAACAAACATAGAACAACTGATGACCACAGATGACGCAAAAGCGTTTTTTGAGAGCGAGAGAAATATAGAAAACAAAATAACAACAACACTCAAGAAAAGACAAGAAACGAAACACGATAAGTTACGAGATCAACGGAACCTAGCCTTAGCGGATAACAACACGCAAAGAGAGTGGTTTGTAAACAAAACAAAAATAGAATTCCCGCCAAACGTCGTAGCGTTACTCGCAAAAGGGCCGAAGTTCGCTCTCCCAATCAGCAAGAGAGATTTTCCTCTCTTGAAATACATCGCAGACGGTGAGGAGCTAGTGCAAACAATAAAAGAAAAGGAAACACAAGAGTCGGCGCGCACAAAATTCTCTTTGTTAGTCAAAGAGCATAAAACCAAGAACAACCAAAACAGTAGGGATCGAGCAATACTGGACACAGTGGAACAGACACGAAAATTACTGAAAGAAAATATAAATATTAAAATTCTATCGTCGGATAAGGGCAACAAAACCGTAGCAATGGATGAGGATGAATATAAAAATAAAATGACAAATATTTTAGACGACTTATGCGCGTATAGAACATTGAGACTGGATCCGACATCAAGACTACAGACAAAGAATAACACCTTCGTAGCACAATTATTCAAGATGGGTCTTATTTCAAAGGACGAAAGAAATAAGATGACTACAACAACAGCGGTACCTCCGAGGATATATGGACTACCAAAAATACACAAGGAAGGAACTCCACTGAGACCAATATGTTCTTCCATAGGATCTCCATCTTACGGGCTGTGCAAATATATAATACAAATATTAAAAAATCTGACAATGGACTCTAGGTACAACATCAAGAACGCGGTAGATTTTAAAGACAGAGTCAACAACTCCCAGATTAGAGAAGAGGAAACATTAGTATCTTTTGACGTAGTATCCTTATTTCCCAGCATACCAATAGAATTAGCACTTGACACAATAAGACAAAAATGGACCAAATTAGAAGAGCACACGAATATACCGAAACAACTATTTATGGACATAGTTAGATTTTGCATACAGGAAAACAGATATTTCAAATACGAAGACAAAATATACACACAACTTAAGGGAATGCCAATGGGATCACCGGCTTCCCCAGTAATCGCAGATATATTAATGGAGGAACTGTTGGACAAGATTACAGATAAATTAAAAATAAAACCAAGACTCTTGACCAAATATGTAGATGACCTTTTTGCCATAACGAACAAAATAGACGTGGAAAATATTCTAAAAGAATTGAATTCCTTCCACAAACAGATAAAATTTACAATGGAATTAGAAAAGGACGGGAAATTACCATTTTTAGACTCTATTGTAAGCAGAATGGACAACACACTCAAAATAAAGTGGTATAGGAAACCCATAGCCTCCGGACGAATACTCAACTTCAATTCAAACCACCCAAAGAGTATGATAATCAATACAGCACTAGGCTGTATGAATAGAATGATGAAAATATCGGACACAATATACCACAAAGAAATTGAACATGAAATCAAAGAACTTTTGACCAAAAATGACTTCCCCCCAAATATAATCAAAACATTATTAAAAAGACGACAAATCGAAAGAAAAAAGCCAACAGAACCTGCTAAAATATACAAATCACTAATATATGTACCACGACTATCAGAACGCCTCACAAACTCAGACTGTTATAACAAACAAGATATAAAAGTAGCACACAAACCGACGAATACATTACAAAAATTCTTCAACAAGATAAAGTCGAAAATCCCGATGATCGAAAAAAGCAACGTCGTTTACCAAATACCATGTGGCGGGGATAACAACAACAAGTGCAATAGTGTCTACATAGGTACAACAAAATCGAAGCTAAAAACAAGGATTAGTCAACATAAATCGGACTTCAAACTAAGACATCAAAATAATATACAGAAAACAGCACTTATGACCCATTGTATAAGAAGCAACCACACACCAAATTTTGATGAAACAACAATCTTACAACAAGAACAACACTATAACAAGCGACACACATTGGAAATGCTACACATAATTAACACACCAACCTACAAACGACTAAACTACAAGACAGACACAGAAAATTGCGCTCACTTGTACAGACACCTCTTAAACAGTCAAACAACCTCAGTAACAATCTCCACGTCAAAAAGCGCAGACGTGTAAAATAATGTATGTAAAATGTTCGAAATAATGTTTAATTTATTGTATTATAATTGTTAATTGTTTTTTGTATCTTGGTGTTAGTGCCCTGAAGACGGTTTGCCGATGTGCAACCGAAATATATCGGAAGAGAATTGAATAAAATTGTTTTTCATTGTTTGTTTTAACAAACACGGACCTCGAGCCAGCCAACAAATAAATATTGAAATATGGAAAGGTCGCCAGAGCCATCAATAATTATTTTTATATATACAAATTCATTTGAGTAGCATACGCTAAGACTAGAGCTAGTTATATATACATGCTTAAGAGATATCAGGGCTGCAAGCCGAATTTTAATCAATATTTATTTTAAATACTAAACCGAATCAATTGCCCAAAAAGCAGCTAAATCGTAGCACGAAACAAACGCTTTCAATTGGATTTGTCTAAAACGAGTGAAACCGGCTTCACAAACCGTTCCCAAAGTCAAGGCGTTTGCTTGAACCGTAAGCCAAACCAGCGACCTTTCCTTTTGACTTAGCCCTGTCTCTAACTTACTTTTCATAAGCTTGCAGCCTTGATATAGATATATATTTATAATTTAACATAATATTGTATAAAATAGTAACATAGATTAAAAGGAACCCCCACTAAATATGCCAGATCTGTAACTAGTTACTTTATAGAGCATGCCCACACTTCACAAAGTGCGTTAGTTTACAAATATTGTAATGCATTAGGAAACATTTATAATATATATATATACGGATATTCATAAGATAAGTGCTCTAAAACATCTATATAAACATCGGATTGGAAAAGTTGTAGTTGCATTGCGACTTTTGGCGACTTTGGGCGACTTCTTTGGCAAGTTTAAAGAAGCAGCCAACAAACTGGCCTTCGAAACATCATCAAATGCGGAGAATGTGAAGTGTTCAAATGGATTTTATCACCAAATCAAAAAGTATTCAAATTTAATATATATATATAGTGACATATCCATAGTCGCACCCACCCTTTAACATAACTTAGCACATAAGCATAAGCACAATTATAAACATTTCTAATATTGTAAACAAAGAGCCTGGTGATAACATCGACATTGGTCAAGATCAAACTGTCCCCCTTTGGTAGACATAAACAATTCACCCTAAATATCACGCCACTGTCAATGTTCCCATCAGAGTACTATCCCACGCATAATTGCTGACGCAGCTCAAACTTCACTCAATTTTGACTCAAACTCTCTCAAAGCGAAGTTTGCTAAGCGACCGCAACAGTTAGATAAATCAGTTCATATTCGGGAAGCAAATCTGAATGTACTCAACAAAAGTAGCCGTTAAGTGAAAATAATAAATTGAAATATATTTTTTTATAGTAACCTAACGTGCAAAACTTAATTGGCGCAGCCGGTAGGATACGTCGGGAAAAATTAAAGATCGCTAAAGGATAATTAATTCCCAGATCTAACGCACAATCGCGACCGAAAGTGTTGTCGGAGTGTAATAAAAATTTTCTCGAATACGTATCCGCACAAGAACCTTCGGGTCATTAGTAGCTTAATAATATTGACCCTTTGGGCAATAAAGCTACTACAGTTAATAACGACTGGCTTTGCATATCGTTTGATCCCTGCAATACGTTATTACTGAGTCTTTTTAAGACACACACACAAAAAAAAAAAAAAACATTTACACAATAATCCATCACAAACTTTAACTTAAAATAAAAGTGCAAAATCAAAGAACAATAAAGTTCAAACCTACAAACTCAAAACTATTCAAAAAAAGTGTATTACACCAAGATGACAATGGAATTATCAGAACAACACCTCAACCAGGCCCTTTCACAACTTAGACAGGTGCCAAGCTTTGACGGATCAACGGATCAACTAAACGCCTTCATTAAAAGGATAGATTACATCCTACACCTGTATCCAACCCGAGATGTTAGACAACATAGCATCTTATACGGAGCCATCGAATTGCAAGTCACAGGAGATGCTCAGAGAATATCACAAAGGACAGCAGCCAACACTTGGCAGGAGCTGAGAAACGCATTGATTGAAGAATACAAAGTGCAGACACCATTTGAAGAACTCCTTCGACGCTTATACAACACGAATTACCAAGGAAACGTCCGTAAGTTCATCGAGGAGCTCGAGAATAAATCTTTTGTTATTTTAAATAAGTTAGCACTAGAAAATATACCTAGCAATACAACCCTTTATACAAATGCTATGAATAACACAATCAAAGATGTTATTACAAAAAAATTACCAGATAGGCTTTTCATGATGTTAGCCAGACACGACATTACGTCGACACAAAAACTAAAGCAAGTAGCTCAAAGAGAGGGATTATATGAAAATAGCGTTACTGAAAAACCTAAAAATAATAATGTTCAGGGAAATCCAAATAACAATCGTAGGAACATGGGAAATTATCAGCAAAATGCTAACCCAACCACCATTTCAAGTGGTTATTCCAACACGAATCAGAGTTATCACGCACAAAATAAACAGCATAATAAGTCCGAAGACAATCAGAAAGCTCACCACGAGTTCCAACAGAAATTAAGTCAAGGTAGATACCAAAATCCCTTAAACTACCAAAATCAGTCCCATTCACGCTTGAATGCACCAAACCCTCCGACTAAACGTCAAAGAGATAGTAACAGTGGGCAGATGAAAATGGATACATCCGAAAATTTTCATCAGCAAGCCTCGGAACAAACAGAACAAATCCATTCATAAAATTGATTATGAATGACGAAGTTCTAAAATGTGTCATCGACACAGGTTCAACCATAAATCTAATGAAAACAAACCGCTTAAATTTTCCAGTTTACAACGAAACATTAAAGGTTCACACCATAAATGGTGTTATTGAATTAAAACAAAGTATACGCTTAGGAGCAAGCAAAATTTGTCCGAGCAAACAAAAATTCTATATTCACGACTTCTCAGAGCATTATGATGTTCTGATTGGGAGAGAATACCTTGAGGCATGTCAAGCAAAAATAGACTATGCACAAGGATCCGTAACCTTAGGAGAATTTAACTTTTGTTTTAGATATAACGACGAAGAGGTCGAAGAGGACATGACCGCACAAGAGTGCCTTGATCCACCCTCAACAGAGGACAGACCATTTAACTTCGCTATTAATAATGAATTAATAGAAAACAATGAGTTTAGGCTAGAGCACCTAAACTCAGAAGAAAAAGAAAAAATAAAAAAAGTTTTACATGAATTTCGTGATATCCAGTACCATGAAGGTGACAATTTGACTTTCACTAGTACAATTAAACACAAAATTCTAACAAAACATGAGGACCCAATTTACAAGCGTCCATACAAATATCCTCAAATATACGATGAGGAAGTAAATAAACAAATAAGCGATATGATAAAACAAAATATCATACGTAAATCCAAATCCCCTTACTGCTCACCAGTAATAATCGTTCCAAAGAAAAACGATGCATCTGGAAAGCAAAAGTTCCGGTTAGTCATAGATTACCGCAATCTCAATGAACTAACTATTAATGATAAATACCCTATCCCGATCATGGATGAAATATTAGACAAACTTGGAAAATGTCAATATTTCACAACCATTGATCTAGCCAAAGGCTTCCACCAAATCCAAATGGATCCTGGTTCAATACCCAAGACCGCATTTTCGACTAAACATGGCCATTACGAGTACACTCGCATGCCATTCGGTCTTAAGAATGCACCTGCAACGTTCCAACGTTGTATGAACAATCTCTTAGAAGATTTAATTTTTAAGGATTGTCTGGTCTACTTAGACGACATTATTATTTTTTCCACTTCATTGGAGGAACACATTTTGTCGCTACAAAAGGTATTTAAGAAGCTTAGAGAAGCTAACTTAAAACTACAGTTGGATAAATGCGAGTTTATGAGAAAAGAAACTGAATTTCTCGGTCACATAATCACAACTGAGGGTATAAAACCAAATCCCAACAAGATACAAGCAATTGTCAAATTCCCAATTCCAAAAACCCCAAAAGAAATTAAATCATTTCTAGGATTATGTGGTTTCTATAGGAAATTTATACCAAATTTCGCTAATATAGTAAAACCATTAACACTTAAATTAAAAAAAGGAGCAAAAATCAATATAAAAGACAGAGACTACGAACTAGCGTTTGAAAAGCTAAAAGTACTCATAACATCCGACCCAATTTTAATATACCCTAACTTCGAAAAACCATTTTCATTAACTACAGACGCGAGTAATATGGCAATAGGGGCCGTCCTTTCGCAAGAGCATAAGCCTATATGCTATGCAAGTAGAACTCTCAACGAGCATGAGTTAAATTATTCAACGATTGAAAAAGAATTATTAGCAATCGTTTGGGCCACTAAATACTTTAGGTCCTATCTCTTTGGTCGACAATTTCAAATCCTTAGTGATCACAGACCACTCGTCTGGTTAAATAATATGAAAGAACCTAACATGAAATTACAAAGGTGGAAGATCAAGCTAAATGAGTTTGATTTCCAAATTAAATACGTCCCAGGAAAAGAAAATTATGTGGCAGATGCTCTGTCCAGAATTCAATTAAACGAAAACTTCTTAGGCGAAGATACAATTAGCACAAGAGCAACAATACATAGTGCTCAAGAAGACAACAGTAACCATTTACAAATCACAGAAAGACCACTTAATTATTATAATCGACAAATAGAATTTGAAAAAGGAACCGAGAACGAAACAAAAGTTACGAATTACTTTCACAAAACCAACATAAAAATTACGTACAAAGACATGACTAATACGCATGCCAAAGAATTAATAAAAGAATACTTATGCACAAAGAAAAGTGTGCTATACTTCCACAACGAAGCAGATTTTCCAATTTTTCAAGAAGCCTACTTAGAAATAATAAGTCCGAATAATTCAACAAAGGCAATGAAAACTAGTACAAAATTAATAGACCTTCAAACATACGCAGAATTCAAAGAATTAATATTAAAAAAGCACAAAGAATTATTACACCCAGGAATTGAAAAAACTATCAATTGGTTCAAAGAAACCCACTATTTCCCAGATTATCAAAATTTAATTCAAAATCTAATAAATGAATGTGAGATTTGCAACATCGCAAAAACAGAACACAGAGATACAAAATTAACTTTCGAAATAACTCCGGAAATCGCTAATATCCGAGAAAAATATGTAATGGATTTTTACATAGTAGGAGATAAACAATTTTTATCTTGCATTGATATCTATTCAAAATTTGCATCATTAATAGAAACAAAAAATAAGCAACTTAGCAGAAAACAGCGTTCAGGTTAACGAATTAAATTACATAATAGAAGCTATAAACAAAGGAATAGAAATCATGAACGAACTAGATCAAGAGAAACAAAAAGGAAAGAAATTAGATATCCTTATATTTAACTTACAACACTTTACAGAATATATAGAAGACATTGAGATGGGAATGCAGCTCACAAGATTAGGAATTTTTAACCCAAAATTACTAAAACATGACTATTTGTTGCATGTTAATTCTGAGAAATTGTTGAATACAAAAACTTCCACTTGGTTTAAATCAGATACAAACGAAATACTGATAATATCCCATATTCCTCGAGAAATAATAAAAAGCCCGGTATTCGAAATAATTCCATACCCGGATGAAAATAATAATATTTTGACAGAAATAGCTCATGAAAAATATTTTACCCAAGATAAAAAAGTTTATAGCAGAGAAACAAAAAAATTAATTAATAATGAATGTTTAACAGGAATTTTAAACCAAATAACATCAGAATGTAGTTATACTAAAATTTTGCAAAATTTTCAAATCAACTACATAGAACCAAATATAATTTTAACTTGGAATTTACCAAAAACTATATTAAACCATAATTGTATAAATAACGAAATAACAATAGAAGGAAACAATATAATAAAAATCTTTAATTGTTCATTGCAAATTAATGAAATTTCAATTTCAAACAATATGTTAGATTATACTCAAAGCATTTACGTAAGCAATGATGTTATAAAATTAGAACCACTTTCGTTTGTACAAACGAAACAAATTATAAATGCACATACAAAATTTAACAATGTATTCCAGATAATTACAATAACCATATTTGTAATCATATTAATAAGTTTAACACTGTATTTGACATATAAGTTCAAAAGCATACCTAAGAAATTAATTATAAAATATAAAAAACCCAAAGTAGAAGAAACACCTACAATAATAGGAGATATACCAATTCTAAAAGAAGAAAATGTTACACTATATCCAAACTTAAACACCTGAGGACAGGCACTTTTCTAATGGTTGGGGGAGTGACATATCCATAGTCGCACCCACCCTTTAACATAACTTAGCACATAAGCATAAGCACAATTATAAACATTTCTAATATTGTAAACAAAGAGCCTGGTGATAACATCGACATTGGTCAAGATCAAACTGTCCCCCTTTGGTAGACATAAACAATTCACCCTAAATATCACGCCACTGTCAATGTTCCCATCAGAGTACTATCCCACGCATAATTGCTGACGCAGCTCAAACTTCACTCAATTTTGACTCAAACTCTCTCAAAGCGAAGTTTGCTAAGCGACCGCAACAGTTAGATAAATCAGTTCATATTCGGGAAGCAAATCTGAATGTACTCAACAAAAGTAGCCGTTAAGTGAAAATAATAAATTGAAATATATTTTTTTATAGTAACCTAACGTGCAAAACTTAATTATATATATATAGAGAGAGAGAGAGTGTGTGTGCCTAACCAGAGTATTATAAGACTAACAGTAAGTATATAATTAAAACTATAGTTAAATTTATATAGAAGTAAGCAATTTGTTTGGGTTTTGCAGAAAACCGCTTTTGTTGGTTATTTTGTTTACCTTCTCGAATTGGATAAATCATAAAACATAGCTAAAAAATGATTTATAGGTCGCTTAATAACTTTCTGTGGTTTCTTTCGTCCCAATTTTTTCATAGCGGTGTAATAATGTTTTTGAGATTCGGTGAGAAACATTTCCAACACTCCTCCTTCATACTATAAAAGTGATGAGAATAGAATGAACATTTATTTTTATATACAAATACATACAATACACAATTAATAAATAAGTCAAATGATAGAACACACACACACACGCACACGCTAGTTATAAAACATCGATAACTGAATGAACAGCAACAATTGGGAAGAGGGTTTATAGATTATGTATTGTACAGTTCGGTTCAGTTCAGGTGAGGTGAGGTATAGAGGTATACAGGTAGTTGGATAGGTAGTTGCTTTATGTACAGATAAACAAATGCATAGTTTAGTTGTGGCTGGAGCAGGAGCTTAGGCCACATGGCTTACCTTCTTCTTGAGCATATTGAAGTTATCAATGATAACTCCAATGAACAGATTGAGCGTAAAGAACGATCCGCACACAATAAATATAACAAAATAAATATACGCATATAAATTGGCCTCGCGCTGCGGCTGCAGATCAACGCCACGCGCATCTACAGCATCCGCCATCACCTCCATCCAGCCCTCAAAGGTGGCCACCTGCAGCAGCGCCAAGTAGCCCATGCCCACATGATCGAAGGTGATTTTCGAATTGATCCACGTGTAGTTCTGCTCGATGCAGTCCCACTTATCGTTGACCTCCTGTAAGTTGCAAATGGAAAACATATTAATTGGAGCTTGGGCAATGTGGTTGGGTAATTGGGATTCGCCTGCTTGGGGCGGTCTGTTCGGCATACTTACAGTAATTGGCAGCAATTCGCCCAATTCATTGACGCATTTGAAAAATTTACCACCAAAGAATTGTACACCCATTATTGAGAAAATTAACCAAAAAACTAAACAAACCAAAAGTACATTGAAAATTGATGGTATTGCATACATGAGAGCATTTACTACAATCCGCATTCCTTGCCACCTGGAATAGAAATGTTTTATGAAATGCTAAATTGTTACGGGATCGGGATCGGACTACAATACATAAAGGCCGATTATAAATATATATAGGAATGTGCTTTCGTTTCTCATCTGTTCAAAAAATCTACACATAATATTTATATTTATATATATAAATTATATACAGTAGTGTTAACTGCTTATTTACAATGTTTACAAGGTTATTATAAACTATGTTCGTTAGCTATGTACATAAGTTGGTGGACATGACGGTGTGAACTACAAATAGATTTCTATTCGAAATTCATAAAGAAGACGAGATTGTATTAAAGCTCGGGCAACGCTTATGCCGAATCGTTCAAAGAAATAAGATACATACAAGAAAATGGAAACCTACGTGGACAGAGAGCTTACTTCATTAGTTTAGCATTAAGAGAAATCTCGCTTATCAGCAGTTGGTGCAATCTAAACCTAGACGACCCGGCCGGCTACTTACCTAGAGATCGCTCTCAGTGGACGCAGGGCGCGCAGGGTGCGCAGTGAGCGCAGGACCTTAAGGTTCTCATTCTCTTCAATGAGGAGCGAGAAAACGGAGACCTAGCCAAAAGATAAATACACATAATTAGATGTATGTATATATAATATATATAATATAAATATAGTACTTACAAACACTATGATAAAATCGAGTATGGTCCAAAAGCTGGTAAAATATTTGGAGAAGCCCAGCGCCAGCCACTTGAGCACCATTTCCAGTACAAAGATCAGGCTAAAGGAGAAATTCGTCCAGTAGAGCACACGCTTCAGCGTCTTATTGCTATCCAAATAGATGTCCTCGAAGCAGAGCGTAATACTCGACGCAAAGATCAACACTAGCACAAACCACTCAAAGGCTGGAGTATCGACAACCGTCAAGACAGCCGTTCGCACGCGTGTCCAATGCTTGGCGCTCGGTGTGTCCATGCAGGACATGAACCAGGGACAGCGGAAGTAAAAGCTGCACGACAAATTCAAATTGTTAATTGATAAAAATTCCTATATAGACATGGGTCAAAACTTCCCAATCCCATAACTCGGTCAAAACTCAACCGATTTCCACGAGGTTGGGCTTTTTATTCATGGTTAGGCCCCCACTTTAAAATGGCATTCAAATCTGACAACCTAATTTTGGGTCCAAATTCATGTAAATATTGTACCCTCAAAATTTCTATATAGACACGGGTCAAAACTTCCCAATCCCATAAATCGGTCAAAACTCAACCGATTTCCACGAGGTTGGGCTTTTTATTCATGGTTAGGCCCCCACTTTAAAATGGCATTCAAATCTGACAACCTAATTTTGGGTCCAAATTCATGTAAATATTATACCCTCAAAATTTCTATATAGACATGGGTCAAAACTTCCCAATCCCATAACTCTGTCAAAACTCAACCGATTTCCACGAGGTTGGGCTTTTTATTCATGGGTAGGCACCCACTTTAAAATGGCATTCAAATCTGACAACCTAATTTTGGGTCCAAATTCATGTAAATATTGTACCCTCCAAATTTCTATATAGACATGGGTCAAAACTTCCCAATCCCATAACTCGGTCAAAACTCAACCGATTTCCACGAGGTTGGGCTTTTTATTCATGGTTAGGCCCCCACTTTAAAATGGCATTCAAATCTGACAACCTAATTTTGGGTCCAAATTCATGTAAATATTATACCCTCAAAATTTCTATATAGACATAGGTCAAAACTTCCCAATCTCATAACTCGGTCAAAACTCAACCGATTTCCACGAGGTTGGGCTTTTTATTCATGGTTAGGCCCCCACTTTAAAATGGCATTCAAATCTAACAACCTAATTTTTGGTGCAAATTCATGTAAATATTATACCCTCAAAATTTCTATATAGACATGGGTCAAAACTTCCCAATCCCATAACTCGGTCAAAACTCAACCGATTTCCACGAGGTTGGGCATTTTATTCATGGTTAGGCCCCACTTTAAAATGGCATTCAAATCTGACAACCTAATTTTGCTTCCAAATTCCTGTAATTATTATACCCTCAAAATTTCTATATAGACATGGGTCAAAACTTCCCAATCCCATAACTCGGTCAAAACTCAACCGATTTCCACGAGGTTGGGCTTTTTATTCATGGTTAGGCCCCCACTTTAAAATGGCATTCAAATCTGACAACCTTATTGTGGGTCCCAATTCATGTAAATATTATACCCTCAAAATTTCTATATAGACATGCGTCAAAACTTCCCAATCCCATAACTCGGTCAAAACTCAACCGATTTCCACGAGGTTGGGCTTTTTATTCATGGTTAGGCCCCCACTTTAAAATGGCATTCAAATCTGACAACCTAATTTTGGGTCCAAATTCATGTAAATTTATACCCTCAAAATTTCTATATAGACATAGGTCAAAACTTCCCAATCTCATAACTCGGTCAAAACTCAACCGATTTCCACGAGGTTGGCCTTTTTATTTATGGTTAGGCCCCCACTTTAAAATGGCATTCAAATCTGACAACCTAATTTTGGGTCCAAATTCATGTAAATATTGTACCCTCAAAATTTCTATATAGACATGGGTCAAAACTTCCCAATCCCATAACTCGGTCAAAACTCAACCGATTTTCACGAGGTTGGGCATTTTATTCATGGTTAGGTCCCCACTTTAAAATGGCATTCAAATCTGACAACCTAATTTTGGGTCCACATTCATGTAAATATTGTACCCTCAAAATTTCTATATAGACATGGGTCAAAACTTCCCAATCCCATAACTCGGTCAAAACTCAACCGAAGTTCACGAGGTTGGACATTTTATTCATGGTTAGGTCCCCACTTTAAAATGGCATTCAAATCTGACAACCTAATTTTGGGTCCAAATTCAAGTAAATATTATACCCTCAAAATTCATGTAAATATTATACCCTCAAAATTTCTATATAGACATGCGTCAAAACTTCCCAATCCCATAACTCGGTCAAAACTCAACCGATTTCCACGAGGTTGGGCTTTTTATTCATGGTTAGGCACCCACTTTAAAATGGCATTCAAATCTGACAACCTAATTTTGGGTCCAAATTCATGTAAAAAAATCAAAATTTCTATATAGACATGGGTCAAAACTTCCCAATCCCATAACTCGGTCAAAACTCAACCGAAGTTCACGAGGTTGGGCATTTTATTCATGGTTAGGTCCCCACTTTAAAATGGCATTCAAATCTGACAACCTAATTTTGGGTCCAAATTCATGTAAATATTATACCCTCAAAATTTCTATAAATTCATGTAATTATTATACCCTCAAAATTTCTATATAGACATGGGTCAAAACTTCCCAATCTCATCCCTCGGTCAAAACTCAACCGATTTCCACGAGGTTGGGCTTTTTATTCATGGTTAGGCCCGCACTTTCAAATGGCATTCAAATCTGACAACCTAATTTTGGGTCCAAATTCATGTAAATATTATACCCTCAAAATTTCTATACAGACATGGGTCAAAACTTCCCAATCTCATAACTCGGTCAAAACTCAACCGATTTCCACGAGGTTGGGCTTTTTATTCATGGTTAGGCCCCCATTTTAAAATGGCATTCAAATCTAACAACCTAATTTTTGGTCCAAATTCATGTAAATATTATACCCTCAAAATTTCTATATAGACATGCGTCAAAACTTCCCAATCCCATAACTCGGGCAAAACTCAACCGATTTCCACGAGGTTGGGCTTTTTATTCATGGTTAGGCACCCACTTTAAAATGGCATTTAAATCTGACAACCTAATTTTGGGTCCAAATTCATGTAAATATTGCACCCTCAAAATTTCTATATAGACATGGGTCAAAACTTCCCAATCCCATAACTCGGTCAAAACTCAACCGATTTCCACGAGGTTGGGCTTTTTATTCATGGTTAGGCCCCCACTTTAAAATGGCATTCAAATCTGACAACCTAATTTTGGGTCCAAATTCATGTAATTATTATACCCTCAAAATTTCTATATAGACATGGGTCAAAACTTCCCAATCTCATAACTCGGTCAAAACTCAACCGATTTCCACGAGGTTGGTCTTTTTATTCATGGTTAGGCCCCCACTTTAAAATGGCATTCAAATCTGACAACCTAATTTTGGGTCCAAATTCATGTAAATATTGCACCCTCAAAATTTCTATATAGACATGGGTCAAAACTTCCCAATCCCATAACTCGGTCAAAACTCAACCGAAGTTCACGAGGTTGGGCATTTTATTCATGGTTAGGTCCCCACTTTAAAATGGCATTCAAATCTGACAACCTAATTTTGGGTCCAAATTCATGTAAATATTATACCCTCAAAATTTCTATATAGGCATGGGTCAAAACTTCCCAATCCCATAACTCGGTCAAAACTCAACCGATTTCCACGAGGTTGGGCTTTTTATTCATGATTAGGCCCCCACTTTAAAATGGCATTCAAATCTGACAACCTAATTTTGGGTCCAAATTCATGTAATTATTATACCCTCAAAATTTCTATATAGACATGGGTCAAAACTTCCCAATCTCATAACTCGGTCAAAACTCAACCGATTTCCACGAGGTTGGTCTTTTTATTCATGGTTAGGCCCCCATTTTAAAATGGCATTCAAATCTAACAACCTAATTTTTGGTCCAAATTCATGTAAATATTATACCCTCAAAATTTCTATATAGACATGCGTCAAAACTTCCCAATCCCATAACTCGGGCAAAACTCAACCGATTTCCACGAGGTTGGGCTTTTTATTCATGGTTAGGCACCCACTTTAAAATGGCATTTAAATCTGACAACCTAATTTTGGGTCCAAATTCATGTAAATATTGCACCCTCAAAATTTCTATATAGACATGGGTCAAAACTTCCCAATCCCATAACTCGGTCAAAACTCAACCGATTTCCACGAGGTTGGGCTTTTTATTCATGGTTAGGCCCCCACTTTAAAATGGCATTCAAATCTGACAACCTAATTTTGGGTCCAAATTCATGTAATTATTATACCCTCAAAATTTCTATATAGACATGGGTCAAAACTTCCCAATCTCATAACTCGGTCAAAACTCAACCGATTTCCACGAGGTTGGTCTTTTTATTCATGGTTAGGCCCCCACTTTAAAATGGCATTCAAATCTGACAACCTAATTTTGGGTCCAAATTCATGTAAATATTATACCCTCAAAATTTCTATAAATTCATGTAAATATTATACCCTCAAAATTTCTATATAGACATGCGTCAAAACTTCCCAATCCCATAACTCGGTCAAAACTCAACCGAAGTTCACGAGGTTGGGCATTTTATTCATGGTTAGGTCCCCACTTTAAAATGGCATTTAAATCTGACAACCTAATTTTGGGTCCAAATTCATGTAAATATTGCACCCTCAAAATTTCTATATAGACATGGGTCAAAACTTCCCAATCCCATAACTCGGTCAAAACTCAACCGAAGTTCACGAGGTTGGGCATTTTATTCATGGTTAGGTCCCCACTTTAAAATGGCATTCAAATCTGACAACCTAATTTTGGGTCCAAATTCATGTAAATATTATACCCTCAAAATTTCTATATAGGCATGGGTCAAAACTTCCCAATCCCATAACTCGGTCAAAACTCAACCGATTTCCACGAGGTTGGGCTTTTTATTCATGATTAGGCCCCCACTTTAAAATGGCATTCAAATCTGACAACCTAATTTTGGGTCCAAATTCATGTAATTATTATACCCTCAAAATTTCTATATAGACATGGGTCAAAACTTCCCAATCTCATAACTCGGTCAAAACTCAACCGATTTCCACGAGGTTGGTCTTTTTATTCATGGTTAGGCCCCCACTTTAAAATGGCATTCAAATCTGACAACCTAATTTTGGGTCCAAATTAATGTAAATATTATACCCTCAAAATTTCTATAAATTCATGTAAATATTGTACCCTCAAAATTTCTATATAGACATGGGTCAAAACTTCCCAATCCCATAACTCGGTCAAAACTCAACCGATTTCCACGAGGTTGGGCTTTTTATTCATGGTTAGGCCCCCACTTTCAAATGGCATTCAAATCTGACAACCTAATTTTGGGTCCAAATTCATGTAAATATTATACCCTCAAAATTTCTATATAGACATGGGTCAAAACTTCCCAATCCCATAACTCGGTCAAAACTCAACCGATTTCCACGAGGTTGGGCTTTTTATTCATGGTTAGGCCCCCACTTTCAAATGGCATTCAAATCTGACAACCTAATTTTGGGTCCAAATTCATGTAAATATTATACCCTCAAAATTTCTATATAGACATGGGTCAAAACTTCCCAATCCCATAACTCGGTAAAAACTCAACCGATTTCCACGAGGTTGGGCTTTTTATTCATGGTTAGGCACCCACTTTAAAATGGCATTCAAATCTGACAACCTAATTTTGGGTCCAAATTCATGTAAATATTGTACCCTCAAAATTTCTATATAGACATGGGTCAAAACTTCCCAATCTCATAACTCGGTCAAAACTTAACCGATCTCCACGAGGTTGGGCTTTTTATTCATGGTTAGGCCCCCACTTTCAAATGGCATTCAAATCTGACAACGTAATTTTGGGTCCAAATTCATGTAAATATTATACCCTCAAAATTTCTATATAGACATGCGTCAAAACTTCCCAATCCCATAACTCGGTCAAAACTCAACCGATTTCCACGAGGTTGGGCTTTTTATTCATGGTTAGGCACCCACTTTCAAATGGCATTCAAATCTGACAACCTAATTTTGGGTCCAAATTCATGTAAGTATTATACCCTCAAAATTTCTATATAGACATGGGTCAAAACTTCCCAATCCCATAACTCGGTCAAAACTCAACCGATTTCCACGAGGTTGGGCTTTTTATTCATGGTTAGGCCCCCACTTTCAAATGGCATTCAAATCTGACAACCTAATTTTGGGTCCAAATTCATGTAAATATTATACCCTCAAAATTTCTATATAGACATGGATCAAAACTTCCCAATCCCATAACTCGGTCAAAACTCAACCGATTTCCACGAGGTTGGGCTTTTTATTCATGGTTAGGCCCCCACTTTAAAATGGCATTCAAATCTGACAACCGAATTATTGGTCCAAATTCATGTAAATATTATACCCTCAAAATTTCTATATAGACATGGGTCCAAACTTCCCAATCCCATAACTCGGTCAAAACTCATGGTTTGAGCTGTGGCTTTATATAAAGTTTATGTAGTAGATACTCACTGATCGTAGCACTTTTGTGGGAAGCAATCATCTGGCACTTTTGGCGGCTTTGTCTGGCCATAGCTCGGAAAAGTCATGGGGTCATTGTAGGCGCCCTGCGAGTTACGTCTCCCACCGACAGTGAGATCGTCTACGTAGGAAACCAGACAATGCCATGGTTTTTCGGTCAGTCGTGAAAACGCCGACGGCTTTGTTGTCGCCGCCATCGGCTCAGTCTTCTCGCTAGCCCGCTCTGGTTGCTGGCCATTGGACATGGAGCGTGGACCGGCGTGTGCCGAGCTACTGTTATCGGCGGCGCCCGAGCTGCGCGATTCGGTGCGGCCCGATTGAAAGGAAGCGGCTTTGTCTAGTCTCGATTGTGGATGCTCGGCGCGGCGCTTGGATGCGCCCGCGCCCACAGCCGTTGGGTGCATTGTTTTTGTTGCGGCTGCTGTTGTTGCAATTGTGGTTTGTATGCTTGTGGCATGATAGTGCTGCTGGTGCTCAGTGAGGGCAGCCAGCGGCGGTGTTGCCTTTAGCGATGAAATTTGCGCCAGTGTCGGTGGCTCTATGCTCGATTTCAGGGATGTTGGCGGCGTTGCCGGCACACCTCCATTCGGATTGTTGGCCTCGCGGCACATTTGCTGTTTCTGTATGAGCAAATTCTCATACGAATTGGTGCTCTTCAGCGAGAGGCTGTCGAGGCGCAGCTGTTCGCTGTTGTGAAACTTGCGCGGCATCTTCTCCGACTCGATGCGCAGCGTCGATATGGGCTTATCCTCCTCGGGCAGCTCCTCGACGCGTTCGATCAGCGACAGGCGCTTAAAGCGATCGAACTGCACGCTAAACGGATCATTCTTGCGGCGCATGAAGGGCGACTGCCCGCCGCCGGTGCTGCTGCTGCCACTGGTGGCTGCGACGGCCAGCGCCTCCATGGCCGCGAAGGGTGCGTGTATTTGATCACAGATTTTGCGTATTTCGTTCGATATGCTAAAGTCCTCGTCGATTTTGCGCTGCTTTTCTAGGCTGCGACGCTTCAGCTTGACGGACTGACGCTGGGCGGCGGCGCTGACGGACTGCGAGCGTCGCGGCACACTGGACAGATCGTAGCTATCGTAAGGATTCAGCGGATGCACCACCTCATCGGCAGCGGTGCGCTCCGAGGCGCCGGTTATCACAGCAATATGATCCATTATGGCCTTGGTCGCCTCATCGGCAGCTGGCGAGGGCTCAGCGAGCGTGGAGATTTTGCGCTCCAGCGAGCTGGTCGAACGCTTGATCTCCTCCAGCTCCTTCTCGAAACTCTGTATGATATTGTCGAATTCGGAGTGCTCCATCAGCGGTTCGCTCTCCTGCTGCCCATTGCCAGTGCTGGAGTGCCTGGAGTCCAGCGTTTGCATTATGGAATTGGATATGTAGCTGAGATTCGACTTGATGCTGCTGGTGGTTGTCTTCTTTTTGGCCAGCAGCTCGTCGTCCTCCTGCAAAAACTGAAACAGCTCCTTCTGATCGCAATTGAGCAGCTCCTCGCGCAGATTCGCCTGCTGCGACAGCAGCTCATCCTGCTCCAGGGATATGGAGTTTAGCGAGTGCCCGCTCGAGTGCCGCCGCATGGCGCTCTCCTCCGACTTGAGGCTGCGCGAGGGCAGCAGCGAACGCTGCGATTGCCCGCTGGACTGCGACAGGCGATCCAGCGACTTGCGGTAGCTGGGCGAACGTGTTAACAGCGACTTTTGATACTTGAGATAGGCCTCGTCGGTGTCCTGCAGCGAATCGCCGCGCGCAAACGAGCCGCTGCGCTGATCCGCCGCATAGGCATAGGGATCTGTGTCCGTCGAATTGTACTGGCCCAGCAGGCGCAGCTCTATGGACTCTGTGTAGGTGGCCTCGTCACGCGAATCGTTCTGCTGTGTGCCCACGCCCGAGGAGATCTGATGCTGCAATCTGCCCGCCATCGACGTGAGATTGTTGTCGCCCCCATTGCTGTTGCCATTGCTCGTGGCGGACAGCATGGCGCACTCGTAAGTCGGTGGCAGATAATCAGCAGCCGGCTGCTGCAACTGTTGCTGCTGCTGCTGCTGGTCTGCTGCCTCTGCCGTCTCATCGTACTCGAGGCCATCGACTATGGTGTGCAGGCCATCGCTGAGCGGAATTTGGAAGCCAAAATCCGAGCCAGAAACTGGTCGATTCATAGATTCCTGTGAATGTTTAATAAATCTATAAGCTGCGACTTGCATTGAATATTTGTGGGCCACTCACCTGGTAGCTTAATCTATGGAACTTTGTTTCCGCCAGCAGGCCGGACTTGTCCATTTCTCTGGCTGCGACATGCGCCTGCTGCGCCTCGAGCACAATCTGTTGAAACTTTTCCGCGTACTTGCGCTCCTTGCGATCCTTGCGCTCCTGTCGCTTCTTGCGTATCAGATCGCGCACACGCTCAATGCTGCGGGCCAATTTTGACTCCTCGCCCACCTCCTACACGAAGAGAAAAGTCTAGATTAGCCGACGCGTTGCATTGTTAAGGGTATGCAAAGATAAAGGTTTCACTACAATATTGAAATTTTTGGAATGTTCACACATTTATATATATGCTATATATAGTCAATCATTTATCCAATGCAATATACAATCTAACGGCAAAAAGCTAAACATCGAGAAACACAAAAGTTGCAAATTTTACAAATAACAATAACAATCAATATGCAGCCTGGGGATATTATTTACACGCGGTTTTTTAATTTTTCTTGGTTAAGAATTTTTTTGGGGTTTTTTTTTTTTTAAATTAACAAAAAACAGCAAACAATTTGTTTAAGTAGTTTTTAAGTTTGAGTTTGAAAAAATTACCTTTTTCTTGAAAATCTGTTTAACGGTTTTTGTGTATTTAAATGTTGTTAAATTGTTGGGATATTATTTTTTTGGTATTTTTTTGGTATATTGTGGTGTGTGTGTTTAGTATTTAAAAGTTTAAACGCATTGTGCAAAGTTGACGAACAAAGTTTTAGTTTTTTTTTTTTTTTTTAGTAAATTCAAGTAAATTTAGTGCAAATAGAAATATTATCAGATAAGTATTTAAGACTTAGACACTGAGACTTAGACAGGATTACATAAAAGAAATGCATAAGACATACGTTAAGTAAATACAACAACGAAAATACGTAATTTCGAGCAGCGCCGAAATTAAGCACAATCTATTTTTTTTGTGCATATCAAATAAATGATTAAACAATTCAAATAGTTTTAGTGAATGAAAATGAGAATTTGGGCTGTTAATTTAAAGATTTGTGTGTATGTTACACCTTTTGTAAAAAGTGCGTTTCAATTTTGTTCAGTGTATAATTCAATTGGCATCAATTTTTTTATGCATTTGTGTTAAATGTGAGTTGTTTTTAGTTGTTTTTTACTTGGCTAAGTTATAGACACACACACATATTCACGCCGAACAAACAATGCAATGCAAATTCGTATAAACACCATATAGAGTATATAAGTTGTATAAATAGTTAATTAATTACTTTGTTTTAGTTTTTAGCGTTTTGGTTTTTATGACAAGCATGGCTTGTGCTCAAGACTTGGGTTTTTGTTTAAGGAATTTCCTTTGTTTAAATGGATTAACATTGTTTTGCACGCACATAGACACATTTAACGTTTAGACATAAACATTTACATAACAATCGATAAGAGATTTGCTAAAGGGATTATGCATTGGACTTGCCTCTTTCTTGGATTTTAGCTCCTCGGAATTGAAGCTGTTGAGCAACAGGGCCAAGAACAAGTTTAGGACCATGAAGTTTCCCATCACCAGAGTGGGCAAAAATATGGCGAAGCAGGTCGAGGCGCCTTGCTGTGAATTGACAAACATTATAAAGTATAATTAAATATTAAAACTGGTGTAAAACTTGCCTCCTCTTCGGCGCGCATACAATCCCAGAGCGGTTCAATCCATTCGCCACACAATATGCGAAAAATCATCATGAACGAGTGAAAGAAATCATTGAAATTCCATCTATATAAAAGAATATTATAAATATGTGCACAAGCAATTATGTCTAGCTGTTGTCTTGCCTGGGCACGGGATCTGGCGCAAACTTTTCGGCTGTGTAGTCTTTGGAAAACAATTGCATGCCGATCACGGCAAATATATAGATGACTATAACAAGGATCAACGTGAGGTTGCCGAGCGCACCAATCGTCGATATAATGATGCTCAACAGCACCTTCATCGTTGTCCAAGACTGTGCCAGCTTCAGCACGCGCAACTGCAACGGGCGAAGGAACCAGATTAAAATCTGTTAAAATTATAGCTAAAAAATGTGTTGACTTACCAAGCGCAGGCCGCGCAACACGCTGAGGCCATCGACCAGCTCGAAGATGATATCCAGCAGGCTGGCTGTGACAATGATCAGATCGAATATGTTCCAGCCGCACAGGAAGAACTCCTTGGAGAGGGCCATCAGCTTGACAATGCACTCGAATGTGAAAATGGACGTAAAGACCTGCGCGAAAATAGTTGTTAATATTGTGTTGACAAATCTCAGCTGTCAATCAATGCCACCTTATTGCCCACATCGAGGGCATTGCGAAAGCTCTCGCTCATGCCATGATGCTCCATGGCCAGAAAAGCGGTGTTCAAGACAATGCACAGCGTAATGGCCAGTTCGAAGAGCGGATCTCGCACCACCTTGTAGAGACAGTTCTGAAACTGCAGCCAGCTCTCGTAATCCGCGCAGCAGTGCACGCAGCGATCACAATTCCGATCGGGCAGGTCATCTGTAAGGTGCAGAAACGTGAGTATATATTGGAACTATGATGATTCGACTCTTGCTATGCTCACCAATCACGACCACCTCTGAGGAATACTCTTGATGCAGAGCATAGACATTGTGATTTTTGATGCGCGCAATATTGCCGTTGCATTTGATTAGGCGCACCTCGCGCGGCGACAGCGCCAGCTCCACGGTGGAGACATGTCCCATTTCGTTGGCCGTGTCCTGCTCCTCGTGATCATCGACAACGCCGGAATCATCCTGAGAGGACTCGCGATTGACGCCGCCACTTGAATTCGAGCTGGTCTGGCGACTGCTCGTCATCAGCTGACCCTTGTAGTCCGAGGGGTACAGCATGTTGGGATTCTTTATGCTGCCCTCCCTAAAGCTGATGCGTGTCTTCGACTGCGAGGTGGCCGCCGTTTCCGTTTGGACAAGCTGCTGTTGCTGCTGCTGTTGTTGTTGTTGCTGCTCCATTTGCTGCTGCGCCTGCAGGGCCAGCGCCGAGGGACGCTCTGTGGTGCTGTTGCGCGGACTGGGTCCAGGGCTGGGCGTTGCCGAGAGAGATTTAATGTGTTCCTGCTCGACGCCATTGCTGCCATTGTTGCTGGTATTATCTTTGCCGCCTTTGGTCTTTTTTCGGCGCGTCTTCTTCTTGCTGTAGGAGGCCAGGAGCACGCCTTTGCGTGAGTCGATCTTCTTTTTGTTGTTCTTGCTGAGCTTCTTCACGTTCAGCACAGATGGATCAAAGCTAAACGTGGAATCGTCACGATGATCCAACAGATCTTTTTTGCGCTCCTGAAAATAACAACAAAAACAGGCATGAGCTAAGATTGGATTCCAAAGGAGTTTGTTGCTTGCCTCATTTGTTATCTCCGCCTCCTCCTCGTAGCTCAATGCGACGACAGCCAACATCAGATTAATTAAGTAGAATGAGCCGAAAAACACAACCACAGTAAAAAATATGACGCTCATTGGACCGCAAGCCGCCAGCACCTGCAAACGGGATAAACGGATTAGTGAGTGAGCAGCCGAGAAGCCAGCAACTGCCCTACCATATTGTAAACGTTCTCCCAGTAGTCCAGTGTGATCAATTGGAACGTTGTCAGCATGGACCACATGAAGTTGTCGAAGTTCGTGTAGCCGTGATTGGGATTGTCGCCGACGCAGATGCACATGAAGCCGAGCGGGCAATGGCGGGCGCCCGTCAGATTGCCGCAGATCGTGGGCAGCTCCTCATCATCGTACAGCCAGTTGTCCGTATCGTTGACCCAACTGCAACAGTAGCAAAAATCATACAGTAAATGCATTCATATAAATCTAATCTAGTTGCTTGTTTACATTTTCCAATCCAGATGCGATATGTTGGTCCAATCTGTGGGCACATTGCGTACGCATTTGTTGCGCAATTCCCCCATGTAGACCTGCAGCGCGAAGAGGGCAAACACCATCAGGCAGAAGATGGTCAATGTCATGACCTCCGCCAATTGGCGAAACGAATGCAAGAGTGCGTTAATAATTGTCTTCAGGCCGGGCATGATGGACACCGTCTTTAGGGCGCGCAGCACACGAAATGTCCGCAAACCAGCCAGATTGCCCACCTCCATGCCAATGGTCGCATATCCACTGGTGATAACCACAAAGTCCAGCCAATTCCATGGATTACGCAAATACGTGTACTTGTTGAGCAAAAAGCCTTTGGCAATGATTTTGATTACCATTTCAATTGAGTAAATGGCTAGGAAGATATATCTGTATGCACATACAATAGAATATTATTCATGGATTTATGTCGTATTGGGGACACGAACTTACTCAGCTTCCTCCACGGTCTCCGTCATGGCTAGGAAAATGCAGTTGAAGAGAATGGTTGCCATCACGCAGTAGTCGAAAAATTGATTTGTGGCAATGTAGACACATACGCGTCGCCATTGACTCCATGGATGGAAGAGAAATAGGCTTTTGGTGCCCGTAAACCGGTGTATGTAATTCTTTCGGAATCGCTTTGATACTACGCAAAATGTCTGAAAAAGAAATTTACTGTAGTTTTGGCGCCAGTTTAGAGTTGATTTTTTTATTATTATCGATGCCACTATTGAGTCGTTAACTTAACAGAGCTAATCGATACTTAACATAACTGCTCCCCACTTAACAGTTACAGAGCTGCTCCCCACCTAACAGACATATTCGATGCTCAAACAGCTGTCATATGACTTATCGATACTTGGCAGCTGTCAAACCCGGCCACGCGAGGCTGCCAGCTAAACTTCCGCTGGGCCATCGTTCTTTCGTTCTCAGATCGTCTTCGTGACCAGAAGGAAAATGAGAGCTAAGGTAAAATATTATTTTCGCAATCGAAAAAGTGCAAAATTAAGAAAAAAAATAAAGTGCATTAAATATGTAAAGAGCAATTGTTACAATTATGCGTGTTTCTTGTATATTTACAGTGGCGTAAGAAGCGTATGCGTAGGTTGAAGCGTAAGCGCAGGAAGATGCGTGCAAGGTCTAAGTAAACGCACCACGCCATCGACCATTTTCGTGGTGAGTACCGTGTGCTGGCCATCGGAGCGCTAGCGCTCAAAATGCCGCTTATCTCGTTTCTGGCCAACAATTGGATGCTTATTTGTTGCAATTTCTGTTTCTTTCAGGAACTTCTGACGTACAAAAATGAACATGCCGACTGGGCAACTTGAGGCCCGAAGTAATTGCAAAATTAGTTTTCAAACCAGAAAATAAATGTGCTTTACAAAATATTCACTTTGAAATTTCCCTTTGAGAAAACTTGCTAAATAAATTACTGGTTTACAAAAGTTCCACAAAACGAAAAAAAAAACAAAAAAAAAAAATAACATTTGTGTTGAGTTGCCAAGACGGAGGAAAAATAAAAAACGTTATTTCCGAGCGTGCTTTTTCAACATAACCAAATTCCCATGTATTCACATGTGTAAGTGTGCCGCTTGCATGTGTGTGTGTGTGAGTTGAATTGAACTGAACTAAGCGTCTTATCGCAACTGCCAAGAAGTCATAAAGCCAGCCCACAATGCGAATCTTTTGTATTTAGATACAGTACAAAAATACCACCGGAAAATTTATTCTACCAGGTGGCCATTTACGGGACTCTTGGACCTCTAAACCCTAGCGGACGGGACAACGGTCTATACCAGATATGAGAGATAAACCACCCGTGAGTAGCAGCCAAACCGGCGTACGTACACTGCACAACCAACCGTTCAACCGTGTAGGGGCCTCCAATTAGGCAAAGTGCGGCCAGACCAAGCGGCGTCTCGGAGTTGGCCGCACTTCTATCGATTTCTTAGCATTAGAGACTCAATCTGGCATTGACTAACCCCCCCCTGCACGCCGTTGGCGAAGGGGTTCATTAGCGCTGTGATTTCTGCAATTAAGTATGCCCGATGCGCCAGCCTTGTTAAGGTTGACAAAGGATAATCAAACGAGTGACCGCCTGTCACGCCCACAAGGTCGTTTGTCATACATAAATGTCGTTCAGCCGAGTAAGCACAAATTTTAATGTAACAAGCACAAATTACGATTGGGCGGCAGTTTGGCCATTACCTACCCCCCGCCAAGGGCCTGTGTGCTCTGTAAATTTGCATGTGCTTTTGTGGTCCGTTTGTGTAGCTGTGTGTGTGTGTGTGCGTCAAGCACGAGGGCTTAAGAAAAAGCGGTGTGCGGTTTGAGTGTGCAAACTGAAAAGTTGTGTTAGCTCTTGTAGCTGGAATGGATATTCGGTTTCAGATTGTGTACATTTTGGCAAGCAAGCGTCTGGTCTTATCATATTCCTTGTAACATGCCTCTGCTGTCGTCTGTTTGGCCGGCTGTAAGTGTGCCATTAAATGCCATTAAGCACTTTGATTTTCCGTTTCCAGAGTTTTGCTTCGCCTACTTTTCATGTAAACGAACGCACGAGCACACGCACACAGCTACACATATGTGTGTGCATGGCGTTGCCATGCGTGCGTGCTAATGTCTGGCAACATTTCGTTACATTTACGCCAGCCCTGATGGCGTTACGGGCCATTTGAATGCATGTTTACGTTGGCCCAACTCAAACCCTGACCCAGCCCGTTGCCTGAAAATATTTGACCACGACACGTGCACGTGTGTGTGTGTGTGTTCGTCTGTGTGTGTGTGTGTGTGTGTGAATTGTATGGAACGCTGCCAAGTCTTAAGTAAACTTGCATGTTCGCCTATAATTTGTCCAGCACTGGCTGGGCTGCTGCATGGCCAAGCCAAGCGCTAGCTCCACCTGTCGGTTGGCAGTTTGCTTAAGGCAACCGTCACATTGCTCAGCCATTTTTTTAAACGCAAACTCCGCATGACCCATTTCCTGCCGCAATGTGTATTTGCATGTGTGTGTGTGTGTATTTATATTTGTTTTTGTAGCTGCTGCTAAATTTACTCTCACTCCGTTTTTTGTTTTTGTGGAACATTATGCTGATATCCGTGGCGCATTTGGCTTTTCAAGTGGGCCCACGAGGGCTGTTCTAACCGTTTGCATTTCCATTAACCTCTGTTTGCCATCAAAAGTGCATTCATTTTCATTAAGTCGCTGCATTTGCACTTTTCATCAACAGCAACAACAACAGCGCGTTCCATTTCCGTCTGTGCCACTTGCTGCACACTGTGAATGGGCTTTGCTAAAGTTGGGGGTTTTTTTTTTGTTTTTAATAAACTGGCACACAAAACACCCTGTGTATCTGTGTGTGTGCGTGTGTGTGTGTGTGAGCTATTAATTAAAGGCAATGGAAATGGCAATGGGCCAAATGCAGTTGGGTTTATTTTTGGCATATTTTGTTGTTTTTTGTTGCAACAATATGCATATGAACGGTGGGCGGGGGCATGGTCATGGGAGAGTGTGGGGGGGGGGGGGGGGGGGAACTTACCTCCTCGTATATAAAGGTGTCAATCTCCTCAAGCGGCTTGCCGTACATGTCCTCCGGAAAGGGCTCAAACTTTCGGGGCAACACGTCGCCGTCCTCCACGGAGGCTTTGGTGCGCGGATGGAAGCCATATTCGCGCACCAGCTGAATGTGGCGAGTCTCGTGCTTGACCTGCGACTTTTGCGTGTACGCGACGACCTGCTGTTTGGCAACTGCAATCAGACAGAGAGCGAGAGAGAGAGAGAGAGGGAGTTAGTAAGAAAGAGAATTTTCACAGGGTGTCACTTAAAGCTATGAAGGCAACTGACCAAATCCCATTTTTTGTGCTTTTTAAAAATTAAAAGTAAATCAGCTCAGATTCCAATAAGAAAGTTTAAGCTGATATAAATGAGAATAAATAAACACATCACAGGGTGACCCAATACCATTTTGCTGCTAGTTTAAGTAGATTGAAAGTCTAAGCTAATATAAATTAGAATAATTATGAAAGTAAACAATTATAAATATTCGAATTCGACAAAACAATTTCGAATTAATATGCAAGTAAACCAGCTTAGATTCTAATAAGAAAATGTTTAACCACCGCACAGGGTGGCAACTGCAATCAGACAGAGAGAGAGAGAGAGAGAGAGAGAGGGAGTTAGTAAGAAAGAGAATTTTCACAAGCTATGAACATTTCTTGTGCTTTTTAAAGATTACAAGTAAATCAGCGTAGATTCCAATAAGAAAGCCGAAGCTGATATAAATGAGAATAAATAAACACATCACAGGGTGACCCAATGCCATTTTGCTGCTAGTTTAAGTAGATTGAAAGACTAAGCTAATATAAATTAGAATAATTATGAAAGTAAACAATTATGAAGTTCAGTTCAGATTCTAATAAGAAACTGTTTAACCACCGCACTGGGTGTCGCAAGAGTCTTTGAAGACCAATCAGTTGGGGCTCCAATAAGAAAATGAGTAAACACTTCACAGGGTGTCCTAACCAGGTGTCATTTAAATAGATAGTTTCGAGTGCTTCAGAATTACACGCAACGAACAATTGTTAAACATTGTAATTGCAATTAAATTGGATCAGAGGAGAATGTATGTATCTGATTGAAGCCCATTTCAGAAGTCGTCCACGAACTCGACGCATGTTCAAATGCTGCAGGCGATTGGAGGTGGTGTTTCCGGGGCAATAACACGATTTGTAACGCAGCCGTTTGATGTGCTAAAGATACGATTCCAATTGCAGGTGGAGCCGTTGAAGAGGAAATCGTTAAATTCAAAATATAGCGGAATGTTGCATGCGTTCTCCAGCATCTATCGGGAGGAGGGGCTGCGCGGCGTTTGGAAGGGTCACATGGCCGCCCAAATGATGAGCATCACGTACGCCCTGGTGCAGTTCTGGTCGTATGAGCAACTGCATCAGGCCGCCTATCAAACAAAATTCTTTAACGATCATCCGCATCTCAGCTATTTTATGTGCGGCGGCCTGGCCGGCTGCATGGGCACAATATTGGCGCAGCCATTCGATGTGATCCGCACCCGGGTGGTGGCCGCCGATCCGGGCAGTCTTGCCGGATCGCTGAAGCCGGTGTCTGGCGTTGGCAAAATATTCAAAAAGGAGGGCATACGCGGCATCTCAAGCGGCATGATGATGACCCTAATACAGATCTATCCGCTGGTGGGCGCCAATTTCGTCATCTATAAGTTCTGCAATCGTCTGGCCATCACCCTGAACGGTTACTTCCATGGCGATCCCACGCCCAAGCATACAATACCCGGCGCCCTGTTGTTTTTCAATGGTGCCATTGCCGGCGTTCTATCCAAGATGCTGGTCTACCCGGCCGATCTGATCAAGAAACGAACCATGCTCAGCCACTTCCAGCACGATCGCAAGACATTCGGCAGCAATCCCAACTGCGACACGATAATGCACTGTATGCGCACCACGTTCGAGAAGGAGGGCTGGCTGGGCTTCTACAAGGGTATGCTGCCCACGCTGTACAAGTCGGGCGTCATGTCCGCCTTCTATTTTACCATATACGATTATTTTAATCGCAACATTACCATGCCCTATCAGAAATACGAGCAGGGCTTGAAGGAGAAGGAGGAGGAGCAGAAAACTGACAAAGTGACAAAGGAGAAGAGGGACTACGAGAAGGAGATGAAGAAGGAGAACAGGTCCGGTGTCAAGAAATCTGTGAAATAATTGAAACCCTCTTGAAAAGTAAACAACTATTACAATATATATATATATATATATATATATATGTATGTATATAAATATGTATGTACATATACATATGTGTATATACTATATGCAACAGAACTTCATTTCGATATGCTTTTCCTACACTCTTTTCTTACGATATTGGATTATAATAATTAATAATAATTTTAATCATTTTAACAATCGATCAGTTGATGAAAATCCAATCTGAAATGTATTCAAGCCAGAAATTAGCTCTATCTATAGCCAAGCTATAGCTGTGCGGATCTGGACATAAAACTAAATCTGTGGGAAACTTGAAATGTCTTGAGCATTCGACGAAAACAAGTTTTCGACTCAAATGTCATTAGAATCATTGGAACCCGAAGATTTCACAATTATCCATTTCCCCAACGTGAAGTGGAAAATGGGTGGAAAACAACAAAAGTTCCATGCAAACGAGTCAAATTCCGCAAACAAATCTTTTTCTTCCTAAAGTTTTTGACTCAAATGATAATTTGATAACAATCCTTAGAAATTGCACTCATACCCAATTCGTTTACCCCATTTCGAGTCGCATTTCCCCTTCACGAAGTGGAAAATGGGTGGGAAGCAACAAAAGTTCCATGCAAACGAATGGAATTCAGCAAATAAACCTTTTTCTTCTTAAAGTTTTTAACTAAAATGATAACTTGATGACAATCCTTAGAAATTTCACTCATACCCAATTCGTTTATTCCATTTCGAGTCGCATTTCCCCTTCACGAAGTGGAAAATGGGTGGGAAGCAACAAAAGTTCCACGCAAACGAGTGGAATTCTCCAAAAAAAACTCTTGCTAACGTTTTCAATGAAAATCCTCAGAAATCGCATACATACCCATTTTTTGAAACCCCCCTTTCCCCACCCTGAAGTGAAAAATGGGTGGAACAGAAGTTTCATGCAACCAAGTGGAATTCTCCACAAGAAATCCCGTCTTAGCTCACACTCAACTAAGGTTACTCAAGTAAAATTTCACACCTCATTTCCCCACCATGAACTGGAAAATGGCTGGAAATCATGCATACGAGTGGAATTATATATAATTTCCGATTCCCTTCCGACTCTTTTTGATAATATTAACTAATTGTTTGCGAGGCAAACGTGTTTGTCGATCGTCGCATAATTATCATCATCATCATCATCCACATCGATGATAACTTGATAACTTGATCTTGAAAGAGATTGCGTCACTGTGATGAGATGATGATGAGTCGAGGCTGGGAGCTGTTGCGGCATCTGTGGCCACTTTCACCAAGTCGGCGGCTGACATAATCGCGGCCGGTTGACCGCGAGAGTCGACTTTTCTGTGCTCTTAAATTATTAGACTACATACTTTATTTTGTACACATGGACATATTCAAGATTGGGCAAATTAGCCAGTTATATAAATACGAAGAAGATGCGGATGCAGATGCTGGAGGAGATGATGTAGCTGTCGGTTTGACTTGGACTGCCAACCTTTGTGCATGGATTGTGCGCGAATCATAACTTATATCGAATGGGCCATGAACATGAACATAGACTAGACGACCAATGGCCACCCTGGCTGCTGCCTAGGACCAGCTGGAACCTCCGCCGCCGCCGGACCAGCCGCCAGTGGGCGCCGAGTAGCTGTAGCCACCACCGCCGCCGCCGCCTCCGGAGCCATGTGAGCCGCCGCCAGCAGCAGCTGCGGCAACTAGTTGGCTATCATCGTGTCCACCGCTGTAGCCGCCCCCGCCACCGCCTCCGCTGTAGCCACCGCCGCCTCCGCTGTAGCCACCGCCGCCGCTGCTGTAGCTGCTGCCTCCACTGTAGCCGGAGTAGCCGGAGCTGACGCCGGAGCCGGCCCAGCCGCTGGCGGGCGCTGCATAGCTGCTGTAGCCCACATCACCGGAACCATGCGAGGCGGACGAGGAAGAGGCGGAGCCAGAGGCAGCTATCACAGCGGCCAGGTGCGCATCATCATGACCGCCGCCGTGTCCACCACCGCCGCCGTAGCCGCCGCCGCCGCCGCCACCGCCGCCGCTGTAGCCGCCGTAGCCGCTGCCGCCATGCGCAGAGGCATCCGAGCTGGCTGCAATGGCCGCAATCTGAGCCACACCATGACCATGTCCACCGCCGCCGCCGCCGCCGCCGCCGCTGTAGCCACCGTAGCCGCTGCTGCCATGTGAGGAGGCATCTGAGCTGGCTGCAATGGCCGCAATGTGCGCCACGCCGCTGTCATGGCCGCCGCCATGTCCGCCGCCGCTGTAGTCATGTCCGCCGCCATGTCCACCGCCGCCGCCGCCGGCAGCAGCTGCAATCACTGCCAGCTTGGCCTCATCGTGTCCATGGTCATGTCCGCCGGCGCTGTAACCGCCGCTATAGCCGCCGCCGCCGCCGCCGCCGTAATGACCGCCACCCGAGGCGCCATGATTCTCGGTGATGATAGCAAAGGTGCTTACATGACCGCCGCCACCGTAACCGCCGCCTCCTCCGCCGCCGCCGCCGCCGCCATGACCATGATCGTGTATCTCGTAAGCGGAAAAGTCGCCGCCGCCGCCGCTGCCGCCGTGACCATGGCCATGATCATGACCGCCGCCGCCGTCACTTTCGGGCAGGTGTATGCGTATGTGGACGTGCTCCCGACCAAAGGTGGGCTTGCCCCAGGCGGCCGGACTGGCGAGCAGTAAGACGCTCAGCTGTGCAAGTGTAGGACAACGGTTAAAATCCACTGAAAACAATTGCAACAACAGCAACGGTGCACACTCACTATGAAATACGCCGCCATTTTGTTAGGGTTAACGACTCAGCTGTTCAGGATGTGCCTGCTTTTGCCTTCTGTTCCCTTTTTGGTCGTCTGCTGGGGACAACGACAAACTGTAAATGATTCGGCAAACGGCGCAGCGGCGCGTTTTTATACACGAACCAAACCAACGGGAGATGCCGAATTTAGCCTGAGTCGCCGTTATGTAAGTGTTGGCAAGTGCCAAAGATAATCTTGAGCTGAGAGCGAGAGAGAGAGCGAACGGGCGGGCGTCTGCAGACGACGACGGCCCATTGAAGGCCGTCTCGTTTTGCTGTTCGCTTTCGTTTTCGTTTTATTTTTCTCTCTCAATTTCGTTTTCGTTTCGCGCTCGAGAGTGTTGACCTTTCACACGCGAGACGAGCGCCCTTTGCAAAACTTGTACGAGATCAAGATCGAACAAAAAAAAAAAAAAATAAACTCTGCCAGCTCTTCCGCTCTTTTTGTTGTGTGAGCAAGGGGGGGGGGGGGGGGAGGGAGGGTGGTCTGTGCAGTGCTCCACTTTCATTCACTAAGAGAAAATCTGGTTGGGCTACGAAAATTTTAAAATTCAAATTTTAAATCGAATATCGACAACGAACAACAACAAAATTAAATTAATATGCAAGTTGAGCAGACCCCCCCCCCCCCTTCTCTTGTCGTAATTTATTGTTGTTATTTGTTGCTGCTGGTTAGGTATTAACAGTTATTTTGATTGTGTTTACGTTTATGCTTACGGTAATATTGCTGCCGATATGAACTTCCTATTGGCAATTCCTTTTGTTGTTGTTGTTGTTGCTGTTGTTGTTGTTGCTGCCCGTGAGCCTTTGCCTTACACAACAAAAGGAGACAGCAACAACAACAACTGCTTGCATAACGGCCCCGTTGGCTTGGCTGGCTTTTGATTGGCCAAACCCTTTTGCTTACGGGTTTTTTTCTTCTTTTTTTTTTTGTTATATTTTCTTTGAGCTTGGACTTGACGCGTTGTTAACCCATTAACAATATCATATGAAATGTATCTCTCTCGCTCTCTCTCTCTCCCTCTCACTCTCTTGAAAATAATTAAGCTGTCATCGGCATTTGCGGCATTTGGTGTTGCACATCAAAAATTGGTTTAATTTGCGCCAGTTACAATTGCTTTTTTTTTTTTGCTGCTATTTCCGTCCAGCGTAAAGTGTGATTTTTATGTGTGTTAGTGTGTCAATCCATTTAAGTTTGCAAATTGTTTTTATTGCCTGCTTATATTTGCTTTGGGCTTAACAGATTATGTACATCGTTTATTAAAATGTTCAATTTAATAAATGAGCTGTAAAAAAGCCAAGATTAAGAGCCTTCTTTTGATTAATCTCAACCAAATGTTGGAATAATCAATTTACAAAAAGATTAAATATATGAAACAAAACGCAAGTGAGAACAAGTGAAAATGGAAAAGGGAACAATTGAGAATGAAACACTGTGAACGTAACAAATGAAAATGGAATCTTATTGGGAACATGTACAACAACGAAACACCTTATTAGGAACATATTAAAAAGGGAACAATTGAAAATGGAACATTTTATAAGTGAAGGTAACAAATGAAACTAGAAACAAGTGGTATTGAAACACATAATCGTAGGAAACAGGTGGAAATCTTTTCTTGGTTAAGCAACAAGCGAAAATGAGAAGTGAAATAGTGTAGGTAGGAAATAAAAGTGACATAAGGAGAACATTTGAAAATGGAACATACTGAGAACAGGTTAAAAGCGAAACCCTTAATCATGGGGAACAAGTGGAAATCTTTGCAGTGATAAGCGAAACGAGTGATAATGAAAACGAAGAGCTCCAAGAGTTGCCTGATGGAGAATATATCTCTCAATTGGATAAGCAAATAATATTTAAACGCAACTCTTCCATCTAGTCAACCGTTTAAGTAGCTTTACAAATGTTTGTAATGAGACAAGGGACTGAAGTAATACGAGGATTACACACACTTCGAATGGACATTTGTTTAAGTACTTTCCCAATTGGCGGCCAATTGGATTGGGACTTGCCACTGGCTGTTGGAGAAACCAGAAACAACAGCCAGATCACGCTCTGTTGCAGCTTTGGCGAAACTGTGCTGATTTGCCGCCCATTCTTACATCAGAGACGAGGTCATGGCCAGAGCGCGCCCGCATCCGTATCTCTGGTCGCCAATGTATCTGTATCTGCAGCTGTTGTATCTGTATCTGTAACCATAACTGACCATGTTGGACGGGGAGCCATTGTTTTGCTTTCGCTGCTGATTAGTAACACGGTCTTCATTAGTGCTCGCTGAGCGCCAAATGGGCGGCAATATTCATTACCGTTATCATCAGCTGATGAGGGGGTCTATGGGGGGGGGGGGGAGGCAGGCAGATGTAACCATGCAAATCAGTTGCTTAACATTCCTCAAAGCTCTGCAAGCCTCGCCGATCAGTTGCCCATCTATTGCCAACTTAATGAATATACATTTTGTTTTTTTTTTTTGATAAACTCAAAAATGTAAACAAAAGACCTATGAAATTGCCGTCGACCAAGCAGGTCGAATCATATTAAAATCATCAAACCAGGTGCTTACATAAAAGCTACTTCAGCAGCAACAACAACAACTAAAACATTGAGGGCAGCTGTTACAAATCAAATAAGAGGGGAAAAGCTTTCAATGTTGCACCGTTTGCTTAGATACCCTGACTTATCTATTTTCAACATAATCTGAAGCTTGTTAGGCAAAAAGAGAGACAGAGAGAGATAGAGAGAGCGAGAGAGGGACATATCAACACTGCAAGATGTAATAAAATATAGGTATAAGAGCTTTTAACAAAGAAAAGTTCAGCTTTGAACCACTTTGCTGGTTCAATTCATAAATCAAGTTAGTTTCTCAGGGGCTCAGATAGAGGGAGGGACCGAGAGAGAGCGCGAGAAAGGGACACATCAACACTGCAAGATATAATCAAATATATCAGGGCTTCAATCAAAGAAAAGTTCAGCTTTGAACCACTTTGCTGGTTCAATTTGTGAATTTAGTTAAGTGCGCTTGCTTGGCTCCTTTGTATCTGGGTTTCCCTGAAACGTTTCTTATAAGTATTTTAGCAAAAGTTTGGCTTATAGTTGATCTGTTTTCTCATTTTTGGAAAACGGATCAAGTTGAGGTTTTGGTTCATAACCTTGAATCAAAAGTAAACATCTGTAGAGGACGGGGCTAAGTTGTAAATATTTGCCAACAACGTCATAATATTGCAGACTTTCTGACAGATTCAAGCTGTCTTAACCTTGAGGGCTTCTGCCTGGACCCCAAAGGTTTTTCCTGTTATGCAACAGCTTTCATAATAACCATAATAATGTGATTATAATTTATATATATATATGCATATCATATACCATAAAATCGGATTACACCACAGTTACATAACTGAGCACAACAGGTGCGTATAAAAGCAGACGCGTTTAGTGTTTCATTTAACATTCAAAAAGAATTCCTTCGCAATGAACTTCAAACTGGGATTGCTTCTGGCCTTCTGCGCTGCCCTGCTGCCAAATGTGGTCGTCGGCGAGCCCAATTATGTCGACAGTGTGCCAAATAGCCCGCTCAAATTGAAGGAATAAATAAATCCTCATTTTCTGAACATTCCAATTTCTGACTGTGTTTTTATTGCTATACATCTGCATCTAGAGCTGGCAAGCTTTAATGTTTACTAAAAATTCTTAAGTTGGCAACAAGACAAATGGGCAAAACACTTTTAAGTCGATGCAAATATTTACATAATTTCTTTAAATTAATTTAACATTATATGAAAATATTTTAATAAAAACCAATTAAAGCATTTCAAGTTGACTCGAAGGTCATATTTAGTTATGACCCCATTCAAATTATAATGGCCTCCTCGCAGTGTTCCCTGGGTACCGATTTTGCATCCTTAGCGTCGAGCTAAGGATTGTGGAATGGGTATAATGAACAAGATGGATTCAGTTCCGTTCTATAACTTTCGAGTCAAACTAAACTTCAGTTCTTACCAAACTTGTTTCATAATAATGAGAGTTCTTTTTTGATTCCTAATAATATTCGCACGATCCATTAATCTGTTAGATGTGTCGAATCGGTTTATTTGAATTAGGTATGCAACTATAAGAGTGGCATATACAATTATTCGCAATCGACTTCACGTAGAGCCAGCAAGCAAGAAGTCGCCGGTTCAAATTTGATGGAAATGCATTCACTTAAACTATTTTCTATAGATTAATACTCTGTAGACAAATGAAAGTAAATAAATAAATAATATAAATAAGTTTGAATCTGCAGGATATAGAAGAGATCTGATGTTGGCTATAGAAGACGAAGATATCTGAAGCGAGTCAACAACAAATTGATTTGAGCTGCTTTCGCAGCGTTACAAACACGATTTGATTGTGAAGTGTGTGCCCCGAATTGTTAGAGTATAGATGATTAGGTAAATTCCAAATACAACAAACTTACAGATAGATATAAGCAATATGCTATATAAGCCAGACCTTAAAAGTCATTAACTAACTGGGAAAATCAAGTTGCAAGTTCGTATGTAACGCTTGATGATGATGATAAACGGGCAAACAGCCAAGACTACGACAGCAAAGCAGCAGCCGGAGGGTGAGAGTGAGATGGGGAGAGAGAGAGAGTGGGAGGGAGGGAGAGGTAGGGAGGGAGACAGAGTGGGAGACTGGGAAGCAGGGCTACATTGATGGGCAACCGGTTGGCGGTCGCACATTAACATTAAATGCAACCAACGCACATCTTCCCCGTATTGCATAATGCAGCAGCAGCAGCAGCAGCAAAAGAAACTGCAGCAGCAGCAGCAATAAAAAAAAAGTCAACTGCAGCAGCAGCAGCAACCTGCAACCAGAAACCGGCTGGCAACATCTTCGGCAGATGCGCAACTTGGTTTATGCGGAAGCAAAGCTATTCTCAAAGCTACAGAAAGGCAATTGAACTGAACGACTAGCAAGATACCCTAGGCTGTCTAGCTGTCAAATGATTTCTTGAGAGAGAAAGAGAAAGGTTCTAAAGTGTGTGCCAGGGCAGCAGAAAGAAGCTGCTGGGCTTGAGATTCTATTCTAGAGATATATAAAGGGCCAAGTGTTTTTTTTCTTGTCTTCAGCTCTTAGCCAAAAAAACCCATGATACCCTTTTTCTTCAACATGGGTTCAGTAGGAAATTGCACACAGACACACATACACAGAGGCACACAGGCGCACTTATGTGCGTGTGTGTTTGTGTGTGTTTGTTGGCTTTTCCAAAACTGAAAACAAAATAAACCAGTCGAAGCCGCATTCATGTTAAGACTCGCTGCAGCTGTGCCCAGACCTTTGCACAAGTTCAATGGTGAGCTGCGGCTTGGCTAGCTCGAAACTGTGACTATTGTGAATGTGTGTGTGTGCGTGTGTGTGTGGCATAATTGCCAGTCAGCGAGCGATGTAGCTGCACTTTCTTTCTTTTCGGCGCGCTTCCTGGCCAAAAGGCAAATTGAATTGCGGCCCAAAAGAAGAGAAAGAAGCATAAAAGATTGCAAAAAAATAAAAAGAAATACAAATAAAATAGAATGCAGTCCAAGGTAAACTGCGAGAAGAGGCAAAAAACACACACACACACACGCACACACAGTTTGCTCTACATATTTAATTAGTTTCCGTTTCCGTTCATATTTGTAATCCGTTGTCGCAGTCTTTTGGCCACGCCCCCACCGCCGCGCCCACATGCTGCGCTTCGGCCTTTGTGCATTGTTTCGAGCTGCATTGCGCTGAGCGTTGGCCCAGCTGCGCAATTGTCCTGTGCCTGGCCCTGATAAACCGCCCCCCCCCCCCCCTGCCCTGTTGCGTAACTTATGGCCAGTCATTAGCGAAAGTAGAGAGGGGGGGAGGGGTGGGTGGTGTTAGCACGCTCCCAGAGCGATTGCGTTTTTGGTTTATCATTTATTTAAACAGCCTCCAGTCCTGCTGCTCCTTATGTGTAGTTGTGTGCGTGTGTGGGTGCGTGTGTGTGTGTGTGTGTGTGTGTGTGCTTGCAGGGCATATTTGATTCGAGCTCGAGTCAGATTTTATTGAGCTGCACACACACACGCACACACACACACAATGAGCAATGGCTATTTAATTATGCTGATGAGCCAAGCCGAGTCCGCGTTGAGGCTCCCAACAAAACACACACACACACTCGCACACACGCACACCAAAGCTAACCGTAAATACTCGCCCATTGCCCCCGCCCGCTGTCCCAGCTCCTGCCAATCCGTGCACAGCTTTTAGCATTGCGTGTGGCCCTACTCTACTCTGTGGGCCCCCTCCCAAGCCAGGCCGGGCATATTAGCTTGGCTCGATTTCTCACTTTGATTATATATATTTTTTGTAGGCGTTGCCACGCCCATAAAGTGTTTTTAAATCGGTTGAATGTGTCGAATCGTTTTATATATTAATTAGGTATGCAACTAAAAGAGTTGCATATAAAAAGTGTCCGGTTTGGTTTTTTCAATTTATTCGATTATTAAAAACAATTATTCGCAATGAACTGGAAACGGGGCTCCCTTTTGGCCGTCTGTGCTGCATTGCCTAATGTATATACAAATTTGGGAAGTGCAGTCAAATTACGTGATTAAAGTAAACCCCTTGCTTTCGGAGCATACAAATTTGCGGCTGTCTTTTAATTATATTTCCAAAAGTTCTATATCTATTAGATAGAGAGCCCAAGCAGCTCGAGTTGGGAAGCTTAGCATCCAGACGGGGCTTCGATCCCCAAAACAGCGGGCATAAAGATAGTCAACATTTGGACGTGGAAACATATAATGAGCCCCAGAACAGAAGTGTTCAGAAGTGGAAAGTGGGAAGTTTTGGGTTCAGGCTCTAGAGAAAACGGGTTACACGAATACACATATAGACGCTTTCGATCGGTTCTGTATCGGAAGTTGGCATAATTTCAGTTCTTACATAACTTCTTTCATAACCATAAGAAATCGTTCTTGATTGTGTCGAATCGGTTTACTGTTCAATTAGATTCGCAATCTATATCTGAGACCCAAAGGCTAATAGTTGCTAAACATGAATGTTTACTGAGGCTTCCTGAAGGTTCGAAAGTTGGAAAGAAGATGATCTGCAAATAGTGTGAAAATTTAGTCAAAATTTGACTATGGAAACATGGGGTTTCTTGGATGAGCGTAAATCTCAGAATTGAGGGACTAAGAATCGTTATAATGAGCACGAAGTTTAAGGTTCAAGCTCCCGAGAAGACGTAAGACACGACGAAGACATATAGACGCGCATGTGTGCAGGCTATAGCTTTTATTTTGCAGTACATCAGGTTTGTTCAGATAAAAAGATGAATGAATGAAAGTACATTGATATAGATATATTTATGCAGGTGGGCTCAAAGCTGTACGCTTCGATCTGTTGACAGCTTGCGAAGGCTGCAAACGCCTTTGTCAGGCAAACAAAGTATTTCGCAGTCGTTGTTGGTTTCACTTGATTTTCATTTTCACTTGTTTACCTTTGGGCCAGTTGCCGGGTGTCCGACGGGAGGCCTCTCCTCTGCCAGAGCTGCTTTCATATGCATGGCCCGGGCGCAGCGCAGATTTGATGGCAACCCGCACCCAAGCGCGAACACGACCCCGGCACCCTGCGCCCGTCCCCGGCAATCTGTTTCATACTCGATATTTATGGCTTCCTGGGCAACTACATTTATATACATATATATATATATATGTATATATTTACACGTGTATCTGGGCATCTTGCGTGGCTCTGCGGCAGTGTTTCCAACTGTCGCAAAAAGAGGCTAAAACTTATGTTGAGCATAAAACCTCTACAAGTAGCTAAAGTTAACTGGAAAACGGCTGAATTGCCCACACTAGCTAAAAATACAGACTTAAATATGTACAATTGCCTTAGGATTAAGGGACAAATGCAAATCTAAATAGTTTCCGGTGATATTAAGCTAGAAAATAGCTAATTTTCCAACACTGGCAAAACTTTAATTAACTATACACGCTTAAATAAGTACAATTGTGATAGTTATGTAAATGCAATCAGATTCCGGCTATATTTAGCTAGAAATTAGACCATTTTCCAACACTGGCTAAACTTTAATTAACTATACAGGCTTAAATAGGCATAGTTATAGCGACGCAAATACAAATGTAATCAATTAGCGGCTAAATTTAGCTTGAATATTGCTAAACTCGCAGGAGCAGCTGCTTGGTTTATGCACTCACCTTTATCTTCATTCTGCGCAGCGAGCGTCTGATCATCACTCATCTTGACTGATTGTCCTCGTTAATGTCCTTGTGCCTGGGTGCCCGGGTTGCTATTGTTGTTGCATGTCTTGCTTACAATTTTCCCCCCCTCTCTCTCTCTATCTCTCTCACCCCCACTCTCTGTCTCTCTTTCTCACTGACGCTTTATGCGAGTTTTGCTAGAGTCCGTGCTGCTCACACATTGGAATCGTCGCATTTAGCGTTAAGTTTGTCGCCTTTGTTAACATTTCGCATTTCTTTAGCATTTGTTGGCTGGCAGCTGCCTTTCGGCCGGTTCCAAAGCCGTTAAGGCTATGCAAATCTGATGAGTATGACAGTTTCCAATGATGGGCATCCTCCAGCCCTTCTTCGAAAATCCCTTTTGTTGCGTTTGTTGCGTTGATTATTGTTGTTGGCCCGACATTTTGTGCTTTGTATTTGGGTTAACTGCAAAATGGCAAATGAGAAAAGCGACAGCTTATTAGTTTTTTCAGCCCATTTATAGTCATACATATATCTAGTTACGAGTCGCAAGCCCTAGATTAGTGCAAATGCGTTGGGGATTCGGTGCTTGTAGTCCGATTGAATTGGAATTCAGATAAACACTTGTCGATGGATTTGAACCAGCAACCCTCTGGCTCTGCCGCCCAAATGACTGACTCATATCAAACTTTTTTGGTTGAACAAAGAACAATGAAAATGTTTCCTTGATTTTGGTTAAGTAACGCTCATATCTCGTAATTCCCGCACATATATCTTTTCATTTATAGTTCTATTTAAATTCAGCTGCAGCTCGATTCGCTGTCAATTGTGGCCGTTATTAAGCGGAAATTGGCTGACGCTAATGCGCAGCTTAAGACACCTGCACGGGCGGCTTATGCGGCGTGTACGTAATGCGCTCGCATTACGTTTACGTAACGTATACGTAATGTGCGTAACGGAAATGATAAGCACACACACGCACACAGAACCGGAAAATGTGCAAGCTTTAAGACTTAAAGCTATATAAAGATAAAGTTAATTAACATTATGGCAACACACACACACACACACGCACACACACACACACACACACAGACGTGCGCACAACTAAAAGTAAGTTACAAGAATTGATAAATGGCGCACAGCAAAAGGCAAATAGAAGGAGGCCACGCTCGGATGCTGCTTGTGTGCGTGTGTGTGTGTGTGTGTGTCTTTACTGTTATTGTTGTTATTGTGGCCGGATAGGTTGGTGGGGGGTGGTGGTTGGGTAGGCCTGCTTCCTGTTGTGTTTTACAAACTTCTTGACACCGCTGACGCTGGCGAAATGGAGAAACGTTAGATGAAGTGCCATAAAATATTCAATATCAAGTTTGCCAGCGCGCACACACACACACACACACACACACACTCGCATAGTGCAGGTAGGTGTGATGCCTGCCTCCTGTCGGAAGCCACACTGTGATTGAGCGCGGGCGCAGGGAGTTGTGTGGGTGGTGGGGTGGCGGGGGCAGGGGCTGGCGCGCAGGTGTCAAGAGGGCGCAACAATGCAGTCATAAAGGCGGGCCCGGCCTTAGAGAGCCGTGTACTTGGGTACAGTGAACGCACGCTTGAGCGCACAGAAGTAAGAGAAATGTGCAAATTAATAATTGAATATAAAACAAATTTAAAAAAAAAACATTTATTAATTATTAAATCTAAAAATATGAAATATAAGCCAATATTAATAGAATTTTCATATGAAATTGAAAGAAGGAATTTAAATATTATTTTAAGCTGGAAAGACGATGTCTATCTCCCTTTGGATATTTATTTGCATGCGCTTAAGACTTTTCTTAAATCTTATGTATATATATAATTTCTAATTATTTCCAAGAAAAGCCAATCAATCGCCGAGCAGGCTGCAAGAAAAGTTGTTGCTACGCGTGCATTTTCTTTGAAAGAAATGGAAAACGAGTTTGCGCGCGGCTAAAGGATAAGTTACTGTATCTGTATGTGTGTGTGTGTGTGTGTGCCTAGCAGCGGGCAGTAATCAGTAAGCGTAACCCCTGCGGTATGCGTCCCCTTAGCCTCCCCCTCGCACCTGCAGCGCTTTTTGTTAAGCACACAAATCGTCAAAATATTTTTTATTACCGCAATAAGAGCAGCTCGACGGCTTCAACAGAGCCAAGTTAAGACGAGGCGCGGTTATTTTAATTTTTCTTCTGTTTTTTTTTTTTGTTTTTTGTTCGTCTTCTTGTTGTTTTTGGGCGTGACCTCAGGCCGCGTGTGGGCAGCAGGAAGCTGGCCTGCGCCTTGCGCTATGCTACACTTTCTTGTTTCTTACTTTTTCAACTGCCGCACGAACTGCTGCTGCGCTAGTTAAGTGCAGAACATCAAGCGCTAATTTATGGGCCAAAAACAAGAAGTGAAAAACAAAAACCAAAAAAAGGAACCAGCAACTCCACAAGCCGCAACCGCAATGGCCGCAGCGGCCCGCCCACCAGGCAGACACCCGTTACCCGCCCAGCACATGTATTAAAACAAACACACACACACACATACATACATAGGCAATGTGTGAGTGCATTAAAATGTTCGCTGATTTACCTTTAAATATGTTTAATTGCTTTTTATTGCATTTTATTGTAGTTGTTGTTGCTGTTGCTGCAGTTGGTATTTTCTTTATGTAATCGCTGAACAACGCTCATATACACACACACACACACAGACAGACAGACAGACAGACAGACACGCGTGTACGCAGGCTTGTGCGTGTGTGCGTTTACATTTCAATTTGCCAATGCACTAGTTACTATTTATATATGCACACACATACACATACACACACATACAGATATGTAATTTTGCTTGCGGCTGCATTCGATTGTTGATATTTTCTGGTTCCTTTTCGCTTCACTTTACTGCGGCTACTTCAATTGGCCACAGCTGGGCACACTTTTGTTATGTTTATTGCGGTCGCTGCTGCCTATTGCCTGCCTATTGTTGTGTGTGTATATATATGTATATATTTAACATTAATTACATTTATATTTTAGTCGCAATCGCCGTCTTGCGATTCTATGCAACAATGCTAAACAAGGAAGCGGAGGTGGCTGGCAAAGGCAACAAAAAATAGCGCTGGCACGCACATTGTTTGACACACATACAAACACACACGCACACGATGACAGCGACGGCGGCGGCGGCGGCGACTGCGGCGGCGGCAGCGGCGTTGCACGCACACACCTTAAGCTGAGAAGTGTTATTACAATTTACTGTTGATTTCGTTTTGCTTTTGTGCGAGGGCAGCGAGCGCGCGCGAGCGAGAGAGCAACAGCACAAGCGTCACAGTTGCTTTGAATGTGTGTGTGTGTGACTGTGTATGTGTTGGTCTTGGCTACTGCGAAAGCGTGCGAAAGAGCGCGAAAATGTAGGTTAGTTTCCGTTATATCCTGCTTTACAACAACAACAACATGCACATTTCACTCTATTTTTGGGCGCAGAAGACTTTTTCGCTGCTTGCACTTGTAAATCTCTGTTTCTCAGTCCCCCCCCGCCCAGTCTTTGTGTGCGCTTGTGTGTGTGTCAGTGTGCTGTCCTTTCTCTTAGTCGTTTTTGTTTCTTTTTGTTGCTGACTTTTTTTATTTTATTTTTCTTTTGATTATTATTTTATTTGTTCTTTTGTGTTTGTGTGTCTAGCACTACGGACGCGTGCATTGCAATGGCGACTGCTCGGTTCTAAGGTTCGTTGGTGACTGACTGCGAGCAAACGGGTTTTCCTTTCCGTTTGACGTAATCTGCAGAGCCACAGCCACACACATAGCGCCAAAATTTCCCAGTATTGCGCACATGCCAGGACACGCGAGCATGGTACTTTTCTCTCTCTCTCTCACACTCTCTCTCTCTCTCTCAGTGGCATGGCGTGTGCCATGTGCGTGTCGCAGCGAGCCACGGCAACTGTTTTGGCCAAAATGTCAAAAGCAAGCGACCGACCAGGCCAAAATAGTTATGAAATTTAAAAAAAAAAAAAAAAACTCGACTCGACTCATGGCCAGCGTCAATTTGGCACAGTTTGTTCTCCTGCCGGCATAAACAAATGCGCTGCTGGGCATGCTCCAATTCCCATTATTTTCGGCGCTGCCTCTGCTGCTGCTGCTGCTGCAGCTGCTGCTCTGCCGCCGCAGGCCGTCTGTCTAAAAATGTCAAAATTATTAAGCACAAATATGGGCCATTGACTAACAAAAGAATTGAAGCTGTGTCGCCTCTCGCTTTGCCATTCAATCGAAATGCAACTTAACTGCCGTGGCGTATACGTTATTTAACCGGTATGGGCCACACGGCGTATGCTTCATTTCAATTTCGTGCATGCGGCACGGCCTTGAGTTCCGGGCGCATCCGCAATGCACTACAAAAATAAACAATGTGTTAATAATGCTTCCAAAAAAACACACAACAAAAAAAAAAGCTGATATACTATGTTCAGCTCGCTTTACTCTTTCCTCGACGTTTTCTATGCTCCCAAGTTGAACTCGCACTTGCGAAACTGATAACAACTGCGACTAAAAATCTTCTCTAAAATGGGTTGTTTTCTGAGTAAGTTTATTAATAAGAATTTTCAATTAAATATAGCTTAATTTTATACATCTAAAACATGCTCATAATAAAAAATGGTATGCGAAAGAAATAGAGGGAAATTTCGTACTACTGTTGGAATTCTTATGACATATCTTCGCTTTTCGTTCCGATTTAACTTGGCTGTTCAGTGTCCGATCTTTCTAAAATTTTCAGGACTTAAATATGGCATAAAAATGGGTGTAAATTTCAAAGCCCAAGACTGTGGCACCAAGAGTGCAACAATTTTTGCAATTTCAAGGAAGTCAGAGGGAGTTAGGCAAAAAGTGAAATATTCGGAATCTGTGTAAGCTATACACGCGATTACATACCAAATTTGGTGGCTCTAGCTCTTAAAGTCTTCGAGTTGTGTTTAAGAATATTATGAAAATGTCGAAGATTTTAATGGTATAGGATAATATATATTGAAGGACTGGGGGTAGATCTTGACATAGAAGAGTGGAATTAGAATGTTATCTCATATAGTTCTCCCACTCTCGGGGCATCTTTATGGAACTACAAATGCGACTACTTAATAAACCGCCCACGCCTTCGTTCAAATTAATGCCCAGATAGAAACACCCCATTGAAATTGTGCGCTCAGTGCGCATCTAGAGTTTCCAGAGCTCAGAGCTGGGTGAACGTAAATACAAAAAAAAAAAAAAAGAAAATAATTAAATAAAAAACAACGCATATTCTGGTTTTGCGCGATAAGCCAAGAGTTATCTGCAGCAGCTGTTCAGCGGAAGCCAGCTCTAATCCAATCTTCGCCATGCTGTGGCAGCGACTCCTGTTGCTGCTGCTGGTCGCCACGGCGTGCGGGGCCACGCCCAGTTCGAATCATTCCGCCCGATATGAGGAGTCGACGCTGCGTATACTGGATGTGGCCACGGAGCGTATGCGCGGCATTTGGGATATGCGCAGGCGCATCTTTCTGCAGCTCACCTCGAAGGGCAAGTCGCCGTTGGGCGGTCAGGCGCCCAGCAAGCAGGAGGTGGAAACGGAAACGTATAAGCTGGTCTATGAGCTGGCAGCGAATCTGAGCGTGGTGCCCGTAGAGCAGCTGAGGGATCCGCTGCTGCGACGTCGCGTCCAGCGTCTGGCCAAGCTGCAGCTGCAGGGCCTGCGGCCCGCCGACTACGAACAGGCCAAGGATCTGTTGCGCGCCATGCAGAATTTCATAAGCGGCTCGCTGGTCTGCACCCACGACGACTGCTCCGCCCGCCGGCCCCTGGCCATGTATCCGCAGATCTACAATCAGAATATGCGCAGCAAGAGCTACGATGATCTCAAGCTCAACTGGTACAGCTGGCGCAGCGCCATCAACGACAAGGATACGGCCAAGTCCACATTCATCGATTACGTCCGTCTGCTGCGCATCGCGGCCACCTACAATGGGCATGTGACGCCCTCGCGCACCTGGTACCTCTACTATGACACCGAGAACTTTCAGGCCGAAATGGAGGAGGGTAAAAAAAAAAACTATTTATGTTTACACTATTTTTGCTAAGTGATTGATTGACTGACTGATTGATTAGCTGACTGATTTATTGACTGGCTGATTGATTGACTCACTGATTGATTGGCTCACTGATTGATCAATCAGATTGACTGACTGATTGATTGACTGATTGAGTGTTGTTGTTAAAAATTCGATGATTTATGATTCAACATATTCCCAGTTATCTGGGAGATAATGCCGCTGTATCGGGAAATGCATGCCTATTTGAGGCACTCGGCGATGCTGGCCTATCCGAAGGCCAACTTCAAGGATGATGGCGCCATCTCGGCGCCCGTAATGGACCAGATGTTGTCGCAGGCATGGTACTCGCATCAGATCTTTCGCTCACCGTATCCCAAGGATCAGCTGCCCTCGGTGCATCATCGACTGGAGGAGGTGCTGGTCACGCCCGTCAAGATTAACAAGAAGGCAACCGAGTTCTTCGAGTCCCTAGGCCTGAATCACATGTCCGAGTAAGTGGCTCAGCACAATGGAGAATCGTTTAGACATATTTTAACTTGTTGGTAGCGGCTTCTATGAGCGCTACTCGCGGCGCATGAACGACGACGAGGGCGGGCCGGACTGCAAGTCGCAGGTGTACTACTTTCCGCCGGATGTGGCGCTGCGCTACTGCCCCAAGCTGGACTACAAGAAGATGATGCAGATTCACGGCACCATGGCCGAGCTGCAGTACAACATCTACAAGCGGGAGCTGCCCTTCGGCCTCGACACCGAGCCGTGTCCGGGCTTTGGCGCTGCCCTCGGCGAAACAGCCGTCCTGGCCTCGGGCACACCGCGTCACCTGCACCGCCTGCACATTCTGCTCAACGACAGCCTGACCGAGCATCAGTCGCTCAATCGGCTGTTCCGCATGGGCGTACATACGCTGCTGGCCGTGCCGCAGTATTTCATCAACGACAAGTTTCTGGTGGATGTGATGGACGGACGCATTGGTGTCCAGGATTACAATTGCGCCTACTGGCGCCTGCAGGACAAATACGCGGGCGTACAGCCGCCCATTTGGCGCTCCGCCAAGGACTTTGACCTGGACTACAAATTCTATCGCGGCATGCAGCCGGAACGCTCCAATACCAGGTCAGGCTTCAATGTGCTCCTAAATCTTTAACTAATCCTGCTTTGCTTTTCTTCCTAACAGAAAGTTCATCACGGAGATTCTGGGCTTTCAGTTCTATCGCGCCTTCTGCCTGGCCAGCGGCCAATACAAGCCAGGAGATCCCAGCTATCCGCTGCACAACTGCGACTTCTACGACAGCAAGGAGGCGGGCGCCCTGCTCCGGTAGGTATAGCAAACCATCTTAAGCCAGGCTCGTCTCATTCCATATCTTGTCCAGCGAGATGATGCAGCTGGGCGCCACCAGGCATTGGCGCGACATTATGCACATTGCCACGGGCGAACGTAAGCTGAGTGGGCGTGGCGTCTTGGAATACTTTGCCCCGCTCTTCACCTGGCTAAAGGAGCGCAACATGCAGCTGGATATCGAGCCCGGCTGGGATGCCGATGAGCGTGAGTCGAAACATTTTTAAATAAAGTTCAATCTTATAATTCCTCCATCTCTTCCATTTCCAGTATGTCGCAAGGAATAGCACAATCATCTGGGTAAACCTATCAAAAATATTCATATAAACTTTAATACTTGCAAATTATTAGAAACCCAAAAAAAAAATTAGTAGAAAATTTAAAGTTTGGTCAGAATAAACCAAAAACTTTATTTTCGATCGATATTTCCATTGATATTGTATTTCGATCCTGCCTTCTCCGACATAGGCCTGAGGTTGCCCTCAATTTCGATACAATATTAACGTAATCCTTCCGAGTTCTTCTCGTTTCGTATATATAGAGACAGTCAATTAAATTCTGGTTAAGCTTAAACTATGCCAGAATCTATATTATAATGCTAAACACAAAGTTTAGGGATCGAACATATCTTAAACATAGCGCTTCCAAGTTCTTCCAGTTGTATATATATATCCAGATAAAGTAAATCAAATCCTTAACTGAAACTCTGCCATAATCTATATATCATAATGCTAATCGATATACATACAAAAGAATCGTTTATTTGTTGTTTATGTACAAAGGCACTTTGGTAAAACGACGCGAAGCTTACGACTATATTTTAGGCATACGTTAAATACATTTAAAGATATGGATATAAGTAAACAGTTACGATAAATATACGCTCAAGGCGAAGCTGTAAATAGTACCCTAGACACTATATATATATATATATAGATAGATATATATAGTTGTATATAGTTATATAGACGAGCAGTCCGATTCGAGAGCTAATCGAGATCTTGGCTGAGAGTCGACAGATGATGGGAACTGGTTTGCGTTTCACATGGTTGTCTCCGAGTCGGGCGGCGTGTGATAGTTGAGATTGTAGGCGGGCGGCCCGTTGTTGAGGAATGCCATCGAGCGTATGCTCTCCCGCGATGCGGTGCGCTTTGAGAAGGATATATGGCCGTGCGAGGACGAGCTGACATAGTTGGGCGCCGGCTCCGGCACGGGCGGCGGCAGATACTGTTGCTGTTGCTGCTGCTGGTGTAGCGGATGCTGCTGGTAGAGCGGCGGCGTGCAGGGCGGCTGCGGCGGACTGGCGCTGGCGCCGCTCAGACCCACAAACACATTCTCCGTGGTATTGTATGCGGCGGCAAGCGGCCGCGAGCCATGGAAATTCGAGTAGCTGGAGCGAACCGAGGGCGGACGATTGTTGTAGAGCTCATCGCCAGCGTGGCCCACATCGTTGAGCTGTGTATTCGAGTGCTGATAGCTGGGATTATAGTGTCCGCCGCCCAGCGGCGCAGGTGGCGGCGGCGGCGGCGGCAACGGCGGCGACGCTGCCGGCTGCTCCAGCAGCATGCCCTGCCCATTGGTATTATAGTAAATGGGATCCAGCGGTATGTTGCGGCGATAATAGTGATTGTTGCTCTTGCCCAGGCTGCCGACGGCCACGTTGTTGTCGTCGTGCAGGCACTGCAAATTGGAGGCGGTCAACGAGGAGCGATGAAATGAGCCCAGCTGTGGCGGCGGCGGCGGCGGCTGATGCAGGTGTTGCTGCTGCTGCTGCTGCAGTTGCAGCTGTTGCTGCTGCTGCAGCTGCTGTTGATCGAGCAGCTTGGTGACCGGATTCTGTTGGTACTTGCGCCGGGAGCTGCGCGTGCTGCTGCGCACATAGCTGCCGCTGCTGCTGTCGCCGTGTCCGCCGTGCTTGGAGCGCAACGTGCTGCTGGAGCCGTGATGGGAGCGACGGGTGCTGCCGCTGCTGGATTGCCGTCCGTGGGTGCCGCGCGCCATCACCGAGCGCCGCTTGACACGACGCGGCGTCATCGGCTTGGGGCTCAGCTCGCCGCCATTTTGATCGCGTGCATCGCCATCGCCGCCGAGGCCCAATCCCAGGCCCAGCATCAGATCGCTGCGATGTCGTATGGTGTCGCTGCTGGCGCCAAACTCCATCGAGTACAGCGATTGGCGATGCTTCGACTGCTTGTTAATGTGCTGCACTGCAGGAAACAGAACAAAGAGCGTGTGAATAGCTGGTTAAATGTGGAGCGAGTGCTTCAGCGAATAGAGCAGCAGTTACCTGGCCGGGTTAGGTTGTTGGTGTGTGATTAAAATGGATACGGGATTAGCTACGAGAGAGAGTCGTTAGAGATACGTTTACGTTGATTTTGTTGGTTAGAAGAGAGCCAAAGTGCGCTACATGAAGCCAGTTAACCAGATAGATCGGTAGTCCGATAGCTCGACATATCGATAAGCGATCGATAACCGATAAAAATTTACGTAATTGATCAGCCTAACTTATAATTAGAAGAGTCGAAAGTACGCTACAAAAAGCCGATTAACCAGACAGACCGATAGTACGATACATCGATAGACCAACTATCGATCATTTTCAATTAGAATAGAGTCGAAAGTGTGCTAAAAAAAGCCGTGTTAACCTGATAGACCGATATTACGATAGCTCGATGGGCAAAAAATAAAATAGATAAACGCTTAAATTTTGATTAGAAGAAAGTGGAAAGTGCTAAAAAAAAAAGCCGATAAACCAGATAGACCGATAGTTCGATAAGCAATAATATCTACGATTTACGTAAATAAATAATAAGCTTAATTTATAATTATAAGAGTCGCAAGTGCGCTACAAAAAGCCGTGTTAACCAGTTGGCTAGATAGATCGATATATCGATAGGTAGATATATCGATAATTAGTTAAAGGCCAAAGATTTGTGTAAATGAACATTTATTTTCGGGGAAACGCTTGAATCATTTTGCAGAAATTGGCACGCAATTAGCTCATTTATGTTATATATATATATATATATATATATATATATATAATTCGATTTTATGTACTCCATATATGCATATATATTTATATGATTTCTGCCTAATTGCTAATTAGCGAATTTCTCGTGTAAAGCTTAACACTAGACTTAACAATTGATATATATTTATATATATATATTTAACGAATCTCGCTAACTACACGCGTTTATTTGTTTATGTTTAATTTCTCTCAACAAGAAGGCAACTATTTTTTGTTTTTTACTAAGTAGTTCCTTTGGAGAGGGGCTTCCGTTTTAAAGGCATTTTCGTTGCATTGGCATTCATTTAAATTTCTTTTTCTAAATGTTTTTCAACAATTTTCGTATCGGTTTTTTAAATTTTAGTTAGTTCGATTTTTTTCGATAAATGTTTTTTGTTCTTTTTTTTTGTTTTTGTGACATTTGTGTTTAAATTGTTTTTGATTTTTTTATCGTTATGTAGAGTATCACAGTTTAACATAAAATTATGAAGGCATTGGACTTTCCGCTTCTCCTCCCTTCTTTACTCTTCTCTTCTCATTTTGTTTGTTTTGTAACATTTTTTTTTTATCACAATTCATAATGTTTCAGCCATTATGGAAAGTCTCACATGTGTGTGTGTGTGTTAGTATATGTTTATGTATATGTATATGCATATGTGTGTATGTGTGCGATTTGTCACATAATTTAGTAAATGGCTTTCAAGGCATCCGATTTAAGCTTAAATCTAGTTTTTTTTTCTATTTTCACTTCAAATGCTATGCAAGACCGAAAAATCATTTTGCATGTTGAATTTATTCAAATTCCCAGTGTTCCATTTAACTGGGAACAGCAACATGGGAACAGTTTAGTGAGCAGCATATTAAGTGAGTACTTAGTTTAACTGTTCATATCTTGGCAACTGAGAACAATTCATGTGACTTGCATTGCACTTGCTTCAAGTAGGGAACAGTTTTTCAAAACTGCCAATCTAGCTTTATAAGAACAGTTTATAATTGGGAACAGCATTTTAAACTCGCATTGCAGTTTTGCGCTTTTCAGCGAACGTTTCCAATTGGGAACAGTTTTGATTAATTTAGGCAACATTCATTGCACTTGAAATGAGAAGAGCTTTTAAATTTAAAATTTAACTAGAAACAGCATCTTATCATAACACTTAACAATTGGCAACATCTTGTTTAACAACACTTAAAGTGTGTAATTAACTGTACTCTATCTTGGTGTTCCCATCTCGTGTTCCACTCAAATTGGGAACAGTTTGTTCAATCAAAGTGCTTTATCTGGTGTTCCTTGGACTTGCATTGCACCCAAAGTGTGTTTTGTGTACTATGCTCTAGTGTTCCTATTTAACGAACTCGTAAATCGTAATATGCGTAAAAAGTTATGTTAGCCACAACAAAGACGACAACATGTACTAAATGTAATATACAGTTAGTTAGTATGGACAACACATGGGACACAAGCGGCACATCGCCCAGCACCCGCAGTATAGATATATATATATATAGATATATTAAGAGAGTCAGACAAAGAGAGAGAGAGAGAGAGAGAGTGAGTTTATATATGTATAGAAGCTGGACCTACTTGAGTCAAAGAGAGTTCGTGTGAGACAGAGAGCGGAAGAGAGACGAGGAGAGCTTCAGCTTCGGTTCGGCAACAAATAAGGTTTGCGGATCGCGTGAGCAGCAGCCGCCGCTGGAGAATCTCTAAAAGTCTATAAGATTTGGTCACTAATCAAGTGGAATGCAGCATTGAGGATCTGTTGGAATTGGTACCAGCTAGGCCTGGGAGCCCACAATCGAGTTGCAGAAGGAGCGCGGGCGAGCCTTGCGGCCGCTGCGACGATTGACATGCGGCGCCGCCTGCTGCTGCAGCTGCTCCTCCAGCTGATCATCGCTGTGCGTGCGCACCATGTAGCCGGGCGGAGTGTCGCGTATTTGATCGCAGAAATTCGCCGGTGCCGGATGCGGACGTGGTCGACGCTGGCTGCGTCGCACCATGGGCGAGCCGGCGGCAGACACATGCTGTGTGGGCATGGCATATTTCTCGGCTATTTCGGGCGAGAGATCCGGATAGGGCGCCTGACCCAGACGCGGCTGGAAAATATGCGGACGCGGCGCCGGCGGCGGTGACAGCGACAGCGACAATGCCGTCTCCAGTGGCGGCTCCACATGGTCACAATTGTGCACGGGCACCGTGGGCAGCGCTATCTGAGTGGGGCGTGGCACGCCGCGCAGCAACTTGGGCGAATAGCCCAACAGGCCAACATGCTGTTCATATGAAGTATAATGATTGTTATTGGGACTAGACGGGATTTGTGGTTCTTGAACGGAACCGAATGCCAAGTTATTATTCTCGGGCGTGGGACTCTGGAAGGGCACATAGCTGACGCCATCGGGCGACAAATGCGGCAGCGAAAAGCTATCCTCATCCTCCTCCAGATTGCGCGACAAGCGCGCCAAAGCCAGCTGTGTATGCTTCACATCTGGCAGAGATTTGGGCGCCTTCGGCTTGTGATGGATGCGCGCAAAATGACCGCTGCCCGAATTATCGACAGCAGCATGAAAGATGCTATAGTTGCTGTTGCTCAGCTGCGGATTCGAGTTCTGCAGCGAGGCGTAGGACAGCGAGGGCGTGGTCTGTGCCGAAACGGACATGGGACTGACAGAGTTCAAAGCGGGTGATCTGCTCTGATAGAGACGCCGGCGCTGCTGGCTCTCATTGGGTGGCGGCTGCTGAGGATGTGGCTGATGGCGAGTCTGCGACTTGTTGCTGCCACTTGTGTGGGTTAAATGTGGGTTATTTGCTGTGTCTGGCTGTGGCTGTGGCTGTGGCTGGTTGAGTGTGTTATTGTAGCTATTGTTGTTGCTATTGTTGTTGTTGTTGTTGTTGTAGTTGTGGTTGCTCGATTTGTGTCTGTGTTGATGATAGAATTGCAGTGAATATTGTTGCTGTTGCTGCTGCGACTGCGACTGCGTTTGCGTCTGCGTCTGTTTATTTGATTGCATTGTGGCGCTTGCGGATGTTGTTGGTATACTTGTATAGCTCACGTACATTGGATGGACGACGGTGTGCTGTGGACTCTTCGCGTCGCCGTTCATGAAATCGACTGTAAACCAGAAATTGTTTAAGATGCTTTAACATTATAATAATATATATAATATGTGTGTGTGTGTGTGTGTGTGTGTGCTTGCACAATTTAACAGCCATATAAGCAAATACAATATCTCTTTCTTTATAACATAAATAACATGGATTACGTTTACGAGCATATGTTTATGTAATGTATATGATATATGGTATATATGTGGCATACATGTATATGGTTTGTGGTATGCATAACAATTTTGCTTTCATTTTTTTTTTTTATATATCTATATATATAAACATTCTCTTGGCGCATGGTTAATCAATAGACACGGGCGGCATTCCGGGCGGGTTTTTGTATATATCAAAGCATCGAAATTCATATAACACAACACATTTTTTATATGATAAATAAATATTATAGTTTAACAATACAATATGTATATAAACATGATAGTCTTTGCGTTAACAAACATTCGGCTTAATTTTGTTACAACGCGGGGAGGCAAAAGGTTTGGAAATTATCGTAATATACAACATAAATATATATACACAAAGGTGGTTAAATTGAAGACAAACTACAATTGTTAAGAACCAGTTACCAAAAAGTGTTTGATGATTACACAATAAGTCGGTTGGTATGTATGCATATAGAAATTCACAGCAACTTACATCTGTCGTCCTCATCGAGAAATATGCAGCTGATCAGAATCGCGCCAAGTATGCCCAGCAGCTAAAGGGGTAGGAGAGAGGGCATGTGAGTGAGAGTGGGCACAATTTATGGCACTTTAAATTGATTAACAGATCTGTGCATATAGCTATATATATATATATATATATATATATATATGTGTGTGTGTGTGTATGCTCACCGCCAGCGCGCACTGTGCGCCCGAGTGTATGACCTCGACGAGCGGGTAGTCCAATAGACAATCCTCGACGCGTTCCGGGCGCAATGGCCGATACGGATCGTCCGAGGTGATATTGTAGGTGGGCTTGCAGCCATAGCCGTTCGCCTCGAACCAGGAAACGCTGCCAGTGCCCATATTGAGCAGATCGCTATCCTGTAAAGCGAACCAGATAATGGAAAATATCAAATTGTTGGCATCGATTTTCATAGCTCAGATAAGATTAACTTATCAACATTTGAAAGTAGATTGCAAAGTACGTGTACATTGAAGGAATATTATGAATATTATATTTCATATATATATATATATAATTATGTTTTTTGATGTATTTCAAGAACCATCCAGACCTCTACATAGTTGATTTTCACTTCCGGAATCGCTCACGCTCTTGACCCCCTTTCGAAGCATTAACTTGTTGGGAATTGCAGTGCGATTTTCGTATACAATATCTAGAGAATACATTTGACTAGATTATGAAAGTTTGGCTCTTAATGTTATTTGCATGCTGCGCCCTGCCCAGACTCCTCCAGACTTGACTAGCTATTCTCGAGTTTAACCCCCTTTTGAAGCTTTAACTCGTTGGCAATTGCAGTGGGATTTTCGTATACAATATCTATAGAATACATTCTGTATGATAATGATATTTTGGTCATGTTGCGCCCTTTCCTGTTTGCCCAATCACGCTTTCCAGTTGACACCAATTACTCACCCTATCCAGGCTGCCGACATTCAAATAGAAGCATATTAAAAACGCATTCCAGCCGATCCAAACAAAGTTCCATAGTAAATACTGACCAAATAAAGAAAAATTTGGGTTATCAAACAGTTCTTATCTCAAAATGAGTGCCAGCAGGGGAAGTGTGGTGCGGTACTTACGGTTATGATGTATTTGATTCTAAAATGATATGCGCCATAGAAGCCGAATATGATAAACAGTATTTGAAAGAAGTTGACCAATATGGGCGCCCACATGTATCCGAGAAAATCGAATACCTGGCGTTCGATAATCGTTATCTGTCGATTTGGTAAATGGGGGAGAAAAAAAAAACAGATAGATACCACGCATTGTTTGCATGCACATGAAAAAAAAAGAAAGGAAGAAGATAAATGCAATAATATTAAATGGGGCCAGACATATGGTCACACTTACCATTTGCAGGAAGCATGTTGACAACAGAAAGTGTCGCCGTGTACACGAGCACGAGCCCATCACAACATAATTATTCCATTCAGAAATTTGTGCCAAAGATTAGGTGTGCGTCTGTGTGTGTGTGTGTGTGTGTGTGCGTCTGTTGTGTTTGGCTGTGTATGTATGTGTGCGGCTGCTCCAGTGCGAAAAAGCTGCATTGATTTAGTTCTGCACTCCAAACTGTCCTCCCTCTCGCTCTGGCACACGGCTTCTTATGCGTTGTTTTCTGTTTTCGTTATGTTCTTCAACTTGATCGCATTGCGCTTTAGTTGCTTTCTTTATGCATGCGCTTTATATGCTTATGCTTGTCGTTGTTTTTTTTCTATTGGCATTTCCGGGGGATGAGTTCTCGCTTTCAACGTGCCCAGTCACTTGTTCTCTCCTCTCGCACCTTTCAGAATAATACGCTCAAAAGGGAGACGAAGAAATGTAATGTAATGCAGCTGCAGCGAGGACAACACTTGACTGGAAAACCTGATCTGTGTGAACTAAAAGTAAATAACGAAAAAAAAAAAGAAAGAAATTAAAACGAAATGAGCAGCAGCTACTGAGAGAAACTTCGCTCACACACACACGCGCACTTATGCACTGGCAGCATATCTATATGTACACATACGTGTGTATGTAAACAAGTATTACGTGCACACGAACTTAAGGCAAACTATTCCATTGCTTTTCTGTCTGTACTATGTATGTATGCTATATATGTATTATTTTCAAACAATTATAACGACTTTAACGCGCACATTCTGACCGCACAGGTCAAGTAATTAATTAATTAATAAAGATGAGCGAGCTGCACCAACACCAATACACACACAGGCACACTCACACACAATCAGTAACAATTTTCAACTACAGTGTCTGCATACAGTTTGCGTATGTATACTTATAAATCGTTTGTTGTTGTTTTGCATACTAATTGAATTAATCAAATTAATGCCTATGACAACACAATACGTATTTTGATATCACAGATATGACGCGTTTATGACTCAATCTCAATGTATTTCCGCTTGGAGCACACTCCTGCACACACACACACGCACACAGAAACACTTTTACACATTTAATCACTTATGCTGCATGGCAGCCACTTCCGTATGATGCGAGTTGATTATTTGTGCTGTTCCATTTACATAATATGCAATTGCATTTATTTTATCAATAAATTAACACCTCAACTTACGTAGCTAGTGCGCGGAACTTCTGTATGCTCTGCACGCAACAACTACAACTACAAGTGGAATGCAGTGTGAACGCATGTCGTAAGAGCAAAAATACCAGCAAACCCAATATTAGTATTTTTAGCTGTAGCTATCAGTTCACTGCGAACTAGTAGTTCATTCGAGTTCACAATATTTTGTTAGTACGGTTTTAACAAGAGGAAGTTGCGGCATTTATTTATTAACAATTAAATTGTAAGCTTCGCATGCCAGCTTTAAGGAATCACGATTATGACTGCACCGTCAAGTGCCGCCAAGTACAGCATGGCAATTGCATCACGGCGGCGCTCACCAAACGCTCCATTGAGGATCAGCCGCTGGCGGCATTTGTAGCCAAAACGTGTGCCAATTTCGCAAATATTACGGATTATCTGGGCCGTTCCGCCGTGCACATGTGCGCTTCCGTGGCACGCTACAGAATACTGGAGTGGCTGCTTAACCATGGCGCGCCCATTAATGAGCCAGACTTTGAGTCCGGCAGCAGCCCACTGCATCGGGCTCTGTACTACGGCTGCATCGACTGCGCCGTGCTGCTGCTGCGCTACGGCGCCAGCCTGGAACTGCTGGATGAGGATACGCGCTGTCCGCTGCAGGCAATATGCCGGAAATGCGATATAGATGCCAACGCCGAATCGCAGTGAGTACAAAGAACAGCAGAGGAAACCCGAATCACTGACCCGGCTTTTTCCACGCAGCAATGAGGCGCTTGTCTGGGGCTCCAATAAGAACTATAATCTGGGCATTGGCAATGAGCAGAATACACTCACACCGCAGGCCTTGGATTTCTTTCGCAAATCGAATCTGTGGCTGGAGCACGTGGCGCTGGGCGCCTATCACAGTCTGTTCTGCGACAAGCGCGGTCATCTCTATGCCGTGGGTCACGGCAAGGGCGGCCGCCTAGGCATTGGTCAGGAGAACAGTCTGCCGGCGCCCAAGCGTGTCAAGCTGCCGCTCAAGCACAACGACGAGCGCATCATTTCCCTCAGCGTATCCCGACAGCATTCGCTGCTGCTCACCAATCGATCGCTGGTCTATGCCTGCGGCATCAACGATACCCATCAGCTGGGCGTGCGTGACGCCGGCGAGCATCTGACCACATTCAAGGAGGTGGTCGCGCTACGCGACAAGGGCGCCAGCGATCTGTTGCGGGTGATTGCCTGCGATCATCATTCGATTGCGTATAGCAGCCGGTGCATCTATGTTTGGGGTGCCAATCAGGGTCAGCTGGGCATTAGCTGCAATACCAGGACAATTGTGGCGCCCGTATTGGCACGTAGCGTTTACCGTTTGCTAAGCAGCATGCACTAAAGCCTCCCCAAATTGCAGATGAAGCTGGCGGATCGCACAGTCATACGCTTCGTGGAGGCCAACAATGCGGCCACGGTCGTCTACACCGCGGAGAAGCTCATACTGCTCTTCTATGCCGACAAGCCCAGAACCCTAAAGACGCCCAAGTGAGTGCATTTCCATATCTTAACCCAAACCAATCTAATTTGTTTAAACCCCGATCAGCTATGAGGATCTCAAGAGCATCGCTGTGATGGGCGGCAATCTGAAGAACTCCGTCAAAGGCTCCATTGCGGCGCTCAAGCTGATGATGTTGACCGAGACGAATGTGGTGTTCCTCTGGTACGAGAATACGCAGCAGTTCTACAGGTATGTGCACAGTCTATTCGATTCCTGCCTTCAACCCAACCCTAACCTGCTTATCCCTTACAGATGCAATTTTGCGCCCATACGTTTGCCCGCAATCAAGCGCATACTTTACAAGTGCAACCAGGTGCTGGTGCTCTCCATGGATGGCTGCGTGTATCGCGGCAAGTGCAATCAATTGACTCTGCCGTCGGGTGCACAGGAGAAGCCCAAGACGAACAAGGACATCTGGCAGAACAATGATCAGCATCGCACGGAAATCTCAAGGGAGCACTATGTCCGCATCGATTTGCAGCGTGTGCCGAACATCGATCGTGCCGTGGACATTGTCTGCGACGAGAGCTTCGCCTCGTTTGCCGTGCTCCAGGAATCGCATCTCAAGTACTTTCGCAAGCCCGCACTGCCGCGCCGCGAGCACAATTTCAAGAAGCTCTACCACGACACCAGCGAAGCGGATGCCGTCCATGACATAGTCTTTCATGTGGATGGCGAAAACTTTGCGGCGCACAAGTTTATTGTCTTTAGCCGTGCGCCGGGCTTGCGCGAGCTGGTGCTCTGCTATCTGGACAAGGATATCTACTTGAATTTCGAGAACTTGACGGGCAAAATGTTCGAGCTGGTGCTCAAGCACATTTACACCAACTACTGGCCCACAGAAGATGGTAATGCGGCAGCTCACAAACCCGTATTCATTTTCTAATTTAATAGTCTTCCCTTTTGCTTGCCAGACATTGTGTGCATGCAACAGAGTCTGGGTCCGAAGAGTCCGGCGCAGCGCAGCCGCGTCTGTGAAATGTTTCACACGCATCTGGAGAAATTTCAGCTACACGAGCTGGCAAAATATGTGCAAAGGTGCGTTGAACAGTTTGTTTGTCAAATCCTACATTCATTCTGATTAATCCTCTTGCAGCTACATTTCGGAGCAACAGTTGCCGCTGCGCGTCAAGCAGCGTTTTGGTCGTCTGCAGCGCTCCCATCATCCGGAACTCTACGACATACGGATCGTTTGCGAAGATGGGCAAGTGCTGGAGGCGCACAAGTGCGTTCTGGTGGCGCGTCTGGAGTATTTTGAGATGATGTTCATGCACTCGTGGGCGGAGCGTAGCACGGTCAATTTTGATAGCGTGCCCGTTGAGTATATGGAGCCCGTGCTGGACTATCTGTATAGCCTGGACACGGAGGCATTTTGCCGGCAAGACTATACGGAAACGTTTCTATACAATATGATAACGCTGTGCGATCAGTACTTTATTGAATCGCTGCAGAACGTATGCGAATCCTTGATTCTGGACAAGATCAGCATACGCAAGTGCGGCGAGATGCTCGACTTTGCGGCCATGTACAATTGCAAACTGCTGCAGCAGGGCTGCATGGATTTCATCTGCCAGAATCTGGCCCGGGTGCTCTGCTACCGTAGCATTGAGCAATGCGAACCGGGCACCCTGCAGCGCCTCAACGAGCACTACCGCAAGATGTTTCAGACGGTCTACGAGTATCGCCAGATAACACCCTTCTCCGAGGCCATTGAGGATGAGCTGCTGCTCAGCTTTGTGGACGGCAGCGAAGTTGATTTGGATTACCGAATGGATGCGGTTCGTCTACCTTCTAGAGCCCTGCATCGAGTCAGCTTGAGCTGAACCCATGCAGAGCTTTACTTATATCTATATTCAAATTGTAACTTGATGCTTTGCCTTGCCTAGGATTCCAAGCTAAAGGAGGTTGCCAAGCACAAGCAGAAGGAGCTGCACAACAAGCAGGATGCGCGGCACTATGAGCAGCAGGCCATATCCCGAATGCTGCGTACGCTGAGCATAAGTGCATCCGATGCCGAAGCATCGCCGAAAACATCAGCTGCAGCTGCTGCAGCTGAGACCGCCAACTGGTCGCGCGTTGTGGACAAAAAGGAGCAGAAACGCAAATTGGCCGAGACGGCGCTGAAAGTTAACAATGTGCTCAAGCAGGAGGAGCAGCCCTCGCCGGACTTGGTCGCAATATCGCCACGTGCTCCGCCAGTAAAGGAGTCAACGCCCCCGCTGCCATCCGCCAGTCCTACGGAGTGCAGCACGCCCCTGAGCAAGAGCTATAATCTGGATCTGAGCACGCTCTTGCCACAAGCCCAAAAGCTGTCCCAGAAGCAGCGCAAGCGTCTCTCCTCTGAATCACAGCAGCAGCAGCAGCAGAGCTGGCGCGCCCAAAGTTCAGTTCAGCCGCTGGAGCTGAGCACGCCCGTCGCCGTGCCCAATGCATGGGGCGTAACTGGCACATCGCCCCCAGCATATGGCGAGCCCTTTAGCTCACCAACTGCTGCAACGGGCAGCAGCTCGGATCCCACCTCCTTTGCCAATATGATGCGTGGAGCAGAGCCGGGCAACAGTTTCTCCCAGATCGTGGCCGATGAACGTCGCCAGCGCGAGAGCTACGAGCGCATGCGCAACAAATCTCTGGTTCATACCCAGATCGAGGAGACGGCCATTGCCGAGCTGCGTGAATTCTATAATGTCGACAACATTGAGGACGAGACAATCACCATAGAGCGCAAGTCCAGGCCCAGCACCATTAACTTTTCCACCTGGCTGAGGCATTGAGCCGACAATTTCTTTGCCAATACATTTATTCATGTCGATCTGTGCGCGTGTGCGTGTGTGTTGTTGGTTGTGCGTGCGTATGCGTGTGTTCGTGTGTACGGAATAAAGACGCGGCGTCGCGTTGGCGCTTCAGATGTAGAACTCGGAACCACCTGCAAAAGGTGCATTTAGGAATTCAGCATTCAGATTAAAAGCTAGTTAAAATGGGACAGCACATTGCGGACAAATACAGTGATCGCTCGGTAAGTGCCCCACGGCTTCAAATTAGCATTTTCCAAAATTTATAAACCTAATTCCATTTAGCATATTCCAATTTTCAATTCCAATTCCTATTTCTATTAACAAATGTAAATGACCCTTGGATTAGATGCGTCTTCTGAAGTTGGCTATACTTAGGTCGTACTAGGTTAGATCGGATAACTATATAGTTGACATAGAAACTATTTATCAAAATTTGATTTTCAAGATATGCTAATTTAATTTTTTAATTCCGGAAATAGGCCCCTAACTTGTTTGAACAACTTTTCTGTTTTTCAAGCTATCCCAACCAAAATTTATTATCAAAAGATTCTATGTGCTGCTAACAAAATCACAAAGAGATATATATAAAAATCTTATTAATATGGGATTACTTGAACATGTCGAAAGACTTGGTTAAGAGTTTAGTTCTTATGTGAAGAAGTTTTTGATTTCGAAAGATATTCTAAACAAGTTCAGTCAGTACAAATATACGACTATATCATATAGTATTCTATCTATCGAACATTTAGAATCGGACTACTATATCATATAGTTGCCATAGGAACAATCTGAGAAATATTCGACGCCCCCTTTATACCTTGAGAACTGGATATTCAGATTTGTTTTCGAAATTGGATATACTTTTGGAACCGTAGCGAGCACTGATATTAAGTTTTTATGATACTACAAATATCACGGCCTAGCCGTTGTCTACATATATTGGACGCAACATTTAGTGTAACAATTTGTTTTTTTTTTTTTTTATTATTATTATTATTATAATGCATATACGTAGAGATATTTACAAGCTTGGGACACACGCATAGCGAATGAGGCAACAAAACACATGACGAATAAATATATAGAAAATAGAAAACTATATAAAAAAAACCCAAAAACCAGTTGACAATGACATGAGCTGAGAACGTGGCACAGTGAGGGGCGGACGTGAGGAAGGGTTGAAGTAATGGGAAATGGGAAATGGAAATGTTGGCCAACTCAAAAGCACTCCTTACGAAAGGCGAATCCGTATTGGTCACACTTGACGCGCAGCGTCTTGGCCAGCTGCGGCGGTCCGCAATAGAATACGGTCACCTTGCCCTTCTGCTGTGCCTGCAGCTGCTTGAAGACCTTGTCCCAGTTGGGTCGGCCGGCATTGGTGCGCGTCTTCAGGCCGGTTATAAGATCACGTTTGCCCTGCCAGGCGGAAATATGGAAGATGAGTGGACACCAAATCGGGCATTAATTAGCATCATTACCTTCTCGTGCAGCAGATCCAGCGCCAGCTGCAAACCCACCGCCTTCATGTCCGTGCGCTGCAGCGCGCTGGTGATGTACATGTGCATGTCCAGGAAGCTAGCGGAAGGAACACCACACACAGCCATTATTAGCTAGGATTAGGGACTTGATTGGTTCAACGTACCGTTCCATGGCGCCGCCCAGCTCTGCCTGCTCAATCTCCAGCTGGGAGAGCAGATTGACGAACCACTCGAACGAGCGCTGATCGCGATTGATCCAGAAAAAGTCCACCTTGCGCAGATTCATCACAGACTTGGGTATCTCGCTGGCCCACTCGAACTGGCAGCGCGGACAGCTGTGCCGTGCCTTCCAATACCGATGCATAATCGACTGCAAAATGGACGCAAAGGGCGTAACGCCAATCCCCGTGCCAATGAGCACCGCATGCTGTGCCCCAAAGATGTGGCTAGAGGGTGCGCCATAAGGTCCATCTATGAAGATCTGCAAAGGGGCAAGGCGTTAGCTCGGGTTAGTCGCGATGTGCGTGTGGGGATGCGTGTCTGTCTGAGCCCTGCAGCGAGTCAATCCAAAAGCGTGTGGCATACTCGAACGATCATTGCGAGCACAATTGAAAGAATCAACTCGAGCTGATCGAACGTGTATTGGCACAACTCGAACCTGGTTCGAACATCGTGTGCTTAACTCCATGTTCGATAGGTGGGGTCTGTCTGTTTTGAGTATCCGAGTTTAATTTAAATAAATTTATCGTATGACTCGAACTGTTCGAGTTGCCTGTCAACTCTGTCGAAAGTATGAGCTCGAGCCGCTCGAACATCTCAAACATGTTGCTGACTCAAACGATTCGAATGAATCATTTGCTAGACAGGTTGAGTCAATTGAGTATCTAAGTTTAATTTAAATGAATTATTCGCAGCAGGGCTCTAGTGTGTGTGTGTGTGTGTGTGTGCGTGTTGTGACCCGAACCTCCATGACGCCCGCATCAAGTGTGACCTTGCTACCGCTGTTAGTTGTGGAGCTGCCACCGCCACCTCCGCCGCCGCCGCCGCGATTTGTGAAGGATGTGGACAATGTGCGCAGAAATGTTGGACGACGCAAGCGCGACTTTCTGCTGCCCGTGCCCGTGCCCGTGTATGTGTTATCCTTGGAGAGCAATGGTTAAGGATTAGCATTGGGATTTGCAGCTTAAGCTTGAATGTTAGTTTAGATGTTTTTTGTTTTTGTTTTGGTACGCACCTCGAGCGGCTTGTCCTCCATGGCCAGACTGAGCCGCATCAGCTGCTGCTGCTGCTGCTTGTCGGCGCCGCTCTCCGCCCGACTGAGACGACCCTGCTCCGCAGCGCTGTTGGCTTCCAAGGCGCCACTGCCCTCGGCCGGCGTCTGCTGCGACTCGCTCAGCTCCAGGCTGGGCGTCTTGAAGGCTATAATGGTGGGCTTGTTGCGCATGTAGCGGAAGCTCTGCGCCAGCGACTTGTTCTGCGGACTCAGATAGGCCAATCCGACGCTGCTGTTGCGGGCGCGTCGCAGGCGTCTATCGTCAAAGGCACGCTCCGATTCGGAGCGCCCCAATGCGCGCAGGCTGCAAGGAATATTGTTAGTAATCCATGTAAGAGTGCACTATTCGGGTGTGCGCGACTAGCAGATACCCTGAGCCCAGTGTTAAGCTGGCATTACAAACATTCTAGCTTGCTTCTCCGTTGCACAAGATTCTAGCTTTCTTTTGCAGGATTTTCTTCCCTTAGCCCTAAACTAAATCTTTTGAATCTGTGTCTGCTTTACAAGAGTCTTCCCACCAAATTTGTGGTCTCTAGCTCCTATAGGCTTCGAGATATATCAAAAGATATCGATTGTTATCGATTTTATGGAAACTCAGGCACGAGCTATCGATAATTTTGAGATGAAAAGCAAGAACTAGTGTCTTTGTATTAAGAAATTGGGATCGGCTTAGTCTTACCTCTTATTAACTTCGATATATACTTAGAAGAGCCTATTTCGATACCGATTATTATCGATTTCAAGGAAACGGTTTAAGTTATCGATGAATTTCGAATAAACTAATACTAAGCGGACAATGGAACGCCTACTTTCTCTGTAGTCCTGATCAAGGTTTACCCATTTCCAATGGATGCTGGATATATAAAACCCACTTTGTCCCAGTCTAAGATGAAACTTACGCCTTGAGCCGGCTGCGCTTCTTGCTCTTCATGCTGATGTCCGGCAGCGAGATGCTCTTCTCGAGCGGCCGCTGCTTGAGGCTCAGATCCTCGCGCTCATTGCCATCGCCCACAAAGGCGCCATTGGCTATGCCCGTCGCCTGGCTGCTGGACTTGCTCTTCGGCTCGGCGGACTCCTTGCGCGAAAAGGTGCGCTGCAGCGTTTTCTTGATGCTCCTTATGCGATTTACGCCCGTCGGAGCAGCAGGCGCATCCAACGCGCCGGCAGCTGCAGCCGTCAGCTTGCGATGCTGTCGTGGCGGTCGCTCCGGCGGCAGCTGCTCGATCCGGCTGCTGCTGCTGCCAGCCAGATTGCGTGCTAGGAAATCGGTTTGCGGTGTCGTCGTGGGCCTGGACTTCTCGGCCAGCGCCGGATTGCGCGCCTCGTTCAGCAGCATGAAACTGGGCGTGGGTATGGCATGCATGTGCTGGTTGAGCTCGCCCTGGTGCAGCTTCTGCTGCTCGCGCTCGAAGTAGCGATAGAGGCGATTCGTCCACTCGCCAACGGTGCGTATGTGAAGCCACATGTAATCCTCCTGCTCCGGCGCCGAGCTGATGGTAAACGGATGCCACTCGTAATTGGCAATGGCGGGTATATTCACAAAGACATAGTCGCCGGGTCGAAAGTTAAAGTTGAAGGGACGCTTGATGACCAAATGGATGACCTTGGAGGGCAGCAACAGGCCGGAGCTGATGTACGTCTTGCCGTGCTCGCCGCGCATCCAGACAAAGCGCAGCACACGCTCCACAATATAGACCAGGCCGGGCAGCATGAACCACTTCCAGAAGTTGGGCCCGTGGAAGAGCGTCAATATCCAGAAGGGCACGTACAACAGATGCGTCCAATAGAACACCTCAAAGCTGCCCTTGCGCCGCACAAACGGCTGCGAGCACACGAACATCACAATCAAAATGGCCAGCAGAGCGATGCCCGTCGGATTGGCACAGCCCGGTATCAGGCCAAACAGGCCCGGACGATCCGTCAGCAGCCACTCGCCGATGGTGTAATGGCCGGCATTTATCTGCGGATCATTGATCACAATGATGGAGAAGTTGAACAGATGCATTATCGTGTGCACCAGGCTCAGCACCGAGATGGTTATTCCCGTCAGCTTGTGCAGATAGACATGATGATCCAGCGGCAGAAACGAGGACAGGCCACGCGAACGCAGATAGGTCAGCGAATGCCGCAGCATTAGCACCAGAACCCAGGCGCAGTTGAAGTTCAGACATTGACCTGTACGGAAGGGAAAGAGGAAGGGGTTTAGAGACCACACATACTAGATATCATATCGATGGACCTCTGTGAACCTAGAGTCTATTGGAGATAGAGACATAATATTTAGGCACCAGGATCTCATAAGCCACAGCTCTTGGAGTCTCTGAGTTTACGGAGGTTGGATACCATTTAAGTAAACCCAAACGCTGTAAGAGCTGGATATTTCGCATCTAGGCGCATAGTATATGACTTCACTGAGGTTTCATCGATAGGTTCTCACTGAACTCAGAAGCTTTAAGAGCTAGAGCCATGACCCCCATGGCCCTAACCCGTACCTCTTATAGTCTCTGAGTTCACTGAGAACCTATCGATACGATCTCAGTGAACTTAGAGACAATAATTGATAGAGCCATGGTAAGCCGTGGCTAAACTGTAGCTCTTAATGAGCCCAAGTTCACGATTCGATCTCTGTGGTCCCTTCTAAGAAACATGGAACAGCTGCTCCACAATCTCGTACTCACCACAAGCTCTGGCTATGATCACAAAGCCATTGCTGGCGCGATACTGTATGGCACGGGAGATGAACAGGCACAGATTGACGGCAATGTAGAAGAATAAATATGAGACAAACACCTGGTTGTTCTTCATATAGGCCAGCGTCAGCTGGTGAGGTATTGTGTGCCACAGTCGCGAGGATTTGCTGCCAGACGGCGGCTCCTCCGCAATGGGCACCAGCCAGCGATCAATGCTGCCAAAAATGAAGGAATACAACAATTGGGATGTGATTAAAAGGGATGTGGAAATGTGCTTACGTAATGCTGAGGTTCTCGAGCAGACCGCCATGCTTGTGCAGCTGATTCTTGAGCGCCTCGTAGGTAATCTCGCCGCTGTTGTGCGGATCGGCATCCTCGAACATGGCGCTGGTTAGATCCTCGATTTGATCCTCGGAGAACTCCATGCCGTTCTCCTTGATGCAATGCCGTATCACATCGTGCAGCTCCTTGTGCTGTATTAGACCATCACCTGGAACACATGAATGGGGATTAGTCAAGGAATGCCTGTGGAATTATCTGGCACAGACCATCAATATCGTAGACCTTGAAGAGGAAACGTATCTTGTCATCGGCCGATTGGCCCGAGAACTGATGTATGGCATCTATAAACTCCTGCAGCGATATTGAGCCCGAATTATCCTTGTCGAATATTTGAAAAACGCGTTCCGTAAAAAAGGGCTGGAAATAATGGCATAGAACTAACTTAAATGCAACTTAACTAGGTTTATTTGACTTACATTTTTGGATGTGACAATTTTTTGGAACTCCTCGCGTCGTATCTCCTGCTCGTTGCCCACAGTATTGCGAAAGAGCTGCTCCAAGCGCGCCAGCGAGCTCTTGTCAAAGCCCGTGCGGGGTCTACGAAACAGAAACAGAGTGTATTATTGTACTTGATAGATTGAAAGGTTGTAGTTCTTTATAATATGGGAAAGTGGAAGCATAGGAACTTGGTTCTAGCTAGGAAGATCTTATGAAATTAGGTATGTAGGCCCTGCTAAGCCATAGCTCTTTTAGTTTCTCAGTTTACTGAGATATTATTGATATGACCTCAGTGAACTCAGTGACTGTTAGAGTCAGAGCCATGAAATTTTGTGGGTAGGCACTGCTAAGTCAAAGCTTTTATAGTTCCTAAGCTTACATAGATTCTACTGATAATACCCGAGTATACTGAGAACCTAACCCCCTTTTGAAAACATATCAGATATGTCCAGGCTCCTTTATAACGAGAGTTTACTCGCCATATAGCTTACCTGGAGTTGGTTAGATGCGATATAAACTCCATGACCTGGTTCGTAGAGATTAGATTGGTGCCATCGACATCGATGAGGCGATAGAGCTTATCCAGAATCTGCAAATAGTTCCGGTTAAATAGGCGCACGGCTTATATAAATCAGGCGATGTGCTTACCCCCCGCGTATGCCAGATATCGCGAAAGTTCTTAAAACTGACTTGGCTCTTCTCGCCGCATATGACATAGGCCACAGATTCAATTTGCTCCGCAAAGTCCATTTGGCGATCGTCGCTGCGAGGCAAAAAGAAAAAAAAAAAAAAAGAGACCAAGCCAAGTATTAACATTACGATTGCCATTACCGGCAACAAGCCACAATGCTCCAGCTCCAGCTCCAGCTCCAGATTCAGCTACGTCTGCAGCCTCCCGCGCCCGACACGCTATATTTGTATTTGAATGACTTCATTACGACAGCCGGCCAAGTGACAGAGGAGATCGGATTGGGGGGGGGGGGGGGGGGGGGGGGGGGGGGGGGGGCAGCGGAGCATGCGGACTATGTTAGCTGTTGTATATGTTAACATACAACACAGATAGCATCACCATCGGCGATGGCATCGCCGCGTCGCGCCGTTGGCGTGCAAAGTGCAGCGCTGGCATTTGGCTGACGCAGCTGGAATGCCAGGCAGAGCCAGGTTGGGTTAGTTGGTTGGGTGTGCGTGCTGGGGACAGGTGAGAGCAGAGCGCTAGGCAGCGCGAGATGGCGGACTGAGACAGCTTTTTACTGGCAGCGGGCTAATTGTTTTGGCACCGCTTTCAGCACAAGAAAAAGGAATATCAGGCAAATGAAGAGCCAGAGAAAAAAAAAACCAACAAGTAAATTTGCTGGCGTCGAGCATGCACGACTAGCAGTTGCCCTGTGAACAGTTCTGCTCGATTTCTGGGAAATGTAGCAAACGCTGTCGATTATTTGGAAAGAGCTCTTTGACAGTGGGACGACCTAGGGGGCTTGGACATGCCACCCTAATACACCCCTTTTGCACACACTTACAGTCTACAGGGTATACCAAGGGCAACAGCTTCAGCTGGAACCTGCACTTACGTGAGTCGCCCCTTGAGATGCTCGATCCAGCGATCTTGCAGCAAATATCCATTGCGCTCCAGATCGAAAAGTTGAAAGAGTTTCTGCTGAAATTCCTGTAAAAAAAAAACCCAATGAGCCAGTTGTAAAGAAATACAATTTATATGTTCGCTAATTAATTGATAAATACAAACTAAATACAAACAATGTGCTTGAGTAAACACATTTGTTTACAGTCTCGTCGATTTATGCGCTGCAGAACATAATCAAAGCGAATTCTGTTTCTCGACTGGCCTTAGGCCAACTCTCGGCTGTCGGGCATTAATTAAATGCTTATTAATATTTTAATGACATTCAATCTCACGACATTTGTCTGCACATTTGTGTATATTTTTATTTATTTCAATTTTTTTTGTTTCTTCTCTTGGCTTGTTTGCATTGGCCAGGCCCGAACTGGCGATCGGGCGATAGCTGCCCAGCCCGATGAAAAAATGTGCATATTTAACGGATGAGCAGGCGAGTTTGGGCCGGCGACTGGTTCAACAGCTTTCTTGGGGCCCATAAAAAACAGAACAGAGAGAGAGGGAGAGATATAGGGAGGGGGAAGAGACAGAAAAGCACAGAAACAACAAACAGCATAAATCAAAAAACCGAAAAAAAAAATAAACCAGTTTAATATTTAACAGCGGGTAAAGGACCACAAAATATGTGGCACAAGGTCAACACACACACACACACACACACACACACATATATATATATATATATATATATATATATTTATAAACACACACACACACACACACAGTAAAAGCTCTCGTGAACACAAACCCTACAGTTCCAGTTTTTTCTTGTCTTCAAAGAAGTTCAAAAAGAAAAGGGGAAACAAAAAAAAAAAAAACAGAAAAAAAGAAAGAAAACTTTGTTGATCTTGAAAAGGTAATATTTTTTTGAATTATTTTCGGATCAGTTCCGAAGAAACCGAAAAATCTCAGTGAGCTTTAATTTTCTATTTATATTTAACCCAATTTTTATATATTCCCAACTTAATCATAAATCAACGAAATTGGCAATTATAGAACGCCTTAATATGTTTTTTATGCTCTGTGTAAAAATATTGGCTTAAAAATGTATCCGAAGTGTTCTCAAATGCGTTGCTTAACACTGGCTATAAAATGCAGTACGCATATTGAACTTTAATAAGCGGATCCATTCACAGCTGCCAATTTCTATGCTAACAAAACGAAAAATCAACAATATGTGATCAAGTCCCTGGGAAAATGTCGATTTCAGGCCCTTTAAGATCTAGATATACGAAATTTGGTATAAGGCAAATCAAGTTTATTTTAAATGTTCGATAACTTGCGCCATTTCTAAGCAATCGATAAAATTTGAATGTTCGATAACCTGTTCCGTTTCTAAACAATCGATAAGAAGTTATATCGAGATCCTTACATTTCGCATTTGGATTATAGATCCTTGTTAGATACTTCACAGATTACTTAAGATTAAGAAAATAACCGGAGTTTTGGAGCTTAGAACTTTTGTATGCCATATTAGAACCTTTAATATTTCAAAAAAGATCGGACTATAAACAACGAAAATAATCAAGAATGAATTTTTGATAGTATATAAAGTTTTAGTTACGATCAAGGAATACTTTTTTCTATATAAATAGGATCTTTCTGCGAAAAAGTTGTCCTTCATATATTGGGAATACAAAATAGGTTATTCATTATTGTCCATTATTATAGTTTTCACTGTAGTTAAAGATTCACGCTCATTTGCATATCGACACCTCGTATATTGGCGAGTAATTAATGCAGCTACATTGTAGCTGGACTTACCTCATCTAAGAATAGCTTGCGGAATGCCTCACGTGTGTGCTTCCCCTCGCCAAAGCGGGCGCTGCACTCCGATATCAAGAGCCAGCGTTGTTTTTCGCGTCGCGCCTCCAGCTCCATGGAGCTGCAGTTCTTATCTAAATTAAGCTTGTATCGCTCCATGTACAAATGCGATTGCGGCTCATACGGCACTTCCTGCTTGCCATGGGCGTAATCATTGGCAGCGTCACCTGGTTCCGCAATCAGTATGCTGGGCGAAGCGGCGGCAACGGCGGCGGCCCCAACGACACTCAGCTGCACGGATTGGGCATCCAGGTCCAGCACAGCGGGTGGCGGCAGCTGTTGCTCAACGCTGACAGCATTCTCGGCGGGATATTCGCGTGCGCCGTGCAAACGCTCCAGATATTGGACAGCCTGCTGCAGCACATGGCTGACACCGCTTGGCTCCGAGCTGCTGTGGCTGCTGCCGCCGGGCAGCTCGTCGGAGAAGGAGACCTTTTTGGGTGAGCGCGACGGTGTTATGGGTATGTCCAGTGATTTGTTGGAGGACACCGAACCGCGATGATTGTCCTGCGCAGGCGAAGCGTTATCCATTTCAGACAACAATGGTTTAACAACTATTGACACATTTTCCAAAACTGTTGCACTTGCGCACTGCACTTTATCGATTTGTGACGAGTTATCGATAACAGTTGAGCGTTTTACCGTTGGCTTTGCGACAGAACGATAAGCATTTACAGCGAAGAGCGAGCACGGCGAACAGCGACAGAGGGCGAAACGGCGAACAGCGAACAGCAACGGACAGCGAATAAAAGCAACACCAATCGGACGCAGCAACGAGCAGCAACTGAAAGCGAAAGCTCGCAACACGAGCTGCAGCCCCCCAATGCGAGACGTGCGTCGGCCCTCGGCTCGGCTTTGCGCTCTTGTTCTTCTTCTTCTTCTTCTTATGTATGTTGTTGTTGTTGTTGTTGTTGTTGTTGTTGTTGTTGTTGTTGTGGGGATCTGGCTTGGAACGCGTTTAAGTTGAGTTTTTGACGTGCCAAAATCGCGTTAATTTCAAAGATTTCGAATTTCGATTTCGATTTCGAAAACAATGAAGCTATCATAAACTATGGCATTCACAATATATGTACATATATATCGAACTGTGGGCAGAGTTGTTTACGATCCTAAACGTTAGATAGATATTCTAATTTGGTCTGTGCGATTCATGCTTCATGTGCTCTGTGTATTTTATTTGATAAGGTGCAAATAATTCAGTTGTACAGGTGCGCTTTGCCGATGTCTTCAATTTTTTTTTTTTCTTCTTTTAATTTCAACGCCCGTGTTTCGTAATAATCAAACTTGTTTATGTGCCGAACGTGTCTGTTTCCGAATTCTGCTCTGACTGCATTTGTAACACATTTTCACGAAATGACTGGGATGTCGGTGTCTATCAAATTGTACATTTTGCCACTGCTTTTCTTTGTTTGACTCTTGTCTATATAGAACATACTGGATATACAGGAAATGACTGTCCGCTGACCGTTGCCGTTGCTCAAAGGTCTTATCAAAGGTGGCTCAACTCAGGTTAAACAATCCGCTGACAGGTAACATTTTAAATGAGTGTTAAATAGTTCATTTGCCTAGCCGTAACCGAAACTGAATCAAGGCCAAACACATCTCGAAAACATGCAAGTTTATATCAGTACCTACAGACAGACAGACAGACAGACAGCCCCATTCACAGCTTTAGACACTTTCAACAATATCTCAGTTTTGTTTTTTTATCGAGTCATTGAACTTGGCTTTCGATTGCAGCGCCTTGAATAAAAAATAATAATGAAGTAGAAGCCGAAATACACCGAGACGCAGTCTCAGTTTCAATTTCAGCCAAAGGGCAAACACCAAAAGATTTGTGGAGCAGTTTATTGCTGCAGATACCCAGTAATTCAATTGCATAGGGTATGCAAAGTGCTTGCACTTAAGCAACTGCAACACCATTGGAGTCTCTGTTAAGCAGCTACCATGAGCAGCTCGTATGTTAATTGTTAACAGAATGCGATAACATACTTATGTTCTGTTAAATACATTCTAATGTATGTTAAGCAGTTGCCGTTAGCAATTCGTATGTAAACGCGTTAACAGAACGTGATAACATACTTAAGTTCTGTTAAATATATTCCAATATTTTTCATCATATTAAATAGTCTATTTAACCTCAACATTTAGTTGTTTTACAGGGCATTGCTTTGTCGTTCAGCTAGCAGCTAGCAGATTTTCATTTATTTATCCTAATAATTGCATAAACAATGGCCAATATATATGAATATGATCGGTTGATTAATGTGCGCCATTGGCCTTTGCCTCGGTCATTGGTCGCCCGAACCGCTGCGGAGCCCAGCTACCGCTTACTTTTACTCCGGCCAAACAAAATGGCGGCGTTTGCGAGAGCCGAACATGGGGCCCAGATTCAAATTCAAGATCGTGTCAGCAGTTAAGCTCCACTGTGAACACCAGTTGCCGTTTCAATAATAATAATCCGCCGTCTGAATGTGTAGCTCGCATCGCATCCCAATCTTTCGCTCTTCCTCTCGCTCTTTCTGTCCGTCTCTCTCGCACCCACTTTGCAGTCAGTTTATGCGTTTCACGCATTTATGGCCATTGTTGTTAATTGCTGAAATTGGCATTCCCGTGCACAGCAGGCGGCTTCACTACGCACCGGCAGCAAGTCACATTTGCCAGCTCCCAGGGGAGCCGCGGCTGCCTCTGCTACGGCTGCTGCGGCTGCTGCGGCTGCTGCAGGCGGCGTAGGCAGCTAGTTTAATTGACCATTGGAGCTGGCGCTGGCGCTGCAATTGACACCGCAGCGGCCAATTATAAAGCACCTGAAATTGTTTTGCCAGCTTTGGAGAATACCTATAAATATACTTATATACGAAAATGAAATAAACAACAAGGAATAAAGAAAATAACTGCTGGATTTGAACCGGCGACCACCACACGCAGGCTCATGACAGCAGCTACCATTAGCAGCTCTCATGTTAAAGCGTTAACATAACGTTCTAAACATTCTACAGTTCTGTTAAATATATGTATTCCAGTCTATGCTAAGCAGTTAATGTTAGAAATTCGTATGTTAAAGCATTAACAGAACGGAATAACATAACTTAAATTATGTTAAATATACTCCAGTCTAGCCAATTTCCCATACCACCTCTCCCGCCCCCCCCCCCCCTTGCCAAGCAAAAGAAAGCTACCACCAATCAGTCAGTCACTCACTCAGCGAGGACAAAACTCTTTTTACATTTTTATTTTATTTAAATATATTCAGCCGCCGGGTGGTCCATTGGCTTGACATACATAGAGGCCGCGGTCTGGCATGCAGATTGATTTGCTTGGGCCAAAACGTTGGCAACTTTGTACGCGATTTTCCAAATGGCCAGTCTCTCATCAATTTCAATTAAGTTTCCAGTCATTATCGCCATTCCAACAGCCATCCAACTGGAAACCCAAAACTCTATAGACACACACACACACACACATACACAGACACAGACAGAGACACAATCCGTTGCCCGTCATCATTATCCAAAACATGTCATTAGGCGGCGTTGCACGGCGGCAGCGTTGACTGCGGCAACGAGCTATCCAGAATCCTGTTCTGACACTGCTATCAGCTTGCATTCCAAGCGAGCGCAGCGCTGCGGCAGCGACGTCAGCGTCGACAGCGGAAATTGGCAGCGGAGGGGCGCTTAAGCGCGGCAACTCCAAGACGCAGTCACAGACTCAACGCAGACGCAGACGCGCTAACATCGCCTTCAACGTTGTCGTTGTTGTTGTTGCTGCTGTTGTTGTTGTTGGTGTTGTCGTCGCCTAATAAAGCAGCCGCGCGGCGATCGCAACGCTAATTAAAATAATTGAAATTTCTCACGGGAAACGGGCTCAGCTGGCAAGTGTCGCTATTGCGCGCAGGGCATCCACCACATCGATGGACCACATCCCGAAACGTTGGCCATATCCGTTGCAAGTGCGGCTAATTGCAAATTGATCTCAATGCAGCAGCAGCAGCAGCAGCAGCAGCAGCAGCTCAGGCTTGGACATGTCCAACAATCGAATTGACAGCCTGGGCCACATTATTTGATGGACATTAACATGGATCATGGCATCCGCGTCGGCGTCGGCGTCAGCGTCCAAGTTGTCGTCGACATCCTCCACATTAAGCCAGTTGGCATAAATGCATAAATTTCATTAGCTGCCAGGCGCTGTGCGTATAAATTTTGAAGCGCAGACAGTTCTTGGCCAGAATTGGAGTCGCTAGTCGCGAGTCGAAGTCGAAGACTGGAGTCTTTACCTGGTGTTGGCACTTAAATTAAATGTCAGCTTAGTTGGCTGCGTAAATAATTCAATATTTTTGTAGGAGCAGGCAAAGTGATGCAACCAACAGCCGACAGGAAACGTGGCCAACGTGACGCGCGCGTGTGCGTGTGTGTGTGTGTGTGTGCGGCGTGTATTTGTGCAGATCTAAGCAAAAGATAACGTAGCCCAAGCGGCAACAGTGTTGCCAACTGCCGCTTCAAAAAGGCAAAATAGCTGTAAATAATATTCAAAATAGGCAAGTAACAATCATTGAGTAGAGCGTTGCCAACTGCCGATTCAAGAAATAACTGTAACTGTAACTGCTGTTAATTGTGTTTTTGTTTTCAGTGTTACCAGCTGCCGCTTTCAGAAATATATTTGAAATAGCTGAAATCGCGTTTTGAGCACAAATTGTGAATATGCAGAGCTGCTGAAAATAGCTACGTTTTGGCTATAAAACAGCCAAATGGGCAACACTCACGCGTGCATATTCAAAAGTTATTCACGTTATTCACGCGCTCATTCTGTGAGTGCGCCGTGCGCCGTAAAGTTGTCGAAAATGATTTGCAGATCAAGATTTGTGCGCACAATTTATGTGATAACAAAACCCAAGTGCTTGCAGCAGCAACAACTGCGGCAGCAACAACTGCGGCAGCAACAACTGCTTTGGGCCCAGTTGTTGGCCCAATTAGCGAGGCGCTTCCATTTGAAATGCAAACAATTATTAGTGCCTCCATGTAGCGCTAATAATGACGCCTTTAAATGTGCAATAACAATTTTTGAGACGCGCAAAAAGTGCATACCCCGGCTCACAGTGTGTGCGTGCGTGCGTTTGCGCGCGCGCGTGTGTGTGTGTGTGTGTGTGTGCGTGTGCGCGAATGCCGCCCATTGGCTGGCTGGCAAAAGCAAAGCAAGAAAAAAAAAAAAACGTTCGCCTCATGAGCTACGTGCGCTGTTTACTGATGCAGACTTCGCGGACAGGCTTCACTGTACAATGTACGCAATCATATTGGAGAACAGAACAAAGAAAAAAAAAAACAAAATGAAATAATAAAATAAATTGGTATCAAAGTGCTATCAACGGGCCTGCAGTACATTAAATACCCGAGCAGATATTTTAAGTAAATTGTTTGCGTGATTTTGACGTTGATTTTGATTTTATGCATGGAATATGTTTGGAAACTAGCTGGGATCTTCTTGCACAGCTTGAATATTGCTTTCTTGATTAACTCAGGTGTTATAATATTTATAGAGATTTGACAGGGATGCGGAGGAAGGTATCCTAAAAGTGAAACATTTAGGATGTGTGTAAAACCTTTTCGACTGCAAATAACAAATATACTAACTGTGAGATATTTAAGACCTTCTAGAAGAAACCAAGTCAGGCGCACAAGTCATTATTCCATATTCCAGACTTGGTTGCTCATTTTACACAATTTGTGACTAGCTAACAATATCCTATACAGGGGTATATAGGTGTTAAGTACTTCCAATATTACGCATACGCAACGTTGCCCAACCAGGGAATAAGCTGAGACAGCTTCAGGTGGGAGTGAGGGATTAGGCTAAGCAGGATCCCAAAGTGGCATCTCTAAGAGATTCAGCTGCAGAGGCTGGGTACATATAGCAATTGTTTTACTATCCCTAACTATATTTTAGCAATAGCAACATTTTTGATTTAAATAATTCCCAAAATGCAAACAAAAAGTCTATCTGCAGTCCATAATATTGTCGAAACTCCACCAAATTTGTAAAAGTGAACATATTTCTTCTGAGAATTTTAAACAAAATTCATGTACGAAAGAATCTCTAGAATTTCTTATGTCCAAATTTTTGAAGTACCTCAATTTTTCTTTCAACTAAATGTTCATTTATGAGGATTGACTTTTTGAGCTCTAGATTAAGTGAGAAACCTAAAGGAAATGATGAAGAATTGTTTTAAAATGTTTACAAAAATATTACGTATACGCATTTGTTAGAGGAAAACAGAGAGAGACTTGAACTTTAATAGTTTTTTCTGCTCAATTTCTGGTATTGAAATTTGATTATAGTTTCAATTTTGATTGAGCCCGAAAACCAACGCTGATCAATAAAAATTTGTGACAGCTTTTGGAGCCGCTTTCTGTTGATAGACAAACGAAAACATTAATCATTTTGCGAGCAGCTGCCGCAGCTGATTAAAAATTGGGCGCAGCGCGCGATACTTTGGCCAAATGAAGCCCTTGGGAGCACGGCCTGTTGCCAGCTAGAGCTGTGGCCACCAAGGAAATGCACCAGCATTGAAATGCAGTCGGGCATGTCCGCACGGGCTCGGGCGACAGCTGAAACAAAGTGTGTGTCAGTTGCAGTCAAGTGGAGTCATAAAGCGCGATCTCAGTGGCTGGCACACAGAGGCCCGAGACTGACACCTCGATCAGTCACGTGAGTGGCAACTGGCAGCGGTATTGGGCACGGGAGTATGGCGGGATTTATGGGCTGCCCAGCGTCAGCTTAATGAGTTTCCAGCATTAATAAAAAAAGCGCACACAAAGGAGCTGGGTGCTGGTGGGAGTCGCAGTCGAAGTAGCGGCTGGGGCAAGCGCTTGACTGGTTCCACACACATGAACAGAGACACGCACACAGCGCAATTGGATTAGATTAGACGTGGCCCAGCTGTCGTGACAGGTTGAGGCTGAAACGAAACGAACGAATGAGAATTTATGGCCAATGGCCGTGCGAGCCAGAGGCCCGGTCAGCCCGGTCAGCTTGGTCAGCTTGGTCAGCTTGGTCAGCTTGGTCAGCGCCTGGTGCGTGCATTGGACGCAATATTTTATAATGACTTCATTACAACAACAGCCAAAGCGACAACAACAACAACAACAACAACAGCACGAGAGCTTGGGGCCAAACTATCGAAATTGCAATAAAAAGCTGACTTTATTTTGATTTTCTTTTGGCCAAATTTGGCTGCTTTGATTCGTCGCATAATTGCCAATTACCGTCCGTTTGCCGTTTGTGGACCTCGTGGGCGCACAGCCATTGCCCGCTGCGTCTACGACTATATATCGCATATAATTGCCAAATGATTTTCTGTGTTCAGTCACGCGAACCCTGCGGGTTGTCCCCTCGTTACATTCTTTGTGGTTTGTCGAAAGTTGGGCGCCGTCTCGTGACACGAGCAGGCACACATCGTGCTTAGTTAGTCACATTTCGTGCGTGTTCGTGTTCGAAGAAAATGCACAAATTCTCAGAAATAGAAGAAACATTGAATGGGAAGAAAATTAAACTAAAAATTAGAAGCTTTGTGCGAAATATTTAGTGGAAAACATAGAAAAAAGGTTGTTGTTTTCGTTGCTTGAAATTCTCAACTTGTTGAAGCTTCGTGAAGTAGATCAGAGCTTTATTCTAGATGCTGCTGATAAAGAGGTATATGCTCTCCTTACTTTCTCTCTATCTCCTTCCTCTCTCTCTCTCTCTCTCCTTCCTCTCTCTATTTTTGCCTCTTTTGCTGTCTCTCTCTCTCTCTCTTGCTGCATTTATCTCTTTTCCTATCATTCTCTCTTTCTGTATTTCTGTATTTTTCTACCTTTCGGACCCATTGCCTTCTCTCTGCCCCTCTCTCTCTCTCTCTCTCTCTCTCTCTCTCTTATCTCCCTATCTCACCTTCTCCCTCTCTCTCTCTCTCTTATCTCTCTCTCCTTCTATATTTCCACTCATCTCGTGTTTACCCATTGGCGCATCTCTAGTCTAGATCAGCTCTCGCCGGGATTACCTGCTGCAGCCGTGCCCAGCTGGGCGTGAAGTGTCGCTTTGAATTGAATTTTGTTTTCGTTTTCCCAACAGCTTAATCTTTGGCTGCATCCAAGGCTTGCGGGGGCAGCTTTGTGGCTGGGCAAATGTGTCAGCCATTTATTGATTGCTTTAATAGGCGCAGCCGTTCACTTTGCGGGCCCCAGCCTTAGCCTTAGCCCAGGTGAATGTGCCACACACACACACACGCGCACACACACGCGCACACACACACGCAGCTGTTTCCTGCACGCACATTTGCATTTTATTTAAATGCATGTGTATGCTAAAATTAGCGTCTAATTGGAGTTTACACGCTGCATTTTTTATGCGCAAATAAATTGTGGCAATATAGAGCCTGGAGTGAGACCCAACCCTCACCAACCCCCCCCCCCCCTCCTCACTCCTATCTTGCTGCCTGTGCCCCCCCCTTGGGCTGGTTTAACGCAGTTTGTAGTTTGCCATTTGCCGAATTTGTCAGCGTTTGTCAAAAACGAGTCTGGCATTTTGTGATTGCGATTACGCGACTTACACAAAAAACAAAAAAAAAAAAAAAACTATAAAAAAACTAAAATCAAAATCAAAGGCAACAACAAGTGCGGCTCGCACAGCCATTCACTACGCACACACGCACACACACACACACACACACACACGCATACACTCGCTGCCTCGCTCGCTCGCTTCGGGGGCCAACTTTGCGTATGCGTGATTTTATTTTGTTTTTTCTTTCAATTTCATAATTGCACATTACGACTACAAACGTGACACGCACACACACACGCACACACACACGCACAGGTGTCAGTTGGCGCAGTGGGCGTGTTTTTATTAGACGGCCTTAAAACCGCTTCAAAATGGCGTCCATATAAAATACGGCAAAGCGACTGCAAAATCGAGCGACAAGTTGCGCGAGCAAATCAAAATTTATTGACTACACATATTGATCAGCGGCGATAGCTTGGCGACAGCTCTCTTCCAATTAACTGCCAAGGCGATAGATTGGCGATAGTTTGGCGATAGCCAGTCATTTTTGTGTACTTGTTCCTCTGGCAAAAACGCTTTTCTATATCTCTAAGCGAAATGCCTGAAACACAATCTCTTTTATGCCAAGCGAACGATCTTTTATCCTCAGGCTTTAAGTTTTTGAAATCCTTCAAACACTTCACGTCCCCCATTTTTATGTCTCAAAGTCACACGCTTTCCTGCTGCCCCAGCTTTCTTTCCTCGAATGCAATATTTTCTGCATAGATCCTAAGACTGTATTCCAGACGAAACCCTGCCTCACAGCGCAAGTATTCCAGGCTTAGACACTTATTTCTGCCTATATAGAAACTTTCTTTACCCAAGGCCAAAAGCTTTCTAAAAACCTTCTTCGAAAAGGTTTGCTGTTTCCCTCGAATATTCCTTTCTATTTCCCAACTTAAACACTTTTCTATCTTTCAAGCAAAACACTTTTCTATAGCAAAGGCTTCATCTAATCCTATTCCTATTCCCCGACTAAGCGCTTTTTTATTCCAAGTCAAACGATATTTCCTATTTCCACGATTAATTGCTTTTTTTATCTCCTCAGGGAAGTGCTCCTTAATCTCTGCCTCTCTGAAATATTCATTCCGATTCCCAGAACAGTTTGATATATTAGAGGGAGGAACACACGTTCCCAACGCCTTTCCAACTTCCTGAAGTGCGACTAATGGAAAACTCTAACTCACACTTAAATAATGAAATATACAAATTTCTATATATGATTTTATATTTTTGCACTTAGTGCCTCGGGCACTTGAAGCTCTTCGTCAAGCTAATCTACTGACTGGTGTATCTGGGTTGAGTAGGTGCTTGGCTTTATGGATTTGCGGTTCGGGTTTTCAGCTCATGTCCGCTGCCAGTTGAGCTAAGCTTGATTCGCCCCTCTGTGGCATTTTTTCACCTGCCTGGTTCCTGTGTCGTCAGCTTGGGATTCTGTTGGAACGCTTGTTCAACATGTGCTTATGCCCGCCTCTGCCTGCCTGGCTGGCCGGCCAGTTGTCCGGCTGGACTGGGCCTGGCCTGGCCGGCTGGTTGCCAGTTGTGGTATCGCATTACCTGCAGTGACAAGTGCTGGCTACCAGACCGAAATCCGATATAGCATTTGCTGCTGGCGCTCTTGTTCAGCAGCTGCCCAGCTTTCCGCTGCTGCGCACACTGCACCAGTTGCTTCAGCCTCAACTTGGCTGCTGCCCACTTGCATTTGCTTTGCTATTTATTTTGAATACCCTCCAGCTATTGAGTATTGTTCAAAGGGGTATCATGGCAGAAGGAGCTAACTAAGCTGCTGTAAACTATGACTATATATCAGGCCAGGTTCGTCTGTCTTTCTTGTGTAAAGGATCGACAGATCCAGTTCCTTCTATTGCCCGCGCAATTCAAGCTTCTTCGATAACTTGTGTTCTAAGCCTAAAATCGATGAAAATCGATAAAGAAATTCTCTTTTTTGAGCATCTCTCGAGCACTTTAAGAGCTAGAGCTGCCAAAATTTGCTATGTAGAGTCTTCATCATAAATAATTTACTTTATAAATACCTCCGTCCATTAATTCGCCAAATTGCAAAAGGCAACTCATTCATGGAGCTAGAGCTTTGCACTTTGGGATATGCACATTTAAGTGAGCCCTGTTTAAGCACTGAAAATTTGATTTGTTTCCAACTGCAAACAACCAAGTTACTTCGGATAACTTTCGCATAGAATGGGCTTAAGGGCAAGCAGAAGCGTAGCACAGAAGTGCGTAGTACGTGAAAGGGTATTTCCCAGTCGACTTGTTTTTTATTCTCGTTTTTAATTTTAAGTTTTTCAATTAATTTCGCATTAACCGCCGCCGCCCAGCAGAGTTTCTTTTTGTTGTTCTTTTTTTTTCATAAATATTATTTTTTCTTGTATTTGGTTTTTGGCGTTTTTGCCGCCTGTCACTCGCAGCTATGTAACGTCATCTTCAACATGACAGGCGGCTGCTAATCCACACCTACCCGATACTTGGCCATAGCTGGAGCTGGCTCAAGGAGCAGCAGCTGCGGCCAAGTACCAGCTGCTGTTGCTGCTGCTGCTGTTGCCTCCTCTTCGGGCTGTGCGGCAAAAAAATTATTAACGCCATTAACGGCAAATAGAAATATTTGTGTGTGTTGTGCCACAAGCAAAGCAGGCGCACCCCCTTCCCGCCCTCCTGACCGCCCCTTTGGGGCACGCTAAACGGGTTGCAACACAAAAATTACAAGTCATGGCAACTGCGGCTGCGGCTGTGCCCCACAAATGTGACTAATGGCATTTTTTAAATACAGACTCTGCCAGACGCGCATCCGGACTCGGGCGGTGCAAAGGGGGCGGGCTGATGGGAAGCAAGCGCTGGGGAAGGCAGCGGGAGGAAGCGCAAATGTACACTAAAAAAAACCAAGACTCTACATTTCTGCAAATATTTCGAAAAGTTGGGAATAATAAAAAGTAGCTATTTGTGTATTGCAAAAACAATAATAAATAAATAAAATATTAATAATGTTTTAGGGTTAATTTTTTCTTTATTTAAGAATATTCCTCTTACAACAAATTTATCTTAGGCATTTTTTGACAATTTTAGAAAGAATTTCTAGCTTTCTTCCGAAGAAAACGATAAAAACAAGTTTTTTAAAAGTTTAGAAATAATATTTCTAGAAATTGTTTCTTAAAATACAGATAATTATCTCAATCAATTAAAATTATGAGAATTTATCGATATTTAAACAAAGTCGAATTCCGAAAGATCGGGCAATATTTTTCTCTCAGTGCATATACAAACTCCTGGCGCAGCGCTTTAAGCTCTAAAGGCAACCAATTTTTAATGCCCATTGGCCCAGGCCAGGCGCTGGCAGATCCCCTTCTAGCTCCAGCTCCAGCTTCAGCTCCAGCTCCAGCTGCTGTTGCGACTCCAACTCGAGCTCCGTTCATGTGCGTGCGCTTTTCTGCAGCGTCATTAATTTTGCCATGAATTGACAAAAACATCATAAACTACTTGTTGAACAGAAAATCCACTTCGGGCGACAGGCGCTGCCCACGCGCCAACCGCTGGCGGCGACCACGACGACGACGACGAGGCAGACGATGCCGATTGCACCGCCCGGCAGGCTCATGTTAATTCCACTCCAATCCCTCCTCGCCCCTCTACACCCCTACCATACCCCCCTTCCCCTGTGTCTGGGCGCGGCGGCCTCATAAATATGTCTAGCGCTCGTTTCCCGTTTGCCAATCGTGCGCTCGGCCTGACCTACAGGGCGCATACGATTCGCAAATTGATGACTATCACCGGATCAGATTATACTAGCTATATATATACACCAGCTAGGTGTGCGTGTGTGTGTGTGTGTGTGTGTGTGTGTGTGTGTGGTTGTCAGCTCTTATGTGCCTGGCCAATAAATTGTCAACTTTATCTGCATATCAATTACAAGGCACAACATGTACACAAAAAAACTCATCTCGTTTGCATTAAATGTGCGCAGCGGCTTCTCAATTACCTTAAATAAAGAATCATTTAAATTAAACTAAGTTAAATTCAATTAAATTTGTTGTTTAGCTGCAAAGAAATTGAAGCTAAGATCTGCATAAAAAAGGTGATTTCTATAAATAAATATGCTTATTAACAACGAAAGCCTAAGGGCCATAAGTAAAATGACAGTATATCCGACTGATAGATACCCAGTAAACAGTATATGTAACAATCGGATCGATCAGTGGGATTGCAAAGGCTGAAGTTAGAAGCTGGGCTAAGAAAAGTATTTTATACGAAGGCATATAAAATATATATATAAATATATATGTGTGTGTGTGAGTGTGAGTGTGTGTGTGAGTGTGTGTGTGTGGGTGTTAGTGTATGTGTGCATTTATGTATGTATGTATGCATGCATGATTGTTGTCTAGTATCAACACAAATTTAAATAAAACGAATTTCTACCAAGCGCTCTACTCCTCGATTCTCAAAAATTCAAGTAGGCTCTGCCGTTTTCATGCTAACTTAGTAGTGTAGCTTTTTTTTTTGTCTTTTTTTTGGTGTTTTTTTTTGGTGTTTTTTTTTGTATGTATGTATCTTTATATGTATGTACAAATATATGTACGTATGTATGTATGCATGCATGTATGTATGCATGTATGTATGCATGTTTGCATGCATGTACATTTGAATGTATGTATGTATGCGCGTATGCACATATATATTTATATATATGTATGCATGTGCATTTGTAAGTATTCGTACACATGCATGCATGTTTGCATATAAACAAAACAATCATGCAACATGTGAGTAAGAACATGCACATGTATGCATATATGCACATGTATAACATATGTATACACGTATGTAAGAACATGCATACGTATGCACATATACACATATAAATGTATGTATGTATGTATGTGCATATGTATGCATTCGTACATGTAAACATGCATGCATGCTTGCATGTGTACAAACATGTATGTATATGCATGCAAACTTAAAACTTCCCCCAAAAATTCATTGAATCGCTTTTCCAACGAGGAAGCTTGAATTCTGCTAAAAGTGTAAAACACACTTCAAATGATTTTTCATATTGGAGGACGGAGGGGGAATGCATCGTTCGAGAATGAAACACGCCTAAATTAAATTTAATCTTTGAAAATGATTTTAAGGCCAATCGAAAGGTAAGCTAAAAAGTTTTTCGCCATTTTTCCACACTTGCGGGTGGAATTTCTCGAATATAAGGTATGTGCAAATTTTATATATATTGCGATATTCCTATCAAGCCTAAGAAATGATCCGATTTCTCGTGACATCCATTTCGAATATTAAGTATACTCAATCCTGTTGGTCTGACCTTTCACACCTGCTGCTCTTCTACCCAAAAGCCCGCACTTCCAGTTCTCATAGTCTAAGTAGTTGACCCGAACGATCTATTAAAAAATTGACCCACGCTGCCAATTAAGTTAATGGCCGTGTAAGCGTTTTTGAGCAGCAAACATTTACAAACAGGCGACAGCAATTGGATGTTTAATGAATTGGCCAGGAGCCGGGCGGGGGGAATCAGTGCTGGACCCAAAGCCAACTGTGGCCAATGCTCCGGCTGCCTTTCTACTGCCAGCAGCAGTTGGAGCAGTCGCAGTCAGAGCTACAAAACGAGTAGCAAAGTCGCCTGCCAAAGGTAAATCGAAGCCTGAGATTAATAGCGATAAGCTATTGATTAGCCAGCCAGCCACTGCCATTAGGAGGCACTGCGACACTGGCAGAGGGGCAGCGATGGGGCGTGGGGTCTGGGTTAGGGTAGCGACAGCAAACAGTAAAGTTAAATTGTAGACGATCCACTCTAGATGTTATCAACAGCTCGGCCGGGAACAGGTGCTGTTCGGCTCTGGGGTCTGGGGTCTGGGTAGGTGTTACATGCATGCGATCCGCAGATAACTCAAAGCGAATCTCTGATGATGCCGGATGCCAAGTGGAGGAGCTGCGACTGGAGATGGCCACTCTCGCTGGCTGGCTGCAACGAAAATTAAGCGCACGCTGGCAATTTGCATAAAAGCAGTTTAATGTTTAAATGTTTTATTGAATCGACGCTCGATTACAAGCAGCCACCTGGGCGTGCGGCAGGGGAGGGGCTTTCTGTTGCTGCCGTTTCTAATTTGCAATGCAAATGCAGCAGGTGAAGCTGCAGCCGTAGCCAAAGCCAAAGCCAAAGCCGAACTTGTTGCATCTTTCAGCTCGAAGTATCTGTAACGCCATCGGGATGCGGCTGCAATTTGACTAAACTATCTGACCGCATATGAGAGGCCCATTTGTTGTCGGGCTGTGTGGCAAGAACGGGTTTTTTAATTATAAGAAAGCAAAAGAAAAAGTATATTGATAAAAAAAAATGTTAAGAACAGCTAAGTGCAAAGTGTCGCAAATTGAATACCTTAACGCGAAAATATTACTAAAAAAAAAATCGTATTTTTCAAACGAATTTTTACTATATGTTGCAGTAGCAGGATTTCTATTTAACAAGAACAGAAAAGTTAACAAGAACTGAATCTTCGAACGATCTCTATATATATGATCCTATGATCTTGCCTTCTATGATCTCTCTTTCAGGCTATTGCTGGAATTTGACTTTCCTCGTTGCTGGGCTTTGCATTAGTTTGGTCAAGAACAGATATATAATGATACTACGACTCCATTTTCGACCGATCTTTCCTTCTTCTGATATAGTCTTTCGATCTGGCCAAAGGGAAATACAGGCAATACAGGAATTAAGGCAAACAGTCCTAACATATCATATATATATATAGAATATATTTCATGATCATGTGAGGATACCCTTTGTCAGGGTATATCTGGAGAACTGCATCGATAGCTTATCAGGTTGCGGCTTGTAGCTGGCTGAAATGGGGCCTCCAAAAGCGTTGGCCACAGCTGCCGAGGCCAACGTACCAAATGGGCACCAGATCAAGGCCCAGAGACAGTTGGCATCCAGGTGCTTGGCAGAGTCGTTGGCACGTTGCACGTTGCACGTAGCACGTAGCACGTAGCACGTTCGCTGATCAGTTGTCAATCAAATGCGACGCAGATGCTTCACACTCAAGCCAGAGAGAGGGAGCTCATCATTAGTCGGAGAAGGAGGCACACATTGAGGCACGTTTGATACGCGCCGGCCATGTGGATGGCTAGGCCTAATTGCAGAATTGGCAGCTGCGATCTGTGGACTCCAGCTAACGATGAATGCGGGCATATATCTATCGGAGTTGACTGTCAGCGCGAATGTAAAGTGACGCCTGATCTTGAACTGGTTTCCTTCGCCATGCGGTGGGTCCCGTGCGTCAAATCCAGCTCCGAGACATTCTCTCTGGCGCAACCTTTCCATTCGAATTCTTGACAACTTTTTGGCGGGCCCTGCTGTGTTTCATTTTTGGGTCTTAGCCACATGCCGTGTGGTGTGGATTTGTTTGTTGCTTTGTTTGTTTGTTTGGGCCGCAGGAAATCATAAATTAAAATCGTTTGTTTGACAAGGCTCGTGAAATATTTCCATTTTGAGCCGCCGCCAACTGAATTGCGCTTGGGCATTTATGGCCGTTCACATTTGCCCGGATCGGATAGAAGTACATGACATGAGCAACATGTGCGCCACAATTAGTACAACATGCAACAACAACAACTGGAGTCGCCTCCAAGCGGCAGATGCCTGCTTGGCCCGATACCAAAAGCCCAAAAACGGACATCTCCAACAAATGGCCAACAGTTCATGTTCAACACGGAGCCCAAAATTGGCGTGCAGCGTTTAAATGAGACAACGTGTTCGGTCTCCAGCTCCAGCTCCAGCTCCAGTCCCAGCTCCAGCTACAACTGCAGCTCAATCTCACGCGACACGCTCATAATTCATAAACTTGGCCATTCGCATGATGCTGCACTGCAGCTGGAAGCTAATAACTGGAGATGCATATACATATATATATATGTATATGTATGTATATATATTCGTGGATATGTTGCCGCACCTGGCCCCCCTCTCTGAGCTGGCCATCAACACCCAGCGCCAAATGGCGTTCGTGTGTGGCCATTGACACACGAGGCGCTGCGGCACAGCTGGACGCGTCCTCCACCCGAAACGCAACAGTCTCTGGCAATGGCAGCTGCAGTTGCCGCATAACTAGAGATGGCAGCGTGACAACTAAATTATGATTGCTTGGAGCATATGCTGTAGATTATTCTGATCTCTCTATGAAAGTCTCCAGCAGCAATTATTTTAAAATGCCTAAGAAACTTAAGCGCAGTTTCATTCCTAAGCTTCTTTTGTTCTCTCTCTTTCTCCCTCTATCTCTTTTCTCCCTCTCATTCTCTCTTGCGCAAGATCGGGTTATAATCTATAAGTCTTAATCTTTTTCAGTTGCTTTTTCTTCATCTTTCTCGCGCATTGCCCGTTCCTAATTTGATCTCCTTTTCTACTTTCACAGGGTTTTTTTGTCTCTGCCTCTCTCCCTCTCGCTTGCTTTGTGCCTCTTTTCAAGAACGCCTTTCTATGTGATTTTCATAAAATCAAGCTATCATTTTTTTCTTCATAGTGCCCAAATAAACACATTTGTGTATATCAATAAATATATCTCTAAATATACTCACAACTTCTTCATACACAGCTTCTCCCGTCTTCCAATTCCAGCGGATCATGAATTCGTTGACGCAGTTAATTTATTGCTTTTCGTATTAGATTTAGCTATGTACTAGACATCGTCCGATTCACACACTTTACAACTTAAATTCTAATAGCAGGGTTCGTGTTATTTGTTTTAGTTAATGTTTTCCTTAAGCTCTAGGATAATTAGATCCAGACGGGTCGCTGCTATGAACGCACGTTGCCCAGCAGCGGCGTGCTCTCGGCAGCCTTTGAGGTAATCACGGTATGGCGCGACCCACTCGCCGGCGGCTGTGGGCGTGGCGGCCTATTACTTGGCCCCGGCAACTGTTCCTCGGCCTCATCGATGCGCGACTGGCGCGCCAAACGCTTCTGCTGGCTAAGCTCGTGCATGTAGAGCGCACTAAGGCACATGTCCGCGACCGTTACGTCAATGGGATTCTTGGCCAGGCGCGGCTCCACGCCGTACAGGCTGTAGAGCAGCGAGTCCGATGGTCCCTCGATGCGGCCCTCCGCCTTGCTGAGACGCAAACGCCGCATGCTGTCCGCCGGACCCATGCTGGTGGACATGCGCCTGTAGCTGGCGCTGCTCATGGGTTCGCCCAGATTCTGTTGCAGCATCTGGCGGAAATCGCTGCCAGCAACATATCCGGCGCCGAGGCCAGCGACAGCCGGCTCACCGCGACTGGCGGATAGCGACTGGGAGAGCTGCAACTGCGCCGGACTCACCTCGGCAGCCAGCACGGAATTGACTATGGAGGAGTACTCCTCGCCAATGTTGCCGAATGAGATCAGGCTGTGCGTGAGCGGATTGTCGCGTGCAGCCGCCTGCGGCGAAATTTTCGCCTTGACCAGCTCATCGATGGCATGCTCCCGTATGCCCTTAATGAACTGTGAAGCCTCCTTGGGCATTTGCCACTCAGGATTGTTGAGCGTGAAGCGCACCAACGACATTTCCGTCTTGCCGCCGGCCAAGCTACGCTGCTGTTGCTGTTCGTTGCCCAGGCCGGTGGCCAAGTCCGCCAGGCCGCTGTTGTTGACCTGCCAGTCCGGATTGCCGTGCTTGCGCACATCCATTTGGGCAAACGAGCACACATTGCCCACGCCGCGCACAGAGACTGCAAGAGAGAGGCATTTGGTTAACATATGCATGACCAGGAGGAGTTGGACGTACCTGTAAAGCTGCGGAAGAACTTGACAATCTCCATGGCCTTCGGCCGGAAGACAAAGATGAGCACAAATGGTGTCACAATCGGACTGAAGATCTCGCTGAGTAGATAGCCCGCCTTGAACTGAAAGAAATTGCTGAACTCGTTGCGCACGTGGGCGGTGTGCGCCTGCTGCTTCCACTCTGTGGGCAGATAGTGTACATGGGCCAATATGGCGGTCATCAGCTGCTCGGGACACCAGATGAGATTCTCATCGGGTATGAAAGTGCGGCAGACGACGCCCACAACGGTGAGCACCGCAATGATGCTGAGCACATGCTCCACCTGAAAGACGTGCTCATCGTAAATGCCAAAGACCAGGATCAGGAGCAGCACACCGCCGCTCACGAACAGCAGATTGCGGGCAATGACAGCGGCCAATGGCGAGGAGAACGAACTTAAATAGCGATCAGCATACTCGTAGGCGCGATTCAGACGAGCGTCCAGCTCATGATCCAGCTCGTTAAAGTGCCGCAAATAGAGGCGTCCATAGTTGGACCAGGTGCGCAGACCCAAGGCGCTCGGCTCCTTGCGCAAAATGTTCGCATACGAGAAGCTAAAGTAGATAAGCTGCCACAGAAATATGACCGGAGCAAGCAGTAAATTGACCAAGGCCACGCCCAAAATCAGCTTGGACAAACGCTGGGCCAGCTCCGTTTGATTGCTGCGCACGGCGAACTCATCCCGCAGCTGCCAGTTATTCTGAAACGGTGAACCAGGTCCGCGAAAGAGTATGAAATCAATGTTGAAGAGCATGCCACGGCTAAGCGAGACAATCTCCCCGAAGAGCGGCAACTGGTAGCGCACGGGCAACAGCTGCTTGTTCATCAGGGCAACCAGATAGTTCTTGAAGCGCAGCACCCGATGATAAATGTCCAGTTCGGTGAGCAGCTCCTTATCGATGCACATATGCTGTTCCGCCTGCACCTGGCGCGTGCGCTGCTGTACATCGTGCCAGGTGATATTGTCCAGATCGCAATCCTCAATGCCCAGCGCCGTGTTATAGAAACGCTTTATGTCCGCATACTGTGTGATGTGATAGATCATCTTGAGCAGCCGTATGCCCAGATAAATGGCCGCTATGAATATGATCAGGTAGGTGAAGAAGCCAAATTTGGCGACGCACTCGCCCGTCGACAGGATAACATCGCTGAGCAGCGTTTTGGTGCGATTTGTCAACGGATCCGGTTGCTTGTTGCCAAACAGCACATCGTGCCTGATGCAATGCGTCGTAAACGTAAACAGCCAGACAACAAACCCGAATTCCAGCACCTGAAACGGAGTTGGTTTAAATCATTTGCCTTCAACTTGGAGATTTTATTCAAAGTGCAGTTCGGTTGACGCTCACCTGAAACACCTCGTCCAGCACGATGACACGAAAGCCATGCTTCTGCTGGTAATTATACATGCGGGAGAAGAACGAGTCCAGATCTTCGATATGATTCCAGCGATGCGATTCCCTGCCCGTCTCGGGCACAATGTGTATCATGATGCCGCTGTTGTGTGGCGTATCCTCGTGTTCCTGCTCTGCGTCATGGTCAGACGCATGGCCACCTAAATGCGCAGCAGCTGTAAATGTTTTTGCGTCGTCTGCTTTTGTTATTGTTGCCGTTGTTGTTGTTGTTGTTGTTTTTGTTGTTGTTGTTGCTGTTGTTGCTGGTGGTGGCTCATTGCGTATTTGTGCTTCGCGAAATGGATTTGCTTGCTCCTCAGTCAAGGAGCGATAATTAATATTTGGGCTTGCCATGACGCACACCCAGGCCCCAAGGTCAATTGTTTTTGTTGTTTGCTTATTTTTATATCACTGTGCTATCTATCTAGTATAGTTTAAATGAATAATTCGTCGTCTTCTTTGTTATTGAATTTGGCTACTGTTCGCATAACGCGTTCTATATAAATGTACTAAAGAAATACCTAAAACGCAATTTGTTGGCCACATTCTTGGTATTGAACACACAACAGCTGGTCACTCAATTTCCCGAACACCTGATGCATAATGTAGCAAAAATGCCTATTTTCAAGCTGCAAGTCATTTTTATGCTTAAAAGTATGCAGTTTCATTGGTTACTCATTTAATGTGGAGTCTTTTCGTTGCATGTGGAGCAAATCTGTTAATTAACATTACAGTGCGACAACACTCAACAGCAATCGTAGTGGCAACGCCGGACACAAGTGTCAACTTGCTGCAATAGAAATGTTATGCACTATCGTTAATCGCACATCTCTAGTTTGAACAAAAAATGCAAAAATAAGTACACGAAAGACGTACAGTCATTTTAATGCTCGGTTATTAATTGCTCGTGTTTTGTGTTATAAAATAAAGAAACTATTTAAAGGATTACTGCCCAGTTTATTGGTGTTTGTGTAAACTCAAAGAAGTGTTAATTGTGCACGCGAGACGCCAAAGAAGTCCACAAGGAAGAGGTAAGTGGAAAAGCGACGCGACGTACATACATGTAGAGAAAAAAGGCGACCGTAAAGAATTTGTCACCAAGAAGTTGCGAATGTGTTACTCTACAATAATACGCATTACATTTATAGCATTGTTGTGTGTGTGTGTGTGAGAGTGTGTGCGTAATATTTGCCCGTTCCGCTGGCTTGTATAAAAAGACATCAAATTTATATTGGTTTTTCATTTGCGTCCGAGTTTCTTGGCAGGCACATTGCCAATTGCAGCCCTTGTGCACTGTCTGTCTCCAAGTTTCGTGGCTTCTCTTGGATTTCCATTCACAATTTTAACAACCACCATGCAAAAGTTCTTGGATCACAAAAAGAAAGAAAAAAAAATCGTCGACGTCGACTGCGCTGCCCTGCGTATTTGCTGTACTGTTACATGCACCCTCTCGCTTGCACTTGCGCGACGCTGGCGCGCCGGCTTCTTTCCGCATTTAAGTGCAAAGGCGTCGCAGTCGGCGTCGTTGTTGTCTCTTTGCTTTTGTCTCTTGTTTTGTTTTTCTCCACGCGCCTTTTCGCTGGCTACCGCGTGTGCCGGCAACACACACACACACACACGAACACACGCATTGTAACTTCATTATAGTGTAATTTAATTTTTTTGTTGTTGTTGCCTTTATTGTTGTTTTCGAGTCGAGCTGAGATAAAATCAAAACAAATTGTTAACTCGAAATAGCAACTCCCACGCTTCGCTAAGCCGCAGAGTTCAACGTGCCCGCGACAAATATGGCAAAAAGCCGCAAATAGCCTAACCTATATTTTATGCAGAGTATTTGCCGTTATTGTAGACACCTCGTTCCGATGCTCAGCATCAATCGATCGATTGATTGATCGATAATAAAGATGTTAAGCCTGTTATCGGTCGTTAATAAAACGTAATTGCCTGACTTTCATATACCCGCACACCCCGCACTTACATGCTCGAAAGTGTGCGGAGAGGGGAGCAAGGCCTTGCTGTTAATGTACAACTAGCCTTTTACAACACTTCGTGCCCTTTCTCTGTTTTTAAACACTTTAAACTAGAAATTAACTTAAAAATTATATTTCTCACGACTTCTCTTTTGGATCAAAATTCTCATCTAATATGCCCATTGCAATCGCTCTCGGGACCAGTATAAAAGTTGTTGCTCACACAAGACGAATGAGTTTTTTTTTTTTTTGACACCTTCTTCGTCGGAGTCGTCGTTACGTTGCCATTTTAGCTGATTGGAATTTGGCTTAAAGCATTAAGCAAGAAAATCATAAAAAAAAAGCTGAATGCTGAAAACGAGCTCTTTAAAAGAATTGACTTTTGCTTTTGTTCCTGTGGATTCCAGTTTAGCGCTCACTTTTATTTGCCTTGTTTGGTTGTTGTAGGAGGTAGGTATAAGGAGGGTGGGAGGGGATGCCAAAGCTCTCAAATTGCTAATTTGTATAGCTTGCCATGTGTATGTATGTGTGTGTGTGTGAGCGTTCCTTTTGCATATTTTGGCAGTGAGGCAATCTATAAGAGTGCGCCAATCGCTGAGATTGTTCTCAGAATAAATATATACATACGTGAGCATCTACATACATACATATGTATGAATTTATCTCAAAATCTCTATTCGCGGTTCTCTCTCCATCTCTCACACACGCGCTCTGCCAATAGACCGCATGTCTATGGCTGTGTCTGTGTGCTTTGTGTGTGTGTGTGTGTGTGTTTGCGCGCGTGTGTTTGTGTAACGCGTTCATTGACATTGAGCTAAAATCTCGTTGTTGTTTATTGCAAATAAATTTTGTATTTTTATTATCCGACTACACTTACTCTCTTGCTATTTCAGAGAGTTTAATAAAATTGGACAATGCATAGAAGTAGATCTCTTCGAGTCCATTAAATTGTATGTCCAGTGTTGATTAGTGTCCAAAAATAAGGCTGTCTGTTTCTATGCGAGCCTCAGTGTTGAAGAACAAGTTTTTGCTTTTTACTCAGCTAGTTGTGAGCCTCACAATAACTCCACACACATATATGCAAAACCGTAAGTCCTGTGTGTCAGCAAGGGTATTTAAACTTCGGCTTGCCAAAGACAGTCGTTCTTCAAGTATTTTTTTTTGGTTTTGTCAAGAATGTTGTTCACTTTGTAATTTCTTCTATTCTTTTGCAGGCTTTAAAGTGTCATTTTATTGTTGCGGCTCGATTTTCTTGTTAACAAACATACAAACACAGATCAATCATATATATATATATATATATATATATATATATATATATATATCTACATGTATATATACTTGACTTGAATGTGTGCCGAGCACATTATTTGTTGTTGTCCTCGTTGTTTTTGCTGTTTTACGTTTTTGTGACAAGCTGAAAAAAAAAAACACGTTCAAAATTCGTTGACCAAAAAAAAACAAAAATTGTTTCGTTTTCATTAAATGAAATTTCTCTTAGGCGGAGGTGTTTATTTCGGCCTATATAGTCATAAATAACATACAGCCAGCCTACCCAAAATCCCGCCATGACAAGCCTTTTTCTTTTCCATGTTGTTGTTGTTGTTGTTGTTGTTGTTTCTTTTTAGTTGGCTTTATTCAAACGTTGTGCTTGTTTATTCATAAAATATGAGCTGCTCGTATCATGGAATATTTATGCACTTTTCCATTGCTGCAAATGCAATACTCTTAACTTTAATGCTTTTCTCCCAAATTTTCTTCTTGTTTTTTTTTTTTTTGGCAAAAACAGCTGCAACATCATTTTGGCCAGCTACTTTGCCCCTTGGCTCTCTCTCTCTCTCTCTGCTGTAGCTGTATTTTGTGTTTCCTGATTTCCCCGTAGGCCCAAAAACTGCACAATCCGAATCTCGTTCTGTGGCTCACATATGTCCATGAATATGTACGAGGGTTGACTTTCAAATGTGCGCCTCAAAATAAAAACAGTTTATTTATTGTTGAGGCTGTTTTAATTGCTCTCCAAAACTTATTTGAATGTGTTTGTGCCAAGCTTCAATAGTTGAGTGCTTGTCAAATTATGAGTAATCAAATGTATAATCTAATTAATGCTGATGACCAAAGCTGTCGCACGAAATAATCAAATATGAAAAAATATATTACTAGATAATAGATACAATATTGTGTGCTATCCAAAATGTCAAAATATGGTCATATTTACCATAAAATATGGTCATATTTTTTTCAAATTGAAAACAGAAATTACTTAAACTGACTATTGCCAAGGCTGGAACAATATTAAAAGCAACTCTCTTTTGCTTTGGACTTTCAATATTAAACTATGCATTGCATTTGAGATAAACATTTTTGCCCGCATTAACAAGATTTGAAATGTATTTCCCATTTCGTACTGGCTGCCTGCACACATGCGGGTTAATTGTTAGTGTTGTAAAGTACATTTGTAGAGATTGCCAGTGGTAAACAATACTATGATTTGTGCATGTTACGTCACAAACAGACTTAAACAACTTATTAACTTATTCCCTGGTCATGCTTAGCACTCCGTTCCTCGCCCCTTGCCCCTCCCGCTTGTGCCGCCTGCCACCCCCTTTAGAAAACATGTTTCGTTCAAGTATTTTTGATGGCTTTTGTCTTATTGAATGGCATCAGGCAGCAAAACATAAATGTTTGTTGTTGTTTTTTATGCTAATATTCGATGGCTGAAAAAACACGTTTCCAGCGAGACGACAGGCCCGAAGCCTTGAGCTGCCTTGCAGCGTTTCTTGTTTTCCCATGACATTACGTATTGTTGCAAATATCTATGAAAAATGTGTATATAGGTATGTGTGTGTTTGTGTTTGGTATTTGTTTATTATACAATCATCATCCTCACTTGCAATGACTCGACACATCATGTTTGTGCCATGGCAATTACACTGACAGAAAATACGTGTGCATAGCAACAATTGATTCGCAGATGAATTTGATTGCTTATTTATGCGTTTTAATTAAAGCAATCGTGAAAACGAAAACTATTAAATTGCTTAAATTAAATATTTATAGGTTATAAAACGGGTTATTCGCCGTGTTGAACCACGATTCAACAAAATGTTGAAAGATGAACAAGATGTGTGAAGATGGCTTGTTCTCAACTATATATAGTATATAAGTTCTTGATTGGACTGAAGATACGGCTAAGTCGGTGTGAACTGCTTATCGATAAATATCGATATTTAGCTACCATTTTTTGCTCATATCTTTGAGCTTTGTAATATCCCCTTGTAGTAGCACGAGTAAACAAAATATTGAAAGATGAACGAATGTGTGACGAGGGCTTCTGCTCAACAATATATTGTAGTATATAAATTCTAAGTCGATTTGGCCATGCCTGCTTATCGATAAATATCGAATATTTTCGTATATAAATTCTGCTATGCTATGAAGTTTCTTATCCTGCCTGAATGCTCTTTCAGGACTTTTCCTTGAACCTAAAAAGTAGGCTGTATGTGTAAATTTAGAAACTGAAAACTGATTTCTTTTCAAAGGTCTGAGGGAATTTAAGATCTGTTGCGGACTTAATTTCCGCTAAAAGATAATGTTTTAGAGGTACAGCTGATAATAGAACTCGCTTATTTTAAATGCCCATAAACTAAACGAAATACTTACTCTCTAAAAACAAATACTTTACGATTTTAGCAGCTTTTTAGCTTGTGATGCCGCTCATAAGATGGCAAAATAAAGGCGCACAATAAGTCAAGATGCAAGTGCTGCATGGGGCAAAATTTCTAGCTATTTTTTATGGCTCAACGTTTGCTGTCAGTGGGTGGGTGGGTGAGGGGGGGCGGTAGGAGACGTGTGGGCTGGAGCTGGGGCTGGTGCTGGCGCAACTGCCTTTCAATCGAAGCCTCTTAATAATTCAAATCGAATGCTTAATAGAGCATTGCGGCGAGAGCCGAACAGAGACAAGACACCAACTTGCCCGGCGGCAGGAAAGTGGACAAAGTTTTACTGTACCCCAAACTCGGTCGCGTCGGCGGCAGCCACACGCCATAAGGACATTAGTTATTAGCGCAGGGACCTCGCAAGGTGGTTGGCTTGGCTGTGGGCTGTGGGCGGGTAGGTGGGTTGGGAAGAGAGGTGGAAGCCGGTAGACACGCGATGACCGAACGAACTGCTGCTCCGCTGAGCACGCTGACATGTCCATAAAAGCCTTGAAGTGGACGGACACAAACGGACATAGACATGGATAGAGACAGCTCAAAGGGCGGCAAGTGACGGCAGACTATCTTTTTATATACATATATATATATATATATATTTTTTTTTTTTTTTTTCCTACGATGAGAATTGTCAATTGTGTGCATTTCCGCCTGCACCGCCCTCTGCTGCTAGTCCCAGTCCGCAGTCGCATTGTTGTTGCGTGGACTGGACATGGCCGTCCATTAGCTGTTTTTCCGCTAAATTATAGAGTGGCCGGCAAGCGTATATGCCCCGCCGCAGCAGCGTCCAATTAAGTTGACTGTTGGCTAGGGGGGAAGGCGGGTAGGGGCTACAAGCACACACACATACACACAAGAGGGCGGGGCAGGGGAAGGGCCAACAAAATATGCTGCTGCTTTTGTCCTGCATAAAATAACAGCGTGCTCGGGACGCGCTCGCATAACCGTTTCCTGCTGCTTCTGACTGAATGTTACCCCTCCCTCCCACCTCCCTTTTGACTTGTTCCTGGCGGTTTCGCACGTCTCGCCTTTGCCCTTGCCTGCTCTCACATATTTGTGGTCAGCAACCCACCTGTGTGTGCGTGTGCGTGTGCGTGCGCGTGTGTGAGGGAACATGAAAAAATGTGGCTAGCCCTCCACCTCTTTAGTTAACTTATAATACCCTGTATGGAAAACATATATAATGAGGTTGCATTAAGCGCAAGGAGGCATCTTTACGTAATAATATAATATTAAAATATACAGATTGAGATTTTTATATCATACACAGAACTAGCTTATCTCTAGCTCATCTAATTTCCCAAAATTCGGTAAATATCAATTATTATTATTACCGATTTTTTCTAAGATCTGGAGGCACCAAATTTACACAGTCGCTTTAAGAGCTCGCTCCACTTCGTTTACACCTTGACACCTGTCTAAAATTGAAAAGATGTAAAACTATATTCTTGATTTTTGCTAGTCCCTAAGATTTCATATCTATCGCAGCATAAACAGAAATTATTTAAGGGTCAATTTGATATGGTTTAAGGCTAGTAGAAGAGTGCGTGTTTTTTTTTACAGGGTATCTGTCAGTCGGACACTTGCGACCTAGGCAAACTTACCTGTTTTTCTTGTAATATAGCATGTTTATGGGGTTGTAGGCGTGGTCGCGCTTGTGGTTAGACGCGTGTGCGCTGTCAAAAGCTATTTGAACAGGATGTGGATGTGCAAGTGAGCATGTGTGTGTGTGTGCGAGTGTGTATGTGTCTGTGTGTGTATAGCTGTGTGTGTGTGTGTGTGACAATCAAATGATTTTCACATAATTGCTAGCTGTCATTTATGTCACATTCAGGCCACTTGCTTAGCTTTATCAATTGTTAAGCTACCCCTTACCTTTAGCTGCCCCTGCGCTCCGCTCTCCCACCATCCCTTGCATAAGCCCTGGGAAGCTGTAAATATTTGATTAAGAAACTGCGGTTGCTTTAATCAATGGGCACTTGCCTCATCTTAAGGCAACGGCAGCTGCAGCTGCTGGCCAAAGCAACCACTACAAAGTGCTACACACGCCCCCTCATCGGTGCAACCCCCTTACCACGCTCCTCCTATGTGGCTTTGCTTCAAGGCAATTAACCTATTATTAGTTGCTTTTGAAGCAATTGGGGCCAAACGGCTGTTGAAAGTCTCAGGATTTTAATTAAAAATGCGTCCGCCTTCTGGAAAAATGTCCCTTTAAGTTTGTTGCAAGTGCATCAAGAGGAGGCACTTGATGTCGATATCCAAAGCATTATGCCGCAAATTGCTCTAATTACATGAATAATAGACAGGTCGCGTCTATAAGCCCTGCTCTGTTATCTTTGGAAATGTACACTCGCAGAAAAACCGCTAGTGTTTTGTAAAAATGCGAATAAGTCCATTCTTAAGAACTTGTTTTATGCTCTCGCTGGCAAATAGAATCTTGGATCGTGCACCTAAACTAAGAAATTCTTATCTTAAGAACACGTTTAAAGAAATGTCTTTGAATATAATAATAAACATTGAAAAACTTGTAAGCTTGTGAAAACTTGTGTAATGAGCAATATGGTGCTTAATTCAAAAGTATTAATATTTTGAAGTTGATATTAAATATTGAATTAGTATTAGTATTAGTATTAGTATTAGTATTGGTATTAGTATTTGTATTGGTATTGGTATTATTATTAGTATTGGTTTGGTATTGGTATTAGTATTAGTACTAGCATTATTGTTAGTATTAGTATTATTATTATTAGTATTAGTATAAGAATTAGAATTTGAATTTGAGTTACTATTACAATTGGTATTGGTATTGGTATTAGTACTAGCATTATTGTTAGTATTAGTATTAAATTTTATAAGTATTAGTATAAGTATTAGAATTTGAATTTGAAATAGTATTACAATTGGTATTGGTATTGGTATTATTATTAGTATTGGTTTGGTATTGGTATTAGTATTAGTACTAGCATTATTGTTAGCATTAGTATTATTATTGTTATTAGTATTATTATAAGTATTAGAATTTGAATTTGAGTAAGTATTACAATAGGTATTGGTATTGGTATTGGTATTGGGATTGGTATTGGTATTGATGTTAGTATTAGTGTTAGTTCTTGTATAAGTATTAGTATCCGTGTTAGTATTACCCGGGATTGATCCGGCTTTTCTCTGAGTGTATATATAGCTGTATTTTAATGACAGGTCAGTTAGATATAATGACGGCCTTGCTGCAATGGCCACGTTGGGCTCTTTGTAATAATATTTGCCCGCAATTTGTTGCATTTCCCAAGCTTTTAGCGAAACGACCTGAAATCAAACCTCACTCTCGTCCCCCCTCCAATTTGCTCCTAAATGAGCCCTACTCCAAACCCTGTGTTAATATTTTAAACGTTTTGCTGTCTTGGACAAGCACATTTAAAAATGCATAATGTGAAAACATCAGCTGAAGTCGACGCATGTATACCGTATATAATATTCATAAAGCTGTAGACGCATCCAAAACGTGCCCCTTAACCTAGCTCTGCACCCGCTCCCCCACTCTCTCGTTCAGTTATTAGTTCATATTGCTGGCCCTCTGGTTTGATTAGTGGGCCCAAAGCCAATTACTATGTAAGCTTTCACATATAATTTGTCCATACATGCCTTATATAGTATATATAATATCCTACCTGGGCTTTTGCTTATATAAAGCACCTGCCCTCGCCTCCTCTCGTACACATATGTGTAGATCTATCAATCATAGATATAGCAAATGCACTTTTGCCCAAGTGCCGTCCTGTACATACGCGCCGATATATCTGGGACTCTGTCTCTCATTTGTGTAGGAGTTGTATCTATTGGTACGGCTCGTCTAACTTCTGGCTTCCAGCTGTCTGTTGTGGCCAGTCAGTCGGGGACAATTAGCTGGCGTTGCCTAGCATCGGGTATCCATAACTGTACCTTGTATCAAATTTCCCCTGTTTTAGGTATTGTCACTTGAACATTTGTACGATTTCTATTGGTCAATGATTTCCGTTTCCGTTGCTATCCATAACCGATCCTTGGGTTCCATTGGTCCGCAGCTTTTTTGTTCAATGTCCAAGATTTACCTATAAATAGTCGGATTTCTCGAATTTATTTTCATTAGTTTTTCTACCGCACTTGCAACAGGACAGCACCTGCTGCTCCTTCAACCTGACCAAACAGTTCCAATAATTATCTGCAAATGTTATGTAACTAGTGGAAGAAAAAATAATCAAAATCTAAAGTTTGTGATGAAATGTGAATATACAAAAATTGGCTGTACATTTATTTAGGATATGTGAAATTGACAAATTGTGATACGAGTTTCAAGCTAAAGGTAATTTTACATGAAAAACTTGCGAATATTTTCCAAATTGTGATGAAATGAATATTATTTTCAATTATGTACACATTCGTTATGGGATTGTAATGAAGTTTCTTACTGGAAAATTATCCAAGAAATATATATTTGTTAATACATAAGAGAGCACATATCATATATCTATCGAGGGAATGTTTGGCTGTGAACATTAAGAATTATATTGTACTCCAGCTAAGGTTTCAGTTCTTAAATCTTTTCTCGATATAGAAAAGCAGATTTTACTCTCAACTTATTTTGTGTGTAGATAAAACAGGGTATTCTATTGAAGAGTTGACCTTCTCTTCAAACACCTTCCTTCTAAGCTGTAGTCTTCAATAACGTCAGTGACAAAATTTGGGTTTTAGTTTTCGACCCTTACTAAATAAACTTAGGTTCTTGAACAACTGCTGAACACAACTGTACCTAGCATAAGGGAAACCCAAGCAGTTTCAAGAAAAGAACCATTTCTTCATATTTTTTTGTGAGCTGTGGCTTTACGCTCTGCTGGGCACACAGTTAACCGACTGTTCAATAAGACTGTAAGACCTGTTCAAGGTGTTGCTGTTACCCTTTGCCAAGCTCTGCCCACATAAAACACGGATTATATAGAAGCACTTACATATATGTATGTGTACCTGTAATTGCTGTCTGATTCATTCGCTGTGTGACGGCTTGAAGCAAAGCCCATTAACGAAAAAAAACACGGCTGCTGTTTGATTTTGTATCGGACATAGTTTTGACAACTTAACAGCTCAGACAATTGATGTTTTGACATCTGAGCCGAGTTTTGTTTTATTCACTTTAGCTAGAAGAGGGGTAAACAAATAAAAGAGAAAAAAAAAAAAACAGACACAAAAACCTCATCTGTGGGGCCTGTAGGCGGCGGCAATCCGACAAAGCCCCTCAGTTGTTGCACAGATTTTATTCACTTATATACCCCGACTACTAAATGGATATATATATATATATATATATGCATATATGTATTCAGACTGGCATTTGGGGTAGTTATTCATAAATGATGTAATTGGCAAATGTAACATTTTTGTTAATGCGTTTTGTTTCTGGCTTTGATGTCTAAAAATGCACTAAATTATGCATATATAATATAGAGTAGCAAATATGGTATTCATATACGAAATATATATTATATATAAATATATGTATATGTTCTGAGCGTTGGCTGTCTGGCATTTCCGCTTGAGCAGCTTTGCGTTGGGCATAGGGCGTATTCAACTGAATATTATATACATGTATATAGTTAGATAGTTGGATAGATATATATCGATTGTTATAGCAAGACACAGTTTTAGAGATGCCTTGAACGCCTTTTCTCAAACGGTGGCAGCTGCACGATTCTCAAAAACACCAACACAAAATCAAGCGTACGAGCCAGTCGGCAAATCATTCCAACTTCAATGAATTCGATATGAGGCAAATTGAATTGTTGTCTAATTGCGCTTGGCAAACTGAAATTTCAACCCACAATGCTATACGCTGCCATTTGGCTTGATTGTTTTTTAAAACTGAGTTCAAATCGAGCATATCAACTTTATCGAGAGGTGTGTAACCAGTGATCTATAGGATATTTATGCTATAAACAGTGCTAATCAATTTCTCAGCCAATTTTGTATATGAACAAAGTGTTGGCAAACGGTTTATGAATTAACAAAATCTGCTTCAAAGCTGACTTTTCAGAGGGCTAATAAATCGACAACATTTGGCTTTACAACACTGCTTATCATAGTTTTGTAGTATTGAGTAACTAATCTATTTATCGTCTTGTACAACACTAGTTCGCTCAAAAATATCGAAAACACATGCCTGCCTTTCACTTAGACATTTGTTAAATCGAATGATTGGCAAAAGTCTCTCATTTTAAGAAAGTTCTCGTATTTGTGTTTCTATTACAATTCAAAAATAATTTAAATTCAAATATTTTTTTTTTGTTATTGTTTTATAAACTATTTCGAGAAGAAGTGAGTGTATAAAAGAGTGCAAATGTCCACGTTTAGTTTACAAAATTACATTTTCCAAAGATTTTGTGTGCAGTAGAGATATCCTCAAGCACAAAAGGGCATCACAGCTGCGGCTTGAACGTCATTTTGTTTGCCCAAAACAATTGTCAGACTTGTGTTGAGTTTTAGCCAAACGTGCGTCGGTTCAGTTGATTACGAACTGGCGCACGCGGCGTATGTGCAATCCGAGCCGAGCTTGGGTTAGTTTTTAAGCGAGCCAATTGATTAATGCGTGTTTCTGCTTTGTTATTGACACTTTTGCAGAGAGCATGAAAATGAAGCGCGAGAGCAATGATGGCGACGGCCCGCAGGACCAGAAGCGCAACAGACGCAACGAGGAAACGGTGCGAATACTGATACCAAGCAGTGTAAGTTAATTGACCAGCCAAGAAAACCCAACTGGGCCGTAAATCGTAACCAATATGTGAACGTGCCTTTGTTGGTTCTTCGACTCATTGCAGATTGCCGGCGCTGTCATCGGCAAGGGAGGCCAACACATACAGAAGATGCGCACTCAGGTACTATAAAACGTGCCCCGGCACACTAAAGCTCAGCTAACTATATATAAAAAACACTCGAAAACATGCACAAGAAAAACGAGTATTTGAAAAAGAAAAGAAAAAAAAAACACTTGAAGCGTCTAGTATTATTTATTAACTATTTATTTCACTGCGCCGCGCTTGCAAGACCTTTAAAGAGAAAGCGAAGCAAATTCCAAATTCTGTCTCTATTTGTGTGTCGCTACTATTCTCCGACTCTCTCTAGCTGTCCTCTTCTATAAATATGTATATATATATATATATATATATATATAATATATATCATACATCCATTATCTAGTCCAAGTTAAAGTCTCTTTTGGCCGCTTTGGATCCGCCGCAAATAGCAGCTCCCGTCTCTTATTCTCAGTTCCCTTCAGCGTGTTTAATCTAGCATTAAATCTATCTAACAATCTCTAGCTTAAACGACACGCTTCTAACTAACTCTCTCACTCCCCCTCTCTCTTATTCCCTACCTCTCTCTCTCTCTCTCTCTCTCTCTCTCTCTCTCTCTTATATCTCTCGGCTGCCCGCACTCAGCTAACAGTCTATATATCTCTCTCTCTCGCTCTCGCCTTTGACCTGGTCTCCAAAGTCTTTAATCAAAAATATAATATTTAGGCGCTTTATTTACCAAACAATGAACAAGAAATTTGCCACTTACTTTTTTGTTGTATAATTCAATATAAAATACAAATAATTTACACGCTTTTAACCTTAACTAAATGAACAATTTTCTCTCTCTCTCTCTCTCTTCTTCTCTCTACTTCTTACGAACGACCCATATGTAATCGAACCAAACAAAAAAAAAAAAAAACAAAAAACAAAAAAAAAATGAAATCAAAAAACCAAATCGAATCTTGTAATACGACCAAATATCAAATCAACCAATATCAATCGACCAACTGTGATCGATTGACCGACCGACCAATCGATCGATCGACCGACCCGCCTGCCCGCTCGCACCATTTGGTCTGGTCTGTCCCGCACACACACTGGCGTCTCCCCCTGGTCTGGGTCTGGGTCTCGCTTCGTCACCTGCCACTGAAACTCTGAAAATCTGATGAATCAAATATGCCAAATGCCAAATGAATCGATATGTATCGATAACCGAAATCAATGCCCGAATGTTGGCCATGCGCTCCATCAAATCTTACGTCTAAAAACAATTTGTTAACGTATGTAACAACCGATGCCAAAAACCGATGCACAATATATATATACACATATATATATATATATATAATCGAACCAATCGACCGACCGCCTGCCCGCCCGCCCGACCGACCGCCTGCCTGCCTGGCCCGTCTGAATGCCCCGTGCGGTCGTGACCCGTTGCTGTATATAAAAACCAAACAACATGTGCAATAAATGTGCATAAAATCTGTATAAATCTCAACACATATATACATACATATATCCATATATATATATATATATATATCTATCGTGTATATGATGTATCCATGCTGGGCCCACCACCGTTGTCCCTTCCATTGTTGTGCGTTGCGTGTGTGGTTGTGCCCGTGTGTGCTTGGGGGTGTGTATCTCTCTCTTGTTCTCCCTGCTCAAACAACATCAACAACAACTGCGGCAACTGCAATAACAACAACAACAATAATAATGCATAATAATACACATACATATATATATATATATATATGTATGTATATATATTTAAAACCGAAAAAAAATATACACAAATTTTATACGGCCAACCAATCAACCGAACGTTAATCGAAATATCGCCCGACCGACCGCACGCCCGCCCGATCCGCCCGCTCAATCGCCCGCCCGCCCGATCCGCCCGTCTGTTGTCCAACCATCAAATGTAACGCACAGTATAAAGCCACTGTGTCTGTGGACGATTCCCAAGGCCCCGAACGGTAAACCACAACAAAATCTAAAAACTTTACCAAATATTTCATCATGTATAAGCTTACCACAAAAAAAAAAAAAAAAAAAATCAACAATTAAGAACTTACTTTGTAGCCTTTAGCCTTAGTTAGGTCTGTTAACAGTTAGTTAACCTTTTTATTTTATATATTCTGTTTTTATAGTATTTTACAAACATCTATATATATAATATTATTCCTTACCAAAGAACACACTTGTACCTGCTGGACGCGTGTCTCTCTCTCTCTCGCTCGCTCGCTCGCTCGCTGTCTTCTCTCTCTCTCTCTCTTTCTGTGTTTTTCTCTCGCGCTGTATTTGTTGTTATTGTATGTGCTAGTGTCCTTACCGAAGTTACGACGTCTTATACACTTCCAGTTGTATATGTATATATCCCTTATTCCTCACTCCCAAACAGCGTCTTTCGATTTACTTACTCCACAAGCATATTTAATAGCTGCTACTAACCGTTGCACTAAATACCACTGCACGGCATTAACTTCACACGTACATACTAAATAATATTTAAAAAAAATAAAAATAAAAAATAAAACCCCGCACTCGAGCTCTCCGAGTACAACTAACCCAGCAAAATGCGCTCGTGTCTACCCAACCAACCCGCAAAATGGCCAAAATTCAAAAGGAATTTCTTTCGATTTTATTTTTTTTTTTTGTGTACCCATCCATATTCCTCCTCGCCCGCCCAGCAAGCGTCTTGTGTGTCCTTCAATGTGTGTGGTTTCTGGGTTAAGTGTAGGTACAGCAACAAGCACAGCAGCCGTACAGGTCGTATATCTCAGCATAACTCGTAATCTTTCTCTACAATATATAAGTTGATAAGTTGTCTAAAACGAGGGTTGCCTTTTACAAAAAAAATCACGCTAATACCTCTTTAATTTTACCTATAAAATCTTAGGATTTAAACATAATCGATTGAATCTAAATATAATCGCTTTCGTTCAAGAAATGTCACTTAAGAAACCGTTGAGAATCGTTAATTATTTCACGAGTTATTTAAGCGGAAGCTCTAGTGCTGGAAAATCTCGTAACATTCCAATACTGAAGTCAATTCACAGCTGGTCACACTTAGTGCCGCAGCAACAAAGGCAACCCTCGTTGATATTTGTATTGTCTAGTCGTATAACTATATTTTTAATGCAGGTCTAGTGCTAAGGTTGAGCCTTATGTATGTTTATGTATTTCTAATATGTACCTATACTTTACATTTCTCCCTCTCTCTCTCTCTCTCTCTCTTTCTCTTTCTTGCTCTCTCTCTTAACTTTCTCTATACATCCGACAAACAAATTTCTCCCTGCACTTTAACAGCACCATACAAATCTCTACGGATATCGATTCCACGCTGGAGATCATAACCGAAATGCTGAAATACTTTGAAGAGGTAAGTGGAATGGCTAATGTTATTTGATCTAACTAAAACTGATGTACATTATCTCTGATCTCTCTCGCCTCTCTCTGTCTCCCTTTCTCCCAATCCGCAGCGCGATGAAGAATTCGATGTGCGCCTATTAATCCATCAGAGTCTGGCCGGCTGCGTCATTGGCAAGGGTGGCCAGAAGATCAAGGAGATACGCGATGTGAGTAGCTATAAATATATATATATCTATAAATATATCTAAGTGTGGGCAACATGTATGTAGCTTGTGAACGCTGTCACAAGTCTAATTATAGTCCTGCGCATTGACGCAGATCCTGCTCGGTTTTGGACTGCATCACTGGTCACGTTAAGTTGCAGGCAACATGCTGTCGTCAATCGTTAGCAGCTACTGTCACATAGTTTACCTCATGTTAGCTTCACTTGTCAACGACAGCAACTCAACGCTTGGCCGCACACACTCACAATCACTCATGTGCAGCACGAATCCTGCCGGGCTCCTGCTGAGAACGCTTCTTTCTTTGCACAGCTCTCTTTCATAAGCTCTGCACTTTCATAACACAATTGTCGCCATTTCAAACGCAATTGGATTCCAAGCAGCCTGTTTCCAGCGTCATGTGTGAGGATGCGTGCACATGTCAAGCGCTTTTCAATTGCGCAATTGTAACGCACATCCGTCACACACACACGAGTAGTCGATTGGCAGCTTCAAGTATTTATACGCTGAATCCATTGAAAATGCGTAATAAGTGTTATTTCCGTTGCGATGCCATACAACATGTACGCATTCCAGAGCTAGCCGTGTTCATCGCCTTTAAATACTTTTATATGAAATAATCTTTCGATATGAAGAGTATATCAAAACCAAGCTAAGAAAAACTCTGGCAAGCCCCTTTTTTTTAGGCATTTCTCGAAGATTATATAGTTTATTGTAATACTACTTTGTATTTATAGAGATACATGCTTGAATTTTGGGATGTACCTGCAATTAAACGTCGTCTTTAAGCTCTGAAAGTTTGACAACAATTGAGCCGGAAACACCGCTCACCGCTGCTCAAACTGTGCAGCTCCTCACAGACCGTCTCTATGTCTACATCCTGCTATAAGTTAATACGAATCTGTTTAATTATAGGGCATCTCTTAGTCGATTACACCTGATTGTAGCTCGCTTATTTGTTGATTTTCCTGTGCATTAAAATATGCGTTTGCCTGTTTCTTATTAATTAACAATGAGTAGTTGCTGCCAAGTGGCTGCATTTTAATTGGAATGGCTTTGTTTTCGTTACCGCGCCCCCTCCCCTTCACCTTGTGCTGCTGTGCAAAGTGCCTGCCACAGTGCCGCCTGCTGGCCACCTATAACATTCTTCTGCTGCTCCTTCTACTCCGGCTGCCTTGACTACCGTGTTGCGCTCAGCTCGGGTCGCACAAAGGCGCGCGTGAATTTATTATTGCATACTTTTGAGCGCACGCAAAAACTGTGTCTGCAAGTCGCATTTGCTTTGTGTGCTGACTGGCCAACTGTCTGCCTGACTGCTTCTGCTCCATTCTTGTGCATATTCATATCTGTTGTATACCCTGCAAAAAACGGTGTTACAAGGTCGTGAATATAAGCTCAAAGCAGGCAAGTTCAGAGTAAAGTGGGGAATCAGTATGAAAAGACGAAAGCCCAATCTTTCTAGAACTGCTCTAAAATGAGTCCTTATTTTATGACTACATCTATGTATGCAAATATAGCAAAGTCCGAAGATGATTTAAACAGGATGTGTGTTCCTAAATAATAAATTACCCAACATCCACGGTACACTTACAGGGTACGCTGTAGGCGTTAGATTTCTTGTAGCTTCATGGAGGTCAAGAAGTCCACCACGGCAAAAGGACATGGCGTCGACTGTGTCCTGTTGCCTTTTGAGCAACTGAAAACGTAGCGTTTACTTTTAGTTTTTTTCTCTCATTTCTTTTATATTTTTTACTTGGAATTTCTTAGCATGCTGCAATGTGAAAATTGTTTGCCATCAGCATCATCGTTCGCCCGCTAGCAGCGTCCTTCAAGCCGGTGCGCTGCTTTGTAGCATATCCTGGCATGGCATCCTTGCAGCTGCCAGCGCCCGCCCATTCAGCTGTTGTCTGCGCAGATGATCACCAGTGGAGCAGTTGCCTGTCTTTAGACCCAGACTCTTGTCTCGGTCTCAGCATGTGTTTTGTGTCACAGATTGTGTCTTTTTGGGTAAGGGGAAGACTTCTCGTCTCGTCTCATCTCGTCCCCGTTCCATTGTCTTGGGCAGCCTAACAACTGGCCAGGCAAGCAGCTGTTTTCATTTCTTTCTCAAAAGATATTTCGCTTGTCGTGTCCTCGTTCTCCTGATTATCCTGCTATCAGCCTCGCTTTTACCTTGTTTCGTTTGCGTGTTTTTTTTCTTCCTTTTTTGGTTCCCATTTTGACTTTTTGTTTTTGGCCCTCACAGCCGGTTATATGGTTCTTCCTTTTATATTTGTGTGTGTCCTTGATAAAAGGTTATAAGGTTGCCTTGATGTGTCCAAGGATATTTGCTATCTTGTATAAAGTTTGGATATGGCCGCCACTGAGTGCGAAATATCTATTATTTATTCTTGTCAGACTGGAAAATCAAGAATAGCTTTACTATTTTTCTTTAATTTACTTAAAATTTAAGTTTAAGAGTATAGAAAAACAACAAAGATGAAAATAGATGGCTAAATAGATACATAGATGAAGATATATGAATATAGATTGATAGATAGATGGATAAATTAAAGATAAATTAAGATGGATAGATAGATAGATGAAGTTAAATAGTTTGATAAATAAAGAAAGATGTGTAGATAGATAAATATGAATAGATAGATAGATAAAGATAGATTGATGAAGATGATGATGATAGATGGATAGATAGATGGATAGCTGGATTGAAGATAGATGAAGATGGATAGATACATGACTATAGATAGATGAAGATGAATAGATAGATAAAGAGAGATTGTTAAAAATGGATAGATAGATATGATCAAAACACATTCCGTGTGCATTTGGATTTTGTCTTGCTCAATATGCCCCCTTATATTCAGGTCGTATTTTGTTTATAACAATTTAATAATAAAACAAATATTATAATGTCCATTTAAATAAGAGCAATTCCTAAAAGGAATTGTCGGATTTCTGGGAACTCGTAATATAATTTCCATTGCGTTCAGCTTCGTTGCTTGCGACATTTTCTCTGCTGGGCCCCCCAAAATTTGTCACATTTCTCCCAACATGTGTGTGGCTATAAATACATATAATATCCAAAAGAAGGTATATTCTCTGCTACAAGCTATCAACTAACCCAAATTCTGTCTCAAGCTGTTGTCCATTAAATGTTGTCCTGTGCCACATCTGATGAGTTCCTTCAAGAGCGGCATCTGCTGCTGTCGCGCAGGCGGCGTCCCTAATAATGAGCAGCAGCTGCTGCTGCCTTCTGCCGGTCTCTCTCCCTGATCCATCTACTAAATCCAAATGTCTGCCTATGTGTGCGGCACAATGGGCATTGAGAATTGAGCAGCGTGCCAATGGCTTTTGTTCGCCCCTACCCTACCCTTCGCTCGGCTCAGTTCAGTTCAGCTCAGCTCAGTCCGCCCCTGCGGCTTACAATTGTTGCTGCGCTTAGGAGGACTAGGTTGCTTGGTTGCCCTCGTGGTTGCGTGTGTGTGTGTGTGTGTATGTATGTGTCAGCTCTCTTAATGAATGCCTAACAGGTGTTACAAGCACATACGCACACACACAAATTACGCGCCGAGGCAGCTGAAGACATCCGACTTGAGGCATTGGCATCTGTTCCTTGGCATTTCTTTACGAGCTGCTTGAATTGTTTTTCTACTTGTTGTTATACCCTATAACGAATGTAGTTGAGCATATGCATGCAGTTTGACTATATATATATATATATTATTTTTTCCAAAGTAGCCAAAATGATAAATATCGATTTCCAACCTCGATATTTTCTAATCTGCTTTGGATAGAGATCTTAAATAATAAGGAATATTAAAATGGAATAATAGAAACTTATGCTTCATGTTAAATTTCAATTCCATGCTACGAAATGGATTTTAGTAGAAGAGGAGCTGCTTAAGCGGACAGCTAGCGGCCTGTGCTTGCAGCTTGTTACGGGGTATCTTCTAGTCAAGCCAACTCGTCCTGCTCGTCCGTGTTTGCCCACAACAACTCTCTTTGATCAATTGATGAATAACTTGCTTATGAAACTTTTGCCTGTAATACATGACGCTGTCGCTGACATTGCCTCTGCTCCTGTTCCGCTTCCTACTCCTTCTTCTGCTGCTCCTGTTCAGCTTCCTACTCCTTCTTCTGCTGCTCTCTGCCCCCTCCCGCGCTCCAACTCGCCTACCGTAGTGTGTCGCGCATTGCAATCTTGTCAATATCCGGTTCAGTTTTCATGCTTCTGTGTATGTGGCATCAACTTAAATGTTGTTCAGTTGCTTCCGCTTTGTTTTAAGTGCCGCCTGCTGCCTGTTTGGCCTGACAGCTCATTTTGTTGGCAGAGTGTACCCCGCCGCTGGGTGCTACACTTCCTCCTCCTCCTGCCGGCACTCCGCAATTTCTGTTGCTTGGGGCCAAAAAGTTTTCTAATTGCAGCTGCTGTTTGATGATTTTCTGTTTTTTTGTTTTTTTTTTTGATGTCCTTTCGAGAGCAAGTACAAAAACTCAATTACAGACAAGCTGCATTATTGGTGCCGCACACACTCGTGCCACATGCGGCTGCTGCACAAGTGTTGCAAGCTGTCGTCGCTGCTGCAGCTGCTTTAAGGATATTCGTGAAGGAAGCACTTCAAGAGGCTGCAGCAGCAGCTGCCCGAAAACAGTTTCTTTGCATAAAAAGCCGCTTAGAATTTTTGCGCAAGAAAGTCAACAAAACGAAGAGCAAGAACCAGAAGCAGCAGCAGAGGTAGAAGCCAAAGTAGAAGCATAAAAATTAATAAGTAGATGGCAGCAATGATTACGTTTCATTTGCCATGGCTACATCTATCAGGATGTGTGCGTAAGTGTGTGTGCGCCTATTTTGCGGCGCATGCGTCAATACACACGCACACACACACACAAATACGCACGGAGAGCCAAAAAAAAAAAAAAAAAAGAAAAAGAAGAGCGAGCAAAAGAAGCTGAATAATACACCGGTTCCGACAGCAGCTGCGCCTCGCAGCAGCAGCGCCGCAGCCGTCGCAGCAGCAGCGTCTGCTCTACTGTTATCCTGCCCAACTGACTCGACGGTTGCCTGCCTGCTGCCTGCGTAGCCTTTAAGCCGTCTAACTGACTGCCTACAGCCAGTACACAACAACAACAAGAAGCACAGGCACATGCTGCCTGCCTGCCTGCTTGCTGCTCTGCTCAGCGCTCTCTTCGCTGCCTCTCTCTCTCTCTCTCTCTCTGCCGCGGCTGGCTGCGTCTTCTCCTTACATGGCAACTGGCATTCGTTGAACCCAATTAGTTCGACATTGGCGCTGGTCGCGCACGGTACACACGCGCTGCCTCTTCTGCTGCCACAGGCCATATAAACAGTTATAACAGTGCTACTGAAAAGTATATATACACACAGTTGATAAACAAAATGTGTAAAGGTACAAACAACCAAAAAATAGAAGAGATATTTTTTAAAATATGTGTGACCAGATATCATAAGACCGAAATTAACTAAAAGGCGTAATTTCTGTGTAGTTCTTGGCCGTGTATGTGTGAGTGTGTGTTGTGTACATGTACACACTTCATATTCGCACACTCACACACGCATCCTTTTACATTTTTTCCTTTGCTGCTGTTCGCAGTTTGAGTTTTTGTATATGATTCGTGCGGCCACCAAAAAGTATGCTACATTTTTGAGCCCAGCGCGCTCGTCTCTATATATATATATATATATTTATGTATATGTATATCTATATGTTTGTGTGTCATATACTCGCGCGCACACCCTCACACACACACACACACGCTTGCTCAGCGCGCTGTGCTTTGTTGTTGTGTTTAAATTAAATAATAAATTCAATGAGCGTCCAGTCGCTCGCTCGTTGCCTTTTGATGTTTTATATTGTGACATAAAAGCTAAAAAAAAGAAAACCCACACACACACACACACACAGCGCCTGTAAGTGTGTGAGTCAACATTTGCGCCTGCCATTCATAAGGCTCAACGTGTGGGCACTTGAGCAGTTTTTGATGTGTCGCCATTGTTGTCTGGGGGTCACACGCAACGAGTTGTCGCCAAGGGAGCAGCGGGCAGGGCGAGTAGCTTGTGTGCGTGTGTATATGTGTGTGTATGTGTGTGTGTGTGTGTGTGTGTGTGTGTGTGTGTGTGTGTGTGTGTGTGTGTTAAGCATGACGCAGCCTTCGGTCATTCGAACACAGAGTTAAGCATGGGGTAACACGCAATTTGCCTGTGCCTGAGCATTTTGGGCTTTAGGAATGATGCAATCATCAGGACACAAAACACGCAGCTGCGCCAGAGGGGAAAGCGATGGGTCGGAGGGGGGTCAGACAGGCAACACAGGGAAACGGGCAACGGAAGCAGGCTCCAATGCACGTAGGCACAAATCTCTGTTGTGACCCTATCACACACACACACACACACACGAACACTTATGACATGCACTCCTAAGTGGCTATCGAATTTCACATTTACACTTCCGCTGCAGACGACGAGAGACGCATTTCAAATTTGGTAGCGGGGGCAAGAAGAGACGGCAACAACAACTTCCGGTGCAGGAGCTGCTTTATATACGCGCATCCCTTGCAGCTGTGCCGCCGGCAGGTAGCTCAACGCCGAGAAGTGCCTGCACATCCTGCCTGCCGAGCATGGTTAAAGTGCTTGTTATTGAGCCTGTTGGTAGGGCCGTGTCATAAGCTCTGTTCCTGCGGATGGGTCACAGTCATGGCCAACAATTGATTGAAACTGTGCAGCTGCCATCGATCCTGACTGCCTGCTCCTGCCAACTTCTGCTGCTGTCAGCCATTTTGAGCTGTTTGACTGCATTAAAGAGAAAATAATCATATTGCTTACAATAGTTATCTACAGTTTATGCACGCTATAGTAGATATCTTCAAATAAGTTAGCCCTACTCGATTTTCCTGCGTATATTAAACTCTATAACCTTATTTCGTTGCTTCCTCTAGCGCATTGGCTGTCGCTTTTTGAAGGTCTTCTCCAATGTGGCGCCGCAGAGCACGGATCGTGTCGTGCAGACTGTGGGCAAGCAGAGCCAGGTGATTGATGCTGTGCGCGAGGTGATAACCTTGACACGTGACACGCCCATTAAGGGGCCGATACACAACTATGATCCGATGAACTTTGACCGCGTCTATGCGGATGAGTATGGCGGCTATGGCACCGGCACCGGCAGCACACGTCCCAGTCAACGTGGCGGCAATCGCGGCGGAGGCGGCGGCGGCGGCGGTGGTGCTGGAGGTGGCGGCGGTGGTGGATTCGGTGGTGGCGGCGGCGGCAACGGTGGCCGCGGCAATGATCGCTTTGGTGGCGGCCGTGGCGGCGGCGGTGGCGGTGCTGGCGTCGGCGGCGCCACTGGGCTCGGCGGCATGGGCGGACCACGCGACAATCCCTTCATCAATCCCTGGGCAAATGGCGGCGGCGGCGGCGACGCCGATGGCTTCGGCGTTGGCAACAATGGCGGCGGCTTCGGCGGCAACAACTTTGGCGGCGGCGGTCCATTCGGCGGCGGCAACTTTGGCAACAATTTCGGCAACGGGCCCAACGACTTTGGTGGCGGCAACCCGCTCGGCGGCGGCGGTGGCGGCGGCACCAGTAATCTGCCCAGCCTGGGCAACTTTGGCCAGAGCCAGGGCAGCAACAGCGGCGGCGCCGGCGGCTTCGGTGCCGGCAACAACAGCCTGGGCAACGGCCTGGGCGCTGGCTACGGCGCCGGCAACAGCAGTCTGGGCAACGGCCTGGGCGCCGTCAACAATGGCGGTGTCGGCGGACTTGGTGCTAACAACGGAGCTGGCGGCTTCAACGCGGGCGGCGGTGGCGGCGGCGGCAATGGCGGCTCGAACAACAGTGCCAACGCCTCGTCCAACATACCGCAGGGACATGATCCCAACAACAGCACACAGGTCACCATACCCAAGGATGTGAGTAGCTGCAAGCTCTAGACGCAAATTTAATGCTAATCTTTTGCCTTTATCCAACAGTTGGCTGGAGCCATAATTGGCAAGGGCGGCGGTCGCATACGGCGCATACGCAACGAGTCGAGCGCGTATATAACGATTGATGAGCCGCTGCCCGGCTCGAATGATCGCATCATCACCATTTCGGGCACACCCAAGCAAATACAAATGGCCCAGTATCTGCTGCAACAGAGGTTGGTGTCGCAAACAGACTAAAAGTATGCACAACAAATCCTTTCATATGACTTACTAAAATCCATACACACACACACACACACACACACACACATCCCAATCAATTCCCGCCTAGTGCCCAAACGTGCCTCTAAATCGAATCGAATCGAATCGTATCAATCAATCAGCCAATCAATCAGCCAATGCCTCAAACTAACCGTCGTCTCCAAATGCTTTCCGTATGGAAGACTAGTGATTTTGTTGTTTGGTCTCTGCTAATAACAATAAATCCCTTGTCTTCTTATGGCGCGCATTCTGCTCTTCATTTATAATAATTTCGGTGGTGCCACAAAACAATAAATAATAATAACAATAACAGCAACAATATATAACAATAAAATACATTTGTTCAACTTGTACTAAACGTGTCTCGGTCAACACACTCCCCCTCTCCCTACCCCTCCGCCTACCCTACCACATTCACATTCATTTACTACAGTGAAAGCTCGACGAGCACAAACTGCTGCTCACATGTTTTATAAATAATAATTAATATTTTAAAAATATTCCATTTTATTTAAATCATACAAAAAAATATATATTAAAAGCAAGCTTCAAAAAAAAGGAAAGTCTTTGAACAAATGAATACATTAAATAATTATCATTTTACATATTTTCAAATATTTGAAAATGATTGTAAATATCCAAAGATTTAATTGACGGCTGTTCCTTTTTCAGAGCTTTCACTGTACAAATAAGTTATATTTTTGCTTAATTTTTCAAATGCTTCGATGTGTGCGCTTATCGAAAAACGATTTTATTAATGCCTTGGCAATCGCTTGCTTTTCCACCCATCTTTCACGTTTTCAGTGTGCACGAGAATGGCAGGCGGAACATTTAAGTGGACTTCAACAACAACAACAACAAAACAGCCCAGATGAAGAGGAGGAGCTGCATCCACGTTTAACTTTAAAGTTTACTAAAACAAAAAAAAAAAAAAACAAAAACAAAAGAAAGAAAAAAGAAAACATAAGCAACTGATTATTGAGTGTCCTCCCCAATATCTAGAGAGTAATATAATTCTTTTCTAAGTTTAAGTATCTTCTACATACTCCCTACCCCGTCCCCCAAACCAACCCAACCCAACCCAACCCAACCCCCCTGCTACATATATATATTACAAATGTGCCCCACAAACCAACCTACAATTCTCTATACGAGCATACAATATATATATATATTATACATGATAAGGAGCATGAACAAATAAAGTATAAAATTAAACGAACTCCTTCTCGTTTCCGGTCTGGCGTTAACCGATTTGATGTGATGAGATGGTTGCGCCAGGGGCCTAGCTGGAGGCCGCCGGACGGGTCGCAGGTTGCGGATAGCGAACGGCCTGCCCGCCCGTGTACGGGCAGGTTAGCTGTGAATAGGCGCGAGCGACTTGTTACCTCGTTGCCAATAAACAGCCCCGGACAGCCAGCGGGTGAGGCGGATGTGAACGCCTTGTCGACCAGGCGCTTGTGGGGCCGCCTGTCAAAGCATAGCCCCACACACACGCGCGCACACACACACACACACATACACCCTAACTAACACACTAATCCATTAATCCAATCCTATTCCCCATCATTATCATCTCATCTCATCTCAATCCGGGCCGGACTAAGGTGTCATTCGAACCGTGCTGAGAGTCGGCCAGGCTGGAGGCCCGGATTAACAAATAGTTCAGTCGCAAACGGCGGGCTCAGGCAATTGGCGACCGCCTGTTCCAATCAGCCTTACCCGGGCACTGCGGATCTCTGCCCGGGCGGACCGTTTCTTACTCCGCCACTCGTGGGAATCACTAGCAATATGTATAACAGAAACTTTAATCAAAACAATCCAACAACAAATCAAAACCAGAATCACAACCGAATGCCGCAGAATTTCAATGCGCTCGAAGGCTTCAATTCCATGCGGAATATGCCGCCAAGACGCGAAGATTTTGGCGGGCAGCAGCAGCAGCAGCCCATGCCGCAATTGGGCATGCAACAATTCCCGCCGAATCAACAGCGCAACCAAAGCCAACAACTTGGCATGGGACCGGCGCCCATGTTCTTTCAAGATCGCTTCAATAACAACAGTTCCCTTCCACATAGCATGCAGAGACTGCCGAGTGGACAGCTCTTTCAAAACCAGGGTAATCTCACCTGGCCAAACCGAGATCCTGCAATCTCTCAGGAGCAATTCAATCGCAGTCCGTTGGATGCCCCACAGGGCAATGGAAGGCAGTTCAATCGCAGTCCGGATAGGGGGCAGGGACCTCTACGCGGCGGGCAGCTCAATCGCAGTCCGGATAGGGGGCAGGGACCTCTACGCGGCGGGCAGCACAATTCCAGCCCGGAGAGACCTTTGGAAATGCTGCGCGGGTCGATTAACATCAGTCCAGAAAGGGGACCGGGACTCTTGCGCGGCCCGTTCAACAACAACTCAGAGGGCGGGCGGCCAGGCGTTCTGCGCAGGCTGTTAAACAAGAGTCCAGAGAGAGGATTGGGATTCCTAAATGAACAGCAGCCGTCCAATCGCAGTCCGGGCAGAAACCCGGACCTCTATCGCAGGCAGCACAGTCGCAGTCCACACTGCGCAAGAGAATATAGCGGAGGACGGCGTAGCCGTAGTCCGGTTCGTGGCATGCGACGACTGTTGTCTCTGTCGCCTCCACGTAGACAGGATAGCCCATATCACGGCCTGTCCAGAGAATTGTCGCCGCCGCCGCAGCAATTCCGGCGAGATCTCAGCCCGGGGCCTAGACGTAGCCCATTGCCGTCACGTGGCAATGGGAACAATGCCGGCACCTGGCGTCCCATGGTGAATCTCAGCAGGCCGCAGAAAAGGGAGTTGAGCCGTAACGAAAATGAATTGAGACGGCAGCGTCAGAAACGCGAACCGAATATAACGTCACCGGGACAACCCGGTGGCAAGGGTGATCCAAACAGAAGAAACCTGAGCGGATCGCGCACCAAATGGTATGTGCGCTACCTCAAAAAGGGATTTCATCCCGATGAAGCCTTGCGCATGGCCAGGGAGCCTGTGCAGCCAGCAGCCAATTATCTACGGGGTCCCGATTTGCCTGCTGACGAACAGTTGCCGTCCTGCGAGAGTCCCCGCGAAGATTTCGCGCACAATAATGAGCGCCATGCTTTAAGTAGAAGTCCTGAAATGGAGGAGCGAAACGAAAGGAATCCCAACGAGATGACGGTAAGCCTAATGCCTGTCGGCTATCCAAATGAGAAGCTGAGCCATCAGGAAAAGTTGGATCTTGAGGAGGCCATACTGCAGGAGGTCGTCGCGGCTGGCGCCACTGCGGCAGCTCCCTTGCGTTTTTCCAGCATCCATTTTAAGGCGGGATTCCTGAAAGTGGACTGTTCCAATCAAGCCACCGCCGATTGGCTAGTGCATACCGCCGAACACATATACTCGTACAAGGGACGTCCTGTCGTGCCAAAGCTGGGTGATCCAAAGTCCAAGTTCTTCTACATTACGATTTTCCTGCCACGCAGCGAAGGCAAATCCGAGGAGTTTCTGCTGGGTCTGATTAGGTCACAGAACAAATACAACACCGATCTCTGGAAGGTAGTCTCACGCAAGGCCCAGGCCGGCGGCACCCTGCTCGTCCTCAGCATAGACAAGACCAGTGCCACTGATATAGCTGCTAACGATTATGCAATCTTCTATCGATACGGCACGGTTCCTGTGCGTGGGCTGCGTAAGAGATTTGGTGACAAGTCGCCGCCGCGACCCTCTAATCGTGTCGCAAGAAATTCCAAAGCCAAGCCGTCGAAACCTGTTAAGCAAGAAACCAATGCCACCCCCCAAAAGGCGAATCCTGTTGTGATGGATAATCCAGTGGAGGAGCCTGAGGATTCGCCGCTTTGCATTAATATCGCATCCGATGACGAGGGCGACAACTGAAGCTTATTAGCATTCTATTGGGTGACTTAAGAAGCAGATTGCAGAAACTATTTCAATAAACCTCTCAAAAGCAATTTCAGTAAAAGTCGTTTTAATTTTTCAGATTAGCAAAACGCTTCGAAACGACATAGCTCCGCCGTTCTAGAATTGACGCGGAGATGTGACGCTTCGAAACGACATAACCTCCGCGGCTCTAGAATTGACGCGGAGATGTGACGTTTCGAAACGACATAGCTCCGCCGTTCTAGAATTCACGCGGAGATGTGACGTTTCGAAACGACATAGCTCCGCCGCTCTAGAATTCACGCGGAGATGTGACGTTTCGAAACGACATAGCTCCGCCGCTCTAGAATTCACGCGGAGATGTGACGTTTCGAAACGACATAGCTCCGCCGCTCTAGAATTCACGCGGAGATGTGACGTTTCGAAACGACATAGCTCCGCCGCTCTAGATTTCACGGGGAGATATGACACTTCGAAACGACATAGCTCCGCCGCTGTAGAATTCACGCGGAGATGTGACGTTTCAAAACGACATAGCTCCGCCGCTCTAGAATTGACGGGGGGATGTGACGCTTCGAAACGACATAGCTCCGCGGCTCTAGATTTCACGGGGAGATATGACGCTTCGAAACGACATAACCTCCGCGGCTCTAGATTTCACGGGGAGATATGACGTAGAATTGACGCGGAGATGTGACACTTCGAAACGACATAGCTCCGCCGCTCTAGAATTCACGCGGAGATGTGACGTTTCAAAACGACATAGCTCCGCCGCTCTAGAATTTACGCGGAGATGTGACGCTTCGAAACGACATAACCTCCGCCGCTCTAGATTTCATGGGGAGATATGACGCTTCGAAACGACATAGCTCCGCGGCTCTAGATTTGAAGGGGAGATATGACGCTTCGAAACGACATAACCTCCTCCGCTCTAGATTTGACGCGGAGATGTGACGCTTCGAAACGACATAACCTCCGCGGCTCTAGATTTCACGGGGAGATATTACGTTTCGAAACGACATAGCTCCGCCGCTCTAGAATTGACCGGGAGATCTGACGCTTCGAAACGACATAGCTCCGCCGTTCTAGAATTGACGCGGAGATATGACGCTTCGAAACGACATAGCTCCGCCGCTCTAGAATTCACGCGGAGATGTGACGCTTCGAAACGACATAACCTCCGCGGCTCTAGACTTGACGGAGAGATATGACGCTTCGAAACGACATAGCTCCGCCGCTCTAGAATTGACCGGGAGATCTGACGCTTCGAAACGACATAGCTCCGCCGTTCTAGAATTTACGCGGAGATGTGACGCTTCGAAACGACATAACCTCCTCCGCTCTAGATTTGACGCGGAGATGTGACGCTTCGAAACGACATAACCTCCGCGGCTCTAGATTTCACGGGGAGATATTACGTTTCGAAACGACATAGCTCCGCCGCTCTAGAATTGACCGGGAGATCTGACGCTTCGAAACGACATAGCTCCGCCGTTCTAGAATTGACGCGGAGATATGACGCTTCGAAACGACATAGCTCCGCCGCTCTAGAATTCACGCGGAGATGTGACGTTTCAAAACGACATAGCTCCGCCGCTCTAGAATTTACGCGGAGATGTGACGCTTCGAAACGACATAACCTCCGCCGCTCTAGATTTCATGGGGAGATATGACGCTTCGAAACGACATAGCTCCGCCGCTCTAGATTTCATGGGGAGATATGACGCTTCGAAACGACATAACCTCCGCCGCTCTAGAATTGACGGAGAGATATGACGCTTCGGAACGACATAACCTCCTCCGCTCTAGATTTGACGGGGAGATGTGACGCTTCGAAACGACATAGCTCCGCCGTTCTAGAATTGACGCGGAGATGTGACGCTTCGAAACGACATAGCTCCGCCGCTCTAGAATTCACGCGGAGATGTGACGCTTCGAAACGACATATCCTCCGCGGCTCTAGACTTGACGGGCAGATATGAGGCTTCGAAACGACATAACCTCCGCGGCTCTAGATCTCACGCGGAGATGTGACGCTTCGAAACGACATAGCTCCGCCGCTCTAGAATTGACCGGGAGATATGACGCTTCGAAACGACATAACCTCCTCCGCTCTAGAATTGACGCGGAGATGTGACGCTTCGAAACGACATAACTCCCTTGATTTGGTCGGCCAGTTTTGATACAAATCCCAGCTGAAGTACCAGGCGAACAGACTCAGCTAGTAGGTGGATACAAAATAAAAATCAGCGACTGATATTTTTCTTTGCATACCTTAAGGGGCATATTGGGCCGTTAAATTTAAATTTGATTTTAAATAAGTCCCTCAACCGTCGACCAAAAATTAAGGTTATTTTTAATGAAATTGTTAATCGTAACGTTATTTAACGCCTAAATGGGCCGTTTTAAGGAGCATTGCGATGTGCCTTGGCCAAAAGTAAGTCCTCGTCCTGTTGATTTGGAATATGTTATAAAAAGGACGAAAGTCCGCATTCTAAGAGAAAAATCAGAAAAAATGAAGAACGACATAATCTCGACACGATCAACGGCGGAAGCGACATATCATCTTCAGAGAAATAAGTTTCAAAACGAAATCATTTTTTCGCAAAATATGACCTGTCGGAAACTTTGATGGCTTTAGATTCTGTAGACCTCCGCGAGTTAACCCTCCCAATATGAGCGGGATTGGGCTTTATTTGGTCGAGATATGGCCATTTAAAGTTTTCGAAAAATTTTCAATGGAAGGCGACCAGATGGGGTTTTTAGTATGCCAAAAATTATAGGTTTATATATTGGTTCACATTATCAGAGTGTTTAATTACAGGTGATTGTCATACAAAAAAAAAAAAATCGGAATGCTTAAACGACACCTAGATCAACATAATATAAGCTTGTGTATTAAAGAGAAAACATCGCCACGTTTTTAATTCAATAATAAATTATTAGGCATTAATCATTAAGTACAACACGTATTCAAAGATTGGATTTCTCCAGGCATATTACTAGGTCATTTAAAGTCTAATGATTAGAGTCTAGAGTATTTACATAATTCAATTCGATGCGATTAATATATATATATATATATATAGCTGCCAATTCGTTAAGATATATAAAATAATGAAGCCTGTGTGTGGATTAACAAATGTGTTTGAACTGGATATATATAGTAAATAGATGGGCAGATATTTAAGTGGATGCACTCAGGCATGGATTATCTTTAGCACCTGCACAATGGTGCACGATATACATATTTGTATACACATATAGAGACTTTTAGTAGCTGCTTATTAACTAGACTATTAATTAATATTGCATTCTGTTTGCGTTTTCAACAAATTCATATAACAAACTTAATTCCGCTTGGAGGAGTTGATTAAATATTTACAGCAGTGCGTCAGCAGATGTTTCTCGCCGGATGAGGAATTATTATTGTTGTTATTGTTATTATTATTGTGATGATGATGATGATGCTGCGGCGCGCCCAGCTCACGCGTATATATATCCAGACCATATTGACCCTCCTCAGGGAAGCTAAAAGATAAAAGATTCCAAATGAATTAAAAGTGTAAAAATATTATTGCCGTCCAACTCACTTAATGATGAACGTGACAATGTCATCCAGCGTGCTGTGCGTGACATATTTGGCCAGTTTCTTCTCCTCGATGCCGTTCTTGTGCAGCGTGGCCATGAAGTCGGTCAGCGGGCGCGACATGCGGAACTGCAGATCCAAGCTGCGGCCGGCAAAGATGAGCGGATCCTGGCGGGCAGAATTAGAACAAGTTAGAACCGGTTGCTAGTTCAATGCCAGCTGGTACCCACCTGATGTGTAATGGGTATGAGTCCGAAAAGTCGCGTCGCCTTGGTGGGACCCCACTCGCCGCTGGCGCAGTCCGGCAGCGGCACCATTACCGTTTGCAGCTCCTCGCAGCAGATCTGCAAACAGGCCAGAATTTAAAATTGAAGGAAGATATTTTCATTGAGTTGCTGCTCACCTTAAACTTGCACACAGACTTGAACTTCATGGGCTCGCCGGTCAGGTATTCCTGCGGCGTCACCGCATTGGCGAATATGTCGAGCAGAAAGGCGCCCGAGCAGGGCGCATGGACGCGGAACGCGACAATGTTGCCAATGACGGACTGCATCACGAAACGCTTCAGCGAGACGCCATCATAGGAGAGCTCCTCATCGCTGTCGTAAAACTTGAGGTTATAGTGGAATATCAGGCAGCTCTGCATGTCCGTAGGCATGGCTATGCGCACGGTGGCAGCGCCCGTGTCATCCGTGAAGACAACGGCGCCGTAGCCCTCGTCCGCAAAGTGCAGGCCATAGCGAAAGAAGAGCGAGCGCACAAAGGGCAAATTCTCGAATTCGCGCAGCGTAATGGGTCGTTTCAGCAGCTGCCACTCCTCCTGCAGCGGATAGAACTCGTAGATGAACTCGCGCGGATCGGTGAGAAAGTAATGGTCATCATACTCATAGCTGGAAGGAGGCAGAGAGACAGATTGAGATTTAGAGCGTGAGTAGCGGGACCCAGCACTCACCGCAGGCTGTCGTTCTTGCCGCGTCCCTGTTTGGGCGCCTCCTTGGCATTGACCAGATGGCGAGCGCCCCAGTTGCACTGAACGAAACGCCAGGCGCCGGCCACATAGACCGCATTCCACGAGTTGCGAAAACGTGAATCCTGAAACTTGACACCCGGCTGATAGCCGGCGCTCTTCGAATAGCCCTTGATCACCACACAGTGGAGGCCCGCATAGCTGCAGAGGCGCTTGAACAGCACATGGTAGCTCTCCGTGCCGTATTTGATGCCGCGCAGCAGTCCCATGGGCGTGTCGCCCCGCAGATCGTCGTCAAAGTGCATGGCGTTCAGATTCTTGACAGTGATCCAGCGGAAGATGGTGCGCGCCTTCTCGATGTCCGTGGTGCAGCGGCCCACTAGCTGGCGCACCAAATCCGTGAAGGTCTTCTGATCCTCCTGCGCCACCGAAATGGCAATGCGATCCACATCCTCGAACTCAATGGGATCCGTGTAGATCTGAAATTTGCTAACTGCCGGCGGCGCCGGCACCGGCGCATTCAACGGATACTCAATGGGTATGGCGCCCTCGCTGAACTCATCGTCGAGAAAGATGCTCTCGCTCTGCATGTACTCGGAGCGTCGGGCGCTGATCAGCTCCAGCATTTCGCTGGACTGGCGATCGACCAGGGCGGCCGTCTCGTAGCGCTCGTGCTCGAGCATTTTGCGTGTGATGCTCTCCTTTTTCTTGCTGCGCCGCAGTGTCATGTTCTTCTCGAGGTCCTCCTTTTGCTGTTCGTGCCGCAGCGTCAGAATGTTGGCCTCGTCACGATTGCGACGCGACGTGGCCAGCTCCTTCTCGAACTTGTGCGTCAGCCGCTGCAGTTCGCGCTCCCATTCGTCCTGGAATTCGTTTTGGATCTTGCGATCCTCCTCCTCGCGCTTGCGCGCAAACTTTCGATACAAATCGTCCTCCTCCTTGCGATGCTTCATCTCCAGACGCGCCTGCTCCTCGCGAGCCTGCAAAGAGAGTTGGTGAGCGGATTGCCAGCCAGAGAGAAAGCGCCAAATTTGACGTGCAGCTCGTTTCTGGCCATGTTGCAGCAGCTGCATTTGCGTTGCGGCTTGCCTCTTGCAATGCTTGGCTTGTTAACTTGGCTAATTATAATGCCACGCTTCAGCTGCGTCGCTTGGCTAAATATCTGACATTATCTGCAGTCCAAACCAAACTGCACCCCCCCCCCCCCTCCGCTCCTCACACCACCTACCCACTTCACTGCAAACAAATGGCGCACTGGTCACGCATTGCGTGCGCCTTCTCGATAACTGGGCCTTACGGACTGGGCGAATTTTTCTAATGCCCACTCGAAATTTCACCCGGCTTCAATTTACGGTAAATTTAATTCTACAAATTGCGGCGTGAGTGCAAAAAACGGCTTGAGACTCTTTCGCTGATCTTTAAGGTCAGAGAGACCAGCTTAAGAAAGGAAATATGGAATACAAAAATCCAGAAAATACTAAAAGGAGCTTTTTCAAGCTAAGTTCTACAATAAAGAACTGTATACTTATTAGATATGGCAGAAAACTACCCAACTTCACCCTGGTCACATTAAAAGTGTCAACTTCCGTTTAATGCAATGTATCAGAAATACGTATCCAATAAGCTTTAAACGTTGAAAACGTAGAAAGCATACTATTCTTTTGCCCCTTAAGTTTAACCCTTTTGCTGCCTTGAGGGCACATAAAATTCAATTAGTTGGCTTTTGTCATAATTACAGTTGCATGTTGCACTCAATTTCGAATTGGCCGGGCCGCATACAACATGTGTGGCAAATAATACGGCATTAAACAAATTAACTATGGTTCGCATTTAATTAATGCTTCCGCATGGGAATTTCGTAGCATTTAGCGCCACACACACATTAATAACTACATATAAGCCACAACAATATGCAATTAAAATCAAATTTCAATGTCAAGTTCAAAACAATAACTTTAAAACAAAAACAAACAACAAATGAGTAATAAGCAGCCGCAGTGGCAGTATTAACAACAACAATAACAACAACTAAATGGTTCATAGACCCGTTGACAATGGACAGTCGAATTGCGTGAGCGTCGAAAAAATGAAATATAATATAAGAAAATTGAGAGCAACAACATTTATGACGCCCACTGTGACAAAGCCCAAGCACAAAAGCAACAACAACAACTACAGCGAGAACAATAACAACAGCAGCAGCAGCCGAAATCGAAATGAAAACGAAAGTGCAAAAGCTTCGAAAATTAATTATTGCGCAAGCTACTTATACAATTTAAAAAAATTCCCCTCGCCGCCGCAAATAAGTATACAAGTCTGCATTAACGGTAAATTGGCCAGACTGCGTCTGACAAAAGTGCGCAAAAAGCTTAAAGTTAGGCATGAGGAAGTGTTTGCGAGCCAATAACAATTACATGGCGTGCATTGCATAAGGGCCGCAAGTGGCATACAGAGAGAGATAGAGAGAGAGAGAGAGAGAGAGAGCGAGAGCGCAGTGCGTCACGCACACAGTGAGAGAGCATGCAAGAGAGCGCCAAAGAATGACGCTGCCGACCGCGCTGCTGCTGCTACCGCCGCGGCTGTCAGCTGAATGATGAAGCAAATGCGGCGACGTTGCCGTTACTTTCACTCTGGTGCGCATAATTTAGATTTAGCAAACGGCGCAGCGTCGACGTCTGACGCTGACGTCGCTTTTAGTGCAGCCGGAATAACGAGTGACGGCGACGCACACACAGATATCCGTATATGGTAATCTATGCTGCCAGCACAGCGACCGCGGCAGCGGCACACTGCTGGCCAAAATAATGTGTACAACTGCGTTAAAGCAGCTGCAAATGAGTTCGCAGCGTTGTTTTTGTTGGTGGGTGTGTGTTTGCGAGCGTGTGTGCGTGTGTGTGTGTGTGTGTGTGCGTGGCAGTTGTAAAACATGCAAAATTTTTAATGATTGCATGCATGCAATTTTTCACATATTTTCTATTAGACGGCGCTTTTTTGTTGTAGTTTGTAGCTTTTTTTTGTGGCTTTTGCGGTGTGGCAACAACAAAGCCATCAAACACCTGTTCGAAATTTGTTAAATTGAGCGTTGCAATAATATGCGCCTGCTGCTGTTAAGATGTTGTAGTTGTTGTTGTTGTTGCTGCTGCTGCTGCTGATCACTCGCGTGTGGCATTCTCGAAAGTGAAAGAAAAACTGTTCGTGGTGCCACCAGCCAAACGAACAGATCACACACACACACACACACACACACACACAAAAAGGCACAAAAACTTGTGCGATTTTAATTTCGTTTTTTTGAAATCGGTTTTTCTTTTTCTATTTTTTTTTTTTTTTTGTTTTTACGTAAAATGCGATTATAATGCTTTCACCATCATGCAGATTTGCAGCGTCAAGCGATTACAAGTGCCAAGTCATGCGCCAAAGCTAAAGCTAAAGCAGATCTGCCATACATAAAGATATAGATGCATATGCACATAGCCATAAATTGTAATCGAGATGGCAACAGCAAAAGCTTTTGGTCACAATTTCAGCTAGTTGGGAAAATGAAATGCATTTTCTGGCATATCTGGCTGAAAAACGGAAGCCAACGGAAGATGCTTGAAATCGGAAATATAAATAAATATAGATATTAACTATGCTGGTCAACTCTTCTTCTTCAGACAGCAGTCGCTGCTTTAACTGTGCTTCTCACTTAAGTTAGTCTAATTAATGCAACTCTTGTTAGTTCTCGAGCTGGTTTGGACAAGTGGCTCGTGAAAACAAAAGACTTAGGCAACAAACTTGAGCGCACAAGTGCAAATAGCACACTAGCCTACATAATCATGACTTTGCCTGCCATTGCATTAATTAAATACCCCCAACCCAGCTCAACTCAACTAGCTACTCGGCTCGGATCAATGCGAGGCGGACATGGCAAAACATAGAGCTGGAGCTAGAGCTGGAGACGGCAACAGACGAAGCATTGCACAACCGTTTGTTTACAAGACACAGCTAGGTAGATTTTATGTGTGCGTGTGTGTGTTATTGCCAACCCGCTATAAACGAGTGTAACATGGATTGCTGGCCAGCACAGACGGGCAGTTAAATTTCATTAGATGTTCTGCACTAAATAATTTCTTAATTTGCGGCCAGTTAGAATAGATATAAGAGAGGGAGCATATTTATATATATATACGTACCAGGTAGAAATCAATTGGCTTCTCGCGCGCCTTATTGTAGGCCTTTTGTATTTCGGTTTGTTTGAGCGCATGCGCAATATGCAAAGCGCTCGCATCGAAGCGTCCATATTTGTAATCGGAATCGTTTTGGGATGGGGAGCTCACCTCCCGCCCGCCGAAGCCGTTGGGCGTTGATTGGCGCGAACCGAGGCCGCCGCCGACGCCAACACCTGCAATGAGTGTGCAAGTGTTAAATACGAGCAACTGCATCCGGCTGCTGTCGAGGCTCACCATCGATTTCGGTGCGTGTGCCGCGTATTTGCTCGTTCACGAATTTGTTAGTGCGCGGCGCATTCAAGGCCTGCCGAATGCCCACCGCTGTCTGGTCCAGATGGCCGGGTCCGCTCTTTGGTACATGTGAACTGCAATAGACCTGCGCACAAAGCTCACATTAAAGATCAACAATGGGGAAAAAAACAAAAAGAAAAAACCGTTTATCATGATGAAATGCCTCGGCAATTGGCTTGGGTGATTTGTACAAACAGATTAGCCCGAGACAAAATGCATATTACGCATAGATTGTTGGGCAATCTTCAAGTTGAATCACGCTTCGTGCTTTTGTTATGCGTGGATCATATTGAGTGAAATGTCTCTAAAAAAGGCGTTTTTTCTTCAAAGATGTCTTGATGCTCTAACCTTATAAAGAACTGCTTGGTAACGCGGCCCAAAATGGACACAGTCTCAAGTGCCAGAATTGGCAGCTTAGTTGACAAATCAAAGACGATTTAAATATAGCTGGAAATGATGAGCCTAACTCAAACATACCCTGTTAATAGGTCTAAAGTGTCGCACTGTTTGCTTAAGTAGGTTATCCAAACTTGGCAACCCTGGCTGTTATAGGCCCTGGGAAATGTTTTCCATGTGAATTGACATTTAGAGCACCTGCATACAAAGTTTGGTGCATATAGCACTTAAAGTTCTCGAGTTATGCTTAAGAAACCAAAATTGGTGGAGATTTCGGGCAGACAAAATCATTTCAATTTCTAGTCTCATGTTTTTATAGCTTAAAGATCGTTTAGATACATGTATAGACATGGACATGGCTATATTTATTCAGCTTGTCGACCCTGGTCCAAAAGGTTTTCTTTTGCTTGTATATTCAGCCATTTTTAAAGGGTATATTTTGAATTACAGGGTATAGTGATGTGCTGATATGTTTAATATGGCAATTTCGAGGCACAAAATTGTAATAGAAAATAAGTTTAAATATGATTGCATTTATTACAATAACAAGACAAATGTTATTGTTTAATATTCTGTCTACTTGCTTTAGAAATTGGATAGAAAACTCAGCGAATATGCATGTTAATTAAATTATATTCTTGTAATTTGTTTAGCGCAGTCATAAATCAAATTTTTAACTGTTTAGTTTATAAACTGTCAAACAATGTTACGTGCAAAGCTGCGAGACTTTGCGGCAACCGCTTCACCTACTCGCAGCTGGAGGCCGCCTTTTAAAGCCATAAATCTAGGTATATATATATATATATGCATATATATAGATATAGATATAGATATAGATATAGATATAGATATAGATATAGATATATACATATGTGTCTGACAGACCGCAGTGACACACATTTGGCTAAGTGCAATAACAAAGTTATTTATTGTTATGCATGCGGCGTCGTAGTATGCAAAAAAAAGAGGCAGCTGTGCAAATATTTCAACTTGCTGCACGTTTGTCGCCTAAGTCTTTCGTTTTACTACGTGCCCGCTCACCTCTTTGTCGTCCTGCTTGTGTTGATTGTTGAAATATGTCTTGAGCGTCAGCTTGGTGCCGCAATGGACGCACTTGAAGCAACCGGAATGAAAGAATGTGAAATCCTTGAGCGGCCCCACGCGATCCACCTGATAGACGGTCTCGCTGCAGCGCAGGCAGGTCGACTCGTAGAAATTTGGCCGATACATAGTTGTTGCTCCTGTTGTTGCTGCTCTTAACTGATTTCCGGTTATCTTCTCTCTCTCTCTCTCTCTCTGTGTGTGTGTGTGTGTGTGCGTGTTTTTAGTTTTTACTTTTATTTTCAAATTTCACTTGCAATTTATATTCTGTTTCGATTGTCTCGCTGTCGATTTGTGGTGCGGCACGTTTATCGGGTTCTACTTGTTGCCGTCGTCGTGACACTTTCGGTTTGGCTTGTTCAGCTCCTCTATGTTAATTTATTGGCCAGCCAATTGGTGCGCCATGTTCCACATCAGCTGCTGCTGCTGCTGCTGCTCGAGCCAGTAGCTGCCCAAATAAAAAAAAAGTAACGAAAAAACGCATAAAATAAGTCACAAATGCCAAAAATTCAATAAATGGTGAGACGACCGACTGGTAAATACCCTCTAACTGATTTGAACTAGTCTACTCCCACACACACATATTGAAGCTCAGGCTTTTTGTTCTCATTTCTCCAAATTATGTTAAACATTTTCCTTAAATACATTTACTTCTTATTGTTTAATCTTTATCAATAATTTAGGGCTTGAAAAGACACTTACCTACGTGAATATAACTAAAAGGAAAGTTATATATCCCAAAGTCTTAGAGCTATTCTAAGAATAAACTAAACTAACTATTTATCAATCTATCAACCAATCAATCAATCCCTCTATATCTATATCTAGCTGAGTGTCTATCTATATATCTATGTAAAATCGATATTTATCGAATTTCAATATGCCCATTTCCAGGGTATACAGGGTATACAAATCAAACAAATTTAAAGCAGAATCCGCCAGCATCGCTTGTGTGTGGGCATTTGAATTTCCTTTTAATACGCGCTGCCCCCTCCGCGGCAAACGCCCAACTTGGTCATATCAATGGCCAGCCAGCACGAAGACGGCTACCAAAACTGGCCAAAAGCCAAAAGCCGCCGTCGCACGGCTAAAAAGTCAAAGTCAAAGCCAAAGTTGCTTCATTTTTCAGTTTTGTGTGAAGGCGGCCAAAAAGTATATACATATATATAGATATATATAAAAAAAAAAAAAACTTTCATTTTTGTTGGTCTGTGGAAAATAAAATTAATGAATTTTAATCAAGTGGACGCGGTGGACAACGGCCGACAAATGTGTAGGGTATGAAAGATCTGTCTGTGCCTGGCAATGGCATTGCCATTGACCTCGCCGCAAACGTGCAACAGTTGAACTCGTTGCGGCTGCAGCGTGCAACGTGCAACGTGCAACGGAAAAGCCGCGCGCCTGGCACCAGCTGCAGAAGGAGGCCGTCGCCATTGAATTGTTTTTCTTTTGCCATTTGATTAATTGCAGCGATTGTTGTTGTTGTTGTTTTGTTGTTGTTGCTGCTGCTTTTCCACAATTAAATCAGAGTTGGCAAACCATAAAACACACACACACACACACACACACGCGTGCGGTTAAAACAACACAAGAGCATGTAATATTAATTGATTGTTGCAGTTGCATTTGCACTTGCCTTTGCTTTTGGCCAAAATTAAAACTAATGCGGTTTTATGGCAGGCTTTGCTTTCTTTTCAAGTTTAATGAACGTTAAAAGAGAGAGGGAGAGAGAAGGGGGAGGCGTAGGGGGGTAGGCTGTTGTCTTTGTGCTTAGCGCGATTGCGGCATCAATCGCAGGCGCATTGAAGGTTGCTGCCCGCTGCTGGTTGCATGCCGCTTGCCACTTGCCGCTTGCCATGTTGCAATGTAAATGCAGGCAACGTTTTGTAACACCAAATTATTTTGATTGCCTGCAAAACCATTTTTCAAGTTCCGCTTTTGAGGTTTTGCTCTCGATCGAGCGTTACAAATGCAATTAGGGGCCGAGGGGAAGGGCAACCACATCTATGATTAGCATTTAGCTTTTTCTTACAATGAATGCACACGATTAGCAGCTTTGTAGGGCTTTTAGTTAGAATATGAATGCAAAATGCCCAATATAGAAAGTTAACTCCAGTTAAATGTGAATTTTGAGGCTACTTCTCCAACTGTTCCCACGTATTCATAGATAAATATTCGGTAATAAGTCTATTGAATATGGATATATACAACAAAAACTGTTCTCATTTACTTTTTAAAGATATTATTCTATTCTATAACCCTCGATTCATTGTTCTATTAACAAAAAGACTAGTCATTAACTGTTCCCATTTATTTATCCTTTAGATTTCAAGATCTGTTCTCACTCTTTTTACAAATATTTTTTCTACTTACTTTAATTTTAGAAGATCACTTTCAATACAAGAAAAACTTTCTAATTAGAGTTCTTCTTGCAAACCAGAAATGTCATATATTCCCACTTTTTATTCCTTTGGATTTCTGCCTTAAAAAAATGATACTGTTTCTACTATTTTTGAATTTTGACATTTACTCATATGTTAGCTTATAAAAAACTTCAGAAATTTTCCAACTGAAGACAGGTAATGTTACACGTAAAGACTGTCTATTCCGTGTTCTAATTGTCACAAGAAACCCGTCAGAAACTGTTCCCACTTATTTGGCTTTAAATACGTGTATTCTCCTACACATTTGAATCGCCCAAGATTTGTTCAATAATATGTTAAACTGATTTTCTCAATTAATACCAGTTTAAGGCTAACACCAAAATGGTCTTATATGCTTTTTAAGCCGACAGCTCACAGCATTCCAATCCGCACTCATCACAGCTCAACTAAGTAAGTTCTGTCAATGGGCTGTCCGTGAGGTGAATGATAGGCCCAGGCTTTGGGTAAATTAATTTGGCGCCGCTGGCAGCCCACACAGAAATCAATCGGCATTTGCGAGCCATGAATGAAACGCCCACATGAAGAGCAGCCGCAGCGGCGAGCTGGCGGAACTGTGATGCGATCACAATCGATGTGATTGAATGGTCTAATTAGAGGCTGCTTTTGACATAATTAGCGTGTAATGATAATTGTAATGACAGGCGCTCAAAGAGTTGGACATGTCTGGCAAATCGTCGGCCCCAGCTGACAAAACGCCCCGCCAAGAGGCCCCGTCGCTTACATCACAGTCATCACGATTCGCCAGCTCGACCAGGGCCAGCGAAGTGTGACTAAGAAGCGTTTCAGGCGCTCTTCCTATGCCCATTCCTATTGCTATCGCATTGCCGTTTAAACAGAACTCGGCTCGGGTTGGGGACTTTGTGTGCTTAGTGGGCGTAGAATTTCGCACATGCCAAGCATAAAACTCATCTCATGTATCACTCGACTTAAAATTTGTTTTCCAACTCAATGCATTTCTACAATGCTGTGCGGAAAAATTTCACAACAAGGCCAGTTGGAAATGCATTATACGAATTATACGAACTTTTAAGAGATAAAAAACACACAGTGAAAGAATCAAAAAATCAACATAATATAAACCAAAATTGAAGAGAACGTGTCCAAGTACTTAATTAACATATTTAAACGACGAAGGTCATTCGAAACCTGATTATTACAATATAATCATATGCAGCTGGAAACATTTGAAATTCTTATTTAGACGCCACAAATTGTGTTTCGTTTTTAAATACTTAATTTCCTATTACGCAATACCGAAATTCTCTCAAAAAGTAATCCAAACTTTAAACTTGCCATTAGAAATCGGAAATATTCAAATAAACAGTTTGGGCATGATGGCATTATTTCGGAATAGTTTGTATATAAAATCAATTTTCGATTCATAGAAAATCGACGTAAATAAAAGAAAACGAAAGTCGCTCAATCAAAATATTTAAATGGATTAATTTCGAATAAGCTATTTGCATATAGAGCGTTGGGTTTTGGTGTTTATCAATTTGCTGCGTGACCGTTTTGGTGGCAAGTTTGTGGCTTGAGTCTTTTGTTTGGCACAGCCAGAGAAACGATAACAATGCCTATCGATATTAATAACAGTAAAAGACGCAATGCAACAGCAACAAGGCGAACACTTTAATGAGCTTGTATTGGCATAATTGCCGCTGTCAAGAGGTAGCAACAACAGCAACAATAAATGAAATGAATGTCTAGATAAAACACAGCTTGTTTATATCTATAACTGGTTTCCAGTCATTAGTAATGAAACAATCATAGTTATTTAAACAAAATGCAAATGATTGCGTCACTTTCGACCGCTGCACACGGGCAAAGCAGATAAAAATAAAAACGAAAATAGAAAAAAACAAAATACAAACTCACATTTAAAGTGCGCGCTTACGAAACGAAATGAATAGCATTAAAAAGAAAAAAAAAATGAATGAAAAAGATAACTGTGGCTGCCGTTTTGCCATCTACTTAGTGTGGCAAATGAAATGCGCAAATATTGGAATAATGGAATAATGGAATGTGGAAAGCGGGCGCAAGTCTTGTTAATGTCTTAAGCAAATGGCTGCTTTTCGTACTTTTTGCCTTGTGCTAATTGCAAGTGTGCTAAATTCCGGCTGCTAATTAAAAAGGCCGCCCCAACAATGGGCGAGAACTGTCGAAAATAGTTTGAAACTAAACAACACTGAAACGCAGTGTGCACTAAATTACACAGACGACGTTGATTATTTACGTACAAAACAGACAAAAGGGAAATAAAAACACAAATATGCAGCAGCAACAACAATGAGAGCAGGTGCCTTCTAACTGACGCCTGCTCCTATACAATCCTCTCTCTCTCTCTCTCTCTCTCTTTTTCGTTTTGTGTGCGTGTGTATGTGTGTAGCTGCGACGTCAGCGGCGCATGCTTGCAATCTTTCACTTTTTTGTGTGGCTGCGCTGGCGCGCTCCACTTTTTGTAAATTATTTCTCGTCTCTTTCCATTATTATTATTTATTTTTGCCTTGATTATACACACGCGATATATACATACATACATACATACATATGCAAGTGCATGGCTGGAAAGTTCGCTTTAGACGGTATGCACTTTGGAGGCCCTTGGCTCCTCTGTTCTGCCACCAAGCGTTTGACATACTTTGTATTTCAGCATTTCAATTGTTTTCTGTTATTCTTTAGTGTTTTGGTGTTTTTTTGTTGTTTTTCGTTTTTAGCTTTTTGTTTCGTGTGTTGTTTTCTACGCAGCTAAACAACTTTCTTCTCATGCGTTTTGAGGGGCGCGCGTTGTGCAAAAGTATTTATGATAAATTTCACACACACATGCAAACGGCATAAGCATAAGCTGGTATAGCAACAAAACTCGCCACTAAAACACACACACGCATACGCATACACACACACACACACACACACTCACACTCTCGCACACAGTTCAGTGAGCAGAGACACAAATGTTTGAGATTCTTTATTATATATTAAATTTTTGGCATTTTTGTAATATTTTCGGTTTGTGTGTGAGTGTGCAAACAACGGCGCAACAATATACCAACACAAATGCAACTGTAAACGGGAATGTAACAAATTTCATTACCAAACGAGCACATACATATAAACACACACAAGTGCAGGGCAAAATAAAACCGACCGCTTCGCACGCTTATTCGTTGACGATCGCTATGGAACTGATCCGAGCTTTGAGACATGTGCAAGCTCTAGGCCAAACAACGAGCTTTGAGTCTGTGCTGGACTGTTAACTAACAGAACATGTAAACATAGAGATGAATAGAAACTTGGTATACCTGTTTTAAGGGTTTCAAAAATAATAGCAAACAAACAAACTATGGCCAGTAGTAGGCGAAATAAATAAGTGTAATTCAAATTGGATTTTTTCACAACAGCTACTACTTTTAGTGTTGTAAAAAGCGATTGCACCTGCTACGGCTTGCGCTCGAGATAAGGGAAACAGCTGATGGCACAGATATCGACGCGCCGCCACAGTCAGTTATCGTCCAGCGTCAAATCTAACAAACAACTATTGGCAATTGGACTAAATTGCATTTTTGGGTTGGCTTTCACAATAGGATGGGTAATTCTATCGGTATCGTAAGCGAGGACGATGAATCATTTGACATAACCGAGGATGGATTTGGTTACAATGTTATCAATTTCACAGTCAACACCATGGACGTGCATTTTCGTGCCCAAAATAATCACCCGAACAATCTGCCCGTTTGTGAAAAGCCAAATGTAGATAAATTTCGAGTGAGCATGATATTCAAAATATATTCGTTTGCACCGATGACTAATACATGGCCCATTGCAGACCACAGACATGTACAAAGAGGTAAGAGCACGCAGCAGCCTGGCCAGCAAGCCCACAGAGCAGCGCTGGAATCTGATGCACGCACTGCAACAGCGCGAAAATGGCCTCGCCTCGCCTGGCAGCGACTCGTTCTCACCAAATCAACAGCGCTACTTCTCCAACATGTATATACCCAATCATAGATCGATGCGTCTGATGTCTCTGGACGCCAAAGTGTTTGTGACCAAGTTCAATAAGAGTGGCAGCAAACTCCTGACGGCTTGTCAAAGTTAGAAATCTACTTAACTGGTTTTGAATGAAGTTAATGCGCAATTATCTTGCAGATGGCTTTGTGCGTATCTATGATGGCTCCAAGGGCACGTATCACTTGCTGAATCGCATCAATGCCCGCGATGTACAGTGGAGCATCACGGATGCTGACTTCAGTCCGAACGGTCAGCATTTTGCCTACTCCACCTGGTCGCGCTCATGTAAGTCCCATTTGAGGCCTTGAGCTTCCATGTTAATTTTCCACTTTTTCCAGTCTATATAATGTCACTTAATGGCTCCGACGACGATTGCCAGTGGATCGATGTGAACGAGACATCAAGCAGTCGAGTCGCCATATTCTCGCTTCGCTACTCGCCCACGGGCGACAAGATTATTGGCGGCAGCAACAATGCCACCGTTATAGTGGGCGATGTTCAGACGCGTGCCACACAGATTCTACGCACACATCGCATGCCCCAGACGGACGTGAATGCTGTTAGCTATGTGAACAACAATGATCCAAATGTGATAATAGCCGGTTGTGACGATGGCCTGCTCAAGGTGTACGATTTGCGCACATCGTTTCGCAGCCGCAGTCTGTCCAAGTGTGTGGTTTCGTTCATTGGACACTTTGATGGCATTACGTACATTGATTCGCGAAACGATGGCTACCATGTTCTTTCCAATTCCAAGGATCAGAGCATTAAAATCTGGGACATGCGCCAGCCCAGCAATCTGCGTTTTCGCAGCAACGCACGACAGCATCAGCTGGCGATGACCAATTGGGATTATCGCTGGGACCGCGTGCCGCGCGAATGTAAGTAACTAGTTTTGATACTTCATATATAATTGTTCTATACATTTATATCTATATGCGCGCAGTTTACAATCCACACAAGGCGCTGGATGGTGATAGCAGCATAATGACATATCGCGGGCATCGAGTTAGCAAAACCCTGCTGCGCGCCAAATTCTCCCCGATGGAGCAAACCGGACAGCGTTTCATATACACAGGCTGTGCCACAGGGCGTATTATAAGTAGGTGCTATTAACTTATGTCTAAACACCTATTAATCATGTTCAATTTGATGCAGTTTATGACGTGCTGACTGGCAAAATTCAAGAGGCTATTGAGGGACACAAGAATGTTATACGCGACCTGGACTGGCATCCAGTGCGCTCTGAAATTGTCTCCAGTTCGGTAAGGCTGATAAGGCGTTGCTTTTTGGTTTTGTGCTGTGACCTTAACCTTTGATATCTGCAGTGGGATACGCACGTGAATCTGAACAACTACAACCGGAATATGGCCACACAAAATTTGAAGCGTCGACGCAGCCAAACGCAGGACACAAGACCTTTGCGACGTTCGCGTCGCCTAGCTAACCGTAATAACTTGCCTGACTAGATTAAGCAATTATTTGTTTTTTAGCGTTGCCTTTTGATATTGCATGTTGTATAGATTACGTTACATATTTAACATTAGTTAATATATAAGATAATTACATTCAGTTCTTAGGGCTTACCAAGAAATCAGACCACCAACGCTATAAACCAAAACATCACACATAGACATAAAATTCCCTCTTGGTTCTCGCGAACAAGACTGAAGACACATCGTAGAACTGCGCCAGCAGCCATTACAATCCCAACATACCCGTTACCACAAAACTCAGGCATAATTTTAATGTATGAGCGTACACTTCCCTGGTATCTAATCTAATCTGAGGCCTAGCGTGAAACTGCGCTAGCAGGCTCTGCAATCCCGACAACATAAAACTCAGACATCATTTTAATGTATGAGCGTACGTTTTCCTGGTATTTATTATAAAGTATTTTATTGTTACATATTAAACATGAAACTATGTACAAAATCTAATTATAAAAACTTAATGTTTAAGAATTCAGATGTGAATAACATTTTGTTTATTGCCTGAGCTCTAGATGCCTGAGAAGGCCTTAACTTTTACTATTTTCCTAATATCCGCCTGCTTCAATTTTTGATGTTTTATTTTACTGGCGATGTAGCGTACTTTATTCTTAACACCACCCATATATTTGTCCTCTTTACCCTCCCATAGGTTTAAAATACGCTCCGCATCGTTTTTCACCTCCACAATCTTCAGTTCAATATTGTTGTCCAGCGCGTATCCAGTTATTTCAGCCAGCGTCGCGTTCTTGAATGCATTCATATTTAATATGTGAAATTTTTCTGCACAAAATGAAGAGATTTTGAATACATTGTATGAGTTTTGTTTTTCAATTAATTGCTCCATTGATAAGAGTTCGCTGCTATCCTTTGCTGCCGACGAATCGCTGGAGCATATATTATCAGTTTCTGCTGCACTTACTTCGGATTCGAGCGTCTTGGTAGTTTTCTTCGCTTTGGCAGGTGGAGGCTCTGTGCCGGCTGCTGCCTCTGTCGGCGGTGTATCCACATCGGCGACCTGTTTTTTCGACTTCTTTTTAGTTTTGGACGTGGTTTCCTCTTCAATGGACTCTTCTTGGATTTGGGTTTTACTCTTTTTGCATTTATTCTTGGCGGGTTTTTCATTAAGTTCTGTTTCTTCTACAATAAGCTCCTCTTTGTTTTCTGTTTTACTCTTTTTGCTTTTCTTGGCAGGTTTGTCAAGCGGATTTTCCTCTGGCGTTTCGACCAGCACTTCTTCAGTTTTCTTTGATTTTTTCTTCTTTTTGTGCTCATTTGTTGCTGCAGTGGGCTCGATTGGCGCTGGCGTTTCCTCTGCAACCTCTTGCTTATCCTTCTTTTTCTTTTTGCGCTTTGGAGGGTTGGCTTCCTGTGTCTCCAGCTCTTCTTCTGGCTCAACAGCATCCTCTTCAGCAGAACGCTTTGATTTCTTTTTCTTCTTTTGCTTCTGGACGGTTTCTGCTGGCAGTACAGCTTCTGGCTGATCCTCCTGTTCCTGGCTTTTGTCCTTCTTTTTCTTCTTCTTTTTAGGCAACTCCACTTCGTTTTCAGTTGGAGTCAAAGCTGCTTCGTTGCTCAAGCTATTCGCTTCAGCAGCTGAGGCATCGTTGGGATTGTTATTGGACGAGAGCCTCTTTTTCATAGCTTCCATTTTCTGCTTAAAGTAATCGTTCACAGAGAGTCCAGTGATCACCGTGTGTACGCCTGCAAAGTTGGGATTCACCGGCTGCTCTTCTTCCTCCGGCTGTTGTTCAATTTGGACAGGCGTCTCAATATCATCGGTAGCCTTTTTGCCAAATATGTTGGCCAGGTCCTTTTCGCTGTACTGAGACAGATCCTTGCCACGCGTAAATTTCTTGTAATGCACACGAGCTTTACTGCTCTTTGACTTCTCCTCTAGCGATATGCCACTGATATTTTCCTTCAGCGTCTTGGGCTTGGCTTCTTCAGCAGCAGCTGCTGCCTTGAAACCAAAGCCCATGGGCCGGGTTTCTTCTTCGGAAGCGGATGCATTGCCACCTGCTTCATTGTCGACATCTCCATTAAGCGCTTTCAGTAGACCATTAAAACCCTCCTCGTGCGTGGTCCATTGATCGTCGCGCGTCTCATAGCCCAAGCCCTCCGCATCGTTCTTGAAGCGCACACGCACAAATTCCTGAGAGCCATCCAGGTTCGCACCGAGACCTCTACCCTTGGACCAGCCCATTTTTTCGAGCATTTTCGTGCCAAAACGCGTATCATCTGGAAATAAAATACAAAATATTTTTTAAAAAACGTAATGTGATGTTAGTTGGAAGCGTTTCATTTTTGTATTCCTCTTCATTCACCTTCGTAGAGCGCCTTTCCGCGCGGACACAAGTTGTACCGTTTGCGGCGACGCGGTTCTGCAAGCATAGCCATTTTTATTGTTAATAACTCGAACTGTAGCCGTATGCACTTTTATTTTATAGTTTTGTTCACAGTTAATATTTATAATAAACTTTTAGCTGCAAATATGCAAGCGCTGCCCATGCTCAACACGTGGAGAATGGCAGTACAAGAGTCGAGTTAAAACAGCTGTTGAGTTTGGCCGTCATGCATACACGACACTGGCATGACAGTTGTGTAGTGTGTGGGCCTTAATGTTAGTAACGCATCATATGTACATATTTATTATAGTTACTTGCTTTTTTATATTTAAATTCTACATTTAAGCAACGTTTTGACATGTCAACTATCAAGCATTCTTTGAAAAATAGAAATTTCACAAGCTCCTTCAATTTTGTCAGTCGTAGCGTGTGTGGGTCATATCAAGCCCAGTCCGATTGTGCTTGATGGACAGCGAACACAGCCGCTGCTGCGGCAATTATTTTTTTTTTTGTTTATATACAAAGTGTTTATGCAAAAATAAGTGATTTTTATTATATTCAATATGGATATTAGCGCGGATGTAGCTGACATTGTCGGACAGGCGTCGGAATGGAATTTCGCTGGCGATTGTGCGCTGCTCGAGCTAATGAAACGTATCTCTCAGGTGGGCGTGGAATTGCATGAAAAAAGTGGCCAATTTGTTGTAATCACAATGTTTTACAGAATCTTCACGAGCGGGGCGAACAAACTAGTCGTAATTTTAGGGAATTCGAAACAAAAGTAAGACGCGTAGATATTGCGCTGGACAATGCAACGAACAGTTTGCGTTCGCTGCAGTTTGGCCAGCAGTTTGTGGAGTACAGGGTGGAGGAGGTGGACGATGACGATTTTGTCCTGCCCGAGGAGCAGCAAAAGAAGGTGCTAAGGTACATAAACAGTGTTGCCAACTGCCGCTTCAATAAACTGGGCAAATGCCGAAAAGTAGATAAGCCGCCGAAAATAGGCGAGCTTAGTCTGAAAATGGATTGGCAGCACTGTTCATTGCATTCGAATTGTAGTTGTATTACACAATCCTCAATTACAGCCCGAGGTGCCATTGAAAAGTTCCCAGGAGCTGGCCGCTGAGTTTCTGCAGAACAATCTACAAATGTTTAGAAAGAACTTCGAGGCGGTGACCATTGAATTGACCGACTCGGATGAAGAGGACGGCACTGTAAATGCCACGTGAGTACTTCCATTGTAGCATGCAACTTCAATCTTAAGCCCCCTTGTTTATTGCAGCACCGTCTATCGCGATAAGAATCCCTACGATACCATACCACTGCCCTATGTTATAGGCTCCAAGGAGTGGCAGGAGCACAAATACGCCGGACTCTGTGATAGCGCCGAGAACAGTGAGGATGAACAGCCCGAGCAGTTCTCCTCGAGCTCGTCTGATGAGCTGGAAACAGCTGCGCCAAAGCCCACGCAGGTGCATCAAGCACAGCACTCGGACTCCTCCTCGCTGGCATCGCTGCCAAAGGAAAACCAGGCAGCACCTGCGGCTCAGCCTGTGCTCCAACCTGTTCGCCAGCCTGAGCCACAGCCTGTTCTGCCAGTAGCTCAGCCGCGACCTATTATAAGCATGCATAGAAATCCACATGAGAGCGATATGTTTGCAGCGCTACGTGCTTCACCGCCCAGTGATGATCCACCATCCAGCTCAGCTTCCTCGCTCAACTCATCGCCAGCCATTTCGCATGCTAACGCTGCGGCGACGGGCCTCAGTTCGAGCAGCAGCAGCACCAGCAAGATAGTCATCCAGGCTAACAGGCAGTCGCCGCCTAAGCTATTCGATGAAGCGGTCCCAGTTGTTCCCGCTGCCACGCCCATTGATGTGCCCAGCGAGGTGAAGCCGACAGCAACTGCTGCCAGTCAAATCAAGCGAAAACCTGTAAATCTGTTCAACGACGACGAATTCAATTCCTTCATGTCCGAAATTGTGGACAAGGTGCAGTCCAAGTCGGGCAGCGGCTCAACGACGCACGCAACTGTGGCCAAATCCAAGAGTGTGCCCAAAGAATCGCCGGCGCCTCAGGAAGTCAAGCCTGTTGCTCCTCCGCGCAAACCAAATGAGACACCGCAGCGTAGCCTAAATCTCTTTGACGACAGCCCACCGCTGAGTCCCAATTTGAGGCCAGCGACAAGCAAAGCAAATCCTGCTAAGAAGCTGCCAACTTCGCTCTTTGATGACAATTTGGAAGATGATGTGGATGATTTCCTGAGTTCCTTTACGGCCAAAGCAAAGCCACAACAACAAAAGCCCAAGACCACATTATTTGATGATGATGATGACCTGGACATAGATGATATTTTTGCCAAGAAGACGCCGACAGTGCAGCCAACCAAAATAGTGAACACAAGCTCGCTTTTCGATGATGACTTTGAGGATGTGGGGAATGCCCATGATATATTTGGCAGGAGCTCAAGAAACGCGGCTGAAAAACAACCACAGCCATCCGAGGCTGCGCCTGTGCTGCCACCAGCAAGGGAGCCGCCGAGTCGCAGTCTCTTTGATGATCTGGGTGATGATGATCTGTTTGGCACGCCCAAAACAAAGAAGCCGAGTCCATATGCTCCGGCGGAAAAGGAGCGACTGAGCGAAACAAAGAGACTGGTTGAGGAGGCACCGGCAGGAGATGTGGCGCCTGCTGACCAAGTCATGGAGCAGCAGCCGCCAGAGCAGGCAGAGCCCATTGGAGATCAAGCCAAAAAGCACGAGCTGCAGATTCCGCAAGCTAGCCAAGATTCGCCAGGTGAGGCGCCGGCAAACTTGAAGGCTGAGCTGCCAATTTCCAAAGTGGATCTATTCAGCGACGATTTCAGTGACGAGGAAGCTGTCATAAGCTCCACATCCCGTACGTCAAGAGATTTAAAAGAGATTAGAAGTGGGGAGCTGCTGCCAGAGCCAACGAACAAAGCAAAAGAAGACCAGGACGAGCCTGAGCCGAAGGATCTTGTGAGCAATAATGAGGAGCAGCATCAAGTGAAACCTGCTCTGCTGGGTGATTTATTAAAGAACATCAACGACAGCTCCGCAAACACAATGGTTGAGGAGGAGGAGGAGGAGGAGGAACAGCCGCCGGCTGACCAGGATCCCATCATCAGCCTGGTGGCGGAGCAAACCAAAAAGTCGACGCACTCTCCAGCGCCGGCGGATGTGGCAGCTGCTCAGCAGATAATGCAAAACTATTCGAGCCTCTTCTCGGATGAGCCGCCCGATGATAGCGAGTTCTTTCAATCCCTGGGCACCAGCAGCCTGAGCAGCCTGAGTGCCACCAAGATGTTCGACAGCGAGCAGGATTTCTATGAGCCTTCGCTGCCCGATTTACCTCCAGCGGCTGCGGCGACCGTGGAACAGCCCAACAATGACTATGGTGGCATGCGTCTGTTCAGCGACGAGCCGCCGGATGATGATGAGGATGAGGAGGACGAACGGGGTATAGCTGCAGCGGCTGCAAAACAGCCGGATGTAGCTGCTCCCAAGCGCATACACACCATCTTCTACGACGACTTCAGCGAAACGACCCGAGCAGGCGCCGCTCAGCAGGCCAAGTCGGCTATCTTTGCTGAGGAGCCACCGCCAGCGGATGCGGTAGCGTCCAAGCCCGGCTCGCCCATTAAGAAACTACAAATGCCCAATATAAACATCAATGTGCAGGCTCTGCTGCCCGGCTCCGGCGCCAGTGCCTTGCCCAAGCCGCCCAAGAAGCTGGAGGAAGCAGTAGCGCCCAGCACCGCCCCAGTTAGCCAAGTGGCGATATCAAGCTCCAGCGAGGCGGATAACATTTTGCAGTGCATTAGCAAGACGCGAGTGCGCGGTCCCGCCCATCGCCGGCCGTCCACGCGCCGAGCACGACAGGCGAACTACGCCAAGAGCTTGCTGGAGGCACAGCCTGAGCCAATTCCTGCCTCATCTACGTCCCCATCGGCGGCAACATCCACAACTGCTTCTCTCTCCAGCAAATCTGCCGGCGTGCCCAGCTTTGAAAGTGATGACAACGAGGCGGATGATGCCTTGTTCAAGGCATTTAGAGCACAGCCAGCAGCTGCTCAAGAATCCTCGCGAGCAGCCATATCGAAGCCAGCTTTATTTTTGGACTGCCAACCGGATGATGATGAGCTCTTTGGCAAAACGTTGGAAAGAAAAACTAATAAGATGCCAGCAACTGCTCCTCCAGTTGATCCGCCAGCTTCTGCTCCAGCTGCTCCGCCAGCTGCTTCGCATGCTACAACTCCAGTTGCCCTGACTGAAGTTTCTCCAGTTGCTCCGCCAGCTACGGCTCCAGTTGCCATGCTCTCGTCCACACAACCACCCGAGGATGACATAAAGCACTTTGATAAACCGTCTCCATTTTTGGATAGCGGCGAGGATGATGACGGTTTTCTTTTCAGCCCATCTGCAGCACAAAGACCAGCACAGTATGCCAATAGAGGTACATCTAGAGCTCCTACTGGGCCACCCAAATCCTATGTATCCTTCTTGGACAACAACGATGAGGATGAGGATGCTATGTTTGCCGCCGCAGCAACCAGGTCAGCAGCAGCTGCTCCGACTGCCTTGCCCAGCCAGAAACCGCCAAAGGATGAACTCAAATCCACAGCAAAATCTGCTTTCTTGGACAGCGATGATGACGACGACGAAGCACTCTTTTGGTCATCCAAGCTCCAGACTCAGACACAGATAGTTGAGCCTAATTCCAGTAAAGTGGAGACGCCAGCTCCGGCTCCAGCTTCCGTTGCCCTGGACAAGTCCAAGCCGCAGCCAGTTAAATCAAAACTCTTTGATGACAGCGACGATGATGATGATTTGTTTGGCAGCGCCGTGACCAAAGCCCAATCAGCTCCCGCTGCAGCTGCTACCCTGTTCGCCAGCAGCAGCGAGGAGGAGCCGGAGCAGAAGCCGCCCAAGCCGCTGACCACCAAAGCAAAGCTGCCCGCCAAGAGTCTGTTCAGTGATGATGACGACGACGATGATCTGTTTGGTGGCGGAGCTGCTGCTGGTGCTAAACGTGCCGCTATAAGCAGCCAGGCCAAGCCTCTGCCCAAAAAGACAGCTGGAAAGACGACGACGGCGACGCCTGTGCAGGCCAGTAAAACCGACGGAGTTGATAATCCGCTGGCCGATCTGTTGGGCCCGTAAGGTATTTTCACTGAAACACATTTTGTTATAATACTACAAGTATGTTTATTTACACTTATCGATGATTTGTTAATGTTTATTACACAACTCTACAACTAAACAGTTTTCGTAAATCTCAAGTACAGTGATCGCACGATAGTTAAAACTGTTCATAAACTTCAGATTAGAGAAATAAGAGAGAATTTCTCTGTTACCTTTTTAGAAGAAATTTAGGTATTTGTTCGAAATTAAATCTATTCATTAGGTTTTATTTCGCGAGTGATCACTGTACAAAAGTCAAGTTTGCAAATTATAATTACTTGAGTAATTAGAGCTCTCAGGTTACAATTACTTGAGAAATTAGAGTGCTCAGGTTACAATTACTTGAGTAATTTAAACTCTCAGAAATTAGAGTGCTCAGGTTACAATTACTTGAGTAATTTAAACTCTTAGATGTTAATTACTTCAGTAATTATGGGGTATTGGCAGGGTATTTAATATCGTAATGTAACTAGGAGTGTGACTTTAATTGTTGCATTAATTTTAATTACGGGAATTTAAAGGTAATTACTGAAATGAATTATTTTACAGGCCTAAATCGTTGCCTAGTGAAACTAGAACTAGAACTAACCAGTAAAGGGCGACTATCCGGCTAACTTTACGAACTGTAACGGAAACTGAGTTAGTTTGTGGCTCTTTGGTCGTTATTCCGAGGAATTTCATTTGTGTGGTAGTCGAGCGGGCTACAGCTAATGAGTATGAATACGTATCTATATCTATTAATATATATAGATGAAAGAGCTCAGCATCGATGCTTTCATTGGCAGCGTTCGAATGAAGGTCAACAAACTTGCTCGAATCCGATCGATTCAATTATTTGTCTGCAACTCGAACATGCTTGAGGCTTGACTCGCTCGAGTGAAATAGTTGTACGAGTTTCCGAAGTGCAATTGACTCGATGCAAAGCTCTAATTTGTATATATATAGTTATGACTGGAGCTTAGTCTCTAGAGAGCCACATCGCGATACTTGCGATAGTCGTCGGACTCGTTGCCCAGCGACAGCTTGCTGTTGGCCGTGATATAGGGATTCGCATAGTTGGCATAGCCGAAGCCGCCGTAGTACTGTATATGCTGCTGTTGCTGCTGATGCTGGGATCCGCGTCGCTGCAGCGGCTGCGCGAGAACCGAGCAGCTGCCCGTCGCGCTGCAGGCGGAGGGACGACGATACAGATTGGCAGCTGCCGCCGCCGCCGCCTGCTGCTGGAGCGGATTGTTGAGCAGCATGGCCAGATAGTATTGCTGCTGCTGCGTATAGTTCTGCAGCAGGTTGTTGCCATAGGCGGCCAGATCGTTGTGCACCTTGCTGATGCCATCCAGATTCTCCAGCGAGATGCAGTTGCGCGTCAGCTTTGTGGGCGGCGACTTGCCGCGCTGCCCCTGCTGCTGATGGTGGCGCAGCTGGGTTGGCGGCGGCGGTGTCAGCTGCTTGGGCTCAATGGAGCAGTAGATGGGATCGTTGCTGGTGGACCCAATTAGCGACGGCGGCGACGGCCGGTGCGAGTCATGCAGATTGTTCTTCAGATCGTCAATGGTTATGTTAAAGTACTTGGCATTCTTGTCCTCCGTGTCCAGCACATGCCGCGGATTGTACATGCCTGGCAGCGTGCAGCGCAAATCCATCAGCGATTGGGCACGATGTCCGCCGTTGCCGTTCCCGCTGCCGCTGCTTCGCTGTGCTCCATTGCTGAACTGCTGGGCGAGCGCTGGGGCGAACATGCTCGCATTGAACTCGTTCTGCGAGCCGAACAGCTGGCCGGCGTTTCCGTTATTCAGGTGTCCAGCGCCCAGGGGCAGCTTGGTCTCATCGCACAGCTGATAGCCGGCATTTTCGAAGCCGCCGAGTCGCTGGCTGGAGCGGCGCGAATCCGCCTTGGTCATGGGCACGCTGGGCGCAGGCGTTTGCAGTGAAAGCCGCGTGGCCAGACCCTGCAGCTGGCTGAGCACCTGCGTCTCGCGACGCCACTTAATGCCCGTGGGTATCACACAAATGAGCGCCAAGCAGTTGATAATCAAGCGTATCAAATAGGAGGTCAGCTCCGTCAAGCCGTGCACCGACTGCAGGCCCTGTGTGGATGGCGTATCAGCGAGAGTTGAACAGCTGCCTTTTGGCATACTCACCCAATGCTGCGTGGTCATTAGCATGACCAGCACCAGCTCCGGTATGGACAGCAGTCCGATTGCCCCCGACCAGGCAAACAGCGGCCAGCACAGGCCGCTCACAAGGCCATGGATCAATATGGTCGTCGCCACGAACATCACAAAGTACAGGGAGCACAGTGCGTAGGCGGCGATGGGCAGCTCGCCGTGCGCCTCCAGCAGCCAAGAGACCTCACACGAAAACGCACCCAGGTAGACAATCTGTGCAAATGAATGAAAATGGGTGAAAATTTGTGCGCCGGCAAAGAAAAGCGAAAACATAAATCAAATTCAAAACGGAAATCTCAATAAAGCTGTCGCAGCTGCAGCTGCAACTGGAGCTGGGAGCTGGAAGTTGGCAGCCGGCGACACATTTGCGCCGCACTCATCCATCAATCAATTAATGAGTATGTCTTGTCTTCTCTCTGCCCGTCCGCCCGCCCGTCCGTCCGCCTTTCTGTCACAAATCGTTGCGAGCAAAAAACTTTGAAATTTTTACGTTTTGCGCAAAACGATTTCATTTCATTTTCACTTAATGGCACAACAAAAAATATATATGTGGCCAACTGATAACGGTACCCACAACAGCTTACAAATAACAAAGATTGCTCTGGTCGGGTTTGCCCAACTAGCAGATACCCTGCATGCTGCCGTTACTTTCTTATACACACCTTTCCACTGACCTCCCGTCTAACTATCTTTGCATTCTTGACTTACTAAGTTCGAACCCATAAGGTATATATATATTCTTGATCAGTATCAACAGCCGAGTCGATGTCCATCCGTCCGTCTGTCTATGCTAGCTAGGCTCTCAGTTTTGAAGCTATCGTCAAGAAACTTTGCATATGTCCGCCTTTCTGTTACTCGGCACACTATCAGAAACGATTGTTCGAAAAGTGGTTTTTTGAACCAAAAACTTATGGTTTTTCAAGATACCTTAACCATGCTCGGTATTTACTATTTTCCCTGTGCATTACGACAACATTACGAAAAGGTTCGGGCTGCAAGGGTGTTAAGTCTTCGGCGTCCCACAGATAGCTTTTCAATCTCGTTACACTTGGGAGGGGTATTCAAAAGGTGAAGCATGTCTGATCTGTATAAGCCTAAACCTAAGCCTAAACCTAAACCAACTCGTTCTTATTATCTTTGAGTTTTGCTTGAATAATCATGTCTCAAAATTTTTTTATTGATATTATCAAAATCGAACTCCATATATATATTCACGCTGCAAATTTCAAGTCAAGTAAATTAAGCTCCTGATCAGCAATAGAAGGTGTAGAAGATGCCGCCTTCTGTTGTTTGATGATTCTCTCTCTCGATGATTCAGAACATTTGCCGATTCAGGGCATAATGTGGGCATATATATAGAGTATACGAGTGTAGTTCACGATTGGTTTACTTACCAGCAAGAGTCCCGCCGCCACGCAGCAGATAATGAATAGATTCGCCTTTATGAAGCGCTCCATGATGCGTTCGTTCCAAAAGTTTTGTATGCTGTTCCCGTTCCCGTTGCCGTTGCCGTTGGCTTTAATGCTGTCCGTCGTCGGCCGTTTCGGCTTCTTGAACGGGGACGGTGAATGCGTTTCACTGGCCTTCTGATAATTCATGATCGCGATGTTGTTGATGTTGTTATTGTTGTTGTTGTTGTTGGCCAAAAAGAAAATAAGCTTTGATTTCGTTGTGTTTTGTGGGCAGTCGGCCTTGGCTTTGGCTTCAACAGCTGCTGTCTGTGTTTTCGTGTGTGGGTCAGTGGTGCGAGGCGATGACAGGCTAGTTCTAGTTCTAGTTCTGGTTATGTTCTCGGATGCTTCAAAATGTTTCAATGGGCTATTTCGAGGCGTTCGAATGCGAAAGCGTTAAGCGGCCTAATTGAGGCTTGTCATGGTTTGGCTTGGGTTTGTTAAAGCTGGCGTTGCCCCTGAAATGGAAATGCAGATGAGTGTTAATGCGTGTGTATGTGCCTATGTCTATGTGCTTGTGTGTGTATAGAAGCGAACTTAACAAAAGACTCAGGCAACGAACTTGTTTCGCGGCCAGTTAACGGCATGTGCCGCCATAGAGACTCCAGCATTCAGCTGAATGCTGAAGCTATTGACCAGTTAAGAAGAGATTTTCACTTTTTTTTTTTATAAGTATTAACATGATATCTATAAGGCAGAGAGGGAGACATGTCCGACCCCATAAACAATATATATTCTGAAACAGCAGCAACAGGCGAGTCGTTATAGCCAGGTCCGTCCGTATGTTAGGAGCCAGAAAGAGTCGGATCTGATCACTATATTAAAAAAGCTCATGTATAAAGATCTCATCATTTATTAGTTCCATTATGCCCCACACATACACCATATGCATATCATGTATATATATATATATATCTCCACATGGAATCCATGGAAACATATTCTTCACCAAATTCAAAAATCTTACGAGCAATTCCCTCTGTCCTGGAGGGTATTCAAGTGTCGGTGTGCGGTTTTCCCTTGCTTTATAATCAGTAGCAAGTTTGTTGCCTAAGTCTTTTGTTCTAACAACACGAAAATTGTGCGCAAATAATTGACGACTTATGTCATGAAGTTGTGTGCAAAACACAAATAAATTCATCAATTATAGCTAAGCGCTAAATGCTCAGACAGGCAGCCACACACCAAACACACACACACACACACATACGCAGACAGTTAATCGTGTAAGCAAACGCCAACGTCAGTTGACGGCTTAGTCAGTCATTTGGTTATCTTTCAACAAAACTGCGACGTCGTCGTCGTCAGAACTGGAGTCTCTGCTCAATGCCGTCAACAGGTGCGCCAACCGCATAATCATCTTCAGCTTGGCTGTTGGTGCGTGGGCGTCGCCTCCAGCTGGGTGCGTTGCCATTGCCATAAGCATAATGCTATTGGCCGGATATGCGCACGCCCATAAGCGGACGGGTCACCGCCCCTTTGGCCCATTGGGATTCAGCTGGCGGTCGGTTTTCCTGTGCCGCTTTCTTTTGGCGCCCGCTCAGAATTGCAACCATTTCTCCTACCTCCTGCTCGCCAATTCTGCTGGCAGTTCTCATAAGTTGTCCGGTTTATTTTTTCACAATTTTTCGGCAGCTATTGAAACGAGTTTAGTTTGGCGAGTTACTCGCCAACCGCTATCCGGCTATTATTAGCAACCGCCACAAATTATTATCTCGCTTTGCGTATTGCTTAAAAATGTGTTAAGTGAAATAAAGCAAAAAGCTAAACGGGAAAACGAACGAACGAGCGTTGCAGCTGTGCCTATCACGCCGCACTTCAACTGCTCTAATCGATTGCCTGGCGAAGCTGTTAACTTGTTTTTAATCGAACGCGGAATTTTACTTTATTTAAAACAATTAATTGAACCTTAAGGCAAAGCAGATCTGCCCGCCAAACAGCCGAAACTAGATTCGCTTTCAAATTGTTTTTAATAAGAATATGATTTGTTTTAAAATAAAAAACTTTTTAAAATAATAATAAATAAACATAAATGAATACAGAACACACCCATTCAAACCCATTTGTAGTTTTTAATATATAATATTAATTTATATAATATTATAATACTTTTTTCTCTACAAGCCTGACCATATATAATATTTATAGAAGATTATAAATGGAAAAACTAAGTATGCTTAATGGGCTTTAATTGATTAATTGTTCATATATGACAGCCGTATAGGAAATAGAAATATGCAACTGGCAAACATTTCAGTATTCACCTGTCAATTATTTTTGAAGATTAGAAAGCTTTATTTTGCTGAATTAGCTGCACAGCATTGCATTCGAGTCGTCATAATGACGCCTGCACGATTGTATTTTGCTTTTTTTTTTGTTGACTTTGATATGAGCTTGAAATTCGGGGCGCCCTTGAGTGCCACGCCCTAAATCTTTTATAGTCTGTTGGCAGCTGTAACACTAAAAGGCGTGGAATTGGCATTACAAAATTATGTAGATTCCACATAATTTGCTGTGAAAAATGCGCCCAACATTTCGAAACGAAAATATAACAACAACAATTTGCATTGTCTACCCCTCCCTCTCTCCCTCTCGCTCTGTCTGTCTCTTTCATGTGTTTTTTGAAATTATATATGAATTTTATTATTATGTCTGACGGACCAGAGATTGTTATATATATGAGCGTTAATGGTTGCAGTTGCGTGGCCTGGCGTGTGACTGCGCCGGGTTCAATAGCATCCACAGCAACAACAACAACAATAATAACAATAATAACAATAACAAATGGCATGATTGGTGCAAATGCATGAATAAACAACAATGCAATGCGGCATGTTTAACTATTATGCAAATCCAGACTCCAAGCCAAAAGCAAATGCGTGAATGCGTTTCAAAATGTTATAAATATATTTGTGCATAAAGTATTTTATTTATGTGTTCGATTTGTTAATGTATTTAGTTCGTTTTGGATGGGCTTACCTTTCACTTTATTGCAGTGCCTGGCATTTAATCCGTCGTAACAGCCACAAAAAGATATATGTCTGGGTAGGGGGGCGAGGGGAAGAGATAGAAATACGAATTGTAGAAATTATCGCTCAAGCAAGAAATGATTTCACATGCGCCACGGGGCCAGGCCTAAGATACACTCCCAGCGCTGCGGGCAGCACTACGCAAAAAAAAAACACACACACTCACACACAAAAACCAGATAAAAAAGAATGACAGTTTCTGCACGCCGAATATTAAATACCCTTGCAGAGATGGGGCTGTCAGAGATATGCGAGAAGACTCGTTGATGTTGGACTTGTTGAAGATTTCCATACGAAAACTTATTTTTCTACCGATTCTTCCTATATGGTTAGATATTATAAGTTATTTGTTTGGTGAACTTAACATTTGGCCATTAGACAAGGCGTGGCCTGCTATATTTAGCCTATTTAGATAGGAAGTGCTGCGACATATATATGTGCTGTTTGCAACAATAAACATATCTATGACAAGTTTTAAACTAAGACATCATATAGAAATAGACAGACAGACAAGGTAATATGTTCCCAGCTCTCAAAGCAGATCAAGTTTATTTATGCCTCGCAGCTGTCTCCTTCTATGGCGTTACACATTACATGACAAAATTGTAATACCCGCTGCAAGGGTATAAATATATAAACGACAAGCGACACAGACAAAAAATTGTTCAGCGTTGAGTCATGCTGAGGGAGAAGTCGTCGTCGCGGCACAACGCAGTTGTTGTTGTCACATGCAAATGCAACAACAACCACAAAAGGAAGAGAAGAGAAAAAAACCGACTTTAATATGTGACATATGTGTGCCAAGAAAATGACAGCGGAAAAGCGCCTGCAACTTAGAGAAAAAAGCCCGCGCACTTGTTCTAACACTTTTACTCGCAGCGTACCAATTAAAAATGTGTGTGCGTAAAAAAACGTGTTCTGTTTTTTTTTTGCTTTTTTATGTGTACTTTTAAGTGTATGTATATTAAGCGCGACACTTGAGCAAAAGCGAAAATGCACTTGAGCAAAATATAAATTTAATTGCGCTTTAATTGTACAACGGTCAAGTCACAACGCACACAGCTGTGGGTCAAGTCCGTGAGAAGCAGCGGCAGCAGCAGCCGCCGCATGCGTAGTGTGGCCAATGCAGTATAAATACGCACACACGCAGGCACACAGAGACGCACACTCGCACACACTTACAGCAAAACCGTAACGGTAACGGTTTAACGCAACGCGCGCGCGCGCCTTCCAAAACAGTTAAAAGTGAAAATCAAATGACTTAGGCAACGAACGCGATTCCCGTAAACTTTTTCAACACTCAACGCGTCAGCTGAGCTCAGCGGCTGCCCCACAACTGAATTGTGCGCTAGCCCGTTTGACTCTGGCTGCGACTGCGACTGCGACTCTGCCTCAGGCAGCGTCGCAGCGGCGCCGACGTCAGCTGTTGCTTATTGAAATCATCTTGAGATACCCCTTAGAAATGTAAATGGGGCATATTATTAGTGAATGAAGTTATATTGTAAGTCAGAAATAGTTTCTTAAAATTAAATAACGGCTATAACTCGAATTGACTTTTGGCTGTAAATCGCTTTAGTCTTGGCCCTGTCTATATGGGCTTGAAGAGTAATACAACCCAAATGTAACTTGAAATTGGGTAGATAAATTGAAAAGCCAGCTTTGTCTAATAGCCAAAAGCATGCAAAAATACTTAGTTCTGGGAGTTAGAAAGTATATAAGAAGCATTTACAATTGGAGAGGGTATATTCTAGTCGAGCACTTATATGTGTTCTAGGGTATGTTCTAGTCGAGCATTCTGACTACATGTTTTATTTGGATGGCTCTCTTTGCGCAGCAAGTTCACTCCCATTGGCCCTGCTGCGCTGCCGCCGTTGATGTCGACGTCGACGTCGACGTCGCTGTCGCTGCAAGCCTTAGTTCAAACAATTAAGAAAAAACAAACATAATTTCTAGCCGGGGAGGCCGGCGCGCTGCATTTGCATAATTTGATTGTCAGACAAACCAAAACAATACTCGTTAAGCTTTTTCGTACCGAGTGCGTCGCTCCGCTCCGTCTTTTGGGCTGGCTAACGGGAACGGGAATTGGTTGTAGTGGCCATTTTTTAACGCCGGACAACAAATGGGCCGAGCTGTCTGTAGGGCCTGCGGTTGTTCTAATTAAAAAAAAACAACAACAAAATAATGTTAATCTCTTTTTTAGTTTTTATTTAACTTCTTCTTTGTATTTTTGTTTTGTTGCCTTGGACATTTTGAATTGTAATTCGTATAAATTCATGTTGGAGTTTTCTTTCCAAACGGTTCAAAAACGATTGGAGAAACATAATTAATGAAACATTCGTTCGAGCATAAATCAATTCGTTGGTTAACAAAGGGCTAAACACTTAAATTATAATATGTTGTTGTTTTACTTTCAGTGATAAAAACTAGTTTTTGTTTTCCATGCCATTTCAAGTGTTTAGTTTTGAACTATTCGAAGAAGCTCGTTGGATTTGTGTGTGTTCTAACTAAATCTTAAGCTAAACTTAAACAGCCTGCTGTATTTTAGGCTTCAGCCCGCCTCCTCTGCGTCCTTAGCATTCTCGTCTCCGACCGGACAGCCATCATCAAACATGGGTCCCAGCTGACCTATGCGTTTGATTTGCTCCATTAGATCGGATATTTCCGGCGTGCAGTTGCGAAACTTGCGCAGATACAAATAGCCGCGGAGCATCTCGTTGTCCAGCACGCAGCTGTAAGGTTGTTGGAAGGGAGTTAGAAATGAAGCCAGAAATAAAAGAGCGCCAACAAACTTACATAAGTGCCGCCGCTGCATAGCTGCCCGTTTTCTCGAGTTGCTCCAGCCACTTGTTGATAATGATCTTGATAATGGGATCTGTGGCGGGCAAATGAATGCGCGCATTGACCAATGCCTCCTTGAAGTACTCGTGCTTCAGCAGCAAATTGATGGCCTCGGTCTGCATGTCAACGGCCAACATATAGGTGGCTGCATGCAGTATATAGCCCTGCTCTTCCATTTGCAAGGCGTAGGCTCTGCAGCACATCTGCCAAAAACTGTCAAGCAGCAAAATTTAGCTGTGTTGGGTTAACAGGAATAACATGTTGCCAGCTTACACATATGACACAGCCGGCGCCACAGACACGTGCCACTCGGTGAGTGTTTTATTTGCTATATGCTGCTCCAATTCTTCGCGCACCTTGAACGTGGTTAAGGCCAGGTTGAGGGGCGCAATGTCCTTGTTGTTGGAATGCTTCAGATTGTTAACTAAAAGTAATGTGGACAGATGGGCATTAATAAAATTAATGAGCAGGCATCTTTGAAAATCAGTTTGAGCCCGATTGAACCGATTTTCAGTCAAGTTGGAGAATGTAACAGATGGAACTTACGCTCCGTGGCAACCAGTTCCTTGGCCATGACTTTGGTGCTAAAGAGTTTAGACATGAGCACGGAATTGTCTATCTTGGCCGGATCCTCAGTGAGAACTATGGCCAGCTTGTCCAGCGCGTATTTATTCAGCTCCTTTTGGGCCAAGCAGAGGCAGGTGCGGCTATGCTGTAAATGATTAGGAACGTTATTAGGCAAATGATCACAATTTCAGCTACATGCCACTTACGGCCAAAAAGCTGTTGGGCAACGCCTGTGATTCCAATTGCTTGCAATTGGTGCACTCCAACATGGAGCTTGTATTTGTGCTCTTTGTCTCTAAACTAAGAGCGCCCAGCATGGACTCAATGGGCGGCATCTGCTCGACTGGCCCGACAGCGGAGTCCTCGGTTGGCTGCTCAGTGGAATTGGAGGGCTGCTCCACAACAGCGGGCGGCCGCTCAGCCTGGTTGGCCTTGCGCTTGTCTCGGCGCTGGCGCTTCTTTTGTGCCGCGTTCAACGCAGGTCCATGGGGCTGCGTGAGAGATTTGCTGGCCCATTTGACCTTGAGCAGCGCGTCCATTTTGGAGCAGATTTGCTTTTCTTTGCGCTCCAATGCCTCTTTAATGCTAATCAGCTCTAACGATAGCGTTTTGCCGCCGCACATGATAATGCTCTCATTGGAGGGCAGGAAGAGGCCGCACCACATGGGACAGTGGTAGGTGATGGTTAAGGGCGGCTGCTCCGGCTCTTTGGTGTTCCACATGCATACTTTGCCCTCAATATGAAAGGTGAGCAACAAATTTTCATGCATATTGCTCCACTTGGCCGACGTAATGGATGCTTTTGGATCGCTGGCCTCCAGCTTGTGCAGCTTGGACCAGCTGCGGGCCTGCAGCTGAAATTCCATGACATGGATTACTCTATCATGGCCAACGACAGCAAACACTTTGCTATCCAGCGGATTAAATGCAATGTCTGTGACATAACGGGCCAACAAGGCCGACTGGCGCAGGCAAGTGTAGCCCAATTCTTGGCCAGGCTTGCGATGATACAGCTTCAGTAGCCCATCCTCGGTGCCGATAAAGAGAAACGCGCCACGCACATACAGATAACTGGGACGCTCCACGTAGCGCAGCAGCAGGGCGTCTGTAAAGTGAAGGAAGTGGAGGATTAGACTGAACACATGGCTGACTCGAACATAACCGGGTCAAAATCAAACATACTTGTCAGAGCTGTTGTCAGGGGCAACTTGTGATTGGTTAGAATAACAAAGCACTCGATTACACGCTAGAGAATTAAAATTCCGTTCTATTTATATTAATTGTGTCCGCAAAAAGTGAAAAATTAAACGTTGCCATTGGATAAAGGGACAACATGTCGCATACACATCATGAACTACTCGAAAGGATTTGCAAGCGCATTGTGGGACAGTTGAAAGAGCGCGACATTGAGGTGGATACGGATTTTATGACTTTTGTGGTACATTTGCTGGTGCGGGACATGCGCTACGGCTTGCTGCACACAGATTTAAATAAGCCAAGCTCATGCCATATCGACACATTCATTAAGTATATCGTGCACGGCTATACGGACAATACAGACACCACCATGGCAAATATGCGTCTGTCGTGGATCATGAAAATGGGCCATGGCATCAAGCTTGCCTATGTGCGCGAGCAGTACGAGGTGAAGTATCAGCAACAGCTCAAGCTGCTAATCGATGACATTCTGCAGTATCCGGAGACCTGCAGCAAGGTGCAGCTGGATCAGCTGTTTGCCAAAATGCAGGTGTTCGTTGCGGCCACCTATCATCTGGGCTGCCCCAGCAATCATGTGCTGCTCAAGCTGGTTGCAATGGCGCTCAACAGCGTCATCGGCCGCAGCGATCTGCAGAACTATGTGCTGAAAAAGAAGTACCATAGACAGGAATACCTGCAGCGACTGGCGGACACCGTCGCCGGGATTGTCATCTACAATAACGACGGGCCCGACGGTGATCGCGAAAATGTGCGCTACGGTGAGTCCGCTTAGCTGCTCCAAAGAACAAAGTACTTAATCTCCCACACATTCAGTGATTGGCGAACTGCAAATGGCGCAGAGCAACACGAGCGCCGCCTTTGATGCTGTGCTGGAGCGACTCAAGGATCTGAGCGGCAAGTGTCAGGCGGCAATCAGCGAACAGTTGCAGTTCAACTGCAAGGAGACCACGTTGTACTATCGCGTGCCGCTGGAGCAGCTTCAGCGGATCAATCAATTCACAGTTACGTTCAATTCGCTGATGCGCTGCCTGCTCGAACTTCAGCGCAGCTATGAGCATACGGCGTACATGGTCAGCGTGGAGTCGGGTCGATACAACTGTGTGATCGCCAAGATCAACGATACGCTTTACATGCGCAGTGCCATTGACTCGGAACTGATCTTTGTAAGTAGTTAGCTAAAACTGAAACATCGATTAAGCGAGTCATCAAACGAGGTTCGACTCGCAACATGTTTGATTTGACTGACTCCGTTTGTTGTCTGCAACTCGAACAATCGAAATAATTGTTAGAGATTTCAAAATGCGCTTCAGTTAAGTGAAAGTAACTATTAAAATTGTGCACCTTGCAGCCGCATTTTGTGTACCTGTCGAAGGTGTGGGGCAATCTGAATCACTACTTCAATCACATTGTGGAGCTGAATCGGCTGCGCGAGCAGCTAGAGTGCCAGGTGCCCAAGGAAATGGAGCAGCGGGCCAAGGACACGATTATGGAGATACAAGACCTGAGCAAACATATCAAGGAAATGCGCGAATGCAGCTTTAATGAGCGCATGGAACTGCTCAAGAAGTACCAAACCGATGGCAACTTTTGCAGCCTGGCCGAGGCGGACATTAAGGAGTTCTGCGGCCTGACGCTGGCCGTGACCAATGGACTGCTGCTGCCCGCCAAGGTGTTGCGCAAGCTTTGCATGAATCTGGATATTAAGTTTGGCTTTCAGGACGAGACATATGCGCGCATAGGCGAACTGTGGTTCGAGCGTTTCATCATCGCCTTCCGGCAGGCCATCTTCAATAGTGCCAATCTGGCGTTACTTTTCAATTTGGATCATGCGCTCATCGCCAAGGAACTGCAGCCGGTGCCCGTCGAGCCGCCAAAGACCAAGGATTTTGAGGGTCAAACCGAAATGGTGGTCACTAACGATTTGTCTGGCGCCAATTGGATTAATGTCACCTGGAATGCGTGGGACTATCATCGCGAAACCATACACCTGGCCGAGATACGCAAGCGCCAGACGCACGACACACAGACTAAGATCAGCTACGGCCAGCGCAATGCTCAGAATCAAACATACAACACACGCCACAACTGAAAACGTCCTCTTCCGTCTCGTGTCATCACTCACCTTTCTTGGGCTGCGAGACGTCGTAGATGCCCAGCAGACGATTCACTATAAAGTAGATATAGTTCTCCTTCCACAATATCGAATAGATTTCCTTTTTCTGCACTGGTCGAAACGTTGTTTTCACCCTCATGCGCTCCACATCTAGTATGCCCACCTGCAAACAAATTTATATTTATGTAGTTTCGTTTTGGTTTTTGTGCCGCGTCCAACAATAAAAGTCGGCTAAAACTATACCATGCCATCAAAGGTGCCATAGGCCAGCTGCAGACAGTCCGGACTCCAAGCCAGCGAGTAGACGACGCTGTTCACGTGGATGCTCTCAATGGGTATGCAGCGCGCCGACAGTTTGGATATGTCGAACAGCGCCAGCCGCTTGTCCGAGCAGCCAAGTGCGATTCTAGAAGGCCATAAAGAATATATAAATATAAGTAAAGGAGCAAGACGAACAAGACTCACTTGTTCATATCATCCGGGCACTCGGCTATGGCGCGCACGCCAAACGCCAAGCAGCCGTAGACCGCATCCACTTGTCCGTTTAGGGGATTCAATATAACCACACGGCGATTCCTGAGGCCGAGCCATATATGTGGGTATGCAGCGCTGACCACGCACGAGATAATGTCTTGCAGTGAGCTCTTATGCAGCTGATCCTTGTGGATTTTATAGTGACGCGTCTTAGCATCGTAGGCGACCGCCCAGAAGAACAACTGTTGGCGACTCAGGGAGACAATGGTGTGGTCATTGAGCCAGTGCACCTGCTTAGGCTTGGCTGGAATGAGAATATGGAGATATATTAAACTTCCTGATCAGAACTGGTCCTCACATACCCGCGGAATTATTTTTACTGTAGTTCTTGGCGCAATGCTCGCCCGTGAACGCATTCCAGATCATGATAATATCGTGGTCATTAATGGACGCCAGCAGTATATCTGGACGTGCTGGCGCTTCCGTTAGGTCCAAGCTCGGCTTGTCCAAGCTGCCTTCCTGTGTGAGCTTGGCGCTGGCTTCCGGCTGAGCTGGGACTGGGACCTGCAGCTGTGGCGATTCGGGTGCATCATGCACCTCGGCCTGGTGGTAAATGTGATGCAATACCTCACGTTTAGGCTTTGGAGCTTCGCCGTCCACGATGACAGCATCATCGCTAGAGGAGCTAAACTGTATGACCTCTAGACTGCCCTCGCTGGAGCCGCTGACCACTGTGCCGCTCTGCTGCTTCTCCTGCGAGTAGCCGCTGCTGTTGTCGCTGCGCGGACCACATGTGCCCGTTTGCTGGCAGTCCTGTAGGGTAACCTCCACCTGCGGCTCAATGTCAGCTGGATTAACACGATGGGCTACCAGTTCCGCCTTCATGGCTTCACAGGCCTCCCTAAAGTCGATGGTCACATTGTCGGCGTTGGGCTTCTCGAGACCCACAAAATCGCCACACTCGTCGGAGGATTTGCTGGCCAGACGCGGTCGCACACTGGTGGGTACACCAAACTCTGACTCCAGATGATCAAAATTGTAAATATCGAAAAGATCGTCGGACTCAGCTGCCGCTTGGGACTTCACTAGCGGAGCCTTAACAGCGGCTGCAGGTGGACTACTGCGCCACTGTTCGGGTTTACTGTCGTGTTCTGCCTTATCGGCCTGCGAATCTTCGGGCCGGATGGACATTTGCCGCCAGGCCAGACCACAAATGCTGGCATTCTGGCCATGTGCGTTCAGCTTGTGCACAATGCACATTTTGAGCAAATCACACACCAAAATCGAGCCGGCCGATGTGCCAATAGCAAACAGATGCTCATTGTAAGGCGAACAGCGGAGCACTGTCAGGTTGTGATTACGCTGCGACAAGAAAGTGGGACGCCGGCAGTAGCTGTTCGATGCGACGCAATAGATGACCAAATCGCTGGCGTCAATGGATAGTATATTACCATTTGATATGTAGCTCATGAGCACATTGAGCAGTGGATACATGCGCGCATCGCGCGCCTCGTGCTGATGGGCCTTGTGGCCAATAATAGCCTCACCCAGAGCGCAATCCCATACTTGAATGCTCAAATCCTCTGCGACAATGGCAAAGTGTTTGCCGTGTATCGACAACAAGTCAGTGTGCTGCTGCTTGCCCCACATGGGGCTGACATCGAGTCCGTTTATGGTTATACGCGTCGACATGGTTTTCACTTCGGCCGCATCCTTGTCGTTGGCGGCCATTGCCGGTATGTAATTGATGCATTTAAAGCCGGTATACAGTAGGCCGCCGTCGGGTGTGGCGACCGAGAGTGGCGTTTGCATGCAACTTGGCGTGGGTACATTATTGTAAATTACTGCCGAAGACATGGCGCCGTTCAATTAGTCAAGAATTGAAAAAGAAAATGGAGAACTTTGCACTAGAATTGACATCTGCAATTGGATGCTGAGTTCTTCCTCCTTCCGTTTGTCCTTACCAATTTTCCAGCACTTGTTATCAGCGTGACCGCACGCGGTATTTTTAAATCGTGAGAAAGGATTGCACAAAATGAGTATTTTTTCTATGCTATTGTGGTTATTATAGTGTTTGTTGCGGTCTGGTCACACTGTTTTTATTACCTGTTTTTACTGCGAATGGTAATACGCAAAAACATATACAAACTGAAAACTATTAAAAAACGACTCATTACATTAGATTTAAAACATTGTGCAATTAGCTATGGATGCAAAGCGTGAGAGAAAGTCTTCTTTGGTAAGTACACATATGAGTGGAAAATGTTAATAGTGTGCTTTCTGGTACAACAGAGTGTTTCATTGTTGGCAGGCTCCACTTTCGCCATGTCCGATACCGGATATCACGGATGATGAGCTCGTAACAATTTCTGTGCGTGATCTAAACCGGACGCTGAAGATGCGTGGACTTAACCGGGAGGAGATTGTGCGCATGAAACAACGGCGTCGCACGCTCAAAAATCGGGGCTATGCGGCCAGTTGTCGAATCAAGCGGATCGAACAAAAGGACGAATTGGAAACGAAAAAATCGTACGAATGGACGGAACTGGAACAGATGCACGATGACAATGAACAGATACGCTTAGATGTGGGCAACTGGAAAAACAAATACAAAGCATTGCTGCAGTTTGCTATTCAAAACGATATACCCATTCCGAGCGAGCTGGAGGGCTGCTGACTGCAACCAGTTAAATCTTATCACATTCCAGTTTCAGTTTCGAAAATCAAATCAAAAAAAACACCTGTAACCATAGTACAATAGCTGGAATTTGATTTGTAATGTCACACAAACTCAATTTACATATAATAATAAACATTGTATACGACGAAGCGAGCCACCCTGTTTGAAAAGTCAAGCGAACCACCCTGTTTGAAAATTCAAGCGAACGATTGGCAGCGCATGATTGTGAATGTCAGAAATTGTACGGAAACAGCTGTGTACGTATGTATTATTGTTATGTATTCATTTCCAAAGTGCACCAAAAACTGATTGTATATATGTACGTGCATACATATACATGTGCTAGCGGTCCAATATTTAACTCAATACATACAATCGCAATTCTTCACAAACGGCCAACGGCATCGGTTGAAGCGACCAAAGTAACGCCTGAACCAGACACTAAGCCATGCCGTCATGGCATTTCGTCGCTTTTGTAAATCCTTACTCTATGGTTTGCCGCTAGGCATTACGTTCCTGGACTGTGTCGGCTATGTGGCCAGAGTTGACGGTAATTGTACTCAAGTTCCCGTAACGAAAAGACAAATATTTCATTCAGGTTTTCCCCATTTGCAGGCACCTCCATGCAACCCGCTCTCAATCCAGTTGCCGAGGAGCGGGATTATGTGTTCCTGTTGCGCTGGGGCATACACAATAGTGCCGTCGAGCGGGGCGATATCATCTCTTTAATCTCGCCCAAGGATCCAGCGCAAAAGATCATCAAACGTGTGGTGGGCATGCAAGGCGATGTGGTCTCCACGCTGGGCTACAAGCACGAAATAGTGCGTGTACCCGACGGCCACTGTTGGGTCGAGGGTGATCATACTGGACACTCTCTAGACAGCAACACGTTCGGCCCGGTGGCCATGGGCCTGATGTCGGCTCGAGCGGTGGCAATTGTTTGGCCGCCGGAACGTTGGAGACTGCTAAAGAACGAACTACCCCGACGACGGCGACCCGTACAGGTGGCAAAGGCCAGCTACTACAGCTAGGCCAAAGACTGAGTCCCGTATGCTGTTGGTACCATTTAGTAGTCACACTGTTTGTACATATACACATATATATATATATATATATTTTATTATCAGTTTTGTGTTCATAGATACGTCTGCCGAACCATGTTCAAAATTGTAAAAATGCCGGTAAAAAGAATATAAAGTAGAAGTATTGTTGTATTAAACTATAACTACATTGTGTCCAGGTCCTGTTTGACGTAACCAAATTCGTGCAACACCGCCAGCGTCTGCTTGAGCGCCACACCGGCACGCACTATACTATAGGAGCCCGGCTTGGCCAGGTCAATCACTGTCGAGGCCAGGCGACGCTCCTCCGTCTGTCCAATGCGGCCGGCATCGAACACAGCACCTAGCTGGGGCCACAACGATTGAAACTCGCTGACCTGGAGGCTGCTGGGCGCACTAGAGCGATTGGCACTGGTCAAGGCCAGCGGCTGCTCATGCCACGTTGCGCACAGATCGCGCATAAACTTGTAGTCAGGTATGCGTATACCAATTTTGGTGGTGCTGGGATTCAGGAAGCGATTACTCAGCTGCGGTGACCGCTCAACGATGATGGTCAGAGGCCCCGGAAGCAAGCGAGTTAGCAGCTCGTCACTCAAGTGGCTAGCCTGACCATATCGACGCAGTGCAGCAATATTGTTGACACAAATGGCCACGGGCTTGTGTTCGTCCCGTCCCTTGATCTCGTACAGGCGCTGTATGGCCTCCTCGTTGTTGGCATCGCATGCCAAACCATACACTGTATCTGTGGGCAAGCCTATCACCTGGCCAAGATGCAGGCACTGCTCGGCCAGTTTCAAGGCATCCAGCGATGCCACAGCACAGACTGGCGTCGGTTGGGTCTGCTGCTTTGTCTGCATGGTGATGCTGTTGCTGCTGCAGCTGGACTGCAACTGTGGCCGGGTACCGTGGAGGCGTCTGAGCAATAGTGTCTGTAGGTAGCGCATGAGTCTAGTCGCGCCAGTTGTGACCGCACTGGTGATTGCAGCACTTGTAGAATGTGGTCATGGGCTCATCCGCTGAGCGTGTTTGTATTTGCATAAAGTAGGCGCGCTTATGTGAGCAGGCTGGGCACTCAGCGTCTGTGGAGTCCACGTTCTCCCACGCAGCTACACCGCCCAAAACGTGATCAACCTCCTGCGATTGGAAATGCCAAATGAGAGCACACACAAACATTGCATCATTCTGTGGTTGCACTTACCTTGAGTCGCGGATAGGTTTTTGTGGATATTTTCCGCTTGATTTTCGATATAAATGGGCACGTGTTGCACGTGAATCTGTGGCTGGACGTGTCCTCTTCAATAATTAATATATTGCCGCAAGACGGGCAGAAAAACAACATCGCGAAATGCGAGCACGTTTAAAAGCCAACTGTTAACTTAACAGAGTTTGTGCTCTGCGCCTAACAGAGTTTGCAACACTAATAAATTTAACAGTGTTGGCTCTCTTGTGCTAACAGTGCTATCGATTAGTCTTTGTCCAGCGTTAGCCAGCACTAGTCGACAGCCGCATACAAAACAAGCAATTTTTTCATACATTTTCTTAAATTGTAAAATTAACGCAAGATGTCGGCTGATGTACGTGATATTTTGGACATTGAGCGTGCTAATACGCCTGAAATCACCAGAGACTCTTTTCTTGCCACCAAGAAGCGCAATTTCGAGCGGTAAGTGCCATAGTACATCACAATTTCCCCCCGTGAAAAAAACATTTATTTTTTGCAGTACCAAACATGCTTCCCGGCGTCCGGAGGGCATGCATCGCGAAGTCTTTGCGCTGTTGTACACAGACAAGAAGGATGCACCGCCTTTGCTGCCCACAGACACCGCACTGGGCATTGGTGCGGGCTACAAACAGAACAAGGCTCGGCTGGGCATGAAGAAGGTGCGCAAATGGGAGTGGGCGCCATTCTCGAATCCGGCGCGCAACGATGCGGCTGTTTTTCATCATTGGAAACGCGTCAGCGATGACTCCACAGATTACCCGTTCGCCAAATTTAATAAGCAACTGGAGATACCTAGCTACACAATGACCGAGTACAATGCACACCTGCGCAACAACATACAAAATTGGAGCAAGGTGCAAACGGATCATCTCTTCGACTTGGCCAGACGGTAAGGCGTGAAATATGTATTATCTCAACTGAACTAATAATATTCATACCCAGCTTTGACCTGCGCTTTATTGTGATGGCGGATCGCTGGAATCGCCAGCAGCATGGCGTCAAAACCGTGGAGGAGCTTAAGGAGCGCTATTATGAAGTAATTGCACTGTTGGCCAAGGCTAAGAATCAGTCCAGCGAGAAGAAAACATATGTCTATGATGCCGAACACGAGCGCCGGCGCAAAGAGCAGCTAGAGAAACTCTTCAAGCGCACCACACAGCAGGTGGAAGAGGAGCAAATGCTCATCAATGAGATGAAGAAAATTGAGGCGCGAAAAAAGGAGCGAGAGCGCAAAACACAAGATCTACAAAAACTGATCTCCCAAGCGGATCAGCAAAACGAGCACGCGGCCAATACGCCAAGCACACGTAAATACGAAAAGAAGCTGCACAAGAAGAAGGTGCATCATCAGCCGCGACCCTCGAAAGTGGACTCTGTGGTAAATGCCATCGAAATAGGCAGCAGCGGCATCAAGTTTGCCGATCTGCGCGGCTCTGGGGTATCGTTGCGCTCACAAAAGATGAAACTGCCCGCGAATATAGGACAGCGCAAGGTGAAAGCGCTGGAGCAGGCCATACAAGAGTTCAAAGTTGGTAAGTTAAATGAAATAATAGTTTAGTTGTATTGGCTTTAAATGGCTTGACATCTGGCCATAGATCCTGCGCCACCTCCCACGGAAGACATATGCACATCCTTTAATGAGCTGCGTTCGGACATGGTGCTGCTCTGCGAGCTGCGCACGGCACTGTCCACGTGCATTTACGAGATGGAGAGCCTCAAGCATCAATACGAGGCCGCCTGTCCGGGCAAGACGCTCAACATACCGCCCTCGTTGGTGCCCATCAAGAGCGAAACGCTGGACCCTAGCGCAAATTAAGGCAGCTTATAGCTGGACGCAGACGCGTCCGTTTCCATGGAAGACAATACGCACGGCGTGTACTAATCAGTGCAACCAACATCAACAACAGTTGCTATCGGCGCGTAACCCGTTTGCCGTTTGCCACTCGCTTTATTTGTACATGTGCGCTACTCCCAGTCTAGTTAGTTGTTAGAATAAACGGAAAAACGAAGAAAATTGTTTTTGCGGCCACTGATCATATGTGAAAATCAAATAGCCAACGGTCAACATGCGATTGCCGCGAGTGTGAGAACTTTTTCTCGCTGTGATTTATTTATTTTTCCAGCCATGCTCCAGACGATCTTGGCCTTAGTTTTCAAACAGAATTTGGGTTACACGGCGACGTGTGTGTGTGTGTTGGCCAAATATGGCTGGCATGCAATCGCAATCTTTGGCCAGCCGCAGTGCAACTTTTGTGGAATTGTCTGCGTTGAAATGTACAATTCAAAGCCTGCTGCTGCTGCTGCTGCCCACACAGCGTTGAGGCGGTCGACTGGTCTTTCGAGCAGCCGCCTGACTCAGCGACAGTGTTGCCAGCTGCTGCTTCAAGAAAGTAGCTGAATGAAGTATAAAAAAAGGCTACAAAATAGCTGCATTTAATTGATAAGTTGATTCATCTTATTTAGGCGACAATGTTGGGACAAAAAAAAAGCTGAATTCAATGTTAAAATTATTTGTAATTCATATGACAATATGAAAGGATCAGGAGTTTATTGTTGAAATCAGTGTGACCAGCTGCCGCTGCAAAAAAGAAGCTCAATGTAATTTGACAATATGGTCCATAGGAACAAATGTTCAGTGTTTGGTACTAGTTTTGCCAGCTGCGCTTAAAAAATCTTAGTATATTCAGTGTTGAAAATAAACTAATTAGTTCTCTGAACACAAGCTGGCAATAATTATGGAAATTTTCAACAATTCAAGTGGAAGATCTGTAATTCAGTCAGAAAACGGCTGAACAGACAGCACTGGGCAGCAGCAGCTGAAGCGGCGACTAGTATTTGTGAATGAAACATGTACGAATCATCATTGTGTGTCGGGCGCGAGCTCGTTTACCTGAGCGTTTCTGAGTCAGTCGAGTTTTTGTCGTCGGCGCGATCAGTTGCTGGCAGCTGGCTTAGCTGTTCTCGAAACGTGCCTCTGTTTTTTCAATAGCTCAGTGTGTCTGCCGCATGCAACAGTTGTGTAAATAAGAAGTAAAGTGTGCGCAAACGTTGTGCAGTGCAAAGTTCGCTGCTTCAGTCATTCGCTTGTTGAGTAGCAAAAAAAAAACCCTAAAAAAAATACCAAAGGCACATCGTAAATAAATGTCGAAACGTAAAAACGTGAAATGCATCTGAGCCGACAAATGCAAATGCAAATGTGCTTGTAAATGTTAATTTGACAATTCTGAATGGCCGTCGGCATTTAACGTTAGCTTGTTACCTGAAACGCGCACAGCCCTTAAGAGTCCTGCAGCCGGGTAGAGGCAAGAGGCAACAGAAAACAAACAGCAAAAAGCAAACGTCGTCGCATCCGTTTCCGGTTCTTTGTGTGCCTGATAGTAGTATTTGATTATTGTACTTGTTCATGAATGAAATGCTGTGTGCGTCATGTCCCTGTCCCTGTCTCTGTCTCTGTCTCTGACCGGCGGTGTCAACTGAGCGGCACATTGTTATTATTGTTACCTACTAGACCCAGACGCAGACCCAGACCCAGACCCGTCGTGGCTCTGGCCCCAGCCAAGTGCACCGTAAAGATCTTTATCGCATTTTTAAATAAGCGCTTACTTGCGTTCTGGAGCAGCAAGCGTTTCTCAGCTCAGCTCAGCTCAGCTTAGCTCAGGTAGATAAAACATTCGGTCAAGTTAATGCGGTTTATTGTCTCGTTGACTGATAAATCGGCTCGGTTATCGTGTCGCATATTCTGCTATTTAAGTTTCGCACGCTGATAAATCGCACCGAGCGAGTGGGAGGCAGAGACTCCAGACAAATACAAATAGCTAGCTGCTTCGACAAAATGTGGCCCAAACTAAGGTGAGTTAAATTTATGGCTAACACACACACGGCCTTTATTTACGGGCCTTTTTAATTTAACTCTTTAAGCAGTTTGAAAATATGGGCCATTAAATTTGCTATGTTTATTCAATAGCAGCGACATTTTTGTTGATTATATTAACCAAAATTTATAATATACTGTCAGCCAGCTGACAACGCCCACCTGATCTGCATGTTAAATGTGCCTGTCAAAGCTATGTTTGCATATATTTGCTTGATCCATATGCATATATATTTAAATGCCGCGACTCTATAAAATTGTGTGTTGATTGAAAATGTTCTTAATTACAAATTGTTGTCTAATGATGCTTTTATTCGACTTGGCCTCAGGCCTTGAACTTAGCGCTAATAATATAGCTGGCAGTTAGAAGAGGCCTTTGTAATTATTGAATTAGGCAGCGCTGATTTGTATTTCGAATTTCTAGGTTTCAGAATCTATAATAGTTTATTTAAATACTCTGCCGCTTTGATTTTGAATATAAACTATATTAATGCATTGCAAAATGAATAACGAACAAGTTTCTCATCCGTCTCTGCGTGTATGCAATTCCTAAGCCTTAAATAGTTTGCCTTTCAGTTAGCTATATCAAAGTCTATTTAAATGTAAATTCTGTTCTGTTCGATTGCATTATTTGGGCACAGATGAAACAAATCAAGCTCTTTTTGACCCTATGAACTTTGCTTTGAGGCCCAATCTATTCTATTATTTGGGCTTTTATAATATCAGTTCATTGTGTAATATATAATTTTTGTATTTAATAGTTTTTGTCACAGCAACATGTGTCATAGACATTTGAACTCTTCCAGAGCTTATATGTGTATTTGTATTATTATTAATTTATGTAAAATCTGACGCGTTGCGTCATGAGGTTTTGGTTGAGCTCATGAAATGCTGCTAACTTTGTTAGACAGCCGCACTTCCGTTGCGCGGCAATTATTGCGACTGCCTGCTGTCATTTAAAAACCAAAATGCGTTAAAGTTTTCAAAAATTATAAACACAGACATGTGTCTATGCGTGTGTGTGTGTGTGCATATTGAAGAAAATGAAAACCTAGACGAAAGACTTAAATGTAATGTGATTGCTTTCGTTGTCGTCGTTGTTGTTGTTGTTGTTGACAGCTTGAATGGCTCCAAGCGGGGCCCCGACAAGAAGTTTGTTCAACCTACGCACCTTACACACAGCCACACACACAGACACACAGGCGGTTATTCAGTTTAAGCGCAATTAGCGCTTTGTCGTTGTTTTCTTTCGTTTCTCTATGTTGACTTTTATTCGACAACCTTTCCATGTTTTCTAATTTCCTTAGTTCATAATTTTCACAGCATGCTCCCGCGCTCGCCAGTTGCACATAAACAGAGTTTTATTTTCATTTCATTTCGTACGCCCACAACGTTTCCTTTATTTTCGGGCAAGAGCACAAAATGAAACAGAAATAAGCGAGGGAATAAATGTACATAATTAATGTTTATATACATTTTTTAGTGCTTTACATGTGCTCATTAGCCGCTTGGCTTGCTTAGCCACAGTTGTGTTGTTGTGTTGTTCTTTTGTTTGTGTGTAGCTGAGCTGGCAGCAAGTTCGTTGCCTAAGTCTTTTGTTTGGCCTGGCTGTGGGCGTCATTTATAAGCCGTCATTTTGCAGCAGGAAAGTCTTCACAAGAAATACACAACTGTGCTACTTGTTGGGGCCGTTGTTGTGCCCGCCTGCTGCTGCTCCACAACAAGTTGCCAAATTTGGCAACTGGCAACTGGCAGCAACAACAACAACAACAACACCAGCTGCTGCCCACTTGATGTCGATAAGTATGTCGCCGCAGCGGCAATCAAATAAATAGCTGCGTTTGTGCACATATTAAGAACAACTTTTGAACGCATCGCATTTGCAGCATCTGCAGCTGCATTTCAATTTATTTATGTACTCAAATTCGTGCTCATTGCCTGGGCAATTTCTTTGCTAATGAACAAAGCACTGGCACATTTCTCGCAGTGCACAGCTAGAGCCATTCACTTAGCATACTCCTCCGCAGCATCCAATACTCGTACAGCCAACAACAACAATAATAACAACAAACAGCATCTACAATTTCTTGACATACAAGTTAAGCGGCTGGCATTTTGTGTGTGGGTTTTTCGGTGCTTTTCACAGACTGATGTCGCTACGTGTGGGCTAAAATACCACTGTGTGTGTGCGTGTGTGTGTGTGCGTGTGTGTGTGGCATGTTAGCCGCATTGTCAAGCAGCCTCTTACAATCATACAATAATATTAATTTGATCCATTTTCAATTCATTTCCGTAACGCAACTTTATATCAACTTTAGACCAACTGCTCGCCGCTTGACCACGCCCACACGCAGACAGGCGCAGTCGTGCGGCTCATTTAATGCCATTTAGAGGCAAATTGAAAAAAGAAAAGCATGCATGGGAATCGCTTGGCTTTCTTCCGTTTTCTTGTTTGTTTTCCTTCGATTAGTTTTGAGCCGTAAAAAATAAGACGCTTTATGAACGCGCTGGCATATGTGTTAAGTATATGGCGTGTTTTTTTATTTTTTACGGGTCTTGACTTGTCTTGACTTTCGAAATGTCGCAATTAACAGCCGATTTAGCATTATGCACGTGCGTTGGCGGCGTCGACGTCGTCGCGAGCGATGCGTGGGCTGTGAACTTGGGTTGGTTTTCAGTCATCAGCTAATACGCTGCCAACTGCTGAGTCTGCTGAATGTGTCATGTTGTTTGGCAAGCAAAATATAGCATAATATGTAAAACATACATATATATATAAATATACTCCTGCCGAAGAATAAACGAACAAACTGAAAAGAAACATCTTTTGTTCACTTTCCATTTCTCTGGGTTTGAGCCAGCGACTTGGCGTTTGTCAGTGCGACGCTCAGACAAGTAAAGTATGTTTTTCTGTTTATTGAAAAGCTTAGTTTATTTTTGAATTATAAATATATATTTCTAAATTTTATCAATACTTATGAATTTTCAATAATAATACTTTAGTAAAAGAAACTTCTTTGACATTAATGAAAATTGAATTCTGTGCCAAGTGCAACTATCGTCTATCTATAATTCCACTTTGCCCATTCATGTTCGTCTATCTAAATATATATATATCTACATCTACATCTACATCTATATATATAGCTATATATTTGTAGCTGAATCTGTATTTGTATTTGTATTAGTCTCTCTTTGTGTGTCTCTAGTCTTAAATGACGGGCAATATTGTCAAGCGGCTGCAAATTAGTTTACAAACTTGTTTTTCATCTGTGGCCCAACAAAAACAAATAAAAGTACAACAAAAATTATTGGTTAACATTATTTCGAGAGTGGGCCGAGAGAAACGGAAATGTGTGGGCGTCTGCTGGATTTGTTTCTTTTTTTTCAGCTGCTGCTGCTGCTGCTGAGCTGATCGCTGCTTTTGTAAAGTTGTTTGTTTGTTAGGCAAATTACTTTTTAATTGAACACACACACACACACACACACTCACACTCACTCACCTGTAAGCAGCGGCACTTGAACAATTAAAAATGCCTAATAAGTGACAGCAATTTTTGGTTTTGTTAAGTTTCTTGGCCGCGTCTTTTGTTGGCCCAATAATAATGCCATCCAATAAACTTGGCCATTCAAATATATCGAAATAAGCACAAAGCAAATGAAATACAAATGCAAACAGCAGTTGGTTAATCCCGCAAGGTAAACAAACCGTTTTCGAAATGACTTTAAGCCGGGATTTGTCTGCAGTCGCGCGCCCAAATCACTCATTTTATGGACTCTAGAACCTGGCCCGTTTCCGTTCCAGCCACAACAGAGGCAGCAGCAGCAGCAGCAGCAGCAGCAGCAACAACAACAACAACACGTAGCTTGGGTCTGTTACCTGCACAAACTGAATTTCATTTAAATTAAATTGGTTTTTTATATTCATTCAGTGCAGCCCGTTGCTGCCGCTGCTGCCGCTGCTGCTGTTGCATTTTTTTTTTTTGGCTTAAACACATTTCATTTGTGTGTGTATTTTGTATGGCATTTGCATATGAATGCGCCCTGCGGCATTGGCAGCTACAACTAAAAGTAATTTGGCGTTTTATTTATGGGCCCGCGCGCGCGCCCGTAGGATGCTCATTTAAATTGCCTTTGGTCCGCTTTTGGTTGACGTTCACGTTAAGGTTAACGTGCACGTTAACTAATTAAAAAAGAAAAGTGCACTGCCCACGCTGGCCGCTTGCCTAACTGCTCGCTGCTCGAGTTTGTTGCCTAAGTCTTTCGTTTTTTGCGAAAGCATTTCAAGCGCTAGCCGCAATTTTGCTTCTTTTCTACTTAATAGGCTTAACTTTTGACACATTTCTATGGACGAAGCTGCCACTGAGCTCATTGCCAAAAGAAATAAATACTAGACGTGCTACTGTTTGCTGTCGATACATATATATATATATATATGTATGAGTGTATTTGTGTAATTCAAGCGCTGCTGCATTTAATTCCTGGGAATGGGCTGGGCTTTTGTTTGTTTTGCCGGAGCGCAAGGACAACATCCGTTTCCGTCTTAATACGCAGCCACACAATGCGCACTCGCAGGCAAGGCCCTTGTAAAGGACGGACGACAATCAAATCCCTTGACGGTTTCCTGCCCCGCACACGATTTCCATTTCGCACAGCAACAAGTTTGCATTGAAAACAGCAGCAACAGCTGCTGCTGCTGCGGTGGCTTTTGTTTGCCGCACGTATGTGGTTGCAGCCACTTAAAGGCAGAAACCCCCCTCTCTCTTTCTCTCTCTCACTCACTCCCTGTTTGTCTTGCGTGACATTGTGACCTTTGCCTGGCCGCAACTTTTACTATTTTCACGCGCTGTGCATAAATTTCATTTGTCACACTTGCTGCGAAAATAACAGAGAAACGCATCAAAGTGCTCCCAACTGAATTATGTGTATGCCCATTTACAGCACTGGGCATGCGAATAGTTACAGCTGACATTTAAGTAAGATGAAAGCCTCAGGACTTTGTGACATTCATTCTTCTCTGTCTTCATTCTCTCATTATTATATATTTGATTTTTATATATATCTATTTACAGAAATATATAAATGTTTGTTGTATGTCAGCATATTCTACTTCTCCTCATTCTACTTCTCTATGCTCTTTTTAATTCAACTGTTTCTATTCATGTGCACATGGCTGTCATTACGCCTGCGGCAGTTAAATTTCGTTGCGCTTTCGAGCGTATTTTGATGCTGTTTTGGCGCTCGTTCGAGCGTTAACAATGCAGCAGCATTAGCATTAGCATTAGCAGTAGCAGCAGCAGGTTGTTATTGAATTTGGCAAAGCCAAGTCGAGCTTTGGCCTTTGGCCTTTGCTACTTGCCGCAACATGTTGCTGTCATTATTGGCAACATGTTGCCTAATTTGACTGTTTCTCTTAACAAATTTCTGGCCTCGGGTCAGCTGTACAGTAGCAGCTGCAACAATTTGTTGCCGCATGGCCAGTGACAAGTAAAAAGTAAGCACAACTGTCATTTACTTTCAATAGGCACTGTTTGCCCCTGAGCGCATGCCCTAGGCATGTTTTGGCTGCTTAGCTAACTAATTTAAATAATTCTTAACAATTACCTAATGTTGAAGATTGTGTTAAAATATTTTGAAAAAGTTAGGCAACTATATGTTCAAATTTTTATTATGTACTCAGGCACTCTTTTTGGCAGGGCATTTGCTGTTCGTGGCGATGTCAGCGCGTGCTTCGCTTATTTAATTCGACTTTGGCTTATTGCCACACCAAAGAAGGCGAACCGCAACAACAACAATAAACGCGTTTTTAATTGTTCAGTGGCTTATCGCATGTTTTTGGCCATTTTGGGAGCGCAAATATGTTGAAAAAAAAAAGACAATTTCGATGTATTGTTTTTGTTGTGTGTGTGTGTGTGTGTGTGTGTGTGTGTGTGTGTTACTTGCGTGCCAATTTGGCATTAAATTATGTGAAAATCAGTTTTCGCATGCGCTCACTTTTTGGCCTGGCTAAGCAGCTGGAGACAGGCCGCGCGATTGCAGCGATTATCGCCTCTGTTTTTTTGTTTATTATTAATATATCTGCTTTTTTCGTGCCCCATTGCACAGTGGGCGCTCAAATGAAGCGCAGCGGGCGGCCAACATCTTTGTTGTTGCGATTGCACTGCGAACAGGTTGAGATTTCGTAAATCAGCTCAATCGCAGCGAAATGAACTCATCTGTTGGCCGTAGACTGGGCCCAGCTTCTAAATCAGTTTCGCTAATGATAGTCATCGAAATTTTGACTCAAAAGTCAGCTGCGCGTGGTGTGTGGCTTGGCGCACACACACTCACACATACACGCAGCCTTTCAGAATTTCAACATCATTATCATATGTATCTGTATCTGAATCTGTATCTGTATCTGTATCTGCACATCGTCAGCATCAACGGCACCGCAGCAAGAATGGCCACATTCAGAGCACGTCTGCAAGCAAAAAGAGCAACAAGTCGGAGTGTTGCGGTCTGGAGTGCCCAACTAGAAGATACCCTCGACACACGCATCCCTTCTTGCCCTTGTTCCTCTTGAATAACTGTGCTGTTTATTGTCTGATATTTATGAAACTTTCAGGAGCATATAAGTCTGCCTCTCAAGTATAATTTGGCGATGTTATAGAAGTTGGCGTATAACATTTTAAGTTTTCGTGGTTTTCGAGCGACAAGCGTTCATTCAGACATACCTTTACACAATCGAAGCTTGCCTCTTCTGCCTGTTGCATAAATGTGCACAAACTCATCATGCCCTTTTCTAGCCCATTTGCAATGAGCTCCACGTATAATAAAAGAGCTTCATCTGGTTCCTCAGAAAACGCTGCAATGCCGTTACCAACAACACATTTTGAGTCATTTGGCTGTGCGAGCACAAAGCAGAGAGCAAGGGGCAAACAAAATGAAAAAGAAGGTTTATTTCCGTTGACGTGCCTTAATTTCAGCCAGTTGTGAATTCATTTTTGGCCAGAGCTGCTTTTGCTTTGAGGCCAGCGCTGTTGCCGTCTTCGCTGGATGGCTTTTCGCGGCGATATAATTGCGCCTACACAAACAGCTCTGGTTGTGCTCTGAGCTTCGATTGGATAGCTAGACTTGAGCTAGCAGCTGGATATAGAGCTTAGCACTAGCATGAACATTAACATGTGGCTTAACATTCACAAGGTAGTTGTACAGCAAAGGATTTAGTTTAATATTTACAAGTTAGTTGTACAAAAAATGAATTGAATGTAAAGAAAAGAGGCCGAACATATTTCTAGACTAGTTTTGAGTAAGCACTAAGAAAGGGTATTTAAAATTTTCTATAAATTAAATAGTATATGTACACGCTTTTAATGTGTGGGAGACGCGACTGCTGAGAAGAATGTTAATGTGAAACTGGCTGCGGATTGGCCTGCTGGCGTCTTTGGTGCGCAGCTCTTGCGTCTCTTGATGTTGGCTTGATTAGCGAGCGTGTGCTAAAAAAGCAGAACCTGAGATCGCAAACAAGTTGGCTGCCAATGCCGTCTAGACGCCAGGCAAATGGATATACGATTAGCACATTTCGCCTGGGCGCTGAGTCAGCAGCCAGGATCTATGGAGGCCAAGGCACCAGGAGATCCGCTTCAGCTCAAGGGCGTGGTCGCTGCGTGTGTTGTTGTTGGCCTAGACCACATCAAATTTTGAGCTGCTGTTGCTGTTGTTGTCAATGCATTTAATACATAATTAGCTGGCCAGCGACATTGACGACCTGACCAAAACATAAAGCTGACCAGAAGACAAGCAACAGCAGCCATAGCCGCAGCAGCGACAGCGGAAATTAAACGCACTGAAACGTTTCGAACATTACATTTGGCCATTTGTTTTTGTGTTGTTGTTGTTGTTGTTGTTGTCGTTGTTGTGGCCAGTTGGCGTGACAAAAAGGGCGTTGCAGGCAGTGCAGCTAGCCTAGCTTGTTTCCCGTCAAAACTGGCTCTCATTACAAAGTGAAGGTAAAGTTTTTCGAGCAGCAACAATTCTGGCTTTTTTCCTTAAACGCCTTTAGCCTTTTTCCGCTAACTTATTGTCACAATAAGGCTTACTAACTTCACAAGTTTGGCTTTATTTTAAAGCAAGCAACATTAAATGCCAGCTGCACGTCTTTAAACCAAGTTCTTGTCGATTTGCTCGCAGAATTTGGGTTAACATGAGCATTGCCATGGGCATTAACATTTATAAGGGACATCACTTTTTGCGTTTTCTACTATATCAAATGTATATTTCACATTTTTGTATAAATATTTTCATCATATTAACAAATATAAACAAATATTTATAAAAATAGATAAATAACGAAATAAAACGCAAATCAGCTAATACAAATTTATTAAAAATATTGTTAATAATAAATTATAAAATAAATTATAGAAATTATATAAATTATTCGTAGCTTAAACAAGCAAAAGGGCATCATTACACAGCTTTTCAATGCTGATAAATTCTTTTGATAGTTACAATTTAGCTACTTTTCTAGCTTTTTTTTTTGTCTGACTGCAGCTTAAAAGCTGGGCGCTGGGTTGCAGGAGTCGGGCGCTGAGCTGCATTTCAAAATGTTTGAGGTGAGCGGCCGCTTTGCAGAGGATGTTGCTGCCTTTTAAACAACTACGCAGCAAAGCACAACACATTATTGTTGTTGTTGTTGTTGTTGTTGTTGTTCTTTGTGATTTATTTTGACCACGTACATATGCAAAACGCATTCTAATGGAACAGCAGCAACAACAACAACAACAGCTCTGGCCATGTTTGACCATTGCGCATTGTAATTTTGTAGTTACGCTCTGATTTTTGAGTTTCATTTGTAGCTTCACCTGCTGCCGCGTATTGTGCTTATTGTTATTGTTATTATTATTATTATTATTGTTGTTGTTGCTGTTATTGTTGCCGCTTGCACGCTTGCCTGCTGGGCTGCGGCGCATTGTAGAGTGAAAAATAAAAAAAGATGTTGCATTGTTTCGCTTTCGGTTTGTTGTCCGTGTGGCATCCACAAAACGGAAATGCCGCTTTTGTTGAACGGAAATGCAAATGATATTGTAGACAATACCGGAGAATTGTGCGAGAATTGCTGTTGGTTTTGTATTACCCAACTGGCAACTAGCCACAGCCTATCAATTACAAAGTGAACGCTCGTAAATGTCTATCTGCATCTAAAGTAGTTCAGAGAACCTTGCCAAAGTATCTTCGAACTCGGAGACAGGCGTTGGCTGCAACAATTCATTCTGCTCTTACCTACAGCAAACTGCATTTCATTAGGCCAAAAAGCCGTAGGCTGTCCTACGCCCTTGCAGCCAGGCAGCCAGGCAGCCAGGCAACCAGGCAGACAGATAGCTGCAGGAGGCGTCCAGGAAGTGCTCAGATGCCCAAGCCCGATGTCGCCAGAGTTTGCCGAGGCGTTCAGATCAAGCTGCAGAAAGTCAAGACGCCCACGTCTAGCTGATCGTTGTTGCTGCTGCTGCTGCTGCTGGGCGTGGGCGTGGGCGTGGGCGTGGTGCCAGAGCTAGCTGAATATATAAAACATGCTGCTGCTATAAATATGTATATCTGTGACAAAAATACAAATTTATGCCAACTCGACAGTCGTTCTCCGCGGCTTTTTAGACGACATATCTCGGGAAAACAGTTCGAAATTGACTTCGGGAAATATTTCAATTATTAAAGTATTACAGTTATTTAAATATCAAAGTCCCGTTCCCTAAGAGTAATATCGTTTGAGCTACAGCGGATTTTGTAGTTTTCAGCAAAATCTGCCTCGCTTGCGTACGAAACAGAAGATGGTTCCTAGTTGACCCCAATATCTTTGGTCATATACCACAGACATAGTCCTGGTGAACCTAAATGCCCAAAGCACTAAGCCTTGCAGAATGCGCAAGGATATGGTCCACAATATGTATGAATGCCCTTTTTTCATGCCCCTGACCCATGACCTGATGCCCCTGATAGTCTCATTTTTTCAGCTTTTTGAGCGATTTTCGCCCTGTTTATTGCATATTCCGAATCAGCAGGACGAGCACATACTTTTGGCCAAGGCACACCGCAATCCTCTTCCAAACGGCCCATTTAGGCGTTAAATAACGTTACGATTAACAATTTCTTTTGAAAATAACGTTAATTTTTGGTCGACGGTTGAGGGACTCATTTAAATTCAAATTTAAATTTAACGGCCCAATATGCCCCTTAAGGTATGCAAAGAAAAATATCAGTCGCTGATTTTTATTTTGTATGGTGGATACAAAACCTACTTGCTGATTCTGTTCGCCTGGTACTTCAGCTGGGATTTGTATCAAAACTGACCGACCAAATCAAGGAAGTTATGTCGTTTCGAAGCGACATATCTCCGCGTCAATTCTAGAGCGGCGGAGCTATGTCGTTTCGAAACGTCACATCTCCCCCTCAATTTTAGAGCGGCGGAGCTATGTCGTTTCGAAGCGACATATCTCCCCCTCAATTTTAGAGCGGCGGAGCTATGTCGTTTCGAAACGTCATATCTCCGCGTCAATTCTAGAGCGGCGGAGCTATGTCGTTTCGAAACGTCACATCTCCGCGACAATTCTAGAGCGGCGGAGCTATGTCGTTTCGAAACGTCACATCTCCCCCTCAATTTTAGAGCGGCGGAGCTATGTCGTTTCGAAGCGTCATATCTCCCCGTGAAATCTAGAGCGGCGGAGCTATGTCGTTTCGAAGCGACATATCTCCGCGACAATTCTAGAGCGGCGGAGCTATGTCGTTTCGAAACGTCATATCTCCGCGTCAATTCTAGAGCGGCGGAGCTATGTCGTTTCGAAACGTCACATCTCCGCGACAATTCTAGAGCGGCGGAGCTATGTCGTTTCGAAACGTCATATCTCCGCGACAATTCTAGAGCGGCGGAGCTATGTCGTTTCGAAACGTCATATCTCCGCGTCAATTCTAGAGCGGCGGAGCTATGTCGTTTCGAAACGTCACATCTCCCCCTCAATTTTAGAGCGGCGGAGCTATGTCGTTTCGAAGCGTCATATCTCCCCGTGAAATCTAGAGCGGCGGAGCTATGTCGTTTCGAAGCGTCATATCTCCCCGTGAAATCTAGAGCGACGGAGCTATGTCGTTTCGAAGCGTCATATCTCCCCGCCAATTCTAGAGCGGCGGAGCTATGTCGTTTCGAAACGTCATATCTCCGCGTCAATTCTAGAGCGGCGGAGGTTATGTCGTTTCGAAACGTCATATCTCCGCGTCAATTCTAGAGCGGCGGAGCTATGTCGTTTCGAAGCGTCATATCTCCCCGTGAAATCTAGAGCGGCGGAGCTATGTCGTTTCGAAACGTCATATCTCCGCGTGTATTCTAGAGCGGCGGAGCTATGTCGTTTCGAAGCGTCATATCTCCGCGTCAATTCTAGAGCGGCGGAGCTATGTCGTTTCGAAGCGTCACATCTTCCCGTCAATTTTAGAGCGGCGGAGGTATATCGTTTCGAAGCGTCATATCTCCCCGTGAATTCTAAAGCGGCGGAGGTTATGTCGTTTCGAAGCGTCATATCTTCGCGTACGACACTATAATAATTCGAATTTTTTCGAAAATTTTAAATGGCCATATCTTGGCCAAATCAAGCTTGATTCCGCTCATATTGGGAGGGTTAACTCACGGAGGTCTACAGAATCGAATGCCATCAAAGTTTATGAAATGTCATTTTTGGTATTTTTTCTGATTTTGGGTCATCTCTTAGAATGCGGATTTTTGGATGGCAATCGATAGTCGGCATCCGTACGAGTAGAAAGAGGTATATCATTCCGAAATCGGACCGTATTTTCCCGGTATTTTTCGCCATGATCAAGGAAAAATTTGATTTGGTTTTATTATATTTATATTTTGTAAAATATTTACCTTACAACTCTTGTATAAAATATATGCACAAAGTATTTTCTTAAGCATTGCTAACAAATAAGAAAGCCAGAACTAATACCTGAAGTAAAACTGTGCACAATTGTCAACAGTTCCAATTGGGATTGCAAATTCATTGAATTTGGAATGTGATTTCTTAAAATAAAATATAAGTAGCTCCGCTTGAAGATATTTGAATCATGCTGCCTTTCTAAAACGAATTGGGACTCCGTATGGGCGATAAAGTGCTCAGCTTGCAGGTGACATCCAAATTGGGCAGGTTCTGTGTGTTGCGGCAATACCGACTCCAGCCCTTCCAATATTTGAAGCCGTCGCGCTGTTGTATGGTCTTGGCGCAGGCAATATCATCCGAAATATCATCGTTGGAGAGATCTGAAAAGCATTTGAATATGAATTATAATCGAATATAAGTTCAACAAGCGAAATATCTCGGAATTGTATCGCATTTAAACGACATAAGAGGAATTATGTCGCCTACCTTCACATTTCATGTTGCACAGTCCACCCCGGCGTCCCTCGGCACAGTAGTCCCTGCTGTTGATTTGGAATAGGCCATAGTTCTTGCTATTGTTCTCTTTGCTCGTCACCTTGTTCGTATCCAAGGAGCTCTCATGCTCCACCAGGCAGATCCCTAAATAGTTTAACATTATTATAATTTCACCAAAGCCCAAAGATGGATGAATAATACTTACAATTGGACATTAGCGTCTTTTGGAATCTGTAGGTCTCCACCAGCACACGGGTCAGCTCGCAGCGCATATACTTCTTGGATTCCACACCCTTTGCACCCATCATCATCAGCAGGCAGAGGAGCAGCAGTGGAACCGACATCCGAACATTTTCACGCGACATTTCTGGCAGCAATCGAGTTGTGTTGACTTTGGGTACATGAAAACAAATAAATGTTAGTGTATGTGAGCTTGCGTGTATTTAAATGTAGATTATATTCATTGGTTCCAGGAATGGGCACTCGATTTCTACCCCGCTAAATGCGCCTAATTAAATATGGGCATACATTCTGTCTACACACGAATAGGTCAAAGGTTCAACAGGCTTGGCTGGGTGCATCAATATACGGACGGGAAAACTTTAAGCTTGCATTGCGCATCATCGATTGGCATTAAAATCGAGCTTAATTTAGACGAGCTATCTGTCATTCCACTCTTCTGTTTATCATAACATAAAAGGGCATTAGGAGTTCGTAGTTTTCTGTTTTGTCTTAGACAAGGTTTGATAATTCAGCGGAAAGACAGGCTTCTTCAAGCTGTCCGGCTGCCATGGGATTTATGATGTGCCATTTATTAGCACTTTAAAGCTTATTAATAAGAATAATAATATTTTAAGTCATTGTTTGAAGCACAATATCTATTGATTTACCCAACAAGTTACCAAAAAGTCGCGGCTAAGCAAACAAACCAGCAACAAAAGAAAACCTGTCAGCACACGTCTGTCTGTTGAGAGAGAGGAGAACTGTTTGCTGCGGATAATCCAGCGAGGAGATACGTTTTCTATGCGAAAGTCTTGTCATTGTGATTAAAACAAAATGTATATAGGCATACAATAAAGCTGAGATAACTAGCAAAAGCAATAAAGTTTTCTATATACATTTTTGCCTAAACGTTTCTCTGAATATGTCGCATAATAAAATTGTTAATGATCTATAACTAATTTATTTATTTTATGGCACCGCCTTTAACTATTACCAAGATATAGCAAATCTCTATTTTCAATCTGAAAGAGGGCGTACAAATATCGCGAATTGACAGCTCTTGGAATTAAGTTTATAAACTTAAACTAAGGCTGGGAGTAAAAACAACTTCCAAGAAAAAGCTGCTGCTATCTGAAAATAGATATATATTTTGGAACTCTTGGAATCGTATATTTCAACCCATTTAAAGACTCTGTTTTTGTGGGACTACAATCCGATCGGGCCTCAACAACTGCTGATATATGCAAATAGATATATAAATAGGAATATGGCACGACAAGCCGAATGGCTTATAAAAGCAAAACAACTGCCAAATACTTTGTATTCAATAAACGCATAAAAAAGTAATTTGTTTTTTTTTTTGGCAAAAAAGCACTGGTTGACTTAATTACGAAGCAATTACAATGTTTACCTTTGTTAATTAACTGAACACTGTGGAGCAGACGCGACGCGGCAATAAAAAAAAAAAAACTAGTTTCAACACGATTGCGACTGCGGATCTGTTCTTTTGTATTCGAGTATTCGAGTTTTCGAGAGGCTTTATAGTTTCAATTTGGACGTGAGCTGGCGCTTCGCATGTGCGGCGCTGCGGGCCCCCACACAGATACTAAACGAATATATATAATAAACAATGCAAATAATTTAAAAGTATTCTTGCCAAAACAAAAAACTCTCATTCAATGGAAACTTGCGCTCGCAGTGCCGCCTATTTATGCGGCTGCTCTGCGCTCTTCGCTCACGAAATGAATAAAATACAAGTAAACAAATTAGTTACGCTCTCTGTCTCAGTACTCGCCACTAAATACATATTAAAATAATGTAGTTGTTGTTGTTGCGATTTAGTGATAAGCCGAGGCTTATATATACCCAAATCAGACCCTGCCCGAGCTGCTTGTTTGTTGGGGAAAGCACTTTATTTGGGCTTGCTGCATTTCGCAATTTATCTGAACACCTCTGGTATTTGCTCGCACTTATCAGCAGTTGCTCAAAACTTTATCAATTGATCAAATTTGGTTATCTCAACAAATGCTTGCGGTCAGCACGACTGCGAGTTACTCTGTATAATGTAGGGCTTTGCCTTTCTCTCTACGACAAATCCATCGATCACCAAGATTTATCGAACTTATTTACTCGAAAACATTTGCCCAAACACTCAAAATCGATAAATATCGATAAGTGCTCAAATGTAACTGAGACTAAAAGCGTTTCTTACGTTTGGTGAGTTCTCTTTTAGTTCTCATTTTAGTTAACATTTTACCTAACTGTACAACCACTAAAATTAAGACACAATTAAACCCATTCTGAAAGTTCTAAAGCGGATGGAGCTTACCAAATTTAGCTGATGCTAACTCTTCAGTTACGCAATACATAGATAGAAATCGTGGCAAATAGGAAAAGCTTCATATAGATGCAAGCGAATATACCCTTTACCTTTGTCTTTAATTGCAAACACGGCATAGAAGGCGGAATTGGCAGAGAAATGTTTAAATAACAAATTGAAAGCTGCATTTGGTGTTGTTTTTTTTTTCCCCCGTCGTACTGATAAGGGCAATTCTTGGAAAAACGTAATCTTGAAGCAATATGAACCCAATATGTCTATTATATAATTGAATGAACCAATGAATCGAGCGAAACTTAAACCTAACAGCTAGCATATATGTTTAGAACTAAGAAGCTGAACTCGGCTCCTCCAAAATGCCAGAGGCGCCATTTCGATGGGTGGAGGGTGGGCGGGGTAGAGGGGCGATCTTAGCAGCGGGAGACATCGGGCAGCGTACGGCCGCGACATTTGCTCATCCAGCCGGGCCAGGCCTGGAAGCCGTGACGATTGAAGATCTGCATGGCACAGCGCGAATCATCGGAGATTTCATCGTTCAGGAACTCTGTCAAGGAATTACATTTCGGCTACATTCTGACGTAAATAAACGGGCTAAGGCTAGGGTTTACCTTCGCATTTGATGTTGCAGATGCCACCGCGACGGCCCTTGCGACACCAGTTCTTGCTGTTAATCTGTTGATGGGCTGGTTGGAGTTATCAATGGCAACAGACGCTGGCCAAATGACGTGGCACCTACCTGAAAGAGTCCGTAGCTGACGCTCTGATTGGGCAGCTGCATGGACTTCGAGGTGCTGCGTCCGCTCTCCGACTCGACCAGGCAGACCCCTGCGGCAAATGGTTAGGGGCTTTGAGCTGAACTGACTGCAACTACTTACAATTGGACAGATAGCTGCGCGGAAAGTCGTGACGCAGCAGCTCCTTGGCCAGCTGGCAGCGTGTCAGCAGCTTGGACTGCGTCGCTGACAGCGACAGCAGCAGGATCAGGCTCAGGCTCAGGACAATGGCGTTCGATTTGCTGCACCGCTCAGCCATTTGTTTAACTCTAGACTATCGATTCTTACAGATGGACCGACTGACGGACTGACTGACCGACTGACTGACTGACTGATTGATTGGTCGTTTGGGTGCCTGGACCACTTTAATGGTAAAGCGCTTCCGCAGCAACTGCCAAACTACAACTAAACACGCGTAGCGCCCGAAATCGGACCTTTTAAAGCCTCGCACGCAGTTTTCTTGCTAGACAAATTGACACACATACGACACACAACAATAACAAGATCAAACAGCTAAACTTGGGCCTGACGAAGATTGAATACCCTAATGCAAATTCCTGAAGTGAAAATATCAAAAGGCATCTCTTTTGGCAATGGACACTTGATCCAGTTAATGCCTTTTGTGGGCTCTTCGAACTGAGCTGGAAAACTTCTTTTTATAAATAAATGCCAAGACAATATATTCAAACTCCAGTCTGTTGAATAAATTAGTACCGAAAGCTTTCAGCTAGTACTATGCTATATGTGAGCACTAGCCTAGAATTCGAAACGGCGACCTCTCTTTTTAATAGACATATTTCATGACTAAATAATCATACTTCATGCAAGAACTAGTCTAGGATTTGAGCCAGCGACCTCTCTTTTTCCTTTATCTAAATAACTAGCTCATTGTTTTAATTGCAAATGGAAATATGTTTTGATAAAATCATCGTACGTCACGCATAAACTAGCATAGGATTCGAACCAGCGATCTCTTTATCATTTGTTAATTTTATTACTGATAGACATATTTCATGACAAAATCAACATATCACTTGATTAGTGTAGCATCAGAACAAGTTCAATTAGCATGCGGGGGCAACGTCATCAGCAACAACAAGAACAAAAATAGCAACAATAACAACTGCAACAACAATGTCATTTGAACAGTTATTGCGTTGCTTTCGCTTTCAGCTGTGGAAAGAGATGGCGTGAAAATTGGGAAATGTGTGTGCTCGGCCGTTGAATCGATGTCACGTCGCCGTAGCCTATTTGTCTATTTATGCGAGCGTTACAAAAGTATCTCGGACAATAAATCGCACGCCTTTGATTGCGTTAAGCGCTAAATTGGCAAATTGTCTTGCACAGATGCATATCTGTATGGAATGTATCTCTGACTATCGCACCGTATCTGTATCTGTATCTGTATCTGTAGCTCGGCCTGCAGTTGTATCTGTGTAAGTTTATCGCGGGCTGTGTCTGCGCTGCTTGACCTAAAAAACAAAAACGCACAATTCCAATTCTTCCACTTATGCTCTATGCAAATGCAATTTCACAAATACATTTGTCAACAATATCAACAACAACAACAACAATAACAAAAATATGAAAAAAGTTTCCATGAGCTAACGAAATTTTTCCATTTCAGCTGCCTGCTGCTGGCTCTTTCGCTGGCCACAGCCAACCAACTGGAGGATCTGCTGGAGGATGCCACCCCCAGCAGCACCAGCCCCCCCAGCAGCTCCACCCCCGCCAGCAGCACCTCGTCCACAGCCACCACAGTCAGCGCCTATGTTATATCGGCTGCGGCAGTGTCCGCCTATAATGCCGTCACGCCCAAGTCCAAGTCGAAGATGGCAACGGGCAAATACTTTAACAAGAGCTCGCCCAAGAAGCGCAAGGCCGAGGAGGTCTCCTCGCTGCCGTTGCCCGTGGACACCGATGGCCTGCTCGAGTGGAAGTGCCCCAACATTTCGGGCACACGCAACGCCGAGCTCGAATGCGGCTGCGATCTGCCCCATACGCTGCGCTGCAACATCGATCTGCATGGACTTTTGGTGAGTAGACCTAACCCAGACATAATCCAGGACAGGTTTGTTTAAAAAGCTTATGTACACAGACAACTCCATTTCATTAGTAGCTCTCACGTCAGTCCGTGAAGTTAGTTGAATACACGATAGGTAGACTAAACGGATCTTACAAGAATCATTTTCTGGGCTTGGGGCTAATCGTTTACCAAAGAACAGAAGAATTAAAGAGAATAATGCTTCCCTCTTCTCCTAAGCCACATTCTCTAAAGGAGAATCACCTAGTTCTTAAGGAAAAGGTCTAGAGCGAAAATTATTCTTCCGAGAGAAGCAAAATGTTTGATTTCAAAGTTAGACCCAGTTTAGGGCTCCAACCGGAATTTTCATCAGTTGTATAATCGAGTTCTTTTCGATATTCCTTTATCCACAGTTGCTGGCGGACAGGTTACGTAGTTCACCGTATTCCATCTCGTTGCTGGACTGCTCGCTGCGTAACGTGACCTTCCTGAGCGACGCCAAGATATTCGATGGCATCTCGCTGCACGGCCTGGTCATCTCATCCGGCGAGATCAAGCGTGTGCATAAGTCCGCATTTCTGGGCATCAAGGGACCGCTGCAGGCCTTGGGTCTGCCAGGCAATGCGTTGCTCAGCGTGCCCTGGAATGCGCTGTCCACCCTGAGCACGCTGGAGCGCCTGGACTTGGCCAACAACAAGATCAAGGCGCTGGGCACGGCTGATTTTGTCGGCCTGAGCAATCTGGTGTATCTGGAGCTGAGCAACAATCAGATCTCGAGCATATCGCAGCGCACCTTCAGCAGCCTGCGCAAGCTGGAGGTGCTCAAGCTGGGCGGCAATCGGCTGGGCGACTATGCGCAGAGCCTGAAGGCGCTGAGCCAGTGCCTGAGCCTGCGCCAGCTGGATCTGACGGCCAACAATCTGAATGGTCCTCTCAGCGAACAGACGCTGCCGGGCCTGCGCAACCTCGAGAATCTGAATCTTAATCGCAACATGATCAAGAGCATACAGAACAAGGCGCTGGCGAACTTTTCCCGCCTGGTTAGCCTCTCGCTGCGCCACAATCAGATCGATGTGCTGCAGGATCACGCCTTCTATGGGCTCGGCGCCCTCGACAGCCTAGATCTCAGTTACAATGGCATTGTGGCCATTTCCAGCGCCTCGCTGCAGCATCTCACGCGCCTCACGATGCTCGATCTGACGCACAACTTTCTGCGCGCACTCACCTCGGATCTGATTGCGCCGCTGCCCTCGCTGCGTGAGCTGCGTCTGGCCGGCAATGACATCTCCATTGTGGCACGGAATGCCATGGATCGGGCACAGGAGCTGCAGAGCCTGCAGATGCAGGATAATCCGCTCTCCTGTGACTGCAGCATACGACCCTTTGCCGAATGGCTGCAGGTCTCCAAACTGTCGTCCAGCTTGAGCGCTTCTTGCGTGACGCCGCCGCGTCTGGAAGGCGCGCCGCTGCTGCAGGTGCCCGTCGAGACGCTCACCTGTGACATGGACAATGTGGAGAAGGACAATGCTAATATAATGGAGCATCTGGAAACGCTGGCCAAACCCAATCAAACCTCAGCGCACGTCAAGGACTTGTCGGAGGAGGTATGCTATCTCAGCAGCTCTCTATCTCTAATGGAAATTCAAATTTAATCCCATTTTTCGCATCATAGATTATTCTGCACGAACTGCACTACTCGGCGGATTACGGCCTTATATTGACCTGGCTGCTGAATCTCAGCAAGAAGGATTACATGTGTGATGCCATATTCGTCTACAAGGAGGAGAACATCAATGAGATACTCATAGACAATTCACCCGTAAGTAAACGGAACGAGAGTTCAAACGCGTTTCGAATATTGGAACAATTATTTCGATCTAGCTCGCTTCAAACTCGAATCGCTTCGAACATGTTGCTACAACAAGCTGCTCGAACTTCGTATTTATGAATCGTTCGAGTCTGTAGTTCTAATCGTTTGAGTATGCGAATTTTATGTACATGAATTAACCAACCCAGGACTCTAATCGAAAATCAACTCTCTCTGTCCGTAGATCCACTGTGAGAGCAAGGTCGTCAATGGTCAGAACACTGTGAGCGTCATAGTGCCCGATAGCTCCTCCCTGGACATAGGCGAGAGGTAAGTGACTTACTTTGAATATATATTCCCACACGTTTGTTATAATTTGCTTGCCTTTGCAGCTACCGTTTCTGTCTGGTCATGGTGCAGGAGCAGAATCCCAAGGCAGATCTTAACATTGGCTGCTCGAACATAACCCAGCTGCAGCTGAGCAGTCCCGGCGCGCTGCCCGTGCTGCGCCAGTATCAGCGTCGTCCGTACTACACGCCGCATGAGCTGGAGTCGGAGCATTTGGCGTCTGGCGAGGATTATCCGTTGAATAAGCGACAATTCAACAGCATTGCGGGCAGCCAGCAGCAAATGCATCCGCAGCAGCCGCCCTCCGCGCCGCCGTCGCCAACGTTGATGCACAGCTACAATGTCATCGATTCGCTGAACAAGAGTTTTCTGCCCGGTTTGGGTCTGGGCATCCTGGTCACTTCCGTGGTCGTCTTGATTTGGGGCGCCACACGCATACGCCAGGGCGTAGCCGTCAGCGCCGGCGCCGGCGATGTCAGTCTCAACAGCAGCAACAGCAGCAGCATGCAGCACCACAACAACAACAACAACAACAACCACAGCAGCAGGAACAGCAGCAGACCGGGCACGCCCACAGCGACCACCTGCTATGCCGCCTCGGATCACATAGCTCGGATGGCGGATGCCGAGAACGGGACGCGTTACCTCAAGCTGCAGGCAACGACGAGCCTGTGAAAGGCGACCCGCACTCAGCCAACCAACCAATCGCTGGAAACTTGTGATAGTACAAGCACTTGTACCCGATATACCCTAAGACATATGTAGAGTAGTTGCTTATAAGGACGAGCCGCTGTTAGGGCTCCTGCACTAATCCAAATACTTGGCCTAACACTAACCAAACTGTGCCATAAACTAACCAACACAAGCAAGTATCTTTCTTGGGAATAACCCTCAAGCTATAAAATTCTAAGAGAAATTATCTATATATATTTCCCTCTGCATACCTAACTTTATGCCCTTGCAGATAGTTTATGTATTCTTAATTTGGAATAAAATGAACCTCTATTTGTACGCAAGGGTATTTAGACTTCGGCACTCCGCAGCGAACTATTCTCCCTTGCTGTACGCTAATCGTAACAAGTTTGTTAGAAGTAGTGAATTAAATATTTACGACGCCTCTGTCCCTAATGTTAGCCTCTAGCCCTAAGAAATTGTAAGTCATGACCCTAGGCATAAGGCTTTAATAATTTATTAACCACATACCAAGCACACACAAAACAAATTATAAGTAAGCAACAGGATAAATAAATGTTAAAAGTACCAGAATAATCATAATAAACACACACACAATGCAGTCCATACAAATTGTTTTCAAATGCCTCTGTGGGCGGAGTTCGACAGCGGTGCATAAAACAAAAAATCGAAACCTTCATAAGGTCAGCCATTTGGTATTGTACTATTTATATACAAATATAGTAAGTGTGTGAACGCATAATGTTAAGTGGGATATTAACATGCATATGACGTCACAGCAGCACGCCCAGCTTTCAGCTGAATTCGACAATTAGACATGCAATGAGCTCATAACCGGAGCTCCCTAAGGATTTGGGTACACGCCGGAAAATTAGCGTAAGAAAGCAAACATGATAATCGGGATTCAAGGAGGAGCGTTTCAGTCTAGTTGGCACTGTTTATTGGCTGTCGCTCACCAAGAAATCAAAGTTGGCTCAGCGCTGCTCAAACATTTTAATACCCTGTACACATTGAAAGTGCGGTATATAGCTATGTGCGTGCGTTTGCCTTACTGTAAGCTATCAGGGACTACTTGTTGGCAATATCTGCCTTACTCAGATCAAGATTATTTTAAGTTATAGATAAAAATTTACCCAATAAATGTCGATTAACAATATAGATTCCTTGAGCCTAACTCATAGAATACAAAAATTATAGACATAATCGGTATGCCGATTCTCTTCACACAAATTTTTTTACATTTTGAGATTAAAATGAATATTTAGAGGTATAAATTATCATATGACATTGCCGAAACACAAGATTTATAACAAGAAGGGTTCGGCACGCCGAAGTTTAAATGATCGAACCTTCCAGCCGGTTCCGACATATGTACTGCATGCAGCAGAAAGGGGGACATATACAGACAGACGGACATGGCTATATCGACTCGGCTTTTGATGCCGATCAATAATATATTTATATATATATACTAAATAGGGTCGGAGATGTGTCCTTCTATGCGTTGCATACATAAATATTTGGAACTTAGGGAAACAATACAAAGCTGTTTACAGGGTATGCTCTAGTCGGTCAGTCCCAACATTATCACGCTTACCTTCTTGTTTTTGCTGCAGTCTATTTGTGTTGTGGTCATCGCTGATATGGCGACGCGCTGGCCCTCATTTGCCTAACGGCCAGGCGTCCTCGCGCTGGTTGCGCGCGCTGTCAGTTTGGCGACAACAATGAGCACGGCCAGAACGACGACCACGCTGAGCACGGGCAGGACGACACGCTAGCCTTTATCGATTTTCAGAGGACACACTCATTGGGGAGCCTTGCGCGTGATTGCAAATCAAAAATTGGCCCACACACGCACAGTCGGTGGTCGGGTCCGGTGCCGCATTGATTGGCAGCTGGGAGAGCTGGGCGTCTGCGCCTCCTGCGCGGCCCCCTTAAAACGGCCTACACATGAGCATGCTGGGCTTTGTCTACTTGGTGCTCATACTGGGCTGGATATTGATCGTGTTGTTTCTCAAGTGCAAAAAGTCGCTGTCGGCGCCATTTCGCTTCGGCGAAAACTATACGGATGCCATTGCGGAGACGAACGTCGAGCGTCGTCCCTCGGTGCATGTGATCCAGCTGCAGAGCGAGGATATCGAGCAGGAGGATCACTATATGAACAATTTTCATCGGCAGTCGGACAATTTGCAGCGCTACTCGCATCGATCCACGCTCGAAGAGCGCGCCATTGAGCGCACATATCCCACGGATGCGGTCATTAATCCCGCCTACCTGCACGACGAGGATTATGTGATTAATGGTGTGTAAATAAGTTCTAATTAAAAGTCAAATCAATTATAATTTACCTATTGCAGCGCCGCCGCCATCCTATGAAGAGGTAATGCGCCAGCCGCAGGTCTATCCGCAGGTGCGACACAATAATCATAAGATTAGCGATCTAAGCATTTGAGCTTGAGCTAAAACTAGGCTATCTCTGTATATATGTAGTTTTTGTCAGCTGTGATTTCTCATATTTAAATATATATGTTTGTATCTAAATACATTCATTTACTACCAATTACAAATCAATGCGTATTTCATATATTTATTTGTTGAGGGGCCATGACAACAAAATCAATTCAATTGATTCTACAATTGCCGCCATCGCATTAGCAATAACATTAATTATACACATATAGAAAATGTACAAAATGATTTTACATATGATTACAAACAAACAATCAGTCAAAGTGTGTGTGTGTGTTTGTGTGTGTGTGTTAAGTTGTAAATAAATAATAAGATGAAAGTGTGTCGTACAAAATAAACCGAGAAAAAACATAAAAACAAACTAAACTAAATATGCATAAACATATATACATGTATATATGTGAGCGTGTGTGTGCGTCTGTGTGTTAAAATACATATATATATAGATAGATAGATATTGTTGGCATTTGGCTAAATTAAGTCACTAAATTCGATACACATTTACTTAGTATGCATAAAGAATTGTGTCTTGGCTCAAAATATACACAGAGTTCTAATGACTTGAGTTGAGTTTCTGTTTTTGTTTTTGGCCCAATTCCTTTTTTGGCTACATGTGTTGCGTTCTTTTATGCGAGCACCTTGTGCACGCTGTGCATTTGTATGAACGCCTCTAGCTGTGTGGGTATCAGGCCTCTAAAGTTCAGCCTGTTGCTGGCGATGGAGCGTGCCGCCAGGCACTTGAGGCTCGTGTGCGCATTCTGATGTCCATGCAGCAGATTGGCCAAGTTAGCTACAACCAAATACAAGCACTTATTGTATATACCGTTTAACTATATAATACTAAATGAGAGCTTACCCTGCTTGCAGGCCGCAGCTGCCGTTTGGCCCGCCGCATTCACCGCATCCAAGTGCGCGCCCGCCTCCACAAATAGCTGTAAAATGCGCGCCATCTCGCCTTGGCGATCCTGTGAGCTGTTTATCTTGGTCACCAGTATGTGGAGGGGCGTGTTTCTTGCGGCGTCCACAGCCACAACCGAGGCGCCACAGTGCACCAAGACCAGGGCGGTTGCATAGCAGGGAAATCTAACAAAATATATATAATCCAGATTAGACACAACCTCTAAACTATCCAAACTTTTACGCACTTGCACATTTCGTTGGTATAGAACTCATCGACGGGCGTGACACCATTCACGGCGAGATGCAGCAACGTTTGGCCATCCTGGAGGCGCGTGTCGTGCTGTATGAATTTACGCACAACTAGAAATAGCTGCTGTATCTGCTCCTCATTGATGTCCTGATCCTTCTTGCGTCGGGCCAGCTGTGTGACTATTTTAATTAAATACAACGCTGTGATGCAATTCTGATTGTTCTGATCCTGCAACAGACTGACGCACGTGTTGGGCTTATCGTTCAGCATTTTCAGCTTGTTGTTATCTATCTCCTGCTGGCACTTGATCAGCACGGGCAGGACATTGTCCAATGTCAGGCGATGATTCTCGACGCGCAGTATTTGCGCAAAGAGCTGCGCAAAACGCAGCAAATCACGATCCACGCTAACCTGCAAATTTGGATTAAATTAATTAAAGCGTTAAAGTTATTCCAAAGGGCAGGGCTCTAGCCTTTGGGTCGTCTACTTACATTGTTGCGCATACGCAAATCGATGGCATAGTTCCACAGCACCTGGCACTGCTCGAAGCGGCCCTGGTCGGCCATTACGGCGCCGCGATAGACAATGGCTTGCGGCAGCTCCGGATTGTTTTTGCCCAGTATGCGCTCGCGTATGGCCAGCGATTCCATGTGTATGGAGTGATGATTCAGCTTGATGGCATTCAGTTCGGGCAGATTTTCAGTCTCGAACCAGCTGTCGTAGGCGGGCACTGGCTGTTGCACCTTCTTGCGCACCACATGCCGCGGATCGCTGTAGCGCAGCTGCATGGCACGCATCAGGTAGCTGTAGGCGCGATTCACATCGTATTTGGTTTTGTCATTGGCATACGTGGCGCCCAGCAGCTCCAGCGCTGTGATTTGCTCCTCCTTGCTCATCAGATCCGGACGCTGAATGAAAGCCTCGACAACATCCTCGTGCAGCCGTTCGGCCGCCTGCAGCGCTGGCGTAATGCCCGCCTCGTTCTTTTGCAGTGTTGCGCCATGATCGAGCAGCGCAATGACCACATCCAGATGACCGCTCTCGGCGGCATAGTGCAGCGCCGTTGCACCGCACAGCGCCTGATCGTTTGGCCGCGAGCCGTTCTGCAGCAGCGTGTTCACGACCAGATGGTGGCCCTTGTAGGCGGCAATCATGAGCGTATTGTTGTTAAACAAATTGGTTGCATTCACATCGGCGCCATGCTCTAGCAAAAACTCAACAATGTCCAGGCGACCTGCAAGAGCAGTAGATATTACAATTGGATGTACATTTCCACTCGCAACAGACAACACTTACCCTCATAGCAGGCAGCACGCAGCGGCGACGACTGCGCCTTGGTATTGTGATTGATGGAGGCGCCTGCCTGCACCAGCATCTTGACGATCTGCAGATGACCCATGCCCGCGGCAACCCACAGAGCTGTGGCTCCATATACCACCAATCCGTCAAATATGACATTACATTCCCGCTCCAAGTCCACGTCGTAGTGCGAGAGCAGCGTCTTCACGAATGTCACATTGCCCGACATGGCGGCCATGGTGAGAGGCGTCAGCGATTGGCCATCGGGCTGATCAAAGTTCTGTGGAGAGTATGGTGTATAAATTAATGAGAGAAGACTTTTAAAGGCATGTACAGTGGTTGCTCGTGAAAAAGGAATATAATACAAATGTGCCAGACTTCAGATTTGCTTTAGAACAGCTTGGGCCGGATTGGATCTGGGGAAGCTGCATGCAATTGTTGCTCTCTGCATGGTATCCCGGACTTGGCTACTCTTTCTATACGATCGAGATATAAGCTGGCCTGCCTTGCTTGTCCATCATAGCCTTAGTTCACTGTATATGCAATTTTTGCTTCGTGTTATGATGAGATGCGTGCGCATCTTTTTCACAATTTTCACAGTCAAGGCTGAACGTACGAAAATAGTGCGTTTTTGTCGCATTTTCAGCGATGAAAACGTGCAGGGAAAATTGTCAAACGAGGTGCAACGAGTATTCCTTTGTTGTTCTATGTACATCTGACTTTTTGGCACGGCAAATGTAAATATTACAAAAACGCACTCGCTCTTTGTCTTGGACATGTGTGTATACACACATATGCACCTGGCAGCCATATGGATATGCACAGACAAGATCCAGGCAACGCATCGATAAAGTCCACGACGACAGACATTTTTCAGGGCCTGACAAGCCCATAAGAAGCGAGGCAATTGCGTTTTGGCTTTGCAGCTTTGGTCTTTCGCTGGCTGCTCTACGAAAATAGCAACTGGGTCAAGAAACTGCCAGCCGGGCCATTGTCGAGACTCACCGCCGGATAGGTTATATAGCTGGTCAGCGGCAATTGGTCGCCAGCGCCGCGCCAGAAGCTCGCTCCCGGCCAGGCGGACTCGTACCAGCGCTTGCGTGTGCTGTGCCAATAGTTAAAAGTTAGTTTAAGTTTTAGTTAATCCTGGTTTAGACTTGTTACCGATATAGCTCCGCGTGCATAGCTTGCTTCTTATTTTTTTTTTTGGGTTTTTAACTATGGAGCTGTGGCTGTGTTAAGGACGCAGCTGCTGGCTCTGCTCCTGACGACAGTCACGAAAAAATTCGATAAAACTTCGTGACGCCGACGGACGAACAGAATTCCTGCGCCCAACCCCATGTTTGCATATGTTCTGGGGGTTGTTCACCAAAAAGGACACACACACACGCCAGAGGGTAGAACGTGCGTCGGCGCAGAGCAAGCCACAGCACAGCTGATGCACAGGGAGAGCGCAGACAGAGAGAGAGAGAGCGAGAGCGAGAGAGAACAGCTTTCTTTCGGTTTGTTTACAGCTCTCGCCAGCAGCTGTTCGCCCGCATTCCATTGAAAACTTCGAAATTCCATTTAAACTCAAATTGGAGTCCGTTAGAGACTCCGAAAAACGTGAGAGTCATAAGCTGTTATCAAATTGCAGCGGAGACATCTTCGATTTCATAAAAGAGCATTAAGACGCACTAGCATATAATATAGGAACAATTCGAAGTTGTGGAAAACCTATCTAGCGAAGAGGATGCAACTGGGCCAGGAGCTTGTCCGCCCAGCTCAGATCAGATCAGGGCTCACCTTCATAAGGGAGGTCGGGCAATTGCTGCCCACCTAGGGAGCATGAAGCTCTCCCCCTGTTCACATATTTCAATAAGAGATCCTCAAGCGTATTTGTCTCCGCACAGTTTTCTCAGTTTCCGTAGTGCGCCACGCTTCTGAAGGCTTTTCATAAACGGGCAACGCACATTTCAGGAACTGGCACTGGGCCAAGTTCGTGTCGGCCAGATCCAGAATGAGAACGGTCACGAGCGCGAGCAGCTAGCCACATATGAATAATTAGTTAAAGATGGTGCCGAGTGAGTCCACAATCTCTAATAGAAGATGACAAGGCATGTTTACACGCATACACAAACCTACATGAGTGTGTGTGTGTGTGTGTGTACATATGTATATAGTTGATATGCGTATCAAAATTTGTGAACATTAATTGCAAATTAACAATTACTGCGCTGCAAGCAATCGAATTATAAACACTCGCTCAATATGTACACATTGGCTATATTTTAATGGGCCTCAAATAGTGAGAGAGAGCGAGGGAGGGCAAGGGACGGAGGGGTGCTGCTCTCTTTGGTTCGCCCAGATGTGGCGACGATAAACAAAGAAAGCGCCCAAAAGAACAGGCCAGAGATCGCCGAGCAGACGCAGCAACAAATACGATTGTACATATAAAAACCATAGGTATGTATATATAGTATGTATATATGTACATATATAGGTGGAAATTTTCATTAATGACGCAGTAGCAAATGGCGCTCATTACGCAAATTAACAGTTTTAATTTACTGCAGGGATGCATTGATGCATTGGAAGGATAAGGGGAGGGGAGGGGAGGGCTGCTGCTGCTGTTGCTGCACACTCACCGTATTAACCAAATGCGTTTGCATTGGGACCGAGCTGATCGTATTGAGAGCTTCAACAAATCGCATCATCTGGCTGCTGCGCGCCGCCAAATAGATGGTATTCACTTGGGAGAACTTGATGCGCGGCTCATTGGGAAACTTTTCGCGCAGCTCCTCGGCAATCTCGACGAGCATGCCGTGTGCCATATTGAAGTAGCCAAAATCCAGGGAATCGTCGTAGATCGATGTGTGCGCATCATCCTGCTCATCGCCGTCGACCTCCATGTTGCTTAGCAGCGACGCTAACTGACGTAGCGTGCAATAGCTGAGTAAACCGCTTATATTGCCGAATTTATTTGATCGCACGCAACAGGAGAAAAACGCTTTTTGTATTTACCCACACGAGCACTTGTTCGCAATGAAAATGTTACTGTGAATGCTGCCCACTCACTTAGTTCATTCCGAGTCATTCGATATTTCCAGCCACTATCGATACATCGTATGTTATGTTAATTAACAGCCGACCGTTAACCCAATGTGAATTTTAGTGTATGTTAAATAATTTGAAATAAAAATACGTTACGCTTTGGTGGTGCTTAATAATTTCATTATTTTGATTGAAAATGAAAGTCAAACTTATGTGCAAACATGAAACAATTGTGTGAAATACAGCTTGAAATAATACATATATACATATATATATATATATGATTTTGAGTGTGTAATCAGCTATAGTTTCTCCTCTCTCTAAGCATTCATATGCGAAATTAGTTTTGAGCATTTATGTTGTGTGAATTATAGATTGAAATTGTGGTTGAGTATTTTTAGCTAGCTATCTTCTCTCCTGCAGAATATGTTGAGCATTCGTGTTTGTATATGTTTAAGCTTCAATACGAGATTTCTAACATTGGGTAACCTATAATATTATATATATACATATATATATAAATTATAATCTTCCAGTGTTCTTTCCCTAGGTTTACCCAATGTTGTTCTAATCGAGGCGTTTCTGGGGTACATATTTTTCCAATCGTGTCCGTAATTCATATATTTTGGAAAACTATGCCTGAACGCAACGATATTTGATAGCATATTCAATTATACAGTGTGTGTTATATGATTTTATATATATATATGGTTGATCTCTCCTTTTCACCATATATAGAGTCCAGATCTCGGATCTTTTCAGAAGATTAGGTGCATCCAAATTGCGCAGTTACCGTGTATGTGGATTGTGTGTGTTCAGCAGTAGCCCAAGCACGAACTTCCAGAGTTTGGGTTTACTTGCACCGTAAATATCATAATTATATTTCGTGTACATTTCGTATCTTGTTGTGATTTGCCCAATTTCTTGCAGCCAATCGCAGTATATATATCGATTCGATTCGGTTCGTCTCGTTTCGGGAACGATAGCTTTTCGTGTGTACATTTACCAAGATGACATGCATTACATTCCATATATATATGCATATTCTCGCTTATATATATTTATATTCATATTCATATTCAGATCCATTCACTAACATGTCCTTTCACATATACTCTAGATAGTCACGTGTACATGTTGCAAAAAAAAACCAACTTGAAATTTACGCTTACACTTGAATTTGGACTAATTTGTTTCTAATCTGTGCCGTTCTTCAAAAAGGAAAACAGTTCGCAGTTGTATTTTTTTCATTCTTTTTTTGGATTCCTTTGTGACAATTTTGTGTGGATTTTATCATCTATTTTAGATTTTTCTGAATGTGGCTGCAAATGCAAGGTAGTTCAATTAGAAAGCTCTCTTTTTCGATTCTTTTTATACATAAAATTCAATAAGTAATATAATAAAATTAATTAACATTAAGAGCCAGAGCGCCGCACTAGCTGCTTACATTTTCAGGTTAATTCACTGGCTTTTTCAGGTGGGCGCCCTGGCTGCAGAAGGCGCTAATCAAAGCTACATGTATAAATATGTATATATGTATGGGTCTACATACATTTTGGCTACATTAGCTAGAAAGCGTTAAGAGTAAAAAGCGAATAACAAATGGCAATGGAATTTACTTGATTGCGCCGCGCCCCCTTAGTTGGTGGCCGCAATGGGCACGTAGTTGGGCAAGGAGATGCTAGCCGGAGCCGTATTGTTCAGTGCCGACTCGGCGGACTTCACCTCCTTAGTGTGAAGGCTTGGACGCGAATTGCGTTTGCGCTGTGGACGGCCGCCGTTTTTGATGGGCGACGGTGTTTTGGTGGTAGAATCTGGCACAGAAGAGACACTTTGTGATTTGTCCCCGCCGGCGCCGAATTCATCGCTAGCGGAACGTGAACCGCTGCCGACGCCCGGCTTGTGGGCGGGCGTATTGCGTTTATTGCGACGACGTATTGTGCTGGGTTTGATGATCGGCTTGATGGTAACCTTGGCTGGATCAAAGAAACTGTCTAGCAGCTCGACCAGCTCATTTTTATCCTCGGCCTTCAGGCTGGCAATGCCCTGCAGGGCCGCATCCAGTCCTTCGATACGCTTCTCAGTCCAAATATCATTCAATGTGGTTAAATCGAAGCCATTCTCGGCCAGCACAATGCGAAATTTGACGGCACGCACGCGATGATAGAGCGTGGTCTTGAAATAGTTCAAGAATACGGGACGGAACGAATTTTGACGTTCCAGGTGCACATTCTGTGTGTCCAGCTCTTTGACATCACCGCTAATGGCCTCGGTGAAGGGCTTGAGTGCATTAAACAGATTGCTCAAGGCCTCCGAGGACTCTGGCTCGGTGCTGTCCAAGTTGCTCAGCTGCAGAGCCACATTAAAGGTCAGCTTGGCGCGGACGCTGGCACTGCCATCGAACTCATCTCGCTCCTTTTGGAGTCCATTCTTTACATGCTTATCAGCGCTGCTACTGTTACTATCTGCCTCATTATCATTATCGACTCTGGCGTTGTCCTCCTTGGCCTTGCTCAGTATCTTCGATAGATTCCGAAGGCTATAGTGCTTGGTGTCGCCAATTGAGGACTTGGCCAGATTGAAGCTATTTACAAAAGACTTGACTGTCTTGGTGAATCTATCGAGCATGCCATACTTGACGAGGGATTGCAAAATCATATAGGGTATAAATTTGCGCTCCTCATGGTAAAGTAGGACAATGCCATCCGTATTCGGATTCTTCGATTTTAACTGATCCAGCCAGTCAAGGAAGTCTTTTAGCGCAGCGACCTCTGATTTAGATTTGATGATCTGCAAGTTTATTCAAGAATATCGCATATATTGCAGTTAACCTGGAAATGTCTGGAAGTGCGTCAAACTAACCTTGTAGGTCTGCATCGACTTCAGCATACGAAAAAATCCAATCGAAATAACGCGAACCTGATGACGCTGACGGGCAGCCGGATTTAGATTCATATACGGCATAATGTATTGCTCGAAATGATCGGTCGGGGTGTAAGCGGCCAGTTGGACAATCTGCAAGGGAGGGTGGTAGGAGGGGTGTGTGGGGCGCCATAAGAATGTGAGGTTAGATTCGCACCGTCAGGGTTCATTAACCCTGTGTGACCTACCTCGTCGATGAGACGGCGTCCAGTTGTATCTATGTCAACGGCAACCAGAATATAGTCGCCGTTTGGTAGCTCGTCTTTTATGGCCACACCCGACGCGGCCGTGGACTGATCCGCGGCCGAAATGTCAATGACGGAATCAATGCTAACGGCAACCATTTTGGTATATGATCTGCGCGCAAGAACAAAAAAAAATCAAATTAAATACAAAAGAAACTACGCACTATACTTTTTATTAGAAGAAATCTAATAAATCTTTGCTAACGCAGAAGTTGCGACGCGCACAGAACGAAGAACGCTAACGAATTGCGGACTGGGACGAATAAACCACAAAAGAGGCAAACTTTCTGGCAACGGCATATTTCCAGGACAGTTTTTCGAGTACGCCATGTTTTTTTTTCTTCTTTTAATTTCTTTTGCACCCGCGCATAGACACACACACACAGACACACAATAATAGAAATTATTTATCGCCTTACCTTCTTCCACTTACGTTCGGGCTTAATTCGATGGGCTTTTTCGCTTTTTACGAACTTTTTCCTTTATTTTTCAAAAGGGTAAAAAAGCGAGATTTGCTTCCGTTCGACGAGCTTTCACAAATAAGAAACAATTCGTAAGACTAACAAAAACGAAATGAATAGATCTGGAAGTGGAGTCAGGCATGTGCCGAATTTTGATAATCAAAGCCTACTGCAAATTACTTTGTTAGCTAAGTACAATGGGCGCTGCAGTCGAAATAGTGCAACATATTGATGACTGCCCATAGTGCAGCATTATTGTGCACTATATAAACAATACATGTATATGTATAATTATTAAGAGCCTGCTCTATTTGCAAGTGCTACTTACACTGTTCCGGATAAATACTCTTAACAACTGTTTAATTCACTAATTCTTGTTTATTAATTTGCCACTCGTTGAAATGTGAAACAAGCCGGCGCAGCTATTACATATACAACTTCTTTAAGCCCAAAACGCATGAACGGCGGAGAGCACAAACACTGATAAGATGCATGCAGTGTTGCCAAATGTACCACAGTTGTATATGGGTTGCAAGCGAACAAAAAAAAATAAATAAAATAAATAAACAACGATTATGTTTGCCTATTGTAATGCTTCACACATTTTTAGTGTTAATTGCGAATAAGCAGTTACAAATGCGAGCGTGATAGCCGTTGCGCAGAGCGCTTTGACGTCACAGCTTAACAGCTGCCAGGGCTGCATACAAAAATTTGCGCGCTTAGGCAATGTAACACAAGCATCTGAAATAGAAATATTTATGTACGCTTCGAGCATTTGCTTATTTTAAAAGTAACGAACAGCGCGCGAAAAAACAGTTGAGAGTGTCTGTCTGACGTCACATTTTTGCAAACGTTAGGAGCATAACAGACCTGCGCATTGGATTACCTTGTAATTGTGTATAAAACTCGTGCACTGCCAATGCAGCCCTGCTGATACCAAAACAAAAATCAGCTGTTTATAAAAATTAAGTTCGTTGTGCTGAGTTGTAAAATTGAAATGCAAATACATTTGAACGGCACGTACAATTAAAGTGCATTACCAAACAAATTGCAATAGTTATATTATGTTGCACGGCGCAGGCATACAAACCAGGCAGCATATAAACCACAACAACAACAACAACAAATGCGCACAGACACGAGGAACGCAGTTCGACAAAAGATAAAAACAGTGAAGCGATAAGAGCGCCCCAATCAAACGTGCCAAACAACAGACACCGACACACACACACACACACACACACACACACGCACATACACAGGCATAACATTAATTAGAGCAAACAGCAAAAGGCTAAATATGTTGTCTTACATTAAGCGCAAACTCTCTGAATCGGACAGCGTCGCTGGTGGCAGCAACAATAGCAACACAACAACAGCCGCCGCCGCAGAGCTAGTGCGGAAAACAAGTCAAATGTCATTGGACAATGGTACGATTGCCTACGGAGAGGATGCGCTGCTGCACGAGCTGGGCTATCGCAATGCCACAGATCTGCAGGAGACCATTTACGGTGAGTGTGCAAAATAGTGCGATAAATGACAATAATTATGTAATTATCATATGCTCAATGCTTACAGATCTGCTGCGCACTATACGCGATCCGGAAAAGCCGTGCACATTGGAAGACTTGAATGTCATCTATGAGGATGGTATATTCGTAATGCCGCCAACCCGCTCCAATGTCTCGGTGGTCAGTAAGATGAACTCTTTTAAGATATATGACAATACATTTCGTTCAACACAGGTGCGCATTGAATTCAATCCCACGGTGCCGCACTGCTCGCTGGCCACGCTAATTGGGCTGTGCATACGCGTCAAGGTGGAACGCGGTCTGCCCCACAACATAAAGCTGGACATTTATATCAAGAAGGGCGCCCATCAAACTGAGGAAGAAAGTGAGCTTCGTTTTGGCGTATCAACTAAAGATTTCTTTTCAAAAAATTAATCCCACTTGCAGTTAACAAGCAAATTAATGACAAGGAACGCATTGCAGCTGCCATGGAAAATCCAAATCTTTGCGAACTGGTCGAGAATTGCATCAAGGATGAGGAATAGTAAGCTAACACAGCTGCCCGGCCCGGCGCTGTAGTGTACATATATAAGGATTTAAGTCAGTTTAGTTTTAAGCGTACCAAGTGCTTGTCGCCTATGCTCTATGATGTGTCTAACATTAAACTTTTAAGATTTGTTAAATGGGCATGAGAATTGTATACTTAATCTGTGCCCAGCTCGAACATTGTCAATCTTCTATTGCCTTTTGGTACGACGTCGAACTATTTGGCAACTAGATCTAGGCCGATTATAAAGTCTGCTTGTCCCCAATGTCTCATCAATCCCGAATTTTGGCTAGACTAGGCCTGGTTAGAGCTAGTCTCGCATTTCCGTTCGGTGCATTATTGATGGTTTTTGTTAGTGGTGGACTGATAATGCGGCACATGTAGACCCATTTTCCTAAAGCTTCGCTATCTGCGCTACCATTCAAAGGTAGCCCCCAAAAAGGTGTTAATCTATTAAGCGGCCGCACCGAACCGTGTGCACGCGGCTACTTATCTTGGCGAATTCCGTGAATGAAACGGCAGCCATGTTGGCTACACACCTGCCGGCTGGTAGCCATAATGTGAGTAAGTTATCAGTAAATGCGATTGGGCCAGTTGTTGTTGGCAACGCGTGTATCGCAAATTGACAATTAGTTTGATGCTTTAAGCAATATCCAGAGACAAGGGTTTGGCAATTTTCAGCGCTGACATAAAAGAAAAGTGCGCGGCTCGTTGAATGAAAATTTTCATGTCGTGCAATTAAAACCAGCTGCTGCTTGAACTTTCCTGTGGCCAATATTCTAGTTATTGAGAGAAACGAAAATAACGCTGCCAGGCGACAACTTGTGAAAATGGAGCTGCTGCCGAGCAGCAAAAAGAAAACGCAGAAAAAAAATGAAATGAAGGAATGATAATAAAAGGCAAACGCTGGCAAAAGCATATTGCGAATATTACGCTAATTGGAGCCGGCAATCAAAGTGGACACCGCGTCTCAGGCACGTTGTCGTGTCCCCAAGGATGCGGTGCCTGGCAAAATGTCCTCTGCTCTGCCCAACGATGCTCCGGCCCAGAAGCCAGTGTGCGTGTGTGTCTCGGTGTGTATGTGCGACAAATACTTAAGCTTCCTATCAAATTGACCTTCACCTGTCGCCGGTGCGAAATATTTTTTAGAGCGCGCTTTTGAACAACTGAACTGAATTGACGATACCTCTATGTATAAAAGTAAAATAAATATATCTTTAAAGCTAAAATTTTTACTGCCGTTAGATTTTGGGAAATTGCTCGCGCATGTCTGGAAAAACTGCGAAAAACGTTTGTATTCAACTTTTTTGTTTACCATCCGTTTGGTTTAAAACTCATTTTCAAATGTCTTTGAGAGGCTTTGTTTTAAAAGTGTCACCAGCAAGGCCCTGACTTACCCATAAATATCCTATATATATACATTGGTCAAAATTTCCCACCCCCATAACTCGGTCAAAACTCAACCAATTTTCGAAAGGTTTGGCTTTTTGTTAATGGTTTGGCACCCTTTTAAATTTGGCATTTAAATCTGGTAACATAATTTTTGGTCGAAATTCATGTGTAAATGGTACCCTCAAATATCATCAGACATACTTAGGTCAAAATTCCCACCCACATAACTCGGTCAAAACTCAACCAATTTTCAAAAGGTTTGGCTTTTTGTTAATGGTTTAGCTCCCTTTTCAACTTGGCATCCAAATCTGGTAACATCATTTTTGGTCGAAATTCATGTGTAAATGGTACCGTCAAATATCCTCAGACATAGGTCAAAATTTCCCACTCCCATAACTCGGTCAAAACTCAACCAATTTTCAAAAGTTTTAGCTTTTTGTTAATGGTTTAGCACCCTTTTTAACTTGGCATTTAAGTCTGGTAACATAATTTTTGGTCGAAATTCATGTGTAAATGGTACCCTCAAATATCCTCAGACATACTTAGGTCAAAATTCCCACCCACATAACTCGGCCAAAACTCAACCAATTTTCAAAAGGTTTGGCTTTTTGTTAATGGTTTAGCTCCCTTTTCAACTTGGCATCCAAATCTGGTAACATCATTTTTGGTCGAAATTCATGTGTAAATGGTACCCTCAAATATCCTCAGACATACTTAGGTCAAAATTCCCACCCACATAACTCGGTCAAAACTCAACCAATTTTCAAAAGGTTTGGCTTTTTGTTAATGGCTTAGCTCCCTTTTCAACTTGGCATCCAAATCTGGTAACATAATTTTTGGTCGAAATTCATGTGTAAATGGTACCCTCAAATATCCTCAGACATACTTAGGTCAAAATTCCCACCCACATAACTCGGCCAAAACTCAACCAATTTTCAAAAGGTTTGGCTTTTTGTTAATGGTTTATCACCCTTTTTAACTTGGCACTTAAATCTGGTAACATCATTTTTGGTCGAAATTCATGTGTAAATGGTACCCTCAAATATCCTCAGACATACTTAGGTCAAAATTCCCACCCACATAACTCGGTCAAAACTCAACCAATTTTCAAAAGGTTTGGCTTTTTGTTAATGGTTTAGAACCCTTTTTAACTTGGCATTTAAGTCTGGTAACATCATTTTTGGCCGAAATTCATGTGTAAATGGTACCGTCAAATATCCTCAGACATAGGTCAAAATTTCCCACTCCCATAACTCGGCCAAAACTCAACCAATTTTCAAAAGGTTTGGCTTTTTGTTAATGGTTTAGCACCCTTTTTAACTTGGCATTTAAGTCTGGTAACATAATTTTTGGTCGAAATTCATGTGTAAATGGTACCCTCAAATATCCTCAGACATACTTAGGTCAAAATTCCCACCCACATAACTCGGTCAAAACTCTACCAATTTTCAAAAGGTTTGGCTTTTTGTTAATGGTTTAGCTCCCTTTTCAACTTGGCATTTAAGTCTGGTAACATAATTTTTGGTCGAAATTCATGTGTAAATGGTACCCTCAAATATCCTCAGACATACTTAGGTCAAAATTCCCACCCACATAACTCGGTCAAAACTTAACCAATTTTCAAAAGGTTTGGCTTTTTGTTAATGGTTTAGCATCCTTTTTAACTTGGCATTTAAGTCTGGTAACATCATTTTTGGTCGAAATTCATGTGTAAATGGTACCCTAAAATATCCTCAGACATACTTAAGTCAAAATTCCCACCCACATAACTCGGTCAAAACACAACCAATTTTCAAAAGGTTTGGCTTTTTGTTAATGGTTTAGCACCCTTTTTAACTTGGCATTTAAGTCTGGTAACATCATTTTTGGCCGAAATTCATGTGTAAATGGTACCGTCAAATATCCTCAGACATAGGTCAAAATTTCCCACTCCCATAACTCGGCCAAAACTCAACCAATTTTCAAAAGGTTTGGCTTTTTGTTAATGGTTTAGCACCCTTTTTAACTTGGCACTTAAATCTGGTAACATCATTTTTGGTCGAAATTCATGTGTAAATGGTACCCTAAAATATCCTCAGACATACTTAAGTCAAAATTCCCACCCACATAACTCGGTCAAAACTCAACCAATTTTCAAAAGGTTTGGCTTTTTGTTAATGGTTTGGCACCCTTTTCAACTTGGCATTTAAATCTGGCAACATCATTTTTGGTCGAAATTCATGTGTAAATGGTACCCTCAAATATCCTCAGACATACTTAGGTCAAAATTCCCACCCACATAACTCGGTCAAAACTCTACCAATTTTCAAAAGGTTTGGCTTTTTGTTTATGGTTTAGAAACCTTTTTAACTTGGCATTTAAATCTGGTAACATCATTTTTGGTCGAAATTCATGTGTAAATGGTACCCTCAAATATCCTCAGACATACTTAGGTCAAAATTCCCACCCACATAACTCGGTCAAAACTCAACCAATTTTCAAAAGGTTTGGTTTTTTGTTAATGGTTTAGCACCCTTTTTAACTTGGCACTTAAATCTGGTAACATCATTTTTGGTCGAAATTCATGTGTAAATGGTACCCTCAAATATCCTCAGACATACTTAGGTCAAAATTCCCACCCACATAACTCGGTCAAAACACAACCAATTTTCAAAAGGTTTGCCTTTTTGTTAATGGTTTGGCACCCTTTTCAACTTGGCATTTAAATCTGGTAACATCATTTTTGGTCGAAATTCATGTGTAAATGGTACCCTCAAATATCCTCAGACATACTTAAGTCAAAATTCCCACCCACATAACTCGGTCAAAACTCAACCAATTTTCAAAAGGTTTGGCTTTTTGTTAATGGTTTGGCACCCTTTTCAACTTGGCATTTAAATCTGGCAACATCATTTTTGGTCGAAATTCATGTGTAAATGGTACCCTCAAATATCCTCAGACATACTTAGGTCAAAATTCCCACCCACATAACTCGGTCAAAACTCTACCAATTTTCAAAAGGTTTGGCTTTTTGTTTATGGTTTAGAAACCTTTTTAACTTGGCACTTAAATCTGGTAACATCATTTTTGGTCGAAATTCATGTGTAAATGGTACCCTAAAATATCCTCAGACATACTTAAGTCAAAATTCCCACCCACATAACTCGGTCAAAACTCAACCAATTTTCAAAAGGTTTGGCTTTTTGTTAATGGTTTAGCACCCTTTTTAACTTGGCATTTAAATCTGGTAACATCATTTTTGGTCGAAATTCATGTGTAAATGGTACCCTCAAATATCCTCAGACATACTTAGGTCAAAATTCCCACCCACATAACTCGGTCAAAACTCAACCAATTTTCAAAAGGTTTGGTTTTTTGTTAATGGTTTAGCACCCTTTTTAACTTGGCACTTAAATCTGGTAACATCATTTTTGGTCGAAATTCATGTGTAAATGGTACCCTCAAATATCCTCAGACATACTTAGGTCAAAATTCCCACCCACATAACTCGGTCAAAACACAACCAATTTTCAAAAGGTTTGCCTTTTTGTTAATGGTTTGGCACCCTTTTCAACTTGGCATTTAAATCTGGCAACATCATTTTTGGTCGAAATTCATGTGTAAATGGTACCGTCAAATATCCTCAGACATAGGTCAAAATTTCCCACTCCCATAACTCGGTCAAAACTCAACCAATTTTCAAAAGGTTTGCCTTTTTGTTAATGGTTTGGCACCCTTTTCAACTTGGCATTTAAATCTGGCAACATCATTTTTGGTCGAAATTAATGTGTAAATGGTACCTTCAAATATCCTCAGACATAGGTCAAAATTTCCCACTCGCATAACTCGGTCAAAACTCAACCAATTTTCAAAAGGTTTGGCTTTTTGTTTATGGTTTAGCAACCTTTTTAACTTGGCATTTAAATCTGGTAACATCATTTTTGGTCGAAATTCATGTGTAAATGGTACCCTCAAATATCCTCAGACATACTTAGGTCAAAATTTCCCTCTCCCATAACTCGGTCAAAACTCAACCAATTTTCAAAAGGTTTCGCTTTTTGTTAATGGTTTAGCACCCTTTTCAACTGGGCACTTAAATCTGGTAACATCATTATTGGTCGAAATTCATGTGTAAGTGGTACCCTCAAATATCCTCAGACATACTTAGGTCAAAATTCCCACCCACATAACTCGGTCAAAACTCAACCAATTTTCAAAAGGTTTCGCTTTTTGTTAATGGTTTAGCACCCTTTTTAACTTGGCACTTAAATCTGGTAACATCATTTTTGGTCGAAATTCATGTGTAAATGGTACCCTCAAATATCCTCAGACATACTTAGGTCAAAATTCCCACCCACATAACTCGGTCAAAACACAACCAATTTTCAAAAGGTTTGGCTGTTTGTTAATGGTTTAGCACCCTTTTTAACTTGGCATTTAAGTCTGGTAACATAATTTTTGGTCGAAATTCATGTGTAAATGGTACCCTCAAATATCCTCAGACATAGGTCAAAATTTCCCACTCCCATAACTCGGTCAAAACTCAACCAATTTTCAAAAGGTTTGGCTTTTTGTTAATGGTTTAGCACCCTTTTCAACTTGGCATTTAAATCTGGCAACATCATTTTTGATCGAAATTAATGTGTAAATGGTACCTTCAAATATCCTCAGACATAGGTCAAAATTTCCCACCCACATAACTCGGTCAAAACTCAACCAATTTTCAAAAGGTTTGGCTTTTTGTTAATGGTTTAGCACCCTTTTTAACTTGGCACTTAAATCTGGTAACATCATTTTTGGTCGAAATTCATGTGTAAATGGTACCCTCAAATATCCTCAGACATACTTAGGTCAAAATTCCCACCCACATAACTCGGTCAAAACACAACCAATTTTCAAAAGGTTTGGCTGTTTGTTAATGGTTTAGCACCCTTTTTAACTTGGCATTTAAGTCTGGTAACATAATTTTTGGTCGAAATTCATGTGTAAATGGTACCCTCAAATATCCTCAGACATAGGTCAAAATTTCCCACTCCCATAACTCGGTCAAAACTCAACCAATTTTCAAAAGGTTTGGCTTTTTGTTAATGGTTTAGCACCCTTTTCAACTTGGCATCCAAATCTGGTAACATAATTTTTGGTCGAAATTCATGTGTACCTCAAATATCAAATATATTAAATATGGTACCCTCAAAAATCCTCAGACATAGGTCAAAATTCCCACCCACATAACTCGATCAAAACTCAACCAATTTTCAAAAGGTTTGGCTTTTTGTTAATGGTTTAGCACCCTTTTCAACTTGGCATCCAAATCTGATAACATAATTTTTGGTCAAAATTCATGTGTACCTCAAATATCAAATATATTAAATATGGTACCCTCAAATATCCTCAGACATACTTAGGTCAAAATTCCCACCCACATAACTCGGTTAAAACTAAACCAATTTTCAAAAGGTTTGGCTTTTTGTTAATGGTTTAGCACCCTTTTTAACTTGGCATTTAAGACTGGTAACATAATTTTTGGTCGAAATTCATGCGTAAATGGTAGCCTCAAATATCCTCAGACATACTAAGGTCAAAATTCCCACCCACATAACTCGGTCAAAACTCAACCAATTTTCAAAAGGTTTGGCTTTTTGTTTATGGTTTAGCAACCTTTTTAACTTGGCATTTAAATCTGGTAACATCATTTTTGGTCGAAATTCATGTGTAAATGGTACCCTCAAATATCCTCAGACATACTTAGGTCAAATTTTCCCTCTCCCATAACTCGGTCAAAACTCAACCAATTTTCAAAAGGTTTGGCTTTTTGTTAATGGTTTAGCACCCTTTTTAACTTGGCACTTAAATCTGGTAACATCATTTTTGGTCGAAATTCATGTGTAAATGGTACCCTCAAATATCCTCAGACATACTAAGGTCAAAATTCCCACCCACATAACTCGGTCAAAACTCAACCAATTTTCAAAAGGTTTGGCTTTTTGTTAATGGTTTAGCACCCTTTTCAACTGGGCACTTAAATCTGGTAACATCATTATTGGTCGAAATTCATGTGTAAATGGTACCCTCAAATATCCTCAGACATACTTAGGTCAAAATTTCCCTCTCCCATAACTCGGTCAAAACTCAACCAATTTTCAAAAGGTTTGGCTTTTTGTTAATGGTTTAGCACCCTTTTTAACTTGGCACTTAAATCTGGTAACATCATTTTTGGTCGAAATTCATGTGTAAATGGTACCCTCAAATATCCTCAGACATACTAAGGTCAAAATTCCCACCCACATAACTCGGTCAAAACTCAACCAATTTTCAAAAGGTTTGGCTTTTTGTTAATGGTTTAGCACCCTTTTCAACTGGGCACTTAAATCTGGTAACATCATTATTGGTCGAAATTCATGTGTAAGTGGTACCCTCAAATATCCTCAGACATACTTAGGTCAAAATTCCCACCCACATAACTCGGTCAAAACTCAACCAATTTTCAAAAGGTTTGGCTTTTTGTTAATGGTTTAGCACCCTTTTTAACTTGGCACTTAAATCTGGTAACATCATTTTTGGTCGAAATTCATGTGTAAATGGTACCCTCAAATATCCTCAGACATACTTAGGTCAAAATTCCCACCCACATAACTCGGTCAAAACACAACCAATTTTCAAAAGGTTTGGCTGTTTGTTAATGGTTTAGCACCCTTTTTAACTTGGCATTTAAATCTGGCAACATCATTTTTGATCGAAATTCATGTGTAAATGGTACCCTCAAATATCCTCAGACATACTTAGGTCAAAATTCCCACCCACATAACTCGGTCAAAACACAACCAATTTTCAAAAGGTTTGGCTGTTTGTTAATGGTTTAGCACCCTTTTTAACTTGGCATTTAAGTCTGGTAACATAATTTTTGGTCGAAATTCATGTGCCCTCAAATATCCTCAGACATAGGTCAAAATTTCCCACTCCCATAACTCGGTCAAAACTCAACCAATTTTCAAAAGGTTTGGCTTTTTGTTAATGGTTTAGCACCCTTTTCAACTTGGCATTTAAATCTGGCAACATCATTTTTGATCGAAATTAATGTGTAAATGGTACCTTCAAATATCCTCAGACATAGGTCAAAATTTCCCACCCCCATATCGTTTGACCTCTAGATTAGTTTGGGAGCAGTTGGTAGGCTTGTTGAACGTATTCTGATTAAAGTTCCTTTTCGCATAATTAGCCAAGTGCCAGAAGAAGAATAAAACGGAGTTGTAGACTGAGATTTCCTTTCGTTATGCCTTGCTGCGGAATTGTGGCCCATTATTATGATTGCCGTGGCTGGAAGCAGTTGCACAGATTGGACAAGGAGATGGCAAAAGGGCCACACGTAATGCACACATTCGCATTTAATTTAAAATTAACATTGGATCTCAGTCAGTTCTCATATTTCATGTATTTTATTATGGGGCCATCAGCATATGAAGTACTTTTGCTGGGGCCTCATAACTTGTTCAATCGTGTTGGTCAGTCTTAAAAGCAAGAGCATTAAATAGAAGGTTGCCTTTTTTTTATTTTAACTAATTTTATTTAACTAAGTTAATGGACATGGAAAACCAGCTACACGAACCGAATCTAACGACAAAAGGTTCATTCGTGAACCGTGAACCGAATCAGCAAAAATTTAATGTGGCATTTAATTCGCAAACAAATATTAACTGTTATTGTTACATAACAAATTTGATTGTTTTTTGTGGAAAATGTGCGAAGGGAGGTTTAATATTTGCGACTAAAAGGCCATTCAAGTTTCGGCTTGTGTCACTTTTCGTGTAAATATGTTCTTATGTGAATATATATGTGAATGTCTTTGTACATGTTAATGTATGTGTGTGTCTCTCAATTGTTATTGCTGGTCTTTTGCTGTCGTGCAGCTACTTACATGCAATTGTAATACATAATTGCTGTTGTTGTTGTTGTTGCTGCTGCTGGGCGCGTTCATCGCAGGCGCTTAAGACCGGAAGTAACACTTGATGGCAATGTGTTGCGGACTTGTTTACGCTGCGTATGCGCAATATGCAAAGCTGCAGCTGAAGCTGGAGTCGAGGAGCTGACCAGCGGCTGGCCAACAACAATGACAACTTATGCATCAGCAGAAGTCGTTACCAGGCAGGCGAGGGCTGAGCTGGTCTGTGCCTGGGCCTGAGCCTGGGCCTGGTCTTTTATTGTTTGCACTGCACTTAATTTCTGTTGCACTCTTGCCATTTATTTTGCACGTAAAATGTGCCAACGTTATGAAAGCAGCTCCAAGCTGAGATTGGGCGCAAAATGGGGCGTGACCGGGCCGAGGCGAGCCGCTCTGCCATGCGGAAGTGGTCGCGTGCGTCGCATCCTGTCAGCAATTATGCCCCAGAAGCGGCCAGCGGCAGGCAGCGGTAAAGTCGGGCGACAACAATTACAGTTACAGCTGTTGCAATTGTTCTTGTTGTTGTTGTTGCAATTGTTCTTGTTGTTGTTGTTGTTGTTGTTGCTGTAGTCAGCGCCGCGTTGTAAGCCATTTTAATTGCTTGTCTCTTTTTAATTTTCAGCTCTTTTGTTACTGTCGCCCATTGCAGCACACACACATAGATAAAAGCCGCCTGTGTGTGTGTGTGTGTGTGTGCATTCGTGCTTTATTATTCATGCTCGTGTTTCCTGCACACACACACACACACACATTGCTATGTCTTTATGCATTTATGCATTTAACTGTGTGTGTGTGTGTTCTGGCCTGACTTTCTTAACCTGACTTTTTGCCCTGCTGCTGCTGGCGCTGCCATTAAATTGGCGGAGGTCGCCGCTCTTTAGGCCCTTCGCTCCGGACCCGGCTCGTTTAAGTGTTGCATGCTGCCCATTTGCTGCAACTAACGAACTAATGTCGAATGCACATCAAGTGCCATTTGAGCTTCCGCCAAGCCGCCCACTTGCCACGCCCGGCCGACCGCCCGCACTCATTGACCAGGCCAACAAGAAGACGTTTGTTAGTGCAATTAACACAATGGCCAGACAATGTTTAGACTTTAGCTGCAGCCAGGCTCTCTAACTGTAGCTCCCCAGCTGCTAATCGATAATAAAACTGCAACAGGGCACAGCAAATAATTGAAACAAAGGCCTAAATCGCATTGCATGCATTGCAAGGTTTGTAACTGGCAATGCAACAACGTTTAAACGTCCCGTTCAATTAGACTGAGCTGCCGTTGGCAGTTGCTGCATTCAAGTGGAAGTAGGTCAATATATTTAATAAAAACAAGTGCTGTCTAGGCGGGAGTGCTCGACTAGCTGATGCCCCGCATTTGGCGGTAAGCTGTTGTTATAGATCGATCCTAGCTGTCGCTAGATCTTCGTCTCTTGACCTCTCTCTGAACTCTATCAGAAGGTATGGAAAGAGTAGATCGTATAATAAAACTGCCTGACTAGGTGATACCCTGTACCCAACGCCAAGCCGCCTTTACTGACTTTCTAGCTTTGTTTCTGTATATGGATTTTCTTCGGTGCCTATAGTCCGATCTCTGTTCTTTCTTTAATGTGCGTATATATACCATAGATCAAGACTCTAACTTTAAGGCATCTTTAATTAGAGTTAAATAATATTTAAAGTTCCGTTGCAAGCGCATTATAAAAATATGGCGACAACTGGGCCGAATGCTATCAAATTTCAAACGAATGCACATAAATAATAGGCTGCAAAATTTGACGGTTAAACAAATGTTCGCAGTTAAAAAAAAAATATGTATAAATGCATATATTGTGGGCAGAATAGTATTCCGGCATTTGGGTTCATTTGGAAGCGCTGCCGAAAATTCGCATGTTTGTTGCGCTTAATAACAATAATTAACCGAAATAATTATTTTGTGGCCTCATTTTTGGGCACACAAAGGCAAATCAACGCGAAATTATGCATAAATATGAAAATTAAATAATGCACAATGCGCATTCGGCTGCTTACTAAATTGTTTAATCTAAATTCATGCATCATACAGCGAGGGGCACCGCCGGGAGGGGAGGTGGGGGCACAGATTTGCCAGGCATTTTGTTTAAATAATTGATAGCGCAGAAAGTGCAACCGAATGTGCCACAAGCTGTGTCTGTGTGCGTGTGCATGTGTGTGTGTGTGTGTGTAAGTGCTGGCCAAAAATGAAAATGATTTAAATATTCAAAACAACACTCAAACACGCATTTTTGCGGCATACTGCAAATTACTTATGCAACAATTTTGTATTACATAATAAACACGGGCCAGCCGACACACAGAACTCGGGAACTCGGGAAACTTATTTACTGCCCGAGCGAGTCGACGGCAGCGCTCAAAGTTACGCGCACAAATTCACTTTGGCACTGAATTTAAGCATACTCTGCTTCACAGTCACAGTCGTAATAGGGCATATGGCTTTCCTCATGCTGTTTGTCAAAGTTTAAGGGCAATTGTTGTTTTCGTTGTTTGTAACATAACTCCTTTGAGACGTGCAAGGCCGGGTGATTCTAATTAGCTAACATGTTTACGTGTCTGTCTGGCTACAGGGTATTTATGAATCTATCATAGACAGCGCTGCTCTCATGTCTACAGTGTATTTATTCTCCTCTCAAAGACAGCGCTGCATTCGTGTCTGTTTGGTTACAGGGTATTAGCTCTTCTATCAGAGTCAGCGCTGCCTTTGCGCTTGTCTGCCTACAGGGTATTTGCCGATCGATCATAGATAGCACTGTTTGCCTGTCTGTCTGGCTACAGGGTATTTTCCAGGCTCTTCTTTTTGCTTATATAATTTCATTTTTCACAAAACTCTGGCTACAGGGTATCATAGGGTATTCGCTCTTCTATCATTTGTGCTATATGCTTTTTTTTTATTAATATAGTGACCGCAGGCCAAAATAAATTAAATCATGAAATAATAAACTGAATTAGGTGCAAATTTTGTTGCGCGCGCGGTTTTATTTCATTTCGTTTCCGAGTTCCCAACGTGTAGCCTCTGACCCCATCCCCTCCAACCCCTCCCTACCCAACGCCCTGCCCCGGCAGCCGCACTAAACCAATTTGTCGAGCCCCGCGCTCATTTCAACAGCGAACAATTTAAATGGCAAACTGTCAAAAACATTTAATTGCAGCTTTCCCCAATTGAAAGTAAAATTGTTGCAGCCAAATTTTTAAATGGGTAATCGGCAACTTTTGTTTTCAAGTGCTTTTTCTGCCTGCCTGGCAAATAATTATAAATTAATAATTAACTGCCAAAACTATAGAAAAACGTCATAAATAACTGCACACACACACACACATACACACAATATGAAATAAAGTTCAGGATAGAGAAAAAAAGTAACTAGGCTGCGGCTTGTAATGTACTTGTAAATGTATCTATGTATCTGTTACACTTTGTATCTGTGTGTGGGTGAAATTATTGTGGCATTTGTTTGCCCCGCATACATCCATACATATATATACTTATATAAGTTTGAGCAGGAGGCAAGCATATATAGTAGTACACAAAAAAACTTTTATAATAATTTGCGCTACAAATTTGAAATTGTAATGCGGACTCATTAGAAAGTTTTTCATTCGAATTTGTTTCTGCTGCGGTTGCTGTGGCAGCTTCATGTGGATTATTTTCTGATTTCATGACTCTTTATATATTTACATTTGTTTTTTTTCGCTGTCTCTCTCCGTCTCTCTCTCGCTCTCTCTCTCTCTCTCTCTCTCTGTTTCTCTCTGTTCTACTTGTTTTTTATGCTTATTTCATGTGCAATAAATTGCCTACCAAGTTAAAAGCTATCGTGTGCTCGTTGTTTGCTCTGGCGAACGACGAACGGCGGAGGCTTTACTGTAGCCTATCGGCCAGGCCAGCTGCTGCACTAAAAGTTGGCCAAAGTTTTGTCGAATATATCTACATATATATATATATATATATTGAAATGATGCGCTGACAGCGTATGCCTGATGCCTCTTTATGGCCCGACTGCCGGATTATTGTCAAATTATATATGCGGCACTTACTTATGTTCATATGTATATGAAGCGCTATGAACATGTTTTTGGGCAAACGACTTTGGCCTTGGCAAAACGCTTTATTTGCTAAGCATATTATTCTTCTTTGTTTGCCCAATTTCGTTTGCTCTTAGCTGCCGGACATGGCGTATACTCAATATTTTTATGCATAAACATAGAAGAAGCTCTTAAGTTTTAAAAAACAAAAAAATATTCTGGTTGTAACCGCCTTGAATCGAACCGTTTGACGCTTTTAACAATAAGCAGAAACTTAAATTGAACTAATTGCCAAAATATACAAACTAAAGCATGTATATAAATTTTAGCAAATATTTCACGATGGAACAGGAATATTTAGATGCCAACCATACATGGAGAATATGTTAATTTATTGTAATAATATTTTTTTTGCAATGCTAAAGTTAGTTCATATTTTTATTTTATTCGAATTCTTGCAGTAATATTTAAGAGAAATCGAAGTCATACAAAAGCTCGCTCGCAACACGACTTCACTCGTATATTTGTAACACCTGCACATTTAGTAGAACCTTCTAACCATATAGCTTACCCATAAGAGTCGTGTATATGTTGATATGAATGCAAATCGTTGTCGTTGTGAGTTGACAAACTGTTTTGAGCCTGACAGGCATAGACATGTTCATTATCATAGCGATTGCCGAGCTTGTGTGCGTCTACATTTTGTATTTACAGGTAATACACTTTTAATTAGTTGAAATTGCATCAAAAGTTAGCTGCAAACACCTTCAAAATACGCTTTGTATTTTCCTAAGCGAATGCGTACTTGCATGTTGTCTCTTTCTCCCTCTCTCACTCTCTCTCCCTCTCACTCTCTGTGTGTGTACTTTGCGTTTGTGTTATGTGAAAATTAATTACAGAGAGGCTCATTAGCATTTTCGTAGCTTGTTTATTTTGACTGGCGGCGAGACTGGCTACTCCCATGTAAACGAAAAGCGGCTACAAATCCTGGTAGCTGCATCAGCATCTGCAGCAGGGGGAGCAGCCGGGGCTGCCGGGTGTCGTGGTTGTTGTTGCAACCAGTTAACTACCCTGATTCAGCACAGGTTCAAAGCCAACTGAGATTTAAGCCACAATATTCACTTAGTCTGTTGAAAATTTAAATTATTTACGCTCCATTTAAAAGACATTTTATGGATCTAACTTAAAGTTTCTATTTATTTTCTCATGTATAAGGCTGGCATTTGTATTAGCACGAGGTTCGTGCGGATGTATTTAACCGGGCGACGCCTGGTAATTTCTGCCAGTAATCTATATAATTATAAAAGAATTTGTTCTGACTGATTGGTGGGCAGCGCAATAAACGCTTGCTCTAAAAGTAGAAGGCTTCATATATGTTGAATATATTCAAATAAAATACTTTTAATTTTTAGCTAATTACGTTATGAGCCGGCCGAGCAGCTGTGCTAAATGCCCATGCTGACCAACGTTCGCCCTGTCCCTTACACTTGCCACGCCCCCTATCCAAGTTAGCCGTATCAACAACAAAAATGCATTAGATTGAGCATACACAAGCGCAACGTCATCAAAGTGAGGCACAGACAAACAAATTGTTGCCAACGAAAACAACAAAAAAGCAGCTCCAAAGCAAATATGCAACATAAAGTGGTGTATCTGTGTGTGTGTGTGTGTGTGTGCGTGTGTGTGAATGGGGGTACTTATACAGTGCGCATACTGCAGTTGGCATGCAAAATTAACAACTTTGTGCCAGTTGTGAAAGTTGAGCGTGAGAACACGGCAGAGTTTTAATATGAATTTGCGTTGTGAGATTAAAACGCGCCGCGAAGTAGGCAACAGAAGAAGAAGAAGATGAAGAAGAAGAAGAAGTAGAAGCAGTTCGCAACTGCAGCAGACCAAATTGAGTTCTTGAACTTGTTAGCCTTGTCGTTTTTGTTGTCGTTGTTGTTTACGCTGTTTACAGAGCTCGTTGTTATGCAATTGAGTTGCTGAAAAAGCAGCAGCAGCACACACACGCACATGCACACACACACATAGACAGACAGGCGACAAATTCATGAATAATGCAATTATCGTGCTAGGTGCAAAGGAGATGCTGGAGCAGCAGCTGCTTAATTATAACTGGCTGCCAGGCCAGGCCATGACACCTGAACGCATTGAATAAACACCATATGACAGGCTTAAATAGTGCAAAGAGAGAGAGAGGGAGAGAGAGTGGGGAAAGGAGAGAGAGTGGCCCAAAAATGTGAAGCATTCGGTTGAGAAATGGAGGCAAGAAAAACGCGACGCTTTCAGCTATTTGTCGGTTGTTGCATTTGTCATGCTGCTAAACGGAAAATGCAAAATGAAAGCTGCCAGCGCAGGCCACAACAAATACACACACACACACGCACACACACAGCCAGTGGGGAGAGGCATGGGGTTGGTAAAGGGTGCTGGCAACAGCAGCGCCAACAAGCGGACAAAAGGAAATGCCTGGAAAATTGCATTTTGAGTGCAAATATTAATTTCAGCTGCCGCACAAAAGGCAGCGAAAGGCGGCAAATGCAGCTGAACAAAGTGGGCGTGGCCTGGTGTAGCACAGTGCAGGGGGGGAGGGGGGGGGCAGGGAAGCTGTGTGCAACTGGCGCTTGCTGCAATTGCTATTTGTGTCATGTAATTCAAACGTGCGGCCAACATTTGCTAAAATGCATTCCACAGTGACAAATGCATTGCATATCCTGCAGGAGCGTCCATCCTGCCCACGGCACTTAACGTAATGCTCCGACATAGCCGTAGCCATAGACCTTGAGCTGGCCACCCACCACGCCCACCACGCCCACCACGCCCACTACGCGCCCTGTCGCTGTCATTTCCTCACATATTCGCTGTGTAAATGAATTAAAATAGCAGCACAAAGTTAAGTAAGTCAAATGCAAAGCTTGACCAAATGTGCGGACATCCCGCACTCGGTCACCCACACACACTCCCACCACACACACCCACACACACTCCCACAACCTACTGCGCATTGAGTGCACGAGGGGCAAAAGAACACATGTTAAAATAAAATGATATAAAAATGGCCCAAGGCCTTGCTAAATGCAACGCTGAAAAGCGATTTGCCCAGCGACCTACTGCAGATAAATGTTTATGCAGCTAAGCGGCAAATGCTAGTGTATTTATCATGGAAATGAATGAAAATATTATCATGTTTGAATATGGGCATTTATATATACATATATATATATATATATGTGGACATATTTAAGTGCTTGAACGAAAAGTAACAAATCTTATGAAATATTTCACAAATTCTACATTTATTCAATTTATTTATATTATTCAAGGCAAGTCCTGCGCAGAGCTAACCAAAAGTAGGCTATTTTTAACACCTAGCTTATGTTTAATTAAAGAACAATTTTTGCACAAACAGCTTTGATTAAGTTAAATATCTCTTTAGCATGAAAAGTTTTACTTGCCACACAAGTTGTCTATGCAATTAATGAAATTAAAGGGAAACATTTGCTTAACTTACATATTTTTGGAGATTTCTAACATTTATAAGAACCTAGATAAAATGTTCTAACTGCACATCTTCTTGGCTTAATTCAATTAAATTTAGCTGAAAACCACACAACACACACATTTAAGAATAGAGCATATTGCATGTTAGTTGCTGAGTAACACGCACACACTTACACACACACACACACACGCAATTTGCCAGATGCGAGCTCAAAACATTTTCACTTTCTTGCGTTTTGGGCGCAGTGTTGCGCATACGCAATGTGCGCCAAGCCGTTGCAGCATAAACAAGCGACAATAAAAGCAGCAACAACAACACAACTGAAACAACAACTGGAAAAACAAATGCAAAAACAACTGCAACAACAACAAAAGCTTTACTTTTGCTAGATGCTGACACAGAATGTGATTTCACTTCAATTAAATGGATGCGCTGGGCTGCGGGTCGTCGACCATTATGTGAACTTTGTGTAAGTGGATTTTAGTTGAGAGTGCAGCTGCATATGAGTCTGCCTGCCTGTGTGTGTGTGTGTGTGTGTGTGTGTGTGCATTTGTTTTGTCAGTCAATTTAGCAAATGCCGGAAACGCGAAAGTTTCTTAACGCGCTGCGTCTGCAGCTTGTTGCCAGCATTTAGGCAAGAAGTTTGTTTGCTGTTCGTCCTCGTCGTTGCTTTTGTTGTCGCTGTTGTTGTTGTTGTTGTTGTTGCTGTTGTTGTTGCTGCTACTGCAGTTTCCGTTTGTAATTATGTAGCCGGGTCTGTACGGTGGCGGCAGCTCAGCGTGCGCTTTCAATTTCCGCATTGCCAAATTGTTTGCCAGAATCAAATTCAAATTACAAAGCAATTTCTGTTCGAAAATAGCTTAGCGCGCGCGCACACACACACAAAACACATAACCACGACACTCAACACACATACTAATACTCACACACACACAAACATATAGCTAAGCTATCGACAGTTTTTGCTCCACTGCAAGCCGGCAGCTGACTTGCTTTTCAATGCACTCTCACTCAGTCTTCCTTCTCTCTCACTCTATTGCAGCTCACTCACTTTATTTCCCTTTCCCTCTAGCTCCCACTCGTTCTCTCTCGTTCACTCTTCTTGGCAGTCATTCACCTATTTGGCGCAGACATCCGCCGGATGCTTAAAACATTGGCAAATGTTCGCTTAAAATTTTGCTGCCCTTCAAAGTATGCAACGATTTTTGTCGTTTGCATTTTGTTGCCTTTTATTGAGCATACGCCGCGTTGCTGCTGCTGCTGCTGCGAATCGAATTAACGTCATTGACTTGTCGCTCAGCGATTCTGGTCTCGCATTTGGTGCGAACAACGCATGACAGACTGTAATTACAATCTGCAGCAGGCGGGCGGCGACGGAGGCGACTTAATCCATGAATTTGTGTGTCCAAATATGTGACAGATAGCGCGCAGAGCTCTCTTGTTGTTATTGTTGTTGTTGTTATTGTATTGAGTATTGTGTGGAGAGCGCAGCTACTGCCCGGATTTGGTTTGGCTTCTATGCGGCTCTGTGGTCCATATGCAAATAAGCAGCGAAAATTCATGACAGGAGGAAACAGTTGGAAAATGGCTAATATGTCAGGATTGGAGCTGATATGGAAGTTGAGTGCATGCTGTTAGCTGATTATTATCCCTTTTAGCTTATTTTAATACTTATGTTTGTGTAAATATTGGATGCTTAGTCAAAGAATTTATGTCACTGATGTCTAAGCACAAGAATAAACTGGAGCTATTATACTTATAATTTATATTCTTTGGCTTCAGCTCTTGATCACTTGCACAATGTTTGGATAGATACTGGACACTTGAAGTGAATGTAGAACGCGTACATATCTTCCGAGTGTAAAATATATATATTCATGGACATATATTCTAGCAAACATCTACTAAAAGGTAGGTATTACATTTCTCTACTTACCCGCACAATGCTGATCGGATTATCCTTATGCGAACTATGATGTAATATGGTAGCCCAACTTCAGACAATTTTTTTCGGTATATTATATGTCAATTGATAGAGCTGGAGCTCGTGATCTGCAAAGATATGTTCGTGTAAAAGCTATTAACCGAACTCTATATTAAATCATATCCCCGAAAGTATGCAGCAATAAATGTCAATTCAAGATATTGCGCGTCGCTCTAAATAATATTTTCTATTTTTCAATATTTGGTTATATTTGTCAAATTAAAGTAAATAAATGTATATATATATATATTGCAACAATAAAAGTCTTTAATTGAATGGCCAGAAACTGCCCTTAAGCATTATGAGGTCATCTAGTCAAATGTCATGCAAGGAAAAACAGTCCGAAAACACAAACAACTTTTCGTTACATTAATTATAACCAAATTGTTTTACTGTGCTCTGTTGAAATTCTTTTTCAATCATAATGAAATTTGTTGGTGAAAAAAGAGATCAATTGTGTTTAAAGTGAATCACATAAAATCCAGCCCAAAAACCGTATAAAATGGCATTCGTTTTCATTAAATTTATTGATATTTTGCCTGCATCAGCTATAATTGTAAATTTAATTTAAATAATTATCTACTTGGCGCATGAATATGCGTACATTTATGCGGAATCTGCGCTTAGCTTAGCTCGTAAATTGGGCAAATTTCTGTGACGTGCCCAACTTTTGTGTTAAGGCATTTCGGCTGCGTTATGCATTTAAATGAGACAGCAAAAAGCAATCCACACACACAGACACACATTGAAGCGTAGGGCAAGCCCTTGGCCAGAAGTAGCCTTCACCTTTGGACTTTTCTCCTGCTGTTGGGGCGCTCGTTTATTTTGCTTAAGCAGCTTGCACAAAATGCTTGTAATTTGCTTGTTTCTTTGCACTTGAATTAGATGAGCGCTCGCACACACACACACACACACACACACACACATACACAAATAATCACACACAGGTAAACAGGCATTCAGGTATACGTTGTGTTATTTTTGAGTTTTACCTTTGCGCCTTCGTGTCCTTACAGCTGCGGCACTTGTCAAGTCGTTTGCTTGGACCGTGTAAACACGGGAAAGACTAAGGGGTCCGTGGAAAGCGGGGGAGGATGGGGCGAAGCAAACGACCTGGCCAACTAGTAAATGCATTAATGCCAGTCCCAGTAGCTAGTTCTGCAGCCAGCTGCAATGCCAGTCTCAGTCTCAGTCTCAGTCTCAGTCGCAGTCTCAGCTTGGCGCTCACCTCACAAATTTGCGCCCCATTACAGGCATATGTACATGCGTGTGTGTGTGTGTGTGTGTGCCCACTCGTGTGTGTGTGTGTGTGAGTGTGTGTCGAGTGAGGCTAGAATGTTTACGCTCTGACATGGCTAGAATGCTCAGCTTGGCGCCTGAAGTGTTTTTGCTGCCGTTTTGATTGCGCTTCGCATCAAGATCAGGACATATCTTGAGCACCCCTACGCTACACTTAGAGAAAAAGAAGAGCGCTAAAGTCTATTTATTTCTGAATTCTAAAGAAAACATTTCATAATTCTACTCAATTTATGAATTAGTTCTGAATTTATGAGAATTTTTAACCCTTTTCTGGCGAATTTCCACATAATTTTTTTGAGTGCAGTCCAGAACCCACCACACCCTCCCACCCCTCCGCTCGTTAAGTGCCATCAGGCAGACAGTGGGCGCTGCTTATGGCATTTTATGCTATATTAAATGCATAAGCCACGTGTTTATCTTATCCGCACAGCAAATTCTAAATAAATAAGCACATGTTGGCGCGTCGCGTTGCGTTAATGTTGATTTTTAAGCTGGCCATAAAAATGTTTATTACTGCGGCTCCTGTTGCTGCTGCTGCTTTAGTGCAACGCTGCGTGTCCTTTTAGGTACCTGGCTCATTAGCAATTGAAGCTAAGTTCGGCCTGCGAGCCGTGTGCTCTGGGCTGTGCCATGCAATTTTCATTTGTCAAATGCGTCGTTAGACAAGGCCCAGAGCTTCATCAGTTGCCCGGCTGCTTGGCTCTGCTCGGTTCTGGCTGCAGCTGAGAAACAACGCAAATGTTGCTCGAGTCTATGGGTTAATGCATTTTTAATGCATCAAACACATTCTGAAGACGTAAAATTGCATTCAAATTGCTTTAATTAAGTGGATTTGCATTCGAAATTGACACAAAATTTCCCAGAAGGCGGCAACAGCAACCAGTTTGCGAATGTAATGCCAAAAAGGACTTGGCACTGGCGTGAGTTTTAATTGATTGCCTCATCAATCATTCACATTCAAAGTGGGCACACGTGTGGTATACTTCATTTTCATATGAAAAGCCTTCAACTTCGCAATAACAGCGCACGCATAGGTGAAACAAATTAAAGCAAATTAATAATAAATTTGAATCTATGAGAGTTTTTTTTTTGTTTATGCTCCAATCGTTTTAAAACTCATTTTTAAAGATCTCTAACAGAATTTATTTGAAACGCGCCGCGTACAAGGCTCTACGTAGATCAAAATTTTCCAGTTTCTCAGTGATTTAATACAAATATAATTTGAATAAATGCAAAATATGTATGTGAAAGTGCGCTACAGCCGCAGCTAACTATTTAGCACACACATATATTATTTAATTATTTTTTATTTGAAATGAAGTTATAAATTCTCCGAAATAGCTGATGCTGCCAAAAACAGCTTGAATTGCATATTTGTAATCAGCTTTTCGAATAACAACAAAACTAGCTGCAAATGTGGCTTAATTTCTGCCAATGCTACATCGAATCCGAACAATTATTTATAGCAAAAAATCGTGTTGGCAAAATAAAATAGAAAAATAAATAGTTTTGGACAAGTCAATTGGCAAATGGCAAAACTATTTGCATAGAAATTTGTTTAAATATTTTGCCAAATAATATGACAAGCCAACAAATCGGAGTCGAGAGCTTGTCTATTTGCATTTGAATTGGCTTTTTGTGCTTTGATAAATTTGTGCCGAAAAAGTCAAAAAGGACATGCCCGGAAATTGAGTGTGTGCGTGCGTGTGTGCATGTGTGTGTGTGCATGTGTGTGAAAGGCAAACACACAAAAGTTTTGATAATTTGCAAGTGTCGTTGACAATCGCAAATGTTTCCTGTGTGTCTGTCTCTCTCTCTGTGTGTGTGTGTGTGTATCCTTGATTTGACACTTTAAGTGAAATATGCAAATATCTGAGACGTGCAAATGCATTCAAACGTGCGTGTGTCTGTGTGTGTGGTATTGCCTCTTTGATTGACTTGTCAATAACTCAATTTCAATATTTGCCCAGCTCGCAAATGTTTACTGAGAACACATAAAACTAATTAGCTGAGTATTTTCTGATGATTTATATAGAAGCCCATAACTCCTCTCCCCCCCTCTTGCACCAGAATGGTTGCACACGCAGTGTGTAATGCGATGCGGCGAGCCGCATAATTATAATGAAGCATTTTGTCTGCTGCCTTAACTTAACTTAACCCTAATTCCATGTTAGCGCGCGGTTTATCCACAGTTTAAACATTTCATTGTCTCTACGCATACCTTATGCAGGTGTGACAAAAAGTGCTCGCTGCACGCATTTCAAATGCGACGTCTGCTAATTAAGTTGTGTGAAAAGATTAAAAAAAAAAAAAAAAAATAAAGTGGAGCAAGGAAAATAGTGAGAAGCAAAACTTAAATGAAATGAAAGCCAGGCCGAGCGGGGCACAATGCTGTCACATGCTCGGCAACGCATTGTGTTGCAGTTACTTTTGCTGTGCATCACATAGAACAGATGCCGTTCTCAGCTCTAATGCGGGCAGCATGTGGCATGTGGCATGCAACCCCGTTGGAGTAGTTGTCCTCCTGCCTCGGCCCAGACCTGACCACATTTTAATTGGGCTAAGCACACGACGCACTCGGCTGCATGTGTGACATGCTATTAGTGAAACTTTTAAATGAGTTAGTTGAGCAAAGCGAGTAATGCTGTTATGAGTTTGGGTTTGCCATTACAAAAGCTGTGCCAGCTCTTACAGCTGGCACAGATTGTCACGTGCAAGCGGCAAAAGCCATTGTCTGTGTTTGTGTGTGTGTGTGTGTGTATACATATGTACTCATGTGTGCATAATTCATGAAATGATTCTTAGTAATCCTTGAAGTACTGTTAAGCCAGCTAAAAAGAGACTAACAGTCAGTTAAAAGTCAAAGTACTTCTCCACAAACTGTGCACTTTCATTAACATTTCTATGTCATGCTTAACAGCGCATTTTCAATAACATTTGCGTGTTATGTTTTGCATTTGCATGTCATGGCTAACATTGTTTATATTTATGTTATGTATATATATAATAATATATAATAATTATATATTGGATTGGTTGAAATTTATTTAACTGTAGACGCTCATTAACATTTATCTGTAATGATTAGCAGCGCACTTTCATTAACATTTTTATGTCATGGTTAACAACACACTCTACTTAACATTTACATAAAAGCGTACTATTATGTTAATTATTATGTCTTATGTCAACTTATAACAGTGAAAATATTTTATAACTAAAGTGTAAATTGTCCCGTATAACATTTATTTAACAGCACGCTTTCCTTGAAACGTTTTTCACATAACTATTACATGTAATAGTGGCAGTTAAAATGCGCCCAAATGCTATGCTAAAAAGTCGACTATAAAATTGTAATTTCCATGCGCGAACCCGTCGAAATTTTCTATTAATTGCGGCTTTTTATTTGTAGAAATCAGAAGTGTGCGGTAATTAAGGCATAAGTGCACGCAATTAATTTGCAATTAGGCTCATGCAATAATTTTTGATTATTTCTTGTGGTCTGGATATGCCACAAAAACGCCTCAATATGGTAACATGCCACTTGGCGTGGCATGCAGCAATTAACGCAAATTATATCGCCGATATATGATTGCATTATGCTTAAGCGCCGTCAGCCGGAGGCCGCAGGACGGCAGCTAGTGGAATGTTTTGGCTCTGGAATAATGGGAAAAACTCGGCATGGTAATGAAACAAAAGAATGCCGAGAGCGAAAAAATATTATTCAATTACGACAATGGTCATTGGGAATGTTGCAGCTTCTCCATTCTCCATTGCCATTGATGGGCGTAAAATATGCGTTGCAATAAATACTTGAGGTTTCCTTTGGCCCAGCTGCTCCTCAGCCGCCCACTCAATAAATTCCCCACAACAGTAACAACAACAACAACAATCCTGTCCTCATTCACAATATTCGATTGAACGACCCAATAATATTCATTTTTTTAAGAGCTTTCCAATAATTGCGCACAGCGCATAACAAAAATCAACGAATTGCGACGGCTTTTGTTATCTGGATTTATGCCATGCACCCAACATGAATATGAGCTCTATTTATTAGGCTTATTTCGGCTGCAAATTGTATGTGAAATAATGGCAAAAAGGATATTTGGATCAACAGAAACGGCAACAGGCATTAGTTTCATGTGGGACTCTTCCTTTCGTATTGTCCTTCCAAATAATTATGTGAAACAATTCTATATATATACAACTTTTTGACAGCTTATCGCTTACGGTTTAACCCAAAATTTAAACCGATTTTTCTATGGCTTTTAATTTTGAATAAAGTTTGATTCAGCATTTCAGTCCAAATTTTAAGCTAACATTATTTGTTTGGGGCGTACATTTTTGGTCTTAAATTTGCCCTGACCTCGCAGCAACCCATCGATAAATTTTGCTCAAATTGCTTTCTATTCTGTTTTTCATTTGTTATATTTCTTTCTATACAATGTGCTCTAAGTACATGACTTTTATGAGCCAAAGGAAGTGCATGACAAAGAATTTCGCATGCACTTTTTGTTGCATGCATTGTGCAATATTTTCGTATAAAACGTTTGTCAAAGGACGGATTTAGTTGAAGAAACTGCCAAAGGCAGACACAATTAGAGAAGAAGCTGCCCTGCAGCGACAACATCACTTTACTGGTCAGCAGTGGGCGTGGCACTGCCCTCCCCAATCCCGCACACCTGCTCAATAAAGCTGTAGGCTGCTGGCCGCATTGATAAAGCCTGGTGTCGGCTGGCTGGCTGGCTGGCTGGTTGGCAGCGACTCGCTTAATTTGCATAAAATTCAAATAAAATAAACGACAAACATTATAATCATTAGCCTGCGACCGCCTCCTGGGTGCAGTCCAGGCAGTTCAACGAGCAGGCGGGACTTTACCCAGTTGTTGCCCCCGCCTGATTGCAACGGGCGGCCCGTCCGCTGGGGCACGCTGACATATTTATGGAGTTTCTATGTTAACGAGCCGTAAATTAATTTAGCTAATGATATATGCAACACGGCAGCAAAACGCGTTACCGACGAGGGATGGACGCGGGCTCCAAGCACGGCTTTAAAGAAAATGTGCTAGACTTTTTTATAACATTTCCATATAACAATTGCTTTTATCGGGGCTTATGTCCGAATGATATCGATAATTCGAGATAGGGATGACATTAACTGCGATACACATATATATTCATCGATATATTGATAGGTTAGGATTTAGTGAGATTAACTATGGTATTTAGATAGTATTCAATGATTGAAGTGCCTGGGCTTTACCCTAGCCTCTCGTAGCCTCCCGAATAAATTTCGAGGCCCGCGCACGGCAAGCGGCCATCTCTACCCATTAAATGCCTATCCAATCCTGCAATGCGACTTTCTGCTGTTCGACCTGCTCGCCCAGCTTCTGTATCATGGCAAACGAGATGAGCACCAGCAAATAGTTGAACACAATGGACGTGTACTGAAAATGTACGGAAATTTTAGACGCACCAGCCGGACCATGACACGCGGCACACTCACCAGCGTAATCACGGTCTTGTTGAGCGCCGTGCTCGTGCCGCTGGTGAATTCGATTTTGAACTGCACACGCCAGCGCATAATGGACTCGACCAGCTGCCTGATGGCAACACTGTCCGGAAACCAATCATCCAGCTGTTCCAGCAAATGCAGACACTTGCGTCCCTCGTCCACGCTGTGGCTGCAGTAGACTGGCCCAATGAGCATCTTGTAGAAGGGCACCAGCAGGCAGATGGACAGAAACCCGAGCAGCATGAGGCCCATATCGTCGCCCGGCTCTTTGTTGTTGTTATTCTGGTTGTTGTCGTTGGAGCGCCCGAATATGATGTACAGCTCGCTGGTGCTGAGCGTAAAGTCGTGCGCCATGGCCGACCATAAGCTGAGACTGTAGACCCTATTGATTTCCTGTATCAGATAGTGCAGCTCTTTGACCATATCGACCAGGCTGCAAACGCGTCGTTCCAGCAGCTGCGGCTGTCCGCCAAAGCGCCTGTGGAGCAACTGTGGCTGGAGCAGCTGCTGCAGCAGGCGAAACCGTATGCCAAGCAGCTCGGCCAGGCTCATGTGCACAAAGCCCGTCAAATGCGGTCCGCTGGTTATGATCAGGTAACACAAAGCGGCGGGCACCACAATGCCCAGCTGACGACCCTCGGCCAGGCTCGCCAGGCCCGTGTTCACAGCCCCAAAGTACAGCACGGCGACCATGGAGAGCACCAGCATGTGCTTGCGCAGTAGCTTGCCATAGTTGAGCCGTGCTCCAAAATGCCCGATCAGCTGTTTGTCCAGCTCGGCCAGCCGCTGGTAGATGCGCAAATGTCGCTGTGCCCAGGCCTGCAGCGACAGCATTGTGAAGAGGAACACGAGCGTTGAGATGACCAGCTCCAGGCACATGATGCTCAGCACCAGCTTGTCCAGCCGTAGGACACGCTGACGCAGCAGCTGGTTCTGCAGCAGGATGTGCACCGTGCCGGCCAGGCCCAGCACGGCCAGGCAGGCACAGCTTAGCGAATAGAGGCGCGTCCATTTGTTCATCACAAACCGGCCGCCGCGCTCAAAGAAGCCGCTGCAGCACAGGGCGAACTGCAGTCGGCTAATGAGACTCACGCATTCGTATAGCGTTTCCGGTTCCGGAAAGCAATAGAAAATGGCCATGCGAAGAATAAATCAAGTCCAGTTCAGGCTCGGTCGACGCTTCAACAAACATTGACTGGCATCGTGTTGGCGTCCGCAATCCGTGTGCGTGCATAGATAATCATCTAATTAATAGCTAATTGTCATATTCCATGCTTTAATAGAGCTTATGGTATATATTTGTGGCAGAGACAATCGAGTGTAGTCGACTGCAGAATACCCTCGTTCTCGTTCCACTTTTAGAATATCGATAAATATAGATTTTGATTTTGGGAGCCAATGCAAGGGTTCTTCTTTCACTCCTTGCCCAATCAATATCACATTATTTAAAATTTCATAAATAAAATAAAGTATAAATATAAATGTGAATCCCTTTATTTCTGTCTTAAATACCAATTTATTGTTAAACCCTATTATTATTAAATGCTCGGCATAATTATAGTTGAATTATTGGGTTTCTTTCTTTGTTTAATGTTGACCATTTCGATGGCTTGCAAATAAATCTTGATGAGGCCAATGGAGTCGCTGGGCCTTTCTGAGAAATTCTCAGTTATTTTAATGGAAAACGCGTAAAAGCCTAAAGGAAAAGTCGGCAGAAAAGTTTCATCAATGTTCAAGTTCCGTGCGATCAGATGATTCTGTGGATCAAAAAATGTCTCAGTGCATCGAAGTCTGGGACTATTTAACTGGATTTTACCGTGATAGGGCAAGTATGATTCACATTCGTATAGATCTTCATTACTTTACGCACAATCGGTGCATAGGGCAGGTACTTTCTGCTGGACAGCATATCGCACGCATTGAATGTAACATTGATGAGAAACGGATGATATTGGTTGTTATAATTCTTTTTGAGCACTGCGATTTCGATCTGCAAGGTGAGTTATGTTCATTTCAAATTGATTTTTGTGTATAAACAAAGCCTAGCTATGTTTACCGATGTGTTACGCAATGGCAAAATGAGATCACAGTCCATTTGGGCAACTGCCTTATTCCAATTGATGGCCTTGATGAAGCAGGAGATGTTCTCGACGCGTTTCGGATTGGCGATGCACTCGATGTTTTTCAATTTATACACAATCGTTGGATCGGTGCTCTATAGAAGATAATGTGCTCACATTATTTGAGCAATCCATTGAATAAATCTCATTTCACTTTACCACTCTTCCGACAAGCACAAGGCACACGATTATGACAGTCAGGGGAAGGTTCATTGCGACAACTGCCAACTATTCGAATTATTTCAACTGATATTTATGTATATAGATAAATTGATTTTCGTTTTAAATGTGCGTCTAATGTGCTTTTAATCGAAATATTTAATGATGCGAAAATATCGCGTTTCTGAGCAATAATATTTTATATTAATTTCACAAATTTGCGTCTGACTATGTGCCAAACTGAATGCGTATGAAATCCGGAAACATACTACAAAATAATATACAAATTTAAAGAGCTGATTATGTAAAGTTTATTTATCGCTCCCGCTCAACGCAACGCAGAACGCAGTCCAAATCGAATACAAACTAAGACCTACTTGGTAAATAGTTCGGAATATTTGACTTATACGAGGCAGAGTAGAGACTCTGCGCATAATACTTTGTAATGCCTGTTGTAATCAACACAGAGGACCTGGAACTATGCATGGAACAACAACCAAGAAGAGTCGATTTCACACATAACTAACTTATAAATAAATATTAAGCCAGGTATAATTCTAAGGTTATTCAAAGAAATTGTCTTAAAGGAAAATCTGCTCGTGTTTTGCTAGAGCCCAGCCCTTCTATAGCTCAAAGCGCTTTTCGCTTAAACAGGAATCACAAAGTTGTCTAATGCGTCTCTCATATTAACTTTTCCCATAAAAGAACAATATTATTTAAATTTTAAGAACAGAGGTAAAGAATAGTCGCATTTCCATTTCGCAAAAGATCGCTTTTACTTAAGGTTTACTTCTTAAATGGTTTTAATTATAAGATTACATAAACCGGTTCTTGAGCAATTGTTAAATCCCTTGACAATAAAATACTAGATGCCATATTAATACTAAAAAGGTATCCATCTCAAGGTTTTCCTAATATATCCTTGACATAAATGAGTACAATGACAATCCTCAAGCCTCGATAAATGATTGAGTGTAGATTGAATTAAGGTCGAGCACTCTTCCAATTCTTCATATATTCATATAGCTTCATTTGTTCCCTTTTTCTTTTTTGTTTTCACCATTTCCCTAGCTTGAACATAGAATTTTATGACGCCAGCGGTTCTGCTGGGTCGATCCGCATAGTTCTCAATGACTTTCAGGTAAATTTGATAGAAGGCCAAAGGGAATCTGGGCAAAATATTTTTATCAATGTACAGATTTCTTGCGATTAGATGCCCCGGCTGGATAAAGAAATAGATATTTGATAAAAGCTATTCAAGCCAATCTAATCATTTTACCATTATTGGACAGCTGTGATTAACATTCGTATGTTTTTTGAGTATTTTCCAAAACATCGTGCCGTACGGTATGAAGTTTCTTTTGGATATGACATCGCACATATTCACGGTCACGTTGACCAGAAATGGTTGATATCGATTGTTGTCGCTCTTCTTAAACACTTCGATTTGCACCTGTGTGTTCATTGAACCCTTTAGACTGGCTTATACATGTGTTTCTCTCATAGGCTTACCGATGTGTTTGCCAAAGGTGTAATGAGATCACAGTCCATTTGGGCAACCGCTTTATTCCAATTAACCGCCCTTATGCGACATGTCGAGTTTACCGCGAATGCGGGATCGGGAAAGCATTCTATGTTTGTGGATTTGTACACTATCTGGGAATTGGCTCTCTATAAAAAATCTTTGCATGTTATTTGATAAAAGATTTAAGTAATTTCCTCAAGGTTTTACCATTTGCGAGAGGTGCGAAAGGCAGAGAATAACTACAAATGTTAAGTGCATAGTTACAACTGGCTGAATTAGCCAAATGTGCCATATGTATTTACAAATATATCTTTATTTAAAAATATTTAATGGAAATTTAACGAGTTTTTAATAGCCACAATTGCACTGCTAATTGTTTTCCAAGCTAAAAATATGATATTCAGAGCCATGCAATTATTGTTAGAGTGCAAGCTGAGCCTACCTCACTTTCTTACACAATGTACATAATTATGCTAATATTATTATTATATGAATATAACATTTCATTGAGCTTTGCTTAATAACCACACATACTTTTGATATGCTTTAATCGGAATGGAACAAATGCTGGGCATAAGCAAAAGGAAGATCTTGGTATGTAAAGTAGTTAAATTTAATGTTCTATATATCTAAGTCGTATATAAACTAAACATAACTTTATATAAATAGCATTAATTAAGGAGTTAAGGTCGAGCACTTAATCTTGTCCCTTTTTCTTTGCTTTGACCATTTGTTTAACTTGAAAATAATACTTTATAATGCCAACGGATCTTTTGGGATGGTCCATGTAGGTTTCTAAGAGTTTAATAGAAATTTTATAGAAGCCCAAAGGGAATCTGGGCAGAAAGCTTTCGTCAATGTACAGATTTCTTGCTATTAGATGCCCCGGCTAAACGAATAAACATTTGATAATATTTACTTTTAAGTAAATTAAAACAATTTACCCTAATTGGACAGCTGTGATTCACATTCGTGTGTTCCTTGATTATTTTCCAAAATATCGTTCCGTATGGCATGAAATTCCTTTTGGATATGACATCGCACATATTCACGGTCACGTTGACCAGAAAGGGATGATATCGATTGTTGTCGCTCTTCTTAAAAAGCTCTAATTGCACCTGTGTGTTCATCGAACCCTTTAGACTGGTTTCTATACGTTTTTCTTGCCTGCTTACCGATGTGTTTGCCAAAGGTGTAATGAGATCACAGTCCATTTGGGCAACTGCTTTATTCCAATTAACGGCCCTTATGCGACATGTCGAGTTTACCGCGAATGCGGGATCGGGAAAGCATTCTATATTTGTGGACCTATACACTATCATCGAGTCACCGCACTAGAAAGTGTCTATGCTTATTATTTAATAAAAGATTTAGGTATCTTTCTAAGTTTTACCACTTGTGAGAGGTGCGAAACGCAGAGAATAACTACAAATGCTAAATGCATTTTCACAACTGGGTGAATTTGTTAAATAATTATATCAATATAACTGTCTTATTTATGTGTGCATATTATATATAATCGAAATTTAACGCGTTTTTAATAGCAGCATTGCACTGTTAATTGTTTTTCGAGCTAACAATATAATTTTCATGGCTGGGCAATTATCGTTAGAGTGAAAACTGAGCCTATCTCACTTATTTACCGAATGTACAAATTTTACAAACAATGAAGTAAACCAAATTATATTATTTGGAGGTAAATGATTATTTGTCTGGCAATGTTGAGAGCTTTCTGATTCTTTGATCGCCTGACTATGCCAATGATTCAAGCAGATTTGTATACTTATTTTGCTTCAAATTTGTAGTTTAAAAAGTTTGTCATAGTCGAGTGTACCTTGCTGGACAATACCCTGTACACAGCTCAATCAAATAGCTTCTAATTCTTTGTCCGACAGCGTTTCATCAATCGAATCGAGCGCATAGTTGAAACTGGACTGAAAGAAAACATAGTTATCAAGCTACTATGATGAAGATAGCGTATGCTATTAAATGCATGACTAATTATACCCATTGAAAATAGATGAACGGAGGTATATTGACGTTGTGCAATGGACGTAGACAGCTCGAATGACCACATCAAGTATATAAATTCATGATCGAAAGGTGAGTTTCATATTTAGATTGCGTTTTTTTGGCATAGCTCGAAGTTTATAAGAGCTAGATAAAAAAAACTTGGAACGAAGGGATTCGCACTTTTTGGATGCCTACTCCTATTCCCCGCGGAATAGAAAACTATTCTCTCCAGAATCATTCTCGAAGGTAGAGCCTTGCGCTTATCGGACTATAAGCACCGAAGTTATTCAAGACTGCATTTCCCATAGATAGCATGGGCTCAGCTTGCAATATGCTGGCTTGCGAGTGTGTACATATGTAAGAGCAGCTCGGCGCCGGTTACAGGGTATCTCTTAGTCGGGCACGCCTACGCCTACTACGCTCCTGTTTTTGTCGGCTGGCTGAATCCGGACATCTGATATTATGTTAAGCATATGCATTTGGAATGCATTACATACAACTCATTAAGTCATATTTAAAAGGATTTCATTTGTTTTAATGTTATGAGACCCTCCGGACGAAATATGATAAATCAATGGGCCCATGATAACGAACTAACGGTAATTGTTCTGTTTGGCTAGTGGCTGATGGCGGCTGATGGCGGCTGATGGCTCGTGGCTTAAATTAAACAATGTAATCCGTGAGATTATGGCCACTGTCAACGGATCTGGCGCTGTTCCAAAAGTCGCTGACGTAGCTGACAGAAGTTGATGATGCCAAAGCGTTGGCGACACGTGCAACACTGCCACGCCCACAGCCATGCCCATGCCCATGGTCGCGGCGAAACGTTAACGGTAACTGCTTCTGCCAGCAGGCAAAAAGTATTGCATAATTTACGGCTGGGCAAAAGCGGAAATATTGACACGGATATGCCAGTCAGTATGGCGTTGCCATTACGCCCGGCGCCGGCGACGCCATTTTGTCTGCCTTAATTAATTAAACTTGATTAACGAAAATTTTATGATTGTCCACTGGCAGCAGGAGGCAATCAATCATGCCCTTGGCCGCCAGGCGGGCAGCTCCCTCTGCGCGCGGGTGTGTTAATTATTTTGCATTAAATATTTATGAGCCCAAAGGGCCCAAAGGGCTGGCTAACAACAACAACAACAACAACAACTAAATGAAAAGAAAAAAGTGTAAAATTAATTAGGCGTGCGACAAATTAACAACTGACAACAAAAGCAACAACAACAACAACAACTGAAGAAAAAATCGCAATAGTTTATAAAATTATTGTTGCACGTTTTGGCTCAACAGTTGACTGCGCACAACACGTTCTTTTTTCTTTTTTTTTTTTAGCTCAACTGTTGATTTCACGGCCCGCTAACTCTGCAGATAAACAACTGAAATAACATGCATACTATTTCTTTTTTCAAATTATTAAAACAAAAGAATACCCTGGGGAAAATCATAAAAAAAAAATACCCTCAAGCTAGTTTGAAATAAATACAAATATAAGAAACAAATTTATAATGTTTGTATGGAACATTTTTGTGGTTTTTTAGATATTATATATTGTTCGTTTTTGTATAAAAAAAAATACGTCTAGGTAAAAAAACATATTGATTATTTGTGAAAAGGGTATTCGAACTCCGACATTCTGCAGTCTGTTATTTAATGCTAACAAAAATATGTTCATTTTAATTGAAATATTTATTAACTAAATCTTTTCACTTAAATGAAACCAAATGCGACATATGCACAATAAGTGCAGCTAAATAAATGCTTAAATAATAATTAATTTTATTATCGGAAAGTTCTAAGTCACTGAACAAACACTAAATCGGACTATTAGACTAAAGCTTTAACCAAGTGGTAAATAATGAAAAAGTTTTAGTTCAAAGACAGCAGTTTATAAGCTGGATTTGAGTGTGAAGTCTTAGCTATATGCAGTACCTACATTTGAAATTAATCGGATCAGATAAAGGAACTATATTTTAATAAAGCTAAAAATGCTTTTAGCTTTATTGGAAGCGACAGAACTATGCAAACTGAAGCAGATAAATCGAAAGTTAAGTAAACAATTGTATTTATAATAATTAGGCTGACTAAGCAGGCGTCATGCGTCATTTAGTCAAGCAGTTAATCAATAAGCAATTATTCGGCACGTATTAAGGGTAGGATGTGAAGCTACTTTCGAAATCAAAAGCTTAACAATGTTTATCATAGTCCAGCCATCATTAATGAGCCGAAATTAATGATGAACGAAATTGAAGAACTCTCGAGTTGCAGCAATAATTATAATAATTTAAGCAACGTCTGTGGTGGAGCCTTCAATAGTTAATGACCAAGTTTGGCTTGGTCGAGTGCTAATTCATGGGGCTTTGGCCGTGTCAGAAACTTATTAAACAAATTTGCACATGTGACAGCTGACTAAACTGGCTAACTGACAGGCTGACAAACGGACAAACGGACAGACGGCAACGAAAACATTTTTTGGTTTGATTCAATTAGCGTTAATTTAAAATGCCAGCATGCGAGTAAAAAAATAGATACTTATATATATACACATTTAGTGGAAAATGCAACCCCAATTTTCCACATGACCCGCATCAAAAGTGTTGTTGTTTCTGTGATTTCAAGCAAAGTGTTGATTTGGCCCTATTCGGGCGGGCTGCTGTTGCTGTTGTTGTCGTTTAGCTGTCACTTTGCCAAGCGTTAACTGATCCATGTGAGTCGAAAATGCCAAAACAAGAAATGAAACAGCAAAAACAATTGGAAAAATTTATTCACTGTCTGTGGACTCTATTGAAGCAAACTGTGAACAGACATGGGAAAAAAAGTGGTACAGCGACCTATAAATATACACAAATTTGCTGCGCAGGCAGGCTTGAAATATTATGGGCTAGACGAAATTAACCGGCCTTGCATGGCTCAAATGAATAATGCAAATGTTAAAGAAATTAGTATTCAAAATGACGCCCCAAAAGAAGCTCTAAATTTTATTTCTTATTATGCAATAATTGAATAATGAATGCAGATAACAATTAAAATAGATAATGAATTAATAATACAAATTGACAACCTCTCGCTATTATTAATTAAATTATCTACAAATTAAATAATTAATTGAATCTAATTGTTAATGCAATATTATTTTATATTATTGATTAAATGTTCATTATTTACTATTCGACGCGGTGAAGGCTCTTCAGCAGCTATTCAGTCAGTCGGGAGGATTTCACTTAAAATGCCAACAAGAACAACAATAAAATGCTCAAGCGTTTTTCTGTGCCCAGCTCATGTATGTTCTATGCAAGTTAAACTCTCGCACTAAGCGCTACAAATGAGCTTATAATACGTATACGCACAGTGGTGCACAGCAGGTTGGCAGCATAATTTTTATATCATCATCATTGGCGGCAAACTCATAAGCGGCAAACACATGCGGCCTAAATGCACCATGACAAATGCTTGAGCTGCTTGCCAAACATGAAAACACATTTGTCTAGCCGCAGGCGGGCCTTCGCTCGGGTGTGTGTGTGTGTGTGTGTGTGTGTGCGTGTGTGTGTAGCGGGTATTTTAAAGGCAGCGCCTGCTAATAGGCCAAGCATTTGTGCGCACTTGCCAACTGACTGCGTCTAAATGCCACACACGCAATTAAATTAAATAACACCATAATTAATTACAGTGTATCTCACACGAGCCAAAGAAAAACAATTCCGTTGCCCAACAGTCTTGATTTGTTAGCAACATTCGGTGGCACGCACTCGCCTTGCCACAACGAAAAGGTAGGTGTTAATGCTCGCCGGGGCCAACACCATTCATTATTAAAGCGTGTGTGTGTGTGTGTGCGTGTGTGTGTGTGTCTGACCGGCTTGAAATAAAGAATGATTTATGTTGCAAACGCCGGCCACGCATGTTCGTTCTCACAATTAAACTTTGACCCCAGTTGCTTGGTTTTCGTTTCTATATATATATATATATATATATATATATATATATACATTTTTTTTTGTCAGTTCCTTTCGTTGCAATTTGTACCCTGCACAAATGGAATTTTATATAAATGAAAGATACGCGTCTAAATTAATTTTATTTGAAACGCAGTTTGTTTTTTTTTTTAATTTAATAAGTTTTAAACCCATGCCAATTCCAGCACGAACTTGTGTTCTTAAGCAGCTATTAGCTTGATAGGGTTTGAGCCAGCGACCTTCCGATTCAGACTTTAAAATGTATCTTATGACCTTACCTACTATACATACTATACATACTATACATACTATACATACTATACATACTATGCATATTATGCATACTATCCATACTAAAAATTCACTGCTCGGTAGGGTATTCCATGAATCCATGTTTCGAGGTCAAGCATTTTCAGCACTCTGATGAGAAGCCGACAGTTCAACGATTTCTTATTGGCAAAGTTTAAGGCGGGAGCAAAACTTAGCGGCAGCAAGTGCTCAAGCCCTGCGGGGCATAAAGCGTATCATAAATTAAAACATTATGATTACGAGAGCGATGCACAAAAGCGCACAAATCAATGGGCCATAACTCATAATGCAACTTATGGCAATTTGGCAATAAATGCCCAAATGGCTGCATTGATTGCCAATATTCATATATGTATATAATTTTTATATATAAACTTGGTCGGGGCGTCATCAAAAGCTGAATGTGCGGGCCATCAAAGCCTGGCTGCAAACTTATCAGCGATACAGATACTGAGTACTCGTTATACTCACTCGTAATACTCACAGTACTCGTTATATCAAAAAATTGCATGCATAAATGCGCTTAATGTGAACGAGTGGGTAACGAGCAGGAGTTACTGCTGACTGCCAACTGCCAACTGCTGCTGCTGTTGCTGCTGCTGCAGCAGCCTTGGCCCCACCCACTCAAAGTGTTATCATCACGCCTGTTTTATCTCTTGCTGCTGAAATATGCCCACTTCCGTCGTTGGACGCCACAGTTTCCGGCCACGACTCGGCGTTGCATGCTCTTTTGGCCTGCTGCAGCATAAAAGCCACTGAGGCATGCAACATAAAACCCAAGCAACAAACCGCTGAGGCTGGCTTCTGTCGCGTTAGCTGAGCATAGCAGATACCCTGTATTTAAATACTAAATCGGCTAGCATATATATAAACTTCCTATGAATTATCTATCTTTTATATAAACATACTTATTTTAATATTATTTCCGAAATTTGGATTTCGTGTCCGATTTTAAGACTACTTATCTATGAGAATTAATATGTTTGCCAAAAATATACCACACATATATTCCCCTCAGTTCCACATTTAATCGATGCCTGTCACATACCTTTGCTGCACTTTAATATACCTCCCCCAAACCAATTTTTGTTTACAGGGTATGTTAAGGTAAATGAATATTCTTCTGCTACTTGCATAATGTTGCGCATTTTTTTCGAGTGTTTCGCGCATATGAGAACGCAACACAGATGGTTTATTAAATCAGCGGACAGATATAAAAGACAATGGCCAGATAAGAGCTGCTTGCCATAAAATGAAAAATATGGAAACAGAAAGGTGCTCTACTGCTCCAGGTTCCACACCGTATATACCCTTGCAGAAATGTGCGTAGCCTTTTAGAGATCCGGTTTGTATTCGGAAATTAAATACGCGTTCATTTGGTGAAAACAGTGAAAATGAATTTTTATAGGGATGTTAGAAAATGAGTTTAAAGTTGATTACATTGTAAGCATGAAGATAGCACACAATCAATTTCCGCCCCTATTCCACAGGTTAGGGTGGAATTTCCAGCAGCGCTGAAACACGTATTCAATAAGTCCGCTCGCGAAACTGGAAGCCAAATAATTGGTGATCCACTTCGTACACTTAGAAGTAGAATTAACGAGAGGTGTGAAAATTCGACTCAATTTTTATAAAGATCTTTGAAAACGGTTTCAAAACTGAATCATTCCACCTGTTTTCCACAGTTGCTTTGAAATTTGCTATATGAAAATAAGTTAGAAGCGATACTTGACACCAAATAATGGCTTGCCCCCATTGCAGAGCGACTCAAATATTTTTAGGGATCTTAGAAAATATGTTTGAAGTGATTGCTAATAGGTTACATAAAATTGTTTCCCCCAATTCTCCACAGTTTCGAGTGGAATTTCCAAATTCCAAAAAGTTCTTTACAGCAAAAAAATCGTTTCACTTGGGAGTTGATTCGGCGTGAACTGTGAACACACTCGAATTGATGTTCATGCATGACGTTGGGGCCGAAATTTCTCCAACAAACCCTTAACCCCGCATTCCACCAAATATTCTAATGGAGGTATCTTTGTAAGGCAAGCCTAGCATAATTAGTTTTTGTTCTGAGAATAAATAAAGGGCTTATTGTCGATAACATTGACGCGGCATGAACAAGAATAGTTAATAATTTTATCGGATTGTTGAAAGTACATATTTTATTACATTTGAACACTAGATATTATACATGACATTGCCGCCCTGGTTACCCCTTCATCTCCCTGTCTTCATGCAATCGCAGTGCATATCAGATCAGAAGCAAGACCGTGCAAAAGTCTCAATCAGTTTTGTTGGGTGGCGCAAATATTTGCGAAATTTCTGTATAAATATATTTATGGTATATACATATTTTTTGTGGCTTGTTAAGTATGAGGCAAAGCCGATTATGCCGCACGTTGCGGCATGCCTACGACCAAAAGCCTGCTCAGTTTCAGCTACAGCTCGGCGACTGCTTGACAAGCTTGTGGCAGCAGCAGCTGATTAATGAGCTGCAAATGATGTTGTGCGCCCGAGCGCAGCGCAGTCTGCGTAAATCACAAACAATTGGGCGTGGAGAGTGGAGGGGGCCTAGAGGAATGTGAGAGGGTGTGATGCCTGGGGCGCAGCATGCAACATGCGAGACAACAAAATTGCAAACATGTTGCTAATGGTGTTGTTGATGTTGATGCTGATGTTGATGTTGATGTTCATGTGGCATTGGCATTCTTGAAGTGCGCAGCCAACTTGGCATTCGATGCGTTTCACTTGTTGCGCCGCAGCTGTTGCACTTATCTCTCAATACGCTGTACACAACTTGTTTAAACGGGCATATTGCCAGCCAGAAATTTTTCAAATGTATGTAACTTGAGGAAGAAAGCAGCAAATATAGTTTCTCATTCGCAAGGCTGGAGAAAAATACAAAAGCTAGAGAGCTATGCATATACATAATAAGAATCTTGTACTTTTTGAATGAATTCCTTTTTCTAAAATTTCCTGTCCAGGGTAAAGCCTTGCGCCTTGCTGTACACGTTATTTTCTATCCAATATTCATGCTCTGATCATTTTATGCAGATCGGACTAAAAGTTATTCAAGACAGCACATTCTAGCCTCAGTTTGAGAGTCACAGTCCGACAGTTTGAAAGTCATTTCCCTTTCACACTGTAAACAGAGTATTGTACAGTTGTGTCCCAGTGCGTGGCAAACACTTTTATTTGTTGTTATTTATGCGGCCAAAGAGACAGCGCATCGCCTGACACTTTGTCTGCCACAACGCCCCAATTGCCACGCCCTTGCTTGGGGGCGGCCAAAGTTTGAAATGCCTTGGCAATTGGCAGACGCAACGCGGACGAAACATTGGCTTAAAGGCGTTGCGTTATAAAAGCCGAAACGCCTGACAAAGCTGGCGGGCAAAAGTTTTTATGCAGCAGTTAACAGCTATACCGAAACTTGTACGTGGCCAAATAAAAAATGCAACGTCCCAAAGGGAGGGCGAAGGGGTATAATGGGGATGCCACTCAAATGGGATATACAATATGCTGCACGGCTCTAGACCCAGTTAAGAACTCGTGCAGTGTCTGGCCATGAAAGCGGCTTATGGCTTAATAAGTACTTGCAACTGCAACAAAGCCAAATGTTAGCTTATAAGTAGCCAAAAAAAAAAAAAAAAAAAAAAAGGATGCTAACAAGCAGGAAAATGCTCGTATGGCAACGAGGGAACGAGGAGCACGGGGTGCGGGAGGGTGGAGGGCTGTTACCTTTTGACATGGTTCGGTTTCCGTTTGCCATAGCTCACTGCAATCACAAATATTAATATTTTTGTTTGCCAAACAAATAAAAAGAACAAGAGGTTTTCTTTTCTTTGAAAGGTCTTCAATGATAGCCAAAATTGTGACTTATATAAGAAGGCACAATAGGTGGGTAGGTAAAAGTCAAGGGTCGAGAAACCTCTCGACTTGCTCAGCACTCGAGTTGCCTCAAAAGACAATTTATCAATACAAATGGAGAACAAATGGCAACTAAGTATATTAGACCCCCTTTTAAGGAGGGATCCAAAAAGAACCTTACACAATGCCGTGACTACAATGTTGAAAGACCTTATAGAGCTGCGAACAGCTTCTTCTGCCAATAATAAAACACATATAAAAATATATCTTAAATATTTTGCCAATTATATATTACGTTAACTAAACACACTCAGCATTAAGATGTTGAATCTTCTTGCAGGTCGAAATCTATATATATATATATAAATGATAAATAGATGTATGGCCAGATTAAGAAGCCGAATTGAACTAGCGGAGGCGGGATATTTTGACCTACGGCTACATAAGATGCTTGAGTTTATACATTTATACATGAATTTAGCGACTTTTAATTAATAAATATTATAAATATAGTTAAAATGCCCTCAAGCTCAGTTAAATGTAGCCCCTTCTTCAAATAATAAATTAGAATCGGTTTCATTGATCGAAATCAATTTGTTTTTACGTTTTGGATGATACTCTATAAATTTTATAATCTTAGTTCACCTCAGTCTATTTATTAATATTTATTTATTTATTTGTTTTTATTTTAATTATTATAATATTGTTTTAATTATTATTATTATTTAGCATTATTATTATTGTAATTATTATTGTTATTATTTTTAATAATATTGCTATAGCATATCACATATTTTGAAAGGGTATACCATAGTCGTAAACTGGCATTTTTGTGCTTAGTTTTAGTTCTGCCAAACGTGAAAGTTGTAAAATATTCTCTCTAGGGGGGAATTTTATTAATTGTAGGCTTACAAGCGGGAGCTCTGCTTTATGATTAATGAAGCTGCAAATGAATTCTCAAAAATCGGGCTGCCATATAAATTACGTATTCTCGGCCAGAAGAGCTGCAAATGCTTGAAGATGCCGCCGCGGCTAACTCTGCTGCTTTGCGTTGTCAGCTTTGACCTGATGGCAACAGTTACAGGTAAATTTGGCTGACGAAATGAGTTAAGGCATATATCAACTGAAACATTTTGTGCTCAATTTTAGGCAGACAGTTGAAGCAGATTCAAGAGCTGCAGCAGCAGCAACAGGAGCAGCAGGAAGCTGGACGCTCTGTAAGAAGCGGACTCGCTGCACTCTCCGGTTATGCGCTGGGCCTGAGCCAGGCATTGATGGGCGTGTTTGTCTACGATGTGATAACAGCGAATGTGAGCGAAAGTGAAACGGACAACGCCGGAGAGCAACAACAACGACAACAACAACAACAACAACAGGTGTGCATCGGCGGACGCAGCTACGGGAATGAGGTCTACAATGAGGCGGGTCGCCAACTAGATTTAGTCACAGATACAGATACAGATACATTTGCATATACAGATACAGATACAGTTACAGCTACATCTGCTGACACAGATACAGACAGCCCAACGGCTGCTGATGACACAACCAGCGCTGCGCATTTAAATATATTAAATTGTTTTGTTTTCTAGATAAAGTTTGAAGACGAGCTTTGATTTTCGTGCCCAGAACCGGTTACAGCTGGCCGTTGGCCCATTTGCGGTCGCGGCTCAGTCAAGGGTCAAGCGAGTGTAAAACGTTGTTGTCTCAAATTTTGCATATGCAAAACGGGCGGCTTTTCGTCGACTTTCTTTGTGGGTTCTTGGCCATAAAAGTTGCGCAGCACCTGGCGATTGGTTTCAGTTAACACGCGCGCGATTCGCGGTCAACAGCTTCTTTCTGTGTCTGAGCCATGAAAACGCCAACAGCACTTTGGGCCATTGCCCTGATCGGTCTAAGTTCATTGCTGACAACAGTTGCTGGTGAGTGGATTTGAGGAGTTGCCATCAATTTGGCCTAAGTAAGGTATTAAACATGGCTTTGAGCGGCCACCAACTGAATACCAACTTGGCTTTAAACAAACCCAACTTAAAGACTGACGCTCAGTAGTTTCAGTTTCAACTCGAATAATAACCTGACTTTGAGGCTTTAAGTCCGACTCTAAGTGCTGCCATTATAACATAACATGGATTTTAACTTGGCCTTAATGTTGCATTAATTCCGACTTTAAACTTGGTCTTAAATCTGGCTGTTACCAGGCCTTTAACTCGACTGCCTTTACCCTGGCCTTAAGCCTAACTTTAGTCAGTTCTGACTTGTTCTTTAACGTAGTTTACACTTAACTTTAAAACTTTTAATAGGCCTGGCTTTAATCGGCCTTTCAAACTTATTTTGTACTCGGCTTTTAAACTTGCTTCTGTAAACCTTTCAGCGGGTCGTCTGACGTTGCGCCCGCTGTCGCCGCAAGAGCTGCGTCGCGCCTTGACTGAGGCGGGCCTCCCAGACGCTGAGCTGGCGCCCATGGGCCGTGCCACGCCCTCAGCTTTTGCCGGTCTCGGTGGCTATGCCTTGGGCCTGGCCAACGGCCTGGGCGGCGCCTTGATTTTCGATCTGCTGACCTCCAACGAGACAGCGGCCTATGTGACCAATCTAATCAACTCCCTAAACACCACAACAACAAATACTGGCAGCGGCAACGGGGGAACCACGCAGGAAGTCTGCTTCGCCAGTCGCAGCCTGGACGGCGACCAGCAGCAGCTGGGGCGCAGCTCCGATCAATATGAGGATGTCAATGATGATGTCTACGATTATGAGGATGACGATGCTGATGACTTCAGCTCGGCGGCGGAGCGCCAGGTGGACGACTATATCAGCTCCGATTATGCGGACGCGGGCGGCAACGGACTCACGTGCATCGTGGTGAACAGAGGTCGAGCCGTTCTGCGACATCGACGCAGCGCAGGCTACGCGGAAAATGGCAGGACGTCGGTAAAAAGGTCCTCGTCTACTTTGCCCGAATAAATTTTAATCGATATTTATTAATTTAGGGCTTTAGTCCATTAAAGTTTAAATTAAACACGAACTAGGCGTGGCACGTGCCATGATGATCGCATGACATGTGCATTTCGAGTGTGGTCTTAAATAATAAAACGGACAATGGGGCAGGCCTAAAAGCCTTTCAAAGTTAGCCAACTACACTGACAGAAGAGTGCAAGGGATTTGTGAAAAAAAATGGTTGTCAAAAGCCGGGCTAGCTGCGAGTTTCCTAAGTAAGCATTTATTTCAGGAACTTTTTCCCCAATCGAAGCTTCCAAACACAAGACTTAAGTGCAGCACTTAATTCCAGAAATTGTTGTGCTTCCTTTGCAAATGTTTTAGGCTTTTTTTACTTGCATTACTCAATTCACATTATATGCTGAGCTTTGAGTCTGCTTGTTTGATAATTTGTAGTGTATTTACTTAAATATTCAAATTCGAAATCCTTAAACCAATAGATATGTAATTCCAGCAAAAAACACTTTGCACTTAATCCAAGTATATTTTCTACTTAATTTAAGCATATGCAAGCGGTAAACATACTTGAAATTCAATGAGAAACGGCAATTGAATTTTATACCCAGGCATAGAAGTAGTTTGTATGTTGTGTTTTTCGCTCAGTGCACATAACGAAAGCTTGATTGAATTTCTCGCATGGCTGATTTCATCAAAACGAGCCCAAAAGGCAGTGGATAGGCGACTGGAGAGGTAGAGCGGGGGTGTTGGGGTGGCGGCGGGTGTTTGTGGGTGCCAATGTAAAAGGTTTTAGCCAATGCATATGTCACCATTTGCAGTGTCATGCCTAGACACACTTGGACACACACACGCACACACAGCTAAATATAAATTAATGCAAACAGCCACGCATACCCCTTGGCTGGCCACACACTCACACTCACACAGACACACACACTTACACGGAAGCACGGAGCAACAAACAGACGGCTTATGTAAACATTGAAATGTCATTGCCGGCACAGTTCAATGGCCGTGCCCATAAATCCTGGCCGCAATTTATTAACTTTAACACTGGGCAATGTCAACGCAGTTCCTGGACAACGCACGCACACATCCTTGTCGCACATCCTGCGGCATCCCATTTTGATTTGCCATTGATTTTGATGAGAAATTTATGTGGCCAAAGGACCCCCAAATACTGTTCCCACCAGCAACAGCTACTGCTGCCGGGAAACATGACATTAGGCCCACAATATTAACCCAATATTTGGGCTTGGGCTTTTCTTTTTCTTGGGCCAACTGCAGGTGCTGGGGTCTGATGGCCAAATGGCTATTGCATTAGCTATCATTAATTATTTATGCTAATGCGTTAAAAGCTATTTTCAATTGGCTTGCAGTCGAGTTGATTTGGTTAAAGAATGATTTCAGTTTTGGGCTATATTAAAGTTGCTTTTAGATTTTCTTTTGGAGTTGCATACTCAATAGGGAGAGAGTAGGAAGCAAATATAGGAAATACTAATTTTGCTGACAGCTGAGTTAAATTGTTGGATATACAAAGATAGAGCGAGAGAGAGGGAGAGAGTGAGAGAGAGAGAGAGAGTGAGAGACACAGAGAATAGAGCGTAAACATGGTTATATCAGATATATGTGAATTTTGGAAAGGCAGTCATAGACGAAAAGATAGCTACAGAGAAAGCAGAGAGAGAGAGAGTGAAAGAAAGAGAGAGAGAGAGAGGGAAGTAGCATGGGGTGAAGACATAAAAAGATAAACAACCATAGAGGGTTATGGAAAGGAGGAAAGGATAGATATCGCTGAAAGACTCAGAAACACTAACAAAGTCGGAGAGAGAGAAAGCGAGGGGTAGAGAGACAAAGGGATGCAGAGAAAGAAACGTAGAGGGAAAGAAGAAGCATGGGATACACACGTAGAAAGTAATATAATGAAAGGACAGACTCTTTCTGTTTTCTGTTCAAAGTAATGGCAGAGAGGGAAAAGGGGGGATAGAGAGACAGCATTAGAAAGAGTATAAAGGGCATGCACATGTTAATGCATTAAAAGAGATCAGTAGAAAAGAGAGCAAAAGCTAAATAGATAGAATGTAAATAGAGAGAAACAAATATGATTACATTAATTATAATGATAATCCCCATACCATAAACATGGTTTTAAGATGGAACTGTTTTCTTGGTGGAGCCACATAATAAATCTGAGAATGGTTAAGCTTGAGAATCAAATCAAAAAGCAATTAAAGCTGACACTGTGTTCGCTACCAACACACATATACACACAAGCACACACATACACACAGACACAGACACAGACATATGCATACAAATTAGCTGCTAAGTATTTCACATGCGATATTCATGTGCTGAAAGCAGCGAAAACAACATTCGGAGTTTCACATTTGGAGTCGCAACCGGAGCCAAAGGAGCCACAATTCGAATCCTGGCGACAGGACTCGCCCTCTTCCTCTCACACACTCTCTTTCTTCCCCACATTCGCTTGCGCTCTTTGGCAATGTGGCACTAAATGCGCTAAATTACAAACTAAATGCCGCAAGTGCCGCCTCTGGGCATGGTCAGGATTACACAAATGAACGCCTTAGGCCGGAAGCAGGATGCGGGGCTGGAGCGAGAGGCGTGGCCGGGCACGCCGAAATTGCGGCCCAAAACCGTCGACAGCCGATGACATTTGAGCGATAAGAAAAACTGTTGTGTGGCTTTAGTAAAAGCTAGTCGAGGGTTTGGCAAACCGGAGGTTGGGGTCGGGTTTGGGTTTGGGGCTGGTTGTGGGGTTGGCTCTGGGTTGAGCAGCAGAAGCCGAAGGCAAATGTTGTTGTTGCTTGTATTAAGTATGCAGGCGTGTTGAAGTGTCACACACACAAGAACACACACACACATACGCAAATGAATAGGAAATGTTGTAGATGTTGTTGTTTGCGACCCTGAAATTTTTACAGTTATTTTTACAGCATTGAAAATTGTTTTAAATGTTAATGTCGCATGTTGTTGCTGCCTGCTGCCTGCTGCCTCTTGTTGCCACTTGCCACAATAAAATGGGGCATGTGCCGCCCGCCCACTTGGCCAACGCACGCACTTGCAGCGGCAGACTCTTGCGTTGCGTGCCGCAAAATCCCAGGACAAACAAATAATTGAGACGCCTGTGCACACACACACACACGCACACACACACACACTTGTGAGCACTCGTGTTAAATTATGCGGGTTTTGGTTTTTATTGCATTTGCCGCTCATTTCTTGAGCTTTGTTTTGCTTTATTTTTCTCTTCTTTTGCCTTGCCAGCCTTTGTTTTCTTGCCTTGCTTTTGTTTTAAGGGCCTCGGCTCTGTGCCACATGCCACCTGGCCAAGCGGCAGGTGCGCTGCGAGAATCATCTGTTAAGTCGCCAAGTCCAAATGTGCCACACACACACTCACACACACACACGAACAAACACACATATCTCATGCATCGTTGCCCCCCTGACGAGCACTTGAGGCGCGTTGTGCGGGTTGATAAAGGGGGGAGGGGAAGGTGGTTAACAGCTGCTGTTTGGCATTTCAATTAATGGCACTTGTGATGGCAAAAAAAATAAATAAAATAAACCTAAGAGCAGCTCCAGTCTCGAATGTGCTCGACAGCTTGTTACCCTGCAGATGGAGCCGAAATTTCAAGAAACAAATTTACACTTTTTTAAATATCCTACAAAAATAAAAAAATTGGCGTACTTACCCAGCAATATAATAGGAAAAATTCCTGTTTTAATCATTATCCAAACATATTCAAATGTTCAGATATTATCCAAATCTGAAAGTATTCGAAATATGGAAATAAATTTGTATACATCTAAGTGTGATTCATGCAATCCAATTTCTCAAAAGGCAGAATGGAATATTTATCGATAATTATTGGTTATCGAAAAAAGGGCTGGCTATCGAAAATTGTAAGAAACTTGATATGCATATGTTTCAAATTAATTAAAATAATATGTTTAGGCTGTTAGATATTGGTAAATAATTTAAACGGTATTTATCAATTTTGAGAATCCTAAAAAATTTAAAATAATTAGGAATGCGCTCACTAAAGACTCCTAGAACTGAAAAGTGCTAAGATCGACGAACAAGAGTTTAGAAAACTTTTTCTAAATCGATTCAAGACCTTATATAGAACGTATATCATCTATGAGCTAGCAGATACTCTGCCTATTGCACCTGCTGAACTGCAAACTGCCTTTTTACTTTCAAACACTTTCACTGGGTAAACAGTATATAAAAAAAAGCAAAAATGCCCAAACAACCCTTCATGACCCTTCATAGGCATAAGGGTCATCACTTTCGCTTTCGACAGACGATTTACTGCGCGGGTGGTGTAGGCGGGAGTCGGGTTGGACTGGCGGTAGGGTAGCTGCACTCTAATGAAGCCATCGCAGGGCAAAGCCCAAAGCAACCCTCAGCTGCGGTGCTTCGCTTTGGCCAGTGTCAACAACGTCGCGCGATATCATTGCAATTCGTGCGACACGTGACCGCAAGAAATCTGGCTGAGTGTTGGATATTGCTCGATGACGGGGAGGGAGCTTTGCGTGTGGAGAGGGTATGCTGGGCTCTTAATAGATTTTTGATTTGTTTTGTGCCCGTCGAAATCCAATTGTGCGCGCGGCGCGTGCGACGCTGATTCGAATAATGATTTGCCAAATGCCGCAAATTTATGCGACTTCCTTGTCTATCTATATATATATATAGATGCCCGGGATCAATACGTTAACGGTACACGCTATCGATATCGTGTTAAAGCAGCCGAATAATTCAATAAGGGAGTCACGCAAACCGACAAAAACAAACAGACTGAAGACAGCAGGAGGTGCACTCGAACAAAAAACCCAGTTCGAAGTGTAGAACATCAGCTTTAGATAAGAAAAAGAATAACTTATATATATATTTATTTCGTATAATTCGAATTAAAATATTCTACAATTTTAAAACTGATTGCTTCTGCAATAAAATCTTCAATTAAGCTAAAAGTACTCTAACGAAGTTTTAACATATTTAAGACAAGGCTTGATATTTGAGCCTTGCTTCGACTTAAAAGAATAATGCTTCAAATAAAAATTTTGTGCTTAGCTTAAGCTGTTACCCGCTTTAACTTAGATAACAACTTAATTCTTTTGAGCAGCTTTTTTCTCTCAGTGCACTGAGACAGAGCCGAGACTTAGGCAGTTTTCTAGCCGCTGGCCAAGATTAAAAGCAGCTGAAACTTTGTTACGCTGTCTGCTTCTCGTCGTGTTGTTATTGTTGTCTTCGGTTGCTTTTTTACAAATTGTTTCAATTAAAAAGTTTACTGCCTCCGCTTTGCCGCTGACTGTAATTTTTTTGGCCTAGCCATGGCCTGGCTGCGTGTAAGCGGCGTTGGGCAACGCTTTGGCATACGATTGACACGTGCCCGACGCCAAAAAAAAAAAAGAAAAAAATTGGGCGCTAATTGCGGCTATAATAAGTACACTGGACAGCAGGGGCTAGCTTTTAGTCTAAGTCCGTGTCCAGGCAGAACTTGTTATATTTGCTTTGGCCTTGGTATTGGTTTTTATCTTCGGCCTTGGCAGCGTATTTATACGTTAAATATAAGTAAGATTTATTTGGAATAGTGTGTTCGACTGGCAGATACCCTGTAGCTAGCTGCAAGCTATTGCTATTAACACATATTTCTCTTACGTACTTTTGCTAATGCACTCTTAAGTGTAAAAGAAAATTAAGGATAACATTCATATTTGTATGACGGTATTAGGCTCTATGCGAGAGTGCTGGACTAGGGAAAACACTGAACCCTCATCTATGCGATAGCTATAAAATGAAAGATCCTTGATAAGCTACTATTCTAGAAGTTGCATGCCAAGTTTGAAGACTCTAGCTCTTAAGACCTGAGAGATTCGATAAAAACACAGGATTTCGACAGCTATTTTTATCGATTGCTTGCACACAGGGCAATCTATCGACTGTCGAAAAAAAAAATACGTACTGCGCAGGAAATAGGAGGACCCATATATACATACGGACTGTTCAAGAATATATATATATATAATGGGGTCGGAGATGCTTCCTTCTGCCTGATATTTGCATTTGCTTTTTAGCCATTTGTAATGAACGGGTAAGTTAGGCAGGCATCCACAGACTCTTACAGTCCTCATAGCTCTTAGGGTCTATAAAAAGGACGCATTTAGATAGACAGACATGTCTATATTGATAAAGATTTTAATAAAGATCAAGAATTTATATTATTAAGTAGTGGCTGATGCTTCCTTCGTGCAGCAATGTACGCTTCTTAAGCATTTGAAAAAAGTACAGGGTATTTAAAACACAATTGCATAATAGACAACACACACACACACACACAAACACATTATCAGGCAGCTAATTGAGAATTGAAATTGTTTGGGCAAATTAATTAAATATTGTTGGTGGAATGAAAAAAAAAAAAAACTAGAGAGCGCACAAAAAGTTGCAGCCTTATCGCTGCATCGTTCAAATATTTCGTGGCGCTAATTAATTTAATTGATTTAAGCATTTGTGTTCGTGTGTGTGTGTGTGTGTGTGTGTGTGTGGTCTACTATATCAGCTGTGAACTGAATTATCTGTTTGTTTGCTCAAATGAAATTGACTTGTAATTAAAAAGTTTTGCAAATTGATTGAAAATCTTTCCCCTCTTTTAACAGTGTGTGTCCATTTGGCTGCAATGAAAACACAAACAAAAATTAAACAACAAAAAATTGAAGAAAAAAATACAAATAAAATAGCCGGAACTGCCCCGGCTAATTACAAGCATTTAATAAAACTGCATATTTTTTTCGCCTTTAGCTAGCAGGAGTTTTGCTTTGCAGTTTGGGGGAAATTTTCTCTTAGGCAAAGCTTATGCTGCGGCTGTATAAGAGTTGTTGCTGCTGCTGCTGCTGCTCTTATACTCTTATACGCCGCTAACTGACCTAGGTCATGGCATAGTTGCTTAGTTAACATTTTACAGCGCTGCCTAATTGAGGCGGTCAGTTTTTGGACTAACTGTTAATAAGTACAGTTAGCTGAAGGTGAACAGAACTTATAAATTATGCCCGAACTAAAGCGATTAAGTAATCTAAAGACTGGCAGCCAAGAAGGAAAATAGTTTTTTTTGCTGCGAAATTTAAGTGCATTACAATTAAAAATATTTATTTTATGCATTTAAAATTCCAAAAAAAAAACTGTTCACATTCGTAGCTGTTAACCTTTACATTAATTTAACGCTTTAGCTCAGGCTGAATTTATGAATTCTCTTCATTCATTGCATTCGATTAATTTGATTATTTATAAGCTCTAGCATAATAATATGCGAATTTATGTGATTAAGGATTTATTTATTTATGAGCTGTAATATTCTAGACAGAACTGTTAATAAAAGTTAACATTGTGGACCATGGTTAACATGAAATTTACATAAATTGATAACTTTTTAGCAATGTTTATAAATGCTTATAAATTATAAAATAAAAGCATGCTAGATGTGAGGAAAATAAAACCGACCATAACAAGCGCATAAACATATCAACAAATTAAACAACAACAACAACAGCTGCGGCGAGATGCAGCAAAAAACAACATCTTCAACAATAACAACAATAACAGCAGCAGAATGTAAGAGCACAAGCACTCAGAGAGTGCTCCAAAGTGCGGCTGCAATTTCGTGCACCAATAATTTTGCCAGCAAGAACAACAACAACAACAACCGCAATCGTCAGAGCAGCAGCAGCAGCAGCAGAAGAAGCAAAGAGAAAGTTGATAGGCGCTCTTTTTCGTTAGCTAGCTCGTATTTGCTGCTGCTGCTGCGAGCCGAAGGCGTAGCTGCTTCGTGTCTTCGTACTTGCTCGTGCTGGATGCACACGATTGGCGAGCTGGCTGGCGACATCGCGCCGTCAGTTCAATCCTGCGACTCGAGTGCGAAGCACGCGTATATTGTGTGTGCGTTTAACTATTGTGCGTGCGTCGTTGCTGAGCAAGTGTTGCCAAATGCGCACAGTAGCTGAACAGTGTTGCGAGCTGAAGTCTAATGGGCTGCTGGGCCAAACGGTGCGTGTTAATGGCCAGTTAATGATATGTGATTAGGCGGCAATAAACACATGCATAATTCAGCGCAAAGCGAAGTGAAAGTTGTCGAAGAAGAAAAAGAAGAAGAACAACAACAAATCGCTGGCATTCCATCAAGCGTTATTCGCAACAGTCGAATGTGCAGAGGGAGGGCGACTGCTTGCCAAACCAAAAACATTTTCACCCTGGCCACACCCACCCGCCGCTGAGCGTGGGCTCAAGTCAAGTGAAAGTGCTAAGCCGCCAGCAACAAGATAAATTACTTGGCGCCTACTTTGTTATCTAAAACCAAAACCGAGTTGCAAAAAAAAAAGTACGAAAGAAAAAAACACAAAATAAAAGCTAACAATTGTCAGTGTGTCTGTGTGTGTGCGCGTATTTGTGTGTGTTGTGTGTGTGTGACACAGTGTTGTAAGTGTTGCATACTTTGAGGGGCGGTGCACATGGCGTATGATTTATGCTGCTCTTGTTGTTGCGGCCAGCAAAACAACAACAAATTACATTGAAAGCAAAACAAGCAAATTGAATTTACAGCAATTGGGCTAAAACAAAAACGAATCAAACAAAATACAAACAAAAGTTTTGCAAAAGTGCTCGAAAACGCCAAAAAAAAAAAAAAATAAAATATCATAGCTGCCGCGGCAGGCAAAAAGCAAAAGCGCAAATAGACTAAAAAGAGATTTCATATATAGATAAACACATATATATGGAGACAATTTAAAAAGATAGCGACTCATTTTGTTATTGGTCCCGTGCGAGCGCTTAACTCAAAGCCCACTGCTGCTGGCCTGGCCTAAACCGTTGTTGGCCCGGTCTGTGTAATTTGGACGCAAAGCGTTAACAAGTCAGCCAAAAGACCGCACCAACTACAACTGACAGCGATCATAACAATAAAAAATAGTCATAAAAAACAAAAAAAAACAGCAGAAAGGAAAAAAAAAACGGCATCGGGGATAACAAGGCCAAGCACAATGTCGGCCTGGTCCGTAGCCAATTTCGGATTACTCAACTGGCTGTTGCTGTTGCTGCCGCTGCTGCAAGGTGAGTGTGGGGCCAGACCCCTTATACCGCCCACCTTCTGGTTTTAATTAAATAATCCAATTTATTCTCATTTAATTTCGAATTAAATTTAATTTGTGTGCGGCCCCCGTCCGCACTGACAGCCCGCCGTCGGCTCTAATTGCTGTCGGGCCGCGCTTTTTGTTTTAGTCGCTTTGAATTTCTTCGCCAATTTAGGCTGCGGGCTTTGTTTCAGAATTGAAATTCTTTAAATTTTGCCACGCGCGGAATTTCAATTTCGTGACAAAAGTTTCATTGTCATGCGCTGCCAACCCCACGCACATTTTTCGATGACTGTGTCAATCGCAATTCGCGAGCTAATTGCGCTTGAATTGTTTAAGGCCTGGCCTTACCAAATATGTCCCGTTCTACAGCCTGTGACCTGCCGTTTGCTCATTTCTCGCGCGGCAAGGTCGTCCGCTTAGCATGCGCGCCACCCAAACGCAGCCCACTCGAGTGTTTCTGGTCCAGCCAAACGGCAGCTAAACACTTGTAGCCCTAAGCCCTAAGCCCTTCAGCCTCACCAGCCCACCAACCACACCGCTCTGCCTGCACCAAACCATCTGCATATGCTCATGTGTGTGTGTTTGTTGTTTGTTGTCTGGCTCGCCAACTTTCTATACACTCTCGCACACACACACACACACAGACACATACACTGAACTAACTGAAAACTCGTACTTTCCGCAACACTGACACAAAATTTCATTTTCAATTCCTGCTTCGCACAGGCTTTTAAAATATAAATGTATAAAAAACGCGAGTGTTAGAAAAAAGTAACACACACAAACACACACACACAGCAAATCCACACACGATGACAAACTAACGAGCTGCAGGCACTCGCAAACGCAGACGCTGCCATGAAAGCCGCAGTTGTTGTTGCATTTGTTGTTCTATGCCCCTGTCCATGGACCGCAAAAAGTGTATATAAAGGTTTTGTCGAATTGCAACTTCTAACAGCATATGAAATAAAAAACTTGTCAGTGTGGGAACTAAAAAAAACTAGCTTCATTTCGAAGTGACAGAAAACAAAGGCCAGAAATGAATAAGAAATGGAAAATTGGAGGCGCTCTGCTCCTGGTTTTACTATAGTTAAGTTTGATTTTTTTTCAAAAAATATAAATTTATAAATATAATAAATGAGAATCAAGAGTCAATATTAGCATAGTAGCAAATGTAGTTAATGTTGATAAAGTTCCAAAAAGCAGAAGCTCAATTCTGTAAGCTCACATTTTACAGTTCAATTTTGTGTGGCTTGTCAAAAAGTTATATGACAAAGTGTTGAAAAAAACAGAATCTGTTAAAATAAGGCTCTAAAAACTAAAAGA